>NC_084490.1:38427172-39627172 GCF_030035675.1 Rhineura floridana | reverse complement strand
CTGAAAGAGAAAGTAGGGTGCATGTGAGGCTGCACATTTGGTGTGCACAAAGCAGTGGTGAGGCCTAGCAGATGGGGCTGGTGGCCGCACATGTACAGGCAATGCGCCCTACAACATGGGTTAGGGGCATTTTTTCTTGCACGCAGGGAATCCTTGGTAAATCAGCTGAGATGGAGAGGGTTCCCCCAGGGTCTGAAAAACCTTGATAGAGATGACTGCGCGGAGGGAGGAGCACTGGGGTCCATCGGGCATTGCAGGGCTGCAGATAGAAGGCTTTTGGGGGGATGTGTGCAGGCAGCGAAGGCCAGACTCAAGTGACTCAAAAGCAGGAGCCCCAAGACTCCAGTGCCCTGATAATGTGGCTGGTAATCACTTTGGACCACTAGGGACCCCTTCATGTCCCATTCAGCATGGAGATTTCTGTCCTCCAGTCCCCAAAGGCTGCCTGACGACCTCCCAGCAGTGCTTAAAGTTCACTTCTCTGCCCTGTGAAGGAGGTGCAGCAATATCGTCTGTCCCAGTCAGCAAATGGCCACCGCTTGTAGACATGGCTATGTGCTTTGTTGATTTGGAGCCCTGGCTTGGCTGGAGCACAAGTGGGGCTAGACATGGCAGCCAGGTGCCTGTCAATCAGCAGAGACCACACATACCCTTCTCTCTGTCCAGTGGAAACACTGCACACGCCCCTTGGCCAAAGAGAGGCCATATTGGGCCTAAGGTTCACATCACCCCACGGCTGAGTATATCCTGTGCCATGGAGGTGGGCTGGGCAGGTCTTGGATAGCCAAAGCAACAAACATGGACCACACCCCTCTTCCTCCCTACGTCCGGCCGGTGCGAGTGAGCAGGGTGCAGACACAGGAGGTGTCAATCCGGATCCAACGCCAGGCTACAATCTTGTCGGAATCCATAGTGAGGGCCCTCACATACGACTGTTTAGCCTTACACTCAGAGATCCAGTGGCGGCGGTCTACGCCCCGGCAGCCACCCACCGTGCCCCCAGCTGGGTTACACTTAGTCTCAAAGAAATATTGCTTCAGTGGGCCAGTGAGCGTCTGGACCTCAGAGAGCACTGTCACAGTTTTGGCACGGATGTCTACGGCTGTGCGCTTGTCCGTCACCCAGATGTTGACGCTATCGCACACCGACATCTCTCCTCGGCGGATAGATCCATCCAGTGACCGCTTGGACTTGAGAGTTATGTTCGCAGCCTGCACTGGCTGGGTGCTGGAGTCCTCCATTAGGAAAAGCAAGGGGGGTTCTGCAGGCTCATGGCTGGAAAGGGTGACCCGTGGAGAGAAGAGATCCCAGTCTCTCAGGGGGGTCTCGGCCCAGAAGACATCAGTGGTGTTGGTTTGGGCACTGGCACTAGGAAGGGGGGCGGCACGGATGACACAGAGCAATGGGGTGACCATGGCATGGAACAGAACAAGCATCACTCCCTGCACGGCGGGGACCTGTGAAAACAGAAAGAAATTAGTCCCCCCCCCAAAATGCTACATGTCTGTCAGCAAAACACTCAGAAAATAAGACCGATCTATTGATCCACCCCATTCCCACCATTGCTTTCCCCCTACCCCATTATCCTCTGGTCCTCTGGGAGGGTCACCCAGTGCCATCTCCAGAGTTGAGGGGACCCTTGTCAGGATGCTGCCTGATGATCCCACAGAAGCCACAGTTTCAGCAACCATCTTAGTTTTCCCAAAATGCAATGCACTTGGAAGTGCCATCATTCCATGGCACTGTGGGTAAAGAAAGAAAGAAAAAAGGCATGGCCAGTCAACACAAAAAAATGTCAGCAGCCATGATTTTTACCCACAATGCCACAGAACAATGAAACTTCCAGTGCATTGCATCCTGCATCCCCAGTTGTGTCCCCTGGGTTCTGGCGGGTGTCCCCATTGGTACTGGGCCCTACAGCACTTCCACACGGCAGTTTATTGGGTGCTGCCAGGAGTGTAGTTGTCCAAGGTCTCAGAGGTCTTAGACCCCTTCCTTTTTGGGGAGCCATGTCCCAGCATGGTCCCTATGTCTTCAGCATCCTATGAACCAATCAGCATGAAAGGGGAGTGTGCTGGCCACTGAGAAGAGGCTTCTAACATGCTTCCTTGTCCTTGCTTGCTTATTGGAGCCAATCAGAGTGAAAGGAGGTGAAACAGCAACTGAGAAGACTCTTCTCAGTAGCTAACACACTCCCCTTTGATGCTAATTGGTTCGTAGGAGATAAACATGTAGAAACTGAATTCTGTAATTCAAGCAATATCTCTGACAATGAGAAAGGATAGTCACATGATTATAGTGATAGAGAAGCAGAAAGTAGTATTCAAACCTGGCCAGATTATTCTAGTCGTAGAAGGTTGTATAATCTTAGAAGGGGGTGGTGGCAGCTGTCACTATCATGAAGGGACCCTGCCCTTCTGAATTTGCCACTACACCACTGGGTGCTGCTCATGCATGCAAGTTTTTTGCAGCGTCCATATGACACTGTTGGCATCAATATGCCATCTCGTATCCCCCACCCATTTAATCTAGATTTACCATTTCTGTTTTTTTAAAAAAAACGAATTAGATTTTGTGTGGAAACAATAAATCCAGAGTAAATGGGGAAATAACATGGGATGGCATTTTGACAAGGAATACATTTTGTGGATGCTGTGTAAAACTTGCATGTATGAGCAGCACCAAGTCTGTGATAATCTGTTGTGTGCAAATGTTCCTTGTTTTGATATGTATCAGTCTCTTTTCACAGTTATACCTCTCAAGGCAACTCACAACATGTTAAAACATAATCCATAACAACACATTACAAAGTGCAAAATAATAAAAGCATAACATAAAACACACTAACGCATCTCAAACTATTGCCACAGCAACAGGTTAAAAATAATCAACAGAATAAAACAATACAAATATAAACACCACCAGCAAAAACAGCAAAATTGAAAATACCAGCCAAGTATCAGCTGAATTTACCTTCAGGTGGCTGCAAGCCTACCTCAAAGCAGAGAGGCCTGAAGAATTTTGCCAGCACTAAGCAACAATCAGGCCCCATCTGCACTATGCATTTAAAGCCATATCATACTACTTTAAACAACTTTGGCTTCCCCCAAAGAATCCTGGGAAACATAGTTTGTTAAGGGTGCTGAGAGGTGTTAGAAACCCCTTATTCCCTGCACAGAGCTATATATCTCAGAGTGGTGTAACAATCAGTCACTGTTCCCAGGGAAATGTGGGAACTGGAGCTCTGTATGCTACTGCTTTAAATGTATAGTGCAGATGGAGGCCTAGACAGGGCACATAGATATATTAGGGGGTTTAAGGAGATGCAATAGTAGACCATAATGCGACAGTGGAGCAAATTCTTTCATGTTTAGCCATAATGGTACACTGTACTTATATCATGGCAACTGTCAGGCCTGGCACCAGCAGGCAGCCAGGTTGGGCTCTGACCAAGGGCCCCTGAAGCTGGGGCCAAGAGGGTGGAGCTCCTACTCTATGATCCCTGCCAGCATTGGCTTGTGTGGTGCAACTGAACAGTGGCACGGATCACAGAGCAAGAGCTCCACTCACCCAGGGAACACCAGCACTGCACATACATGCAGCTGGTGTGTGCTTAAATGCACCGGGTTGTGCCTCTTGTGTTGCTGCATCAGCACACTGTGCGCACACGCCTCCCATCACTGAAGATGGCAGTGGGGACATCAACACATCAGTGCGCATCCTGCCATCACCCAAGATGGTGGCGGGGACATGTTGATGCCCACACTGCCATCTTGGGTGATCGCAGGCATGCACACTGATGTGATGCAGCAACTCAAGAGGTGGCACGACCAGTGTATTAAAGGCTGCATGGGGGCCCATGGCAGTCTGGTGCTGGCCATGGCACTGTGCACCCCACACCTATACCTCTCCTTCTTTCTCAGTAAGCAGTAGCAATGCTTGGCATAGGGAAACCAGGTATACAGTGCTACCCTGACTCTGTCACCTCACTGACCGCTGTGTGGAGGGCAACGTTCCTTGGGGAGAGAGAAATCTGTTTGGGGTTATGTGGTAGGTGGAGTCGGAGCCAGAGTCAATGATGTGGGAGCCAGAGATAAAAGGGTGCTAGATTAACTAATCCAAAAGAAAGGCTATCCTTTTTTAATTTTCACCATTTCAGGTTAGAATTCCCAATTCTGTGCAGGTCTGCTCAGAAGTAAGCCCCATAGGGCTTGATGACAGAGGATAGTAGGTATAGTGCTGATAGTAGTAGGACAACAGACAAATACAGCTACTTGGAAAGCAAGTGAAGGTAATTCCTTTCTATCACACACACACACATGACAGAAGTCTACCAATTTGTTCTTGGATATCTAGGTGGGGGTTGAGGTCACTTGTTTTCCTTAAGCCATACAATCAGGAAAAAGGTTTTTTTTTTTTTTTAATCAATTAATTTTTATCAAATAAAATACATTCACTTCCAAATGTTCTGAAACTACACAGAAAGAGGAGAAAACACTTTTAAACCCCAGGAAAAATAAGGAGGGCGCTAGTGGAAAAAGAAGGAACTCTGATAAACAGGAAACATCAGGGGCTGCGTAAAGAAAATGAGATTGGGGCTGCAAGTGGCCCCCAGACTGCAGGTCATCCACCTGAGCGAGTGTGACGAACTTCAGGCCCAGGGATTGAATGCGGCCTTCCAGGCCCATCAGGATATTGTGAAGCAGGGCTGATGAGGAGCAAGGCCTGGGGAGAGTCAATATCCTCAAATGGGTTTCCCCGCCTGCAATGTGTCCTTGAGCTGCAATGATACCTCTTGCTTGCCTGGATGGGGGCCAGAGAGCAGTGTGTGTAGAAGCCAGCCTACTATGTACACAAAGGTAAAATTTACATTCATCGCTCCACCCACTTTGGCCTCTGGCCCCACCCACCACTGGGATGTGGCCCATGGACGCTGGTCCAGAAGGCAATGTGGCTCTCAGGCTGAAAAAAGTTCCCCAGCCAGAGCAATGGAGGGCAGAATGTTGATCAACCATGGGCTGGATGATGGCGTGCAGGCAGCCGTTCCTGCCTACTTGCTCCAGCACTACTTTTCCCTTTCAATTTTTTTTAATGTATTTGTGCATGACGACATTTCCCCACACAGTCTCTGTCCCCAGCTCCCTCAGGGCCCAACCCACACCTACACTATGATGGGCAATGGCAGCATCAGTAGCTTAAAATGGCCGCAG
The DNA here is from genome assembly GCF_030035675.1 of Rhineura floridana. Lineage (NCBI taxonomy): Eukaryota > Metazoa > Chordata > Lepidosauria > Squamata > Rhineuridae > Rhineura > Rhineura floridana. The sequence continues at coordinate 39,621,962 of NC_084490.1, read as the reverse complement.
CAATAAGCACAGCTTTGGGGCCTGAACTTGGGTTCGTAGGGACCTGTGGCAGTCAGGGAAGGGCTCACGAGCAGAGCATCTGCTTTGCATGCAGAAGGTCCCAGGTTCAGTCCCTGGCATCTCCATTTAGAACTGGGAGTGTCCCCTGCCTGAAACTCTAGAGAGCCACTGCCAGTCAATGTAGACAATATTGAGCTAGATAGACATGTGGTCCGACTTGGTATACGGCAGCTGCCTATGCTCCACTGACGGCAACAGTGTCACTTCTTTTTGGGTCTAGACTTGGATGGATGGCAGGTGGCAGCCACTACAAGGAGCTTCTGCAGTGAGGGACTGTGTCGGTGCTGGCAAAAAAGCAGAAGATTTTATAAGCCTGAATTCCGCCTAGCTCTGCTCTGGAATTGGGGGACAGAGGGCCATCATCCTGTGTTAAATGCTACAAAGCCTGAGCCCTTTGGAACGCGAAGAGCTGATTGGCTTCAGCAGAGTTGGGCAGAAGGGAAAGAGGTCCAAATCAAGGATGGAAAGGAGGGGCTGTGAGTGAGGTCCATGGGCATGGTCACTCCCACACCATACATTGAAAGCACATTTAACACACTTGACTTTCCCCCAAAGAATTCTGGGAACTATAGTTTACCTCTCACAGAACTACAATTCCTAGCACCCTTAACAAACTACAGTTCCTAGGATTCTTTAGGGAAAGCCATGTGCTTTAAATGTTTGTTAAATATGCTTTTCTATGTATGGTGTGGATGTGACCTGTACAGAGACCTTCCCTTGATCTCTTGACCTGAGTCTATTGTTTTAATTACAGTGTCATTTTATTATATATTTTAATTATGGAATTTTATATTTTCATATTTTAAGTGGGATTGTTTTATTGTGTCTTTTAATTTTGGATATTTATACTGTAATGCTGGTGGAATTGGTTTTTATACTTGTAAACCACATAGGCTGCAATCTTAATCCCACTTACCTGGGGGGTAAAATCTTTTGAATTAAATAGGACTTAATTCTGAGTACACATTGTTTTAACTGCACTGACAGAAGCCTATTCTGGCCTTAAGCGGTATATAAATTTGATAACAATAGCAAAAACAATAATGATGATGTAGTAGAAGGGGTGGTTACCTGTGGGTTCAATGTTTCCTTCAAGCACAGCCAAGCAGATCCTGGGTTTTAATCATGACCTTCCAGGTTGGGGTCTTGCTTGGATAGTCCCTGATGCAAGCCAACCTGGGAAGAGTGGGGATCCTTTATCTTTACAGGGGCTGCTTTCTGCTGCCCTGTCCTTAAGGGGTGCTGATAGCTCCTTGCAGGTCATGTGCCTGAAAGTCTGGGCTCCTCAGGATATCTGCAAATCTCATGCTGCATCTTCGCTTCTCCATGGGATGAGCAAGGAGAAGGTACCTTTTCCCACAAGTAAGTGTTTCGTCTTAAGGTTGAGAAAGAGCTCTGGCTCAAGGGACAGGAAGATGTCCAGGGATGTTGATTTGGTTGACGGCTTGATGTCACTCACAGCATCTGGCAAGGAGACAAAACACACACTCTTCAGTTGAAAGAATGGAGGAGTCCTAGGGTATCATTCCATCTGCTTCAACCTCCTAGTTTCATTGCAAAGATCTTCAGGGTTTCAGTACCTCCATTTTACTTTACCATTACATAAAATCCCCTCTGAGAGGTATTCCAGCCTTCCATAGCTTCAGTGTATCAAGTCATCACTCCTTCAGGGGTAGCAAATATAATGCCCTCCAGATATTGTTGGACTACAACTCCCATCAGCCCTAGCCAGCATGGCTAAAGGTCGGGGACGATGCCTAACAGTAAACTCAGATGGTGAGCCAAAACCTTAAAAAGGGCCACTGAGAAAGAAGAAGCAAGAGTCAGAATGCTTAGGTTTGCCAAAGTACAAAAATGTATTTTTAAAAAAACCTAAGAGGCAAATTCTCTATCTACAAAATGGGGACTGATCATGCTCAGTAGCCACAGAATGCTGACCAGTCAGATGGAAAAGGGGAAAAAGCCTGGAAAACTAGAAGGATGGAATAGAATATCTCCAAGGAATGGCTGGCTGGCTGGCTGGCAGAATCATTGAACAGGAGGACTCCTGCTAGGTGAAGGTACAGTGCAACAGGTGCCGTTTGTATCCCTGTGTTCCTAGAGAACCTTGTGTGTTTGTTCCCTTTTCACTTAATGCAGAAGTCCTGGATCTCTGCCCCATGCCTGAAATTCACTAAGTCTGCCTTCTCCCCAAGGAGATCTGGTTCCACGTACCACTTGCTTACTTTCTGGATCCCATTAAGTTTGTAAAGAACATAGGAATGCAGGCTCCCTGCCCAGCTCTTGCTCATTTTGATAGTCAACATGGTGCCATCCAGATGTTTTAGACTACATCTCCCATCACCCCCTATCATTGGCCATGCTGGCTGGGGATGATGGGAGATATATATATATACTATATATATATATATATATATATATATATATATAGTAGGCACCATTTTGGTTACCCCTACTCTAATCCATGAAATTACATAGGCCTCTGGACTCTCCTCAAGAGATCATGAAGAACATATCCTTCAACAATGATGGTGATTATTTAATTTATATACCACTTAATTGCGACTAAGCAGTTTACAAGTATAAAACCATAAATAAAATATAATTATAATATACAGTAAAACAATCCCATCAAAATATTAAAATAAACATCCACCTCTATAATGTGCAATAAAACAAGCCCATTCAAATCGCATTACAATTAAAACAGTTAAGATAGCAATTAAAACAGGAGGTTCAGGTTAGGAGATCAGGGGAATGCTTGTTGAAACAGGTGTGTCTTCAAGAGCCGGCAGAATGCCAATACTGATGGGGCCTCTCATATTTCAGCATGGGAAGCATTGCACAACACTGGTGCCACCAGTGAAAAAGCCTGCCTCCGTGTTACCACAAGCCAATAATCATCAGGGTATGGCAAAACTAACCAGGCTCCGTTTGTTGATCTTAATGCCCTTACCAGGCAATAGAGGGGAACAGCACACAGACTAGGGTTGTACCTTACAATAGAACCTACAACAAAATGTTGCAGTGTACCCACACCTTCTAAAAGAAGCGCTACTGTTCAAGGTTTGAGCCAGTCAACCAGCTATACGCTCCTCAGGATATTGCTATAAACTGTTAGGCTTAGTTTTTAGATGCCATTGACAATGTGCAGTCTTTATTAGGCGTATTTAGGGGGGGTTGACCTCCTTTGGTGGTGGTGGTTCGTACTTCTGCATACCTCAGGTTTCGCCCATGCAGGCTGATATCTCCCTTTGATTCTCAGAGGTCCCATTTTGGTTCCAGTCCTATCAGCACACAACCATCTGAGTTTGCAATTAGAAGGAAGGATGCAAACCCCAAATTATACTTGAACCTCAAACAAAACATCTAACATTTCCCTAAACATACAAACAATATAAAGTAGGTTTATCAGATTTTTGGTGTGGACACTCAGCAGTGTCCACACTCCATTCTTTTAAGCTATACCTAAAACTTGCAGACAATGATGGCAGAATGATCCAGAACTAAACTGATGGTCAACAAAACCATGACTAACATTCACATTGATTTTTATGGAGCCTAATTTAATCAGGATCCAACCCATCACATCAAGAAGAAGGCCACTGGGCACATCAATAACCATGAAAATGGCAATTGATGCTCCTGGAAAAGCTGAGGAGACCCAGAAATGGAAGCAACCTATCAGGAAGAACACTATCTAGGGCCCCACTACAGGACAATGAGATCCCAAACATCCCAAGTCAATGCTGGAATATCCAAAAGGGTGGAACCATGGAAGGAAATATGCTGCAAATATTGAAAGAAATGACATCATCTTCAAGCAACACCATTGTTTAAACTAGAACTCGGGGCCATCCAATGAAGCTGAATGTTGGGAGATTCAAGACAAACAAATTAAAACACTTCTCCACACAGCACATGGCTAGACTGTGGAATTTGCTTTCACAGGAGGTAGTGACAAGGGCCCCCAACTTGAATGGCTTTAAAAAGAGGATGAGATAAATTGATGAAAGATAAGGCTATCAGTGGCTACTAAGCATGATGGCTATGCTGTGCCTCCAGTGTTACAGATAGCATGCCTCTGTCTACCAATTGCTGGGAATCAAGTGGGGAGAATGCTGTTGTACTCAGGTCCTGCTTGCGGGCTTCCCAGAGGCATCTGGCTGGCCACTGTGAGAACACGATGCTGGACTAGATGGGCCACTGGCCTGAGCCAGCAGAGTTCTTTGTATATTCCAATCTTTAAATAAGCAGCATCACTGCAACTCCAGAGGAAGAAATTCATCTGAATTCCTATATTGTACTGACCATGGCTCTAATCTATTGGCTGCAGCTTCTGTGCCCTTTTTCTAACGTTCAGTACTTTAACCCTGCAGAGATGTTGGGGGAAGGTTTGTGGGAGTTTTGCCCCGTTTGTTTTTGTAGTGCCTTTCCCCCCTGCACTTCTGCATCCTTCGAGATCCACCCAAACAGGCCGCTACCTCCCTCTTGCTTCTCAGTGGCCCTGCTTTGGGAATGCATGAGGCAAACACCCAGGGGGTCAGTCCAACTCTGGTGTCCCCTTCAAAAACATTTCTCTTGCCCGTGGTCTAGAACATCACCCTGTAGAACCAAAACACCAGCGATGCTAGGCCTGATGTCTAGGCATGTGCCACAAATGACCCCTTCCACGTGGCCACCTGCAGGTCATGCCCACCGCTCCTTGCAAACCCTTTTGAAAAGGAGGTTGAGGTTTACAAAACACCTTTTAGCCCAAAAGCTCTGACTGCTCCATCCCATCCCAGGGGCAGCTGGGAAACATCAGGTGACGCCTGCGTATTCTGCAGCTGCTGACCGGAGCCAGGGGAATGGGATCCAGATGTAGCAACATCTGGGGAGGACAGCCACATGGGGGATGGGGTTGGGAGGGTGGCTAATCCATCTCGCCTTTGAAACTGACACTGATGAAGCTCTAAGTCTCTCCCGACCCTAACCCCCCAACCTCTTGCTTTCCTCCATCCATCCAATCTAGGCTGAGCTGAACCTATCCTTAATATACCCCACTCCTGCCAATACAGGCATCCTCATCCTGGGGGGTACTCAGGAGCATGGGGGGGAGGGGGAGGAATAAGGACCACGAGGCATCGGGGAAATAATCAGCCTCCTTGTATTAGCATGGCTAGGAGAGACTGCATAGAAAAGGGTTAAGGGATCAGACTGCAAGATGTGAACAAAATGTGCGCTCATACATTCACGCATGCATGTGTTCCTGTTTAGTACATTGGCAACTCCTGACCTTCCAGATCCAGAGAACAGCACGGACTAATGGGCAGAGTAAGGGGAAAGGACTGGGGTGTAGTGAGGGCCCCTTACAGTGGAGGTTTGTCCATTAAGGCAAATGGGACTCTGCCCCACCGATGTCAGGATCTGCCCTCAGCCAGCCACCACTTGCCTGCCTACTTACGTCCCATCCAGTGGGTGGCCCTGGCTGTCCCCTTCCTCTTAGTCTTAGTGTGACTCTTACAGAACTCAGGAAGGAGGGGGGAAAACTATAATTAGTTGGCACTGCCTATGTTAGGCTTCACCTGTCTTCCACCCCACCAGTCTCAGGGGGCACCAGTCACCACCGGCACCATAGCCAGTATTCCTGCCTGCCTTCCCCAGCGAGTGGAAGGACGAAAGGACCTGCAAGGCCATGATATGTCTCCAGGAACAAATTGTAATCTTAACAGGTTCAGGCAGAGGGACTGAGCCTCCTTGGGATGAGAGAAGTGTTGCTTGGACCTGGGGTTAGCAAGGACAGCCTGGGGAAGGACTCTGGAAGTTGGTGTTCTCTGGCTTATAATAGGGCGAGGCTTGGACTTCTGGATTCCCTGGCAGGGGAGTGGTGCCTAGTGGCTAAGCAAACAACTTGTGAAGAGAGAGTTAAGCACTGACCCTTAGGCTATTTGCATAAGCTTTTTCCCCCACAATGCCCAGCGCCGTGACCTCGCTCCCTCCCATGTAAAGAGTGGGGGTTGTGGGTGCTGCTGTGCAAAGCTGCAGGCACTCAGTGCAGGGGAACCAGCCCCTGCTCTGAGGAGGTATGCGTAGCTTAGCACCGGGCAGGCTCCGACCTGCCGCCTTCCAGACGTAACACTGATCAGCAAGCAGGAAGCGGTGGCTTTGTTGAGGATGCCCACAATTCTGGCCTGCAGTCACTGTTTTCTCTGTCTAATTGTGTAGATTGACCCTTCCAGCTTTTTTCATTTTGCGGAAGACCTGAATCCAGTAGGGGATCAGTCTTGTGTTAGAAAGGAGCCCCAAGTTCTCTGCAAGACAATTCCAATTTCTGCAGTGTCAAATTAAACTGCACAAATTTTCACGGCAATTGCCGTTTTGGTGCCTTTGTGCAATGTATTTTCCTTTGCTGTTTCTAAAATTGAAGCTTCCCCCACCCTTATTCCACATGCGTGTGGATGAGGAAGGGGGGTGAAGAGCAAGAAGGGAGTTATACAGCGCCAGCAGCAAGCAGTACTCAAGGGGAAGAAAGGAGGAGGCAGGCAACATGCTGACTACCACCCACACCCCAAGCCCTTACTCTACTCTTTGGATTTCACTTGTGCATTCTTCACAAGGACCAGGAGCTTGCTTTTGTTTAAATCAGGTATGGGGAACCTTTGGCTCTCCAGATGCTATTAAATGACAATTCTCATAACCCCTGGCCATTGGTCATGCTTCCTGGGAGTTGTAGTTCAGCAACAACTGAAAGGCCAAAGGCTTAAATGCACCTGGCTTAAATGAAAGCCAAGATCCTGAGGACACAAAATCCTATGCCTGCCTTGGGGCTTTAGAAATAGTCCTAAACCAGGGTCTGGTGAAACACAGACTGTCATAATTTAAATGTTAATAAAGTTTGTTTGAATTAACTCTTTTGTTTGGATTAACTCTTCTCTTTCCTTTAATCCAAGAGATCCAGAATTCTTACCCTTTCCACAAATCTCCTCAGTGAACCCACCTATCTACCACATCCCCTTTAGGAAATTTTCAGGCCTTGCCTGGCTTGCAGCTCTGAGCCACAGAGCCTGGGACTTCCAAATGAGGTAACACCTGGCCCCATTCCACTCTCCTACTGTATCTGGCCTCTTCATCTGCTTTAGCAACACTTGGTTGCCTCATTGTGTCAATCAAGCAGCATTGCCCTGAAGTGAAAGCAGATGATTTGGTACAATTGCTGCCCCAGGAAACCAAGAGAGGAGACTTGAAGCAGAAGGCACTGGGGTAGTTCCGAACCTGAGGGTGCTCTTGGTACAAAAGGCCTCATAGACAAAGACCCCAATGTTTGAATCACTGGATAATGTTACTTAAGAATCTCGTGGGGTTTGATTTGTTTCTAGAGAACCCAGGAGTGCTGACATCTTTTTGACTTAATATACCCTATTATCCAGTCTTTCCCTGGTTGTTCTAGCAAGTCTCTTCATTACTTTATTACTTCAAGGTACTAACAAGTCAATTATGGAGCAAGTGGCCTAATTCTTGAACTTGGCTATATCCATATTAGACCACTCGTAATTGTTTGATTAATTGTCTCCAAACCAACTGTGTGTTATTTGGTCCCTTGTAATTGTTGTTTAGTATTATTTCACTTATTTATATCTATTCCATTTATATATATTTTTAATGAGGTTGTAATAATATCATCTTTTATCTGATGATTCAATGGTCTGTTGACTGTAATAAAATTTGATTTGATTTGACCCTCAAAAAGAATTCAGATGACATCTTCTTCCTTGCTAGCCTCTTAAGCCAGTACCCGTGGCAGGGCTGGTGCCAGATGGTGGTCAGGTTAGGCCCTGGCCAAGGGCCCCTGCAGCCCAGAGGGGTCCTTAGGGTGGGAGAGTGGGGCTCCAGTTCCATGATCTGCTGCAAAGTCAGGTCCTGAAACCCAACCCTGCTGTAGAACACAGAGAGGGAGCTCCCAGGCACTCCCCTCATACAGACAGTGCGAGCTTCAATAAGCCCACACACACACACCACCTACCTCTCCCATCAGTGTGAATGTTGTGCATACTGTGCACACATGCCTGCCATCTTGGTTGATGGCAGGCATGCGCACTACGCACACACTTCATTCACATGACACAAAAGGTAGGTGGGCTTATTAGCCCTGCACCACCTGTATCAGTGTTGGGCTATGGTGCCACGGGTCCAGGGCAGCTTGGTGCCCAAGGGCCCAGTCATACCTGGCACCATCTCTGCCTGTGAGCAACCTTTTTTTCTGTTGAGGGTTGCAGCAGGAGCAGGTAATCTGTTGGGTGGAGCACATGCTGGTGGCAGGTGGAGCCAGAACTGATGATGGGTAGATATAAAAAATTTATGGAATAACTAATCCATAATAAAGATGGCTCAGCAACTGTTCTTGAAAGCAAGTGAAAGTAATTCCTTTCTGATTTCAATGTGCAACACACACACACACTCTCACACACGTATGTGGTAAAAGCCTACCAATTTGTTCTGAGACAGCTGGAGGCAGGGGAGCCTTTCTTCAAAGCCATACAACCAGGATTTTTTTAAAAAAACATCTTATTTTATCAAATAAAATATTGCTCTCTTCCAATTGTTCTGAAATTATATCAAAGGAGGGGCTGGCTCTTAAATGCAGGAAGGAGGAAATGATCAGGAAGGCAGGAGCTCTGATGGCAGAATGGGTGTTGGGGGCTGCAGGTTGCCTGTCTGTGCTTTAAGCTATTAAGTTAGACATAAGCCACTAAGCTGGGCATCCTGGGCATTCTCCTTCTATGCTCACACAGAGCAAGTTAACCCACTAGCCACTGGTTCTCAACAAGTGTGTCAGGACCCACAATTTGGTCCTGGCCTGACAGAAACTGGATTGCGACAGCAGCACCATCCCCATACAAATATATCATCATCATCATCATTATGCTGCCCTGGACTCCTATTGGAAGAAAGGGGGGGATATAAATCTAATAAATAAATATAATAATAATTTTATTTATTTATTAGATTTATATCCCGCCCTTTCTCCCAATAGGAGTCCAGGGTGGCATAATAATGATAATGATGATGATGATAATGATAAGAAGAAGAAGACAACAACGACAATGATTACAGTAGGAGCCCAGGGCGGTAAAATATGGGAAAATAATAACAACAGAAGACAATAAAATGCATGTTTGGGATAAATGTGGTCCTGGGCATGAAATCTTGAAGACTAGGCCCTATTCAGAAAAAACAGGAGTCATAACTCTCAGTTCCTCCAACCCTGCTGTGACCTACTTAGGCCTCAAATGTCTGAAAGACCACCCCCTTCCCTACAGGCCCTCTTGTGTGTGTTAACATCAGCAGAGGAGCCCCACTTGGTAGTTCCATCACCCTCAGAAGTTCAAGGAGGGTGGTGGCCTGGGAGAGGGAATTCTCTGTGGCAACTCCGAGGTTGAGAAATTCCTTCCCCAGACAGATGCGCCTGGCACCTTTATTATATAGTTTCTATCCTATGCTGAAGATGCACGTCTTTACCCTTCTGGCCTTTGACCCCCAAGTTATACATTTTCAGGATCTACCCTATTCCTGTGGCTGTAATTTGTTTTAAACTGCTTTTAATATTGAATTTTAAATTGTTATAACCTACCTGGGACCTTCTAGCAAAGGGCAGATTAAAAAATCAAATTATTATTATTGTTATTATTCCTTTTGGGGACACCTTTTAGGATGAAAAGGGGTGCACACTGAACCTGCCCACCGCTTTTTCAGACCACATGTGCTTATTCCTCAGGAACATCTATTTTTTCAGCCAGTTCACTGATTCTATTGACTAGTATTATAAACAATAACATAGGGTCAGGTACTAAGCATGCATGTCAAAGATACAAATCCTTCTGTGCGTATGTTGAAGGTGGAGATCTACAAATCCTGTTTTGCATCTGCTCTATCTTCTGTCCAGTTCCCAAAAGCTTCAGTTTTGACTATCTAACATTTATCATCATCATTGTGATTATTATGCAATAAATACAACCCCGGTCTTGAACTACACCCATTTCTTACAGTTTAAACTTGAATATATCCTTCCAGTCTTGCTGCCAATTTCCAAATGAATGAAATATAAAATGGCTCACTTTTCCCTGGAGATTGGAAGAATGAGGGGAGAGACACTTACGGAGACGTGGGGTGAGAGGGGTATGGAATATGAGGTAACGGGAGGTTTCTTCTGACTTGGAGGCATGAGATGCAGCCACCTTGCTGAAGCTAAGCAGGTCTAGGTCTGCTCAGTGCCTGGATGGAAGACTGCCAGGGAACCCTATGTAGGCCCCCTAGAGTAGGGATGTAAATGTAATTAAAAATAATAAATCTGACACTTGTAATTCTTGCAGAGTAAATCTAGAGGCACAGGAAGCTACCACCTTGCTGAAGCTAAGTAGGTCTGGGTTTGGTCAGTGCCTGGATGACTTCCCCCAAATAATCCTGGGAACTGTAGTTTACCCCCCTCACAGAGCTATACTTCCCAGCACCCTTAACGAACTACAGTTCCCAGGATACTTTGAGGGACATCATGTGCTTTAATTGTATGGTGTGTATGCAACCCTACACGTATGCCCCTTGGGATCCATGAAGGAAGAAATGCGAGGCAGAAATGTAAGAACAGAAATGAACACATCCATAAAATATGGAGATTGGGCTGGGATTAGGAAGTTGACTGGTGTGTCCTTCAGCATTTCTTCCCCAGCTCCCTCTCCTCCACCACCGCCCCCCGCCTTAAATAGTATTGGATTGCACCAGGATCCCAACTCTCCCTAGATAAGCACTGGACAGAGCCTGCCGAGATCCACTGGCCTTCAACCCCTCTCCCGCGCTAGCAATCTGGGTGCTTCTTTCCTAGTGACCATGACGGAAACCTGTGTGATTGGTTTGGGGTCAGTGGATCTGAAGAAAAGGGGCAAGATCGCGCGTGCGCCTGTGTGTCTGAGGGGAGCGACCCCGGCTTCCCTGTGTGTTGGATCGCCCTCTCTTCCAGGGGACCCAGGCGTCCTGCTTTCCATCGCCAGCAGGTAATCCAAACCAGGCGGACGAAGGGGCGAACAAGCAAAGGATATTTCCGCCTTTCCGTTCGTTTCTCTCCAGCTGGTTTCCATCTAGCTCTCCTCGTAGGCATACGTACGGGTGTGTGCGTGTGGGTGTGAGAGGTATATTTCCCTTGACCATGGACGTGCCTTCCCCTCCCCCGCCCCTTTACCTGGGTTGGATGGACGGGCAGGGATAGACACACAGTTCAAAGGGGGGGGGTGAGAGACAATTGAAGACCAAGTTCAGAGGCATCCGGGCTCCTGGGTTCTCTGAGAGGAGAGTAAAAACTAATGTTGGAGGGGCGGGGAAGGGAAAGCGCGTGCTAGAATTCCGTGCTGGGTTCTATGGGAAGGAATAGTGCCTGGGCGCCTAGGTTCTTTGGAAGGTAGTATGACCTAGTATTCGTGTGATTTGGGGCGGGGGGAGGAATGCTGGACTCCCGGACGCCTCGGTTCTTTGGAAGGCAGTGGGAGGGGGCTGCTGGAATCTCGGACGCCTGGGTTCTTTGGGAGAGGAGTCTAGTGCGCTGAGCTGGGGGGGGAGGTGTAGATCTAGAAGCTGGAGTCTCCTGTCTGCCTGGCTCTCTCTTTCACCCCTTCGCCTCCTACCTTTCGGGTGCCCTCGCTGTGCCCGGGGCCATCGTCCTCCTGCCCCTTCGCATGGGGCTGAGGAAAGCCCCCTTCAGCCGTGCGGGCGCCTTCAGGTTTCCACACGCAAGAGGGGACTCGCTGGCGCTCGGGATCCCATTCCCGGCTTTGCTGTTCAAGCGAGCGCAAAGGCTGCTGGTGGAGACGGCGAGGGGAGGGGAGGGGGCGACAGAGAGACTCCTCTGCTCCCCCAAGAGAAAGGGGGGGTGGGCCTGAGAGAGGGAAGAAGGGGGACGGGACGGCGCGGAGAGGAGGAAAAGATCCAGGTGGAGAAGGACCGGAGGAACTGGTTTGGAGGTGCCGGAGAAGGAAAGGAAAAGAGAAGAATAGAGATCGGTTTGACTTTGAGGAGAAACGCAGAAGGAGGCGGGGGGGGGGAGCGTTAGGAAGACGGGAGAGCGGGCGGGCGTGGAGGAAGAAGGTGGACGGAGAGACCGTCGAGGCTGCGCTCCGCTTCCCCCTTCTGGCTCCTTCCCGCCTCCGCGGAGCTTGCCCGATCTTGCCCTCCCCGGCTCGCGCCTCTCCAGCCGCGCGCCAAGCGGTTTACCTTGCCGCTCTCGGTCTCCAGAGGGTCCCGCCAAGCCCCCGTCGTCCAGTCCCATACCTGACATAGCCGCGCACGCCTGCCTGCCGCCGCCGCCGCCTTCCGTGCGCGCACCCACAGGCCCACCTCTACAGCGGGGAGGGAGGGGAAGGGATGAGATGATCCATGCGGACTAGTCTCCTGCCTCTGGCAATGGGCGACGGACGGCGGGGCGGCTCTCCTCGAAGGTTTCATCTAATTCCCGCCGCCGCGACTGAGCCCGGAAGCTCCCAGGCGGGAGTTTCTGAGAAGAGACTCCCCCCGGGACCCGCCGAGGCGGTAATTAAACTAATGTCCTTCTTCAGCTGTCGTCGGCGCATGGCTCAGCTTTCCAAGGGAGCCCGCGAGACCTGCAGCAGGAAGGCGAAAACAGCAGAAGACCCCCCAAGGCCAAGGGAAATAGCCATAGTGACACGCAAACCATCATTTGTGAATGCTGTTAACACGTGAGAGAGAAACAGAAGCCTGTAGTGTTTCGAATCGAATGTGCAACCCTGACAGGGGACCGCTTCCTCACATTCTAAAACCTAGAAAGAACCTTGGGACACCTTGAAGAAGAGCAGGGTTATTGTTGTGATATCAGCTTTCGTGGGCTAGAGCTCACTTCATCAGATACATGTAGCGATATCTTCAGTGTGTAAACAATGGGGGCCAAATGGCCGTGAAATGTACGAGGCGCAGCCTGCCACAGCTCTATGCAACGCTTAAATTGGCCCTTCTTATCTTGTATACATTTCAGCTTTCCATTACAACTGCCACAGCCTGTGCCTTGCACATTTCACAGCCATTTGAACCCTGCTGTTTACAGTATTTCCCTCTGTACCCATACGCGTGTAACACATATCTGAAGATAGACTTGATTCCAGGGATGGGAAATGTGTGGCCCTCCAGATGTTGCTGGACTCCAACTCCCATCATCCCTGATGGTTCTCCATCCGGGTTTATGTATCTGATGCAGCAGGCTCAGCCCTACTACTGGGGTGAGGTAGCCACCTCAGGCAGCTAGCTGATTTTGGGTGTCAAGAAAGAGGAGCAATTAGTCATTTACAGTGCTTGTGGTCTGCTCCTCCCCAAATAAATCTACCTGGACTGGCAAAATGGGCCTTTTCAGTGGTGGCTCCGTGACTGTGGAACGGGTGTCATCATTAACATATGAACATAAGAAGACCCTGCTGGATCAGGCCAATGGCCCATTGAGTCCAGCATCCTGTTCTCACCATGGCCAGCCAAATTTCTATGGGAAGCCCACAAGCAGGATATGAGTGCAAGAGCACTCTCCGCTCCTGCTGTTTCCAGCAACTGGTATTTGGAAGCATATTGCTCCAGACCAGCTTTGAGGCACCAGGCAAAGACATTTCTATTCACCCAGGCATTTGGCTCTTAATTGGGGTCAAAGAGTATGATGATACCAATGCCTGTGTTGATGCTCATCTTTTAGTAGGGTTGTGTAGGATTTGCCTTTTGTTTGTGCAATAGCAGGGTGAGCACTTTTAGTCAATTAATGTACTTTTATCTTTTTGATGTGTTTTAAATTTTGCATCATGTATGCTTTTGAGACATTTTTGTAGTAAGCAATAAACATACAATTAATGATAAACACATAAATAAATAAATCTATGCATGTCTGCTCAGAAGCAAGTTAGCACACCAGATAAGTACATATAGAATTGCAACCTGAATTTAATATGATTGCCTTTTTACTTTCAGGAAGAGATGCTTGCTGGATTTGCTGCCTCAGAGACCAAAATAACTTGGCCAGCCATGGGCACAATGTCTTGGGTCAGCTCTATCAGAAGGGGGCTGTGCATGGAAAAAATAATGATCAAATTGAGAGTATCCCAAGATATCACCATGAAAGTAATTTCTATGAAACTTGGTATCTGTTCATAGTTTATGTAAATCAAAAAGAACATGGTAGAGAGCCTCCACCACATTACGCTCGAATTTGGAAAACCTAAAACTGTATGTGGTCAATGGTATGCATTTTAAAGATTTATATTGATATGTGCACATGTCCTGTATTGGGTTTTTTTAAAATTCTACCTCAAGAATTTCTTGATTTTCACTATATACGGGCTTTAAATTCAATATTCTGCAGCAAAGGAGGAGGAGAGAATTTCAGGTTTGTTCTGGTTATGCCAGTATGGTGTAGTGGTTAAGGTGTTGGACTATGACCTGGGAGACCAGGGTTGGAATCTCCACAGAGCCATGAAGCTCACTGGGTGACCTTGGGCCAGTCACTACCTCTCAGCCTCAGAGGAAGGCAATGGTAAACCACCTCTGAATACTGCTTACCATGAAAACCCTATTCATACAGTCGCCATAAGTCGGAATCAACTTGAAGGCAGTCCATTTCCATTTTTCTTCTAAACTGCTCAAGGTCGTGTACATAGTTCTCATATCCTCACAACAACCCTGTTAGGTTAGGCTAAGAAATTGTGACTGGCTGAAGGCCCAGTGTGTGTGGTGCCTTTCTCGCTAAATAAGGATCTGTGCTTGCTCCTGAACATTACTAACAGAGAGAATGACAGTCTAAACTGTACCCATTCCCACACTTATGGTTTTTCAACCTTTCTGTTAGACCTAAGGCCAACCATTAACACTAACCTGCACCATGTTTGGAGGCTGTAACTGATGTATAATTTGTTCATAAAATTGAGAGAGAGAGAGAGAGAGAAGGGGGCTGTGGTTCATCAAAGCTTATCCTGGTAGTAGGGTTGTAGAAGAAATTCGGTTCAGTTCACTATCCAAGTGAATCTACAAAATTAACACATTCTGAAACAATATGGAGAGCGAAACACAGATGTCCTTTTGAGAGCTGCATTTCTCTGATTTTTGCAGTGCAATTCTCCAGCCGAGAAATGTGTACAAAAATGTGTGTATTAGGGTAAGGTGTGCATAAAAATGCATATATTCATGAAAATATCATACAAAAATGTGATAGAATGCAAAACTGCTTTGTAAAAATGTGCATAATATTATCCAAACTTTCATGCAAACATGTATACTAGGAAAATTTCACACTAAAATACTAAATTTTCATCAGGATTCTAAACAATTAAATAAATTGCAAGCTGATGTGGAAATGTGGAGAACTGAACACTGTAAAGCAAGAAAGTGAGAGAAACCAAAACTGTTTCACGCATCCACAGCCTCTGTTTTATTATTACATTTACATCCCACCTTTCCTCCAAGGAGCTCAAGGTGGCGGACAAACATGGTTCTCCTCCCAAGTTTATCCTCACAACAACCCTGTGAGGTAGGTTAGGCTAAGAGACAGTGAGCTTCATGGCCAAGGGGGGATTTGAACCCTGATCTCCCAGGTCCCAGTCTAACACACACTAACCACTATACCACACTGGCTCTCTAGTTACACTTTCTAGGGAGTAAGGTTGCAATCCTAATCTCACATAGGAGTAATTCCCACTGAATTCAATAGGACTTACTTCTGAGTAGACATAGTTAGGATTGCACTGTATTTAAATAAACAGACAGGACAGTAACCGAGCCATTCTAAACATGCTTTTTTCAGCAGTAAGTTTCACTATGTTCAACAAGGTCAACTCCCTCAGTAAATATGTTTAATATTGCAGCCTAAATCTGTTAGTCTTAAAGTGCCAGAAGACTCTGTGTGTTTGTGTCTGATGTAACAACTTTGCATAGCTACCCCTCTGGAATCTGACACTTAAAGAAGTTTCTCAGCTGTATGTAAAATGTATACAGGCTGCCATGTGCATTTGATTTGAACTGTTGGCTCTTTTTTCTCGCTTGCATAAAAACATTCAAGGTAGTGTCCCATACAAAAAGCACCCTCAGAGAAGGGATTGGAATCAGGGATTGGAGTGATATAGTGGTGGTGGTGGCCTCACTGTAAATCAGGTAACAACAAAGTGATATTTCAAGCGACTTACAGATCACCCTAGGGCTGGCCCTGTCATTGGGCAGTGAGGCAGATTGTCTCAGGCAGCTGATTTTGGTTGCCACAAAAAGGCAGAAAATTGTTAGGGATTTAATTTATTTTGCACCTGTTCTTACTCTCAAGGAGAGATTCCCCAATGGAATTTTGTTCTGTGTCAGGCAGCAAAATCTCTTGGGCTGATCCCTATTGTCTCAGGCAGCTGATTTTGGTTGCCACAAAAAGGCAGAAAATTGTTAGGGATTTAATTTATTTTGCACCTGTTCTTACTCTCAAGGAGAGATTCCCCAATGGAATTTTGTTCTGTGTCAGGCAGCAAAATCTCTTGGGCTGATCCCTGGACCATCCATAACATATGTCACACTTTTATTTTATATATTTATTAATTAATTACATTTATAACCTGCCCTTCCTCCCAGAAGGAGCCTCTTCCTCCTTGTCACACTTTGCCCCCAATGTTCAATCTTGCCTGTGTCATCATAACATGAGTTATGGGTAGCCCTTACTGTAAAACTATCTGCAAAGAGCCATTTTCAAACATAATATATAGTTATAGACAGATATAAGAAATTGACACATTGGCTAATTATTGTTATTAATGACACCTTCATTTTCATCTCCTCCCACCATAATTATTCAGCTTATGTATTATTATTAATATCCTACCTTTTCTGCAAAGAGTTCAATGTTCTACTCCTCTTCCCCCCCTTTTATTCTCACAACAGCCCTGTGAGGTAGGCTAGACTGAGAGATAATTATTGGCCCAAGGTTATCTGGGAATATCGTGGCTGACCTGGTCTCCCAGTTCTTACCATGACTACATGATGCTGGCTCTCAACTTAAAATCACCCCCTCCCTGCCCTGCAGTTTCTTGGCAGTGACTCAGTTCTGAAACCAGCATGTCTAGCTGTGTTCTAAGGTCCCCTACTCACTAGACACCTCATGAAATTATGAGAGGCAATATTTGAAGAAGGGATTTCCTGGCTCAGACTCTGAGGGGGCTTCCAGACAACCTGTTTATAGAGCATTCATCCTGATTTGTTTGCTGGGAGATTAGACAAAGCTGGTTATTTAATGAGCATTCATTTTTATTTGTTTGCGGGCAGAAATGTAGTCGTGCAGGGTCTCAGGAGGGTCTTAGACCTCTTGCTTTTTTGGGAGCTAGGTCCCAGCAAGGCCCCTACATCTCCAGCATCCTATAAGCCAGTAAGACAATTCAGTAATTCAAGCAGTATCACTGACAAATGGTGACAGTGATATACAGGCATAAAGCTGTATTCAATCTTGGCCAGATTATTCTATAAATTTAGAAGGGGCATGGCTGAGAGGGGGCGTAGCTGTGACTATCATGAAGGGACCCTGCACTTCTGAATTTGCTACTACACTACTGTTTGCGGGGAGGTTAGGTGATATTGCATCAAAGCACGTGTTATTCTGCGCTTTCCAGTGCATTTTCCCGTCACTTTCCTTGCAGCAAGAAGCCTGCTGATTGGGGGCAGCAGGTTTGCTGCTCAAGACTTCACTATCAACTATAATTGCGCAACCTGAATTTGCCAGTATGTGATTGAATCCCACCTCAAAACAGCAACAGGCTGGAAGGGCTCTTGGTCACTAACTCTTGTTTTTATTTTAAGTGGGAAATTTTCCATTACCACCCAAAATTGCTGGTGGGGTGGGGTGGCTGGAAAAGAAAGTGAGCTGTGAGGCTATTCTGCCTTCTAATCAAGATGGTTAAAGGTGGCCCAACACATTTTGTTACCTGAAGTAAAGGACAAAATGGCGCCCCCTCTTGCATACATACCATACACATTTAAAGCACATGGCTTTCCCCAAAGGATCCTGGGAACTGTAGTTTGTTGAGTGCTGGAATTGTAGCACTGTGATGAGCAGGGGTGTAGTCCTCCAGGATCTTGGGGAGACTTAGATCCTTTACCTTTTTAGGAGCAGGGTTCCAGCAGGGTCCCTGTGTCTCCAGCATCCTGTGAGCCAATCAGCATGGAAGGGAAGTGTCTTAGCCACTGAGAAGAATCTTCTAACATGCTCCCTTGACCTTTCCTGCTGATTGGAGCCAATCGGAGTGAACAGAGTGAGTCAGCCACTGAGAAGAGTCTTCTCAGTAGCTAACACTCTCCACTTTCATGCTTATTGGCTCCTAGGGATATCTATTGTGGGAGAAGGCATTAACAAGGATCTCATTCTCAACCCCACAGCAAAAAGGGAGGAGGGGCATGACTATGACTAACATGATGGGACCCTGCACGTCTGAATTTGCCATTGTACTACTGGTGATGAGTAAACTACAGTTCCCAGGATTATTTGGGGGGAGCCATGGGCTTTAAAGAGCCATTGACTGTTACTAAAACACTGGCAACAGGAAGGCATCCTGCACTGCACCCGAAGGCAGCAGGCTAGCTTAAGGGGTGCCAGGCAGGTCTAGTGGTATATACTGATGTATTCCTCAACACATCATCACCACTGCCTGGCCCCTCTTCCTCCCCTGGCGTCTGGCCCCTGAGACAGCCCCCCTGTCTTGGCCTAATGTTAAGGCTTGCCTTGAGATAGCTGTCTATGTCCATGTGGGAAGGTGGGAATGAGGTGCTGAAAATGACTGTGTCACTTCAGATTACAGATGGGAGAGAATCACTTTTTTTTTTTTTTTAAGAATGGTCTCCCATGTAAAAAACTCCCTGCAGATTGAAATCTAGCACTCCAGAGAGAAACGTTCCAGCCTGCCCATTTAGCAGTAGGTTTCCTCTTTACAGGATGGGTAACACTATCAGTTGCTGCTATTGGTAATGGCATCACCTCCAGTATCAGAGGTAGTATGCTTCTGATTACCAGTTGCTGGAAATCACAAACAGGAAAATACTATTGCACTCATATCCTGCTTGTGAGAAAGGATTGCTGGACGAGATGGGTTTTTGGTTTGATCCAGCAAGGCTCTTCTTATGAGATGTTAGGGGAACATTTAAAAACATGATTCCCCTCTCCCCAAAGTCTGAAACAGTGCAATCCTTTCTGCTCATTCCCAGCATTCCACCCCTTCATCCTGCTGCCATGTATAAACCAGTCAGGATACATACTATCAGGGCTTGGTCCCACCCAGTGGCGGCTGATGGCTCCATGTCAGTGGGGCAGTGGAATCTGCTCCAGGTTTTAGCCTGAACTTTCAAGGAGCTGTCCAAGTTTCAGACTAAAACCTGGTGCAAAATCCACTGTCAAACTGACATGGAGCCACTAGCTGTCACTGGCCCCACCACTGGTCCCAATTTTATGGTCCACCTCAATTGTTAAATGTTGGGCTACCATTAAAAGGGAGCAAACGGTCAAATGTTTAATTTATTTCTCAAGGGGAGGAAGGGACTCTTGGATTTGCTGCCTCAGATGTTCAGATATCTTGTGGTTTGATCCCTGATTCTGTTGCTAAAAGGATAAGGAAACAGGTGCTGTGAAAATATTCCTTCACAAAACATTGGAGAGCTGCTCCCCATCAGAGCAGTGGACGATACTGGACTAAATGGGCAGTCTGGAGCAGCCTTCACCAACCTGATGCTCTATATATGTTATTGGACTCCAACTCCCATCAGCCCCTAGCCAGCATGCCCAATGGTCAGAGATTATGGGAGTTGTAATCCAAAACATCTGGAGGCCACATGTTCCCCATCCCTAGTCTGGAGAGATACATAACTGAACACTCACTCCAGTAAATGATACCTCATTTTAGTTGCTGATATGACACATCCACACCACCAAGTATGTTGAGCCTCATTTACAAGGTTTTTTGGTAGAGATCATTGATATTGTTATTGTTAATAGTTTTATTTATTTGATTTATATCCTGCCCTTCCTCCCAGTAGGAGCCCAGGGCGTCACAATTATATCCATGTGTCTGGCTCTTTGCAGCATACAAGACAGCACAGGATCCACCAAGGTAATTAAGGTGCTGGACTACGACCTGGGAGACAAGGGTTCGAATCCCCACACAGCCATGAAGCTCACTGGGTGACCTTGGGCCAGTCACTGCCTCTCGACCTCAGAGGGAGGCAATGGTAAACCCCCTCTGAATACTGCTTACCACGAAAACCCTATTCATAGGGTCGCCATAAGTCGGGATCGACTTGAAGGCAGCCCATTTCCCATTTCCACAACTGTTGTTCTAGAGAGGGCCAGAGCTCTGTGGCAGAGCATGTGCTTTGCATGCCGAAGGTCCCAGGCTCAGTCCCTGGTATCTCCAGGGCATGTCCCTTGCCTGAAACCCCAGAGAGCTGCTGCCGGTCACTGTAGACTATACTGAGCTAGATGGACCAACACTCTGACTCAGTAGAAGGCAACTTCCTATGTTGAGTCTCAGGGCATCCTCGGTCCTGGAATGCCTTTGCCTGTCTCCGGAGCTCAGGTCCAATCATTTCCTCACCTTTCGGAAGCCAGAATTTTCCCCGCAGCCCTCTTCTGGGTTGGGTCCTGGCCCCGAACGATACAACTTTTGTCAGGAGAACAAAGCCAGCTGCCTCTTTTCAGCACCTCACTTCAAACAGCAGGCCGTGGCAGGGCAAAGCCCAGACCTGTCTCTGCCTGGCTTTTGTTAGTATGAATAGGCAGCCTTGTCTGTCTCAAAGAAGGGACAGAGACATAAGCAATTACCAAAGATGGCCTTCTCCAATTACCCAGGACAAAATATTGAAGGGAGAAAGCCATATTCCTTGCCTCTCCTTTGCTTCTCCAAAAGTGGTTTCATTCCAGGTGGAAACAAAACCTGCTGGAAAGAGGGTTTAAAACAAAACAAAACAAGAAAGCCTTCAAAGGGAGCATACCTGATGCTTTCCTTTGAAGCAGCTCTATAAGCTCAAAAACCTGGACATTCCACAGGAAAATGTTTGTGAAAAGAAGTTGCCGACACCCAAGGGCAAGCGCAAGGCCAGGCCAGGTTTTCATAGGCTGACTCCTTTGGGTACAATACATAGATTCATAGAGGTGGAGGAGACTCAACGGGCCATCCAGTCCAACCCCTGTTTAAAGGGAGAGCACTATCCCACTCAACCACAGTTCAGACAATTTGCCGCAAACAGAACAGACGCACCACAGAGTCAATCAAGATCATATTTTCATATGATACCAGTGCACTGTGATGGGCAAATCTGTCAATGTTAGTTTTTCTCAGTTTTCTCATTTTTTCCAACCTTAATTAAAATCACATACCAAAATGCTTTATATTAGGGGAAATTGCTTTGCAAAAATTTGTACATTAGGTAAAACTGTGTACAAATGTGTGTATATTAGGAGAAATTAGCACTAAAATGTTGATTTGGAAACATGGAGAACTGAACTTAATATATGCATTTGTATGGACATTTTATCCCAGTAGACGCATTTTTGTACACGTTATTTGGCTGGACAACTGCGCTGCAAAATTCAGAGAAATGCACACTTTTGAAGGATGGCTTCAAAATGGTTTCAGCTCTTGTATTGTTTCGGTAAGTACGAGTTAAGTAGGATCACTTTTAAATGCAAACTCAGAAGAATTTCTCCCTCATCCCTAGCAATTCATCACTAGTTGCATTGAATTATGCCCTTTCCTGGGCATAATTCAAAGTGCTGCTTTTGGCTTCTAAAGCCCTTCCCAGCTTGGGACCAGTGTCTCCACATGTGCCTGTCTGCAATTATTTCAGGTTTGGGGAACCTCAGGTCAGGCCTAGGGACCAAGTGTGGCCCTCCAGGCCTCTTTATGTGGCCCTCAGGACTTCCCACATGCCATGCATGCAGCTGAACCACACCCTGTACCAAGCCTGCTTTGCATCCTCTCTAGTGTTTTTGGCTGGCTGGAATGGGTTCTTGAACTCTGATCATGCTTCTTGTTTACCTGGATGCAGGACAAAGAAGGGTGTGTGAGCGTGTGTCGAAAGTAGCCTACTGCACAAAGGGAAAATATCACATTTGCTGTTCCATCTCCTTTGCCTCTGGCCATGCCCACCACTGGCATGTGGCCCCTGGAAGGTTGCCCAGAAGTAAGTGCGGACCTTGGGCTGAAAAGTGTTCCCTACCCCTGTCTTAGATCTTCATCACAAGCTTTTCTCTGAGTTTTCCTGTTGTCTGTGGGTACAGTGGATGGTTACTTTTCTATTGAGTAAACAAATATCAAGCTGATCCTTGTATGTAAGCCAGACTGTACACTGCAAGTAAAAGGAAAGAATCCCAGGGTCACTATGAGCTGGGAGAAAATTTCTTCTCAAGCCAACTTCAGTGAATTGAACTGTAATTTCTTCTCCCCAGGAATTAGAGAGCGGTGTGTGTGTGTGTGTGTGTGTGAGAGAGAGAGAGAGAGAGAGAGAATCTGAGAATTCTCAGCACATTCAATGCAACTCTCAAGGTCCCTCCAGACATCCTTTTTATTGTGCATTCATCTTCATTTGTGTACCTGATGGCTCTGGGGCAGTTGTATGCAATCCCACTTTAAATACTGTTTGCACCTGCAAAGGTTTTGAGGTGGACAAAAGACAAATGGCTTCTCTTCCAGTCAGTGCATTTCCTGTACTGAAATCCTGTAAATTTGCATACCACAAATGCTCTGCTTTATTTTCTGTTCTGCTTTCATTACACTATAGTGCAAGACTTGTGCTGTTCCACTCCAGATGGCAATATACAGTAACACTACGGGAGCATCACAGAACAACTAATAAAGAAGGATGATGGACAAGGATAAATCCACCACTAATGCACTATTATTGCACAATACATATGAGGGGGACACTCTGGAGGGGCCCTCAGAATTCTTTTTAAGAAGTCATGACAGTTTCCATTCCCTCTATTTCTGATGTTCAGGCTTAGAGCGCTGTCACTTATGTAGCCATGACAGCATCACCCAAGCACAAGAGTGAGACATCAGCAAGCTTGGGGCAAGGTTTACAGAAGTACAACAAATATTTTGGGGGGGAAACTTTAAGGGGGAGGCAATACTGCCAAAACAGTCCAGTGAGGAGGACTGAGCAGTGACTCAATGCTGAGGAGGGGGGATGGTAGAATGGAATGGCTGGAATCTTGAACAGCAGTTCTCCGCACTGTAACATTTTATTGCAGGTCCCACTTTGACTGCTATAAAATTAATAGACGTTTATACTGTCGACCCTTTTCAAGGCCCTGAACCTGAACAAAAATCTATTCTAGTCTTCCCAAATAAATTTTTACTGGGTACAACTTCAATTATCTCCAACATTTCACAGATGCTAATACAGGATACTTATCCCAATTTCATAGCAAGTGTAGCTTTACAAGCCTCACTGCCTCCACTATTACACAGTGTTGAAGGCTCTTGGCTGGCTGGCTGGTGTATTCATTTACTCTCCAATGTGCCTGTCCTCCACCTCTACTGATTTAAAAACCAAAAGAGGTTCCTCTAACCTACACTTCTGATTAAAATCTACTAGAAAAACATTTATCTACAGTCCTTGTGTTCATATGCCATCATGTTGCCTTTCTGTTCATGCCTGTGCGCTTGCATCTGTGTCTGCTAGAGATGACAGGCACCCACCCACTCAGAGATTTAGAATGCAATCCTATACCTTCATTACACTGGGTGACTGAGGAGTTATAGGACAGGGTGGGAAAGCTTTCAGCCTGAAAGTCACATTCCCTTCAAGGCAACCTTCCAGAGGGTCACATGCCTGTTGAGGGCAGGGCTAGAAGAAAGTAGGTGGAACAACAAATGCTAATTTTACCTTTGTATAGTAGGCTAGTTTCTACATACACTTAAAAACCCCTCTCTAACCTCCATCCAGCCAAGCAGGTAGCACAACCAGAGCTGAAGGACAATTCCTAGCCCAGCAATGTAGGGGGATGGCCTGGGAAGAGTTCTGAGGTCCAGATAAAGAGGTCGGGAGGCCTGTGGTTCCCCATCCCTGCTATAGGATATGGTGGATGTTCTTCTGGCATTGCACCAGAGAAGTGGAGCTGTTTCTCTCTCTCTCTGTCTGGAGTATGGAATTGCTCCGCCCACTTCTAGAAATCCCGAAGAGGGAGCTACACCCTACAGCAGGACAAATAAAGTTTTACTTGCAGGACTGCCTTACCCCATATGTGTCTACTCAAGCACTTCAATCTGCGGAAGAGGATTTGTTACAGGTGCCACATAATATCCATTCCACACTTGTAAGAAATCATTCTTTTAGCGTGACAGCACCAGCTCTTTGGAACTCCCTGCCTATTGACATCTGGCAGATGCCTTTGCTGTATTATTTTTGGAGCCTGATTAAAAAAAAATTGTTTAGGCAAGCCTGTCCAGATGCATAAATGCTGATAAATCAGCACATTTATTTTTTTTGTCTGTTGCTGGTTTTAATTTGTTTTAAAAATGTTTTTAGTTACTAGTTTTAATCTGTTTTAACAATAATTTTAATATCTTTTGTAAACCACTTGAGTTTTTTTTACAATCAAGTGGTATATAAATGTTTATAAAATAAAATTAAAAATAATAAAAAATAATCAAGCAAAATCACACTAACAAAATTTTAAGCAGACATCCCACCAAAAGGGGTGGGCTGGTCAGTCGGGATAGTGTTTCTCCAGGGACAGGTGCCAGAAAATATGGACTGCCTCCCCTGGGTAGAGCAATGTAATACTAAATCAAAATTAAAGACTGCTATAGCATATGAACTCCATGCCACCCAACATTCTGTCTAATAGTGGTAGCAGCTGATAACCCAAAAGAAAAGAAGGAACTCTCTTTCCCCACTCCCTTACCTAAATCATATGCAAACTAGGGGGAAAGAGCCTTTCATCCTTACCCCAGGAAAGTCACAAAGGAGAATCTATATACCTATGACAAGATGAAAAGAAGAGTTTTTGAAACATCTCTGCAAGAGAATATATCCACAATTGGCTCTTTTGCCATTGCTATGACTCACATTATCTCATTGCCATTCATGTGCAATAGCTTTCATGCCAGGGCCAACCCAAAGCTCTTCAGTACTTGAGGCAGAAAATCCAATAAGAGCTCCCTTCCCTGGGTACAGCACTGTAACACACTAAAATCAAAGGCTGCAGTCCTCTGCTCACTTATCTGGGACTCGGAAGCCCCATTAAACCCAATGGGGCTCACTATAGCTATAGGTTTGTGCTGTAAATCATTTCCTGAATGCGAACAGCACCCAAAGTGTGTCAGCTGAGGTGGATGCCTCCCTCTGCCACACGCTAGGAGGACCAGCTCTGAGTTTTCATGTGGAATCACCATGCCTCGTTCACTCACTTTTTGCAGGGCATCCACACAATGTCATCATCAAAATGTTGTTCTCTTGTGTTTTCCTGAAACGTCTAGCTTTTCTCATAGACCAGGAAAACTGACTTTTTAGGGCAGGGGAGATCTCTGCTATTTCCGCAGGTATAGATGGTTCTTAGAGCTATCTTCTGCCCAGAAGGAGCCCAGGATGGCATTTCTAATGCAAAGATGGGGAACCTGTGGCTTTCCACATGTTGTTGGACTGTAGCTCCTGTCATCCTTAACCACTGATAATGCTGGCTGGGGCTGCTTGGAATTTGGCGCCTCTTCACTGTTTCAGAGGTGTAGTTTTGGTGTATGACATATTGGGTAGGGGAACCAATTGTCACTCAGCACACCTTAGCTATGAGTCTTTTATTCTATTTTTAATTTAGTTATTTTATTTTATTATTTATAAACATATTTGTATACCGCTATTTCATTTCAAAAAACATCAAATCGGCTTACAACATATAAAAACTGTATTATAAAACGCATTAAAAATATAGTACAAACAAGGTCAACTACTGCCAAGAGACATCTTCTTAACTGCTTACCTAAGCCTGGCAGAACAGAAAGGTCTTCAGCAAGCATTTAAAAGGTTGGAATGAAATGAATGAAATGAAATGAAATTTTTTATTTCGGTCCCAGACCAGCCATAATATCACAGTTTCATTATCAAAAATTGCGTCGCACGCAAGACCATAAGAAGTAAACAATTTTTAAAAAATAGTCTAAATTTAACACTAAAATGTTAAAAAACAGTGTAACCTGGAACAGAAATTTTAATCAGAATTCAATAACATTTTTCTATACTTAAGGCAGCAGCACAAAATTTTGCTACTTTATTAGTGACCCAAGGAATGGTGTCTGCTAGCATAAAAGAGAGGTAATCGAATTCCTATTTCGCAGGGAATGCTTGTAAATGGGGGTAATAAAAACATGGCGGATGTCCCGGTAGAAGGAGCAATATAGAAGAACGTGTCCAATTGACTCCACCTCCTTGTTATCACATGGGCAAACTCGGTCTGCATAGGGGACTCCATTATATCTTCCCTTCAACAGAGCAGAGGGCAGAACATTATGCCTTGCTAGGGTAAATGCTCGTCTATATTTCGCAATGGTTAGATTTGCAAGATAATTTGCCGGGAAAGACATTCTTTGGGTCAGACCTGGATTTGGATATGCCGCCACCAGGCTCTGGTTGTTTTGGAATTCAATGTCCTTTATACGTTGGGAAATGACCATTTTGGCCTTAGGCAGCCCAAGATCAATGAGGATCTCTGGCGAAAAACCTAAGGCATGTGTTTTCTCATAAATCAACCGCTTCCACTTTGACTGGTAAGAATCTTCTAATGTGAGGGGGGCCAACCCCCCGGGGGCAAAGATCAGCTTAAGCCAATAATTGATCCTGAGGGTCCAAACCCGGGGCTCTGTCAAAGGAAGTCCAACCTCTAAATGGGTGGCCACATTAGGGACACAGGAGGGGAGCCCTAGGATTGCTCTAAGAAATTTAGATTGAATGGCTTCCAGACGCCCAAAGTCACTGTAAGCGCAAAACTGTGCCCCATATAGCAGTTGTGCTATTGTCTTGGCGCAGAACACTTGTAGCGCCTCAGGGATATATTGTCCTCCTTTGCTATAGTAAAAAGAGAGCAGTGCCTTTGCACTCCTCTGTGCATTCGCAGAAACATTTATACAATGGGGCTTCCAGGAGCCGGAGGCATGGAAGACTATTCCCAGGTATCTGTAAAATGGAACCTGTTGGATCGGGCGATCGTTTATTCGCCATCGGTGTCTGATCTTTTGCTTGGTGAATATCACCACTTTAGATTTATCATGATTTACTTCCAATCCTTCCTCAGTGCAAAAAGATGTAAAGGCCCTCAGAAGCCTACGCAGACCAATACTGGTTTGGGACAGTAAGGCCGCATCATCTGCGTACAGTAGTATAGACATGGGTGTATTGGCCAATTTAATTTAATTTAAAAGGTTAAAACAGGAGGCGCCAGCCTCTATTGGCAGAGCATTCCAGAGAACTGGGCTGATGACACTGAAAGTTCAATGTTAAATGAGCCTCGCCAACTCTGGGGATGACCCAAGCCACACCTGCAGATGATCTCAGTGACTGAGCTAGGATATAAGCACGAATATGCTGTTTTGGCAATTAAAAAAAATCAAAATACTTGCAGAATAGCACTTAAATGCGAGAGAACTGCAGCATTAAGTAACGGGAAAAAACTGCTGCCTTTCCAGTCATTGTCCTTTTAAAAACTTCAGATCTAAAACACTGCCAACCTAAGAATGCAACATTTCCCAACATTTTGTACACATCAGGACAGGAAGTGTAAACCATTTGTAAACTACTTAGGGTTTTATTATAATAAAGTGGTATGGACATATTGATAAATGAATACATTTGGGCAATCAAAGCTTTCATAAAAAAGCACAATAGCACAAATAAAAAAGAATTAGTTCAAACTTTTTTTTAATGGTTGTTCAAGTGAATTGTATATTTCACCTTCCACATGACCACAGCTTTGTCATATGGTGAACAGGATATAGTGGGATGTATCCATAGGAAAGCCACACTATCCATGATAGTGTGGAAAGTTAATTGCAATCCTGCTGGAAGGTTGCAGTGGAAAAGCAATGATTAATAATGCTAGGAGCTGTCCATCTGGAAGTAGCTTGTTTGAAGCAGTGGAAATACATCTCTGATATGTAGAATGATGATGTGTTTGTGCTATGATCAAGGAACTACTGCAGCTGGTAGCATTTCTAATGGCCTGTTTAGTATTTGGACATACCAACACATGCCAGTAGTACACATTGTATCAAAGAAAAAAAAATCCTGATAATGAAGCAGAAGCCAAATGGCACCAGCAAGCTGCTTTCAAGGGTGTTGTCTGCAGTGGCAGCTGGTGGCTCTATGACAGTGGGGTAGTGGGGCAGTGGAATCTTCTTCAGCACCTTGGATAGCTCCTTGAAAGTCTGGGCTAAAACCCGGAGTGGATTCCACTGCCCCACTGATATAGAGCCTCCAGCCTCCACTGATCGTCTGTCAAACTCCATTTTAACAAACAACACATCTCTGCCACTTACAAAACACATTTTTGGATGTGTTTAGATATGGCATCCTTGAATATTTTTCTCACCATGTCATACTCATCTAAGGACACTGCTGTTATTTTCAGGTAGAATTCAATCACATACTAGTAAATTCAGGTTGTACAACTAAAGCTGATTTTTACTTTTATGCAACAAACCTGCCCCCCCCAAAGCAAACTGTTGCTATAAAGAAAGTGATGGATGAATGCACTGGGAAGTGTGGAATAACCCTTGCTTGGCACAATGTCATCTAACCTTCCCACAAACAAATCAGAATGAATGCTCAATAAACAGCTGACATTGTGTAAACTTCCCTGCAAACCTGGTGCAAACAAATCAGGATGAATGTGCAGTTCATCTGGTAGTGACCTAACTCTCAAATACTATACAGTTCAGCATTTCAAAGCTTCATATGTGCTGGCATACTTGTCAGAGCTTATTTTACAGCAAGGGAGCTCGTATTTTATCAGCCAGATGGGAACAAGAGATGAGGGAGAAATTCTATTTTTTTTTACATTTAAAGCCAAATCCATCAAATACCCACTTTCCAAAACAATATGAGAGCTGAAACACAGCCATCCTTTGAAATTTGTAGATTTAAATTTTGTGATGAAGTTCTCCAACCAATGTTTACAAAAACACACATATTAGGGGAAAGTGTGCATAAAAATCAACATATTGAAAATAACATACAAAATACATTATATTAGGAGAAATTGCTTGCAGAAATATGTACATTAGTCAAAACTGCCTACAAAAATGTATTTATTAGGAGAAATTTGTGCCAAAATGCTGATGGATTTTTATGAGGATTTCTGTTTTTAAGAATCACAAATTGCTGCAGAAATGTGGAGAACCAAAGTTTAGGCTATGTGTACATTAGAAGCTTAAAACACAGTGAGGCTGTTTTTTCTCGCTGTCTTTCAATTCAATTTTCCAAATTCCAGTGTCTCCAGCCACCCACTCTCTGTATCCGGTTTTCCCACTCCCCCACCCACTCCAACTCCTGTTGGTCAAGCTTTCATCCCTCCAGCTCCACCCCCCCATAGCATCTTCTTGTTCTTTCTCCAGGTGTTGGCACTTTAAATAATCAAATTGAGTGAGAGGAGACAATTCCCCCCTTCTTTACAGAGACTGAAGAGCAGAGATAAGCACAGATCTCTCCCCCACCCCCTGCACCACCTCTTGTTTTAAAATGTACAAGACGTGCAGTCCTACCCACTTACCAGGGAGTAAGCCCCATTGAATTCAATATGGCTTACTTCTGAGTAGACACAGGTAAGATTGCAGTGGATAGGTAGGTGGGAAATGGAAGGCTCCTCCATCATTCTCTCTCTCTCTCTCTCTCTCTCTCTCTCTCTCACACACACACACACACACACACACACACCGCTGACATCAGGCATGTAGGACCACCCCCAGGAAATCTGAATTCTTCACTCAAACAGTTTTAAACTTGGAGTGAAGCTGGTTTTATTTATCCCGCATCAAAATGAAGAAACCGGTGGCTTGTGGGTAATTGTGGGTGACCTCATGTGTATACCCAGATTCAAAGAACAGAGGTGACTGTGTTTTAACCCCATAATGTGTCCAGTGGAGAGTGGTGGCTTTGATGTCAGTGGGGCAGTGAACCCACTCCGGGTTTTAGTCTGAACTTTCAAGGAGCTGTCCAAGGTGTTGAAAGCCTCACTGACACTGAAGCCACCATCCTCCATTGAATGTGTCCCTTCTCTGCCTTGCCTTGACCTCTCGCCATGAACTCTCGGCTTGGACCCAGATCCTCTTTCAACTGGCACCATCACCTAGATCAAAACATATCTCCAGCTAAGCCAGGGGTGGAGAACCTCAGGCCCAATACTGGACCAGAGGTCTGACTCACTGTTAACAGGGTTGGGGAGCCTTTGGCTCTCCAGATGTTTTTGGACTCCAATTTCCATCAGCGCCCGCTAGCACGACCAATGGTCAGAGATGAGGGGAACCCAAGTAGCGGCATCATAGGTTAAAAGAGAGTAGGGATCAGCAACTTGAAGTCTCTGGGTGATGGAGATGTCACGAGGTGGGTGACACTGAGCACCTGCTGAGTCCTACACTCTAGAAAGGGTCCTTTTGCTGACTGCTGAAGCCGCCTGGCCTTCCTCCTCCTTCCTCGTTGCTGTTGCTGCCTGTTCACTTGCCCTCTCTGAACGTGCAGACAGTGACGTGCTGCGGATCAGCCCCAGGAACTGAGGGCACGTGAATTGGCAGTGGTGAGGAAGAGGCCTACTCTGGGGCCCATCTTGCCCAAAGGTCCCTATAACAGAAGTGGGATGCAGCCGGCCAACCAGTGAGCTTCATGGCTAAGCAAGGATTTGAACCCATGTTTGCCCAGTATGGCATCCACTACACACACTAGTTTTTCTTAGGATAGTAATATCCTAACGGGAACTGCCACTGACATTGGCAAGGGAGGAGGGTAACTCCACCACACCCCCTCCTGTGAGGATTCTACAACTGCCATCAAGACTCTGACAGTGTGGCAGGAGCTGCCCTGTTCTCCTAGCCTGGATATGGTCATCTCCTCTGTTCCTGGGGTGGGGGTGGCTGCTTTGGGGGGGTTGTTCTTTATGAAAGGCAAGACATCCATAACTGCCACTGACATCAGCAAGGAGTTGCTGCTCTTAACTGCTTTATTGTGTGTGAGCTTGCATTTCCCTCCTCCCGGCCTTTTCTTTTTCCTTTCGTGTCATGTCCTTTTAGATTGCAGTTCAGAGGGCAGGGACCATCTTAATCCTGATTTGAGTAAGCCACTCTGAGAAACTTTTTCACTAAAGGGAAGGATATGAATGCAGTAAATAAAGAAATAGTGACATTGGATAAATTTTGGTTGAATCGTTTCAAGGCCTCCTGCCTTTTGAAACACATGAAGTCCTAATATCTTATGGAAAACCCAGTTCTGGTATTTGTGCTCTAGCCCCTGGACATCATTCCCCTTTACAAGAACTCAGGATTTCTGGCTTGATGCACTGTGTTCCATTCCACTTGGAATTCCCCTGCTTTGCCCCAAGAACAAACTGAAACCCACGATTTGGACAAAGAATGTGAAATAATGGGTCAAATCACATGTTTTTAAAGGGCTTTGTGGAGAGGAGGGGGGGAGTTGAATGAACCAATCAAGAACATTGCTGAAGTGGGAGGGATAGGAAATTGTGGAGGGGTGGGGGTTTGTCCCACATTTGGTAAATATTAGTGCCCTAATCCGCCAGTGCACAGCCATATGAACTATTCTTTTATTGTTCATTTTGCCCTTTTAAAAAGCATTTTCCAAATTACTAAAAGCAACGCAGGGAATGAATGTGCTTGGAGGGATATGTTTGCAAGTGCTTTGAAGCTTTCTTTCTGCCCTCTTAGATGGATGGATGGATGGATGAGGAAAGGGAAGGAGTGGAGGGGGCAATTAAATTAAAAGTAACTGATGGCCTAGTGTAAGTAACATCTGCTGAACAAGAGAGAGAAACTTGATAACTCTTAAGCCCTCCTGTAATTCACCAGACCAGGACAAAGAAGAAGAGGAAGAGACAACAAACCAACTGGGCCATTTAAAAGACATGCCAAAAAAACAGAAAGAATGATGCCCTAACATGTCAGCTGGGAGAGCAGAGCTCCTGCTCTGCAATCCACGCCACAGTCTGGTCATGAAGCGAGAGCTCCATCCTCCTAGCTGCAGGGGCCCTCAACTAGCAGTAGGAGCCCTCAACCAGCCGCAGGGCCGTCCGTCCAAGAGTGCCTGATCTGGCCACCTGCTGGCACTGGGCCTGCTTCCAACATTCAACCTAATTAAGAACATAAGAACATAAGAACATAAGAAGAGCCTGCTGGATCAGGCTAGTGGCCCATCTAGTCCAGCATCCTGTTCTCACAGTGGCCAACCAGGTGCCTGGGGGAAGCCCGCAAGCAGGACCCGAGTGCAAGAACACTCTCCCCTCCTGAGGCTTCCGGCAACTGGTTTTCAGAAGCATGCTGCCTCTGACTAGGGTGGCAGAGCACAGCCATCATGGCTAGTAGCCATTGATAGCCCTGTCCTCCATGAATTTGTCTAATCTTCTTTTAAAGCCGTCCAAGCTGGTGGCCATTACTGCATCTTGTGGGAGCAAATTCCATAGTTTAACTATGCGCTGAGTAAAGAAATACTTCCTTTTGTCTGTCCTGAATCTTCCAACATTCAGCTTCTTTGAATGTCCACGAGTTCTAGTATTATGAGAGAGGGAGAAGAACTTTTCTCTATCCACTTTCTCAATGCCATGCATAATTTTATACACTTCTATCATGTCTCCTCTGACCCGCCTTTTCTCTAAACTAAAAAGCCCCAAATGCTGCAACCTTTCCTCGTAAGGGAGTCGCTCCATCCCCTTGATCATTCTGGTTGCCCTCTTCTGAACCTTTTCCAACTCTATAATATCCTTTCTGAGATGAGGCGACCAGAACTGTACACAGTATTCCAAATGCGGCCGCACCATAGATTTATACAACGGCATTATGATATCGGCTGTTTTATTTTCAATACCTTTCCTAATTATCGCTAGCATGGAATTTGCCTTTTTCACAGCTGCCGCACACTGGGTCGACATTTTCATCGTGCTGTCCACTACAACCCCGAGGTCTCTCTCCTGGTCGGTCACCGGCAGTTCAGACCCCATGAGCGTATATGTGAAATTAAGATTTTTTGCTCCAATATGCATAATTTTACACTTGTTTATATTGAATTGCATTTGCCATTTTTCTGCCCATTCACTCAGTTTGGAGAGGTCTTTTTGGAGCTCTTCGCAATCCCTTTTTGTTTTAACAACCCTGAACAATTTAGTGTCATCAGCAAACTTGGCCACTTCACTGCTCATTCCTAATTCTAGGTCATTAATGAACAAGTTGAAAAGTACAGGTCCCAATACCGATCCTTGAGGGACTCCACTTTCTACAGCCCTCCATTGGGAGAACTGTCCGTTTATTCCTACTCTCTGCTTTCTGCTTCTTAACCAATTTCTCATCCACAAGAGGACCTCTCCTCTTATTCCATGACTGCTAAGCTTCCTCAGAAGCCTTTGGTGAGGTACCTTGTCAAACGCTTTTTGAAAGTCTAAGTACACTATGTCCACTGGATCACCTCTATCTATATGCTTGTTGACACTCTGAAAGAATTCTAATAGGTTACTGAGACAGGACTTTCCCTTGCAGAAGCCATGCTGGCTCTGCTTCAGCAAGGCTTGTTCTTCTATGTGCTTAGTTAATCTAGCTTTAATAATACTTTCTACCAGTTTTCCAGGGACAGAAGTTAAGCTAACTGGCCTGTAATTTCCAGGATCTCCTCTGGATCCCTTTTTGAAGATTGGCGTTACATTTGCCACTTTTCAGTCCTCAGGCACGGAGGAGGACCCAAGGGACAAGTTACATATTTTAGTTAGCAGATCAGCAATTTCACATTTGAGTTCTTTGAGAACTCTCGGGTGGATGCCATCCGGGCCCAGTGATTTGTCAGTTTTTATATTGTCCATTAAGCTTAGAACTTCCTCTCTTGTTACCACTATTTGTCTCAGTTCCTCAGAATCCCTTCCTGCAAATGTTAGTTCAGGTTCAGGGATCTGCCCTATATCTTCCACTGTGAAGTGTTATTATTATTATTATTATTATTATTATTATTATTATTATTATTATTATTATTATTATTATTATTATTATTAATAATAATAATAATAATAATAATAATAATAATAATAATAATAATAATAATAACTACCAAATTATGTGGCTTTACATGGTAACATGAAGAACAGCAACAAAAAGGGTTTCTGATGCAGAATATAAATCTCATTACACATGACAGTCAGTATGTCACTTTCATAACATGCAATTATCACAAAAATGCAGCTTCCCATATTGCTACTGAATTCTCTCTCTCCTCTTCTCTGGGCTCCTCCAGATAACCTGTTTGTTGAGCATCCTTCCTGATTTGCTTGCACAAAGCTTACTTGGAGGCTAGACTACATCTGGTTTTTACTGAGCATTTCTTCTGATTTGTTTCCAGGATGATTATACAACAACGAGCATTTATCCTGTTTTGTCTTTGGGATGTTTACACATCTTCCCATTAATCGTTTGTTCATCCCACACTTTTCAATGCATTCCCCATCACTGTCCTAACCAGAAAAGGTCTGTTTTGTTTGGTTTTAAGTGGATTTGTTGTGGTGTGGCAACAGAGCTTTTTAATTGCACAAACCTACATTTCTGGTATGCGCTTGACTCCATCGCACAACATAGTGACAGTCTGTGGAGAGACACCCCCTCCTCTCTCTCTCTCTCTCTCTTACATTATCTCCACTCCAATAACTTACTAATACCTCTTCACTTGGGTGGGGTTTTCACTATGAGGCAGGTTCAGGAGAGAAGGGAACAAGAGTACTGAACTCCTCTTGTGTGAAAATTCCCAGGGTTGGCATACCCTGCTTCAACCCTTCCCAGGATGCCCTTGTTCTCAGAAGCATGACTTTCTTTCTACAACAAAGAGCAGAGGGAGAGACGATAGCTGGCTCTGTG
Source organism: Rhineura floridana (assembly GCF_030035675.1). Classification (NCBI taxonomy): domain Eukaryota; kingdom Metazoa; phylum Chordata; class Lepidosauria; order Squamata; family Rhineuridae; genus Rhineura; species Rhineura floridana. Next base: position 39,586,800 of record NC_084490.1, on the reverse strand, counting down.
ATATCCTGGCATTGATTCACCAAACATCATTGTCCATGTGGAGAAAAAGTGAGAAATATGTTTCAGTAGTATCTAGAGGAGAAGCTAGGGGCCACACTCAAACCACACATTTATTCTACTATTATTCCACTTGAAACAGTCATGGCTTCCCTCAAAGAATCCTGGGAAAGGTAGTTTGTGAAGAGTGCTGAGAGTTGTTAGGAGAGATCTCTTTTCCACACAGAGCCACAATTCCCAGAATTCTTTGGAAAGAGGGACTGACTGCAAAACCACTCTGACAATTGTAGCTTTGTGAGGGGGAATAGTGCAATGCTTCCCAAACTGTGCTCTGTGGACCACCAGTGGTCCATGAGCTTCATTCATGTGGTCTACAGTGTGTCATAAAAATTCATGAAGCATCTAGCAGGGCACATTACAACTGCTTATGACAGGCAGAAAAATTATTAAGTTGTCCTTCAAGATTCTCAACAATTTTAAAGTGGGCCATCATAGAGGAGGAGTTTGGGAACCACTAGAATAGGGATTTTGTAACACCTCTCAGCACCCTTCACAAGCTACCATTCACAGGATTCTTTTGGGGAAGCCATGACATTTTAAAGTGGAATAATAGTGGAATAAATATATGGTGTGAATGTGTCCAGAGTCTGCTGCAGTAAAACCAGACTGATGACTATAGTCTGCAAGAATTTACACCGCATAAATGTGTGTGACAATACGGTGCCACAAGACTCTTTTGTTGTTAATATGTATTTCAATTATATAAAGTCTGTATGAACAAGTTTGGAAAGAAGGTGAGGCTTTTACAGAGTAAACGTTACCTAGAGCCACTTGCCTTTGTTCATGTGAGCACCAAGAAGTTTTCACTGTTCACAGCCCATCCACCCCCCCCACTTTCCCCACGCATTCTATGGGGCAGTCAGTAATGGCATGATTCCTTGCCTTTTAGCTGTTTCCTTTGCTTATAGCCATACTGAGGTAAGAAAGGTGAAGGGCCAGAGATCAAAACCTGCCGAGTTTGAGAGTGATGGACTGAATGAACCTTCTAAGTGTTTCTGTTCACTCTAAACTTAGGCAGAGAAGGGCAGCTCAATGAACAGAAGGAAGGGGGCAATGGGTGCAGGTAATGCAAACCATCTTCCAAACCCAGAGGCATTCCTGGGCTGCCAGACTGAACAGGAAACATGAGGAACAGGAAACATGGTTAAATCTACTATATCCCGACTCCAGGTTAGTCCTCCTCTAACATTTGTCCAGCCATGTATATGTGTAATATTATTTTATAAGGAGCCCCCAAATACCCAAAGTTTTTGCAGTGCTGGAATTTCTTCTTACCAAGAGCAATTTTATGATTTTTATTTAATTATTTATATCCTACCTTTCCTCCAAGGAGCTCTAGGTGGCATGCATGATTCTTCACCTCCCCATTTTATCCTCACAACAACCCTGTGAGGTAGGTTCAGCTAAGAGACTTTGACTGGCCCAAGGTCACCTAGTGAGCTTCATGGCTGAGTGGAGATTTGAACCCTGGTCTCCCAGTTCCTAGTCCAACATGCGAACCACTACACCACACAGGCTTCTTTCAGCTCTTGGCCTGTTGACCAATGGATGAGTCCGAATCCTTCTACACCTAGATCCTTGTATAGTCCCAGAGCAATTCATCTTTAAGATCTGTCTGCATTCCACCCATTTGTTGTTTATATGAGCTCCTCTTTTCTCCCAAGCTTGCTATTTTTACCTGCGGTATGTTTGGCTCTTGCCCTATACTTTGTTTCTGCTTTTAAATTATTGTTATTATTATTGCAAATTTAATAAAAGGGGAAAAAGAGAAAAAAAGGAAAGGAAAAGGACTGTGTAATAATAAAAACCCACCATCAGCTCACATCCATCTTAAGTTAAACGGGTAAATTAATATAAGCCCTCCAAATGTCCAAATAGGTATCCATGCAAAATGGATGTCTGTAAGAAACGTGTTCACAGGTAGCCAGGGCAGTGTAGTCCTCATTGTTATTCCTTCTAGGCTTATAATATAAGTCTCTTAGCAACCACAAGAGTTCACAAAATCCACTTTTGTTGTCCTGCCATTAATCCCCATACTACGGGAATATAATTTAAAAGTATATGAGCATCTGCCAATATTAAGGATTGCATACCTTGTTGCGAAACTTAATTTTGCGCTGGATTGCTGCTTAATCGGATGAACGCTACAGCTCTGTCTGTTCTCCTGCTGCTCTGGGCTAGTGGCACAGAAAGAGTCATGATCAGGACTAGGAACCTTTGCTATAGCACACCAACGCTGCTTATGGGTTTTTTTTTTCTTTGCCTGGCCACAGTGAGTCCATGAACTCTGATAGGAGTTCTTGCCTTCTTGGATGGAGGACAGAGAGAGAGAGATGTGTGAGTGTGTGTAGAAACTAGCCTATTGTGTACAAAGAAAGATTTTACATTTGTTGCTCTGCTGATTTCTGCCTCCACCCTGCCGACCACTGGCATGTGGCCCCCAGAAACATTGCTCAGAAAGCAATGTGGCCCTTGGGCTGAAAAAGGCTCCCCCTCCCTGCTGAAGCACAACACAGCATTACATCAGCACAGTGAACTCAGAGCTTTAGTGCGACAGCACAAGCCACTACATGCTCTGTGTTTCCCCTACCACAGCAGCATACCTATAGACATCTGCCCAAAATGGGCAGAGAAAGAGACAGAATGGGGATGGATGGATGGAAGATTGACATTGCAAATCAGAAGTCTGACCAGTTCTAGAACTGGGGCCACACACCTTGCACGCCTGGTTAACAAAGTACATACAAAACAGTGGTCAGCTCAACATCCTCCCCACCATATGCCGTGGCCAGATCCAGGCACAATCCCCATACCTCCCCCAAGGCATGTTATCATATAATAATTGTTTATTTCATTTATGAATCGTTTCCTATGAAACATCTCAAAGTGATTTTGCAATACAATGAAATGTATATATAAAACATATGTTAGCTGACAGGATCCTGACCAGCCAAATAGGCAATATTGGCACAACAGGCTTTGGTCAGAAGGCACATAAGGCCAGCTCCCTGCTGAAGCTAAGCAGGGTCAGGTCTGGTCAGTGCCTGGATGGGAGACAGCCTAGGAACCATAGGTAAGCTGCCTTGGGTTTCATGAAAAAAGAAAGGTGGGGTATAACTGTAACAAATAAATAAATAAATTAGACGTATGTAAGCTGCAGCAGGGAAGCACACCTCATGCAATCAGACCCACAGGAATAGGAGAAGGAGGAAAGAAAGTGGTTGTTTTGGGAGCTGACTGGCAAGGGCTTTGTAGTGGGAGCAACAGTTAGTGAGTTAGTTAATTTGGCTATGAATGTTACTATGAATTACTTAGCCATGATGGCAACCTCTGTTGCCGGAGACATGAGTAACAGTTGCTGGAATCACAAGTGGGGAGTGTGCTGTTGCATTCAGGCCCTGCTTGCGGGCTGCCCAGAGGCATCTGGGTGGTCACTGTAATAACAGGATGCTGGGCTAGATGGGCTACTGGCCTGATCCAGCAGAACTCTTCTTATGTTTTTAGAGTAGGGACCTGGAAAAAGGCCCTGCTATGCATATCTTCAATTTTGGGCAGGTTTCTGCTCCTCCACCCCTTTATGTTACAGAGGTTATGGACAAGGGGAAAGATCAAAGGAATTCTGTGACGGGAGGAGGTGAGGAGTGTATTGTCAGACTTCCATCCAAATTTGAAATTCTGTGCAAAAATCCTAAGTATAACAACATCAGGAATGCACAATAAAAAGGATATTGGGGGGGGGAGGTTAGTTAGTTAGTTTGTTAAGGCTATCAGTGGCTACTAGCCACAATGGCTATGTGCTACTGCTGGTGTCAGACGTAGCATGCCTCTGAATACCAGTTGCTGGGAACTGCAAATGGGGAGAGTGCTATTGCACTCAGGCCCTGCATGTGGGCTTCCCAGAGGCATCTGGTTGGCCGCTATGAGAAGAGGAAGCTGGACTATGATGTGCCTTTGGCCTGATCTGGCAGGGTTAGTATATTTCTGTCTCTTCCATCCATGCAACCTGAAAGGTGGCAAATGTGTGTGGAAGGTGTGCTGATAAGAGAATAGCAAAACCCATTTGCCTGTAAGCATACAAATCATACATTTTAAGCACATTAAAGTATGTCCCCTCCCCAAAAAAATCCTGGGAACTGTAGTTTGTTAAGCGTGCTGGGAAGTATAGCTCTGGGAGGGATAAACTACAGTTTCCAGGATTCTTTGGGAAGGGAGAAACTGTGCTTTAAATGTATGATGTATATTCAGCCTAAGGATGGTAAATGACTGAGACATGGCTTTGCCCAAAAAAGAGAAAAGTGATAGACACATTGTGTACTGCCTTCAAGTCGATTCTGACTTATGACGACCCTACGAATAGGGTTTTCATGAGGCTGAGAGGCAGTGACTGGCCCAAGGTCACCCAGTGAGTTTGATGGCTACGTGGGGATTCAAACCCTGGTCTCCCAGGTCATAGTCCAACACCTTAACCACTACACCACACTGGTTCTCTATAGACACACTGGAGGTAGCTGGCTGCTCCAGGCCAAGGCCTCAATTCCGCCCTGTGCCTGTGGCCACTTGGTTTTGTCATCCTTTGCCTGTTGAGGCTACTTATCAATTCTTTGGTAGGTGGGGGTGGAGGAGCCTGCTTCCATTTCAAGCTGTCTGCCCTGAAGCAGGTGTGGATTTCGGACTGACCTGACTTTACCTGCCACTTCCAAATTATTTAATACCTGACATATGATAGGAGCAAAACACAGGGGAAGTGAGAGGCCCAGAATCCAGATGGCACTGGAGGGAGTGGGGGATGCGGAAGAATGAAAACGGGGGCACTGGACTTGTCAAGAAGCCTACAATGCTGCAAAGAAAACTATCTTGGAGTCAGAGAATAAAGCACTCTTATATCACTTCAATAGTCATGACTTCCCCCAAAGAATCCTGGGAACTGTAGTTTGCTAAGGGTTATCAGGCGACTTCTCACAGAATTGCAATTCACAGCACCTTTAACAAACTACAATTCCCAGGGTTCTTTGGGGGAAGCTATGACTGTTAAAGTGGTATAAGAATGCTTTATTCTCTGACTCCAATAAAGTTTTCTTTGCAGCACTGTAGGCTTCTTGACAACAGTGTGGATGTGACCTGTTTTCAGTGGATGTCACTGAAATCAGCTGCAGCAGTAAACAACAACAAAACAAACAAAAAAACCCCAGTCTGAGAAGTAGTCTACCTTACAATGCTGTTTTAAGGACTATTCATACACTGTACATGTGTGAAGCAGTATAAACACTCAAAACAACCCATATAGACACTGTGTTATTATTTATTAGGCAAAGGAATGAAAATAAAACAGGAAGTTTCATAATGCTGTTATAAATCACCATAATTCCAAATATGTTGTCATGTCAGCCCTGAAGATTTCACTGCCCTCTGAACACATGGCCTTATCATCCACAATTTCATTTAGATACCTATTTGGATATATGGACTGACTATATTAATGTATATGTTTAAGTTAGAATTGTTGGAATGTTATTGTTGTTAATATCAGCTGACAAGTATTTTATCTCCCCGTCTCTATCTATCTATCTATCTATCTATCTATCTATCTATCTATCTATCTATCTATCTATCTATCTATCTATCTATCTATCTATCTATCTATCTATCTATCTATCTATCTATCTATCTGCTAATACTAATAATGTCAGCACTGGCCTGGGAGGGACTAACATTCAGTTGCTTAGGTAGCCATGTCAGAACTGGGATTATTTCCTATAAGACTTGCTGTGACCCAGAGATTTAGGGTGGCAGCTGGAATGTCTGGGACGTCTGACAACTGAGAGGGAGTCTTCTAACACATTGCAATCAGAGAAGATCTATCATCCTCATCCTCATCCTCATCCTCATCCTCATTATTATTATTATTATTATTATTATTATTTCCCATCTTTCCTCCAAGGAATGCAAGGTGGCCTACAAACATGGTTCTCCTCCTCTTCCTCCTCACAACAATCCTGTGAAGTAGGTTAGGCTGAAAGACAGCAACTGGCCCAAAGCCACCTAGTGAGCATCATGGCCTTGCAGGAATTTGAATCCTAGTCTCCTTGATCCCAGTCGAACACTCTAACCACTACACCACACTGGCTGTCCAAGGTCTGACCTGTGAGGCACTAACATTGCCATTTGCAGGCCAGGAGATTCAGGGGCACAGTGGCAGTTGGAACACCTAAGAACCCTTTGTCTCACTCAAGTACCAATCTTACCATTGGATTATATCCAAATAACTCCTATTTTGAGCAGACTCATTGAAATTAATTAACTGAAGTTAAGTCATGTCCATTAACTTCAATAGCTCTACTCTGAGTAGAACTAGCACATTTGGATAGAGCCACTGTTGATTTTATTGTGTTTTAAAATGCAGGATATAAATACACCAAAATAAATAAAATTAAAATAAATAATCATCCCTGACCCATCATGCCTGACCAATATTTGCCATGTTGGCTGGGGCTGATGGGAATTGTAGTGTAGTAGCATTGGAGGGCACCACACTGGTTACCCCTACCATATAGCTGTGTGAAATGGGCATCAGATTGTAGAGCAGGGATGGAGAACCTGTGGCCCTTCAGATGTTGTTGGACTCCAGCTTCCATTAGCCCCAGCCAGTATGGCTGATTGTTCAGGATGAAGTTCAACAGTATCTGGAGGACACCAAGTTCTGCACCCCTGTTCTGGAGGAAGCATCATTTATTTCCATCTCTGTGTGTCACTGTCTGGAAAATGCATAAAAGTGCAACTTTTTTCCACTGTCCAAAAGACAGAGAGGCACAATCCTCCTGTGAAATGTATGAGTGATATGCAAGAGCACTACCACCCATGCCCTTGTTGGTCTAGTGTTGCTTAGCTGTTTCATCCTACTGCTAATCTAGTTGTCTTTTCCACATGCAATCAATCACACAGACACCTGATAATGCAAATCACATTAGCACTGTCACGTGTAATGACATTCCTTCAGTGTGTATTTCTTTTTGTCTAATGGGCTGTGGAAACACAGCTTCCTGGTGGTTTGTTTGAAGCAGACTTAGTTGACACCAGGGAAATGATCTTATAAAGAAGTTCCAGAAGGGCAAGTGTGTTAGTCTGATGCATCTGACAAAGCATATGCTCCAATAAACTACAATACCACAGGACTTGTTATTCTTATAGAAATGCTGAGGCTGAAAACAGTTGCTGAACTGGGTTAGGGTTGTTTGTCTCACAACTTTTAAAAAGATATTGGTGCACCTTCACTGGTCGTAAATGAGTCACACAATACACCCAGATGACGATAACTGATATCCTGTGAAAGATGTTCATGGACATGGCAACATTCTGTTTATTAGCAATGTTAATGTTTGTTCAGGCACACTGATATTTTATAGTTGTCCCTGAGAAAGACTCACTGGTTACCTTGAAATATATTGCACATTTTAGAGCTTCTAGAATGCATCATCATTTTTAGCACTGTGTTGAGGTCCACCTCTGGACGCCTCCAGACTGTCAGTATTTTGCAGGAGGGATTCAAGTATGTATTCGAAATATAGGTTTGTGCAGTTAAAATGAATTAAAGAGTTCTGTCGCCCTAGTGCAACAAATCCACTTCTGAAAAAGAATGATTGTGTTTTGGAAAGTGACAGGCAAATGTGCTGGAAAGTGTGGGATGAACTAATGATAAATGGGAAGACGTATAAACACTCCAGAAGCAAATCAAAATGAATGCGCATTGTCATACAACACCCCCCCCAAACAAATCAGAATGAATGCTTAATAGACTTGATATAATCTAACCTCTGCATAAGGTTTGTGCAAACAAATGAAGATGAATGAACAATAAAAAAAGTTGTCCAGAGGCCCCCCTCTGGGCTTTTTTTTGTACTTTCAGGCTGGATCTTCTTCGTGGCCTCATTAGCAGTCATCATCAGCTAAGTTGTACTGATTATGATTATTTAAAACCAAAGGTGTCTGGAACCTGTTTGTGCCAAGGTTGCAACTCGATGGTCCTGAATAGGTGCTCCTCCAGACAACCTGTTTATTGAGCATTTCTCCTGATTTCCTTGCACAAATCTTATGGGGAGGTAAGAGTATGTCTGGTCTTCATTGAGCACTGGTTCTGATTTGTTTGCAGGGAGGTTATATGGCAGTGAGTATTTATACTGGTTTCGTCGTGAGGTCTTTACATATGTCTTCCTGTTAAGCATATGTTCATCCCACACTTTTCAGTGCCTTTCCCCATTATGTTCCAAACCGCCAAAAGCCTGTTTGCTTTTTAAAGTGGGCTTGTTGTGGTAGAGTGGCAGAGCACTTTAATCCATTGTAACTGTGCAAACCTAAATTTCTGGTATGTGCTTGAATCCCTCCTGCAAAACAGTGACAGTCTGGAGGTCCCCTCATAGTAAGTGGTCATACTGTAGTTGCTGTGGTTACCAAACTAAATGGAGCAGTGTGAGGCTATGAGCTGCAGGGGGCAGCAGAGAGAAAGAAAAGGAAACATAATAGCACACAGAAACATACACAGCTTTAATGTGTTACATTAAATTTGCATCACCTCCCTCCAACTCATTACTGAGACCCCCCCCCCCGTTTTTCTCTATGAGCTGTACAAGGAGTGAACAATTGTCTTACTACTCTGGGGAGGCAACCTCTTCTGTTTTCCCTCTTCTCTCTACCCAGATGTGCCCCTGCATTACTGCCAGGCTATTCTTCCTTATGTTGGACAGATGCTTTTTTCTGGGGGTGGGTGGGTGTCTTGCTATTAATCCCAGTCTCACACCTATATTCTAATTAACAGGAACAAAAATAGACCAGAGAGCAAGATCTGGATTGGGAAATACTTGGTACAGTGGGAAGCAGGTTCTGGACAGGTATCATGTTTTTCTAGGACTGGGTTAAAATAGAAAGGATGGGAGCTAGATGTCTAGGCTCCAATTCTCTGCAAGCGTCCTTTTTTCTTATTTTAAAGAAAAGCAGGGCTTGTAAACTGTTAATATGTCAACATTATTTTAAGTGCTTTAATTTAAAACAGAATCTAAAACAATTCAAACCAGTTTAACTGAAAGACCTCCTGCCAGGGATGCCAACTGGATTTCTTGGGTTCATTACATGTTATATGGATTGGGGCCCCTGAATTCCTGAGCCCCCCAATTTATTGGCAAGAACAGCCTGCTTATCTATACATATAATAAAATGTGCCATGCTATGCAGATTGCAGCACCACAGACAGGTGGCATTGTGAATTGCAGCATGAACACTTTTGCTGCCCCACCACCACAGCAAGCAGGCAAGGGAGGTGGCAGCCTGGGTGAACAGGCAAGCGAGCAAGTGCATGTCCCAGGTGTGGTGGCAGCGGCAACAGCCTGGCTGGGTGGGTTGGTGGGCAGAAGGCCAGTGGGTGGCCTAGGCGTGTAGCCTAGGCAGCAGCCTGGCTGGGTGGGCAGGAGGCCAGTGGGCAGCCTAGGTGCACTGTGCAGTGCCAGTGTTTGTCCAGGGTGACGCGGGGCAGGAGGAACAGGTGAGGGAAGCAGGTTGGTGAGGGGACTGGGGGTGCCTGAGGGGGTGGAGGTTGGCAAGGAGAGTGGGGTTGCCTGGGTGTGTGGGGAGATTGGGGTGGGGGTTGGTGGGGATGAGGAGCAGAGTGAACAGGGGGGCAGAGACCCCCTAATGTACATCTATTAACTTAGCCTAATGTAAGGTGTTTGATGATTTTATGGTTGCATTTGCTGATTCACACCCCTCTCTATTCACCTTGCAGGCAAACAAGAAGCAATTTCAGAATATCACATTCCAGCCAAGCGAAAGCACTTGTGGTGCCAGTGAGGGCTGTACCCTGGGGAGAGGAGGGGCGGCATGCAGAGAGTTCTGAGGGCCAGATGGAGAGACCTGGAGGGACACATTCAACCCCTGGCCTTGAAGTTCCCCACTTCTGTGCTGGCAGAAGGTCTACTGATGGCTGCCAACTTGGACAGCTTATAAAAGTGGATTAGAAAGGTTCATGGAGGATAATGCTATCAAAGGTTACTAGTCAGGACAGTTATATGTTGCCTCTAGTGTCAGAGGCAGTCTGTCTCTAAATACCAATTGCTGGGGTTCATGAGTGGAAAAGGACTATTGTGCTCCTGCCCCGCTTGTGACCTTCACATAGGCATCTGGTTGGCCACTTATGCTGCTAAGAGGGTATTTAAAGGTACAGTATGTTCTCCAGATCCTGAGTATCTTGGATAAGACGTCCTTCTCTATTAGCCCCTCTGAACATTACGATCTGTTCATCAGTCTCTGTTCCATGTTCTTTCAACTAGGGAGTTTAGATTGCCATTAGTAAGGAGCAGGGGCTTTTCAGTTATGAGGGTCGCCAACCCATTGGCCGCAGGCACCATGGCATCCACAGAGGCCTCCAGTGGCACCCCCAGCTGGTAGCCCAGAATCGGAGCTTTCATTTTAAAAAAAAGTCTCTGGCCCTCCTGGAAAGGAAATTATGAAGCAAAATGTGCAGCTACCCTTCTAAGTGATTTCTGTGAAATGAGCCAGCCTGTCAGCTCTTGCCTGTCAGTTTATTAGCCAGAGAGTGAAGTCAGAGCTGTGATTGATAAGTGAGTTGTTTGGACACCAGGTAATAGGAATCCCTGGGGTCCAAAAGAACTGTTGTTTGGCTCTTCCTTTTAGTGTATGTTTCCTGCTTCTGACTTTTTTTTTTAGTCCTTGGAATCTCCATAGATTGTTCTTCCATTTTCCCAGCAAACAGAATGCGTATGGAGTGACAGAGCGTTTTTCATCCATTTTAAATTGCACAAACCTAAGTTTCCAGTATATGCTTGAATCCCTCTTGCAAAATAGTGACAGTCTGGAGGCCCCTGTGAGGATCCCACCTGCTGCCACCTCCTGTCAGGTCCCTCCAGTCAGGATCCTGGTCTTTATTTGTTCTCTCACCAGCTCTAGCACAGATCTCGCAAGATCCCACTGCTAGGCAGCACCACCAGCCACTCCCTATTTCACAATACTGCCTTGGGACTGTGCTTTAGTCCCCTTCCGGCTTATTGTTACTTTGTGTCTGGGTGCACTTGTAGGCCACAACCTCCCTGTATCTTTGTGCCTATAAAGCATACAGCCCTGGGTTGCTCTGGATACTTGATGTAACACTATCTCTTCACTGCTGCCACCATTTGATACTGTTTCTCCACCTTGGTAAATATCCTGCCTACCCCTCTGGTCTGTGAAAGCCCCAGCCAAGGATCAGGCTTTTGGTAAACCAAGAAAATATTTATTTATAAACACCAGGAAATAACAAGATTACTTATGGTATATTTAACAAGTGTATGGTTTCATATATTGTGTTACTCTTTATGTTTCTAGTCATATATAATCTGCCTCAATACCCAGCCTAATCCAACCCACAACCAACTCCAACCCACAACCAACTCCAACCCACAACAACCACCACCAACAGAACCAACCAACAGCCCTCTTTCTCAACTGTCATCCTCTCATTTCTAGCTTCAGCCACTCAAACGCTCAGCCAATCACCATAAAGCATTCTCCAGCATTCTAGTCCATGTACTCCCCCTCTCACTCACTCTACTTACCACATTTATCCTACAAAACCTGCACTTACCATATTTACAGTTATCAAAATACAGGGGCATCACAGCCCGCTCATAGAATATGGTCACACTCAGGGCCGATACTAGAGGATGGTCAGGTTGGGCCCTGACCGAGGGCCCTGTGGCTCAGAGGAGCCCCTGAAGGGTCTCTTCTTAGGGTGGGAAGGTGGCGCTGCTGTTCTGTGATCCACAGCAGCATCAAGATCCGTAACCTGACCCTGCCACAGATTGTGGAGAGAGAGCTCCGAGGCACCCCCCCAATACAGACAGCACAGGCTTCAGTAAGCCTGCAAGCACACACTACCTACCTCTCCCATCCATGTGAATGCCGTGCACACTGTGTGTACATGCCTGCCATCACCCAAGATGGTAGCAGGGCTTCTCTAAACGGCTGATGCCCCCACCGCCATCTTGGTTGATGGCAGGTATGCACGCTATACATGCATGTCATTCATATGACACAAGAGGTAGGTGGGGTGTGTGTGTGGGCTTATTAGCCCTGTAACACCTAAACTGAGATGTGTGTTGGGCTACGGCACCACAGGCCTGGGGCAGGCTGGTGCCCAAGGTCCCAGTCATGCCTGGCCCTGGCCCTGGCCACACTGTCATTGCCCAGGCCAACCTTTGCAGTAAATCACCAGCCATCTTCCTGCTCTGGTGTCAACACATCTTGTTGCTGTGAGAGAAGTTCATACCAATGTGAGCCTCTAAGGTCACATCTACACCATACAAAATTAAAGCACATAACTCCCCTCCCCAAGAATCCTGGGAATTGTAGTTTTGTGAGGCTGTTGGGAATTGTAGCTCTCCCAGACTTCTCAGGGGGAGGGGAAGCCATGTGCTTTAAATGTATGGTGTGGATGTCACTTAAACCTCAGGTGTGCTCCTGTAGAAGAATTCATTGCACCCTCCTTTAGCCTTTTTGCCTTCCCGTGGCTGTCAGATTCAGTTGAAGCTAGTCTTCCACTCTTCCCTCTCCTCCTGCTATGTGAACTTTGGAGAGGAAATCTCCCTCAAACTGAAGCCCTCCTGTAGGCCCCTCTTTTTTGCATGGAGGTGTCAATCCTATGCCCAACTAGATGCGTTTGAAACAGCTGTTGGAATGGTAGAATTTCTTTTTTTATGGGCGGAAATTACATTCTGGCCAGTAAAAGCCAGATGCAGCAGATGTAGGGAAAGAAGGCTTGTATTGCTGGGGGTGGGTGGGAAGAACAAATTAAAGATGTGGACATGGTTGGCTGCTGCTGACGCTCTCTGCCCAGAAAAGGCATAGTTACCCGACACCTCCCCATAGTAAGACGTGTAACTCTAAAGCAGGCTCTTACCAAACACAGAATCCGTGATCAGAAAAAGAGATCCCTCTTTGTAAACCAGACTCAGTAGCTAGAGATCAAATCATTTGCATACTAACTTTGCTGGGCTACAAAATCTATTGCATAAACCTACTGGATTCTACAGCATTATTCTTGGATTATCACTTTAGCTGGGCCTGTTTTGCAGGGCTGGCACCAGAGGGCAGCCGGGTTGGGCCTTGGCCAAGGGTCCCAGGGATCCAGAGGGGCCCCTGAAGGGCCCCTCCTTAGGATGAGAGGGTGGGACTCCCAATCCATGATCCGCTGCAATGTCAGGTCATGAAACGCAACCCTGCTGCAGAACAGAGAGGGAGCTCCCAGGCACTCCCCCCATACAGACAATGTGACCTTCAGTAAGCCTGCCCACACACCCTACCTACCTCTCCCATCAGTATGAATGCTGTGCACACTGTGCATGCCTGCCTGCCACCTTGATTCACACTTCATTCACATGACACAAGAGGTAGATGGCCTTATTAGCCCTATGTCACGTGTACTGGTGTTGAGCTATGGTCCTGCGGGCCCAGAGCAGGCTGCTGCCCAAGGGCCCAGTCATGCCTGGTGCCAGCCCTGCTATTGTTTTCCCCATACATCAATAGTGGAAGAAGAGGAGAGTTCTCTGATTATGTATACTCTGCAGCAGTGACTGGGAATTGGTGGCCCTCCAGAAAATGATTCTGGACTATAATTCCCATCGTCTTGACCATTGCCCATAGTGGCTAAGCATGCTGGGAGTTGGAGTCAAACAGGACTTGGAGAGCCACAGGTTCCTCACCCTTGCTCTGCAGGGTATCTTTCCATTCTTCTTGAATAATTACAGCTAGCTCCCCATAGGTTGATGATGACACTATTTAGTTATTTTGATTAGTATTCTAATACTTCTACTAATTAGAAGTAGTAGCAGATTTACACCATTCCAGCAAGGAACTTAGGACGGCTCTCCATTTTATCCCTATGGCACCATTGTAAGGAGGATGGAGAAATGTGTGTGTGTGTTCAGAAACCTCTGACTTTTGCATGACTGGAATGTAGCCTCCTGTCCAAAGTCAGAGTCACATCCCTTGCACTGCCCACTTTTGCCTCTGCCCCCATCCACCACTGGCATGCAAGGCCCTTGGAAGGTTCCTCACAAGGAAACATGGCCCTCTGGCTGAAAACAGTTCCCACCCTTGCTTTAGAGCATCACAAGAGTTTTTGTGGTGTGCAGTAGAACAGATGAACGTGGGTACTCTTCCAAAATGTATGCTGCACAATCCTATATCCACTTACCTGACAGCAAGCCCCATTTAACTCAGTGGTAGAGCATCTGCCTTGTATGCAGAAGGCCCCAGGCTCAATCCGTGGCATCTCGAGGTAGGGCTGGGAGAGACTCCCTGCCTGAAACCCTGGAGAGCCACTGCCAGTCAGTGTAGACAATAAGGAGCTAGATGAGCCAAGGGTTTGATTCAGTATATCAGTATAAGGCCGCTTCCTATGTTCAGTGGGACTTACTTCTAAATAAACATGCACAGGATTGCATTGCTAAGCTTGTAGTACAGACCTGCTCTTCAACTCTCTCTGGTTCACAATGACCCTAATAAAGTTGCTGAAGTCCATTCAGAACAAGTGATTATGTAGCAACAGCTGCATAGAATGTTCTCAGGTTTGGCACTTCCCATATCTTTTTATATACAGTACATAAATCAATCAGTATGCATGGCCCAAGAAGAAAGGTCTCTGCCCCAAGGAGCTTACTGTCTGAAACCTCGCACAGGGAAACAATAAAGGAAGGAGAGGCAGGGGTGAACAGGGAAAGACATCATAATGATGATTTTTGTTATGCTGTGGCTGATGGTGTACAGAGGAATAACAAAAATATTCAAAAAAATTGCAGGTAGCCGTGTTGGACCAAAAATACCTTTATTAAGGCCAACTAAAAAGGTTACAGAGAACTCAAGAGCTTGCTTAATGTACCCGAAAGCTTGCTCACTTCCTTTTGATCTTTTACTTGGTACTCAGTGTCAAAGACAGGTGACAACAGGTGATGCACCTGGCAGAGATTTCCCTTCTGTTCAGCCTTCTGTTCAGGCACCCTCTCAGGGGCTGCAAATAACAACCCAAAACTGTCATAATGGCAGAATCCCTGTGTCAACAACACACTTTCACTCTCCCACCTGGTGGGGTGCATCTGAGGTTGGCTGTCAATGCCAGGATTAACAGAACAAAAGAATTGGTGAAACAACTTGCAGCTTCCCCCTTTTAGGCCCCTAAGGGATTTGGGAAGTTGACAGTATCTCTCCTTGGTCATGAATATGTCCAGGAGGAAAGGATTAACAGAACTAACTATAAAACAGACAGAGGTTTATTTGGCAGCAGGGTCAACAGTGAGGTAGTGTGGACTTTTGATCCCAAAGCCAGAATCATTGTATCGTTGTGTAAGATCAAAGCAAAGGATGAATACCACATCCTTCTAAGCCAGGTCTAGGTTCTTTGGGAGACCAAAATTGGGGTGATTGATCAAGAATGGGAGGGAGCTAAAGACTCACCACTTTTTCAAATTTATTTCTAGCAGTGGCTCTTGTGTATTCAAGAGCAGCGTGCCAGGCAGATGTTCAACAGATGTTGAAATTCTCCCACTGTCCTGGCAGGACGAGTTCCGGCTTTGCAGGGGCCTGGACAAAGTGTCTTCTGGTAGGCCCCCTCTGTCACTGAGCCTAGTTTGGTTATTTGGCTGCAGTGGCCAAATTTCCCGCAGTGCCCTAGAATGATGCTAGGCCAGGGGCATTGTGGGAAATTAAAGGGATGGCTAGATCTAGCTACTTGGTGGTGCTTGGAATGCTAGGCTGTTAAGAGGGAAGAAATAAAGGGGAGCACTGCAGGCATTAAGTATGAGCCTGACAGCTGTCCATGCATGCCAACTGTGGTATGGAGTGGACAGGACAGGACACCAGCCCTGATTCCTGAGTCTTCAAGAAATAAATGATGTTCAGCAGGATGAAAAGTGAGAAAAGGGAAGGGCCATCGGGGGAACCATGATATTCTCTTCACTTTCCCTGGAGGGCACCTTGACACATCTTGCAAGAATATTGAGTTTTTACCAGCATACCAAGAATAAACATACCCTATAGTGGTTGCTAGTTCCCATTCCTTTTGTAAGCATTGCCTCCTGGTGTACACAACATGAATCTCTCTTTCTTGTCACTTTGGACCCCTCTTTCCGGAATGGTCTCTTGTGCATCTGGGATAACCTGAATTAAACAGGTGTTACTGGGGAGGGGGACTTCTGTGAGCTAGGAAGTCTACTTGGTGAGACATCTTGCCCCAGTCAAAAGCCTCCCTCTCCTACGCAGAATTGGGTGGAACAAGGGGCTCCTTTGGGGCAAGATGGCCACATTCTTTGGGTTGTCAGGAATTACCCTCCTCAGCTGGGCATTCCTTTTCCACTCTGGGCTTTTCCCACTTCAAGGCCAAGGAGGAGGTAAACCCCAGTTTCTCTCCCCAGCTGATATCTCATGTTACCAGGACAGGCTATTCTTAGCTACCAAGAGATGCAGCCTGTTTACATATGGAGATACAAGTTTGGCCTCAGCTGACGTGTGATTCCCCAGACCCAAAGTTAGCACAAGGAGACAGGGGGTGGGGCGTGTGACATCTGCCCACTGCTGCCTACAATGACTCTGCTCTTGGAGGCCTAACCGCCTCCAGACCTACATATGTAGCCAGCCATCCCCTCACCTCTAACACGAGTCAAGTGGATCCAGGATCCAGGAGGGCCTACCTTTAACCCCAGCCTTTAGCAAGGGACATCATCATCATCATTATATCTTTCTCTTTCTTGTTTCTGCCTTTACTTCCATGACTTTCTGCTTATTTCTTCCTCATATAGTTTCACCAGAACTTTCACACTGACTTTGGACAAGTGTCCAGCTGCAGCCATTAGGGCTGGCCTATGACATTTTGGTGCACATTTCCTCCCAGCCACCCAAAGATTCCTGGGAACTGTAGTTTGTTAAGGATGCTGAAAACTAGCTCTGTTAGGGGTAATCTACTGTACTTCCCACAATCTTTGGGTGTGGAGAAATGCACTTTAAATGTGTTTTGAATGTATGGGGTGTACTCTAGGCTCTCTCTGGTTCACCAGCAGCTTAATCTTCTCACCCAGAGGTGTATAAAATTATGCATGGTGGGGAAAGTAGTTAGAAAAAAGTTTTTCTCCCTCATATACTGGAACTCATGGACATCTAGTGAAGCTGGATGTTGGAAGATCCAGGATAAAAGAAATACCTTCACACAGTACCAGGGAATGGGGAAAAATTTGACTGAGTTTGCCTTTAAAAGTGATCCTACCTCATCCACACTTTCTGAAACAATACAGGAACTGAAACACAGCCATCTATCAAAATTTGTACTTCTCAGAATTTTTCAGTGCAGTTCTCCAGCAACGTGTACAGAAATGCATATACTGGGTTAAAGTGTCCATACAAATGTATATATTAATGAAAATAACATACAAGAATGCTGTATATTAGGGGAAATTGCATTGCAAGCATTTGTACGTTAGGTAAAACGTCATATAAACCTGTGTCTATTGGGAGAAATTCGCAATTAAATACTGATGAATTTTCGTGAGTACTTTTTTTAAAAAAATCACAAACTGATGCAGAAATGTGGAGAACTGAATTTAAGATTGGGAAACTGAGAAACTGAGAGAAACCAAAATGGACAGATTTGCCCATCCCTAAACCACATAAGCTATGGAATTCACTCCCATAAGAAGCAGTTTTGATGGCTTTCAAAGGGGTTTAGACAAATTCATGGAGGATAAAGCTAGCAATGGCTAAAAGCCATAATGGGTAAGCTCTGACTCAACTGTCAGAGGCAGTATGCTTCTTAATGCCAGTTGTTGGGAATCACAAGTAGGGAAAGTGCTGTTGCGCTGAGGTCCTCCTTTCAGGCTTCCCATAGGCTTATGGTTGGCCACTGTGAGCACAGGATGCTGGACTAGATGGTTTTTCTTATGTTCTTAGAGAGGGTAGCTGGAAAAAGGCCCCACTATGCATATCTTAAATTTGGGACAGGTTTTGCTCCCCCACCCCTTTACGCTACCGAGGTTATGGAAGAGGGGACAGATCAAAGGAATTCTGTGATGGATGGCTGGTAGGCCATGTTCAAGGTTCTTGTATTAATTTATAAAGTCCTTACTTAGATCGAGGATATCTTAATGACTGCCTGATTTCTTATACCCCTGCTCTGTCACTGAAATCTTTTGGGGGAGTCTGTTGGTGGTTCCCCATGGCTCAGATGCGTGACTCGTAAGTAGTAGAAGCTATGCACCAAGTCTGTGGAACTCCCTCCCAACTGAGATTACACAGGCACCCTCCTTGCTGAACTTCAGGTGCATGACAAATACTTTCTTATTCCAGCAGGCATTTTAAGGTAGTGTTCAGGTTTCTATTTGGTTTTTATGATGAAGTTTTATTGTTTTATTCTCTGTGTGGTTTATTTTTGTGTACACCACTTAGAAATACTAATGATTACGTTGCATATAAATACCTTGAATTGAATGAATGAATGCATGTATTGTCATACTTCCACCCAAATTTGAAATTCTGTCCAAAATCCCCAGATATACCAACAAATGATGGTATATCTGTTTTGTTGTAAATCTTTGCAAAGCAAAAAAAAGTATGTGCGTGCATGTACCCTGAGAGTTTACCATGCAAAATTTCAAATTGTACAGTCGTCAGATAATATTGCTTTCTATGTGCTGGCCAAGCTGAATTCAATTTAGCTGAATAATGCAATCTTCCCCTCTCTAGGATTTAATCCAAGGTAACCTCTTGTCCATCCAGGCAATTTGTTTCCACAAGGGGACGCCCTCACCCTCAGCTATCCCCTTCAGGCCATCAAATGTTATGCTTTTTTAAAAAGCATTCAGGTCCCCTAAAGTCTTGCTTGTCCAGCCAATTTTTTGTTGCCTGAGCCTAGCTGGAACCCAGGCTATTCTATATTTAAACCTTGCCCCCTCAGTAGGGCAGAGGGGATGACTGGGCCTCCAAGAGAGGGATGCAACACAGCTTATACCATGCAGAAAAGTGAGAGAGGTGTTGGGAGGGGAAGAGGGATTCATTCTAGGTTGCTCCCAAGCTAAACAGATGCCTCTTTACCTCACCCACCCTCCAGGGTTTTGTTGACACAATATACACAGGATCCCCAGCAGGGAAGGAATAGAAAACTCACCATGTCCATCCTCTGTTTCCTTCTCAATAAATAACAAGTGTTGTGTACTTTATTGTAGGTAAATAAAACAGGATGAGAGACCTTTCTCTTCATAGTGATATACAAGATGGTAACTGGGAAGCTCTTTTACAAGGGTAGAGAAAAGAGGCAGACTGTTCATCACCATGGGGGAAAAGCAAAGGCAGTGTTCTGTAAACAATCCCCTCTTATGGTAGGTTGAAATCCAGAACCACAACAGTCCATTGTTAGTCACTGAATTCAGTGTGTGTGACATCTAGTTAAGATGTCAAGAGGAAGTGTGATCATTAAAGAAATCCAGCTTCACAAAATGCTATTGTGTCTCCCACTTTTTGTTTGATAAAAGGCCAGGGATAAGCCCAATCTTGCAAGAAGGGAATCAGAGAGGGCCAATCCCTGCCCCAATATTAATCAAGCAGGATCATACAGCACAGAGCAAGTGTCTCCTTTCTCCGTAATACTGACCAAGGCAATGGGGCACTTTGGCTATGCTCTGTCAGGGCCTGCGTAAGAGCCCCATGTGCACTTGTCTCCAAGAGGGACGTTTCCATCCTGATTTGGCTTCCAAACGGAGAAAGCAGTGGGCATGGCATGTGGAAAATGCAGGCTAATTCAGCCACCTTCTAAAGAAAGCAACTGGCAGGCACTTTGGGGGGAGGGAATGGTAGCCTCACTGAGAAACAGCGAAGAGTTTTTCAAAATGACACTCAGCAAGCAAACCAACAACATCTCAAAACATCAACATTCATTGTCCAAAATCCCCAGCCATGGGATGGGGCCTCATCACCAGATTGCTCTTGGTGGCAGAAGTCATTTGCCTATGAAAATAGGAGGAGGATTTCCTCAAAACACTGAGGTCCAACCTAAACAAAACATTGAGGTCCAACCTAACTCCTACTGGAAAGTGACAGAGTTCCTGATGAGCAACTGTGGTGTTAGTAAGTCAAATAGAAGTGTCCACATCTGAGGTTCATTTGCTTGGCAGTTATCTTTGTAAGGGGTTGATCAAACTGGAGGCAGGAAGCATTTCAACTTCCCCAATATGGGGTAAAGGCATTAACTGAGAGTAGACATTGTGCCACTGAAACATGTGATTGTATCAGAAGTGAAAAACGGGGGATCCACTTGGAGTTTCCTGTCTTCTGAGGTTCCAGGATGCCGATGGAGAGATTTCTTGTATGAAGAAGATCACACAACTCCTTGCCATAGGTATATAAGCCACTGCCTTGGGAATATTATGGGCTAGTGTACCATAAAATGGAGGAGCTGAATTATACAGTTCACTTTTAAAGAACTAGCTTTCATTGGTGTTGCTACACAATAGCTATGTGTTCATTCATGTTTGTGGACAATTCACAGTAGTTGTAGCTGCTTCATATCTAAGCACAACCAGAGTGCAATCCTCTTATTCTAATAATTTCCATGTTTACTTGGCATGTCCCACTGGATTCAGTGGTTTTACCCTTAGGAGAGTGTGCACTACACTGCAGCCTTAAAGGTGCTGCCATGGTAGGGGTGGGGAACCTGTGGCCCTCCAGATGTTACTGGACTACAGCTCCCATCATCCCCGATGACTGGCCAGGCTAGCTGGGGCTGATGGGCTGAAGTGGAGTCCAACAACTTCTGGAGGGCTACAGGTTCTCTATCCCTGCACTATGGAGTAAATCAGATGCAGATTACTATTCCATGCTCTACAGCAGCCTTTCCCAACCAATGTGCCTCCAGATGTTGTTGGACCACAACTCCCATCTTTCCTGACCATTGGCAATGCTGGCTGAGGCTGATGGGAGTTGTGGTCCAACAACATCTGGAGGCACACTGGTTGGGAAAGGCTGCTCTACAGTTACTATGCATGAATAACTCTCGCAACTACTGGCACGTGTAATGTACACTGCTGTTGTTACAGTCATACACAAAAGTTGTATAATATCTCAGTTATTAATGAGGGGTTTATTATGGCAGAGTTCCTGTATCTTTAACAGGCACAGCTTTGCCTGTGGGATTTCTACCTGTTATGCAACTGCTAAAGATCCAGGGCCTCTATGGGGGTGGGGGAATGCTGGCAGTCTTATTTACTATAGTAAGTACTCCCAATAGCACCTATTCACAGAAACAGTCTCAGCTACACACATGTCATTGTATTCTTACTTCTTACACAGCAGTGCCAATCTCTAATACAGCTTTTGTGTAGGTGCACATAAGGCATTTACAATGCAGCATTTAAAAAATTCATCATCATTTCAGTTCCACTTGCCACCTTTTAAGGGTAATGATGAACTTAGAAGTGAACTACACATGCAGTAGAATCACATGATATGGCCTTTCCTGGACAAGATTGCAAGTGAAAAATAGCAACTTTGAACTGCATGTTTGAATGTTTCCAGGGTAGGTGGGTGGGTGAGATCTGCACACAGACAACTAGCACTTCAAGGGGAAAGCTAGTCTATAACCCTTCTTCCATACATGTCAGGAAAATGTTTATGGGAAAGCATTCAATGTTGCAATTCCCCACTGCAGTCTGGATGATGCAGACCAGGACAATAGGATTGTCTCACATGATATTGGTGAATGCAAGATCATGAATCTGGGGGCAACAGACGACCACCTTCCTATGTGGTAAGTTTCCATGTGGATCCCAGTTGTATGAATCCACACAACTTTATAACTTTTCCGCCTTCTGAACTATAACTATTTTCTAAACTGTTACTCATGTGTCCACAACAGCAGAGTAATAATTGCAAGGTAATTGAATATCAACAGCAATGCAGCCAGCACAAGTTTGCTTAGCGACAACAGTGCAACTATTCTGTACACAAATTACACTGCAGTTACTAAGACCACATCTGCACCTTACTTTTAAAGCCCTATGATATCACTTCCCCCAAAAATCATGGCTTCCCCCCAAAAAAATCCTGGGAACTGTAGTTTGTTAAGGATGCTGAGAGTTGTTAGAGGACTGATGTTCCCCTCACAGAGCTACAGTACTCAGAGTTCCCTGGGAAGAGGGATTGATTGTTAAACTACTCTCAGAATTGTAGCTCTGTGAGGGGGAATAGGGGTCTCCTAACAACTCTTAGCACCCTTAACAAATGACTGTTCCCAGGATTCTCTGGGGGAAGTCATGTCTGTTTAAAGTAGCATAATAGTGCTTTAAATATAAGGTGCAGATGTGACCTAAATTATACAGAGAAATTATGTGCTACTCAAAATGATTACAACAGACATGCAAGGCCATAGCTGTTGCAGAGATGATTGCCACCTATATTTGTGATCCTGATAGAGGCTTTTAAACAGCTACCATGTAGCTGCTACATAATTGAATGTATGCCATGCAACTGTGGAGTTCCTCCTCTGTTAAAGGCACAGAGCATCCATCAGAAAATAAGATGGCAGCCCAAATTAGAGTAACTCTTTCTCTCTTATACCCACTTTCATTGTAATAAGTGCATTTGTGCATGGTGTGGGAGAAAGTGGATAGAAAGAAGTTATTCTCCGTCTCTCAGAACATAAGAACTCAGGGGCCATTCAATGAAACTGTTTGTGGGAGATTCATAGTAGATGAAAGGAAGTAATAACTTCACATGGTACGTAATTGATTTTTGGTATTATTATCTGCATTACCCCATGATGCCATTGGGTTGTATCCAATTAAGCTCTTGACATTAACAGACCTAAGTTAGTTATGACTATTAATGTCAATGGGTCTACTCTGACCACGAGTAACAATGGATAAAGAGGGATTAGACAAATTCAGAGAGGATCATTCTGTCAATGGCTGGTTATCTACTTGCAACATCAAGTGAGGCAGCGTACTACCAAATGCCAACTGCTAGGAACACAGAAGGTGAGGTTGTTTTGCCATGCCCTACTTGTGGGCTTTCCAGAGACATCGGTTTGGCCTGGTGGATGCTGGATTAAATGGACTTTTGAC
The DNA here is from genome assembly GCF_030035675.1 of Rhineura floridana. Classification (NCBI taxonomy): domain Eukaryota; kingdom Metazoa; phylum Chordata; class Lepidosauria; order Squamata; family Rhineuridae; genus Rhineura; species Rhineura floridana. The sequence continues at coordinate 39,563,614 of NC_084490.1, read as the reverse complement.
CTCATCCAGGAAACTCTGCTTATGTTCATACTTGCACAGTTGCGAGCCCTTAATGGTCATGGGGTCCTGCCCTGTACCATAGTTACAAGCTTCACCTACTGAGGTTTGCAGCATGAATAACACTCTTACATAACCTACAAATTACCTTGTAAATCAAAATCCGGCTGACAAAGGGAAAATAGTATTAGGGTAACTATAGCTGCTACACTACCTTTATGTGCCACAACAATCACTATTTTCTTAGGTAATTGCTCTGCTTTGCATTTCTGTTTAGACATCTGTAACGTACTCACACAAATTACTCACAGTAGCTTTTATTCCCTTATGGCATAAGTCTTGGACGTTGCAGCTTTATTAAGCCCAAGTAGGTAATGGATTTGTTTCTTTCATTTTTGCTTCACATTCCCTATGCAACAATACTTAAGATTTGCTGGAAGAAAATGTCACTGTTGTTGACTGAATGTAAACGTCCCTGAGTCTCACTCTACCCAGCACTTAAGACTAATGGAAAAGGAAACAATATATATTAAGACAAAGAATGTAGCTGGGAGAGTACAGATCGTTTGTTGGATATTTGTTGGGTTAAGACTTTGAGAACCACTTCACTTTCCTCTCCCACACAAATATCTCAGCTTGATCACAGGGGATGACTTCAAAAGAGACGAACTTATTAGAGCAGATATTCTGCCCTCTGGGAAGTGAAGGGTGCTGCTTGGCTCTGGCTGGCAGAAGACTAAACTGAGCTCACCGCTGAGTATTTTGTAGCTAGCCAGATTGTGATGGAAGGGGCTGTGGTCTACTTTGAGTGGATTTGAAAATGACTAAACTGAAATGGAAGGTGATTTTGTCGTCTGGGGATAAAAGAGAATTTTTACCGTACTGAGAAGTGTCTAGTCAGACTCAGTTATAAGGAGATTCCACTGGATTACACAAGAAGAAGCTCAAGACACTTTGGAGCCAGAGGCAGAAAGACAGTACTCTTTCCCTTCCTCTCTCCATAGTAGTAAACATATAAGAGTAAACTAAATCAGGGTGGCTACCCTGTGGCCCTCCAGAAGTTACTGAACTACAACTTTCATCATCCCTGACCATTGGCTGTGCTAGCAGGGGCTGATGGGAGATGCAGTCCAGCAATATCTGGAGGGCCACAGGTTAACCATCCCTGAATTCAATAATTGATCAGTTGCTGCCTTTTGATGGGTACCAGCCAAATCTGCAACCTGATCTAGGCTACCCTACCCTGTCTAATGGTAAGTAGAGAGCCAGCCCTGAATGTGGGATTTAAGATTTGGGTGGGCTGTGCTGATGAGCTGCCGTCCAAGGAGGGCGCTCCAGAGCAGAAGAAGGTGACATGCTTGGCATTTTACTGCTTCAGGTGAAACTGAAGGATGGTTTGGGACTGAGTCTGAAATGAAAATGATCTGTCAAAACAAAACAAAAAGTTATATAAGTTATGTAAGCATTCCAGATTAGTTGTAGCCGAAGAAATTAACACATGTCCACCCCTTCCAATGTGGATTCTCAGCAAAACAAAGTATAGCCATCTGTTTGTAGATCCTCAATGAAAAGGATCCTATAAAATCAGACAGATGGAGGCTGACAACTCCTTTGCAGCAGTCGGCTGCATCCTGGGGATGTATTTACAGTTCCCCCTCTGTGTGATCACACTGTGATATCCTGATTTACAAGCGGCTGACTCATTGCTTTCCCTTATTTATCCCCACTCTTGCTATTTGGGGCCTGGTTGCTCTGGGTATGTTCCATTGCGTGCTCCAGCAGATGTAACCCAAGAACACACTGCTGTGATTTCATGGAGGCATCTTCATGCCAGGGGCTCTTTGAGTCACAGAAAGGTGGTGGCGGGTGACAAGGCAGAGACAGGGGAGTCAAAGGAGCTGGGGGGGGAGGAAGTACTTTTTTCTGGACTGACTGCACCCTCAACCAATAAAGGAAGGAGCAGAGCAACAGGGTGTGTCTGTTTGTGGACCGGTCTCCTTGCAACCTAGTCCACATGACTCACTTCCCCCCCACACCATGTGGCACCTCCGGCGGCAACCCACTGTGACTTGCCCCATCCCAAATTTAGCCACAGCTGTCTCTCCCTCAGGTCCCCTCTCCAAAAGTGATGTGAAAGGTTTGCTCTGAACTCAATATACTATTTTTGGGTTTGAAAGCCAAACCAAAGACTGGTGTTTTTTGGCTAATTTTCCTGTTTGTTGTTGTTTCTAAATGCAGAGCCTTCCAGTTAAGACGCTGAGATGCAGGGCTGGTCAGGCCAGGATGTGGGGAAGGGTCACTTGGATCAATGAGGAGGGTCACACTTGGGTCACGAGACGTTTGTTGGGCACTTCAGAGTTTCCCATAGGCACCATGCCATCGAGCAGTTCCGAATTGGGCATAGTTAGTGAGGTATCCTCATGGTGTTTCTTCCAGAGGTGGGCCTCCTGAATGGCGGCAGGAGCAGGGGATGGTGGCGGGGTGTATGGGCAGGTAGTGATGTGGATGTATTGCCTTTGCTCCTCACCCTCCGTTTCACGGTGGTAGAAATAGCTGAAGTTGGAGACAATGACAGGCACGGGGAGGGAGATGGTGAGTACTCCGGCAATGGCACACAGGGAGCCCACAATTTTCCCGCCAACAGTCTCAGGGTACATGTCGCCATACCCCACGGTTGTCATGGTGACCACGGCCCACCAGAAGGCCGCAGGGATGCTGGTAAAGTTTGTGTTGTCATAGTCAGCTTCGGCAAAGTAGACAGCACTTGAGAAGAGGATGACTCCAATGAAGAGGAAGAAGATGAGCAAGCCAAGCTCCCTCATGCTGGCCTTGAGTGTCTGCCCGAGGATCTGCAAGCCTTTGGAGTGCCTGGAGAGCTTGAAGATTCGGAAGACCCTCACCAACCGGATGACCCTGAGGATAGCCAGGGACATTGCAGGCTGGGCCACGCCCCGCTGGCGTGCAAATTCAGTGCCGAGAGCCACAAAGTAAGGGATGATGGCCACAAAATCAATCATGTTCATGATGTTCTTGAAGAAGGCTGGCTTACTCGGACAGGCCATGAACCGTACCAGGAGCTCAAACGAGAACCAGCAGATGCAAACGGTCTCTACGATGAAGAAAGGATCTTCTGAATGGGGCTTTGGGGGCGGCAGGGTGTGGTTTATGCTGCTATTCAAACGATGATGAACAAGCTGTGGAAAGCAGGAAGGGGTAGAAGGGGGGGAGATAAATGTTAAGGCATGACTATGTTAACATGGCCTGTTACAAAACCTGAAAAGAGTTGAAAACTGAGCCTTGGAGTACAAAACATTAGAATCAAGAGTGAGTATTTAGACCCACTTCGTCAAATTAAGATGCCAGCACTTGCCCCCTTGGGTGTATCTGTGTCACGCAGTCAATCTCTTCCCAAGGACCACTGCACTGCTTCCTCAAACACTGAAAAGGGCCACACAAGCCATCCTGTCTTCTTCCCAATTTCCACAAACACCATCATAGCCACAAATACAGTCCATATCACTACCATAGCACTCATGCCAGTTCCACCTTAGGGCCATGGCTGGCCCACCATGTGAAGCATATGTTCATGGTACTACCAAAGGATGCTGATGGGAGTGCCAAGGATGCTATTTTTTTACCCTACAGCATGGGTAGCCAATGTGATCCCCACCACATGTCATTGACTACAACTCCCATTGGTCCTAGACAGCATCACCAACAGTCAGGGATGATGGAAGTTGCAGTCCACAACATGGTGAGGGCCTCACATTGCCTACCCCTGCCCTACAGGCTGCAGGGGAAAGGCCCTTCTGTCTGGGAAGCAGCCCCATGTTCACAGAGCCAGCCTACAAATCCCCAGTTTAGCCACAAGTGCTATACTGCAGCCTGCCTAACCAACTTGCTAGTGCTAGGCAAAAGGGACTGCAGGAGCAAAAAAGCAACAGACCAAAGCTGACCTTTGGCGGTGGTAGCATAAAAGAGCAACTTTGACATATAAAAATAAGAAAAGTGGAAAGCCAGGGATGGAAGGAATGAAAAATGTGGAACAAGGCCCTGGTCTAGAACGGGTTCCCAAACTGTGGTCCATGGACCCCCAGTGGTCTGCAAGCTTCATTCAGGTGGTCAACCGCATGTTACAATTAATTTTTAATACAATTTTTGTATTACAAAAATACAATTAAAAGACATAATGTGCTAGCACAGCGCATTACTACTGCTACAAGAGGCAGGGAAATCATGGAGTCCATGGAGAAAAAGTTTGGAGACTCCTGGTCTAGAACATTAAGAAACCTTTGATCAGCAGGTTTAATTATGCCATTGTCCCCTACCATCCAGTCTTCTCTTACTAGCTTAGAAACTTCAAACACTTCATAATCCCCCACATCAACACTGACAAGCTCCTGCTTTTTCCAAAGTTTTCCACAACCCCCCATATAATTCCTGTTCTATACAAGACACCACAATCACACAATTTGTGCACCACAGAGAGAAGCTCAGGCTGTACTTTCACATTGTACTGTATGACACCACCTCATGCACATGACCTATTCAGCTGTCTTCGAGGTGGCCAGGTAACAGAGGCGGGCATGTGCATGATACAGAGAGCTATGGGTACAGACATTGGTTCTTGGCTATCACTGTGGGGTGCTCACAGATGGGGAGAGCACATAGTATAGTGGCTAAGAGTGGGCTGTGAATCAGGAAGTAGGTGGAGGAGAAATTAGTTCATTTTAATGTGAACCTACTACCTAATTTGCACTTTCAAAAACAATAAGCAAACCAAAACAATTTGCAAACCAAATCCTTCAAAATTTGCACTTCTCCAAATTTTGCATTGCAGTTCTCCAACCAGTGTGTACAAAAATGCATATATTAATGAAATAACCACACAAAATACATTATATTAGGGGAAACAGCTTGCTAAAATGTATATTAGGCAAAATTGCACATGAACATGTGTATATTAGACAGAATTGCTTCAAAAATCTGTGTATCAGGAGAAATGCATACAAAAATGCTGCTGGATTAAAAAAAATTTTTTTTAATGTAAATCACAAACTGATGTGGAAATGTGGAAAACTGAAGACTGGAAATGAGAAACCAAAACAGGCAGATTTGTCCATGTCTTTCTGGAAGCCTCCGGTTTGAATCTTGCCACTGATGTGAACTGATGTGAACACAGGCAAGTCACTCGCAGCTTCTGCAATATGGGGAAAATAACACTAACTTATCTTAATGGGCCATTGTAAGGATCCAGACTAGCTTGGAAGTAATTTGTTAGGAGGCACAATTGCTTTTTTGAGGAACAAGTGGGTAATTTTTAAACATTTTGATTGTAATAGAAAGAGGAATAATTGTATTACTTTTAAGGTGTAATTGTAATGCTTCCACCATTACTTTTGGGCATTGCTGGGCGGGGGAGCAGGGGAAGTCTTCTGCTCCTCTGATTCATGGATGAAACTCATGTGCTTCAGACTCGGCTTCTGTGCAGCGTGAGTCTTCCCTCATGCTCTGTGGGTGTTTAGAAGGTGATGAGGGAAGAGGTAGAGAGCGAGACGGGGTGGAGTGGAGAGAAAAAAATAGTTTTAAAAAATGGATGGTGGTGGTGAAGAATGGAGTGGCGGGAGAAAGGAGCCAGAGTGCAAGGATGTGGATGAAGGAGGAGAAGGCACCAGCAGAATGGAGATGAAAAACTGGAGGTGAGAGACGATGACACATGTGTGTGTGTATGTGAGTGAATACTGTGTTTGCACTTGGTGCATGAAGTGCCCTCTGCTGTACTCACTGGCTACTTTGCTGCATTTGCAGTGTTTTAACTTATTTTTTGCAAGTAAAGTAATGCTCAAGATTCTACAACAAAGGCTGTTGCCATATATGGAGCGAGAAATGCCAGACGTCCAAGCTGGATTTAGAAAGGGAAGAGGCACCAGAGATCATATCGCAAACATACATTGGATAATGGAACGGACCAAGGAATTTCAGAAGGAAATCACCCTGTGCTTTATAGATTACAGCAAAGCCTTTGACTGTGTAGATCATGAAAAACTATGGAATGCTTTAAAAGAAATGGGGGTGCCACAGCATCTGATTGTCCTGATGCGCAACCTATACTCTGCACAAGAGGCTACTGTAAGGACAGAATATGGAGAAACCGACTGGTTCCCCATCGGAAAGGGTGTGAGATGGGTGTATTTTATCACCCTATTTATTTAATCTATACGCAGAACATATCATACGGAAAGCAAGATTGGATCAAGAAGAAGGAGGTGTGAAAATTGGAGGGAGAAATATCAATAATTTAAGATATGCAGATGATACCATACTACTAGCAGAAACCAATAATGATTTGAAACAAATGCTGATGAAAGTTAAAGAGGAAAGCAGAAAAGCAGGACTACAGCTGAACGTCAAAAAGACTAAAGTAATGACAACATTTATGCAACTTTACAGTGGACAATGAGGACATTGAACTTGTCAAGGATTATCAATACCTTGGCACAATCATTAACCAAAATGGAGACAATAGTCAAGAAATCAGAAGAAGGCTAGGACTGGGAAGGGCAGCTGTGAGAGAACTAGAAAAGGTCCTCATATGTAAAGATGTATCACTGAACACTAAAGTCAGGCTAATTCAGACCATGGTATTTCCGATCTCTATGTATGGATGTGAAAGTTGGACAGTGAAAAAAGCTGATAAGAGAAAAATCAACGCATTTGAAATGTGGTGTTGGAGAAGAGCTTTGTGGATACCATTGGACTGCAGAAAAGACAAATAATTGGGTGTTAGAACAAATTAAACTAGAACTATCACTAGAAGCTAAAATGATGAAACTGAGGTTATCACACTTTGGACACATAATGAGAAGACATGATTCACTAGAAAAGATAATAATGCTTGGAAAAACAGAAGGAAGTAGAAAAAGAGGAAGACTAAACAAGAGATGGATTGATTCCATAAAGGAAACCACAGACTTGAACTTACAAGATCTGAACAGGGTGGTTCATGACAGATGCTCTTGGAGGTCACTGCTTCATAGGGTCGCCATAAGTCGTAGTCGACTTGGAGGCACATAACAACAACAGCAACTTTTTTTTGCACCCCAAGGGAAAATATTTGCTTGGGTAGGTGACTTTGGGCCACTGCCTCTCAGCCTCAGAGGAAGGCAATGGTAAACCACCTCTGAATACTGCTTACCATGAAAACCCTATTCATAGGGTTGCCATAAGCTGGAATCGACTTGAAGGCAGTCCATCAGGTGTGTGCTTTAGTTGGTGGCAAGGCAGAGTCTGGGAGGTGGATGAGTGAGAGACAACACTTGCTGGCTGAGAGATTGTGTGTGTGTGGGGGTTTGCACTTGGTTTGACACGTAAAGCTCTGATCTGTGGCCTCTGCCTCCCTCCCCTCCTCCTTTGCCAGCACAGAGATCACCACTGCTAGCTATCTAGCCAGCCTACCTCCTACACCTTAATAATGTTTGCTTGCTCGGGTGAGCTCCGCATGCGCTTTAGTTGCTGACAGGAGATTTGTTCTATATAGTTCCTTCCTTCCTTCCAAAGCTCCAAAACAAACCCATTTCAATCCATCCATGCCCCCCACCACTATAGCCAATTTTGTAATAGGGCAGAGGCTTGTGAAGAATTAATTAATTACTATTACAATTAATAATATTTTTGGCTACATTTTATACGTCCATCATTGCTGCCGGTGGGGAGTAGATATGAGATTCTGTTATGCCATTCTGTTAATCTTATGGATAAAAACAATGATTCTACTACCCTCTGTGTTTTAATGTTGTTTTAGGCTACTTAGGTGTGCAGCAGCCAAGGCTAGCACCTTGTAGGCACTCTAGTTTGTTTTTAAAGTAACTTAACTGCAGTTGTAGTGATTACTTTTCAATAATACTAAAGTAATCAATTCCTTTCAGAACAATTGTAATTGTAATGGTTACGTGGGGGCCACGTAACAATAATTGTAATTTATTCCTTTTAAAAAGAAATCTTCCAAGCTTTTAAAGGACTATAACTAGAAGACACATGGGAAGCACTTTGAACACATAAAAGCACTATTCAAATATTAAGTATTATTGTTCACCCCAAATGCTTCAGTTGGATGGCCAACTTTTTGTTTTGAATTGACGGTATTATGTTTTTAATGCTGTGAATATCTTTGGAACTGAAAAGCAATATATATAAACATGGTACATAAATAAAATTAAAATGTACTTTTCTGGTATGTATATACAAGAAAACTAGAAAGATGCAATAAAAGATTTTTATTTTATTTTGTCTCTCATATGTTAGCAAGTGAGTAGTGCTAAGCAACTTAGGTCTACCATTCTGTCTCCGTGGCTAGTGTTTACCCATTACTGGGAATAAGCAATTTGGAGGCAGTGGAGACTGGTGGCTCCACTGTTTGTGGGGCAGTTAATCCACTCCGGGTTTTAGTCTGAATTTTCATGGCGCTTAGTGCACCTTGGATAGCTCCTTGAAAGTTTGGATTAAAACCTAGGGCATTAAAACTGCCCCATTGACATCAGAGCCACCAGTCTCCACTGTTTGGAGGAATTACATCCATGAACAACCTATGAAGAACAGATTAAAGAACTGGGTATGTTTAGCTTGGAGAAGAGAATATTAAGGAGAACAAGGCAGCTGTCTTCAAATATCTGAAGGGCTGTCACACAGAGGATGAGAGCAAACTTGATTTCTGTTGCTCCAGAGGACAAGAACTGCAAGGAAATCTGCAAGGAAGCAGATTTGGGCTAAACATCAGTAGAAAATTCCTAATGATAAGAGCTATTTCACAGTAGAGCAGACTTCCTTGGGAGATGGTGGGATCTCCTTCACTAGAGGTATTTAAGCAGAGGCTATATATGCATATTTCATTGTACATCCTGCATTGAGCATGGAGCTGGACTGGATGACCTCTAAGATAACTTCCAGTTCTAAGGCTGCATACACACCACACATTTAAAGCACATAGTTCCCCTCAAAGAATCCTAGGAATTGTAGTTTGTTAAGGGTACTGGGAAGTTTCAGCTCTGTTAGGAGTAAACTACAGTACCCAGGATTCTTGGGGGGAAGTAGGGTTGCAACTTGGTTCCCAGGCCTGGCCTCCAAGAGGTCTTCTGTATCTTTAAAAGTTGTGCAGGAGGATGGGAGAATTCCACCTTGTGGTTTTCCCATTACAGTATTGCAAGAACACTTGCACTTGGCTAACTTTCTCTTCTCCTAAAGATACAGGATCAGTCTCCGACCCTGAGCCTGGCAACCCTAGAGGGAAGCCATGTACTTTAAATGCATGGTGTGTAAGCAGCCCAAAACTGACTGATTCTATGACTTAGAAGACACAGTTTTCAGTGGGATCAAGCCTGTGGATTTCTGAGGAAGACAGCACACACTCACAAAACATTTGGGGTACCCTTTCAAATAAAGTCATTTTCATTTCTTCAAAGGGAGTGGCTTCACATAACTCAAATATTCTATATGTTGTGAGTAAACACATACAAGAGGCCTACACACCTGGATTGGTTGTGACCTGGAGAGCAGGAAAGGAAGGAAGGGGACACTAGGTTAGGTGGGCCCTTGGTGTTATTGGGGTCCACAGTGAGGTAGGGAGAGAAAAATATCAAGGTTTATGTATTGCAGATTTATTTCAAGGCAGTGGTTGGAGGGAACCAGCGAGTGGGAGGTAGTGAGAGGGGGTACACCAGTTTAGCCTAGATATTCCCAGGGAGAATCAAAGCTGTTTCTAAAGTCTGGAGAAAAGCCGAATGTCAAGGTCAAATGTCTCTCCTGGCTCTGTCCTCTGGTCAGCTCTTATTTCCTGGCTCGCTAATTTTGACTCCTGTTCACTAAGTAAGCAGGGCTTGTTTGCTTTGCAAGCAAGTGAGGTGTGTGGTGGTGAGTTGGGGTGAAGCTCAGCTCTTAGACCTGTTCAGACTCGGAATAGCCCCTGGACTAGCTCAGTCTGTCTGACATACATGTGTAGAACACACTAAGGCTACAATCCAATACAGACTTACCTGGGAGTAAGTCCCATTGAACCCAATGGAGCTTACTTCTGAGCAGACATGTATTGGATTGCAGCCTAAGGCAGGTATGGGGAACCTTTGGCCTTCCAGATGTTGCTGCACTACAATTCCCATCAGCCTCAGCAAGCAATGGGCAGGGATGATGGGAGTTGTAGTTCAGCAACATCTGGAGAGGCAAAGGCTGCTCCTGCTCTAAGGGTTGCATCCAGCATTAGTTATGCTCAGAGTAAACCAATTGGAATGAATGCACATGATTAACTTGGATCCATGAATTTCAGTGGTTCTACTCTGAGTGTAACTTAGTAAAATACAACCCTAAAGGTTTATTTTCCCCAAACTGGTAGATCAGGACGTGAAATGCAAACAGAGCTTCTTTACATTTGTCATAGAGATCATTCTGACTGGTTCCAGAGAATTCCTGCATTCTCTATGCAACTTGTGCTGTTTCTGTAGTACCTATCATTTCCCAGAGAGCTCAAAGCGGACTCCATTGAACTGTCAACTCAAGCAATCTCTTATCTATTTTTTGACAAGCCCCAGATTTACTTAGCTGTAGTCTAGAGAGGGAACTACATCCATTGCCTTTAGAGACCATTCTCTAAAATCCAGAACACATCCTACATACTAATAGTGACCTTTTTCTCCAAGTTAAAGCCTTATGCATCCAAAACGGCACCACCTCCACACGAGGTGGCACGTATGGGCCTCCCTTTCCATTTTATTTTCACAACAACCTTATAAGATCAGCTAGGCTGAGAAATATATGGCTGGCCAACAATCACCCAGTATGGATTGTGAGCAAACGTCCATATTTATTTATTTAATTAAATTTATATCCCACCGTTCCTCCCAGTAGGAGCCCAGGGTGGCAAACAAAAACACTAAAAACACTCTAAAACATCATAAAAACAGACTTTAAAATATATTGAGACAAAACATATTTAAAAACATATTTTTAAAAAAGCTTTAAAAACATCTTAAAAAGCAGTTCCAACACAGATGCAGACTGGGATAGGGTCTCCACTTAAAAGGCTTGTTGAAAGAGGAATGTCTTCAGTAGGCACTGAAAAGATAACAGAGATGGTGCCTGTCTAATATTTAAGAGGAGGGAATTTCAAAGGGTCGGTGCCACTACATTAAATATTCGCTTCCTATGTGGTAAGCGGCGGTAACGCAGCTGAAGCTCTGCTCACGGCCGGAGTTCGATTCCAACGGAAGGAGGAAGTCGAATCTCCGGTAAAAGGGGTCGAGGTCCACTCAGTCTTCCATCCATCCGTGGTCGGTAAAATGAGTACCTGGCATATGCTGGGGGGTAAAGAAAGGCCGGGGAAGGAACTGGCAATCCTACCCCATATATACGGTCTGCCTAGTAAATGTCGCAAGACGTCACCCTAAGAGTCGGAAACAACTCGCACTACAAGTGCGGGGACACCTTCTTCACCTTTACCTTTTTCCTATGTTGTGCAGAACGGACCTCCTGATAAGATGGTAAATCATCTCATCTGCAAAACGTAGTGATCGACTGGGTATCTAATGGGTAAGACGATCTTTCAGGTATTCTGGTCCCAAGCTGTATAGGGCTTTGTACACCAGAACCAGAACCTTGAACTTGGCTCGGTAGCTAATTGGCAGCCAGTGAATGTAATGGTGGGGGACCATCACATGTGAAGAGGCAGTTCCCCCTTTCTTTCCCTACCTGTTGCCTGAATAGATTCCAAGCTCCTATCTCTCTCCCCCAACCTGAATGCGGTGGCTACTGCATGCAGCACCTCAGGGAGCAATTAGTGGAGTTCAGGATTTTCAGCTGGAATATGGCATGGGGAGGAAAGATTAAGCAACTCTTCCTGCATACCATGGCCCCAATCTGTCTGGATTTTGGGGGGGGGGATTAGGCAGTCAGCATACCCTTAAAAGCGCATGTTTAGCAAAATGTGTCATTTGACCCTGAGAGATGTGCCAGCATGCTGATCCCCTGATCCAAACAGAGCTCCCTGCATCTCTTTGTACTGTCAATGTGTTGGGGTATGTGTAACTAATGCTATGGATGCGGGGCAGGGAGGCTTGGCCCCAGCCTGGTGCTGTCTCAATTCACATTATCTTTAGTCCAACAGGAAATTAGTACTGTGATTCTGGGCTTATCTACACAGTGGTTCACTGTGTGTTTGGTGCTACTCACATCTCCTTTAAATTGGCATGGTTCAACATGATGTTACTGGCAAACAGAAGCTATTTCACAGTTTTCCCTGTGTAAATACCTACTAACCCAATCCACTGATAATAAGAAAAGGGAAGAAAAAAAGTTTTTACTCCCTTTCTCTAGGGGCTCATCTACATGGGAGCATTTATTTGTAGCAAAAAAGCTTCATTTACCTTCACTTTTCATTGGCATCGTCCACAGTTCCTGCTCAATGTAAGCTGCCAATCACTTTTTCCCATTCACACAAGCAGGCATTCCTCTGGGAAGAATTAGTCTTGCTTTTCCCTTGTGGCCCCACCCTCTAATTATACATTTCTACTCCCTCTGGTTGCTAAGGTGACCAAGCATTCTCAGTCTGTTCTACCAGCTGCATTAAGTTCCTTAAAAAAAAACCCCAGAAGTGTGAATATCTGTGTTTTCTCTGGTAGGATCCAGCTGAAATACAAATCTTTGTTTGAGCAGTGTTATGCTTTTGCATACAAGTTAGAGGGAAAAGAAAATAATGGCACTGTTTACAGCAACATAAAAAAGGCCAGCAAAATGGAGAACAACTGGAAGTTGCTTGTCAGCCTACAGGAAATGAAATGAAAGAAGGGAAGAGGAGGGAGTGGGCATGGAGAGGGGAATGATTGACACATCCACCTAAAAGCATCGGAGCAAAGCATCTGCAAGCACTAGAGAAAGGGAGTGAAGACTTTTTCTTCCTTTTTCGTATTATCAGTGGATCAAGTTAGTACGGATATACAGGGGGAAAACTGTGTAATAGCTTCTGTTTGCCGGTAAAGTCATGTGAACCATGCAAGTTTAAAGGAGATGTGAATAGCACCGAACACACAGTAAGCCACTGTGTAGATAAGCCCTAGTGCTTTCAGACGTTTTGCTCTGATGCTTTTAGGTGGGTGTGTCAATTGTTCCCCTGTCCACGCCCACTCCCTCATCTTCCCTTTGTTCATTTTATTTCCTGTAAGCTGACAAGCAACTTCCAGTTGTTCTTTTCCATTTTGCTGGCCTTTTTTATGTTGCCTCAAATGGTGCCATTATTTTCTTTTCCCTGTAACTTGTGTGCAAAAGCATAACACTGCTCAAACAAAGATTTGTATTTCAGCTGGATCCTGCCAGGAAAAACACAGATGTTCACACTTCCGGGTTTTTTTTTGCAGCTTGTAGAACAGACTCCTAGCAACCAGAGGGAGTGGAAATGTATAATTAGATGGAGGGGCCATAAGGAAAAGGCGAGACTAATCCTCCCCAGAGGAATGGCTGCTTGTGTGAATAGGAAAAAGCAATTGGCAGCTAACTTTTGAGCAGGAACTGTGGACGATGCAAATGAAAAGCGAAGGAATGTGTTTCCTATGAAGAAATGCTCCTATTGAACCCTCAAACGTCCTACCCACATTTGTCCTGGGGGAAACAACTGGATGAAACAGGATCAAGTTGCTTTCATGCCTCAGGGCTTTTGCAGAGGTATATGCGTATGTGTGAGAGCGCTTGTCTGTGTACATATATGGACTTTTAGTGTTATCCATGCTGAATCTTTGGAAGGCGCAGGCTTTAAGCTTAAATAAAATAAATAATCCATCTTAGGCTTCATCTAATCCTAACATTATGATGTTATGCAGATATACTAATATTAGTGATTTCCAGTAATATGAATTACAGACAAGTAGAGTGTTACTAAACCAGGGAGGTAGCATTGAGTTTAACCCCTCCTTAATTGCAAGGCACATATTTCTATACAAAGCAGAGTACAGAGACAGTGTATTTTTGTACTACAGCCTGCTGTGCTGTGCCAGCCCACATCCCACCAATATTTGTTATATTACAGCAGTGTTATAACACTTGTTCATTTATATGGAACCACTGGAAGTGGTAAAAATATGACATAGTTGACAATTAGCTGCCATTTAAATGGTACCATAGATGGACTGCCTCACCCTGCTCAATGGTAGGGCCGGCCCTACTTGGCTTTGTAGCTTGCTTTTCATATTCATACCAGCAAGTTGGATCTTGGTTCAATCAGTCTTGCACCTCCCTTTATGCTTTAGGTGGGCTGTCTGCTTTTTAAAATCATAAATTTTAAAGATCCACATAACACAAAAACTGTCGAAAACTTCTTTGTGGACAAGAGAGAGGGATGTGTGCTACTGGATTTTTCAGAACTTATTGTGACACAGAAAGGTATGTTTTCTATTTAATGCTAAGGGCATTCTCTCCAATCGGTCTCAGTGTCCTTAAGATGTTACGTCTGGTCTTCATAGACTTTTGACAATTTAAGTCAACATGAACAGGGTAATTCACAAAGCTCCTTCCAAATCTGGAAAAGGGATACTGCAGTCAGGATGACAGGAGGACAAGAAACTGAAGACACTTTCAGACGGTTGCTATTTTCATGTGGGATTCAGTCACATTCCGACAAGTTCAGGTTGCAGAACTGAAGTTAATTTAGAGCTCTTCTGCAACAAATCCACTTCCCCCCAAACATCAGACTTTTTGCAAGAAGAAAAGTGATGAGAAAACGCACTGAAAAGTGTGGGGTAACATTTGCTTCATCCAATGTCATCTAACCTCTCTGCAAAACATCAGAATGGGTGCTCAGTAAATAGCTGATATCGTCTAACCTCCCCACAGCTTTCTGCAAACAAATCAGGATCAATGCTCAATAAATAGGTCATTGGGAGGCGACCTTTGTCTCAAATACCTGGGCCCATAACATTTCAGAGGTCAGCAGGGCCTCATGGGAAAATGGGGGGGGGAACTAAGGGCATTTCCACACTGTTGCTATTTTTGGGTGGGATTCAATCACACACCAACATATTCAGGTTGCTCAATCTTAGTTGATTCATTGGGAGGTCTGCGCACCAAACCTGCTTTCCCCAAACAGCGGATGCTTTTCTATAAGGAAGTGATGGGAAAATGCTCTGGAAAGTGTGGAAGAACACTTGCTTTGACACAACATCATCTAACTTCCCCGTAAACAAATCAGAATGAATACTCATTAATTAGCCAATGTCATCTAATCTCCCTGCAAAGTAATAGGGACGAATGCTCAGTAAACAGGTCATCTGAAAGCAACTTAAGTGGGGTAAATAAAACACCAGCCATAGAAAACGAAGCCACTGGACCAAGCCTCATCATGGCACAAAATCAGACATGCAAGGGTTGCAGCATAGCATTGAAACAAAACCCAAAGTTGGCTGAATTTTCAATTACAAATCCAAAACCTCAGCATCTGATTTGCAGGGATGCTTTCAAACATTAATAAATAAATGGCCATTGAGGTGGTGTAAAATATTAGTTTGCTAAATTTACTGCTTTGTGACCTTACTATTTGAGTGGTCCCAAACAACTCTATTGGTCTTACTACTCAGCTTCACCATAGCAACTAAAGATACGTGCCTCTTTAATTAGACATGTGTATATATATGTGTATCGGGAGTGTGGGAAACTCCTACTCAATAACAGAGGGAACTAGCTTGGCACAGCAATAGTCATGCCTCAGTTTAACCCCGCAGGCTGCAATCAGAACATTACATAAAACTGCTTTGCCGAATATAGTTCCAAGTAATTAGCCTTTGGTGTTGATGGCTTTCTAGACGGTGGTGACCAGAATAAGATAACAAACTCCACAGATGTGTCAGCTTCTCAAATTTCCAAGGGGACGGGGAAGGCAGGACAAGATTGTGAAAGGAATATCTTGTGAGTGACCCATATCACGGGGGAAAGCAACTTGTGGGGGAAAGCAGCCACATGCAGGCTGCTCCACACTTGCACCCCTTCAGAGGAAGGCGTTTCACAAGGGGCTGCAAATGGGAACACGGAGCACCCTATATTAAATTTGTGAGGGAGGGCTTTGGCTCGAGCACCAATGAAACTCCACCCTTATAATATTCCTCATACTGTGCCTTTTTTTTTCTAGAGCTCCTTAGATTTTATACAGTTGGTCCCATAGTATACAAAATACAATGACAGAAGACTTCTGGAAGTTTGCTAAAAAAAACCCTCTCTCTCTCTCTCACACACACACATATACACAGTTTCCCCTGTCAATAATAGGAAAAGCCTTATTGATGTTTTTAAAGTTTTTCATTATTTTATATTTGTTCTAATGCCCCCCTAAAGGCCTGTATCTGATACATTTTGCGATATCATAATGTGGCTAAATCAATAATAAATTGTGACTCCATATTTTAAATCCCTAAAGTAGGTTGTATATGTGGTTCCCTAATATGGCCAGCCTTAAATTTCAAAGAGATGCTTTCGAGTGCTTTCTCCTTTCTTGCAGATACCGAAACATCCAAGTGATGAAGTGGAAATGGATGTACAATGCATTATAACCTCCCATTCCTGCAAGAAACTGAGGGAGCTTCTAGACCGTGGCTATTTTGGGGTGGGATTCAGTCACATACTAGCACATTCTGGTTGCACAATTATAGTGGATTGGAAGCTCTTGCACAACAAACTTGCTGCCCCCCAAAATCAGACTTTTTGCAATAAGGAGAATGACAGGAAAATGCATTGGAAAGTGTGTGATAACATTTGCTAGACGCAACATTGTCTAACCTCCCTACAAACAAATTAGAATAAATGCTTATTAAACAGCTGACTTTGTCTAATCTTCCTGCAAACTTTGGGCAATTAAAATGAGTGTTCAACAAACAGGTTGTCTGGAAATAACCTGAGAGCGGCAGTTTAGCTTCCAGTGGTACAGAGGGTTAGAGTCTTACGACTGGAGGAACCTGGGCTTAAATTTCCACTCAGCCATGAAGCTCACTTGGTGACCTTGAGCCAGTCACTTGTTTTTGGTCTAACGTACCTCACTGGGTTGTTGTGAAGATAAAATGGAGGAGGGGAAAGATCCATGCATGCTGCCTTGAGCTCCTTAGAGGAAGGGCAAAATATAAATATATACATTGTTAGAATAAGCAAACCTGCATGTTCTCTTTAAGGGATATTTTGGGAAATATCCCATGTACCTGTTTACCAGTGATGTAACTTCCTAAAGGGTGGGGTTACCTGGCTTCTCTTCCTCCTCCTTTGTCTGGTAGTTTTTGCATATTCTCCGTTAAGCCTGAGGAGAGAGAAGCAGCCACATGCTCCTCTCAAGATGACCATTATAATGAACAGAGACTTTTACTTTTCTTTCACCTAAGATAGAGCCTATGTTTCCTGAACATATGAAAGGTTGTGAGTAAACATTCTTTATCTTTTACTTAAGAAGATTGTGTCTGTTATTAATTGTGTCTGAGGGAAAGGGTGGACTGGTTGATTCTCTGGTTGATTTATATCTCTGCTAAGAAATAGGACCACAAAACTATTCCTATTTCACACATATTTTTTAAAATACCAAACAACATAACAAATCTTATGAGATAGGGCTAGTCTAAAAAGACAGTGGGTTGGATCCACACTAAGTTGCACTTTCATTCCTTTGAAATCAATGTGGAGTTTGTCACACAACTAATGCCCCATTGATTTCAATGAGACTAAAGCAGGGATGGGAAACCTGCAGTCCTCCTGACTTGCCATACTCCCACTCCCATCACCCCCGATCATTGAATATGCTGCTTGGGGCTGATGGAATCCAATAACATCTGGCCACAGGTTCTCCACCCTTAGACTAAAGCTTGACTAACTTAGTCTGAATCCACCCCCAAGGTTTTCCTCCAAGGCCAGCTTCTCTCTGCTGACTGGGCATATGTCTGTTTCCTACAGCTGATCTCTCAAGAGACTATGATCATATTCTGATCTCCCAAAGCCAACTAGGTTCTCACAAGCAATCACATACAATCTCAACCCCACAACTCAACTAATCCCCTGCTGGGTTTTTTTCAATTATAGCAGGCACTGTTCCATCAGCTTCCCAACCCACTCTCAGCCCATAAATCCAGAAGACCCCTGCCTTGGACCCCACCGTTTAGACAGCTGTTCCCCTAACCCCCCTCCATGAGGTTCTCCAAGTTCTTTCTCAGCCCTGCCAGCTGAGATCCTTTAACTGGAGATTGATCCTGGGATGTTCCACATGCAAAGCATGAGCTCCACCACCAGCCTCTGGCCCCTCTGTGCATCAGTGGTGGTGAGCAGATTTAAATATGAAGCCCCTTTGTGTTACTGGATGCATACATGCACATGAAGGGCATCTGTCAGCCCTGTGCTTGTTAACTTCCTTGAAATTCAGGTTTTTAAATTGCCCAAAATCATCATGTGGCTCCAAAGACTTAGACTGTTTGCACATATGATGTTTAAATTGTGTTTTGTGTTATTTGCATTTGCCACATCTGTCATTTGAATTCTGTCTACTTATAAAGTGCATTAGAAATTTCTGTCTTCTACTCAGAGTAGGCTCACTGAAATTAATGGTCCTAGGTTAGACATGTCAATTAATTTTACTGGGTCTTCTCTGAGTATGATTAACATTGGATACAACCAATTAACAACATGCTAATATGTAGATAATGTGCTTTTAGTGTCATGTGCAAAATGACTTCCATTTAACCACCATTCTTTCTACGCAGCTCTTGGAAGGTGTCTGCGTAACTCAAAAGCTTGCACATCATACATTAAGAATACAGTAACAGAACCGGGAATCTAATAAACTATCCTTTTCTGCAGCTTTGATTAACTGTTTAACACTGCACCAAACTCTAATTGCACCTGTAAGCTTAGCAAATTACAATTCTATTGTACTCAAGGAGGCCCACTGAAATTAATGGGCTTAAATTAGTCATGTTCATTAGTGTCATTATAACTAATGTTGGATGCAACACACACTTGGGGGAGTAAGCTGCACTAAACTCAGTGGGACTAACTTCCAAGTAGACATGATAGCCTTGCATATGCATAAGCAAATTTCTATGATCTGTGAAATGTGTCTACTCAACCTGCATTGCAGGTCATTCTACAGTAAAGTAAGTGGTCCTGCGATTGTTCATGATGCAACTCACACAGCTCATCCCACATTTAAAATATCACTGAAACATTTGACAGAGGTTGGCAGCATTGACACACTCCATGAATGGCAACCTGCAAACTAGGTTGCAGAGGAGCATTAGCATGATTGCTTCACCACAGGTTGGCCCCCATCAAGTCAAACAAAGATGTTTCTTTTTAATTAATCATTTATTAAGAAGCTGTAGGAGGGGGTAGATATACACAAACATTAAATGAACACCACCTGTATATGCTCAGTCTGCATGTGTGTTAAAGCACACAGAGATGTAAGAGAGAACAGGGGAGAGACGAAATAAAAGGGGCGAGAAAGATAGATGAAAGAGAACATACATAGACAGAGCAGAATGCACCATATCTTATATCTGACATTCCTCTTGGATATGAATGAGGTTTAAGGATAGCCAGCACTGAAAGACACATAGGCTTGGTTTAGACATTTAAATGCTGGTGTATCATGTTGGTTTTTTTGGCCTGACATCATTATATCTGTGAAGGAGGTCATAGTCAGTGAAAGGGCGTATAGAACACAGGAAGCTGTCTTATGCTGAGTCACAACACTGGTCCATCTAGTTCAGGTGTAGGGAACTTTGGGCCCTCCAGATGTTGCTGAACTACAACTCCCATCATCCCTGGCCATTGGCTATGCTTACTAGGGTGTTGTAGTCCAGTAACACCTGGAGGGCCAAAGGTTCCCTACATCTGATCTGGCTGATTCACATGATACAGTAAGCCAAACTATGGCTTGCCAGGACTATGTGTTATGTGGGCTCCCAGAATGGAACTTGCAGCTGCTTTCTTCCTCCTTGGTCCTTTTTTAAATCTCTCTTCAGTAACAATGAGCAGTTGCCAAGATTTGTTCTAACCAGACCATTGTCTATTCTGAGTGGTAGCAGCTGTCCAGGATTTTAGACAGGGGTCTCTCCCAACCCTACTTGGAGATGCTGGGGATAAAAACTGGGGCCTTCCTGCATGCAGAACAGATGCTCTACCACTAAGGTGTGGCCCTTTCCCAGAGTCAAAAGTTTTAATTGTTTGTCCCCAAATCAGTCCATAATATTAGGATTGAAAGTGTTAACTAAAGGATGCAATCAGAATGCAGATATACAAATTCCAAATTTTGCAGTTCTGCAACCATCAAACTCTAATTGGCATACAATTAATGATGTGCTTAACATTTAAATGCATGTAACCTTCATTTTCCTTAATTGCCACATCTGGAATTTTGCAAAGGGTGTGTGTGCGCTACTTAAAAGGGGGGGAAGGGCTGGGACTTGGCAATTGTGATTGATAAAAGAAGTCTTTCAAACATCTACCCAGACATTCATTAATTTCTAGGTTATATTTTCCTTTGCAGTCTATGAGGACTAAAAATAAATGGATGTGGGGTTGTTCCAAATTTTGCTGAAAGTGCTGGATTTTAATCAGAGCTGCTCTCTCTGAATATATGTTAACTGAAACATTCTAAATACATACCTTCGAAACAGAAAACGTTCATTTGTGTTAGGAACTGAAATAAATGCTTACCTTCATGAAAAAGGGTCAAAACCTAACCTCACTGAAATATTGGATTATTAACGATAATCAGTTAGCAATTAATCACTTAAAACCAAGAGCCCCTTCAAACTGGGGTTTTATTTTGGGTGTATTCTGCAACATATTATTGACACAATAACAGTGAATTAATGATGGATTTATTCAGTTTTATTTTGTTTTGTGGTGCTTTTCCAATGCTACTACATTATTGCTGTCTGGAGGGACTATAGCACAACAAAAGCAGAACAAAAATAAAAAAGATTATTCGCGGTTACATAAAAAGTTACAGGATTTCAGCAGGAATTTACAGGATATGCACTGACTGGAAATGAAGCAGTATGAGTGCCACAGAAACATTTGCACTTGCAAACAGTATTGAAAGTGGGATTGCATATGACCGCCTGGATAGCATCCTGAGCATAAATCATCATGAATGTGCAATAAAAAGGATGGTTGGAGGGGATGTCTGGAATTAATGAAGAAAAATCTTTAATCACTGCAGAAGAAAACCTTTCCAAGCTGCATTATGCACAGGGTATCTCATCTTTATGGCTAAAAAAGCTATTGTCATTAGCAAATGGTTGGCTCAGCTACTGTGTACAGCTGAGGACAATAAACATTTTAACATCTTATTTTCTGAGTAAACATGCATAGAATTCCACTGTTAGTGACCCATTAGACCTTTCTGCCAAGTTATGGTGACTCCTTCCTTGAGAGATGTTAAATATCAAGTTTATTGTAAAACTCCCCAAATTCAGGATTTTAAAAAAAGTGCCGAAATGGATCATGTTTCTCTAAAAGAAGAAAATGGCTTGGCTTTGCAAAATGTGATTGGAGTGCAGCATAAGCATTAGACTCAGCCATTTCTATGGATAATGTACATGCTTGCACTGAAACAGAGACCAGGTGTGGGATGTGTGTGTCCGTGTGACACAGAAACCTTGGACAGCAGCACATGATGGAAAGGGGCAGTGGGGGTGCTGCATGGCAATGTGCCCTGCAGGGATTCCCCTCTTGGCCTCAGAAGCCAGATACTTTTGGCCTTTAAAGCCAGAAACATTACATCAGTTATCTCCTACTCCCTCCCCCATCCCACTGCTGTCAGGGTCCCTTGATGGTGAACACTGCACCAAGAATGTTAATCTGGTCCACCTGCTCCTGCACTCCCCCTCCCCACTGCTGCAGAGCAAGCATTAGGTTAGTGCCAGTCACACCAGCAGGAAAGCAGGCGCCAGAGAAATCTTGCTGGACAGCTAGTTAGGACACCTAGACTATCTTTGAGGATCTGCCAGGTAGGAGGAGAAAGTTCTTAAGAAGAATCCATGGTGGTGATAAAGTGAATGGAGGTACCAGAGAATTACACACACACACACATCTGAATATCCTCACCCAAAAGATGAACTAGGTCCCTTCTGCACTATACATTTAAACCACTTTTATGCCACTTTAAACAGTCATGGCTTCTCCCAAAGAATTGTGGGAACTGTGGTTTGTTAAGGGTGCTGAGAGTTGTTAGGAAACCCCCGTTCCTCTCCCAGAGCTACAATTCCCAGAGTTCCCTGGGAGGAGAGATTGACTGTTAGACCACTCTGAGAATTGTAGCTATGAGAGGAACATGAGAGTCTCCTCAGAATTCTCAACACCTTTTATTTATTTATTTATTATTTTATTTATACCCCGCCCTTCCTTCCAGCAGGAGCCCAGGGCAGCAAACAGAAACACTAAAAACACTTTAAAACATCATAAAAAGACCTTAAAATACATTAAAACAAAACAACATTAAAAAAACTTTAAAAAAACTTTAAAAACATCTTTTTAAAAAGGATTAAAGATATTAAAAGACATATTAAAAGCAATTCTAACACAGACACAGACTTTTAACAAACTACAGTACCCACAATGCTTTGTGGGAAGCAATGACCATTTAAAGTGGTATGATAGTGCTTTAAATGTATACTGCAGATGGGGGCTTAGAGGGCATATAGATACATTAGGGGCTTTAAGGTGATGCAATGATGGACCATAATACAGTAAAACAGTGATTTCCAGCCTGGGGGCGATGATCCCTAGTGGGGCCGCAAAGTAACCTGTGGGGGCCACGAACAGTAAAGAATTTATTTATTTATTTATTTTATTAAAAAGTCTTCCCTCCCTGGATGCTGTCTGCTCCCCACTGCCACTGCAGACGACACCTGCCCCTTGCTCCAAACAAGACGGAAGGACTTTTGCTGAAGTGGCAGAGTGACTTTTAGGTACGCTGAGGGCAGGTGTCTGCCTATAAAACATGTGGCAGACGCCGAAGGAGGCTGAGGGCAAAGCTACCAGGAAGAAGAGGGATTACTATTGCCGACTCCCATCTCCTTGCACTGCCGCTGCTGACAACGCCCTTGCTCAGAATGACAGGAGAGGGCTTTTCATGAAGCAAAAAGAAGCAAGGCTGCAAGGAAAGGCTGTTTTCCCCTTCCTTCCTGACAGCCAGCCTGCCTGGCTTTCTTGGCTCCTGCTTCACTGCCACCTCCTTTTAAAAATTATTATTTGCGAGGCCACCCAGATCTCGCTTTTATTTATTTATTTATTTATTTATTTATTTATTATATTTCTATACCGCCCAATAGCCGTAGCTCTCTGGGCGGTGCACAACATAAAAACATCCAATATACAAGTAAAAACATATATCAACAACTTAAAAACAATATACCAAAAGTAGTAGAACATAATTAAACATATAAACAACTACAACACAAGCCTAAAAATATTAAAACGTATTAAATCAGTTAAAAGTATTAAGATGTTAAGATGTTAAGTAATTAAAATTACTAAAATATTAAGAGCGTAAGTGCAAATGTAGGTGTTACAATAGATGTTAAAAATGTTGTTAAAATGTTGTTAAAAAGCCTGGGAGAACAAAAAGGTTTTTACCTGGTGCCGGAAGGACGGCAATGTTGGCGCCAGGCGTACCTCATCAGGGAGAGAGTTCCATAGTTCGGGGGCCACCACAGAGAAAGCCCGTTTTCTTGTTGTCACCTTCCGGGCTTCTCTCTGGGTGGGCCCCCGAAGGAGGCCCTTTGATGTTGAACGCAGAGTACGGGTAGGTTCATATCGGGAGAGGCGTTCCACCAGGTATTGTGGTCCCAAGCCGTGTAAGGCTTTATAAGTCAAAACCAGCACTTTGAATTCAGCCCGGAAGCATATAGGCAGCCAGTGCAAGCGAGCCAGAATCGGAGTTATATGTTCACATCTCTGAGTCCCTGTTAGCAATCTGGCCGCTGCGTTTTGCACGAGCTGCAGCTTCTGAACTGTCTTCAAAGGCAGCCCCACGTAGAGTGCATTGCAGTAGTCCAATTTTGCGGTTACCAGTGCATGGACAACTGAAGCAAGGTTTTCCCTATCCAGATAGGGACGTAGTTGGGCCACCAACCGAAGTTGATAGAAAGCATTCCGTGCCACCGAGGCTACTTGTGCCTCTAGTGACAGGGATGGTTCTAAAAGAGCTCCCAAACTACGGACCTGCTCCTTCAGGGGGAGTGCAACCCCGTCCAGAGCAGGTTGAGCCTCTCCCATCTGGTCAGGGGAACCACCCACTAACAGCATCTCAGTCTTATCTGGATTGAGCTTCAATTTATTCGCTCTCATCCAGTCCATTACCACAGCCAGGCATCGGTTCAGCACCATGACAGCCTCACCTGAAAAGGATGAACAGGAGAAGTAGAGCTGTGTGTCATCAGCATACTGATGGCAACGCACTCCAAAACTCCTGATGACCGCACCTGCGGCTTCATGTAGATGTTAAAAAGCATGGGGGATAGTACTGACCCCTGTGGAACTCCGTATTTGATGACCCAGGGCGCCGAGCAAGACTCCCCCAGCACTACCTTCTGGAGACGACCCGCTAAATAGGAGCAGAACCACTGCCATACAGTACCTCCAACTCCCAAATCAGCGAGTCTCCCCAGAAGGATACCATGGTCGATGGTATCAAAAGCCGCTGAGAGATCAAGGAGAATCAACAGGGTTACACTCCCCCTGTCTTTCTCCCGACAGAGGTCATCATACAGGGCGACCAAGGCCGTCTCAGTGCCAAAACCGGGCCTGAACCCCGATTGAAATGGATCTAGATAATCGGTCTCATCCAAGAGTGCCTGGAGCTGGTCCGCGACCACTCTTTCTAGAACCTTGCCCAGGAATGGAACGTTCGCTACCGGCCTGTAATTGTTAAAAATTTCTGGGTCCAAGGAAGATTTTTTCAGAAGTGGTCTCACCACCGCCTCCTTCAGGCAACCAGGGACCACTCCCTCTCGTAATGAGGCATTAATCACCTCCGTGGCCCAGCCGGCGGTTCCAACCCTGCTAGCTTTTATCAGCCAAGAGGGGCAAGGATCTAGTATAGAAGTGGTCACATGCACCTGTCGAAGCACCTTGTCAACGTCCTCGAGTTGTACCAATTGAAACTCATCCAACAAAACATGACCAGACTGTGCTCCGGATGCCTCATTTAAATCCACTGCTATAACATTGGAGTCCAAGTCCTGACGGATGCAAGACATTTTGTCCTGGAAGTGCCTGGCAAATTCATTACAACAGGCTTCAGATGGATCTATCATGTCCTTAGGGCCAGAATGTAATAGCCCTCGGACAATCTTAAAAAGCTCCGCCGGCCGGCAGATAGAAGATTGAATAGCGGCAGCAAAATGTTGTTTTTTTGCTGCCCGCACTGCCACTAAATATAACTTAGTATAGGCACTTACCAGTGCAAAGTTGCATCCATCAGGAGTTTGTCTCCATCTGCACTCAAGCCGTCTCCTATGCTGTTTCATCGCTCTCAGCTCCGGAGTATACCACGTAGCTGTATGAGCTCTACCCAGGAGAGGGCGCTCAGGAGCGATCATGTCAACTGCCCGGGTCACTTCAGTGTGCCACAGTTCGACCAGGGTTTCGACAGAAGCGCCAGCCTTATCAGCCGGAAAACTCCCCAGAGCCTTCTGAAAACCATCCGGATTCATTAGTCTCTGAGGGCGGACCATCTTAATAGGTCCCCCACCCCTGCAGAAGGGGAAAGTCGCTGTAAGTCTAAACTTCAGCAAGCGGTGATCTGACCATGACAAAGGGGCTGATGTAAGACTCCCTACCTTCAGATCACCTTCACCCTGTCCAGTTGCAAAAATCAGGTCCAGAGTATGCCCTGCCACATGCGTTGGGCCAATGGCGTATTGGGACAGCCCCATGGTTGTCATGGAGACCATGAAGTCCTGAGCCACCCCAGATAAGGCAGCCTCAGCATGGATGTTGACATCCCCCAGCACTAAAAGTCTAGGGGATCTCAACGGCACATCCGAGACCACCTCTGTCAGCTCAGTTAGGGAGTCAGTTGGGCAGCAGGGTGGGCGGTACACCAACAGAATCCCCAATCTGTCCCGTTGACCCAACACAAGGTGCAAACACTCCAGACCAGTAGCTAAATGGACAGGGTCCTTGGAGAGAAAGATGGAACTCCTATAGACCACAGCAACCCCCCCTCCCCGGCCCTCAAACCTACCCTGATGCTGAACCAAGTACCCAGGTGGGCACAGTTGGGAGAGACTAGCTCTACCCTGTTCACCCACCCAGGTCTCGGTTATACATGCCAGATCAGCCCCCTCATCCACGATTAAATCGTGGATGAGAGAGGTCTTATTATGGACCGATCTGGCATTTAAAAGCAGCTTCCGGAGATCTGAGAGCTGGCTGATAGGGCAACCAGCAATCCTGTGGGTGCGTGGGGGACCGGAACATGGCACAGCTATTAATTGTCTGGGCCGTGTTCCCCTCACCTGGCAAGTCCTCCACACAACACCATATCTCCCTTTACCCGTCACTACGTTAATTGGAGCCTCCAGAGATCCTCCCAATTGATTTTGGCTCCTCCCAGGCACATATTGTAAACTCACACATACACACACACTCACAACCATACACTCCCTCACAAACCCACACGAAGCAATAGCTTTCAGCCCAGACAGAGCCAAGAAGCAGCGAGGAAGCACAGGACTTGCTCATTTCTGAGGCTAAGTGTGTGTGCCAGCATCCCTCCTTTCTTCCACCTACACTCTGCCCCCCCATCTCTCTCTCCAAGACTCTGCAGCAGTTGAGGGCTTCCCCACTCCCACATGCCCAAATGCGTGCACGCCTGCAGAGGCTTGCAGGAGGGGCAGGTGTGTTGTGTGTGTGCATGCGTGTGTGCACTGATCTGTCTTCTGCTCTTTTCATTCTCCAAGTGCATGCTAACCAAGTCATCAGTTCTGATTATCATCCCTAGGCCTAAAAGTGCTAACCCCCCTCCTCAGTCTGTGCACCTTGTTGTCTGCAGTGCACAATCTAGCATCCCCATCACTAACACATTGCTGCTTCTTGATTAGTATTTTTTAAAAAGAAAAAGGAAAAAAAAGCTCAGCAGGTTGGCTGAGGCTGGGATCCTGGTAGTGCAGCAGGGATGTATTTATTTATTTAATTATTGCATTTATATCCCACCTTTCCTCCAAGTTCTGAAGGTGGTGCACATGGTTCCCTCCCCCTTTCCATTTTATCCTTACACCAACCCTGTGAGATAGGTCAGGCTGAGAAACTCTGTCTGGTCTCAGTAGGCTTCATGACTGGATGAGGATTTGAACCTGGTTCTTAGTCCAACACCGTAACCTACTGGTGTTGGGAGGCAGGACTGTACATCTTCAGACTGTGGCGGGAGGAGGGGGATACCAATTTGATTAGATCTTTGCATTAAGATAAGAAAGCAACACCTTCCTGTCTGCAGGGAGCTTTTAATGGAAAGGAATATTTGGAGATATGATTTTGCCACACTCCATTTTTTTCAATTAACAGAGACTAAAATTACATTAGCATGGGGGGGGTCACAAAAATTTTTGAGCTTACAAAGGGGGTCCCATACTCATAAAGGTTGGGAACTACTGCACTGAACAATGGAACAGATTTTTTGAAGTTTGGCCATAATGTTGCACTCTACTGATATCATGGCAACTGAAAATAAGTATTTATTATTTGGTGATGGTGAGCAACTAGTGACATCAGAACATCCTGGTTTCAGTCTATCAGGAATGGTACTGCTTAAAATGTATAGTTCAGATGGAACCCTATTCAGATGCAGTGTTATCATTTTCTAGTTGAAAAGAAAAATCATTTGGGTTGGATCCAGTGTTAGTTGCACTTGGGTCTCACTGAAATCAGTGGGACAACTTGGTCATGACTTAAAGTTCCATTTATTTCAATGGGAAACTAACCATTCAATGGCAGCTAACTGAGTCTGGATCCGATCCTTTGTTTCCCAGAATGAATGAAGTAGGAATTGATCTGTTGCCTTTTCAGTGCTTGTGCCCAAATTATGGAATCCTTTGCTCTGAGTGTTTAATTAGCCTCCTCTCCTTGCTGGATGGTAATAAAATAACATTCCAACAGACCTTTGTTTTACCATATAGATAATTACCTGTGGCTTTGTTTTATCTACTGAGCCGCATGTTGTCTTATCATATTGTTACATTTATGGAATGTTATTATATTTTATAATTGGTTTTAATTGTTGTAAGCTGCTCCAAGTGGTATAGAAGCACTAGAAGGGTGAGGTATAAATATTTATAAGAATTAATAAATAAATACTTCCAGCCATGACAACTACAGTTCAGTGTTCATTCTCACCACTAAATAGAATGTTGTGTTTTGAAAGAAATTGCCTTCTGCCTGATCATGTGAAGGAATTCACTTATATCAATTGAAGGACCAGAATTACCAGACACGTGACTGAAAATGAGCACACTCCATTTGAGAAATTCATCAGTGGTGTGCAATGTTACAACTAGAAAACAAGATGAGTATAAATCAGGAAAGAGGAACCTGTGGTTCTGCAGAGGTGGCTGGACTCCATCTCCCATCAGCCCCAGCCAGCATGACCAATAGCCAGGGCTGACATGAGCTGTAGTCCAATGTTTGGAGGCCACAAGTTCCCCACCCTTGGTGTATGCATAGATAATTTTAATTCAAACGTCTTCAGTTAAATCTAATTAAATAGTCATGGATGAGAACCTTTTTTTTTTATAATGGTGCCATACCCTGAGTCCACATTTATCAAAAGTGATGGGCTCACCCTCCAGATCTCATCCCCCTGAAAACTACTCAGTGAAAATTTAAACAATATCCCCTACACGCACACCCCATTTCAATTCCTGAGGAAAACACTACAGCTGGGAGCCAGGACTCCAGAGTTCTCTAGAAAAGTGTTCAGAGGTTTAGGGTAAACCAACTTTGGGACACAAATGTATGCAACAAAGCCTTATGACCAGTTTTAGTAAATTTCCTCAGCTTTGACAGTGGGCATTTTTGCCTGGAGAAATAGTAGGGAGAGGGGGATGCTTAACCCTTTCTCTGCCCACTGGTTTCCCCGCTGCAACTTTCTTCTGCCAAATACTCCCATCGACTTGCAGTTGAATGTTTCTGAAGGTCTGAGAGGTCTGAAATGACTCTAACGTTTCTAGAAAGGTGATTTTTTAAAACACAAGTACAAATTACACTGGCAAACATGCGCTTGTTCTTAGTCTCACTCAGAGCTGGGTGGATGGCTGGAGTTGGGGACTAGGAAGAAACAGCTGAGGCTGGGTTAAGTACCTACTTCCTGTCCACTCATACTTCCTTGAAAATATTTCGTTCCTCCATATTGATAAAAGACAAATATGAGATTTGGAACCCCATGATAAACTGTCTTAGAGACAGGGAGAGGAAGAGGAAGAGACCAGCTGTCCCTGAGATTTCTGTGTGATATATTTTGAACTCTCTATTCAGTGGTTAATTTCTAATAAGTGAAGTGCTAATGCAAGAGCTGCCCCAAGATATATTTTGCTTCCTGAGGGGGGAGCAGCAAACTGTGCCCCTCCCCCCAGGTAATGGTGCGCATAGTGCCCAAGGCTAATCAGAGTATTTTGGCGCCTGAGGCACCAAATCCCAAAGCACCCTCTTCCTTGGCAGCAAAAACACAACGGTGATCTGTGAAATAATTATTAATTTACTGCCCTTTCATGACACACCACATCAGCTGTCTGAGGTAGCCACCTCATTGTACATTATTATAACTATTAGCAGGGGGTTGGACTTGATGGCTTTATAGGCCCCTTCCAACTCTATTATTCCATTATTCTATTCTTATTCTTATTCTTATTCTTTGCCTTTCACCAGAAGGTTCCAGGGCGGATCACATGGGTTATACTTACTTAATGATGGGGAAAACGCATTCTGCACATCATCCAGAGATGAGCCTTGGCTCAATACAGTCCTTTCCTGTTCCCAGGATGTTGGAGTCTCCCTATTCTTCTTAAATCATCCTGTCTAATCATATTACACAGTAATCTGACTGGCCACTGTTATGAGATTCCTCACTCAATTCTTTACTTTTGTAGGTTTTCATAAGAACTACTATCCCTTCCCTGTCACATGGATCTTATTTGTCTAACCAGCTTCGCCCTGGAAGTGGCATTCCTCTTCTCCAGGTCTAAGTCAATATCAGCCAATGTTTAGTGAGTTATATTAAGGAAAATGTTGCTGTACATCCCACCATCAAAACAGGTCCAATGGTCATGGGAAATGAAGGGGACACAATCCAGGCAGAGAGAGAAAACAGTGTGGCCATTCCACAGCATCAGAAGATTGAGTAGAATCACACAACAGTGCCTGGGGGTTTGGGCACATCATGTAGATGATGGAGGCTCTGGAAATGGCATCATGATTTGAGGCTTCTGAAGGTCTACAACTTAAGGGTGTAGACATGGACAAGCTTGAAGCATCTTTTCACAACATTCATCCTTAAAGTGTAGATTCATGCAAATATTTCTTACACTGCTAAATGGCCGTTTCTGTACACTTCCTAACATGTGGAGCTGGGACATGGGAAGGGGCGGCCCAACATTATTGTGGGCCTACCAACATTAATCCCAATTTATGTTGGAGCTGGACTCTTCCCATTATCCTTTGCCACATTTATTTATGCCTAGATTATAACAAAAGCTGTGTGAATCCACCTTTACTACCCTTCTCAAAGGGATTCAGATTGCTGTTGAAAGAGAAAAGAAATGCTAAGGATCTGAAAGCAGAGCATTCAGGGTTGTGGGATGATGACTTTTGTGGCTAAGGCATTGTTCCACAATTGCAGGATGTCGCAGCCTCACAGAAAATACTTATTGATCCAAACTATAACAGTTTGTGATTCCTCCCTAATTCTACTACTTTCATCTTAATTATGACCCTGAGATATCCTGATATGGACATGGATGTCTTCAGCATAGTGGGAGATGGAGACAGGAATGTTGGAGTTCTTTTAAAAATGTTCACTTATTTGACTCATCAACAGGGTTTGAATGGCCACTTGTTAGTTCCAATAGTTGACAACAGTGAAACCATCTGAGTCCACATTCACAGGTGGTCACATGCAATTCAAGTATAAGGGCCCCACAATCACAGGTAAGATCCAGTCTGTTTGGGGAATTTATATTGTAAGATGTTGGGGCCGAGAAAATGCCTTAAGAAGAACCTTTGGGTCCATAGACTGAGGACTTGCCCAGTTGCCCATATCCCTATCACTCTTTATAAAGGAAATATCCTAAACCCAAGGTTTTCAGGTGAAAGCAATGGGGGTGAACAGGAAATAAAAAGGGTTAAAATGAAAAATGAAATTCACATTAGACATTTTTCATGTATCAAATACAACATTTGGTATTTTATTCCCCTACCTACCCCACAAAAAACTTGAACTTTAGTGTAGAAATTATTTTTGCTGATGGTAGTTGATGAATTCCAAGTCTCAGTTCTGAAATGCATGTAATAGAACTTAAAGCTCTGTGGAAAAAGTAGGGGCTCAGGACAAATATCAGGAGTGTATAACATCTGGAAACTTATGATGTGACTGTTTTAAGGGAGAGGAAATAATTTTAACTGTGCTGGCCCCATATAAACCTGTTTGTTATTTATTCAATATAGCTTTTGATTATTTTTTTAAAAAACAGCTGTGCTAACTCCAGGAGATTGGGGGCCCTTGGGGGTGGCACCCACAATGGGGTCCCCTAACCTGAGAGAGCATGCTGTTTGGCTGCATCTGATCCTCTTGGATACTCTGCACAAACTGGAAATGGTAGCACTGCTAGGGCAGCAGGCCCTCTGCTGGACTTGGGGCTGTGGCAAAGGCCCAACTTTTCCACCCTTTAGAGCTGATCCTGATTTTGAACCTACTAAAAATGTTATGGCAGCACCACTAAGAGAAGAGAGAAGGCAAAAACTGGAGTTAAGAATAGAGAAAAAGGATAAACATGGTGCTCACAACTCACCGGCAATGAGATATCCCTCTCATCCCGAAACTCAGGAAGGGTCTCCAGGCAGAAGATCACAATGGAGATGAGGATGACCAACACTGAGATTAATGCGATGATGCGGGCAGCTTGCGAACTCTCTGGATGCTCAAAGAGCAGCCACACTTGTTTGAGGAACTCCCTCTCAGGCATGGGCTGCACTTCATCCTTAATGAAGCCCTCATCATTTCGGAATTTAGTGAGAGCCTCCTCTCCCAGCTGATAGAACTTGAGTTCCTCCAAGAAAACATCAATGGGGACGTTGGCTGGTCGTCGGAGACGCCCTCCAGACTGATAATAATACAAGATGGAGTCAAAGCAGGGCCGGTTGCGGTCAAAGAAGTATTCGTTGCGCAGTGGGTCGTAGTACCGCACACGGCGTCGCGGATCACCTAGTAGGGTGTCAGGAAACTGGCGCAAGGTCTTCATTTGGGTCTCGAAGTGTAGGCCTGAAACATTTATCACCACCCGCTCACAGCAGTCCTTGTGGGAATGCTCCCCACAGTGGACAATGGGTTCATTGTCCCCTGCTGTCAGTGGTAATAGCTTCTCCATGGCAGGGTTGGCAGCTACAGCAATCCTGGGATGAGGTCAGGAGCCATGATTCAGATTTCACCCTGTTGCCCAGTCCCTCTCCAGAGGATGGTTGCTGGCTTCCCTGAGTTGTCTGTCGAGCTATTCTGTACACTTTCCAATATCAATTCACTCATGCCGTTATTTGTATCTCAGATGACATCTCTCTCTTCCTTTCCTGCCGTCTTAACTCCCCTTCCTCTCCTTTCACTGATTCACTCATTTCACGCATATCTGATCTAGCATCTGGCTTGATTCTCTCTCTCTCTTCCTCCTTTGCTTATTATCCCTTCTCTACTTCACACCATCTCTTTCCTTTCTTGGCATGAACTTGTTTTCGTAAAGCCAGTCTCCTGCCACTGACACCCACGTGTCATCCCCCTGACTCTGTACCCTTTGATCCACGGCATTCAAGCTTACTTTGATTTGTGTTCCAAAGGGGTTAGACCCACAATTTAGATTCCCCCCCACTGCCCTTCTCTATGTCCCCTTTCTGAGAATACCCCTGCCTTCTAGTGCCAGCGTCCAAGGTTTCTGCCTGTAAACACTTTCCTCAGACCTAAAGGTATCGGATTGCCCAGGACGGTACAGACTCTTGGCCCCCTTGCCAAAAACCCAGCACCTCCCCCATCCCCATGTCTAAAAGCAATCCCAGCAGTACACTGATCAGAAGAGGGGAGAACTAAAAATAACTGGAATGGTGGTGACATAGGGGGCAGGCAGAGTGCGTGGGGCAGAGAAGGGAGTGGGCAGAGCACCTTCAGGCTGGTAGAGAGGACTGCCAGCCAGAACTCTTGTGCTCTCTAGAAAGAGGGTGGTGCTTATGCCAAAACACCTGGGTCTCTGAGAACAGAGGAGGGTCTCATGAGTTGCTACTACATGAGGAGACACACAGGCTGAGACTCAGGAGGACTCAAGGGTTGTTGTAAGCTTTGGATTAGAGGCCAAGGACCTGCCACGCTAACTGATATTTAGGGCGCCAGACTTCTCAGACACTCAGTTAACTAGTCCTATCCTTGCTTGCCAATATTTACACTGATAGAAAATGTAGATGTACAAATGCAGGGCCAGCCCTACCATAAGGCAAAGTGAGGCAGCTGCCTCAGGTGACTGCGTGTTATGAAAGGGCAACAAACAGTTATATTTAATTAATTATATTTTTCCGCTCAGGGAGGCAGCAGTAGAAGCACTTATTTATTTATTTAATTTATATCCCACCTTTCTTTTCATGAAACCCAAGGCAGCTTACATATGGTTCCCAGGTGGTCTCCCATCCAGTCACTGACCAGACCTGACCCAGCAGGGAGCTGTACTTATGTGCCTTCAGACCATAGTCTGGGACTTGTGGAACTTCCTGTCTCAAAGGCCAAAATAACTCAACTAGCCTTGTGTTCTATGCTCCTTGACCTTGGGGGGGGGGGCAGAGGGATTTGCTTAGGGATAGAAGGATCTGTCAATTTCAGTTCTCCCATGTTTTCTCCCATTTTTCAAACTTAAATTCAGTTCTTCACATTTCTGCAGCAACTTGCCATTTTTTAATTTTTTTAAAAATCCTCATGAAAATCCATCAGCATTTTTGTGCAAATTTATTGTAATAAAAACCATTTTTGCATGCAGTTTTGACTACTGCACACCTTTTTTCAGGCAATGTTTCCTAATATAATGTTTTGTATGTTATTTACACTAATATATTCATTTTTATGCACACTTTCCCTTAATATATGCAATTTTGTAAAAACATTTGCGCATCACAAAATTCATATAAGTCCAAATTTAAAAGGATGGCTGTGTTTCAGCTCTCATATCGTTTCGGAAAGTGCTAATGCAAACTGAAATTAATTTCTTGCCTATCCCTAGACACTGCTGCTCTGCCTCAGGCAGCAAAATGTCCTGGGCCGACCCTGCACAAATGACACCTCTCACCTCTGTATTAAGTTTAAACTCCTTCTACTTGTTTTCAGGATCTTCTCTCTTCTAAACTATTTTTGTTTATCTCTATTCTTCTCCCAGCCATTAAGCTTTGTCCTAGACCTTCATTCCCTTTGTGTTATTTCTCATTTCCTTGCTTTTTCTCTCACAGCCCCTTGTGCATGCCACTCTCTGTCTGTTTAGAGATATTTGATTGTCCTCTTTGTGCTGCTTTAAGAACTGATTAAAAATGCATCTCTCCTTTATTTCCTTCCTGATGTTCTATTTGATTTCTTTGATAATTTCTCTTCCTATCATTAGGTTCATAACTATTTCAGCTTTAATTTCTACTTTCCCTTCTTTACTGCTCTCTCTCTCTTTTCATCTCCTGTTTTTTAGATTGTGAATCGGCAGGCAGGAATTTGTTCATTTTATCCATGTACAATGGCCACTATGTTTTAGATGTATTTATAAATAACAAGTGGTGGTGATGATGTATACACCTCAAGCATTTCTCTTACACTAGCCAGGTTACCAACTTTAGAATATTTTTTTGCTAGTGTTCTTGCTCCTTTTCATGCTATGATAAAGGGCATGACCAAATGTCTTGATCCGCAGGGAACTTTAAAGGAGCAAGATGGATGCTGAGCAACTCACAGCTCAGAACTTTTCAGGCTGTGCACAGCCATACGCACAACATTTTATTCTAGAATCAATGGAGACTTGAGTACTTGTTTTTTCTTCATCGGCCACACACAATCTAGATCTATTGCATATTTTTTTGCCCCTGAAAAACGTTTTTGAAAAACTGGTTTCATTCTGAAAATAAAAGCTCATTGCAGATTGATTCTGCTTTACCCCACAGTGTGCCCATTTGAAAACAGATCCCAACAGATGTAGGCAGTCCCAGCTATGGGGATGGTGTTGTATCCACACTTACCCAATGACAAGGATGAAACTTTTGAAAAGCAAATTGCCAATTTTTGAAGGAGGCATGATGTAGTAGTAATGGGGGAGTTCAATTACCCCAATATCTGTTGGGAGACAAATTCTGCCAAACACGGCCCTCCAAGAAATTCCTGGCTTGTGTTGGAGATAACTTTCTCCTACAGAAAGTGGAGGAAGCAACTAGAGGATCAGCTGTCCTTGACTTGATTCTAACCAACAGAGATGACTTTGTGGAAGAAATGGCAGTTAAGGGAACTCTAGGGGAAGTGACCGTGTTATGCTTGAGTTCTTTATTTTAAAGGAAGTAAAAGCTGAGAGTAGCCATATGCATATCCTGGACTTCAGGAAAGCCGATTTTAATAAATTCAGAACAGTTATATGTAAGGTTCCATGGCAAGCAACCCTAATGAGAAAAGGAGTCCAAGATGGGTGGCAGTTTCTAAAAAAGGAAATTCTAAAGACACAATGGCAAATAATTCCAACAAGGAAAAAAGATGGAAGACAGCAGAAGAAGCTAATGTGGCTTCACAAAAAGATTAGAAATGACCTGAAAATAAAAAAGACACATACAGGAAGTGGAAGGAAGGCCAGGCCACAAAGGAAGAGTACAGGCAGGGAGCATGGAATTGCAGGGATGGCATCAGGAAGGCTAAACCTGAGAATGAGCTGAGGTTAGCAAGAGATGCTAAAAGCAACAAAAAAAGCTTTCTTCAGGTACATCCATAGTAAAAGACAGAGAAAATAAATGATGATACAGCTACTCAATGAGGATGGCAAAATGATAACAGATTACAAAGAAAAGACAGAAGTGCTCAATTCCTATTTTGGTTCCACTTTCTCCCAAAATAGGGTCTATGACCCTCCTGGCAAATGTGAAGTTGAAGCGGCAGGATTGCAGCTTGAAATGGTCAGGGAATACCTAATCATTTTGAATGCATTCAAAACTCCAGGGCCCAATGAACTGCATCCTAGAATACTGAACGAACTGACTGAAGAACTCTCAGAACCACTGTCTATTATCTTAGCAAAATCATGGAGGATGGGTGAAGTGCCAGATGACTGAAGGAGGGCTAATGTTGTCCCTATCTTCAAAACGGGCAAAAAGGAGGAACCTGAGGACTACAGAACAGTCAACCGGACATCAATTCCTGGGAAAATTCTGGAGCAGATTAAAAAGTGGTCAATCTGTAAACTCCTTAAAAACAATGCAGTGATTACTAGAAGCAAACATGGATTTATCAAGAACAAATAATGCCAGACTAATCTTATCTAATTTTTTGATCAGGTAACGTCCCTGGTAGACTGTGGGAATGCTGTGAACATAATATATCTTGACTTCAGCAAAGCTTTTGACAAAGTGCCCCATGACATTCTGATTAGCTAAATGTGAGCTGGATGGAACAACAAGCAGGTAGATCCACAGTTGGCTACAGAACAGTACTCAAAGAGTGCTTATCAATGGTTCCTTCTCCAACTTTGGGAAGGTAATGAGCAGGGTACTGCAGGGCTCGGTCCTGGGCCCCGTGCTCTTCAATGTTTTTATTAATGACTTAGATGAGGAGGTGCAGGGAATATTTTACATATTTGCAGATGATACCAAACTTGGAGGGATAGCTAACAAAATTCAAAGTGATGTTGATAGGCTGAAAACAACGGAATGAATTTAACAGGGATAAGTGCAAAGTTCTATACCTAGGAAAAAGAAACCCAATTCACAGTTATAAGACAGAAGATACTCGGCTCAGTAATATTACATGTGAGAAGTATCTTGGAATTGTTGTTGATCACAAGCTGAATATGAGCCAACAGCGTGATGTGGCTGCAAAAAAGGCACATGCTATTTTAGGCTGTATTAACAGAAGTATAGTTTCCAAACTGTATGAAGTACTAGTTCCAATTCAAGAACTGTTCTGTATTTTCTTTTTCTTTTTTCTTTTAAAAACCCTTCTAATTTAGTTTTTGTGGTTTGATTAGGGATTGCCAAAAAAGAACTGTAACACCAGAAAAAGAGGTCAAAAGAGGATACAGATTTGCATAACATTTGCATATGCTAATATATAAGTAGAGATGGAAATTTAGAAATAACTACTATCATTTAATTTTTTTAAAAGTACATCCCACTATAATAAGGAAGACCACGACCAGGTGAACTGTGTGCCTGCTCAGTCTGCTGTCCAGGTAACTGATGATGGTCAGCTCCAGGACCCCCTTCTTATTGTTCTTTATTTTTAATCTGGACTTGGATCAGACAGCCCTTCAGAGAACTGTTGTTTGTAAAATAGGACACATGGCTAGTTTATGTTTAATGCACTCTCTCTTTTATGCAGCCAGGCCTCTATCTCCCTTTGCTTTGACCCATCTCCTCTGAGATGAACAGGGCACAAAGTGACAAGCTACACTGCACCCTAGAAAGATCTTCTCTTATGACAGACTGATAAGACCTCACTTTGATGTCATATGATATTTCTTAGCTGCTTTGGGTGCTTTTAAAATAGACAAGTGGGATAAAAATGACCAGAAATTAATAAATACATAAATCTAACACAGAACCCTTGAGTCTTGTAGATGATTCTGGGACATGCTCTTGGGTGTGCCAACTCATATGGAAAGGTGGTGAGGCCTTTTGGGTAGGGATGGGTGAGAAATTCCATTTAGTTCACATCTAATCTACACTTTCCAAAACAATGTATGAATCAAAACATAGCCATCCTTCAAAATTCACACCTCCAAATTTTGCAATGTAGTTGTCCAGCCAATGTGTACAAAAATGCAAATATTAGGGGAGAGCATGCATAAAAATGCATATATTAGTGAAAATAACAAACAAAAATGCGTTATATTAGGGAACACTGCTTTGCAAAAATGTGCATACTAGGCAAAATTGCATACAAATTTTCATGATGACTTTTTTTAAAAAATTGCAAACTGATGAGGAAATGTGGAGAACTGGATTTAAGAGTGAAACAATGAGAAACTGAGAGAAACCAAAATGGACAGATTGCCCCATCCCTACTGCTGGGGCTCAGTGTAAAAGAGAATGCATCCTAAAACATGCCCAGTTCTCTCCCATGGCTGTGCTTTGCAGGAGAAGTTTGATGGTGGTGTGCAAGCTATCTTCCAGAGAAACAGCAACCATTACTAACCTTCTAATTTAAGAACCTGATCAGTATCAAAGGAAGTCCAGACATTTCTGAAAGGCAGTTTGAAAAGCACAGCCCCAGTTAATTACATGGTAGCGGTGCAGGTTGCAGGGAGCTAATCAGTAGCATACTAATCTTAACAGTTATTAGAGCCAGCCCTCATTCTATTTCCTGTCCTCAGAAAAGCCTGAGATGTATTACAGGAGGTAAAAGGAAAGGTTACATGAGACCAGGTCTATAGCCAGAAATTAAGTGGTGGGAAACTTAAAGGTACATATTTGTTTATTTAACTTATTTATGTTCTGCCTTCCAGGACACAAATCCTTCCAAGGTGGCTGATAAGTAACATAAAAACATATCTATAAAATCACAATAAAAATCTTAAAGCGTAACAAGTATTCACAATCTTTCCCATATGGCAGTTTGATTACACCTGGCACCAGGCCTTGTGGCAAGTTAAGGGGGAAGGCGACAGTTCAGTGGGAGCAGGTGCCTGGTTTTAATATTTGATTCCATCCCTCCTGGGATCCTTCACGCGGGGTAGTTTGTGGTAGATGGTCCTGAGGAGAGAGAGGCCCTGAGGTCTTCTTTTCCTGCCTCCCCAATCTCTTAAGGGTTTCTTATCTACTAAAGAAGTTCATGGTGGGTAGATAAGTGTCATCATATGGTAATACAAAACCACCCTGTCTAAATACACACTGGCTAATATGTTCAAACGGAAATTCTTTAACAGTTTGTTTAATTTAAAAAAAAAATCATACTTAAAAAAAAACTCGTGTTTTCTTTCCACTGTTTTTGTATTATTTATTTATATACTGCATTTATATCCCATCTTTCCTTCAGGGAACTTAAGGCGGCATACATGTTTCTCCCCCCCTCCATTTTATCCTCACAATAACAATGTGAGGTAGGTTAGGCTGAGGGGCATTGACTGGCCCATGGTCACCCAGTGAGCTTCATGGCCAAGCGGGGATTTGAACCCTGGTCTCCCAGGCCATAGTCCAACACTCTAACCACTCTGCTACACTACTCGTTGGCCAGAACCCTAGAAGCCAGGCATAGGTTTATATCTATTTTCCTTTAACTCAGTATGCCATGGATAGGGGACCTGTGGCCCTCCAGATGTTGTTGGATTACAGCTCCCATCACCTATGACCATTGGACATGCTGACTGTGGCTGATGGAAGTTGTAGTCCAGCAACATCTAGAGGCCACAGGTTCCCCATCCCTGCAGCAAGTAAAAGGACTAAGGACTTGTGTGACAAACCCACACCACCTCTTCCTCTGATGTGAAGGATCTTGCGTATCCCTCCTTGTCCAGGTCAGATCCCAGGTTGCTGCTCAGTGTGAGAGCCCTGACAGTTTCCAAAGTGAATCTGATGCCTTAGGAATCCTCCATTTTTCCTTTTTTAGTAATAATAATTTAAAAATCTGAATTTTGTCCAGAGTGCTGTGCATTGACAGTTGGGGCAGCTTTCAGGTCCTTCCTTTTTACCCTCCCCCTGCATTACCAATGAGCATATGTGCATTGACTGAACACTGCAAAAGAGCAATTTTTATGTGATCATGTGATTGCAACAAAATTCATTGTGTGTTTTGCCAGTATGCAAAAGGACATGTGCACATTTGGAAAATGGCACACACAAAAATCTTGGTGCAGTCATTCATACAATCACATCAAGAGTGCTTTTATGCATTGTTTTATCAATGAGTACATGCACATCACTGGCATGGGATGGCGAGGAAAGGCACAAGCTGAAGGCAATGAAAGCTGTGGCAGAGTAAACATGCTCCAATTCTGGAATTAATTTCAGAAATGTTCCTAGTGAAACCAGAATCCAGGAGGAGTGCAATGCAGGACAGTGATCCCATGGAACAATTATTGCACAAAATGGGGAAAATTCACTCATCCCGACTCCTATGCGTTTCATAACTTGCTTTTCATTATAGAAAAAAATTGCCTGCTGACAGGCACTGGAGCCTGAGAAGTCGGCACAGCCCTGATCTTGTGGTTGGGTGACTGTCAGGTATGATGTTCTCACTGAGCATTGTGGTTGAGGAAAATTGGACATACGCACTGCTGGTCATTGGAGCAGTGTTCTTTGAGGTCAGCATGAGTAGGGATGTAAGGCGTCCACTTAACCAACTCCAAGAATAGTCCCCTAACACTGCATAGTCACTGCCAACCTGATTTTATTATGGGTTTGGGAGTATCTGTTGCAGATACTTCGTATGACATATCCTTCTTTTTTTGACAATTATCTATTTTGTGTGTTCCATGCATAGTGGCCCTTTCTCACATCTGGCTCATGTTTGAAAGCACTGGTCTTACAGGAGATGGGTCATATCAATGTTGCACACTTTATTTTGTCCTTGTGACTGTGGGGAGAGGCTACCCATTGATTGTATCCACATTGTGGAGAATTGATTTCACCTTATTTGTTTGTCCCTCCAAATTTGCCTGAATAAAAGCTCCCAATTTGTCCACAATATTGGAACCCAGTTCTTACCAATAAGCCCACCACACAGCTCTTTGGAATTATAGATCATGAGGATACTGGCTACCTCCAGCTTCAGAGCACTTGCCTGCCTGGTTAACATAGGTTCCGCATTGAATGGCCTGGGGATGACCACAGTTGGGGGAGAAATTCAGTTCAGTTCGCATTTGAAGGGGAACATACCTAATTTGCAGTTCCCAAAACAATATGCGAACCGAAACGTGGCAATATTTTGAAATTCACTTTTCCAAATTGTGTAATGCAGTTCTCCAGCCAAATAATATGTACAAAAATGCATTTACTAGGGTAAAGTATGCATAAAAGGCATACATTTGTGAAAATAACATACATTAATACATTATATTAGGGAAAATTGCTTGCAAAAAAGCATTATATTAGGAGAAATTGCATGCATAAATTAGTATATAAGGAGAAATTCACACTAAAATGCTGATGAATTTTCATCAGGACTTTTTTAAAAAATGGCAAACTGATGTGGCAATGTGAAGAACTGAACTTAGGGTTGCAAAAATGAGAAACAAAGAGAAAGCAAAACTGATAGATTCACCCATCCATTGGGATGAGGCATCCTGCTAAGGACCGAACATGCAGTCTTTGACCATTGAGGCTTCCACTGTGCTCTCTACCATCCAAGCACAGTCCCATACCTGTACAGCAGGGTTTCATACTCCTACAGACACGCAGTATGAATAGGTGTCTCCAATCCACAGTTACTGTGGAAATAATAGCACCCACACTGTGTGATGTACCTTGCTGGTTTCTGCCCAAGCACAATACTATTGTGCTGAGAGTAGGGATGGATCGATAAATTTCGGTTCCCTTGGTTTCTCATTTTCCTAGTCTTACATTCCTGCACATTTCTGCAGCATTTTGCTAAAAAAAACCTCATCAAAATTCTTCAGCATTTTAGTGTGAATTTCTCCTAATAAACACATTTTTGTATGCAGTTTTGACTGATGCACACATTTTTGCAAGCAATTTCTTAGAATATAATGCATTTTATGGTATTTTTAATGGTATTTTCACAAATATTCATTTTTATGCACACTTTCCCCTTATATATGCATTTTTGTAAACGTTGTTTTGTTGGAGAACTGTATCACAAAATTCAGATAAAAGTGAATTTCAAAAAATGGCTGTGTTTCAGTTCTCATATTGTTTCTGAAAGTGTGGATTTGATAGATTCAACTTTAAATGTGAACTGAATCAAATTTCTCCCCCAACCCTAGCTGGCTTTTCCCATAACAACATATGATTACTTTCTACTGTGATTTATGACTGCCCAGTGTCTACAAATGTGTGGGCATTCCTTATTTATTTCCTTCCCAGAATGCACTTTGCTCCATAGCCAAGAGCAGCTGGTCCATTTTGTCTACTGCAATCCTGGTTTTTCAATAGTGCTAGAAACAAAAGAAGAGGCAAACTTCCAGTTGGTGCTACAAATTATATTTTATTCTAAAACCAGTATGG
This sequence comes from Rhineura floridana, assembly GCF_030035675.1. Classification (NCBI taxonomy): domain Eukaryota; kingdom Metazoa; phylum Chordata; class Lepidosauria; order Squamata; family Rhineuridae; genus Rhineura; species Rhineura floridana. The sequence continues at coordinate 39,520,981 of NC_084490.1, read as the reverse complement.
GAACCATGATTCTTTGTGCATGGCCTAATTCAGGTCAACATCTGAGGACCAGGAGGGAGGCTTGTAACACTCTTGCTCCCCCAACACACCCTACATCTGCTACCAGAGCTAGAAGTTGTTAGAGGCAGTGGTAGCATCCTCATCTAGAGGTGGCGGCGAATTTCAGCATTTTCAGATTTGTTACCAAATTCTGTCAGAATCCGTAAGTCCTGTACGTCTTCGGTTCAGGTTTGACTAATGCTTGCGACTGTCAGCATCACCGGCTTTTAAGAAAAAAATTCTGTGGCTAATTTGACATAGTTATTAACCTAAACAGCTTTGCTCTGAAGTGCTGCAAAGTGTATTCCTTTGAAGTTCTCTCTCAATGAAGTGATAACAATCACCATTAACATCTTTGGTCAGCACTGCAGTAACCTGAGGCAAGAGGCAAAATTGACAGGTGATGATCTGCCTAATTTAAATTTAAATAGAAAACCCAAGAGACCATGTAGAAAAATCGCTGCCAACAGCATTAGCAATCTCATTAGCTGTTAAAAGCGGATCAGAAATAGTAAAAATAAATGGGGGGGGGCGGGGAAATGTTGCGGATCAGCGCCACAAGCCAGTTGCGAAAACCAACACATGGATCGGAACCAAAGAGCAAACCCCATAGCTGGTTGTGGTGGCAGCAGCAGCAGCAGCAGCAGCAGCAACAGCCACCCAATGAGGAAACCCTGGCCTGTAATGGGCAGCCATTTTTGGGCAGGGTTTATTTCTCAGGAGGCCTGCTGTAGCTCAGAGATCCAGCAGCAGAGTTGCAGCCGGAACATCTGAGTACTGGGAGGCTTCTAGCATCTGCCAGCAAAGCCAGAGGCTGGGAGGGACATCAGCAGTAGTAGCCCAGTGAGGAAGACCTGACCTGTGAAGAACTGACATTGCTCTTTCCAGGCCAGGAGATTCAATACTGTGGCAGTTGGAACACCTGAGAACTTGGGGGAAAATATATTGACACCTTTCCCTCACTTTAATAACTATGCTGTTATTGTCTACTTTAGGGGTTTGCAAACTGTGGTCTGTGAGTTTCATTCAGGTGGTCCACAGTCTGTGGTTGAAGATGGGAGACAGTGCATCCATCACACTGAATATTCATATTGATTTTAATTGTATTTTATTGCTTCTTTTATTTCATATATTGTATTACAATTTGAATTCTTTAGAATTATAATTGCTATAACAGGCAGAAAAATCATTAAGTGGTCTGCCAAGGCGCTCAGCAATTTTCAAGTGGTCTTTGTTGTTGTTATGTGCCTTCAAGTCGATTCCAACTTATGGCGACCCTATGAATAGGTTTTCATGGTAAGCAGGATTAAGAGGGGGTTTACCATTGCCTCCCCCTGAGGCTGAGAGGCAGTGACTGGCCCAAGGTCACCCAGTGAGCTTCATGGCTGTGTGGGGATTTGAACCCTGGTCTCCCGGGTCGTAGTCCAACACCTTAACCACTACACCACACTGGCTCTCTAGTATGGTCTACATGGAAAAAATATTTTGGAACCACTGGTCAGTTTTATTGTATTTTAAATATACCATAAGCTGCCTCAAGACCTTAGGCTAGTAGCAGGAGTATAAATACTCCAAACAAACAAATAGTAATTCTGTGGTTAGCATGATTTGCAGTACCTGAAGGTCTGAATTTGCTTCTCTGACTTCACTTCTGTTTGGAAGTCAATGAATGAAAGCACTACTAAATCGTTGTCTAGGGTCTGCTATTCGTAAATTACTTCTGTTTTGTTTAATCTGTGCTGGTTTCCAATTTGTTTCCAGAGACAATTCAAATGTTGGTTATTACTGATAAAACCCTAAATTGTTTGGGACCAGGTTCTTTGAAGGATACCTTCTCCCTCAGGAGCCTGCTCATTGCACTCATCATCTGATGCCTTGCTGTGTCCCAGTGCCACTAGAGCTTCGGTTGGCTGGGAGGCAGGACAGAAACTTATTGGTTACAGCACTCAGACTGGGGAATTCCCAACATTGTTAGCTTCATTTTCTGGCAAACTGTAAATATATTACTTAGCACAGCTTTTAGTTTGGTTTGAGTTCTTTCTCTCCTGTGGCTGTTTGTTCTAGCTGGCTCTCTTCTTTGGCCCCTCTCTTCGTTATTGTTTTGTGTTGCTATATTGATGTTGTAGGGGTTTTTTTTAAAAAAAGCTGTCCTGGGAAGAAAATATTTGGACACAATTTATCTAGGTAGATAACCACTAGCTGCTGCTCACCCCAAGAATCCCAAGCGAGTGCCCTGGCTACACTACATGAAGCCCTTCTGACCACCCACCATGGAAGGTGTTTCTGCCCTTTTCTGTGCTCTTTTTGCTTCTTGGCATAACTTGTAGAATGTAGTGGCTTCTTAACCTGCAATGGCTGTGAGCACAATCTCACCGTCATCCATACATAGCTACAGCTGCCTTTGCATTGTGCCCTTGCATCTGTGTCCAATTTACATTGAACCGTGACTGTTAATATGCCATCAGCTTTTGACATTGTTATTATGCTTTGTGCAGTTTTATGCCATGAAGGAAGTGGGGTATTTGGAGTTGGCACTTGTGAACAGTTTGTCTGCCCTCCTTATGGTTACACCCTTACCTGTACAGTGGATTGTTAAAAGAGACTAGTGCTTAAGTCCAAATTGTTTCAGGGATCCGAGTTCAATTTATATCCATATTGCAAGGACAGATCCATCATACCCCTTGGGGGTCTTGAAAACTTAAGTATTACTGCTGTCTCTCACTTTATGCAAGCGAGTAAGTCTTCTCTGATAGCTATTTCTGAAACATTCACTATCTAACAGTGCCACCTGCTGCCAGTCAATTCAGTTCATCCCTTTATGAAAACTGCTGTGTGGTGACTGAGGTTATTGTGAGCTGAAGAAGTCTCTGCTGTTTTCCTCTGATCTTGTGGCTGTAGCTGTGCCCGGTGCCAACTCTCCTGCCCCAAAGTGGTATGATTAATCCTGTTCCCTTTCCCAGTGGAGGCCCCACACTTAGAGCAAGTGGAAGCAGTGTCTACCCTAAACCCCCAAAGTCCCTTCTCTGTTCCTTCCTTCATATTCAATACATTACCTCACATTTAGAGCCACTCTGGACTTGTTTCTGTCCATCTCCTATGCCAGTAATCATCTCTGGACAGCTCAACCAATCACAACCATACCTATGACCGCACCTGTGTCTCCATTGGAATAATACATTCCAATCGGAGTGGCTTATGGAGGGTAGGGGACCCTTTGAACATCCATTTTGATTTTATTTTGTACTTTCCCCAATGGATTAAACTACTAGCCAAGCAGGAGTCCTTCAGAAAAGCAGTGAACATCCCATGCAGAATAAGCAATAAGCATATTCAATCTGCTAGTTCTCTCATAGCTGCCCTCCCCAGTCCTAGCCTTCTTCTGATTTCTTGACTATTATCTCCATTTTGGTTAATGACTGTGCTAAGGTATTGATAATCCTTCACAACTTTGATGTCCTCATTGTCAACTTTAAAGTTACATAAATCTTCTGTTGTCATTACTTTAGTCTCCTTGACAGTCAGCTGTAGTCCTGCTTTTGTGCTTTCCTCTTTAACTTTCATCAGCATTCGTTTCAGATCATTACTGGTTTCTTCTAGTAGTATGGTATCATCTGCACATCTTAAATTATTGATATTTTCCCCTCCATAATAAACTTGTTAGTCTGGAAGGTCTGTTCTTGCTTCTGTTTTGCTAAAATTGCACTCTGAACTACTTTACAGAGTTGTGAGGATGTTGGCAAACTTAAAATGCTATTACAAAAAGTAGGATGGCGCAGAGAGTTGTTCAGATGAGAACTCAGGGCTCATCCAGACGACTGCAAAATGTGTGACATGACTGCTTTGTGTTCTCATTATTTTTCGGTCGTCCTGATGACGCCGAGTGCAAAAGCGCCTTTTTGCAAGGTTAAATCCGCTTTCGCACAACCGCGGAAAATGCGATACTTTTTAAAAGCGTGAATCATCCGCAGTTCCTTCGGCCGCTCGGACGCAATACCGCGGATTTAAGAGATGACGCTGTTGCATGGGCGGTCCTGGGGTGGTTCCCCAGTCCCCCTCCTCTTTTCCAGCCAATCCCGTCCTTTGCACGTTTGCGCTTGTGGCCAATCAGTGCTGTTGGATATACTGCGCAGGTGCGGAAATGCAGGTTTGCGCAGAAGCAGGAAGTAGAGGCCAGCACTCTGACCTCCTAGAGAGCCCGGCGCACACTCTTTGTGTGAAGGGAACTGCTGCTGCATTGCTTTCCAAAGTATATGGGCTGTTTAACCGTTTTGGATTAACGTGATTGCAGAAATGCAAGCAAGCATATTTGTGAAAGCAGCAGAAGGAAGGGGAAACTGGAAGGGAATATCCAAGAAGCCGCTTGCTAAATGGAGTAACTTTTCTGCTTTACCACGAATGCGCATTTCTGCGAGACTTGCCAAGCAGATATGCTGCTATAGGTGCTCTGTCACAGAGCTATAGCCTTTCGCCCATAGCAACAGAATTAGCTGCGATCCTGCCTTATGGCTAATTGTAACCAGAGGGAGTGTTTGGCAAGCTGAAACGGGAAATATCCAAGAACTCGCTTGCCAAATGGAATAACTATTCTGATTTACCACAAATGCGCAGTTCTGCAAGACTTGCCAAGCAGACATGGTGTTGTAAAGTGGGGAACACCGTAACCATAGGTGTTGTTTGTGTGCGATGAGAAGCTTGGTGGGCTGTGGCGTGTTTTTCTCCTTTGCAGCCGTGCAGCCTCGTAAGCCGCTTCCCGCTCTTGGGGCATCCCCCATCCCCAGATGAGTGGCTGGACAGCTTCCCCCCTCTCTGCTCATCAGCTGTGAATCGGGTTTGTGTGAGGTACTTTGGCGGGAGGTTTGAATCCCCTGAGTGAATTCCTTGTGCTGCCCGATTCCTGCTCATCAGCTGTGAAGCAGCCGTGCTCACGGCTTTTAGGGGGGAGGTGTGAATCCCCTGCCTGAGTGGGTTCTTTGTGCTGCCCACCGCCCTTTCATCAGCCACCTATGATTTTGCCCAGGGCCCCACAGTCTACGGGAGGACTCGTGGCCGCCTCCTCCAAATTCGGTTTGGGCCATGACCGCCAGCTTTTTGCGCTTCCGCGTTCAAGCACGCATGCATAGAACTGATAGCAGTGGAAGGGGAGAGGGGAGCAGACGTCATATTTTCCCAACGAATCAGATGTGTCGTGAGCATGGATAGGAAAAAAGCGAGAAGATGCCGCATGTTCGGGCTGCGTGTGCGGCCGGTAAAAAAGCGTGTTTTTAATATCAGCAAAAAGCAGGAAAGGAGTGGGAAAAGGGGCAAGTGAGGTCTCTCAGCTGACAGAGCGGGTATGGAAAACCTGGATGAGCCCTCAGTGTGCACAGCCTATATGTAATATGGGAGCATGGATTGCACCTTGTCCTCACATTGCACTCAGGTAAACCTGTCCCAGCCGACAGCCACACATTGGATTTGTCAAGGACTTACATGTGAAAGTCCAGTGTTTGTAGGCCTGAACATCCTGGTTGTGTCCCAGTTGGTTTTTCTTTGATTTGTAGGTCAGGTTTTTTTCATGATTCCAAGCTTGCCTCCCTCCCCCAATTCAAAATCAGAGGCAGACAGGCTGAAGAGAAACTTATTATTTTGATCACTTCTTATTAATCAGTATTAAATTAATTTCCATTCCATCTTTCCTCCAAGGAGCTCAAGTTGGCATTCATGGGTCTTATTTTCCCCCATGTTATCCTCACAACAACCCTGTGAAGCAAGTTAGGCTGAGCGACAGTGACTGACCCAAAGTCACAAAACAAGTTTCATGTCTGATTTTAATCCTGGTCTCCCAGGTCCTAGACCACTGAATATCCCTCCACCTTACTCCACATTCTGGGGGAAAAAGATGTAAAAGTGAATAAGCTGGGCAAGGGGAATAATATTTTCCCATAGGTCTGAAGATTTATGGGATCCCTTGTTAACAGTCTTGCATAACACTTTAAGAATAGCTAGTTCAGGCTGCAATCCCCATACAATTCAGTGGGGCTTATTCCTGAATAATTACGGTTATTGTGGCATGAATCCACCCTTGAAATTGTGACAGAAGGGACCCTTTCTGAACCAAACTAAGAAACTTTTTAGTTTAATAGGTGCTAACTATTTGTAAAACTGCAATGCTTAAGCATCCACACTCCACAGTATTTTTACAAGGGAGAAGGATGGAGAGGGGCAGAACAACTTGGCCATAGCTCTGTGACTTCACTGGCCATGCCCCTATGACCTCTTAGCCGCCCCACCAAGTCCAGTGGGCACCAGCTGCCATTGCCCTTTTCCTAACCTAGGTTCATGCATATGCCTGTGTGTGTGCACGTATGGGGATCTGCCAGGGCCGGATTTATGTACAAGCTAAGCAAGCTACAGCTTAGGGCCTCACATTATGAGGGGCCTCACATGAAAGAACAATGTTTACAACGTTGCCACCGGAAAACCATAAACATCATACAAAATGAAGATAATTTTTGGTAGGTATTGAATATCATTGTTGCGGCTCACTTGCCGACAACAGTAAACAGCAAACAATTCTACAGAACGTCGTACACATGCGGTCTTTGGGATTCTTGCTGAAAACAGCCTGTGTGTCGGCGTCAACTGCGCTAACCCTGTAAGTAATGCACATACATGTCACTTGCATTTTTAATAGCTATATTACATGACTATCAAATTCTGTTTAATTGTACAGCCTGTATTTTGCATTTAAAATTTTTAGTATTTGTTGAAGAGGGAAGGGCCTCACTCATGTTATAACTTAGGGCCACAACAAGTTTAAATCCGGCCCTGGGATCTGCTACCTTGTGTTGGCTCATTGTGTGGTGATTGTTATGCTGTTGACATGTATGTATGAACATGGAATCTGGAACTTTGTTTTCTGTTTGCAGCATTATAATAGAGCAAGTAAGGTAACTTATCCGGGCACCATGAACAGGATAGCATAATAGGTTCTCACACTCCTGAGAACTGCTGGCATGAAGACAGCCACCACCACCCCAACAAACTGCAGTGCCTGTGTAGAGCTCCAACCACATAGTGGCAACCATGCCACTCTCATCACATACAAAGTTATTCTAAAGCAAGCCTATTTAACACTGGAGTGGTAGAAATGCTGCCTGACGACTTACTAAGAACATTATTAATAGGTTTACTATCTTCAATCGGTAAAAAGGCCAGTACTATGCATATTTAACTTAAAAACAGATGGCACCACAGGTGCCCAAAGAGGGGGCATTTGCTCCCCCACCCATAATCTGCAGATCCTTAGCTTTCATTTTAAAAGCTTCTAACATTTGTAGAACCTGAGATATGAGGCCATTTTTACAGGCTCTACTATTTTTTTTATATATATATATAAACTAGCTTGCTCTCCCCTTTCAATGTTGTATTCCCTCCGCTTCCCCGGAAAAAAATCTTTCAGACGACTGTGGATTCCACTGATCTTAACAGGGCTTCCTCCCAAGATTGCAGCCTGATCAAAGTTTAACTATCGCTACCCCTCTTCAGTTGGTGGGGTCATGATGACCACGTTGTTACGCTGGTCTTACAGAGACCAGCTTCTAAATCCTTGCACCCAATGTGCTGGAAAAGATTTTCCTTACTCTTTGTATTCAACATTATTAGAAAATCTGCTGTTGCGGGGGAAACAACATGAGTTTTCTTTCTAGCCAGACACAACCACAACTACCACTGAACTCTTCCCTGGCTCTACCACGTTAGAATTCAAGTGGAGTCGGGGGAGGAGGGTCAGGCGTGTTTGCATACACCTGCTGCAGCTGCGCAAGGACTTTGCTCTCTCTGTGTGTGTTGATAAGAGAGTCATTCCAGTATGACAGCACGAGACAATACACTTCCGGGAAACCTTCAACACACTTGAACTTCCTCAGTACAGTAATACATGAACTGGCCCCCAATAGCTTATTTCCACAGCTGCTAAACTAGAGATCAAGTACCAAGCCTCATGATTGGCTCCCTGTCACCAGCGTTGAGTCAATACACAAAAACGACCAGCCCACCTTTAGCCAAGAAGAGCTGATAACTACGCACAAGCCACGAAACTGATAGTGTTCTGCTGGTCGGACTTTCCCCGCCACCCTTTGCTTTACTATTCTCGAAGGAACTATTTCCCTTGCCCCTCCCCTCAGCTTCTTCCAACGGTAAAGCTTATGCGGGGGGATTTTGCGTAAAACAAAAAAAGAAGAGCCACCGCGAAAGGATCTAGGCATGGTGATTTGGTTCCATGCCGAGCATGCGCAGAAGGAGCGCGGAGTAGGCCCAGCCTGAGGAGGCGGCGGGCGCCGGAAAGCGGAGGAAGAGCGCCCACGACCACCACAGTGAAAGAGAGGCTGAGAGTGCGTGAGGGAGCGCGCTCACCGATGCACCCGGTTGGGGGGGCACTTACGGCTCACTTTGAGGGATGGGGTGTTATGTGTGTGGAAGAAGGGGGTGTAGTGTTTTCTCTGTCGCGTGCATGCCTGGATGTGTGTGATTGGGCTATGGGGGAGGGACTTGGAAATAACGGGTGGGGGCTTTGGGTGCCACTAGCGAGAGGTTTGGGGCAGTGATTTCGGGTGGGGTGGGGGCGGCAAACCTTGATTACAAAAAAGGGGGAGGGGCGTGAACGATCCAAGAGACTACTGAGATAGTATGAGCAATAATTATTGCAAATACCTCTTCTATATCTCTTTGAGGGGTCAAAGCGCTTCACGTTCATTATTTTGTTGTAATTTTTTACAACTACCCAGCAAGGTAGGCCACCATATGATTATTCTCCTATAGAAATTGAGCTGTGGTTTCCCTAAGGCCACCTAGTGAGGCCTCCTCTACCAGTGCAGCAGAATGAGGCGCTGGGGGAGCTGAGGTGGTAGAATGGACTGTACCACTTCAGATTGTGTGTGTGTGGGGGGATCATGTTCTTGAATGCTCTCCTGCATTGTAAGTGGGGAGGAGTGAAAAAATATTGGCACTATAGAGAGCACTTTGGTTTGAAATTTCTCTGCTAATTTGTTTTTTCACTCCTTAAAAGTAGTTTTTTTCACAGAAAAGCATTGAATCCTGCACTTGCCATCTGACATGGTATAGCCCACTCTATTTCCCGTTCTACTCACCTGCTCCTGGCATAGAGCGGGGCCTAAGTTCATAGTAGTGAGAAAACTCAAACCACGGCTTCCTGGTTCGAAGTGAAATCTCTTGCAGTGGAATTCTTTACTTGTCTCCTCAAAAGTAAGTCCTGGAGTTCACTGGGACTTACTCCTAGATAAGTGTATATAGGATTGCAGCACTAGTCTGTGCTACATTGGTGTATAGGTAAAATCCTACACAGGGAGGGGGAAGAGTGAGAGATGCCAGGGGATGTTCGATTGACCTTAATGGGATTTACTTCTGAGTAATCATGCATAGGATTGCACTGTAAATTGAGCTTCCGCTCTTTGACAGAAGCGGCTTTTTGGAAAAGGTTTGTCTGATTTCAATCAGTATAATCTCTCACTTAGAAATTAAACCTGTTTTATGCATGGATGTAGATGAGTAATGGCTGTTCGGATATCATGCTAAGAGCTTCTAGGGAAATTTCTGCATCAGCTGTCTTTGCCCTGTTCTCAAATTGTCTGTTCTTTCCCTTGTGCATGGCAGGTTTTTCAAGATGACGCAATTCTTGCCCCCAAATTTGTTGGCACTATTTGCCCCCCGTGATCCTATACCCTACCTACCTCCTCTGGAGAAACTACCCCATGAAAAGCACCACAATCAGCCCTACTGTGGTATTGCCCCCTACATCCGAGAGTTTGAGGTAGGTACCTCAGTATTGTTCTGACTTGTGTTAATTTGCTCGGACTTTGGCTAGTGTCTGCAGAATCAGAATGGCTGTTGCAGCAACTGCTTTCTCAATATTTTTCCCTTTGTTAAATCTGAGGGTCAGTTATTTAAAAAGAGCTGCTTCTCTTTCAGGACCCCCGTGATGCTCCTCCACCTACTCGTGCAGAGACGCGGGAGGAACGAATGGAACGGAAGGTATGAATGGTTTTAAAACAACTGCATTCGTTGCCAGTTCATTTCCTGGCCCAGTTCAAGGTGCTCATGTTAGTGTTTAAATCTAAATGACTTAGGTCCCAAAATCTGAAAGACCACCTCGTTCTCTACAGACCCTCTCAAGTGTTGAGATCAGCAGAGGAGGCCCTTTTGGTAGTTCTGCTACCCTCAGAAATACAGGGTGGCCCGGGAAAGGGCATTCTCTGTGGCAGTCTCTAAGCTGTGGAACTCCCTCCCCACCCAGGTGTGTGTCTGGCAACTTCATTGTACAACTTTCCGCAAATGCTAAAGATGCACCTCTTTACCCTGGCCTTCGAAACCTGAGATGTATATTTTTAGGACCCACCCTATTTTCTGTTATGTTGTTTAGGTTGTTACTACCTTTTAAGTTACATGTTTTAAAATTGTTATAACCTGCCTTGGGACCTTTGGGTGAAGGGCAGGTATTAAATATTATTATTTTTATTATTATTGTTGCTGTAGCAACAATATTTGGTTTATAGGAGCATTAGCTCTGATCCAGGACTCTTAGATTGCAGAGTGGAATACCTCAGGCTCTAGCCTTGACTGTATGTTAGTAGCTTTCTTCCTTAGAAGCTGAGGTGGATGGGTCCCTGTAGTGTTCAGAGGGAAGGTCAACATTACTGATTCTCTCCTCCTCACCTTTCCTTGCAGAGGCGAGAGAAGATTGAGCGCCGGCAACAAGAGGTTGAGAGTGAACTGAAGATGTGTAAGTCGGGGAGAATGACAATGGGGCAAGGAGTGGACTTCGTGAAAATCGCACCACTTTTTAATTTAAAATTGACTTTAATGTTTCATGTGACTTCTCTGAAGTTGATGATTGGCACATTAATTAGGGACAGGGCCTCTAGGTTCATGTGTGAGAGAACAAACAGGAAAATATAACAGATGTGTTTTTCTTTTCTCCACTTCTCTTCTAATCTGGTGCCTTATTCTTCCAATCAGGGGATCCTCACAACGATCCCAATGCTCAAGGAGATGCCTTTAAGACCCTATTTGTGGCCAGAGTTGTAAGTTACTTTCTTCCCTATTCCTCCTGCCAATGCTTAGTTTAAAATATGTTGCTGGCTACCTTATCTGTAAGAAATGTTGCAATACAAACTGAAACAAATAGCTGCTTTAACAATTTCCACCATTTATGATCTCTGTCTTCTCCTCATTTGGCTTCCCTTTTACCTTGCAGAATTATGATACAACAGAATCCAAGTTGAGGCGGGAATTTGAAGTTTATGGCCCTATCAAAAGAGTAAGTAGGAATGTTTTGGATCAGTTTGGCAAAAAAAGTAAACCTTAATAGCTGTTAGAGAATATTTACTTTTTCCCCATGATTTTTTTGCATATAATTACATTCCCCAGCGATGAATTTCCTAGCAACTTCATGTGAGTCCTGAGGAGGTATTAGGGTTATACCCTTAACTGCTTCTGTCACTGCCAATTCTTTTCCAGATCTACATGGTGTACAATAAGCACTCCGGCAAGCCACGTGGCTACGCCTTCATTGAATATGAACATGAGCGTGACATGCACTGTAAGTACAGTCCTTTTCTGGGATATTTTTGTGTCTTGTGTGTTTTGTCTTTTTAAAATCAATATTCTATTTTAAAAGCATGCTTTTTATAAAAAGTCCCTTAACTTTCCAAAGCCCTTGAGCTATTTGAGGGCTTGGGCTCCCCCCAGCAGGTAAGTACAGAGTGGGGGAGCCTGACTTGGTTTGGCAAGCACCCAAGTTCCGTTAATCCAGCCCTGATAGGTTTCCGGGGGGGGGGGCTTCCAATCACATCGACAATAGAATTCAAAAGGGAGGTAAATTTACTTCCTTCTCTGTATAGATTTTGTAATTCATGTAGGATTTGGACTTGGGAATCTCAGTTTTACTCAAGGTAGGCTCGCTCTCTTTTGGGAGCGTCACTTCCATTTCTTTGTCTGGTTCTGAAAAAGGAAATTAACGTAGCTGGGGTGCTGCAAATGTAGTGTGAGTGTGCTAAAGTATCAGGCAACAGTTCAACAGCTCCCATCTTTACCCATCATGATTGCCTTTTGTTGGGGAGAACCCAGTAGACTGAGGGTGGGCAACTAGTCATGCCAGCTTCTTTTTGGGCAGGCTGGAGTTACTGCTTGCATTATGGGACCCAGAAGGGTCATAAAGGTTGCCCCCACACTATGAACTGTTGCCCATCTCCTTTCTGTTAATTTTTTGTAAAAGAGGGAGAATGAATGCTGTGAAGAAGTTCTTCTAAAGCAAGTGTAACTTTGACCTGTAGCTGTGTTTTGAAAAGATGCTGTTGTTGAGGCGTGTTGTGAGCGGGGTGTATTAATTCTGTGTTCTTATTGTCACTGCAGCCACCTTTCTGATGGCTATTGCCACTGCTGGCTTGCAGCTGATCCTTATGCTTCCCCTTTACAACATCTCATTGTATGGTTGGTATAAGGGTTTGTATAATTGGTAAGAAACCTCAGTACCCAACACACTTCTATACACGAGCCAGGTCAAAGGCAGATGCTAGGTAACATGATTTAGTTTGGGGGTGGGGTGGAGGGAAGGAAGGGGGGGATCGTTTCTCTTCTGACTTCTGCGCTGTTCTCTTGCTGTGTGGAAGGAGAAGGAGAAATGGATTCCTTATGCTTGATTGTTGGCCTTATATGTTGCAGCATGAATTTAATGGGGAGGGAGGGAATAATAGGTTGGCCCTCTCCAGTAGGGCTCAAATATCCTGAGTGAACCCTCCCTCTCCAAGACACACATGTGCTGTTTTATAGTCTGCTGTCCGTGGGGACAGGTTGGCAACCATCAAACATAGGTAGAAACAGATTGCAAGTGAGAGTTGTTGAAGAATCTAATTTTCTGTTTGCCCCAAGTAAAACTGAAAGAGGTGGCAGTATTGCATACGCTTTCAGATTGGCTAGACCCAAACATTTCCTCTTGATCAGAACACATCACAGTGTTTGAGGTCACCTTCTGAAGTCTTCATGAGAATGTTGAATGTGGAAAAATAAACATTAACACTAATTGTGTAGGCACGAACAGCCTGATCTGAGGCCCCCAGAATATTCTCTCAAGCATGGGTTAGAGTATGCTAGTGTTCTTTGGAAAGGACTGGACTGTGTTAGAGCTCTTTGGAAACGTAGGGAAAACCTAAATTGCTTCATTCTTAACCACCCCAGCTTATATAAAAACAAGTCTGTTGGACCATATTAAGGTAACCTTGTAACTTAGCACTTGCCTGATCGTATGTGGTCAGTGACAGTTGCCTGAAGATTCTCCTCCAGTGCCAATGGCATAGAGCCATTCACAGGTAGCCTCTGTAACTTTGTCTTGAAAACAAGATGGCACTATGAAGACTCTGCACCTGGCTGTCACAAGTGTTCTTGTGACAGGCACCTGGACTAGGTGCATGTGAGGTGGGATAACTGGCAGCAGCTGGGATGAGAAGTAGAGTGATATTAATAAGCTTATGAAGAAGTGGGCAGCTATCTTTTGAGCAGTTATTTGCATGGCCGTATTAAGGAATAGCAAACATTGGTAGTAACCACCCCCCCCCCAATCTGTTCTTCAATTCATGCGATTAACAGATTTTGTATTTGGAGAATGGAGGATTCTTCCCAGTTAGGGTCACTGGAATCTGTTCGAGACAGCTGAGGCCCATCTAGCACGCATCTTATTCTTTGGGTTCTGTACTGGGAGGTGTTTTATCTCTAGGTACAGAAATTGCATTGAATTTTTTTTACTGCGAGAAGTGCAAGTTTGCCCCTGTCCAAACTTGGAGACAATTATGTCTGTTAAATATCCCTGTGTTAAATATCCCTGTTATGTACATAAGCCCTGAGTGGCTGGTGTGTGCTTCTTAGGAGGGAGTGCATATTTTTTGCCTGTGCTCTTCAATTGATAGGAACCAGGACTGAGGATATTTGAGCTCTGCTTTTAGTTGGTAAGCTAATGGGTGGTTGGATAGTTAGCAGGAGTGGGAGCACAAAGCTATGTAAATGAATTCCTCTGGCTACCCCTGACATGGCTTGCCAAGGCCATAATGGACCTGCAAGTGGGACACGGTTGGGATGTCTGTCTCAACAGAGGTTCCAAATCGTTGATCCTCTAATGTGGGTTTTTAACATGCAAGCAGGCAACTATATCACTGTTGCTGGGTTCATAATTATTGCTAGAGAGGGTAATTCAGATACTTCACACATTCTTTGCTGTTCTTTCTTGTTATCTCCTTTTCTCTCCGGCTCCTGTAGCTTAGATCTTTAAACTGTATAGTATTTGGAGCCTTCAACCCTGCCTAATGCAGGCTATAGCTAGGAATGCCAAGGGTGAGAAGGCAAAATTGAGGACAAGCCTAAAATGGACCATCCTGTTGCTTCTCTATAGTTAGAAGGATGTTTTCTGTCAGAGGTCTTGTAAGATTTGGAGTTTTAAAGCTTAATAACGGTTTTGATGATGCCATTCTCAAAGGTCTTCATTCAGCTTGTCTTCGTCTGCAAGACAAGATCTTGAATGTCAAAGGCAGCAGCATAAGGTTAAATGGCAAACTATAAAGGTTGATGTAGATCTGCTCTGCCGCTGCTTAGCTTTGGGGCACTGTTGGCTGGGTTGGTAAGCTAATTAAACAGAAAGAAAAACTCACCTTTGCCCTTGAAGCTTAACTGCTGACTCTGAATCCTAGGGAAGAAGTTATAAGTGCTGCCCTTGGATCTTAGGAAAAAGGAAAAAACAGCACCTAATAAGTTTCATATTGGAGCTATAAGCTGCCTACTGTAATGGCTGACAATTGTCGCTATTGGCTCGTTGTGGGATTTGGTAAACACTGAAAACTCCTTAGCCAGCCTTGCAGTTCTGTGACTTCAGCAATCCAGATCAGCTTTGCTAAATTCTTACAAGTAGGTGTTACTTCCAGAGTCATGTATTCATCTTTTACATAGCCATCTTGCCACAAGATAGAGGGATTCTATATATATTCTTGCATATTTATTTGTTCCCATGAAAGTGTGCCCTCATAAAATGTATGGGAGAGGCACAATGAATGGAACAGAACACCTCCCCACCTTGCATACCCCTACCTCTTGTTACTTATGTGCAAGGATGTGGAAACATGAAGAACCATATGAATTTCTCTTTGTGATGAGATTTCTGTATGAAAAATGAATTCATCAGCTTATCCTTTGGAGTCACATGTGCCTTGACCTCTCCCAGAGAGAAAGTTTGAGGGTCCAACTTGACTTCAAATCGCTTTGAAAATTGGGGCTTTGTCATTAATAGGATACCAGAAAGGGCTTGGATAGTAATTTTTCAGGCCTATCTGTAATGTGACGTCAGAGTTGTTCTAGGTGAATTTCGCTGTCATATTAGGTGCTGTTACCCAAATCCTTTCAAAGCCCTGAGAAAAGCTAGGAGGTTCTTATGCTAGGGCCATGGTGCTTAATTATAAAATGTCCCAGGAAGGTAAGATGCAACACAGAGGGCGGTTTCAGGTAAGAAATCTGGGACTCTCCCAACCGTGGACTGACCTCTTCGCTGGAAAAGGCCCAGCTTCGTCTCCTACTTTCGATAAAATGGTGGTGAAAGGGGCAGGTACACTGCTCCTTGCTGACTTTGGTCCAGTGACTACCCTTTTTGGAAATGAGCCATGAGACTAACTTGGAGGCTCAGATTGTAAGGGGTGGTGGTCTGTCATCATGCCCCAACATCCAGACTGACTGGCTACTGATTCTCAGGGCTTCGAGGCCCAGGATGACATTTTTGCCCACTGGTCATTGGACAAAGTTTGACTTCATGATGAAGATCTTGCCAAGCCCCATCTTCCAAAGCTTCCTTTGGTAGCTGAAAAATCTCCACTTCTTGTTTCTGCTTTAAAAAAAAAAAAGAAGGTTGGGGGGATGGCAGACTGTTGGAAAACACATCCTCCTTCAAAGAAACTAATTTTTGGACTTTTTAAACCAAAGCTTTTCTGCTGTGTGCTGCTGCTTCAGGATTTAAACTGTAGAATACATCAGAACAGGTGGGAATGTTTTGAGTGGTAATAAGTTAGCCAGTAATTTTGTCTTTTTCTTTCGTGGGACTTTTTGCTTGAAATGAATAGCTTCCAAATCTTTTTTTCTGAAGTAACGTTTTCTCACTAAATATATGTACAACAGAAGATTTTCATCATTTGTTTCTGTGAGCAGGAAATGTGTTCCTATGAGAGAGGAATTTCAACCCATTTTTTTAGTTATATATATATATGAGAATATCTTCATCAGTACAAGTGAGGAGGGGGGAAATCTACATTTTTCTCTTAGCTCCCACATGGTGGAGAAAGATTCTCTCCTACCTCTTTTTTTGCCCCGTGTCTGCTTAACTATAGTGTTTTCCCTTTTTCTGTAATATATAGTTCATGCATGTGTTTAACTGTGAACTTTTCCAGTTAAAACATTTTGTGCTCTTCAACAAATTATACCCCCTGAATTTTTATTTAAAAATAACCGTACACTTGTTCTTCCCAACCACACACATTTAATAAAAAGTTAATTTTCATTCCTAAAAGTGTCCAAAAATACATACAATAATCTTGCTCACTTTTTAAAAGTCCCCAACAGTTTGATAACTGATAACATTAGTAAAGTTTGGCTGTCTGAATTTGGTGACGCACATGTTCTTAAAAGGGAATACTTTAGAAATTTGTGGATCGAAGATCATCTAGTAGTGTCTAGTGCTGCTTGACTGACCATGGGACCTCCTGCCACACCCGTATTACTCACCACAAATAGGTGGATTTCATATATTTGAGGAGTGGTGATGTCTTGGGGGCCATGAGGCTTGTAAGGACCCCTAAAGGCATAAACTATATTCAAGCTCTTAAGAATTTTACGTAGTTTTGGGGAGTGGGGTGGGGCTGGGGAGGGTCTGGCAGGGGTGGGGGGGTCAGTGTCCGACTTCTGCTGCTGTGACAGGTAAGGCAGGGAAAGTCGGCTCAGCAGCTAAAATGCAAAACCCAAAATACCGCCCCAGCCGGGGGCGCCCGGGCAGGGGGGAGCTGCGCCTCGGGCCCCAGCGCTAGCAGCCCGATGCAGTGAGTTTGAGGAGTTAAAAGTTGCAATGGTTTTGTAAGTAGTTTCTCCAGGTAAATGCTTTTATTTCCTTTTTACTTGTTAGCTGTGCTCACCCACCCCTCCCTTAGCAAGTGGCTTGAGAACATTTCCCTTCCCTAAAAGATGTCCTAGAGATTTGCAGTGGGTTTAATGTGGCATGGGTGGGATAGTGGGTTAAAGTGGGCTGGGAGTGTTATGTGAGGGTGCCAGCCAGTTCCCTGAGTGTTTTTACTTGTGCGTATTACCCTCTTTCTTCCCCGCCAGACCTTCCACTACCCCTATAATGTAGAAAACATTTCTATCTCCCTCTTTTTCCCTCCCCTTCGCCTATTTGTTTATTTTTCAATTTTTATTTTGATGGCAGGAGCTCTTGCTTTGGGTTGAGGGTTTTGGCATAGCCGATCTTGGGACTGGCTGGTTAGGGTTGCTAATGAACAGCAGAGCCTGGCCCACTGTGAAGGTTGCTGGGAGGGCTTGGGTGGAGGGCTTGCTTGTTCGTACCTAGTCTTTCCCCTCTGGGCAAGTGATGTATGTAGTGTGAGTCATGTTTGCTCAATAACCTTCCCTTTTTTTGCAGCGGACTCCAAGGGACTGCATTATGGGGTGGAGCTGGGGATTGCTCCACAACTCTAAGGACTTGCGACTCTGTGGCAGCTGTAATCAGGCAGCCAATGAGGTGTGCTTGCCAGTTGCCCCCTCCCCCAATTCCACAACGATGTGGATTTTGTCCCGGCTACTTTGATCAAGGCAAGCACTATGTTCAGGCTTTCTTTTGGAGAGCTTGAGGCAACACTTCCCAAGCAGATGTGGAGCAATCCCTTGCCCAGGGCAGTGGGGCCATAGGAGCCTACTCCCTCAGAATCCTTTGTGTGATATGTCTTTTGGGGCGGGTGGGCTTGTTTATGTGCACTGTGGATAATGGTAATTCCCTTTGCCCTTCCCTTCCTCCTGGATACCCTTCCTAATCTGTTGCAGCGGCATACAAGCACGCCGATGGGAAAAAAATTGATGGCAGGCGGGTGCTGGTAGATGTAGAGAGAGGCCGCACGGTGAAGGGATGGCGCCCACGCAGGCTTGGTAAGTAGATGCCCTACTCCTTTTCCCAGTTGAGCCTGGAATAGTTGTATTAACAAGAGTATCTTTTCCAAGACTTTTTGGGTGAAAACAGTGCTAGCTAGACTACTGTATTCTGTTCTGGCCACCAAAGATACTGACATTTAGTAAGAGGAGATAAAAAGATCTAGAAGAGAAACAGATTGAGCTAAATACATTCAGCTTAGAAAGAAGGAAATTGAAGGGCAGGTAGTCATGTACATTTAAAGATGTTTACATTTCCTAAACATGAGCCGGGGAAGCAAGTGATTTCTGAGGACAAGTCAAGAGTCAGTAGGTTTTAACTAGAGGAAAGTAGACTTGATTTTTACTTTTATTCTTTAAAGAAACCCTACTTATATGTAAGAACTGTTTTCCAGTAGAGTAATGCTGCAGGGAAGTAGTGAAATCTCCTTTGAGAAGTTTTCAAGATGATATTGGATAAATATTTGTTGATGCTTTCGTTGTGGGTTGTTGTGTGTGGCTAGAAATACTTATAGAATTCTGTAGAACAGTATGTGGAAGGAATCTCAGTCAGATCCTGGAAAGAAGTTAATTGATGGGTCTAAACCATTCCAAGGTACTGTCGTCCTACACCTCTGGATTACTCCGTTAGATAAGATCAGCTCTCCATACCTTTTCTGCCAAGCTGCTTGGCAGGAGAAATAGTACCCACTGAGTATGTGACTCAGATGCCTGGAGAGATGGACTTTGAGATCCTGCATGCTCTCTTCTGTCTGGCTTCGAAGGAGTTCTATATATAAGATACTTTGCTTAAATTGAACAGCATGCACTGAGCATACAAGCCTGAAGGGGGATGTTTCTTGTCCTGGCCTTCAAATTCTGCCAAGCAAACCCTCCAAAGAGTGAACAAAACTGGAAAGAGCTAACATTTCCCCCCCTCCTTTGCAGGTGGTGGTCTCGGTGGCACCCGGCGAGGCGGTGCTGATGTCAATATCAGACATTCCGGCCGGGATGATACCTCCCGATATGATGAACGGTGAGTTGAGCTGGTTAGGGTAGAGCAAGGTGGTGTCTCTGCCACTCTTCCTCTCCCCCCCCCCCCCGATTTTATACTGTTGTAGTAACTTCATTTCCGACACTGGGAGCAACAGAAGAATTACTGATGGCTGTTCCCATTCAAAGTATTACTTAGCTCCAGCTACGCTGGAAAGTATAAATGGCTTATAGTCAAAAATAAATATTCAGGCATTTGAAATTAGTTTCGCAATTGCAGTAAGACCACTCTGCTGTCTCTGTGCAAAACTAAATACATAGTAACTAAGGAGATTGAATACATTCATGCACCTTGTATAAATTGCCCTTGTGTTTTTTTTCTTTGAAACCTCTTGGTTGTAAGGTAACTGTTTCTTTTCTCAACTATGAAACCAGATTTTGTGACTGATGGCATTTCAGGTTGCTGACCTTTTCATTCTGTTTCTTTTATACTGGCCTATGGAAGACATTTATGTTTGTAGCAAAGTTGTAAACTAAAGTGGATTTAAAGCAGTTCTTTCTCATGAAACCTTGAAAGTTATAATTTTACAAAATATTCCAGGAATTGAGAGATCTGTAACCCTTCATAGAACTACAATTCTTAGCTTTCTGAGAGAATCCAGTTTGTAGTGCAGATATATCCTTGTTCCTGTATAGATACCATGTTCATTTATTGGCTTACTCCAGGGCTGCACATTGCCAAAGTAGTGGTTAAAAAAATGTTTTACACTTCACAAAGTGCATTTTATTTTTCCCCTGGTTCACAGGGATCGCGACCGTGAACGGGAGCGTGATCGCCGAGACCGCAGCCGAGACCGGGACAAGGAGCGGGAACGCCGTCGCAGCCGATCCCGAGAGCGCCGACGGCGGACACGGAGCCGAGAGAAAGATGAACGGAAACGCAGTCGGGAACGCAGCAAGGATAAAGACCGAGAGCGCAAGCGTCGTAGCCGTTCCAGGGATCGCAAGCGGGATCGGGACCGTGACAGAGACAAGAAGGAAGAGCTGCCAGAAGTGGGTGATGCCCAGCCTGATGAGGCCACTCTTGGCGAGATGGGTGTAGATGGGCTGGAGGTGAAGCCTGAAGGGGGGGAAGAGAAGGGCAGGGACAGGGACCGGGACAGAGACAGGGATAGAGAGAGGGATCGGCGACGCAGTCATCGTGACAAAGACAGAGACAGGGATCGGGACAGAGAACGTCGTCGTGATAGGGACAGAGATAGGGACAGAGATCGTGAGCACAAGCGTGAGCGGGGTGAGCGGGGAGGGGAGAAACGGGAAGACAGGGGGCAGGACAATGGCATGGGAGAGGCCTTGGAAGAAACCAGCCAGGACATGTTCCTGGACCAGGAATCCATGCAGTCGGCTGATGGCTACTTGTCCACTGAGAATGGATACATGATGGAGCCTCCACTGGAGTGATGAATGGAGACACTTCCTTGCCCCATTGTGGTCCAACCAGGTGAGGATCTGCCTCCTAGGCTGCCTAACCAATGAGGCCCCATCAGCCAGTTGATATAATTGTTTTTAACTGGTTTTGTTTAGAAGGGTAAGTCTGTTTCAGTTCTGCCTGTCCTACCCCATTTCTTCTTAAAATGTAACCTTCCACCGATTCCTTGTGTATTTGGATATTTTTCTTTAAACAAGAATAAAGTGGTGTTAATGTTTTCTTCTCCATGTGAAGTGTGTCTGGAACTGACATGTTTGAAGATAGGCTCTGCTGGTTTACAGGTTGCTCATGGTTCAAAGATTCACAAAGAAGTTCTTGGTCATATGTCAAACAAATTATTGTTGCTGGAACCTTTACTGGTCATGGAGTAATGGTTTGTGGTGATAAGCAGGGTAGAAGCAGCAAAAGTTGGAAATAGATGGAAAGACAATGAAAACTTTGTATTCAGTTATAGGAAGGTTCTAACAGGATGATACTAAGTGCTAAAAATAGGTTAGAATGTATCATTTCACTTTAAAAGGGAGCAGCTCTGCAACTGAGAAAAAGTAAGCAAGGTTCATCTTGGTGCACTGAAATTAAGCTGTTTTTTTCTAGATTTTGCCTAATTATGGGATTTGTAAGGAGGTAACACTGAAGTTATGAGAGGGGATTATAGTTTGTCATGGGTGAAGAAGGGTTAACTACCAAGGAGCAGGTATATTTAATTTAGAGCCCACCAACAGGAAAAAGGCTCTGGGCTGCTATTGTCAAGGCTGTACATTTTTTATTAAAATAAATAGTTTTGTAT
Source organism: Rhineura floridana (assembly GCF_030035675.1). Lineage (NCBI taxonomy): Eukaryota > Metazoa > Chordata > Lepidosauria > Squamata > Rhineuridae > Rhineura > Rhineura floridana. Next base: position 39,499,487 of record NC_084490.1, on the reverse strand, counting down.
TCAAGCATTCCAAATCTTGAACTAAGAGATGGTAAATTTCATAATTTGTATAAATTGAACACATTTTCATAATGTCTTATTTTGCTGAATTCTGTGTCTTTAAACTATTTTGAATGATTCTAATAATTTAGTGATAGGCAAGGGAGGGGGCAAATGCCCATCTGCAACTACTGGACTTGTTTAACCAGCCGTCTATATTTTAAAATCTTTACCAGTTGTGCCCATGCACTTTCAAGCAAATCTTCAAAGTCATATCTCCCATAAGGCCTACAAAATTGTTTTAGTAACATGAAAGCAGAGATTCTTGGGAAACTACTCAGCACCACATCCTGTGCTCCTGTGAAATCATATTGAACACATAGCCCCACTAGCATTGGTAGCTGAAAAGCTGGAGCCAGTATTTAACAGTAAGAATAGAGGTAGAGGCTGAAAGGCTGCAGGGATTAGCAGATTACACTAGATGAGCAGAAGCAAAGACTTGGTGCCCTTTCGAATGCCTCCCCTGAGGATAAAAGATCTGTTAGTAGAATGGTTGGGCAGGGGCATACTATTCTTACAGCTCTTAATATTATTTGTTAGGGAGAGTAGTTATTTGTATATAATAATAATAATAATAAAATTTTATTTATCAGACGCCCATCTGTCCGACGGAACGGACACTCTGGGCGATGTACAATATAAAATACAATCTCAACATATACATAATCATCATAATATTAATATCATAACATCTCACCTAACAGACCATCCTACGCTAATACAGTATAAAATCTAGCCCACCCCAGAGATCCCATAGGCCTGCCTAAAGAGCCAGGTCTTCAAGGCTCAGCGAAAAGTTAACAGGGAGGGGGCATGCCGAAGGTCAAAGGGAAGTAAGTTCCAGAGGGTGGGGGCCACGATCGAAAAAGCCCTCTCCCTGGTCCGCACCAACCTAGCTGTCTTCGTCGGTGGGACCGAGAGAAGGTCCTGCGAGGCTGATCTTGTTTGGTGGCATATTTTGTGATACTGGAGGCGTTCCTTCAGATAAACTGGGCCAGAACCGTATAGGGTTTTAAAGGTTAAAACCAACACCTTGAATTGGGCCCGGTATACAACTGGCAACCAGTATGTATGGCTCATTGTCCTTTGTTCATGTACTGCATCTTTTTACTGCACCTTAATTCAATAGAAGGACAGGCTCCTGCAAGCAGAATTTGGCAAGGGGGCAGGCCAAATACAGCTGTTAGCCCAAAGTGGAACTGGAGCAGAGAATTGAGTAAGGATGCCTGCAACAGTAGCAGGGTATGTGGGAGAAGTGTAGGCTATGAGTATGGCCGATAGAACTGTGCTTGGAAGCCATCTGCTAGTCCATGGCTGATCTGCTTACCATGCTATTTTCTGTTGAGCAGGAAGCCTGCCACTGGCAGGCTCATTTCTCAGGGGAAAACTGTACTTTGCTAGAGAACAAATGTAATTCCCTGGCAAATGTAATTCCCCACCCATTTTATCCTCATATCAGCCTTGCACAATAGGTTATGCTGAGATTGTGAGATAAATTCAACTGGTGAGCTTCATATGATTCATTGGGAAGCAGGACTGGAGAGACTAGTCTACAGGAGTCTAACCACTGTACTGCACTCGCTCTTCTACCCTGAAATGCAGCCCAGCTTCATTCTTGCCCTGTATCTCACCTATGTTACAAGAACCTTTTATTAGCATACTGTTTGATATGTATAATACTTGTTTTGCCTAAGCAAGTGCAATGGGTTTTCCAGGTGTTACATGTCCTTTACAAAACACTATAAAAATACTTGGACCAGTTGTACAAATTAAACCAAAAATGACAAACTGAGAATCACTTGCTTCCAGGTTCATGGCCTTATACTTTGCTCCTTGTGTGAACTTCTGGAAAGAAGTCAAAATATATTAAGTGGAGATAGTTTCCTTTTAAAGGCTTCGAATTCTGTAACAAATGTTTGCACAAGACACAGACTTCTATGCGGCAGTAGGGTTGCCTCCGATTCCTCCATAGTGCCTGGAAATTGTAGGTCCAAAACGTCTATACCACTGCAATGTTTTTAATAATAATAATACCCTGGAGGCACAGTGGATGGAAGGCTCTCCGGATTTGCTACAGATCAGGCGTGGGGAACCGTTACCCCTCCAGCTGTTCCTGGACTACAATTCCTATAATCCCTAGCCATTGGCCATACTCGCTGGGGCTGATGGGAGATGTAGTTCAGCAGCGTCTAGAGCGTCAAAGGTTCCCCCCACCTGTTCTGGTTCCTGCATTGGAGGCGAGAACCGGCTGCTAATGGTCGAGCTGCTTTTCCTTGGCAGCTTGGATTTCTCAAGGAGCAGTGTCTTTACTCATCAGTATTGTGCCACACCGCCTCTGGGTCAGTTATGAGCGAAGGTAAGAGAAAGAATAACCAGGGTCTATTAGCTAGCTCAGCCCTTTGGTCACTGCGGAGACTTGGGATTCTTCTGGGAGAGCCCGTGGCGTGCGGGTGAACCCCTCGGAGCCCGTTCATTCCTTTTGCTGCGCGGTCCGGCAGAAGCTCCCGCCCGGCCTCGATTGTGCGCGGGCGGGGCCGCCCGCCCTACGCAGGTGCCCACTCAGACACGCGCAGCAGCAGCAGGCCAGGGGGCAGGGCTGCGGCGTATCAGGTTGCAAATCCGGCGCGCACTCTTCCCTCCCCCTCTCCGCTTTCCATGCGTTGACGTGAGAGACGGCGGTGGGGCTTGGGAACTAAGATGGCAGCTCTGGCAGAGCCTCTGGGGCTGGAGAGGGGTAAGCACCGGACTGGAGATGGGGAGGAGAGATGTGCATGCGTCGCCTTCGAGGGGAGGCTGCTTCAAATGTGCCATGAGGAGCGGGAGAGATGCATGGGGCTTCCCCATGCGGTAAGGGAGGAGGCGAGTCAGGACTGGTGATCAAGCAGCCCCGACGCAGAATTGGCTACCGAGAGTGGGTAGAACAGAGCTCGCTCTCTCCTTACAGCTTAGACGTCTAAAGGGTAAATTGCGGGTGGGGGTGGTGAGAGCCAGCCCATCGTACGGACGCGCGTGGCTAGCGCCGGGAGACGGATGGGAAGGTGAGAACTGTGTTACTCCCTGCGAAGATGGAGGTGGCGGCCGGGTCTTTTCCTTCATTCCTAGGCATGACTGCTGAGAAGGAAGTCTGAGCCGCTTCCTCCCGGGGAGGAAAGGAGAGAAGCTGGTCCGAATCTCCTCTTTCCCGCCCCGTTCCTCGCTGTTATTTCAGCTGAGGAGGAGGAGGAGGAGGAGTGGGTTAGGCGTTTCACTTCCTGGCTTTGGATTCCGTCTCCGTCGAATGATGCCTCCTGTCTTCTCCCTCTTCTTAGATGTGGCCCGGGCGGTTGAATTGCTGGAGCGGCTGCAGCGCAGCGGGGAGGTGCCCCCTCAGAAACTGCAAGCCCTTCAGAGGGTGCTACAGAGCAAATTCTGCTCTGCCATAAGGGAGGTGAGAGAGAATATTCTTGCCTCCCACCTCCAATCCTTTTGGGTCACAAATTTCTTTTTCATGTGTAGTTTCTTATATCTGATTCTCCTTACATCCTGTATCCTCTGATTTCCCAAACTCCTTGTCTGTTCTCCCTATATGCCTATTCATTGCCTCTTCCTCTACCTGTCATTTCTCTGTCTACCCATATCACACTTGGCCTCTCATCTGCACCACACCTACAATAATCCTGTGTTTGGAATTGGGGGGGGGCTACCATTAGGCGGAGTTAGGCAGTTGCCTCAGGCAGCTGATTGGGGGGGTCATGAATGAGGACCCAAATGGTTAGCTATTTCTTTTCTTATTCATTTATTTTTTCCTGTCAGGGAAAGCCAGAGGTGCTTTTATGGGATTTTTTGCCTCAGGTGCCACAAATATGGAAAATATACTTGCAGCGTACTGCAAAGAACAGTCCTTGGGACAAGGTTTTCTAAACAGTCTTCCTTGGGGACTGTCACCAAATGATTCCTCTTGCACGTCAGTGGTCGATGGACAGTTTTCTTTTTGTGAGAAGCTATTCTCCAAGATGGATATTTTTTTTTGCAAAATTAGTATTTCACCCTTTTTCCCCAGGACAGAATGAGAATAATTAGTTATTTAGTTCTATCATTATTGTAGTTTTACCATCAGGGAAGGGGAGACGAATTTCTGGGATTTTTTGCCTCAGGTGCCAAAATAACGTGAACGGCTTTGGTGGACTGTGCTTCTCAATTTGAGGAAGGGGAACTATATCCTGCTCTTCCTCAGGCAGGGAAATGTCTTGGGCTGGCCCTGTTTGGAATCTCTTTACAGCACTCCTGCTTAATAATCCCCCTTCCATGTCCCTTGCTAGTCAGCATTTCCTGCTTTTGTGTTGCTTCCATTCCCTCTTGTCTCCTGTTTAGCCCATCTGTGCTCCTAATTCACACCTGATGCTTCTTTCAAGTATCCTTCTTAGCATCTGTATTCTGGGTGGTGTCACCCCCAGACTCCATGGTCAAATCACCCTGACCCCCTCTTGTCTCTCTCCTGGACAGGTCTATGAGCAACTGTATGACACACTGGATATCACGGGGAGTCCTGAAATTCGAGCGCATGCCACAGCTAAGGTATCAGAAGAAGCTTGTTGCTGTACATCCAGTGACGTCGGTTCCCACATTAGTATATGTATTTGGGAAGCTGTTTGTCTGCTTGCTATGCATTTTGAACACCTGTTAAGATACCGTGACCAAATTTTGTACGATGGTTCCTGAGATCAAGGAGTAGGCATTCATCTATATGAATTGTCCTGGTGGTGCCCTCTTCCCCTCGCTGTGTCTCATCTCTCTCTTTTTATGCCTGTCCAGCTGTGATGTGTGTACTGTACAGCACACGAACAAATGGGAGATGATAAGGGATGAGTCAAGTGAAATGAACATCAAGGAAACAGGGACACGAGGGGAATGTGTTTTTAAAAAGGGGCTTGGCATTGAAAACAAGCTCTTTTGCCATAAGTGATAACCTAACTGTTGACGTTAGCATCTTCTCTTCTTCCTCCCTTGTCCAGGCGACGGTGGCTGCCTTTGCAGCTAGTGAGGGCCATGCACACCCGCGGGTGGTGGAGCTGCCCAAGACGGACGAAGGCCTGGGCTTCAACATAATGGGGGGCAAGGAGCAGAACTCTCCCATCTACATTTCCCGCATCATCCCCGGGGGCGTGGCTGACCGCCACGGTGGGCTCAAGCGTGGAGATCAGTTGCTATCGGTCAATGGCGTGGTGTGTATTGGGTGGGAGGGAGCACGGGAAGCTTCTTTGTGGGTGTACGAAAGGGAGAAGAAAGTTTGCAGAAATACAAAATGCTTTAGTGAGGGGAAAGACCCCAAACACCTCAGTGAGGACAAAGCATATTCTGTGGCCGTGGATTGCTGATTGACTAGTTTTATTTGTGTGTGTGAATGTTTTTTGTTGATTTTATATTGATGTTTTATATACATTATAAATAAATATACATTAATTGTTTAGTTGGAGGTTTAGTCCGGTTGATTGTTGGAGGGAGGACAATGGGACAGAAGGGGGAATGGAGTGCTCTAGAAAAGGGTATGGCTGGCTGACTGGCCGGAACCCTGAAGAGGAGCACTCTGTACTGCAGCATTTTGTTGTTTGTCCCAGATGTATAAATATGTTGTTTGGAGCAGAGGGATGGCTGCTGCTCACTTACCTCAGCAGTGATGACTGGGAATGATGGGTGGTTGCTAGAGGTCTTGCATCAGGAAATGCACTTCTGCCTTGATCACATTCCATTTCTGTCTGGTTTTCTGCAGAGTGTGGAGGGTGAGCAACATGAACGGGCGGTGGAGCTTCTGAAAGCAGCACAGGGTACCGTGAAGCTGGTTGTACGCTACACACCCAAAGTACTTGAAGAAATGGAGGCACGCTTTGAGAAAATGCGGACGGCGCGGCGCCGGCAGCAGCACAACAGCTACTCGTAAGAATTAACTGCAAAAAGGGCTTTCCAAGGGGATGGATAGAGTGGCCAGAACCAGAAGGGGACAGGGCTTTTGCACCTTTTCACAGGTGTGTGGAGAAGGGAATTTCAGCTGGTGATTCTTGAACCCAGGTGGCTGCCAATATCAGTTGAATCACCAGCCCAACCATAAGGTTTGGGGAGAATTTGAGAGTTGTTTTTGGAACTCAAACACAGGAAACTCTTAGACACCACAGCAGGCAGTAAAATCCATCTGTGGTTGATTCCCACTGCTAACACCAAATCTGAAATTCTGATTTTGAAATTTTCCCAGTATCTGATACCCACATGCAAATCTGAAAGTTGAGAAGGCATGAGAACTTGGCCTCTGAATTCCTTTCAGTAGTGCCTCCCTACAGAGAGAGACAGAGATTAGTGAAATTGAGATTTGATGCTTCTAAGAGAGTGTCTTGAAACTGACACGGTTGGGAGATTACAAGAGAAAGGGGCAGGCATGGAACAGAAAGAAAATACAGATGCAGAATCCTCATGGAGTATCATATTTATGAACTTGAAAGGGAACAGGGGAACCTTCATTTATTTATTTAAGGCTATTTATATGCAGCTGAATGCATGACATATCTCTTAAGCAGGGTAGAGCATCTTAAAAACAAAAACTGCAAAATTAAACGATAATAAAACAAGAATTACAATATGCAATAAAACGAGCAAGGCAAACTACTAAGAACAATGGTAAAAAGTACAGAAATGCACTAAGGCATGATAACATGCAGAAGATAGAGTCCAGCTTTATCAATTGGAGAGTCTGGGGAAAAGGGGGTGTCTTCAAAAGATGGCTGAAGCAGGTAACCAATGGCAATGATAGAGGCAGCATCATAGATGCAGCGTTCACCAAGGATCTTTAAACTTTGTTATTTTGCATTTGCTCAGACAGCAGTTATTCTGATTTCATTCCGCTGTGTTCGGTCACCCACCACTCTCTCTTCCTCTTCCTCTCCACCATCACATCCTAGGATGTCACAGATACTGCTCTTATCTCTTGGTTAAGTAGAGTAGCCAGGTGGAAAAAAATGGTTCCTGCTTTGAGATTTAGGGGTCTTCTTACCTGGCTGCCTCCCTGATTGCTCTCATGGCTGGCATTTCCTGTCTCTCTTTTTGTTTCCTCAGATCCCTGGAGTCCCGAGGATAATGTGCATCATTGTCTTATCTGGTTGCTTTGGGCTGGCCCCTGATACTTCCTGCCCCACCCTCCCATGGCCTTCCCAATGGTTTTATCTGTATAGCAGGAGATCATATTTATCTACCTTCCTTCCCTTTGTTGGAAGGCAGGCTTCTATGTATAGTATTTATTCTCCACAATCCTCTTACTGAACAATGTTCTGTGTGAGTGACTGTCTGTGCGAGTCCATACCCTTTGTGAAACTGGGGAAGATACCACATTTGCTACCCATGATATGCAGGGCTATCGCCTCCCCAAAAAGAGGAAAGTAGGAAATCGCTGCATGAAATACCTCTACTCCAGAGACTGTTTCATTTCATTTCCACTGTGGGTGAGGGATCCTCTCTCTAACCAGTCTCCTTTTTCACCCTAGAAGTTGCAACACCTTGGGTGCAGGGAAAGGGTCCTTCTGTAAACAAGCAGCTCTGGTGAGAATGAGCCAGCATGGTTTGGTGGATAAAGTGCTGGCATTGGACCTGGGTTCAAATCTCACTGGGTGACAATATTGCTATCTCTCAGCCGAACCTACCTCACAGGGTTGTTGTGAGGATAAAATAGTGAAACCCTAAGTATGGTGCCCCGAGTTCCTTGGAGGAAGATTGGGACTCAGTGCCAGTTATCAGTAACAGAGGATGGGGAGAAGAGAATTTTCCCACGACTCTAAGGCTACAACTTCACTAAGCCGAACCAATTTTTGTATAGCAATCCATATTAGAATGTGATTTTTTTTTAAAGTTGCATGTGGATGTGGGAAATTCCAATAATTTCAGCTGCAAAGACAGGCTGTCTTTGGGTAGCTTGTGCTCACTCAGCCTCAGTTCTCTATCTGTAAAATGGGAGCTAGACTGGCCTATCTCACAGAGTTGCTGTGAGAATGAATGAGATAAGAACAGCAGTTTAATGCTTTCTGGACTGCAAAGTGCTATGGAAGTTATGAATAATATGTGTGTGTAAATAATGTCTATTCAGATTATACTAAGTAAGAAAATATAGCTCCCCCCTTTCCCACAACAATTATGATAGACCTCTAGTTTAGGTTTCTCTTGACAGGCCTCTAAATGGCTCTCCTGTCCTACTCCTTTTCAGCTCCTCTGACAGCTGCCCCATCAGGGTGTGAAGACAAGAAATGGAGGCAAGGGAATGTGCTGGGGTGCATCTTTATCCTCTAACCAGCAGGTGGAGCACTTAATGTACTGTGCAGAACTCTGGTCAGGATTTGTGAAAAAGTTACCTTGAAGTGGATTTTTGGGTGATGGGGGATCGAACTGCTTAATAACAATTAGGGAATGCCAATTTAAAATTCCATGGCTCCCCTGCTTAATTTTGGTGGTTTGACCCAGCAGTTAGCCACAGATGGGAGTTTGGTGTGTCTAGTCTTGTAACCCTTTCAGATCTAAAAGCCATTCCTTTTTAGCTGATCAGTGCTGAGCTGAAGCCATCCTGGCCTGAGTGAGTTGCAGAAGCCCCCCACGGAACTTAATGTGGGTCAGTTTTTCACCTGCTACTGTGAGTGCTTAGAAAAACCCTACTACTTGCAGTGGCATTCAAAAAGTCAAGCCAAAGAATTCTAGGCAGAAGGTAGCCATGGGTGTACATCTGCATAGATTGATTGAAATCTGCCACTTTTATGTGGTGATAGGGGGCAACATGGGAAGTGATCCCATAGCTCAGTGGTGGTTGAGCACATGCTTTGCATGTAGAAGGCCCAGGTTCAGTCCCTGGCATTTGCAGCTGAAAGGATCAGATGATATCTGAGACATTGGAGAGCCACTGCCAGTCAGAAGAGACCACTCTGGGCTACATTAGGGATGGGGAACCTGTAGGGTTGCCCTCCAGATCTTGGTGGACTTCAGTTCCTATCAGCCCCAGCCAGCATGGCCAATGGTCAGGGATGATGGGAGTTGTAGTCCAGAGCCACAGCTTGGACTGGATGGCTAAATAATCTCTGACCTGATGTTAGGCAGCGTAACGGAAAATGAAATAAGTATTAGAGAAAACTACAGCTTGATGGTGGAGCACATGCTGTGTGTGCAGAAGGTCCCAGGTTCAGTCCCTGACACCCCCCAATATTTTTTTTAAAGGAGCCAGGTATCAGCTGCTGGGAAAGACCTTCTGCCTAGAGGGCTGCTGCCTGCTAGAGTAGACAACACTGGAGTAGATGAATAGTCTGGTTTGGGTATGGCAGCTTCCTAATTTAAAATATATATCGGAGGAAACTGTTCAAACCTAATCTTTCACTTAATCCCAAGAGGACTGCAGTGTGCAAAAATAAAGATCAAAAACACTTCACAGTGAATACATGCCATTTTCAAATCAACCTGGTTGTATTTATGTTGGAAAAAAGGTATTTAATGTTAAAAAGTAAATAGGTAAATCATATATATTATTCTGAATGTTGGAATGCAATAAAATACCATACCAAAGGCATGTCAGTCTTCTTATACTTTATCAGGACTAGATTGATTTGAATATGGTGTTACTTATTTGTGAAATCTTTTGGATCCATGCTTTGTATACAGTCATTCCCCCAATTTTAAGTCTGCACTATTTTCTCTGGGAATGTGCCTCGTTTCCAGGTGTACTTTTTCTCCACAGAATTGGGGCCATCCCAGTGCATGTGTGTGTGCGCACGCATACATGCGCGCGTGCTCAGTGTATGCACTGAGGGCCAAGCTAGATTTGACATGCTGGTTTTTTACAATGCAGGTTGCATCAGCTTGCAGGGGGTGAGGAGAAGGATGCTGATAATTAACAGCATAGAGAAGGAGTTCCTCCCATATTGCAGTCCTGGGGAAAATCTTTCTTCTGGTATTTGCTTTTGGAGGAAATGCCGGATTGGTGTTTTATTACCCCATTCCAAAAAAAGGCATATTCATGAGGGATTTTCCTCAGGACTGTAGGATGGAAGGAAAGGGTTATGTTTTCCTCCTACATGTGCTTTGAGCCTGTTAATTATCAGCCCCTTCCCTTACATACAAGCACATTTGCACTTTTAAAAAATGCTGGAGGCTTTTAACTTCAGGTCTAGTTTGGCTCTGAGAGGGGGTCATGAAAAAACATTGGCTTCGCTCCTTAAAAATTAACTCACTCAAAATATTCAGCTTGTGTTTACTAATGTTCACAGCCTCTGCAGGCATTATTAAAAGTAAAGGATCTGAGCTGCTTTAGCTGTGTGCCCTCCCCAGGCCCAGTCTGCTCAAGGGGATTTTTTGACTCCGTACTTCCATCTTTGACAAGCAGATTCCTGTACCTTGTTGCAGGCTGCTTTTAACACTCTCCCCCCCCCTTTAAAAAAGCAGCTTGCACCATTGGAGGCTGATGCTTATGAGAGAAATGCAAGACCCAAAGCCCCCTTGGTTCTGTGGCTCTTTCGATCACTGAAATGGCCCAGAATGCTCTGGCACAGTCAAGAGCAGGGGTGGCTCAGCTATGGCCCTCCAGATGTTGATGGACCCCAACTTTCATCAGCCCCAGACAGCATGGCCAATACTCAGGATGATGGGAGTTGTAGTCCAACAAATACCTGAAGGGCTGCAGATTTGCCACCCCCGGGTTAGATGGACCAAATAGCTTGCCTGTGATGGGATCTCTAATAATATGATGGTGTTGGGGAGCACTGTAATGATCCCACCAGCTGGCTGTACCTGTGATACTCTCGCCAGGGCCACCACCTGTCAGGATCTCTGTTTTTATTTGTTCTCTCACGTGTTCTAGCACAGATCTCGCAAGACCCCACTGCTAGGCAGCACTACCAGCCACTTCCTGTAAACAATACTGCCTGAGACTTCGCCTTTAGTCTCCTTCTGGCTTCTTACTATGTGTTTGAGTGCCCTTGCCGTCCACAACCCCCCTGTACTTTGTCTATAAAGTATACAGCCCTGGGTTGCTCTATATGCTTGACGATGTTACAATATCTCTCTCTTCACCGCTGCCACCATTTATTTGATACAGTTTCCCTCCAGCCTTGGTAATTACCCTGCCCTCCCTTCTGGTCTGTGTATCCCCAGCCAAGGATCAGGCTTTTGGTAAACCAATAAAGGTATTTATTTGATAACACCAGGAAATAACAAGATTACTTTAGGAACGTTCAACAAGCGTATGGTTTCATATAGTGCCACTCTTTATGTTTCCAGTCTTATATATTCTGCCTAAATACCAGCCAAATATAATCCAAACCTCCCTCAGAACTCTGCCAATCACTCCTCTCAACAACTCCCCCCTCTCACTCAGTCACTTACCATATATCACTTAATAAACCCGCACTTACCATATTTACAGATATTAAAATACAGGGACATCACAAGCACATACAACACTTTGCTATTACTCTGCCTGGAGTGGGATACAAAATCTTCCTGGCACTGTCAACCCCACTCCTTTCATTGGACAAAAGGCTAACAGCTGATTAACTCTGTTTAGGGAGATCTGGCTTTCTTTGGTAGAACCCACACTTCAGTGAACTTTCTGCCTATTACTTGGCCCCCATGGATGTTACCTAATTATACCACTAACAGGTCACAAGTTGATCAGGGTTGAGAGGGAAGAATACTGCAGAACTCTTGTGTAAGCTGTTCCAAACTTTCTGAAAGAAGAATGTGACATAAGTGTAATACATCAATAAACTAATATAGCACAATGTTTGAGAAGCCTCCCTTCATAAACCACATTACAGTGTTTTTGCATCCCCCCATCCCGTGCTCTTTCACATGAATGTGGGGATCAAGCAGGTGTTTGAACCTCAATTGGAGAATGATGTATGTACCAAACTTCATGCTGGTCTCACAGTGCTCAATGTGTTCATTAAATCAAGGGCCTTGCTTCTCACTATCAATAGTACGTGATGATGCTTATTGTGCACAAATAGGACAAACGCTGCAAAGTTTGATTCTGAAGCGGGCTAGATGAAATATTGGTCTGATTTGATTCCTCAAAAGGCACTCTGTCTCTAGTTTGTTTACATAAGTATATATTGACTTTCATACAACACCCAAAGGTGAACCGCAACCAAAGATAATACAATAAGTTACACAAGCTAAAACATTAAAACAGTACAAATCTTAAAATACAGCATCAAGCCCAGGGCAAATTAACGTAATGCAACGTCTGGGATTAAACAGCAAAAACTGGGAATAAAGATGTGTTTTTCAAACATGCTAAAACATCACTAGTGTTTTGTGCCTGTCTGAGCTCAAGGGGGAGGTGATTCTATGGGGGAGAGCAAACACAGAGAAGACCCTTTTCCTGGTTACCACCAATCACACTTTTCCAAATTTGTACAACCAAAACCTTTAGCCAATCTTAGTAAACGATTAGGGGAGTGTGAGAGGAGATGATCCCACAGATAACCTGGACCCAAGATATTTAGGGATTTGTAGGACAAAACCTTAAAGCTGGGCTGGTAGCTCATGGGCAGTAAGTGCAGGTGCCTCTAAGGTTAAGTCAATGTGTAGGGCTTTAGAGTTGGCAGAGCACTATGGAGGGGGGAAACTTTGGCCCTCTAGATGTTGCTGAATTACAACTCCCATCAGCCCTGGCCATTGGCTATGCTTGCTAGGGCTGCTGGGAGTTGTAGTAATGGGTCTAATGCCCTAATGGGTCTCTGGTGTATTTACAGCTCCTTTAGTGCCTTACTGGTACTACATTCTATTTATGGCTGATCCATGTGTGCACATAAGGAAATTTTTCACGTTGTGTGCGCGCCTCTTGGAATGGAGCGTTGCTTTAACCAGGGTAGGTGCAAAGTCTGTTTCACCAGCAGGAAGGGTTGCTTGTAAAGGTTTATTCTGCCAGATTGCTGTTGGTATGTCTAGTTTGGGCAGTGGGATCCTAGTACATTCTTTCATTATGGAAATGGCCCACAGCAGTAGTGGCAGGAACCTAAGAAAGCTGTACTTTTTAATTTTTTATTATTTGATTTATATCCCACCCTTCCTCCCAGCAGGAGCCCAGGGCGGCAAACAGAAGCACTAAAAACACTTTAAAACATCATAAAAGCAGACCTTAAAATACATTAAAATAAAATGTTAAAAACATTTTAAAAGGTTTTAAAAACATCTTTTAAAAAAGGGTTAAAATTAATTAAAAATATTAACAAGCAATTCTAACACAGACGCAGACTGTTTTATCACAGGGAAAGAATATTTAAGTGTATTTGTATATTTTCAAAAAACCAAACCTATCCTGTCATTTGGCCGTCAAAAAGGCCCACAAAGCAATTTAGAACAATAAAACAAGGAAGCAAAACACAAACATCTCACACAACAAAGACACATTAGTTGTCTTCACTTTAAACAATCAACAGCTAGCAACATGCTAAAATTGAGGAGCAACCCCAAAGGTCAGAGGAAAACACTCATTTCCTAAAGAAAGGATACAATGGGGAAGGTTTCTAGTAACTCTCAAACTGAGTTTAGGATGGCAGCTTATGCATCTCAAAAGATAATTGTGTAAAAGTTGCATATCCTTGATGTATGTGTTTGCCTACTCAATCTGCTTTCCAGGTGTTAACTCTTGATGGGCACTACAAGGTCCCTGAGCTTGAAGACACTGAGAAAGAGCTCAAGGGACCTTGAAGTAGCCCATCAACAGTGCATGGATAGCAGACTGAATGCCAACCCTGTACACACCCCTGCTTCCTCTGTTCAAGTGGTGGGTTGTCATCTTCAAACTCTAATAAGTATCTCTTTCAAAAACACTTTGAGAAATACCCAGCTATCAGGAGACAATCTTCTGTTAGATCCCTTTGATGAGGCATCAGCTGACCATCCTGGCCAATTAATTAACAATCCACTTAGCAAAGGAATAATCAGCTTGCTACTGAAATTATATATTTGGAATCACTTAAAACAATGATAACCCAAGCTTGCTAGATAGTTTTGCTTAAATAAAGCCAATAATAAATATACTGAGATCCTGCAATCTTGCACATAAGTGAGCTGATCCCAAAATGCTTGGCTTTGATCCTGAAAGCTCACTTACTGGAAAGTTTCATATCATTTAATTCCTGTAACTTTTAGGATATTTCAGTGAACACTCTGAAATTGACCAAAGCAAGGATGGGGGATTAACCTTGATATTCTCAGCAAGATTTTTTAAAGATCTGCTTCTGGGAATATATAAGATTAAATCGTAAAAAGGAGCATGTTTTATATGTGGCAAAAGGCACAGATCCTTGTACTTAAATTTTTAAAAGGGAGTGACTGGTCTGTGTTGACCGTGTTGCTACAGTTATTATGAGTTACCAAAAGTTATCAGTTGCTCCTTTTTTATTTATTCTAGTAAAAGGATCTGTGCCTACGACATGCATACCTTTCACAGGAGCTTGTTGGTTTGTTTATTAATAATAAGTCTCTCAGGGTTATAGCCAACTAAGTTTTACTCAAAGTTCACCTGCTGACATTAATGGACCTGTTAGTCACCTCCATTAATTTTGATGGGTCTACTCAGAGTATGACTAATATTGGATGCAACCCTCTATCTATAGGACTAGTTGTGTTAGCCAGAAATATAGGGGCTCCTGAGGAATCGTGTGTCCTGACAGGTGAGTTGGGGTGAGGCCAGCCTCATGCCTACCCTAAATGGCACCCCAGTTTGGAGAGTCTCCTGTTCAAAAGCAGGATAATTGGAAGATCCCTGACAATGAACCAAGAGGTTTCTCCGTGTTCTGTGAAAGCTGGTTTTCAGGATCCTTTACTAAACTCCGGGTCTTCTTTAAAAGTTTCCATGTTCCACTTTCCTGCAAGTTATGTGTATTTCAAAATGTGGGCATGGGTAGGCTAATACAGTTTTATTGTAACACAGGGATGGGAAACCAGTGGACCTCCAGATGTTGTTACACTCCAGTCCCCATCAGCCCCCATTGGTGTAGCCAATGGTCAGAGATGATGGGAGCTGGTCCAACAACATCTGGAGGACCACTGGTTCCCTACCCTTATTCTAATATAGATGTAGGAGCTGCTATCAAATGTTTGTGTCAACATTTACTGTGGCATGTCCCTTTCCATACATTATCATCATAAACATTGTTGTCGTCATCATCATCAACATGATAATCTAATGTCCCTAAAGTTACTAGGCATTGTACACAAGTTAGGAATAACACAGGTTCTTGGCAGGGCCAGCTTCAGGCATAAGAGGGTCCTTGGGTGAAATGCCCTCTGGTGGGCCTCTTCCTACACCTGTGGGCCCTCCTTGGCAAACTTACCTGATGCCAGCAGCACTCCTCCATTGATGTTGGTCAGTTGCCATTAACATTTCCCACAAAGCCCTAGAGTGGTGCTGTGTCAGGGCACTGAGGGAAATTTAAATGGTGGTCAGCTAACACCAAGCACCTGGGGGAAAAAAATAAACAGAAGCTCTTGACAGATGATAGAGGTGGGCCCTGCCAGGTTGCTGGGGCCCCAGCAGCTGCCCAAGGATGCTGCATGGTGATGTTGGACCAGATTCTCAGGTTTACAGCCTAAGTGTGAAGACATGATGCATTAGGGAGGAAAGGAGGATAAAAGAGAAGACAAGTGAATACCTGTCGAAATGAAAAACGGCTTTATTTCTTTCATTGTCCCCTGAAAAAGGTCTGCTGGAGCCCAAGAGGGACCATGCAGATGGCCTACTCAAGGGATTTTATTTGTTTGTTTATTAGATTTATATCCCATCCTTCCTCCCAGAAAGAGACCAAGGCGGCAAACAAAAACACTAAAAACATCTCAAAAACAAAAGACTATATTAAAATAAAACATTTGTAAAACATGTTAAAACAAAACATCTTTTAAAACATATTAAAACAAAACAGCTTAAAAAACATCTTAAAAAGCAATTCCAGTACAGGCGCAGACTGGAATAAGGTCTCTACTTAAAAGGCTTGTTGAAAGAGGTCTTCAATAGGTGCCAAAAAGATAACAGAGAAGATGCCTGTCTAATATTTAAGGGAAGGAATTCCAAAGAGTAGGCGCCACAACACTAAAGGTCCACTTTCTATCTTGTCTGGAACAGACCTCTTGATAAGATGATATCTGCAGGAGGCCCTCACCTCCTGAGTATCGTAGTCCCAAGCTGTATAGGGCTTTGTATACCAAAACCAGAGCCTTGAACTTAGCTAATAGGGAGCCAGTGCAATTCTTTCAACAGCAGGGTAACATGTTGGCAATATCCTACCCTAGTGAGCAGTCATATTGCCGCATTTTGCACCAGCTACCGCTTCTGGACCAACCTCAAGAGCAACGCCACATAAAGGGATGGGGAGCCTGTGGCCCTCCAGATGTTATTGGACTAAAGCTCCCATCATCTCTGACCACAACCTTGCTGGTTTGGGCTGATGAGAGTCCCAGCAGCATTTGGAGGGCCATCCCTGGTTTAGCCCCTGAAAAAAGCCTGGTGACCTGGCTCGCAACTGCACTCTCCCTCCAACCTGCTTGCCACTCCCTATGGCTTCTAAGCAGGCCTTTGGGCTCAGCAGATTTCATGTTCCAAATTGGCTTTCAATGGCAAGTTCCCAGGGTTTCCTTCAACCTGTCTGTAACTCCACCTCCTCCGTCACTCCCTGCTCCCCATACAAGGTCATGTAAAAAAAAGAAGACAGGTCTGTGCTTGCTTAATGGGAGCACGTGCCATTTGAGAAGAAGAAAAAAGCCGCAAAGAGAGCTCAGGCATCCATGTGCCTAGCACCGCACCCCTCAGTCTGACATGTTAGGCCTCACTCCATTCCTAGGCCAGAGAAGGGAGTGAGAGTGTTTGCCACCTACAACATATTGAGGTCTCATCTTGTTCCAGAAAAAAAAATGCTGCTCCCTGCCCAACGGGCATGTGAATCACCCCATTACCCTTCCTGAGTTGGTTTTACAGGTTGGGTTGCCCTTTGGAGGCTTGTCTACCAGAAGGGGTGGGGAGAAGGGATGGCAAGCCAGCAGTACCTAGTTCTTTAGCAGGGCAAGAGAAATCTAGAAGGAAGAGCAGGATTTATGGGTCTTTTGGAAGACTGAAGGGTTGCAATATGAGAGTAGAATTAAAAGTGAATTGGGAAGGGGGTAGTTCTCATGCAAAGTACAAAAATAAAATATATAATTTAATTTTAATCTAGTATTCTCATTATTTTAGGCCTAAAAGGGTACCCCCCAAAAAGTATAAACATATATTTAATCTGATGACCAAATATTTAACACATATTTAACAGTAATTGGTCTGAAGATCAATTAATGCAGTGTTCCTAAAAGGGAACATTTGAATTTCAGAAACCAAATTCATCAAAATGACAAATTTTGAATCTGGTTGGAAAGTGGCAGATTTGTGTGGAAATTCTGCAGGAGGGGGAAGGGTGTCCTGATGGGTTAGCGTTAGATAAAAAATTACCATTTCTTGCCAACGCTTTTGGGCTTGATTCTCAGTGGGTCCATAAAGTTCTATGGCAAGAATCAAGAATCTGTGGCCTTTCAGGTGTAGCTGGACTCCAAATCTCACCAGCCCCAGCCAGCAACGCCGAGTGGATTATGGGAGTTGGAGTCCAGCAACTTCTGGAATGTCATGGGTTCCCCTCCCGTCTTGAAGGAACAGTTCATCAAAGGCATCCCTACCTGAACAATGTTGCTAAATACAGCCCCTTCCTTTCTCCCAGGTGAATGGAGGGCTGCCACTCTTTCCTATTGGAAAGTGTATGGCAGTGCACTTGGGGGCACCACATTGATTCAGATTATCATTTGCCAAGTCGTAACTTACTCCACTGATCGTCTAA
The DNA here is from genome assembly GCF_030035675.1 of Rhineura floridana. Lineage (NCBI taxonomy): Eukaryota > Metazoa > Chordata > Lepidosauria > Squamata > Rhineuridae > Rhineura > Rhineura floridana. The sequence goes on along the minus strand of NC_084490.1, from coordinate 39,481,599 downwards.
GCTGGCCTGCCAAGTGGTGAGGAAAGTCTTAATGCACTTCAACACATGATCAGAAATCTGCAAAAGCAGTGGAGTGGTCCATTGTCTCCACTACTGTATGTACCTTTACTGTACTGACCAGCTTCCCTAGTGGATACATGTACACCATGGGAAGTTTACTACTTAGCAAAGAGTCTGTATTACAAATGGGTTTCTGTTTACCCACCATTGTGGTAAAGAGCAATATCAAAAGCAGTGAGGTGTAGTGGTTAGACTGTTGGACAAGGGTGGGGAAGACTTGCGTTCTAGTCCCCATTCAGCCATGAAGCACATTGAGTGACCTTGGGTTAGTTATTCTCAGCTTAACTCACCTCACAGTGGTGTTAATTTGTTATGAAGGAAACCCATAGCCAGGAGGGGGGAAGGGGGTCCCCCCAAAATTTCCTCCCTTGCTATTTTTTTTTTACAAAAAATAATTAAAATTATTACATACTTTTTTTCTCCCCCTCTACTTTTTTTGGTTCCCGCCCTCCTCCCTCCAACTTTTAGGCTGGCTACAGGCTGGTTATGAAGATAAAATGGCTTGGGGAGAGATTCATATGTGCTACCTTGAGCTCCTTAGAGAAAAGGTGAGACACAAATGTAACAAATTAATATTTCCCTCCCACAGTGATCCCACCGTGCGTGCATAGTTCCCCAAGGGTCCCTGCACCTCCCATGTGTGTGTGTGTGCACATGTGTGCGTTCATCTGCCACTCATAATGAAGTCCCCTCTCCTTACCTTCTCTTGGTCACATCAAAGCGTCCAGTGTACACACATCCAAGATGGATCAGCTGAATTGCCTCCTCCACCATGCCCCTCTCCCGAAGCCCAGCCTTGAATGGGCCACCTCTTCATCACCTATTGACTGCACCCTTTAACACAGGGATGGAGAACTGGATCCATCCAGCAGGCCAGTCCTTCAGTTCCCCACTCTTCATGGGCCAACCCTGACAGGAGGGTACTCATAAGGATGTTGGGTGATTGACACCTATTAATGTTCAAAGGGGATCGCTGTAATCCTGCCGATCAGCTGATGCCAACTTTTTTTGCCCTCCTTGGGCAGCCCTTCTTGGAACAAAGGCAGACCATGCAAAACTCAAACTGAGTTTCTCTGGCATGGGGTCTCTCTCTCTATAAGACAGTTGCTGGCTCGCTCCAGCCGTGGGCATTTTGATGGTTTTTCCAAGTGTGCATGTGTGCATTTAAGCTGACTCAGCATCATCTTGGTTTAATGTCTGTTCCATTTATATGTCAGTTCATGTTCCAGTCTCTGTTCACATGTCTCTCTCTCTCTCTCTCCTTGGCTATAATTTGATTACAGTTTTGACATGTTTTAACATTATTGAGTTTTAAGTTTTTGCTCCATGGCCTGATCAAAACAAACATTATAAAGTATGTCAGTGCAATTGATATTTTTTATATCTTTGAGGTGTCTTTTTCCTCTATGCCTGGGATGGTGCCCAAGAATAAGCCCATAGCAAGGGTACCTTAGAGGCCCTTAGGCAGGCACAAAGGAGCATGTTCCATCCCTTTAGGCAAGGATGCACAACTGGAGGCCCTAAGGCAATGGTAGCCAATGTGGTGCCCTCCAGATGTTGTTGGACTACAACTCCCATCAGCACGGCCAACGGTCAGGGACGATGGAAGCTGAAGTCCAACAACATCCAAAGGGCATTACCTTGGCTAATCCTGCCCTTGGGCCACATATAGTCCTCAGTCTAATTTTAAAAAGTCCTTTGCAAGTCATCAGTTCAGGGCTTTGGCAAGAGCAATCTGTCCTTCCCCTAGAAGCCTGCTGGTCAGGGGGAGAGAGAAAGAACCAGAAGGGGATGGCAGTCAGAGAAAAACATAGGTGCAGTGGTACCCAGTGGCACTAAAAGAGGCAGAAGGCTGGATTCCTTCCTGCCTGCCTGAAGGCCCTCATATGCTGGGGCGCTATATCTTTCACTTAGAATCCACTTTGCCTCTTCACCCCTTGGGATCCAAGCTACAGACTCCACCTCCTTCTATCCTAAAGTTTTGCTGCTCAGCATCCCTCCAGGCCTAATGACCAGAAGGAATGTTTCACCTGTCAAATAGATGGGCTGAACTTGTATGAAACAGCAAAGCTATATCAATCACGAATAGATGGAAGGGGCAGGAAGGAAGAAACAGTTTTTCGTTTGAACTCTTACCATGGACCTGGTTCAGATATTGTGAATGGGTTCCAGGCTTGCATACACCCTCCTGCCCGCTCATATTCTAATTCCCTCTTTCACTTCCTGGTTCTGTGGTAACTACAGTCTGACATAACAGCTGAACCGATCAGTGTATGGTTATCACAAACCATTTGCCTCCAAACTGGAACTGGAAAGCACAGTTTTAACTGGGTTTTCAATTCTGCTTTTGAGGTCTGTGCCAGATTTATGGACAAACTAAGTAAACTACAGTTTAGGGCCTCAGATGATGAAGGGCCCGTAAATACAATAAATAAATAAATAAATAAATACTACATTTCAAGTTTCATATCCTTTAAACACATGAAGGGGATTGTCTGAATCCACTTAAGAAGAAGAAGATGGGGGAATGTACGAGCCTCAGACTAGATCACTATGGCCAATGATCCCTGAATTGGGTCTATTTGTAGGGTGTAGTGGCTGGCTGGTAGATAGAACACATCAGACCTTTGCTGAAAGAAACCTGCGAGAAAAGAATGAGCCAGAGGTTGGTATGAAGACACACAATGCCTTGCTTCTGCTGAAGCTTTGAAGTAAATGAAAGGGGATGTTGAAGGCAGAGAAGAAAGGAAGTCAGGTTGTTGGCTGCTCTGATCATTCTAGAAATTCAAGGACTCCCGTAACCCCTTCTAGAAATAGAGATTTGGAGCTGCCAATGGATGCTGCGGGGCAGGCATGCTGAATAAGCAAAGTGCAATAGCAGCAAAAGCACCAAAACCTCATAGGAGTTGTAGTCCAAAATATCTGAAGGGCACTAGGCTGGCAAACACTGATATAATCTTATCCCTGATGCAAGGGGCTGATTGTTTCTGGAAGACTCCCCCAAAACACCCATTACAGGCTACTGGGAGCTGGTCCAGTTAACATGTTGGCATAAATATGTGGGGCTCACTACTGGTTTCTGAAACATCTTCTGACACCCAACAACAGCAAGCCAGAACATGAAATGAAACACTGATTCTAGGTTTTTCTCTTCTAGCTGGGAAAGTGACCAGGCTACTGTCCATGTCATGTTCTCAAGATGGAGACTGATGTGTAGAATCTACTCTGTAGTCCTGTGTAGAAACAAAGGCTTGAAAAGGTGTTAGCAGGAGCTGGGACTATGTTCTCTTTAGGTGACCCTATGAATCAGAGACCTCCAAGAGCATCTGTCATGAACCACCCTGTTCAGATCTTGTAAGTTCAGGTCTGTGGATTCCTTTATGGAATCAATCCATCTCTTGTTTGGCCTTCCTCTTTTTCTACTTCCTTCTGTTTTTCCAAGCATTATTATCTTTTCTAATGAATCATGTCTTCTAATTAGGTGTCCAAAGTATGATGACCTCAGTTTCATCATTTTAGCTTCTAGTGATAGTTCTGGTTTAATTTGTTCTAACACCCAATTATTTGTCTTTTTCGCAGTTCATGGTATCCGCAAAGCTCTTCTCCAACACATTTCAAATTAGTTGATTTTTGTCTTATCCACTTTTTTCACTGTCCAACTTTCACATCCATACTCAGAAATCGGAAATACCATGGTCTGAATGATCCTGACTTTGGTGTTCAGTGATACATCTTCACATTTGAGGACCTTTTCTGGTTCTCTCACAGCTGCCCTCCCCTGTCCTAGCTGCCTTCTGATTTCTTAATACAGTTATCATTGTATTTCAAGGGTGGGGAACCTTTTTCAGCCTGAAGGCGACAATCCTCTTTGGGCAACTTTGGTGGGCAGGACCAGAGCAACCAACGTAAATTTTATTTTTGTACAGTAGGCTTGTTTCAACACATACTCCAACACACCTCTATATCCTCCACCCAGGGAAACAAGAGGCGTTATCAGAGTACAAGGACATATGCCAGCCAGGCAAAAACACTCAAGAAGCTGGTGCTGGTGAGAAGTGTGACCTAAGAAGGTGGTGTGTGGTGTGGGGAGAGTCCCAAAAGCCAGACAGAGAGACCTAAAGGGCTTCATTTGGCTCCTGGGCTGGAGGTTCCTCATCCTGACTATATTTTTTTTCCTAACGGAACAATATGGCTATCGATACTGACTTTAAGCAGGAAGCACAATTATATCCCCATCACATTTTTATGACGTAATTCCTGTGTCCTGAAGTTGAACTTCAGCACTGAGAAGATGTTCCAGGGCATTATCTTGGCTCACGATAAGACCTAAAAAGGCCCATCTGCTGTTCCTGCCACCACTTCAGAACACACCAACAGGTCCCCAGCACCACACAGACCAATGATCTGGAACAGAGAGATCTCCACGTTTAAAGAATTTTTTTAGTGAGCAGTGGCTAAAATTAACCTAAAATTGCTGCTATGGAGATCAAGTGTGGAAATAAAAAGGATATTTTTAACAGAACGAGACACAAGAAGACCCAACCAAGACGGGTTTAGAAGAAGGTTTGATGCAGGAGCAATCAGGAAACTGGTTATGAGCATACCTAGCAAAAGGAGCACTCTTTTGGATTTGGGGGATGGGGGTAAGACTGCCTTTCTGCAGCAAAGGCAAGAGCCACAGCAGGGATGATAGAAATCTGTGTTATATCAGGACAGATTATTTCCCCATTTAGCCCAGGACTGACTACTATGACTGGCAGCAGCTCTCCAGGGTCTCAGGGAAGAGTCCTTCCCTTTACCTGCTGGCTGATCCTTTTAACTGGAGATGCCAAGGACTGAACCTGAGACCATCTCCATGCAAATCATGTGCTCTGTTGCTGAGCTATACCCCAGGGGCTTCATCCCGAAGCATTCCCTTCAGGACAACTTGGATATATTAAATAGCAAAGAAGCAGTGCATTTTAAGAACCATATTTTTCTTAAAACACACATCCCCTCAGAAATATAGCAAACATCAATACAGGTCTAATAGTCATCCCTTTTATGGATTTGTTCCCTTTGACCATGCATCCAGTACACATGGGGCTCATTTCATTATTATGATAGTTCTCATCTACACCAAGTGTGGGGAACTTTTGACCAGAGTACAGGGTACAGAATAATGGGCTCAAGGTGCAGGAAGCCAGATTTCGACTGAACATCAGGGAAAACATCCTAACTGTTAGAGCCATATGACAATGGAACCAATTATCTAGAGAGGTAGTGGGCTCTCCGACACTGGAGGCATTCAAGAGGCAGCTGGACAGCCATATGTCAGGAATGCTTTGATTTAGATTCCTGCATTGAGCAGGGGGTTGGACTTGATGGCCTTATAGGCCCCTTCCAACTCTACTATTCTATGATTCTATGACCCTCCTGATGTTGCTGAACTACAACTCCAATCATCCCTGCCAATTGGCCATGCTGGCTGGTGCTGATGGGAGCTGAGAGTCCCATCAACTTCTGGAAGGGCACAGGTTTCCCATTACTAAAGGACTGGTGATGGTTCTACAGCTGATTTTTTTTTTAAAAAAAGGTTTAGATCAGTGACAGGGAATTTGTGACCATTCAAAATATCACTGAACTACAACTCCCATCATCCTTGACCATTGCCCATGCTAGCTGGGCGAGTTGGAGTCCAACACCATCTGTAAGGGCCACAGGTTCCTGATCCCTGGTTTACACAAATTAACAAAGAATGATTCTATGAACACCTATTGGCAACAATAGTTTAATGAACTTCCATTTCCAGAGGAGGTACACTACTAAATAATGAATGTCCTGGGAGAGAGGATAGCCATGATCTTTATGCTGTGTGAGCATTCTACAGTGTGTTAATGGCAATGAAAATTCACTGGCATTCTCTATTTAGATCAGAGTATTGCTTGTATTTGCATGCATTGACACATCTTTGTTACAGACTTGGTGCATTTCTTAGGACCTTTCCAGAAAATACTTTTAATGCGCTAAGTTGCCACTCAGTTGTCATATTCCCTGCAATAGCATAGTGGCAAATTCAAAAGTGTAGCGTAGCTTCATGTTAGTCACAGCCACGCCCCCTCCCCCCTTTTTTGTTGCGGGGTTGAGAATGAGATCCTTATTCATGCCTTTTCCAACAACAATAGACGCTCCTAGGAGCTAATAAGCACAAAATAAGAGCTACTGAGAAGAGTCTTCTCAGTGGTTGACTCACCTCCTTTCAATCTGATTGGTTCCAATCAGCAGGAAAAGAGAAGGAAGCATGTTAGAAGACTCTTCTCATGGCTAACAACCCCTTTCATGCTGATTGGCTCATAGCATGCTGGAGATATAGGGATCCTGCTGGGACCCTGCTCCTAAAAAAGTAAAGGGTCTAAGATACACACCCCAAGCCTCCAGAAGAAATGGTATTTTGCCACTACTAAAAGCACAAAAATTTGTCACAAGGAAAAGATGATCCACGACTCCTCTCACATCTATAACCAAGGATTGTTGTCGCACAAGTACCTATTGGCTAGTGCCTCTGAATCACTACATTATAAGTCATATAATGCTAAGGCTAGGTGTTTCCCAGTTGTACCACCAACCAGTGACAGCTGGTGGTTCCATGTCAGTGGAGCAGTGGAATCTGCTCCAGGTTTTAGTCTGCACTATCAAGGAGCTATCCAAGGTGCTCTTTGAAAGTTCAGACTAAAACCTGGAGTTGATTCCACTGCCCCACTGACATGCAGCCACCAGCCACCAATGCAGCTTTGAAAATAAAAAGGAAACATGACAGACTCCAGGACATTTACCGTCTTCCTACACAATGTTTTGCCATTCATGAACCTTTTCCCATTCCTTTCGCTCTTTAAACCTTGTTGTTGTTGTTGTTAAAATGCTCTTTGAACGTTCTGCATCCAGCTTCCCTCTCCAGCAAGGTAGCACACACTTGTTCCATTTTAAAGAATACATCAGAATGGTTACCAATGAGGACAAAAGAGCACACACTGGAGTTGATTCAGAGCTAGCATTTATATAGCTCCAAGAATAAAATGTGCCCCCCCCCATCTGGAAAGGCCCAGGTGATGCATGGTTTGCAGCTCCCTCCCTGGACTGTCTTCTGCACTGCATTGATTTGCAGTTCTGATTTGGCGTCATGCATTGATTTTTGCAACTTCCCCTACTACTGCATGTCTTGATATATTTTCCATGCCTTTATTGGATTCTCTAAGCTAGCACAGCTCATCCACAGAGCTGAGTAAGGAACGCCTTACCTTGCAGGGCATTGTTTCATGTTTCTCTTTTGCCCAAATGAGTTTTCACAGGCTGTTGCATGAATATTTCCTCAGGATAATGGATACATTTCTCTAGGCTATCTTGACTGGCATGCCTGCATGGATTGATGCATTTTTACACTGACTTGTATGAAGTGGTGCATTTCTCAGGGGCACGTGGTTTGGTGTGTCACCCCCCCTCCCCTTCCAGGTTCCCTTGAGATAGATGGTTTGCTCTTTCCTCCGAGTAAAATAGATTGGTGCATTTCCTCGGAATGGGGTGCCTTGATTCATTTCTCTCTATGTCGCATGGACTAGTGCATTTCCCCTAGATGGCTTCACTCCTCTGTATCTTACGGGCTATGATCCTTTCGCACGGAGCTGTTGTGCATCTCAGGGGGCAATGGAGTTGTGGTGTGTAGTCTTGGTGCTTTCCGCCGGGTTGCTTCATTATCTCACGTGTAGGTGTATCTCCAGGTGCTACATGTAAAAATATCCTCTCTGAGCTGCATGAATCGGTGCATTTCACTGTCTCGCTCTTGCTCTCTCTCTGCATGCATTTGGTGCATTTTTCCGCCCGTGGTGCAACGTCTCACTCTTTTCACCGGACTGTTGCGCTTCTTTAGATTATTAAACACAGGATGGGACAGTTCCTTGGGTTGTTGCATTGATTTCGTGCATTTTTGTTACTCCCCCCTCCTTTTTTTACCTGCGATGCATCTGATTCTCTTCTGCTCCTCTTCCTTCCCTCCTCCTTCTTCCTAAAGAACCACCGGATGACATCATCCTAAAACTGAGCCCCGCCCACCGGCTTCCTCAATTGGCTTTCCCTGGTCCCCTCGCCCACCAGTTCGTCCACCCCATTGGCTCTGCCTCTTTGCCACTCGGAATCCGGCTTCCCCTCCCTTCTCCACGCGTGGGCGGTGCCTAAAGGGCTGTCCCGGGCCATGTCAAACGCTCGTTGGGCGGAATGCTTGTCAGTCAGAGATCTCTTAAAGGGGCAGGCGCGCCCAAGGTTTGCGCTGGGCGAAGGGGCGGGTTTTTCTCCTCTCTTCGTTCTCTGGATCTGCCTGGGCGGGCTGGAGGGGGGCGCCAGGCGGTGGCCGACCGATCGGCCGGCCGGGAGAGAGGGATGTGGGGGCTGGGGAGTGGGGTCCCCCTGGGGGATGGGAATCGTCCCTGAAGGCCGAGGGAGGGGGCTCAGCATCCAGGCTCCCTCCTGCATCCCTCCTGCATCAGCATCACCAGGAGCAGCAGCACCGCAGCCTCCTCTGCCTGCTGCAAAGGCAGGTAAGAACCGGGTTCAGGAACCCCCTTCTCCTCCCGGGAAACCCCGCGCTGCTCTCCGTTGCATCCGATCTCCTCGTCGCTCTCCAGTGTGGTGCCACCTCTCCCCGAGGGGACCCTCCGGCGCCTTTGCTTCGTCTTCCTCTCGCCCCAGCGCAGTCCAAAACGGCCCAGCAGTTTTCTCCCTGCTCTGCATCCCTCCCTCCCTCCTTCCTCGCCGGCCTTTCCCCAATGCGCCGCTGGCTCCCGCATCCCCAGGGCTCTGGCTCCCAAACGCACCATTGCGCTGCCACCCGGGGCTCTTTACGCTCCAAGCACCCATCTCTCCGTTAGCTTTGCTCCCCTCGGCACCCACACCTTCCCCCACGCGCTCGGCACGGATCCTCATCACGGCCACCCCGATCCTCCCGATAACCACCGCCTCTCCTTTCTCCCCTCGCCCATCCTGATTCTCCGACACGCTCCCTGCAACTCAACTCGGCCAGCCTCCCGGTACTCCCTGATGCTCGTCCTCTTCCTTTGAGCCCTTGCATCCTAAAGCAGAGTCTGTCTGCCGTCTTCTCTCCCCTGGTCCCCCCGAAAGCCTGCAACCGGCTGCTGGCTTCCCTCCTCCTGGAACCTTCTCAGTCTCCTCAACCCAATCCAGAGACCCACCTTCCAGTCCCCTCCATCTCTCCACCCACCTGGGCCCTTGGGTCTCCAGGGGTATGCTGACCTGCCCAGATGCTCAGTGCTTGCAATCTGCAGGGTGCTCCACATTCAAAACGGAGGGGGGGGAGAGTCCAGATTCTACCCCACACTTCTGCTTCATGCCCTTAGCTCACCAAAGGCCTTCTGTGTCCCATGCCCCCATATTTCTCCAGCTGCCTCTTTCCTGCGGCATCTTGTCTTTATATCCCCAAGCCTGCCCCTCTTCCAGACCCACATAGCCCAATCCCCAAGCACAGATGCCCCTTTGAACAGCCCCCCCTCCCTTCTGACCCCTTCCCCATTGTCTCCCTTTTCTCTCCAGTTCCCCTGACAAGCCTTGTTGGTGCTCTCCTCTGCTGTCCTCAGTTCCCCTTTGAGCCTTAGATGCTCCCATGTGAGGCAAAACCCAAACAATCTACCCACCCTCATCTATTCCGCAGGATACCTTTTGCACTGTGTCCTCTTTCCCATTTCACACTCCCCATCATTACTTACAGCAGGCACTCTTTTATGAGTTTGTTTCTCTCTGGAACCCCCAGGACCCCAAACACCAGTTTGCCCCAAGCTCTGCCATATGTCTACATTGCTCCCCGCCATCACTCCACCTGCCATTCAGCCCAGCATCTCCCCACTCCCTTGTGGCTAAAGCAACCCACACTGTATCTCTAGGCAACCTCTCTGCTCTTCCTCATAGGGAGCCTGCACCCTCTTCTGTCTGGAAATCTGTGTCATTCCACTCGATTCTATCCCATCTGATTTTTTTTAACCCACAATCAGCTCCAGTATCCCTTGTCTGGCCCAAACCCACAGTTCCATCTTTCTTGCCCTTGCCACCAACTTAACCTGTTGGCCCATGGTTGTGTCCCTTGACGCTCTTGTTTCTATGGTCTCTCACCCAGACCTGTGGACCTAGATCCCTACCATTTCTAACCTGTGCCTTGTCACCCCATCTCTTCTCCTCTTTTGCTGTAGTAGCTTTGTACCCACTCTGATTTCTCCTCAGTACCCTATATCAGGCAGTTCCATTAGCATATAATCTGGGGCTTTGATGCAAGCCCCTAATAACTTGTGCTGTCAAGGAATCAATGCATGTCTTGTCTGCCTACATAATCCAATGAAACTGTGGCCTAATATTTTGCAGAGAGGGGGGTCTTGGCAGAAGCAGGTGATTGGGATGGCTGATGCCAGTCTGAAGGTGCAGGGTGGGATTTCTAAGTAGACATTTCAGGGGGCGCAGAAAGACTGCTAAGGAGAATCCAGTGCAGGTGTTGGGGAGATGGAACTACATGGACAGTAAGAAAATGAGCCAGAATGTTGGTTCAGTTAAAAATGGAGGTGCCTGTAGAGGAGGAGAATGGCAGTCCAAGAGGCATATCACATTATAGCCCTGTCCCCAAAGGCAGAGAGTTTGATTAAAACTCCTGTTGTGGATTTCCAGGGCTACATTTCTTATCCTCAGGCAGCTATTGTGGTTCAACTGAAGTGAAGCTGTCTCTAGGAGGGTTTACAGTCTGAGCTTCCCACCTCCATACACCAAAGTTCATTGAGCATGCATAGCTGTCTTTAATATACCCTAGATACAGGTGTATAAAACAAGGTAAAAGCACACACCACCTTTCCTTGTGTTTGTGGGTGATGCTGTGGTCAGACACATGTAGGCAAACTCATAGGCAAGCAACATGCACCATTACTGTTTCATAGATGTGCTCATACAAGCTGTGATGTTAAACACATTTGCACAAGCAACTGAAAGTGCTGCACTCTGTGGGCAGGAGATAATGCATGTTCGTTGACAAAGATATGTGCCTATATACACGTTTGTATATGTATTGTGATATAAAGACAGTATCATATTGCACAAAAAATTGTGTCTAAGAATACAAACAGGAGTATTAGTCACACATGCAATATGCATCTGACTGCATGCAAAAATGTCAGGGATGACATGCTAGTGTAGACAAGTGTGACAACATGTGATGTATCTGCACAAGTATGGGAAGAAACCAAAGTGTCATCTGTTAGAGCAAATATGTAGGTGCTGCAAGCTCTTTTTGTGTAAAGTTGTACTGGAGTATGTTGCAGGTGTCTGTTGTGTGGAACAATTTATCTGCACTATGTGTGGGGTATATTTAATCAATGTGTCAAGATTAGTATAGTTGAATGTTATGACATTCTGAATAGATTGGACTAAATGTGACAGGTGAAAAATAATATTTTTTCTAAACATGCTTGTTCCAGTACATGTATAAAGTTCATTCCTAGGACACACTGATTTCCAGAAATGTAGTTCAACTTGCACCAATGTGTACCTATAGTCTTGTTTGTTTATTTGCACTCCACTTTAAGCATAAAATCTTATGTGTCATATAGCTGTATTCAGACAACTGGAACACCAGAGATAGGGCTCATGCTGCCCATGTGCAGTGGTGCTGACTTTTCTTTGCGCACACATAGGCCCCCATCTGCACTATACATTTAAAGCAGTATCATACCACTTGGCTTCCTCCAAAGAATCTTGGGAAGTGTAGTTTGTTGAGGATGCTGAGAGTTCTTAGGAGACCCCTATTCCTTTCAAGGAGCTACAGTTGCCAGAGTTCTCTGGGAAGAGGGATTGACTGTTAAGCCATTCCGGGAATTGTAGCTCTGTGAAGAGAATAGGGGTCTTCTAACAACTCTCAGCATCCTTAACATTTGCCAGGGCCTATTTTGAACCCAGCCTGTGCTATGTATGCACAGATGTTCATGTGCACGCAAGCACAAGTCAGCATCATTGCACATGCACATTTTGATCACCATGACCCATATGCCAATCCTAGCAGCATGTAAAGGCATTTTTGGGTTGGGAATCTACAAACACGTAAACATGTGCAATATTGGTGAAATTCTAGATTCTGTTTCACAGAGATGCAAATTCTTAGCTCAAAATAAACTAATGTTGTGCTGCGTTAAGTTAAATTAGCATAACTTAGGTTAATTTTATTGCTGTTCATAATGTTGCTTCCACAAGAGAGGAGTTTCTTCAAATAACCTAGAATGTTTGTCAGTGAGTGTGTGGTGAGGAGGGATGACAAGCAGAAAGAGAAGCTGCGGTTATTGAGGAGGGGAGGTGTATGAGAATGGCATAACTAGACAGCCTTTCCCTCTCTTTATTTCCGAGTGTTTGCTAGACTCTTCTAGGGTTAGAAACATTACTGGCTTAAAAAAAGGAGTGGGAGATGTTCAGGATGTCTACTCTTGTGTCTGAAGCTGGATTCTGAGCTTGTCTGATGTATCTACAGTCCATATGTAAACCTTTGGTATTGAGTGTTGTGTGGTTTTAGTGCTAGGAGTGTTCATATATTCCTCACGCTGTCTGTCTATGAGTGTATGTGTGAGAGAGACAGAGAGAATGTGAATGTTGGTGTCTCTTTTGTATTAGCCTTAGCATCCACAGCTGTAATCATAAATGTCTCAATCTCTCTCTCCCCGTGTGTAAAAGGTGTGTAAATTAACGTGCCGAAGTTTGCTTATTTATTTATTTTATTAAAGTATTTATAAGCCGCACTTTCATAAAGTCCATCAAGGCGGTTTACAAAATACAAAACATTATAAAATTAAAAACCAATAAAACATCATTAAAAACAATACTAAAGGCATCACCAAATATTGCATTGGTTGGAAGAAAAAAATCATGGAAGTCCATCAAGGCGGTTTACAAAATACAAAACATTATAAAATTAAAAACCAATAAAACATCATTAAAAACAATACTAAAGGCATCACCAAATATTGCATTGGTTGGAAGAAAAAAATCATGTTAAATGTCCTGTCTAAAAAGTTCAGTTTTCAAGAGAAGCCTAACAGAAAGAATTACAGTTCCTGCCAAACCCCTATTGGTAGAGATTTCCACAGAGCAGGCCTGTCACACTAAAACCTCGGTTCCTGTTGGACGCCAACCGAACGCTAGGGGCATGGGGAACCACCAAAAGTGTCCCATCCAGATGGAATGTAGAGTGTCAGGCAGTCCTTAAGGTACTTTGAGCCAAAGTTGTTTAGGGCTTTGTGAACTTGTGTTACCTTGAACCTGGCCTGGTAGTAAATTGGCAACCAGTACAGAGTTACTGTACTGGTCTATTGTGTGCATAAAAGGGCAGAGAAATCAAATGCTTGTGTTCCATGGTTCCACAAATCTGACCATTTTGTGTATGTCTCTCCTGTGTCCTAGTCTTAGTATGTCTGTTTTCCTGACTGGTTACTGTAGGTGTTCTTAACGTCTTCTGAAGGCATGAGAGTGACTGTGCAAGTGTGGGCTTGTCTTGGCCTTGGAAATTGTATATTTTTCAGTGTGCAAGATTCTGATGGTCCTCAGCATTCACCACTCCTGTTGGGTGGCTTGTTTGGTTCAATTTGTTTGTCTTGGGGCAGGAGGGGAGAGGAAAAGGTGTATGAGGCACTGAGAATGACATCTGCCATCTCTGTGAGTATTGACTGCATGGCTTTATATTTCTCTATAGGTAGGGCTTAATTTGAGCCAGGATTCCTCAGAGGTCAGCCCTAGAACTTATCAGTGACAGGGTTTGGCCCTTGAATAGGTGAGAGCTCTTTTTAAAAATTCATTTGAAAGCATTTCTATCTTTCAAGCCCTGCTGGCATCTTTTCTAGGCACTTCTAAGGGCTTCTGTTTATCTTGTTATTCCAGGGAAACCAAACATCTGCACCTGGAGATGCAATACGTGCAGCCAGAGGTGCTTTTAAGTGCAGGACCCATAGTAGACAATGAGGTCTGGCAGTTGTTTGAGCAGTCAGTGATGAATACCTGGAGCCAAAGTCTTATCCTGCACCTTCTGACTGGCTGTCAGGAAACTGTACCTTTGGACGTGTGCAGAGCATCTTTCCCTAACAACTGAGGCACTTCCATGTACCTGGGCAGTGGTGCAGCTAAGTAATTTGAGACTCTAGATTTACCTGGTCTTATGGGGGAAGGGGGCTCTTTAAATGTTAATATGTATTACTTCACCTACTTCAAAATATGGTAAACTGGTCCTGGTGCATTTGGGGGCCCTCCTGCTCATTTGGCTGAAGGGGGCTATCAACTTTTCCCCCGGAGTCCTGCCTGATGGTACCATTCTGCCTGGGACTTAATGGGAAGAACCTTTAAGTCAAGTGGTGCAGCTTTGGGATAGGCTTGAATCCCTCAGCGTTCCTCTTTTTTAAAAAAACCCACTGCACCTGTGTTATTGTTCCAGAGGAGGTGAGCATAAAACATTATCTGTCACAGCACAGGTGTAATTCCTGTTTATAATATTGTATGCATGCACACGTGTGTGTGTGTTAAATTTGAAGTACTGTACTGTGTGTAGAAGGAAGGAGTATTGGGCCTAGTGTGTGGCTTCAAACTCCAGGGAAGTAGGCTTGGGTTAAACATAGCAAGAACTATTGCTAAGGGGAGTTCAGCAATGGAACAAAATGTTTATGGAGGTGGTGGAATCTCCTTTCTTGGAGATATTCCAAAGAATGTATCATTGGGAGTCCAATAGGTATAGTCTTTCATGGCCCATGGGACAGTTGATCCGCTAGGGTAGAGGAAGGAAACCTGTGGCCCTCCAACAATTAGCTAAGCTGATTGGGGCTGATAGGGGTTGAGGCCAACAACTTTGGGAGGGCTAAAGGTTCCCCATGCCTGCACTAGTGCCTTACATTGTTGATATTGGTGTGCATGAATTAGAATAATAGAATAGTAGAGTTGGAAGGAGCCTCTGTAAGGCAATGAGTCCAACCCCCTGCTTAATGCAGAAATCCAGGTTAAATTACCTCTGCCTCTATTTAACATTATTTCAAATCCCTGCTTTCCATTTCCCTCCCCCACAAAGTGTTCAAAGCAGCTTACAATACTAATAATACTAGAAGCAAAATGAAAAGATAAAATGTAATTTAAAATAACAGCATCACCACCAACAAAAAACCCCCGCAAAGCAAGTGCCCCATTAAAAACCCAAGAAAGTAAGATAATTTCAGTTTGCCACCTAAAAGATAACAAAGTTGCCATAAGGGGGTATTCTTGGGGAGGGAATTCCACAACTGGGGTGCCACTGCAGAAAACATCCCATCTCTGGTTGTTCTTCTCCTAACCCTGAAGCCAGGTCGCGCTAAACAGGGTCCCAGAACGCGATCTTAAGCAGATGACTTGCTGGTTTGATAAGAACATAAGAAGAACTGTGCTGGATCAGGCCACAGGCCCATCTATCCAGCATCCTGTTCTCACAGTGGCCAGCCAGATGCCTATGGGGAGCCCACAAGCAGGACCTGAGTATAACAGCATTCTCCCCACTTGATTCCCAGCAATTGGTATTCAGAAGCATATTGCCTCTGACGGTGGAGGTAGAACATAGCCATCATGGCTACCAGCCACAGATAGCCTTGTCCTCCATGAATTTATCTAAACCTCTTTTAAAGCCATCCGAGTTGACAGCCATCACTGCCTCTTGTGGGAGCAAATTCCATAGTTTAACTCTGTGCTGTGTGAAGAAGCTTTTGTTTGTCCTGAATCTTCCAACGTGCAGCTTCGCTGAATATCCCCGAGTTCAAGAGTTATGAGAGAGGGAGGAAAACTCCTCTCTATCCACTTTCTCCACACCATGCATAATGTTATGCTCCTATATCATGTTTCCTCTTACTTGCCTTTTCTCTAAACTAAAAAGCCCCAAATGTTCCTCATAGTGGAGTTGCTCCATCCCCTTGATCACTTTGGTTGCAGGAGGAGGCGGGAGGAGAAGAGGGAAGAATTATGACTACAAAATGAGCAGCCACAGAGAGAGAGAGAGAGAGAGAGGCCATAGCTGCACCTTACATTTAAAGCACTCAGAGCCTGTGTGGCGTAGTGGTTAAGGTGTTGGACTACGACCTGGGAGACCAGGGTTCGAATTCCCACACAGCCATGAAGCTCACTGGGTGACTTTGGGCCAGTCGCTGCCTCTCAGCCTCAGAGGAAGTCAATGGTAAACCTCCTCTGAATACTGCTTACCATGAAAACCCTATTCATAGGGTTGTCATAAGTTGGAATTGATTTGAAGGCTGTCCATTTCCATTTTTATACCACTTTCAGTCATGGCTTTCCCCAAAGTATCCTGGGAAATGTAGTTTGTTAGGAATGTTAGGAGAGTTGTTAGGAGACCCCATATTCCCCTCCCATAGCTACAATTCTCAAAGTGGTTTAACAATCAGAACTCTGAGAGAGAGAGGAAAGGGGGTCTCCTAACAAGTGTTTTAAAATTAAAACTGCTTTAAATTGAATGTGCAGATAGTACAGCCTAAACAGTGATGAGCCTGCTCCATCCCTGTCAAAATCTGGGGTCATGGGTGTTCTCTACACTATTTTCCCCACCCTAGCAAAACAGGGGCTCAAGCAGCCCCTTTGCCCGACAGCTGTCCGTTGCTGACCCTATAGTACACTAATGGACCTTTAAGCAAGGGGCCTAACTAAAAGCCAGATACTTCAGACTCAGACACTACTCAAGCTGAACCTGAGCTGCAAAACACTGGGGTCTGACTTACTCCCTCTGGGACAGCTGCTTAATTTTAAAAAATGTTGTCTCCGACAAATTCAAAAGGGGTTGAAGGACAAGAGAGGGCAAAGATGAAGCTTGGGGTCATCATCAAGTGCTTGCGAAACAAATTTGTCTCGCCCTGCCCTTTATGTAGTGGTTTTTGTCTGTCTAACTGGAGCCCTGCCTGTCTACAGTTAACCATGGGGCCTTGCCTTAGGCTATTTAGCAAGGCCGTGGCTAAGGTAAAAATTGAACCAGGGTTGCCCTGCAGAAAAAGAGTATATCTGCGTTGGCCCAAGAGTGCTGTTGTGAGAGAAGAACAGGGTTTGAGAAAGGCCTGGAGTATGGAGGCTGTTCTAGGTACAGGGAGCAGCCTGGTAGAAAGTAAAGAGGCAGGCGAAAGGAGGCAACGGTGGGGTGGCAGTGATGGGTTGGAAAATGTGGAACTTCATTTAACAGGGTAGCATTTTAGGACACAAACTTGGTACAGAGTATGCAGAAAGGGCTTCAGTTTATTCAAAGCGCTGCTGCTATTGCTCCTGCTGTTGTCCATGCCAAGTTAGGTTGTCTGTCTGGAATGCAACATTGTGCTCGAGAGAGAAGGCAATCGGCAATGGGGATTGGTGGCACAGGAGCAGAGAGTTTACAGCCGGGTCAGGAATCTGTGGCCCTCCAGAAATAATAACAGCAATAAAAACACAATTAGAAATCAATATTCGGATATGTCCTGGGCCACCTGAATGAAGTTTGCGGACCACTGGTTGCTGTACGTCAACTCCCATCATTCCTCAGCTGATAGCCATGTTGGCTGGGGTTGACAGGCTCCCTCTCCAGGTTTAGCAAGATGCTAATGATGGTGAGTTACAGTTCATGGAGGATAAGGTTGTCAATGGCTACTACTAGCCATGCTGGCTATGCTCTACCTCTAAAGTCAAAAGCAGTATGCCTCTGAATACTGATTGCTGGGAATCACAACTGGGGAGAGGACGGTTGCACTCAGGTCCTGATTGCGGGCTTCCCACTGGTTGCCTGTTCGTTTCCAGGCCCAATTCAAGATGCTCACACTACTGTTATAGCCCTGAATGGCTTTGGTCCCAAATATCTGCCTCCTTCCCTACATACCCTCTCAGGTGGAACTTCCTCCCCACAGAGGTGCGTCTGGCAACTTCATTATACAGTTTTAGGCTAATGCTGAAGATGTGCCTTTTTACCCTGGTCTTTGACTCCTGAGACATATATTTTTAGGACCCGCCCTATTTTGTGATTTTAGGTTGTTTTTAATTGTTTTAATGCTGTATTTTAAAATTGTAGCCCACCCTGGGACCTTTGGATGAAGGGTGGTAATAAATGTTAATGATCATCATCATCATCATCTGGTTGGCCATTGTGAGAATAGGATGCTACTAGATGGGCCACTAGCCTGATCCAGTAGGGTTTTTCCTCCTTCCTCTTACCCAGTTGCATTGGTAGAGAATGGGGCAAGGGCAGGTAGGTATATAAAATTTATGGCGCAGTGTTTCAGTGATCGCTAGGCTATATCGCATCTCAGACTTGATGGGGTGGAATAGCCACTTGATGCTAGGGATGGGATCAGTTGGTCAGTGCTGGTTCAAAAGCACTCCGTCAACCTAACAGGCTGGCATCGATTCGAGTTTGTTCTGTATCTGCTTGCCGCTGCTTTACCGATCTGTGGTTTTTTCTCTCTCAGGAAAAATATCGATATTAATATAAATATTTTTAAAGAAAATATGAAATATTGATATTTCCTTTAAAAATATTGATATTCTGAAGAAAAATATATTTTAAAAGGAAATGTCAATAAATTGTCATTCTTACAATCGATGTTTTGGAGGCAGACTTTTTTTTTAAAAAAAAGTCAGTTTTCAAAAATAGCCATGGAAATTTGCTACATTCAAATCTGATCCTCAGCGACTGAGAGTAAGCGAATTAATGGAAAATTCAGTACCAAATCTGAATTGGTCAGAATTCTAGCACTGTATTAAACTCTACACAAACAAGAGCTGGGTGGGATCAAGGAGACATTACACTATTCTTATCAACTGCCCCACATCCTCATGGGGAGTGTGTGTCCCCCCGAACTGTGCACTTAAAGATGTTCTGTCTCCTTCTGTTCCCACGTCATCAGCCTTTCCTCACAATGTTACCTGTCCTTGCTGTTGCTTCTTGTTCACTCCCATCCCTGCAACTTGTCAGGTCATATCCACCCCATACATTTAAAGAACATGGCTTCCTCCAAAGAATCCTGGGAACTGTAGTTTACCCCTTACAGAGCAAAACTTCCCAGTACCCTCAACAAACTACAGTTCCCAGGATTCTTTGGAAGAAGTCATATGCTTTAAGTATATGATATGGATGTGACCTCAGTCCTTCAACTTGTAAAAAAGAGAGTAAACCCCCTAGGTTGGATGTATGTTACAGTACTTCAGTGCTCTGTACAGCACTTAGCACATCTGAGTGAAGATAATGCTGAGTCAAGAAGAGTGTGAAAACAGCCGTCTTGATACCATGTAAGCAGACTTGCATAATTCATAACTCAGCAGAGTTTTTTAAAAAACTTGTGATATTTTGAACACACCATTGCCATCACTCTTTCCTCAACTCATTTGCCCTTTTTGACTGTAAGGAAGGTCCCAGTTATTCTTTCCATAACATGCGTGAAGTGTTTTTTCTTATGATCGGGAAAAGTGAGGCAGGGAAGTCAATTTCCCAAGGTCTCTTGATAACCTCTGTTGTGATCTGAGCTCCAATTTGAATCTAATCCCCACAGATTCATGGCCACTGGGCCTCACTGTCTGGGAGTGGGAGAGAAGCAGCACAGGGCACAGATTGTAGTGTCCGTTGTTTTCTTCAGCTGTATTTGTGGGGAGGACTAGGGCAGGGATCGTTTCTGCACAGAAGTGAGGCTGAATTGGCCGATGACCCTAAGTTGAGGCAGGAGAGGGTGTTGCTCTAGGGAGCTAGTTGTCCCACATGGAGAGGAAAATAAAGGGTAGGGCGGGGCTGGATTGGTTTCTGGCACCTCCTGTTCTCCAACCGGCTGAGCATCATGCCTGACCTGTGATTACACTTGCTCTCCCCATCCACCCACAAAGTTAATAGCAAGTTTTCTCTTCCTTCCTCATTCCCCATGGCCAACCCAGCACTGTTCCGGACCAATCCTTTTACTTGGGAGGCGGTGGCAAGAATGTAATATTTGCTATAGTAACATCTCTGATCCCATTATCTCCATTCATAAGAAGTTTGCAAAACCGTGAGTGTGTCGTCTTGTTGGCTGGTCCCCAGACTCCTGGCTCCCAGCCTCTCTTCCATGTCCCTCCCTACAAGGGAAGTACTGCTATGCTAGGGACCACAGCAGTCCACCACACACATCTTGCAACATCTGTGGGCTTGAAACTGTGCTGGTTGGTCCAGACTCACAGTTCCAGCCTTCTGCCGTTAGCCTAGTTTGCTCTTCCAAGAACAACACATCACACCACCTCTGGAATTCTTCTTCCTTCATGGAGCCCTGGGACTGTGCCTTCCCACATCATAGGAAGCTGCCTTATACCAGGTCAGACTCTTTCTTCATCTATTGTTGTCTACTCAGACTGACAGAGGCTCTCTAGGATCTCAGGTATTTCCCATCATCTGCTCTTTTAACAGGAGATGCCCGGGGGGGGGGGGGTTTACTTCTGAGATGGGGTCCCAGCTGTGACTTCTTAGAAGAAACTTTTCTGGTTTCCCTGTTCCTCCCCTCATTTGATCCAGATACCATTTCCTTACTTTTCACCTAGAGCAGGGATTCCCCAACATTTTCCCCTATGGACCATTTGAAAATTGCTGAGGGTCTTGGCGGACGACTAAGTGGTTTTTGTACTTATTGTAGCAGTTGTAATTTGCTGTGTTAGATGCCGTATGGTTTTTAATTGTATTTTTAGAGACATGCCACGGACCACCTGGATGAAGCTCATGGATCAAATTTGGGAACCCCTGACTTAGAAAACTCCAGAGGTCCCAATTCTTTGGCATTTTAAGGACCTCTCTCTCTCTCTCTCTCTCTCTCTCTCTCTCTGCAGGATCTGGGGCTAAACTTTCCTGACAGCCACCCGTCCTTCCCTGAGGAGCCCCCCAGGCGCCCCTCCCCACCCCACTTGGCATGATGATGTGCGAAGTGATGCCAACTATCAATGAAGACAACCGCCGCGGCTCGGCCTATGGGGCCGATGATGCCAACTTTGAGCAGCTCATGGTCAACATGCTGAATGAGCGCGAGCGGCTGCTGGAGACTCTGCGCGATACGCAGGAAAGCCTGGCCACCTCTCAGCTCCGCTTGCGCGAACTGGGCCACGAGAAGGAGTCCTTGCAGCGCCAGCTGAACATTGCCCTCCCACAGGTCAGGAATGGGGATGGGTGTGTTCACATGTGAAGCTGGTAGAGATGGGTTGGGGAAAGTTTGCAGGGCTGGCTGGGGAATTCAAAGTGTTGAGTTGGTGGGAAGAGGCGGCGCTGGCTGGAAGTTCAAAGCATTGTCAACTGTGAAGATCTGACATGTAGATGGTTTGTGCTGAGGGCATGGCTTCAGTGGGGGAATCCCCGCTTTTCTGGCGTAACATAGAGACATAGGGAGTCGATTTATATTGAGTCAGGCCATTGTTCCATCTAGCTCAGTATTGTCTACACTGACTGGCAGCGGCTCTCCAGGGTTTCAGATTGGGAACATTCCCAGCCCAAACTGGAGATGATGGGGATTGAACTTGAGATCTTCTGCATGCAAGACAGATGTTCTACCACTGAGCTACTGTCCTTCCCAAAGGAAGTGTAACTTTAGCAAGAGAATGTTGTGCTCACATGGCTAGTTGAGTGGTGTGGATCAATGTTTGGATTGCCAGGGGGAGGGGTGGCAGAAGGGACCCAACGTCTTTACCCTTCTGCGGTGGCCCCATAAACTACTGTTTTTGTTTTGATTTGTTTTCTGGTTCTACATAGCTTTATTGGCTTTAGGACTACTGGGTGTGTGTGGCATCAATGGATGGAAATTAGCAGGTGGAGTTAGTGAATTTCATTAGGGGCCCCTATTGGTCGAGCGCTGGTGCAGATTTCTCTGTCCATAGCGATCAGATGCAGCTGGCATCATGTGGACATGCAGGCTAGACATCCGATTGCAGGAAAAATGCACCTGATCTCCTCCCCCTCCCCCTAAATTGCCCTTGTTTTGTGCTGCTCATGATCAATGTGTGTGTTTTAGGAGCAGTGACATTCCTTCACTATCTGCTCAGATTGGCAAGAGACTGTTCTTCCCTTGCAGTTTGTGGCCTTAATGGCTTCCTTGCATCATCTAGGAGCAGTTTGCTCTGCATCTTCCTTGCAGCGGTCCACCTGGGTTGCTCCTGCTCTTTGCCTAGGCTGCACTGTGGTCTGGGGTAGCTGTGGTTAATTGTAGGTGGAGTGATTGGCGACTCTGCTTTTTGTTAGGGGTTGGGTTGGACTCTGATCTTCCACCCCAGGGGTGGTGCCCTCCAAATCTTGCAAGACTACAGCTGCCATCATCCCTGACCATTGGCCATGCCGGCTGGGACTGAGTCCAACATCACTAAAGGGCACCAAATTGCCCACCCCATATTGCTTGCCCATTTGGCTTCTGTGTCCCGGACAGGGATGGTATAGGTGTCTTGCTATATTTTTATGAAAGTGTGGTCTATAAATATTTAAATAAATAAATAAAAAATTAAAACATATTGGAAACGGGATATCCAGGCCCGGTGCCAGCAGGCGGCAAGGTCAGGCACTGGCCGAGGGGCCCTGTGTCCCAGAAGAGTCCCTGAGGGGCCCCTTCTTAGGCTGGGAGGGCAGAGCTCCCAGTCTGCAATCTGCACCAGCACTGAGGCACGGGGCCCAGCAACCTGACGCTTCTGTGGATCACAGAGCAGGAGCTCTACCCCACCAGGAAACACCCCCCTATGCAAGTGGCATGGGCTTTACTGTAAGAGATTGATGCCCCTGCTGCCATCTTAGTTGATGGCAGGTGTGTGCATGCAGTGCGCCGACATGGGAGGTAGGTTGGGCAGGCAGGACTATTTAAGCCAGCGCCACCTGCATCGGGAGTGGGTTTCGGGAGCATGACAACACAGGTCCAAGGCTGTCTGATGCCCAAGGGCCCAGTCATGCCTGGTGCTGGCCATGGGAATAGCCTGGAAGTGGTCAGATCCTAGGCCGTTCAGATCAATTAACTGTCACTTGAATAGTAGAAAGCTGCCTTACAACAAGTTGGACCATTGGGAAATAGGGAGTCGCTTTATACTGAGTGAGACCATTGGTCCATCTAACTCAGTATTGTCTACACTGACTGACAGTAGCTCTCCAAGCTTTCATGCAGGCGTTTGTCCCAGCCCTAAGGGTGCAGCCTCATTCATTCTGCATGACTTTTCTGACATTTCAGCCAAAAAAGGCTCCCAGAGCAGCTTACAGATCACTAAAAAAGAAGACAGCCTCTGCCCTCAGGCTTACAATCTAAAAAGACAGGACACAAAAGAAAACAGGAGGAAGCTATTCCAGGGTTACACCGACTGCAGTTTTTGTTAGATTCCCTTCTACCACCACACCCCTTCAGATTTCAGGTTCACAGATGTTAAGCCACCAACTCATTACTCGCAAGTAGCAAGTTTGACTGTTTAGTGTGGTTTAGACATTGACGCCTTACAGAAATTGAGATGCAAGTCACAGATGTGGGAGATGGGGTGGTGTAGAGTCCTGTGTGGCTTTTAGGTGCTGCAATGCAATTTCAGAGGTAGCTCTTTATTGTTTCAGGGTGTCAGGGGAAATGGATTGAAAGGAACATGGGAAAGTCATGTTTTGCCTCGTCATAGGGCAGGCAGTAGGAAGTGGGGATGGGTAGAAATCAGTGGTGACCTGCAGTGAAGCCTTTGGTTTATATGGCTCATACAATCTGAGAGGTATGGAAGTGCTCCTGACCCCCTATAATTGTGCACAATACACAATTTTCTAGATTTTGTGTAGTGCATCATGACGTACCTGCTAAAATTCAAAACCTCTATTCAAGGGCACAACCAGTGCTTCTGCAACAGAGATATGCTTCTGTTGGCCACAGGCACGCATTGGATAGTAACGATGGCCTCACTACTGTTTGTTTATTAAATGTATATAGCCAAAGGCTGTTACAAAAGCAAAACATAAAACATAACTATACACAAGACTAAAATAAAACAAGCAATAATTTGCTAATAAATTCAATTACAGCTATTAGCACATTTGACTCTAAGTTTCTTTGCTGCCAAGGCAAACTTGGCTGTAGATAACACAATGTGGGGTTGTACAGAAGATAATAAAAGGATCACTTTTTGGGAACTATTAAGGTCTTTCCTCGTGGCAATCAAAGGATTTAAAAAATTTTCACGTGGGAGAGAGAACATTGGGCATACAAGCATATAGTGTACCAAATCCTCAGGTACCTTGCATCCAGCTATGCATAAACGGTCACCAATAGGAATTCCAAGGTATCTGCCCTGTAAATATGCTGAAGGCATTACCTGGAATCTCAGCTCAGTGTATGCTTTGCGCAGGGGGGCCAACGTTAGTATATCAAAATAATTAAGGGCTGTACCATTTGGCATAATATGTGGAAACCAATGGGAAAAGGATGAGGTGGCGATCGCTGCTCTATCCACTTGTAGGCCATGTTCGAACATGAAATTACGTAGCGCATCTGGGTTAAAATTTGTAAGAAGGGTGGGCGTCAAAAGATATTGGAAACCAAGGGCAAAAAAGTTAGAGGCCCAGCCCCCATTTTCCATTTGGTCCTCCCAGCATAGTTTTACCAGGGAGGATGAGTCGAGGAGCGAAAGTTTTTTCCAATAGCGTAGAAATGATAAATCAAGTCTAACCATTAAGGAAGGGGCATTTAACTCCAGTCTCACATGAGCGGCTGGGGTACTTTTTGGGAGGCCCAAGATTTGTTTAAAAAAAGTATTTTGGATTGACTCGAGGGTCATCCTTAGTGAGTGGCCCCAGATCTCATTTCCATACAAAATTGTGGGAAGAAGCTTAGCTTTATAGAGATTGAGCATAGGTCTTACTAGTTGGCCAGACTACTGATATGTTACAGGTTATTTGTCCATGCAATTTTGGAACATTTTTTTTAAAAGGTATTTCTTAGGGTTCAGCATGTCAGATTAGTCAACTAATGACTGACTAATCCAAAAAGACAAATGTTAAGGGGGAGGGGTGTGTGGTGCTAGCTAAGTATGACGGGTTTACTTATTTGAGAAACTATTTTGGTTCTGGTGTGAGTGTAATGGGGAATAAAGAGGAAAATATTGAAAGAGCATTAGCTTTTGCTAATACATAAATTAGTAATCTCACTTTTCCTTCAGTATATTATAAAGGCACTTGTATAATATAAATTTTGACTCGCAGCTAATAATTTACAGTGCAATCCAATGCATGCCTACAGAGAAGCAAGTCCCACTGAGATCAATGGGATTTACTTTCAAGTCAGTGCGCATAGGATTGCAGTCAAGTTAAGAAATAGTTGCTTTTATTATGTGTGTGCTTTTCTTATGCAGGTGAGAAGACAAAGGGGTGATATGATGGGAGGTTATAAAATCACAAGTAGATTAGAAAAGTGAATAGCAATTTACTTTGTCATTTCAATACTAAAACAGGAAGCAGAGATGACCAGCAGTAAAATAACTATAGAAAACCAATAGGCTAGGATGAAGTGGTCATCAGCCGCAACTTGTTAGAATGTCCCCAAAACCTTGATTTAATGATTCAGCAGGGAATGGAAGACCTTATTAACTGCAGGAGCTTTGAAAATCTGCATAGCTGTGATTGTACCATGGATGATAACATCTAATGTGGAATCCAATGGCTTGATTGTCAGGTTGCCTTTCTCCCCTGCCTTGCTTCAAAGTAAGTCTTAAACCTCAAGGATGCAAAGAAGATCCTGAAAATGTGTTGGCAGCTTTAGCTTTTAAAAAAGAAAAAAAGATTGAGGAAATAATCTGGATAACTGGGGTGACAGAACTTGAACACAACTTCATTTAATGATTCCAATGATGATCAAATAATGATCAATAATGATCAAATTATATCACTGAAAACATACAAAAGCAAGTATAAAATATTTTCTGGATGGACTTCTTTGCATACCTCTGCTTAAAAATATATAGATAGGGTGAGATATTTCACATTAATTATCTTCATTTGTTGCCCTTATTCCATGTGTGGAGTTTGGTATTTTTCTCTAGCACAAATAAGATAGCTGAATACTGTAAATTACACCTGGGCTACTGAGTTTCCAAAGAGGAGGGGGCGGGAAGAATTGCTAGACCTATAGTAATCCTGCAGGTAGAGTCTGTCATCTTAATCTTTGTACAGCACCTATAAAACGTTATGCCAGCAGTGACAAATCTGTGGCTTTGCAGATATTGTTGTACTACATCTCCCATCATCCCTTACTGCTGGCCATGCTGATTGGGGCTGATGAGAGGTGGAGTTCAACAATATATGAAGGGTCACAGGTTCCCCATCCTTGCTTTAGGTGATTTAGAAAGGATGCTAATCTTATTCTGTGTCAGGAATGGGACACGCATATAACTCTCCAGATGTTGTTGGACTTCAGCTCCCATCAATCCTAGCTAGCATGGCCAGAGCTCAGGGATTATGAGGACCACAGGTTTCTCACCCCTGCTCTAGGTATTTCTGAGAACTAGTCCATCCTTCCAGGTAATGGGCTTTGCATGATGCTACATACTGCTTATTCACATCAGAGCTGAACAGGCAAGGTAGATCAAAATGTTTCCCATGAACTTGATAGATGGATTGGTAGCAACAGAATGAAATTCAGCCATAACAAACAAAAGTGTCATACAACCAAATTAATCAAGTGGCCAGGCAACAGCAGAAGGAATACAAATCTATAATAGATGGTTATATGAACTGCATCTAAGTCAGTATAGTGTGGGGTTACAAAGGGCCCTGGTTGGGCTTAAAAACAGGTGCATTGTTTCTAAGATGAAGTAAGAACATCAGGGAGACAGCTAGAGCGTAATAATGGATGACTTCCAGCTACCCTCAAATTGACTGGGTAAATGTAAATTCAAGTTGGGACAAAATACTATTTCTAGATACAATGAGTTATCGTGTCTTGGAGCCGTTAGTCATGAAACAGACAAGAGAAGGGGCAATAATTTAGGGCACAGTCCAACTTGTATTTTCTCCAGGCTGAGGGGAGTGTGATGGGGCGCAAGCCCCTTGCCTTGTCTCAGCTGCAAGAGAGCTAGGACTCTGCTGGCTCAGCCGAGGGTCCGCTGGGGAAACCCAGTCCAGTGGAAGGGGTGCTGATGGGAGCCGGTGGAAGGCTTGAAAAAGGGACATTTCAGGGGTGTGTTGGAGGAGGGCCTGGGCGGGGACTTACGTAACATCCAACTTCCTTTTGGAGCACTCCTGTGGGTTCTGATCTGGGCCAAAGTCACTCCAAGAAAAAGGTTGGTCTAAGAAAATAATCATTATGGAAGTCAGTGGGCAGTGCTTGCTTGCTGGTAGCGGTATTCGCGAGAGCTGGCTTTTTATTTTCTGTTCATGCGCACAGCTGTGGCTGAGTTGACGCTCCACCAACCTGGTGGCTCCCGAATAGTAAATGGATGCTATGGAGCTTTCTGCTGGTTCCTCCTCACTGGCACCCCTTCCGCTGGCTTCCCCTGAGTTGGATTGCTCTGCCCGCCTTGATGGTGTCAGATCTAGTGCAAGTTGTAAGTCTTGTTGATTTGCTTAGAAACAATGACCACAATGCTATCAAATTAAACGTAGGAGAGTGAGAAATTGCCCAGAGTGTCCAATAGTCACTTAATTTCAAAAGGAGAAATTTCTCAAGAGACAGGATTGGTTAAAGGAAACTGGAAGTGCAACTAGGAGGCTCATATCCCTTCAGGAAGCTTGGAGACTATTTAAAACCACTGTAATAGAGTCTCAAAATGTATACTTAGATTAGAAGAGGTACAAACAAGCCCAGCAGGATGCCAGTCTGGTTAAACAGTAGAATCAGGGAGGCTAGAAGGGTTTAGAGCAATCAAGCTCCAGTAAAACTAGCTCTGGATATTTGCAGCAGAAATCTGCTATGTGCAGCATTAGGTGGCTTGTTCCTGTGACATCAGAAACCTTCCTCAGCCAGGCAGTTTTTCATCTTTTTAAAAATCGTGTTTTTTATTTTAAAAAACACTGAATAAACTTGCAAACCGCACTTTAGAAACATTTATTAAAAGCAGACAACTCACCTAAAGCATGTGAGGATAGACAAGACAGATGACCGAAACTATATGATTGATAGTAAATACATCAGTCATATGCATTATGCAAAGGTGGAGGGGAGGGAGAAAGCTGGACCTGCCCTGCAGAAAGAGAAGAAGGCACAGAATCCTGTTTTAAGGAATATTGTACACACCCTAAGATTTTCAGCAATGCAAGCAAGCAATTGCCTGGGGAGTATGAAGAATCACTGTCCTGGAGATTTTAAAGGAAAATCTTAGAGGTGTCTGAAATAGGGTTGCTGGGTCAGAAGCATTCCAAAACCTGAAATTTCAGGGGTGGCCCCTAGTAATGTTATGGGGGCAGGCCCTAGTGATGTCATTAAGTATGATATGTTAAGCATCAACCACAGTTGTTTGGAGCATATCACTCAAACAAAAAAAATTCGCTGATTGGCAATTAAGATAGAAATCTTAGCTAGACAAAGGTGTTCCCAGGTCCAGCTGAGGTGATGGGATCATTCCTTCTCACCTGCTTAGGGAGCCTGGGTAGGGAACATTCAGCCTAGCCTACTGGCTTCTGGCAAGAAGGGTTTAAGTGCCCTTAGGCCAGGCCAGTCACCAGAAGGCCATTGTAGGAAGAAGGGAGCTTAATGCTATTGAGAGGTTAGATGGGAGCACTCAGGAGTAAAGATGGATACCCCTGAAAGCTACAATTCTAAACACACTTACTAAGGGACTAAGCTCCATAGAACTCAACAGGATTTACTTCTGAGTAGATATGGTTAGGATTGTGCTATTAGTGAAGCTTGACTAGGGATTCTCTCTAAAGATATCCATATCAAAGCAGGGTAGGCAAGGCAACCCCCTGCGTGGAATGCCCTGCCTGCCTTTTAACATAGCTGATCCAAACTTCTTTGCAGACTTGGCCCTTCATTGCAAAGGGAGGTTTGATAAATGAGTAAGAGTTAAGAAGATTCTCTACCCTTTCCTGCCTGCCCTGTAGGCTGCTATAAACTCACTTTGACAGCCAACCCAATTCCAGTGAGTAATAATTGACAGAGAGAAAACACACATGGTTTGGTCTTAGTAGCTTGGGAACAACAGCAATTGCAGCCACACTTCCCAGTATGCAAAATCTCTTTTACCACTATTGTGCAAGAAACATACCATCATGGAAACAAGGTACATAAACAGTGTGTTTAAGGGGGTTGAATTGAGCGCATGGAACCACTGTTGTTGTTTCTATGGATGTAAGAGAGTGAGGTCAGAGGTAAATTAAATGCAAATAGAAAAAGAAAAAGACAGTGATGAATTCCTAAATGCAATACCATACCAACCTCAACAAGATTCCTGAGTAAGGCAGAAAACTCAATATCCCGCAACCAGTCAGAGTTCCTAACCAAAAACCAAAACTAAAAAAACCTGGCAGCCAGTCAGCCAAGGTCACAGAAATCCCTATGTCCCATGTCTCCGCATAATATACAGCTCCCAGAGGTGGGACATGGAGGAGAGTCCTTCCCCTTCAGCAAATTTTAATGCTCAGACTGGAATATATAGGGAGAGGTGCTGTCTCTATTAATGAGGTCCCAAGCATATTAGGGCTTTACACATCATCACTAACACCTTGTAATTGGATTGCAAGCACTTTGGCAGCTAGTACAATTCCCTTATTTTATTTATTTATTAAATTTGTATCCCGCCTTTCCTCCCAAAGGGAGCCCAGGGCTGCAACACCTTTAGGACAGGTGTTCAGTGGTAGCCAGTGTGGTGCCCTCCTAACAGATGTTTTGGAGAGTCCAAGTCCCATCAGCCCCAACCAGCATGGCCAATGATAGAGGACGATAGGAGCTGTAGTCCAAAAATCTGGAGGTCATCACATTGGCTACCCATGCTTCATATGATGTTCCTGACAGCAGTCTCGCAGTTGTATTTTGCACTGACTGCAGCTTCCATGCTGCCTTTTCAAAGAAAAGGCTTAAGCAACCGCCAGTTCCCCCTTGCATTAAGATTGGAGCAGCACCACTGGGGGAGCAGTGCTTAAACCATTCTACCAGTCCCGGTTTCCTGATCAAAATCAAACTGCTATCGTCCTTACTTGAGAAAGAATGTCTATGCACAGTATATGGTATATCAGACGTTACTATGCTGTGAGGATAATAGCAGGCTTGGGGGGATTTTGATTTACTAACATAAATGGTTAAATATTGCCCCCCCCTTACCACTGCCCAAATCTGATTTGCCCTTTTCTCTTTCCTTTCTCCTGCCTCCTTCCAGCGGCATTAAAGTTTTCAAAAAACGTGGTAACACCTGATCTTGAATCTCCTGTATCACATCTGTTTTGGGCTAGAAACCCAAATGTTTAATGTGTGGTATGTTGGTGCCTGGGATTGAAAGTGGTCCTGAAAAGGTTAAAGACCACTGCTTTAGGTCAGCGGAGGTTAGCCCATTAGGGCATAAGGAGCACTGCCCCACCAACCTCAGTTTGTCCTTGGCCAGCCCCCATCTGCCTGCCTTTTTACTTTACATCCAGGCCAGTGGGTGGCTCTGTCTCCGTAGTCTTATTGTTTCCCTTGTAGAACTCAGCAGGGAGGGGGATTGGGGCAAAACTAGAATGAGTTGGCTCCACCTGTCATTGGCTCCGGCTCCCCCTGCTGTTGGTACCCCTACCTTCCACCCTACCAGTCCGAATGTGCACCAGCCACTGCTGCTTCTTGTAAATAGCTCTCCCTCAGCCAAACCTGGACTTTGCTATAAAATAGCAAGCTTGAGCCATATGGTTGTCTCCATCTAGTGGCTGAACAGTATAATGTCCTAAATGGAAATTCTTACTGGTGTCAAAAGTTCTTGGAGTGTTTTTTTTTAAAGCCACATTCCTACTTTCCCTTTTATTTTAAAGGCACAGAAGTGAACCCAGTATTTCAAAAAGACAAAACAAAAACATGTAATCATTCTATTCAGGCATAACTAAATTGAGAGTGGTCTGGCCCTGTTCAGATATCACAAAAGTCATGCTTTGGCTTCATACACTCCCTCCTCTTGCCTTGCATGCTCCATTTCCCACCCTCATTTGCAAAATTTGTAGTTTGTCACTCTATCCGAATTGGGAAGAAAATGACTACCGTGGTTTAAACTAGGCTTCCAGTTCTGGTTTGGAGGCAAACTGTGGTTTGGAGTAACTGTCATGACCCCGATTAGGATGTATTAACAAACTATAGATAGTCCATGAATCAGGGAGCGAGGGTGGGAATTTGAGCATGCAGCAGGAGAGAGAGCAAAAGCATGAGACAGAGAACCTGACACCCAAACCATGTGCCTGAACCAGACCATTTTTAGTTAATATGTCTGCAGGCCATTTACAGTGCATTAAAATTTACTTAGGTCACATCCAAACCAAACATTTAAAGCACATTTAAAGCATGTGGCATGACTTCCCCCAAAGAGTCCTGGGTACTGTAGTAAAGGGTGCTGGGGATTGTAGCTCTGTGAGGGGTAAACTACAGATCCCAGGATTCTTTGGGGGAAGCCATGACTGTTAAAGTGGTATAAATGTGCTTTAAATGTATGGTGTGGATGTGACTTAAGACAGTGGCATTTTATACTCTTGGAGTCAGTTCAGTGTGGATGAGCAGCTTCCTTGGCAATGAGTCATGGCAGCACACCATTTTGATGGCCAAGAAATGGGGCATTAGACTGTCACCTTCCATTCCTTTGTCAAAATGTCCCTCTGGCAAAACTAGAGGTTGCTTTCCTGGGTGCCCAGAGCACACATAAGTATCCTCTGCAGCATCCTCTGGTTTCGTCATGCCAAAGCCTCCCCCTGCAGCATGGAGGGGGGGGACTTCTGGCTTGTAGCATCTACTTTGTTTTTTGCACCAAGAACCCCGAGAGCCACCAACTGGAGCCAGATACAAAAGACTTAGCATTAAGGAATTCAGATCCCAGAAGTGAGCAAGCTCAGAGTCTTTCTATACAAAAATCCACTCCTGGTGATCCCAAGTTTTCTTCTTTTCAGCAGTTTAATTTAGGGTGGGCTGGGGAACTTAAACAATTGGGAGTCAGAAATAACTGCTGATCTATTGCAAATCATCCAGAGATCTACCAGTAGATCTAGATCTACTTTCTTCCTACTCCTGCAGTCCCTGCCTCTTATATCAGCTGCTTTCCGTGGACTGCCAAACAAGAGGTAACCAAGAGACAAAGGCAACAAGCCTGCTGAGTACCCTTCCTGCTCCATTAAAAAGGAGAAGCATAGTTCACTGCCTTATACTGAGTCAGAATATTAATCCATCTAGCTCAGTATTGTCCACGCTGACTGGCAGTGGCTCTTCAGGGTTTCAGACAGGGAGTCTCTCGCAGCCCTTACTTACAGGTGCTGGGGATTGAACCTGGGACCTTTTGCATGCAAAGCAGATGCTCTGCCACTGAGCCTGTCCCTTCCCTTACAGAAAGCTGTAGTGCACAAGCTGAGAGGTGTACCGCAGGACTCCACATCCTAGACTGGAACCAGCATGCCAGATAAGCCTCTCCGACAGTATTGGAATCGGTGCACAAGCAGCAGCTAGCTTAAACCCATCTGTGCGGCCCCTCGGAGATCTCAGGAGTTTTCAGAAAACCCTCCACTGCCAAAGTCAATTCATTTCAGCCCCACAACTCACCTATTATCCTCTCCAAGTGTGCGCGCGTGCATGTGCACACACGCACACACACCATTTATCGCAGCTCGCTTTTGCATTTTAAAGTGCTGTTGCAGGCTTGGGTGACATCAGGGATGTAGAGATCTATCCAGATTAATCTAGCAAATTGGGGCTGGGATGACTTTCCTCACAGGTGGATTTCCGGTAACTTATACAGGGAGTGCAATACGCAGTGAAGAATTTCAGTGCAGGGGGAAAAGAATCTTCAGCTCTCCTTCATTGTCTCTCAACCTCACAACCGTCTGTCCTCTCCACTAGGAATTTGCAGCGCTTACTAAGGAGTTGAACTTATGCCGGGAACAACTGTCAGAGCGAGAGGAGGAGATCTCAGAGCTGAAGGCAGAACGTAACAACACACGGGTGAGCAGGGGAAGGGACAAGGAAAGCTCCTGACTTTGTTTTGAAATCCAGAGTTTGCCAAATACTGGTATTTTATGTGTTCATGTTACAGGGTCTATGTCAGCCTTCCCCACCTTGCCCTCCAGATGTTTTGGGCTACAACTCCCATCAGCCCCAGTCCAAAACATCTGGAGAGTACCCGGTTGGAGAAGGCTGGTATATGCCATCGTTCATAAATCCTGTGAGATTTTGAGAAGCAGGTATGGGAGGATGGTGGAATTTGACATTTTGGCGACGCTGAACGTTCTTTTTGGACAAGTGGGGAAAGAAATGAGGTATCTCCTGCTCAGCTGTTTGTGCCATCAGGAAACAGAACACTGGAGCCTAAAGTTCTGGCTGGAATAGGAATTAGGATACATTGGGGACACTAATCACACTTACCGGGCCTGTTTCAAATAGTTCCCTTCCTCAAGGCCAACCAGGCAATTTGAAGAGAGTGGGACCTAGAACTTCCATCCCCATCCCTCACTGATGTTTCTTTCTTTGCAGCAAAGTCATACAAAGCTTACCAGGAAGGAACTCTTCCAACAAAAAAAGTTACTGCATTTCAAGAAAGCTACTAATGATACAAAGAAAAACAAAGCCCCTATATAGTAGATCCATGATTATACAAAGTCTGATCTAGGGATGGATGAGAATTCAGCTGAATTCAGATTTAGCACTGGATTTTTCAATGGTCTGTGTATTCTCTCTCTTTATGGAGCAACCCTGTTTGCATCAAACTTCAGCGGCTTTCCTCCAACACTGGATTTCCCCCCCCGAATATATATATTTTAATTGATTTTACTTGTAGCTCAGCCAAGCAGTACAGCTCTCTCTGTGTCTCTCTCTTTCTTTCTCTGCCACCCCCCTCCTCTCGAATAATACAAGTTCCAAGTGGGGAGGAAGCAAGCCAAGCCTATAATATCCTATAATAGCAGAAGAGGAGGACATGAAGCCACTCTCCTTTCAAAATATTGATAATTCCTTTCAAAATATTGATAATTTCTTTCAGGACTTCAATAATACCTTTCAAAAATATCAATATTTTCTTTCAAAATATCAATATTAATAGTGATATTTTTAGGAGAAAAAAATGGACTGGTAAAAGCAATGGATAGTGGACAATAATGCCTTTTAGGTTGACAGAATGCTTTTGAAGCGGCACCAGCCAACAGTTCCTATTCCTAGTCTGTTCACACAGAACACTAAGCCATGGTTTGTTTAACAAACCATGAGTTAACCATGAGTTGTTCCACAGATTACAAAACAAAACATGACTTTTTTCTCCAAAGTTGTTTTGTTTTTCAGCTTCATTTTCTTGCCTCATGCCTTTGTAGCCTGGTGAGTGTCTGAGACTGGGTGGCTAAACAAACCATGGTTTAAGGAAGGGTGCTGAATTCACATGTAACACCAAGACATACTTGAAAAATACCAAGTTTTGTAAGCCAACAAAAACCATGGCTTCAGGTTGTGATTTTCTTTGTGGTAAACAAACCATAGTTGAGCTATTAGGCAGGTTCTACTCATAATGCTAAGCCATTGTTTAATAAACCATGATTTAGGATTATGTGCAGACCAGGCCATATTGTCAGTGAGAACTTGACTCTAGCTAATCATCACATCCTTCAGGGCTGCCCACTTCCTGATTACTTGATCTATTCAATTCTTTCAAAGGGCAAGGAAAGTTTCCTTCAACTACTTTGAGGGTCAGTAGGATGAGAGGATTTTTACTACTCTGGTCCCTTAATGTTTTCCTGATTCGCTACTCTTTAATTCTGGTTTGTCTAGGAGAATTTCTAAAATTACTTAATTGGAGCATGTGCAGGTTGCTGCAACTTCTATTTAATTTGCATCTTTTTTCTTTTTGCTGCTTCTATGATAATGATGCATGTTTGCAGACAAGGATGTGTGTACCTGATTCCACCAAGATTCTTTTTGTGTGGTGTTTTACTGACCACGCTGTCCTACATATGGGTAAAACAAGATAATCTTGACAATCCCATACGTACTATCACATCACATTTGGGGGTTTTTTGGTGGTGTTTTATTAGTGTGCACATCTGTACATGTGCATTGTTATAATGCTTCACAAATCTTGACGCAGTCATAGGCAGAATCATGTTAACTTTGGCTTTCAAAGCACACATGAGCAGTGGTGATATCTTCTGTCATTGTTTATTGAATGTTACCACATATGCATATTACATATATTTATTATGTTTTTATTTGTGTATGACCATCAATTAGAGATTCTTTATTTTAATGTTCATTAGGGGGTGCTGTTCTTGTTTTTGCAGGGTCCATTTTTCCTGTTACAGTAGGAACACTCCTTCATTCCTCCTGTTGTTTTCTCTGGTAGAGCCTGCCACCACATGTGACATCAAAACCTTTTCTTTTTTAATCCATCCCTACTTGAGGACCCTTTCCCCCCAACCCCTGGTTTAGAGTATCTATTTGATGTAAGTGAGCATTTGGAAGAGGAGGCCATTTTAGAAAAGCAAATGAATGTCTACATGGCAACTGAGCTGTGAAAGTTTGGGTATCTGACCTCTTTTCCCAGCTATGTGTAGCCATATTATCTCTCTGTTAATTCCTGAGCAACTGTCTCTTCTCTCTAGCTGCTGCTAGAACACCTGGAATGCCTCGTATCGCGACATGAACGCTCCCTCCGCATGACGGTGGTAAAGCGTCAGGCCCAGTCCCCAGCTGGTGTCTCCAGCGAGGTGGAGGTGCTGAAGGCCCTCAAGTCTCTCTTTGAACATCACAAGGCACTGGACGAGAAGGTGAAGGAAGCCCTGAATGGCTGTGGATGGGACAGTGGGTGGGGTATAGTAATTTGTCCCAGATGCCAAGACTCTGAAGCAGGGGTAGCTGTGGTCCTCCAGATGTTGTTGGACTCCAACTCCCAACAACCCGAGCATGGCCAATGGTCAGGGATGATGGAAACTGTAGTCCAGCAACATTTGCAGGGTTCCTCATCCCTCTTCTAGGAGAAGCATAACTTGTAGCATACTGAAATCACAAATGCATCTGTTCTGCCAACAGTTTTGCTGGTCAGAGCAAAGTGAAGGAGCCACATCTGGGCCAATTGGGAAGCTGTATGTGATTAGGTGAAAATCTGGTCTGTTGCCCAAGATACCAAAATGCTACAGACAGACAGTTAGCAGAAACGCATATAGGAGAAGGCAGAGATGGGGGGGTGTAAGGGAAATTGGAAGAGGGTGGCTGTTTCTCTCTTGCCCAGCTGATGCTAACTCCTCTTCATCTCTCTCTGGCTCATGGAAGGTTCGAGAACGGCTGCGAGTAGCACTGGAGCGAGTTGCAGTATTGGAGGAAGAACTGGAAGTGTCCAATCAGGAGGTATGAAGAAGGCTCTTCTCTCATCTGCAGTGATAGTATGTGCATCTGTAAATTAGTCGAGATGTGTCTTGTGCCAAGCACACATGTGGCCCTCAGGTGCTGCTGTGAGCAAGACTCAAGCAGCTATTCCCAGCAGGTGGTGAGTTGAGATTTCCACAAGGGGGCCATGGGTTTGTGTTATTGACATAGCAGCCCCCAGAGATAAGGGGAGAGAGGCCATAACTGGGTGCGACTTGCAGGTTGATGTGTGGGCTTGATGTTGAACAAAATCCTGAACTCCATTCATAAAGGAGCCAGGCAAATCTTTCTTGGAAGAGAATCCCACAATTCAGGCACCGCCACTCCGAAGGCCCTGCCTCGCATAGTGATAGTCCTTTACTGACTTGTACATAGGCTCTCTACTACTACTGAGGGGGGTCCAAGCTGGATACCCAGGGACCAGATGTCCAGCCTTGAGCTTGTCTTCTTATGCTGTCCCATAGCAGTGGCAGTTCACTGGGGGAGAAGGATGGCCAGCTGTGGAAGACACCTGCTCACTCCAGCTGTCTTCTACTCCTGAGAACAAGGTTGAAGCTTTCTCATCTCTAGCTTCAGTCCCTGCCTTATCATGAGGAGCCACATCAATTGCCTCCCCTCCCTCCAAAAGCCATTACTCAGCTGAAAGGTAGTCACTTTACTGGGGGCGGGAGAGCCTATGGAGTCTGAGTAGTAACCCATGATGGTGAAAAGGTGGACATAATGCCTTTTGGTATAGCACAGTGGACAACATTTGCTATGGGCAGTTTCTTCCCCAGACTGGAAAGATTTCCTAGTGCTGCTGAGGAGATTATTCTTGTCCTAAGCCAATTGCTGCCTGCCTCTCAGTCCTTATTTTTAAAATTTCATTGTAAACATTTGTGCATACTCTTTCTTCTTCTTCTCCCTCTCCCTGTCTGCAGTCTCTCTCCCTTCGAGAGCAGCTTGCCCGACGCCGATCTGGCCTGGACGACCCCAGCAAAGAGGGAGACACCCAGATTTGTGTAAGTGGTGTGGAAAGGAAGATTCATTGGGGGGGCAGGGGATGGGGCAAACATGCAAAGAGGAGAGTACAAAGATCAGTGAGGACATGGAAGCAGGCCCCCACATGCCCCTGTGCAGAAGCAGGGAGCAGATTTTGGTTTGTTTATATATAGAGAGAGAGAGAGAGAGAGAGGGAGAGAGGGAGAGAGGGAGAGAGAGAGAGAGAGAGAGGGAGGAGGGAGGGAGGGAGGGAGGGGGGCATAGTAGTTAGAGTGTTGGACTACAACCTAGGAGACCTGGGTTTGAATCTCCGCACAGCCATGAAACTCACTGGGTGACCTTGGGCCAGTCACTGCCTCTCAGTGTCAGAGGGAGGAAATGGTAAAAAAACCCTCTGAATACCACTTACCATGAAAACCCTAAGTCGCCATAAGTTGGGATCAACATTTCCAATACCCAAACTCAGTTACTTTTGTCATCTGAATGGCCCCAACCATACTAGGTTTCTCCTTTTGCTTTTTGTATTCCAACTTCCTTCACACTCTCCTCTTTCCTCGTTCTCCCATCATGCATCCAACTATTCTCCACTTACCTTAATTGCAAATCTGTTCTTCCTTCCTTTTCTCCCTTCTTTCCTCTGAACTAACTTCAGTTACACTCTTTCCTCTTTTGCCTCGTGTAAAGGAATAAAACTGTTCAGCCATTCTGGGTTTTTTTCTTTGTCATAAAATGGTTGCTTCTGTTTAAAAACTTGAGGTTGTAGTCAAATAACTTTTACTCAGAGAAGACTCATTGAAATGAATGGACTTAAGTTAGTGATGGTCATTAACTTTAATGGGTCTGTTCTGCGTAAAGGTTAGCCCTAGGTTCTTGATTTGAAAGATCAGCCCAGGGAACTGAAATTTAAGGGAGAATGAGAAAATCTTCGTTTGCTATAGAAAATAGAAACTTAACAAGACTCTGTTGCTCTAATTGCTCTTATGGTTAACTGCTAAAACCTCTAGATTATCTCTAGAAATAACGTTATAATATCTATTGAATTGCTGCTTTGCAAAACATTTAGCAAAATCTCAATAATGCTTATGATACCTATCTGCCCTACCAGGACAGTGAGTTGTCTGGGTCAGAAAGTAAGTTACAGCAGTGATAGGGCTGTTGTAGTAGAGGGAGCCAGGAAATAAAGACTTCCACTTGGTAATAGTGGTGGGGGTAAGTTACTAGTTTGCTTGCCTCCTTGCTGTAGTCCATGCCGTCACACCTTCTTTGCTCTTGTGTTCTCCAAGCGCTTGTTGAGTTTTCCGCTAGTGCTCCAGAAGGCCACTTGAGCCTGCCAGCCCTGTGATTCAGGAACTCTTCCAGGCCATAATGCTTATAAGCTAGTATGGCATCAATCTCAGTCACATCTTGGCTTCCTCTTTGTGCGGTTGCCATGTCTGAACAAACCAGAGGACTGAGTAGGAAGGAAAGACCTCTTTCAGTATAGCCCACCAGAGGAGGTTGCAGTTCACATGGAGAAAGTGAGAAGAAGATAAGAAGAATATATGAAGCTGACATACTGAGTCAGACTATCAGTTTGCCCATTATTGTCTGCTTGGACTGACAGTGGCTCTCCAGGGTCCCAACTGCAGTTTCCTCCAGCCCCGTACTCGATATTCTTTAAAAAAAACACAACAGGAGATGCCAGGGATTGAACTTGGGACCTTTTGCATGCAAAGCACAGACCCTGCCACAGAGCAATTGGCCTTCCTCCATGTGGAGGGTTTGGTTGTGGGTGGTGCATAGATGCATGTTGGGAAGGTGAGTCAGGTGAGCCAAAATCTGTGGTGTGTAATAATCCCTTTTTGCTTCCTTTTGCTTTTCAGGCCAATGGATCAGTCTCCCTTGAGCTGGGGCGTGGCGGGCGGGAATCTGAACTAGAGGAGGTTCTGGAGCGCCAGCGAGCTGAGCTCTCTCAGCTGAAGGAGCGACTCACCATGCTCTGTCGGCAGATGGCAGAGCTCGAGGAAGAGCTGGCCACGGCCCAGCGGGACCTCATCAAGTCTGAAGAGATCAACGCCAAGCTGCAACGGGACCTCAAGGAGGTACAAATGACCATGGCTGGCAATCCATTGCCCCATTCTGTGCGTGCTGCTTACTAACTTTAATATGTCATTCATTATCAATATCACTCTGACTGGGGAAAGAGTCACTGAAACAGTGCAAGAAAAAACATATCCAGGAAATTATAAAGAGAGTGAGTGAGTGTGTGTGTGTGTTATAAGAGTCTGGGAGTGTAGTGGTTAGAATGTCAGATTAGCATTTAGGAGATCTAACTTTGAAATCCGCACCAGCCATGAAGCTTGCCAAGTGACCTTGGCCAGTGAGTCATGCTCTCTCAACCTAACCTACCTCACAGGGTTGTTGTGAGGATAAATCAGAAAGAGGAGAAGCATATATGGCACCTTGAACTCCTTGGAGAAAAGCCAAGATATAAATGTAGTAAGCAAATGAATAGAGGTTTTCAAGACAGTTTCCAATTTAAAGTTAAAAGCATGATAATAAACAATAAATAATAATTAAAAATAGCTGAATTAAATTAAAAGCTGAATACATCAGTGCAGGTAAGTTTGTCAAGTTGTCAATAAAATAAAACTTGCTATTAAAAGCTCAAGCAAAAAGGATAGACTTGGCTTGGTGTCTAAAAGACATTTATTTATTTGCTACCCATTAACAGTAAGGTTTTTTTTAAAATCCTCAATTAAATATACAGTAGGGACCCGCTTTTCGGCGGCCCGCTAATACGGCGGCCCGCTAATACGGCGGCTTTCAACTAGAGTAATTAGAGTAAGGCCCCACTCATACGGTGCTTGTTCCGCTTTTATGGTGTTTTTCGGGCATTGGGCGTTCTGCTTTTTGGCGGGTTTTGCTTTTAGGTGGGGGTCTGGAACGTAACCCGCCATATGAGTGGGGCCCTAGTGTATTTTAAAAACATGAAGATAAAAAAAAAATGGAATAAATTCACTAACAGAGAAGACAGTGGTGCCCAAGGTCTAAAAGCACTAAAACTGTTTTTAATAATGTGTTTTATATTGTTGTGAGCGACCTACTGGTGAAGCCACTTGCCATGGGAAACTTAACGACAGTGAGAATCCGATGATGGGGTTGTGATGGCTGGACAGACCTCGGGCTGTCGTGTTTCCTCCCCACCAGAATGCCTGTCTTTGGTAATGTTATGTCACCAGAGAGAGGCATTCTGGGTAGAGGAAACATGGCAGCTCTGCATCAGCTTTTCACTCTGAGTTTGATTGTTCTGTTTTATAAGACCCTGGAAAGCATTCCCTTCCCATGAACTGCCACGAAATGGTTCAGGAGCCAACCTTGCCAAAATTGTGCCTCTGTTTCCCAGGAGGACAACTCACTCCTCCTCCAATTGAGTTTGCTAAAGCCCTTGAGCTACCTGCCTCATCTCTGAAGATAGGGAAAGGCCTCAGAGGAAGATATTAATCAGGTTGTTTCATATGGCATCAAGATAGCCAAATAGAGTGTTAGGAATTATTGAGGAGGGGTTGGAAAATACAACGGGAAGTGATGTGATGTCACTATATAAATCTATATGGCACCTAGATGTGGAATATTTTGTACATTTCTGGTTCTCAAGTAATGTTTTTGAGTTTTGAAAATGTAAAGAAAAATAACTAAAATGATCTAGCAGCTGAAGCATTCGTGAGGAAAGATTTAAGACAGTGTTGGCCAATTAGCAGGCCATATCTAGCCACACCTCCACCTATAGCAATTTTATGTGGGTTCTGCCAGGCAGTTTAATCAGGATGTGTTAAAAGTCTGCCCACAGAGGCTCTCATAAAGGAAAAGTGTTTAAAGGAAAAGAAAAAGCTTTTCAAACCAAGAGATTCATGTGCAGAAACCATTAGAATGAAGCAAAATACGAACGCCTTAGTTATGCCTGAGCTTGTGTGGGAAGCTTTTTCCTACAAATGGCACCAGCTTTGTTATGGAGCCTGACTACTCATGAGGGGGTCTATTTGTGGAGCAGAATACAATTCTGAAGCCCAAACCACTGCCTGGAGAATAGAGTGGCCTTCAAGAACTTAGGATTTGGCCATCCTTGGTGTCACAGATTTTAATTTAGAAGGCAACACCACCACCAACAGAAAACAAAGGTGGGGTATGACAGAAGTCCATTAAATTATGAACTATGTAGGGAGAGTGTATAATTTCTCCCTCTCAAAACTACTAAAACCTCCATTTCACTAAAGCGGAGATGAGGAACCTGTGGCCCTCCAGATGTGGTTGGACTCCCGCTCCCATCAGCATGGCCAGTGGTTGGTGATAACAGGAGATGTACACCAGTAACCTCTGGAAGGTCAAAGGTTCCCCATCGCTGCACTAAAACCTCAAGTGACTGGCAATATGATGGGGAGGAGGGAAGCAAAAGAATGCAGCCACTGTTGCTCCTTAAAGTAGACAATATACATACATACAGAGAGAGAGAGAGATCCCCATGTATTCTTTTGGACATATATGGCACAAGGAACCTTCATTTATCTAACCGGCAACTAAAGGATCTGTGTGGGGGTTTCTTATGTTTCAAAGTAATGGGAGGGAGGGCAGGGTCCATAGCTCACCCTGCATGACTCCTCTT
This sequence comes from Rhineura floridana, assembly GCF_030035675.1. Classification (NCBI taxonomy): domain Eukaryota; kingdom Metazoa; phylum Chordata; class Lepidosauria; order Squamata; family Rhineuridae; genus Rhineura; species Rhineura floridana. Next base: position 39,439,428 of record NC_084490.1, on the reverse strand, counting down.
TCATTCCCTTCTCTTGTGTGGTGGGGGTGACAGGCACTAGCCCAGCGGGAGGACATGGAGGAGCGGATAACTACTCTGGAGAAACGCTACCTGAGTGCTCAGAGGGAGGCAACCTCTCTTCATGATGTCAATGACAAGCTGGAGAATGAGCTGGCCAGTAAGGAATCCCTGTACAGACAAGTGAGTCATTTACTTCCTGTCCATCTGGTCTCCCCTGGCTGATGAACCTTGGCTATTCCCAGCATCACCTTGCTAATGTCAAGTTGTCCCAAGCACCGTCTGTTTCCCTATATATACAGGTGGTTGTGACATTACCCGTGTCTCTCCAGCAGATCCCTTGAACTTCTACACACTAGTGTGTGTGGTTCCAAATGACTGAGATTCACTACAGCTTCCTTCTCTATTCCCCACTTATGTGGATTTGAAAGGTCTCACTTCCTGACTGTTTTAGCACCTTCCCTACCTGTGCAGGCAGCTGAGACTGATTTAAATTGTCCCCTAAGTCCACAATGTACCTGGCTTCCTAGGTTCTCCTTTTACAGTCCCCTTGTCTGGTGTGCACTGATTGCTGGTTTGGGGTCACTAATCACTGCTTCATACCTTGGCAAGGCACTTGGGACTTCATACCTTGGCAAGGCCCTTGGATTTAATATTTTCCCTTGTGCAGAGTGAAGAAAAGAACAGGCAGCTGCAAGACTGGCTGGAAGATGCCAAGCAGAAGCTTCAGCAGACCCTTCAGAAGGCCGAGACCTTACCTGAGATAGAAGCTCAGTTGGCCCAGCGAGTGGCAGCCCTCAACAAGGTACTGTGCCAAGTCGGAGGAAGTGCAGTGTGCCATGTGACTGGTGGAGGAAGTGGCCAGTGGGACCCAGCTGCTGGAACCAGAAAAAGGAATCAAATGAGTATGGGTGTTGGAAAAGGAGCTCATGGATTAACAATCTCATTCACTCTCCTCTTTAGGCAGAGGAGCGCCATGGGAATTTTGAGGAGCGCTTACGTCAACTTGAGGGTCAGCTGGAGGAGAAAAACCAGGAACTGCAACGGGTGAGGGCATGGTGGGAAATGTGTGGAGTCTGATGGGTAGATAAGGCACCAGGAACTGAAAGAAGGGCCACAGTTTAGTGCTGGAGCACATTCTCTGCATACAAAAGGTCCCAGGTCGAGCTGGAAAAGACTCCTGTCTGAAACTCTGGAAAGCTGCAGCTAGTTGGTGTAGACTTTACTGAGCTAGATGGACCAATGATCTGACTCAGTATAAGGCAACCTCCTATGTTCTAGTTTGACAGGGCTTTTGTGGTTCCAGAAACAATAAAGCATTGTAAAAATGAATAAGGAGAGCTGCTAGTTGGGAGAAGATATAGAAGGAGCTGGAATCAGTGGTGAAGGGGTCTGGGAGATGCATGGGAAAGATGGAGGTAAGGGCTGTTACCCTCTCCAACTTTGGCTGTCTCCCTTGGAAAAACAGGCACGTCAAAGGGAGAAAATGAATGATGAACACAACAAGCGCCTATCGGAAACTGTAGACAAGCTGCTGTCTGAATCCAACGAGCGTCTGCAGTTGCACCTCAAGGAACGAATGGGGGCCCTGGAGGAGAAGGTAGGAGTCTCTGTATGTGTATGTGGTGGGAGGAGGTGGTCACAAGTCAAGGTTTGTGGGGAGACAGATTCTTCTGAGTCTGTTGCTCCTGTGCCTGTCAGGTGGCTGGGAATCAAAGGAAGGAACTCTCAGGGCCTAGAAGTCAATTGAAGCAGAGCAAATAGCACTGTCAAGGGCAGACACAGATCACTTTCAAGAGAAAGCAGTCAAGGAGACTAGAAGCAGGAAGCACATTTCAACACAAAGGGTCAAATCCTGAAGACAACTACTATAAGGCCAGCAGGTCGGAGGCAGGAGTTGTCAGGCAGGCAGGTTCCAGAAGGCAACAAGGCGAGGCAGTCTCTAGAGCACAGACTTCACCTGACAAGTTACTCAGGCTGGGCGACAAATCTGAGGCAGCAGTTGTATAAGGCCAGGTTGATGAGCTACATGCATCTTCCTGGCAATTGTCCAATTGGTGCTGCAGAGCAGCAAGGATGAGGCCAGTAGTTTCTTCTTCCTCAGAACTAAGTTGTCTCAGTGGTACAGAGAGTCAGGTGCCTGAGCCTTGCTGCCAGAATTCCTGGTTCAAGCCTCCTTGGGGCCTTAACAAGAGGAAAAGATGATACTATCTTAACAGTTTGACCAGATGAAACACAACGTGAAGCAGACTTGGCACCATTATGCAACATGGTTGGGCAAATGCTGGAGTCTATGCTGTTGGTGACACCTGTGCTGCACCACTTCCTAAGCCACCCTGTCCACCCTTGCTCAGGTTCCCTCAACAATCACAGTTGTGGTAGCCATTTTGATTTTTCTGACAAGCAGTGCACTGGGAGTTCCAGTTCTGGCATACTATGAGTAAAGACGCCCAGCATCGACAGAAGAAAATATGGCGCCTGCCATGTGTTTTTACCCACAGTGCACTGAAATGTCTGGTGCATTATATTTCAGGAAAATAATAATGGTGGGTGTAATCGCAGCCACCAGAGGGACCACCCACACAGATGGCCAGGTAGAATGATGCATTTTGTCAAGAGTCCTGATGTGAAAGCTGGTTAGGACCCTTAGTGTTAGTCAACTGTTGTGGTGGCTTTGGCTGCTGGTTGGGTTGCTTATAACAGCAGAGACAGCTGTGGAGAAGAGGTAAACACAGAAGCTGGAATTATGTTGGACTGTCCTTCAGCCAACCCTTCCAGGCAGCTCCAATCACCTAGTGGGGAAACTACCTTGCATTAAACGTACCCATTCATTTGGGGTGATGGAAGATCTAGGGCCTGCAGGGAGGGAGGGTTTGAGGAGCATCCTGTCTAGAATCCTATCTAGGTGCTCTTGCTGTCATTAAGCTCTTCTATTTCCCTCTCCTTCCCCCATCAAGAACACACTGAGTGAGGAAATTGCCAACATGAAGAAGGTTCAGGACGAGCTACTGGCAAACAAGGTGAGGCTATTGTGACTAAGTTACTGATAAAGAGGATGATGAGAGTCACTAGTAAAGAAATCCAGAAGTAGGGAGGAAGTTCTGAATTTGGGTGTGAGTTAAGGGCTAGAGCAAGAGAAGCTTCTGGGAGTATCTGAGGTCCAACAATCAGAGTATTTCCCAGGTCTGCAAGCGGGGGGTGAGTTTATCAGTTCTGGTCAGGATTGCACTCCCTCTGAATAAATGGGTACATAGTTTGGGGGTGCTCCTAGATCCATCTGTATCATTGGAGGCTCAGGTAATCTGAGCAAGGAGCACCTAACCGTGACAAGGAACACCTAATTATCAACTTAGGTTGGTATGCCAACTATGCCTTTCCAAGAACAGGGATGGCTTGCATATTGTGACTCATGTGTTAGTAACCTCATGATTGCACCACAGTAATGTACTATGTGGGGTTTCCCTTGAGACTGGTCTGGAAGCTGCAGCTGGTGCGGAATGTTGCAACCCAGTTGTTGAGCACCTACATGTGCACATGTTACTCTTGTGCTAAGGCAATGTTCGCCAAACTTTTTTCCCCACGGGCCATTTGAAAATTGCTGAGGGTCTTGGCGGACCAGATAATGTTTTTTCTGTCTCTTGTAGCAATTGTAATCCACTGTGCTAGATGCTGCTTGATTTTTTAGTTGTATTTTTGTTGCTTCTTTTATTTCTTATATTATTTATATTGTTTATTTCATTGCATTCCATAGAATTCAACTTGTAATGCAATAGAATACAATATAAAAAATCAAAGAAGCAATAAAAATCAATACGAATATTTAACATGGGCATGCCACGGACCAAATGAATGAACCACTGGTGGACCACAGTTTGGGAACCCCAGTGCTAAGATAACTGCACTGCTGACTAGCTACTGAGCCATGTTTAGGGTCTTATCATTAACATAAAAAGCCCTAAACATGTCAGGACCAGGTTACCCTGAAGGACCACCTGCCCTTGTATAGATCTGTCCAGCCATGTAGGTGATTGGGGTAAAGTTTAATTCATAGCACTGCATCTTATAGAATATCCAAAAAGGCATTTTCCACTATTCCCCCTACACTTTAGAATGCCATTTTCTCTGCCAAATATGAACCATTATAATTTGCTTCAGACATCTTGTAGAGACGTATGTTTTTGCAAGGAATTTCCCTGATCCATAAGATTGGACCCAATGACATTGGATTTCAGGATCCATTTTTACCTGTTTTTATTATAAACATTTGTGTTTATATGTTGCTTTTGTTCTATTGTACACTGGCTTGGAGATTTTTAAAATAATAAGTGGTTTAGAAATACTTTAAAACTAATACATATGATGGAGGGCTTTGAAGCCGGCTAGGTTACTCTCCAGTATTGATGGCCTCCTTTGTACATGTCATGCAGGAGCAGCTGCTAGCTGAAATTGAGAGGATGCAGATGGAGATAGACCAGTTACGTGGGCGCCCAGTCTCTACCTACTCCCGGTAAGAAGGCTCCTCCCACTCCTGAATTATTATAATAACCAATTTAGTGCCCCCAACACCCAATTGCTAGGACTGCAAGGACTGTCCCAGTGGGCTGAGTACCTGGAAGACTTCTTTGGCGCAGGGGCCTTTAATGGGCGAAGGGCATCTTAGTTGGGCCTAAGGAGGACTGGTGGGAGAGAGCCCCTTGATTTTAATGGTGGAGACCCTCTTCTTCCCTTCCTGATCATCCTTGCTCAAACTTTTTGTTTTTCCTGCTCCACGGAGGTCTCTGCCGGGCAGCGCGCTGGAGCTGCGTTACTCCCAGGCGCCCATGCTGCCGGTAGGGGCCCACGTGGACCATTACAGCAGTGCTGGTGTGGCAAGACGTTCAAAGAAGGGCCGCTGGACTGTCAAGGATGAGGCCACCAAGGTATGGAGTTGCTGTGTTGGGCTTGGCATGGGGTCATAAGTGGGGCGGGGTGAGGAACCCAATACTGAAGAGAAAGAATTTGGAGTGTGGGGGGTGCTAGGATGATATTAGCAAAGTCTGTTGCTTGGAAGTCTGGGGAGAAGTAGATACAATGATGTGTGGGCTGCCAACAAAATCTGTAGCCCTGAGCCTTGGTCTCCACGGTCACAATCAGGTAGTAGAAAACACATGGTGTGACATCTTGCTTTCCATTCCTCTGCAGCCCAAAAGTGGCAGCCAGTGAACTAGAGCATGGGAGGGGCAAAAGTGGTGGCCAGCAAAATAGAGTGTGGGAGGGGCAAAAGTGGCGGCAAACAAAATAGAGCGTGGGAGGGGCAAAAGTGGCGGCAAACAAAATAGAGCGTGGGAGGGGCAAACTCTGACGGAGATGATGTCATGTTATACATTTTGTGCTACCAGATGTTAAGTAGAAGATGTGGGGAGAATGAGACTCAGGACTGTTTTGGGGGGCAGCAGCTATGCATCCTCCATAGTGTCTTGTTCTGGCCTTTTTCTTCATTTATTTCTACCCCACTATTCTGTTTAAAAATCATGCAAAGCAGCTTATGAAAGTTAAATGCACACCATCAAAAACAGTGAAATGGACAAACGCTACTAAATAATCACAGCAACAAAAACAGACATCTTAAAACAGCAGCCACATTGAAAGCAGACTACAGCAGATTAGCAGATGAAAATCGTACATTAAAAAGCACGCCTGGGTAAGGTCATATTGAGCAGATGTCTAAAAACCAAAAGAGAAGGGGTCTGGTGGGTGTCCATGGACAAGGCTTTCCATAGTCTGAGTGCTGCTACTCAAATGACACAGATGGGGAATGAAAAATCACAGATTCAAGAAGGCACGAAAATGAATCCTGGGATACAGGGAGGGATGTAGGGCCTGGAAGAGTTTATGGCAGCAATAGACTGTTGCTCTGGAAATCGCCATTGCCACCCTTGCCAGTTGTGGCTCCTAATGTAACGGATCTGGATTGTATCTTTTTAATTAATTGCTTATGATTTTATGGAAGCTGCCTTGGGCATCAAATGGTGGAAAGTTAGGGTGTAAAAGTTTTAAAATAATAATAATAATGCAGAGTTTTGCAGCTCTCCACCGAATATTATTACAGCTTTCTAGACCCCCCTGGTCACGTGGGAGGTTAATGCTTAGCAACCGAGGGATCTTGTCAGTTGGGAGGTAGCATTTCTTGGCTTGCCGCTGCCCTCGGCCAGTTCATACTTCATAACCATAAAGGGGTGCTTCTGTACTAGCCTTTTTGCCCAGTAGGGAAACGATTCACTCATTTATTGCTGAGAATCTAAGCATACATTCAAAATAATTGCCATAGCTGACGCTGCCAGTTTTTTTCCCTAGGTGTCTGTGGGGCCACCCTATGGAAGGGGCACTTTAAATGCTTCAGGCTCCATGGGGGAATAAGCTCAAAACCCAAGGACCAGACAAGCCAAGTGCAGCTACTCATGGCTTATTGAGGTTTAGGGTAGTACAGCTTCCCAGTTGGTGCATCCCAAGACACCCCAATAGCTCCTTTCCCAGTGTCAGTTTGGTGAGTGAAAGTCCCAGGGGCTCTGCTGCTGGCCCCTTCTTAAGATACCCTGAGCATGCTCCCAACAAGTTGGGGAAACAGGACAGGGCTTCTCCCAGGGTTCCCTGCAAATGAGCAAAGTGGAGCCAAGAGAAAGCGGACCTAGTTATCTCCCTTTCCTTTCCTCTCTCCTTTTCCCCCTCATAATTTTTTTTCGTTCTCTCCTTCTTTTCCACCTCAATTTCCACTGGACACCCACATGGTGAGTGTCTCTCTTGATACAGCTTTTTAGGAATAAGCTGTCCTCGCAGCAGAGCAATGCCAAGGGTTGGGGCCCCCAGTAAGGGCCTTGGTTTCAATGGCAGGGGTCTCTGCCGTGCACCTGTCATAGTCCCCCGAAGTGTGTGCTGCTTGTGAGGGGTTTCCCTTTTCTCTGTGGTGACTATCCCAACATGCAAGGGGGGCAACTGGACCGCACTTCTCAATTTCTCTTCTTTCCCCTCTCTTCCTCAGCAGGCGCTACTCTCTCAGGAGTGGGAACGGGCCCAGCAGGCAGCTGGAGGCTCTTTTGAGGGCAGCTTAGACGGTTCAGATGAAGATGAGCGGGATCCCCTGTTCAGCTCTGCCGACCTGCTCTCCCCCAGTGGGCAGGCTGATGTGCAAACCCTGGCCATTATGCTACAGGAACAGCTGGAAGCCATCAACAAAGAAATTAAGTGAGTTGTCCTGGCCAGATCTTCTACATCAGGCTTGTGCAAGTACTTTCCCAGGATGTACCTGTTTACACTGCTGCCAGCCTGCCGTAGCCTCCCTTGTGCCTGATTTAGGGTTTCCCTTGGAAACATTCCAAACCTTCAAGGCCACCCTCATACAGCATCCTCTCACCGCTTCTTTTTGTGAACTCCTCCTCTAGACCACATACACATCCTGCCATATTCTGGAAGCCCCTGGCTCACTTTGTGGCTCCCCTCCGCTCTCTTTTTCATAAACTAATTTTAAACATTCAGGAGAACAAAGTGGGAATGAGAGAGCAGAATGGGTTCACCATTTTGCACTGCAGGTAGGTGAGGGAATACCCTGCTCTCCCATATAAAGTTCCCTGCAAATATTGTTATTTATTACTGTCCCGCTCAAAACAGCTCAGTTAACAAATTTAGTATAAAATAGCAAATAATAAAATTACAGCAGTAAAAACATAATTGAAAAGGAAGCAGTCTTGAAAAGCAGCATATTGGAATGTTTTCAGCAGATGTAAAAAAATAAATACCTAAGTGTTAGTGCCACCACTGAAAGGTCCCAGTCTGTTGTTTCCTGTTCATCTAATCTCTCTTGATGGTGGAATAGTGAGCACACCAGACCACAGTAACAGAAATCTAGCACACCAAGGAGAAATGTTCTAGCTCAGTCCATTCCCTGCTGTACTAGTTTTCTAGTTGCAGGGAGTTTGTTTACACAGGGGAGCCTTCAAAATTGGTATCCTCCATCTATATTTTGAATGAAACACTGAATTTTCTATCTGGTGATGTGTTTTTAACCCTCATGACTACAAATTTATTTGAGAACCTGAATTGTGAAAGCACAATAAAGGAAGCAAAGGTATTTCAGATCCACTCCATTTTCTGGCAGAAGGTTTTGAAGAAAGGGAAGGCACAAACTTTTGCTCAAAACGTTTGCTCAAACTTTTTCTCTGCCATTCTTGCAAGACTGATCCAGGAGGAAAAAGAATCCACAGAACAGCGGGCGGAGGAAATCGAGAGCCGGGTGACCAGTGCCAGCTTGGATGGATCCCTGGGCCGCTACCGCTCAGGCGCTTCCATTCCTCCCTCAGTCACCAGCTCTACTCTGGCCAGCCCTTCTCCTCCCAGCAGTGGCCATTCCACTCCCCGCTTGGCACCCCACAGCCCTGCTCGTGAAGGAGAAAAAATGGTGCGTTGTGAATGGCGGTGAGCAGGGAATGGGGTGGGCCATGTCTGCTTCCCCAGGGTAGTACATTCATCGTGCAGAGATGCCTCTTGGGATGTTTTGAAAGGTTTTCCCTCAGAAACCTTTGTGTTGTGTTGTGTGCGTATTTTTGAATGAACATACAACTCAAGACGATTGGTTCATCCAGCCCACTATGGTGTAACTGGCAGCAGCCCTTGAAGGCCTCAAGTAAAGGTCCTTCCCAGCCCTATTGCCTGAAACCCTTTAATTCTCTGTTGACATTAGGCAGGTGCTCTTACTGTACTGCTTTAGGTGCCTGCTGAAAGCTTTTCTGTTTCAGCAGCCTATCCAGACACATGATTTAGTTGCACCTGTTCTGAAACTTGTTTTAGATGTTTTGCTGCATGTGTTGTTTTTAGATATTTTTAACAGTTTTTAAATGTTATAAAAATTTTAATTCCCCCCCCCTGTAATTGTAGTTTTTATCACAGGAATATTTGCCACCCTGGACTCCTTTGGAAGGAAGGGTGGGATATAAATGTAATAAATAAATATAAACTAGACGTATCGGGGAATGAGCCATGTTCAGGTCACATTGTACCTCTGAATGCCAGGTACTGGGGTGGGGTCTGGCTTGACTACTTGTGGGCTTTCTGGAGGCACCTGGATGGCCATTGTTGGAAAGAGGATGATCCAGCAGGGCTGCTCTTGTGTTCTTTTTCTTTTGTTCTCATGTGGGGTGTCTTCGATTGTTTGAGCCAAATTATTTTTTGAATTGTCGTAAGAAGAGCCCTGCTTGTTCAGACCAAAAGTCCACATAGTCCAGCATCCTTTTCTCACAGTGGCCAATGAGCTGCCTATGGGAAGCCCACAAGTCGGACAACAGCACTCTCCCCATTTGTGATTCCCAGAAATTGGTATTCAGAGGCATACTGCCTGTGACGGTGGAGGTACAACATAGCCATGGTGGCTAGTAGCCATCGATAGCCTTATCCTCCATGGATTTGTCTAACCCCATTTTAAAGCCATCCAGGTTGGTGGCTGTTACTTCATCTCTTGGGGCAAATTCCATCGTTTAACTATGCACCAAGTAAGTGCCTGCTTTTTTTTCTGTCTTGAATTTTTCAACATTCAGCTTCATTGGATGGCCCCAGGTTTTAGCATTATGAGCGAGGGAGAAAACTTTCTCGCTGTCCACTTTCTCCAGGCCATGCATAATTCTGTCTCTAACTCCTCTATCATGTCCCTCCTTTTTTCTAAACTAAAAAGCCCCAAATGTTGTAATCTTTCCTGGTAGGGGAGTTGTTCCAGCTCTTTGATTATTTTTGGTTGCCCTTTCTGAACCTTTTCCTGCTCTACAATATCCTTTCTGAGGTGAAGTGACCTCAGAATTCCAGGTGTGCTGCTATCATGGCATTACAATATTGGCAATTTTCTTTCCAGTCCCTTTCCTAATGATTCCTGGTATGCCCAGACACTTCAGGGCAGGTGGGGGGCGGTGGCTTATTCCTGCTGATCTCTTTTTATTGTGATGCCTGCAAGATATGGGTTATTTATTTATATAGCGCCCATCTATGTTCTTGGCACTTTACAAGGTTTGGGATAACAGGTCCCTACCCCAAGGGGCTTACAATCTAAACTAGATACAGGGAAACAGCAGAGGAAGGGGGGAATGGAAGCATGAATAGGCAAGGGAAGAATATCTGATTTATTTCAGTCACACACTTTTGGGACTTAATTACAATAACATAGGAATTGAGGTGACAAAGGAGCAACAAAGGGCTTTTGACATTGTAGCCTCTTTTAGGGGGTGGGTTGTTCCACCGTCTTATCCACGTATTGTGTTTTTAAACTTTTTATTTGTATTAGTTTTATACTGGTTTTAATCTTTTTACTGTATGTCGCTTTGGATTCATTTTTATGAAGAAAGGTGACTAATACATTTAATAAGTAAATACATTTTAATAAATAAAATCCTGTGGGAACAGGTGAAGGGAAGCAGGATAGGTTCAGGGAGTGCGGGGAAAGTAATAGATAGGACTGTGATTAGGAAAGAGGGTGGGCAGGTGCCTGAATGTTTGGAACAGGCGTCTCCGGCAGAATCAGGAGCTCAAGCGGTCAGGGGTGCACATGCAGGCTCTTCAGAGGCTGCTGACAATTGCTGGAGTTCTCAGGGTGAGAGGACCATAGAGTAGCCATCTGGGCAAAAAGGGCACACCCAAGCAGTCCAGATCCATCTGGACACATGCAGGCTCTTCAGGGGCTGCTAGAATTCCCAAAGTGGGGAGGGGTATGTGGAGGAGATAACATATTTTAACCACGTATCTTGGAAGCAGGTAGTTGAATTAGATTACTTTTAAGCACATGCCCCATGAGCTTGTGATGGGCAGCAGGTTTACCCCAAAGAAATCAAGTTGCCAGTTTTTCCACAACAGCCTCTTGACCTGAGAGACTCCCAGAGTTGCAGCCTTCCACAAAGCTTGCTGGGTGCCCTTGGGCCAGTCACTGTCTCTCAGACTAACCGATCTCACAGGGTTGTTGTGAGGATAAAAGGGGATAACCATGTACGCTGCTTTTTGATCCTCGGAGGAAAGGTGGTATATAAATGTAACAAAAAAATAAAATAAATCTCCCCCAGCACTACCATCTTAATCTTTTCTTGTGCCTCTTTGTCCTCCCAGCAGAACCACATTGCCAAGGAAGAAGGGCGAGGGTCCGAGGAGAAGGCCCTGGCCCTGTGCGAGCCCCCAGCTCCCTCTACCCCCCGCACGATGCGTCTCGAGCGCATGACCCAAGCTTTAGCTCTGCAGGCTGGAACCCTGGAAGATGGGAGAGACCTGAGGACTAGGTAGGTTGGACAGGGCAATAGGGTGTGTGTAGGGCAATAGGGTGATCAGTGGGTAGAGTAATAAGTACAAGAGGACAGGACTCTGCCTAATGGGGGCTTATCATCTACAGTTTGACAAGGGAGAGAAATAAAGGCAGTGATAAATGAAGGGTTTTTTTCTATTTTAACCAATGTCTATCTTGTTTTCTGTCTAATAGATGCCCAAGGCAGCTAACAATATAAAGCAAGAAAACACCTTAAAACAATCCAAGCAATACAATTTTATAAACCAGCTAAATGTTCAGACAGGACAGGAAAATACCCAATTGGAGTAGCTAGATAAATTAAATGGCTGGCAAGATAAATAAGTCTTAAAGATGTGGGAAACCAACAAGGAGGGGGGCAAAAGGATCTGCAACTTGGGCACAGACACATATGTGCATTTATTTCAGATGCACGTACTTAGGCTTGGCTAGAATGTGTGGACTAAGACAGAGATTGAGAACCATTTTCCCCAAATCATACCCACCAGCCCCACACCTGACATCGTATGTGGGGCAGGTAAGGACAGAGCCCCAAGGGAACAATCAAGAGCTTAAAGTTAGCTCCCAGTTCTTGCTTTGCAGTCAGGGCTTGCTCATAGTGCCAATCAGCTGATTGCTGCTGACAGTAACCCACACTGGGATCATATGCACTAGGGAGTTCCCCATTCTTAATCCCCCTTAATCTTGAAGTCCATTTGAAACTGCACCTGTAAATGGACTTTGAAGGGGCTCACTGTAACCTCTGATTGACAATTACAATGAGTCCCTTTGAAGTTGTCATCTGATGACATAATAACAGTGATTGACAGGTAGGCAGCCACCTGTCAAAATTGGCCCATGCGGGGATGGGGAAGGTAAGAATCTGGCCCACTGGCTAGATGAAGTTCCCCAGCCATGGACAGAGGAATTATGCTGAAGGCCTCATGGAAAATATGACATTTGAGGTAGGGAAATAGAGAACTGGTAGGGGGGTGATGATTAGCAGTGGCTGGAGTGATGAACCTGATTGACAGGGATGATGGGAACAAGGCAAGAAAGATCTCTTTTTAGGGTAGGAGCCTCTCTTGGGGGCACAGGACTTTTCCAATCTTTTCTTGTCCCATTCATACCACCCCTCCTGTCCCCTTCCATTTACACAGCCTGGGAGCCGATGGCACCAACAGCAGTCAGGACTCCTTGCACAAATCCACCAAGAAGAAGAGCATCAAATCCTCCATTGGACGCCTCTTTGGCAAGAAAGAGAAAGCGAGGCTGGGACAGTTGGGCCGTGAGTCCCCCTCACTTGGTATGCCTTTCCCAACCCAGAGCCTCAGTTCTATTTTATTTTTCTTTCACATCCACTCCCTGCTTTTCCCTTTAAAAAGAATTATGTGGCATGCCCCTGGAGAACAGGGATGAGGAACCTGTAGCCCTCCTGATGTTGCTGGACTACAGCTCCCATATTCCTGACTATTGGCCATGCTGGCTGAGGCTGACGGGAGTTGGAGTCTAACAACACCTAGAGGGCCATAAGGTTCTCATCCCTGCTGTAGAACCTGCCTGTTCTGCTTCCCAGCAAATTATCAGTATAAGAACTAATGAGGAGACCTCTTGCTCCTTCCAAACACATACAACCTTCAAGTACTCAGCATCTCCACAACTTCTAGTTGTGTAGTCCTCATGGTCTCGTTAGATTCCTTTAAGTTTCTAGTCCATTGAATTGAATCCATTGTCTTGGGTACCTGCCAGGCCCAAGATAACCTTAGTGACCTTCTGAGCTGGGCTTCCATTGTGAGGACTGCTTTTCTGTAGGGCTCTATACTTATCCCCCAGACCCTTTCCAAATACTCTGCTCATCACAGATGACATTTGATAGGGGGAGAAGGATGTTGCTACTTTGCACAGGACTTCCTGGGCAGCTGGAGCCGCTCAAGAGAGATTCATGCTACCTTTGAGCTCTCCAAGAGTCTGGCACAACATAAAGGGTTGCACTCCCTGTCAACCTCTATTCCATGCAAAGGACTCTAGGGCGGACACCCCCCAGATCCTGGAGCTGATGATAGTAAAATATGCAGGGATTCTCTGCTCCAGATAAACAGTGCTCAACCCTTCTGTTCTGCCAGAACACTCAGAAATACTAGCCCTGTTCTGGTCTTCTAAATTCCTTATGCAATGAGGGAGAGCAGGAGTGAGCATGCTAGTTCAGTGTGTCACCACCACCACTGGCCATCACTGTCCCTGTCCCTGAGTCAGAGGAATAACATCTGAAATGAGGAGCACTCATGTAGGCTCCCCATGCAGTTTAGAAGCCTGGAAGATCAGGGTTCTAGAACATGCAGGGAACCTACGCAAGTACAAAAGGCTCTCCCTGCTGCAGAAGTTATCCCTCCAACTAGGGGACAGCAGCAGCAATTTGGGGTGGGGTGGGGCCGAGCCAGTGTATTCATCTCTCCCTTACCTCAGGTGTGGGCACCTTTGGCCCTCCTGATGTTGCTGAACTACAATTCCTATCATCCGTGGTCATTGGCTATGCTTGCTGGGGCTGATGGGAGTTGTAGTTCAACAACTGGAAGGCCAAAGGTTTCCCACATCTGCCTTATCACATGAGGAATTTGGAATGCCTGAATAGGGCTACTGCCTTGATGGCTAAGGGTGATTAAGGGAGCTGATGATGTATGTATGGGTGCCTTTCTCTGTGTGTAACTTGCCCTTCTTTCTCTATAGCTGGGACACCATCAGATGAGATGTCGCCTGCAGATCCCCTGGGCCTTTCTAAGCTGTCGGGACCTGTGGACAAGGACCGTAGGAACAAAAAGAAGTGAGAAGTGGCAGGAATAACTGGCCGTGGGTGGGGTGGGGCAGGGTGAGCTGACAATGTGGAAGGTTGACAGGCTAAATGCGTCCCAGGACTTGGAATGCCAAACCTGGATATCATATCCAACTTGGGATTTATGGAGTTGTGGGTGAGTCACACACATACGCAGTCCTGCCAGCCTCAGCTTCCTACCTGCGAAATGGGAATGATTGTAACCTGTTTCTTGGGCTTGTTGTACCCAGGAACAAGATGATAATGGCTGTAATGTCGAACTGCGAACCTTTATTATTGTTAACAACAAGGCTTGAGCAGCCAAATATTGTTGCAATAGTGGGTGGAATAGGGAAAGGAGGGAATATTTATTCATTATTTTAATTATTTATTTCAACCATTTATATATCTCTTTACACCATGATTTCTAAGTGGTGTACAATAAGATTTCAGAAAAGATACAGTAGATAAAAACAGTTACAATTCATTATATAAAGAGAAAAAACTTGCTTAAAATGCCTTCTGAAGTTAAAAAAAGCATTTGTCAAGCACTGGAAGTTCATCAGGGAGGGGGACGTGTCTGATCTCAGCCAGGAGGGTGTTCCACAGAACTGGGCACACAATACTGAAGACACGGCTCCAGGGGATATGAGCCATGCATGTGAGCCTGGAGAGACCAGCTAACAGAATATTTGATCAGATGAAGACACCCCTTGGATGTTCAGATTTTCTTCTGTCTTCTTCCCACCTGTGTTGGCTTCTGCTTTTCCCTAGGCATGAGCTGCTAGAAGAAGCTTGCCGGCAAGGCTTGCCTTTCGCTGCCTGGGATGGGCCCACTGTTGTCTCATGGCTGGAGGTAATGAGGATGGAAGGAAATTCAGGTTTCTATGAGAAGGTAGCAGGGAGGGGCAGAGAAGGTGGAGGGGCGAGGAGTGGAAAATGGCACCGGCTCCTGTCTTAGCAGAACCTTTTGGGCACCCAGATAAAGCTCAGCTTCAGGCCATATTCACCCATTACAAGGCAGTAAAGTCTGATTGGACACTGGACATACCCTCCACAAGAAGAGACAGCCAGACAACAGCTTGTGGGGGGCAATCTTTTTACCAGGACCGCACACAGAAGGACAAGCGTAAAGACGCTCCCCCTCCCCACATTCTGTGATTTACCCCTCCCCTGCAGCAGATGATGTTTAAGTTTTAAAAAAGATAACTCACAACTTCCAAGTGATGCATTTAGTGATAGGGCCAATCGAGACGTTATACTGTTCCCACAATTAGCAATTGTGTGATTTATGTATTTTTTAGAGTAAATAGCAGATGTGGTGGGCCCAATTCAGACTGAGACTTTTGCAGGGCAGAGAAGGTAAGTTCAGTCAGGACCCCCACACCTGCTATTTAATATACATGTATTCTTTAACTGTTTCATTTGAAGGGAGACATTTGCTGGAAGGGGAACTGTGGCAATCTCAAACAGGGCAAAATGAGAATCATGGGATGGGGGAGCCGGGCCTTCATTTTCACTAGAGTTGGACAAGCACGGTCTCTGCTTAACCTCAGTTTTCCTTCCCAATCACTCTCGACAGCTGTGGGTTGGCATGCCAGCCTGGTACGTGGCTGCCTGCCGTGCCAATGTCAAGAGTGGTGCCATTATGGCCAACCTGTCGGACACAGAAATCCAGCGGGAAATTGGCATCAGCAACCCCTTGCACCGGCTCAAGCTGCGCCTCGCCATTCAGGAGATGGTGTCCCTTACCAGTCCCTCAGCCCCCGCCACTTCCCGCACAGTAAGTGAGGGCCTGCTTCTTCTGTGGCCCCCTGCTGGAGGAGCCAAGGGTTCTTGCTCACACCCTGGTGAAGCTGGAATGTCTTCCTTCATTTGTTTAGTACTGATAGCCATTTCCTTTCTCTCACTGCTCTCTTGCTAGTCTACTGGGAATGTGTGGATGACGCACGAAGAGATGGAATCTCTCACTGCCACAACAAAGCCAGTAAGTGGTTCTGATGTGTGTGTTGTTTCTTTCCCTGTTTTGGTTATTTCTTTATCTTGCAGTTCCTGTGCGGAACATAAGGCATTTTGTTGTGTGTAGTGGAGCAGACTAGCTGTTGGCATCTCTCTGTGCACTGGCTCTCACCACTGCCATCTCTCTCTCTCTCTCTCTCTCTCTCTCTCTCTTCTCCCTGCTGCTACCTCATCCACCATCCCTCACCCATTCAGCCTCCTCCACTGCCTCTACAGCCTTTGGAGCCATCTCACTCTGAGGAACTCTTGAGGGTCCTTCCTCAGAGCGAGGCACTGAAAGCAAGGCGGCCTTGCAGAACAGCAAACACTGTTTAAAAGTGTCACAGTAATAAACATTTAAAACAGGTGCTCTTCAGGGCCACTTTGCCCACAATGCCTCACTGAGAAAGGTCATTTAGGAATGCTGAAGCTTCTTTGCTGTACTGGCAAAGTGGTGGCAATGCTCCTAGAGTCCTAGGGAAAGCAGCTGCTGGGCTGGAGACAGTGGCTAGTGGTGGTGGTAGCAGCAGTTGTCTGGCTGGCCAGTCAGCAAAATGGTGGCAAGTAACTCTGCAGGCAGGAGTCAGCAGTGGACAGGCCAAGTGAGGACCAATCTGCCATCCCCTCCATCTGCCACCTAAGGCCAAGGGCTCACCTTATCTAACGTGTAGACCAGTCTGTGTATGTGTATGATTGTGTTTGTATGTGTGCAGAAGTCTATAACTGGGATGTCAGAAGGTGTCTGCCTGTTTCTCTGAAGGCTTATTAGGTCCATCTCTGTTTTTTTTGTTTTTGCAAGGGTGGGGTTTATTTTCCTTAACGCATATAAAGGCTTATGGAGGGCACTTAATTATGGCACTCTAGCTTATTTCTGTTCAGGAGGACCAAAGCAATTAATTCTGGTCCAATCTATGGGGTTTTCAGCTCTAAAGTCCATAATCAGGTTGCACTCTTCAGGTTCTGAAAGGAAGAGCAGTGCTCTGTGGAGTTTTATTATTCTGAAATAGAGGCTATAACTTAAGAAGTTTAATATCCCAGGCTATGGTCTGAAGGCACATGAGGCCAGCACCCTGCTGAAGCTAAGCAGGGTCAGTTCTGGTCAGTGCCTGGATGGGAGACCTCCTGGGAACTATATGTAAGCTGCCTTGGGTTTCTATTGTGAAAAGAAAGGCGGGGTATAAATGCAATAAATAAATAATATCCCAGGGATATCTGGCAACCTGTCTTTGGCTCCTGCTTTCTTGCCCCCTCCTTCCTCTAATCCTGGTTCCCTTGGGATACTCTGAGCTGCTGTTGATTCTTCAAAGATGAGGCACGGTCTGCCTGTGCAGCAGATGGAACATGGTAGTGTGGCCCATACCACTTCATATTGAAAGATGCTATGTTTAATTATCTCCCACTTTAAAAAAATCAAACTTACAAGTCAAAGGTTAGCACATCAGGAAGAAAGGTTTAAACCCACCCTCTTGTTGTGTGCTAGGTTTCTATTTGTGGCTTTTTAAAAAAACATATGGGATCATCCAAAAATGTGATCCAACCTGTGTCTTAAGTGATGCAGTCTATTCTACCAGATCATGTGTCAATTACTCACAGTGATCGGGGCTCTTTTCTTTTACTCTGTGCAAAGAAGCTGTGTCTAGCCCTGCCTTAACAATTCCTTTCTGCTTTCCTTCGTGCTTTCCATTTAACCTCTATCTAGGAGACAAAGGAAATCAGCTGGGAGCAGGTATGAGAAGGATCTGCATAATAGCGCTCATTTTACTTGCATGCCTACGTGTATATGGAAGAGGAGGGGCTATGTGTTGTTTTTATTGTAGAGGATAGGGCTGATGCCAGAAGAAAGGGAGGTTCCCCCACTCCTGCATTTTGTAGATTTTCTTGTTTTGGTCCATGGAAGAACTAGTAATTCCTCTGTATTCAGTGGGTGTCACCTGTTAACTCAAAAGGGCTTCCTACTGTATCGCATGTTTAAGGATGTTCTGTGTGATATTTTTGTTTGAACGGAATTATTAGCACAGATGCATCTGATGTTCCTTGCCATTAATCAGGGATGGCACTGTTTGGGACAAACAAAGAACTCTATAAATCTGTTTGCATCCTTTTCTTTCTTTTGTACCTCTCACTGTATTGTGAGCATCTGTCTGCTCTTTCTACTCTGTGACTGGATGAGGTGGGGTGTTGTATGAGAGCTGCTTCCAACATTACCCAGAAGAGGCAAATAGTCAGGGGCATGAGAGATGTATACTCTGCTTTTGGTAATGAGTGAAGAAGTGAGAACTTGCCTGCCTCCCCCGGGGTGAGATTTGCAAATTCCAAATCTGCACGGAACTCATGCATCTTGTCACAGGAGACAGGCAAGTTCTATATTGCATTGGAGGTGGGGAAAGCACATATGCCAGTCGCCTCAGCATCTGCTTCCTCCATTGCACTGCAACATCCAGTGACACTGTAACCCTGAGTCTATAAGATAAAAAGTAATAAGGATTAGAGAAGCAACAGATTTGAAAAGTAAGGGGGCAGAATTTTGAGGGTGGAAAGAAGAAGACTTGATTGACATTTTAGCAGAATGTTTGCAGTTGTTTGTCTTTGTTCTGCTTCCGTTTTGTTCTGAAATGGGAAAACTGTTGCTCAGGGCATGGACTGAAAAAAGTGCATGATGCACACTTTTGCTGAAGCTAAGGAAGTCTGGGTATCCAGGGACCTTACTTGTGCCGCCTTGAGTTCCACGGGGAAAAAGGCAGATTATAAATGTAATAAATAAATAAAATAGAGACACAGAAGGAAGGGTTGTACTTCTAGAGGCAAAGGGAAGCGAGAAAAAGTTTGTAACTGTGTTAATTGAATAAGCATCACACATGCTAATTTCTCAAAACCCAACACAGACAACCTCTTATCTTTTTATAATTTGCTAGGACAGGGAAATAAAGAGGAAAGGAACTGATGCGACTCCTTCGTGTGTGTGTGTCCGTGCCTGCATGCACGCCTCCTTACTGTCTTCTCTCTTGTTTCTGCAGATCCTGGCATACGGTGACATGAACCATGAGTGGGTGGGAAATGATTGGCTGCCCAGTTTGGGCTTGCCCCAATACCGCAGCTATTTCATGGAGTCGCTAGTTGATGCCCGAATGTTGGACCACCTCAACAAGAAGGAACTGCGGGGTCAACTCAAGATGGTTGACAGCTTCCACAGGTGATGGGGAACAAAGGGCTTGTGCCTTCCATGGCTAAGATGTACATCCACGTCACAAACGTAACTTACAGTGCAATCTTGTGCACGTTTGCTCAGAAGTGAGTCCCACTGTATTTAATGGGGCCTTCTCCTGTGTAAGCATGCAACGGATAGCAGCCTTAGTTGTGTATAAGGTTTCCTGTGATGGCTCCACTCCCAGCAGCAGGTTATGGGCACAGTAGTTTGGCAAAGATGCTAGTAGTAGACAAGCACCAAATTGCCCGCCCCAAACATCATTTGCCCTCATCACCATTAAAACAGAAAGCTTAGAAACTATCAAGGGGGTTCTCTTTGTCTTTCACAAGAGGCAAGATTTGGACCAAGAATATACCATTTTAAACCAGGGCCCCAGCACTTCAGCAGGGCTCATCGCTGATGCCTGTGGCACTTCAGCACTCTAATCAGTACCAGGCAGCCAGGTGTGGGAGCCACCATTTTAATTTCCCACAGTGCCATAGACTAGAGCACAAATGGTGGCTCCCTGATTCATTCTGTTCACCACTGATCAGACCATTGCTATTGCCATGGCCACTAGGTAAGCCCACCATCACAGGAGGGAGTCTAGCAGAGGGCACTTTGCCAAGGGCCCCTTCAAACCTGGATTTGTCCCTGTCTTGGCTGCTACGCTACATTATGGTGGTAAACACACTAGTCGCTAGCACAAAGTGTTTCCATTAGCCACATCTGGAGTGGAAAGGGGTTGATCTGCCGATCAGTTGTGAAATCTCTCTGAAGCTGAATTTTTAAAAAATCGAACTCAAGCTGATCCCACCAGGTTTTACAGTAAAAAGGGGCAGGGTTTGACTAGAGTAGCATGTCCCCATTTTTAGAAGAAAGAAGTGGAGAAGCACTGGAACTGGCACAACAGTGAGTGTGTTTGTCCCTTATATCTCAGGTATAACTTCTGCTTATATCTGCCCCAGGGTGAGCCTCCATTATGGGATCATGTGCCTGAAGCGTCTTAACTACGACCGGAAGGAACTGGAGAGAAGGCGGGAAGAGAGCCAGAACCAAATCAAAGGTAGGTGTGTAGCAGGAAGAAAAGCCAAGGGCGATCTTCAAATGGCATCCACAAAAAGTGTGAATTGGGAAAGCAAGTAAGGAAGGCGTTGATACCGCAGGGTTGTGGGGGGTGGGGGATGTGGGATTGGACTTGGTGCTAAGCCTGTCTCCTGTTCCCTTTCTAGATGTGATGGTATGGTCCAATGAGCGCGTGATGTGCTGGGTGCAAATGATTGGGCTGAAAGAGTTTGCCAACAACCTGATTGAAAGTGGGGTGCATGGGGCCCTCCTTGCCCTGGATGACACCTTTGATTGCAACGATTTGGCCCTGCTGCTGCAAATCCCTACCCAGAACACACAGGTTAGAAGCAGGCATGGGAAAGATGGATGGGATAAGAATGGGGAGGGGACTCAGGATAGGCTATGGGGTGGGGCAAAATGATGGTGCCATGATTCCCTGACGGGAGGAAGGGAGGGAACAAATCCTGGAGCCTTTGCCATACCTGCCAATGGACCTCTCCCAGGTGCCAATGCTTATAGTGTGGCAAGTTGATTCCCTGACATCAGATGAACATACACACATCTTCATCAGGCTGTACGAGGCCCTGGGACTATAATGCCCCGGCAGCTGGATTCGCAGACTCTTTTTTTCCCTCTCCTTGATGCTTTGGAAGAGGCAAAGGGGAGCCATACCTTGCAGATCCTCCTGTCAATCACCTGCAAGAGGTTAAAAATTGGAAAAACAGAGGAGAGGAAGGAGAGACTGAATAACTTGCCTATTTTCCTATTTAGGCGCGGCAGATGTTGGAAAAAGAATTTGGAAACCTCATCACTATGGGAACAGACCGGCGGCTAGATGAGGTAAGCATCTCCTCCTTTCACAGTCTCTGGTTTTGTGGGGTATTCTAACCTTCTGCACCCACCAATGCTTTCTTGTGTCCTGCCCTTAGGACAGTGCCAAGACCTTCAGCCGTTCCCCATCGTGGCGGAAGATGTTCCGGGAGAAGGACCTCCGCGGTGTCAGCCCCGACTCGGCCGAGATGCTGCCAGCCAATTTCCGCACAGCCTCCGTGGCCTCCATTACCTCACCCGGGGTGCAGCTTCGTAAGATGCAGCCAGAGGGTGTGTGCAGTACACTGTGGGGAACCCTCTTCCACACATTGGCCGAGTGTAAAGTGAAGCTGAATTCTGAGCATTCCCACTATTTGTTTATCTCTTTATTAAAATGTCTGTGCTGACCTTCAGGATAAACATTCTCAAAACAATGGCAACGTTAAGCACTTGCTGGTGTCAGGAACATGTGCTTTAGTGTGTCTGTTTCCGCACCACCATCACATCTTTAGACTGCCAGCAGGAGATAAGAGTGCTTCAGAGCATGTGCAAAATGCCACTACTGAATGGTTATGCTCATGCCTGCTAATAATTGTTCCATTACACTAGCTTGCAAGCATGTTTGTGCCTTTAGGACCTCACAGTTGTAACCACTAGATTGGATCAGACTAAATTAGTCATTCTTCATTCTCATTGGAATCGGTGAGACTTCAGTTTTACATTGATTTTTAATAGGACCTAAGTGTGATTCCCCCTTTAGGATGCACACCTTAATGTGGTGAGGGGGTTTGAGAGTGTTGAAGAAGCTGAGAGCAATGCCGTCAGGAGTCTAGATCAAGAGGCTAGACTCCTAGCAGGGACACCCACGGCGGAATGGTCAAAGCTGAGACACCAGACTAAGATGCATCCAAATTTAGAGGAAGGCAATGGTAAACCACCTGTGAATACCTCTTACCACGAAAACTCTGTGAACACAGTATCCAAAATGCAACACGAGATAGTGCTGGAAGATGAGACCCTCAGGTCAGAAGGCACTCGCCGAGCTACTGGGGGAAAACAAAGGACAAGTACGAGTAGCACTGTGACTAATGATGCAGCTGGGTCAAAGCTGAAAGGAAACCCAGAGGTTGATGCACACAGATGTGAAAGGAGAGTCCGGAGATGTATGACGCACACAATAGGAACATGGAATGTGAGAAGCATGACCAGGGAAAGTTAGAAATTGTCAAGCAAGAAATGGAACGTATCAACATTACAATACTTGGCATGAGTGAATTAAAATGGACAGGAATGGGACATTTTTAGTCAGGCAACTACAGAATATTTTATGCAGGAAATGAGAAATTAAGACAAAATGGGGTTGCTTAGTGAGAAGTGATGTAGCAAAAGCAATTAGGAGCTACAACGCAAGGTCTGAGCGAGTGATATCAATGAGATTAAATGGGAAACCTATTAACATAACCATCATCCAAGTCTATGCTCCAACGGCATTCATCCTTTCTCTCAGCAGGCATCCACAGTCTATATAAAATCCCATATACTCACACACAATTTGATTCCTCAGTTTGTCAGTGAAAGGAATCTGTTGGGCCAGGGCTTGCTCCTTTATTTGCCTCAAACTTGTATCCCTATTCAGTTCTTCCCTGAACTGCTCTGCCTCTTCCCCAGAGACCATTTGATACAGTTTGTCTCCTTCAGCAGGCCTGCCAAGGGTTGCTATGGTGACCTTAGGCTCGATAACAGGTTGCACCCTGTTTTCTTCAGCCTCTGTTAACATGGCTTCTGTCTCTCTGCCAAGCTGTCGTCTGGTCACCACATATATTTTTCCTTGTGCCCCCATTACATCTCTTCCCAGTATCACTGGTTCTTGTTGCTGGGCATTAATACATACTTTATAATTTCCCTCTTTGCCTCTCCACTGTATGTTTACTAGGGCCATGGGTAAGTTTTCTGGTTCACCCCTCACTCCTTGGATAGTCACCGTTTTCTGAGGTAATATTTCCTCAGATGTTATTAAATCTGGCCTCAGTAACGTCTGAGCGGCACCAGTATCAAGCAATGCCCAATAATTTGCCCCCTGAACACACACTTCCTCTCTTAAGACTTGTATCAAAGTCTTTTACTTCGGTCCAGTTTATCTGGCAGAACTGAACCTTTTTTTCCAGCTCTTTTGGTTCTGTTTTTACTGCCCTTCCCTGAGCAGGATTACTAATGGGGTTGGCAACCCCACATTGAAAACGTAGGTGCCCCGGTCTACCACATTTATAGCATAATTTCTCCTCCATTTTAGGGTACACAGATCCACTCTGGGGTGTCCTGTGCCCTTCAGATTTTACTGGAGGACTCACTCGCTGTGGTACCACATCCTTTCTGCCACCATTATATGGTCTGGGTTTAAACTCTCTTGATGTTTTCCCCACCCAGCCAGTTCTATTGGAGGCAAAGTGATCCGCCATCTCTGCGGCCTCCTGCACCGATGTAGGGGAACGGTCTTTGACAAGGAGCCTTATTTCTGGTGCTAACTGATGGAATAATTGATCCAGTATCATGAGGCTTTTCACCTCTTCCACTGACTGAGCTTTGGCACTACTCATCCACTTTCCAAATATATCCATCAACTTTGCTCCCAGTTCCACAAAAGACCTCCCTGCTTGGATCTGACAGTTTCGGAATAACTTCCTAAAGTAGTCAGGTCCCAATCTGAATCTTTTGTATACTGCCTCTTTAAACTCGGCATATGTGACGGGCCTGTCTGAGGGGAAATATTGGTATACCTCTGCCAATTCCCCTTTGATCAGGTTTGATAAATATTGCATATATTTATCCTCCGGTAGCCCCCACATTTGAGCCGCTTTTTCAAAAGTGCTGAGGTAAATCTGTGGATCTTGTCCAGGCTCAAACACTGCAAAATCTTTCGGTGTCACCTTTATTTTAGTTTCATTTCTGTCCTTTCTTGTTTCATCAGAATGAAACTTCTCTCTTTCAAACTTTAACTTTTCCACCTGTAATTCAGCATCCACTCTCATTCTCTCAAATTCCAACTCCCTCTGTTTGTCTTTCTCCTCAGCGTCCATCTTAACTTCTCTCTCAAGTACTCTATATAAGCGGGATTGCTTGAGTATCCTTCTGGGGTCTCTTCCCTGACAGGTTGTTTTTGCTGGACAGTTGTAAATCCTATTAGTGCTACTCTCAATTCATCTACCCCTTTACCCTCGTGAGGTAAATTGAATGTTATGCACTTCTCCACCAGCTCCTCTCTTTTCATCCTTATGTATTCAGCCATGATGTTGGAGTTCACTCACTCTTTGCCACACACTCTTTGCCAGTCACTCTCACAAGTAATCTTCATTTGTTATTTCTGTTTGCCACACCACTGTTAGGGACTCTCTTTTATTCGAATCTGGATTCTCTGTTGTTCGTATCCCACCGCTACAGCCAACACCTGTGACGCCCTTCCCTGGCTCTCCCTGTCAGGTTCCTACCTGCTTGTGGCTACTGCCTTTCACTAGGCACCACCAGGGACTCCACCAGTCCGGACTGTCCTTTTTTATGGTTTCTCTCTCCGCTCTAGCACAGATCTCAATAGATCCCCCTGCTAGGCAGCACCACCAGTCACGTTCTACAACCAATGTTCCCAGAGACCTTGCCTGAGTCTCTCTATCCGGTTACATTCGTGACTGCGTGCCTATGCTGTTCCCAACCCCCTTGTATCAATGCAGATAACTCATAACTCGGGGTTGCTCTGGATACTTATAATGTTATCTTCTCCTCTTCATCGCTGCCACCATTTGTTACTGTTTCCCTTCAGCCTTGGTCATTACCTTACCCTCCCTTCTGGTCTGTGAAACCCCAGCCAAGGATCAGGCCTCCGGTAAACCAAAATAGTATTTATTAAATAACATTAATAACAAGATAACTTTGATAATGATCTACAAGCTTATGGTTTCATCTATTACTGTGATATTTGACTTATTACTAATCCGAACTCCACCTCCCTCTTTCTCCACACTCTCCTGACATACACCAACTCACACCCACCTCCAAACTCCACCAAAACAACCCACTCACGTCCACCCAGATTCAACTGTCATCCTTCCATTTATACTCTCAGCCATCCAAACACTCAGCCAATCATCCAGCATTCTACTGCTCATTTACTCCCCCCTCCTCTTTCATTCCACTTACCACATATCTTCTATACAAACAGCACTTACCATATATACATTAATACAGGAACATCACAGAAACCTATTAACATAACCATCATCCAAGTCTATGCTCCAACGGTAAATGCAGAAGAGGAATTGGAGAGATTTCATGCAGAAGTACAGGAAGAAATTGATCACACACCAAAACAGGATGTGCTGATAATCATGGGGGACTGGAATGCAAAAGTAGGGAACAGAGAAGAACTAGGAATTGTGGGGAAATGGGACTTAGGAAACAGGAATGAAGCAGGAGAAAGACTTATTGAATTCTGTGAAGCCAATGATTTGTTTCTTGCAAACACGTTTTTTGAGCAACCGAAAAGACAACTGTACACGTAGACATCACCAAATGGTCAATATAGGAATCAAATTGATTATATAATTGGTAGCAGGAGATGGAGAAGTTCCATACTTTCTGCAAAAACAAGACCAGGAGCAGACTGCGGTACAGAACATGAACTGGTCGTATCGAAAATCAGAGTAAAGCTAAAGAACAACAACAAAGCAATCATAAAGCCAAAATACAATTTAAATAACATCCCAGAAGAATATAAAGATCAAATAAGGAACAGGTGTGAGGCTTTCAACTTAGTTGACAGAGAACCAGAAGAACTATGGAGTGAAGTCAGAGACATTATCAGGGAAGAATGCAAAAAGACAATACCTCTAGTTAAAAAGAGAGAAAAACCTCAATGGATGACTGAAGAAACTCTTAAAATGGTTAAAGAGAGAAGGAAAGCAAAAGCAAAAGGAGACAGAAACATGGTTAGAATCTTAAATGCAACTATACATAGGGACATAGGGACAGAGAGAACTATTACAACAGTTATTGTATAGAAATAGAAGAGGACAACAAAAAGGGAAGAACAAGAGCCCTATTCCAAAAGATTAGAGAAATGAAAGGCAAATTTAAACCAAGAGTACTAATGTTGAATAATCAACAGGGGAACACACTGACTAACTGAGATGAAATAAAAGGAAGATGGAAGCAATACACTGAAGAACTCGATAAAAGAGATGCCAGGATGATAGATTCATTCATGGAGGAGCTGTATGATGAAGAACCAGAAATTTTAGAATGTGAGGTGAAAGCGTCTCTTAAAATACTTGGAAGAAACAAATCACCAGGAACAGATGACATACCAATAGAGTTGCTACAAGCTACTGAGACTGAATCTGTCCGAATTTTGATAAAAATCTGCCAAGAAATATGGAAAACTAAACAATGGCCCACAGACTGGAAGCCTTCAATATACATCCCAATTCCAAAGAAAGGGAATCCCAGAGAATGCAGTAATTATCAAACTATTGCCTTAATATCCCATGCAAGTAAAGTAATGCTCAAGATTCTACAACAAAGGCTCTTACCATATATGGAGCAAGAAATGCCAGATGTCCAAGCTGGATTTAGAAAGAGAAGAGGCACCAGAGATCATATCGCAAACATATGTTGGATAGTAGAACAGACCAAGGAATTTCAGAAGAAAATCACCCCATGTTTTATAGATTACAGCAAAGCTTTTGACTGTGTAGATCATGAAAAATTATGGAATGCTTTAAAAGAAATGGGGGTGCCACAGCATCTGATTGTCCTGATGCGCAACCTATACTCTGGACAAGAGGCTACTGTAAGGACAGAATATGGAGAAATCGATTGGTTCCCAATTGGAAAGGGTGTGAGACAGGGGTTTATTTTATCACCTTATTGGTTTAATCTATATGTAGAACATATCATACAGAAAGCAGGATTGGACCAAGATGAAGGAGGTGTGAAAATTGGAGGGAGAAATATCAATAATTTAAGATATGCAGACAATACCATACTTAGCAGAAACCAGTAATGATTTGAAACGAATGCTGATGAAAGTTAAAGAGGAAAGCACAAAAGCAGGACTACAGCTGAACGTCAGAAAGACTAAAGTAATGACAACAGAAGATTTATATAACTTTAAAGTTGACAATGAGGACATTGAACTTGTCAAGGATTATCAATAACTTGGCACAGTCATTAACCAAAATGGAGACAATAGTCAAGAAATCAGAAGAAGGCTAGGACTGGGGAGGGCCACTATGAGAGAACTAGAAAAGGTCCTCATATGCAAAGATGTATAACTGAACACTAAAGTCAGGATCATTCAGACTATGGTATTCCCGATCTCTATGTGTGGATGTGAAAGTTATACAGTGAAAAGTGCGGATGAGAGAAAAAACAACTCATTTGAAATGTGGTGTTGGAGGAGAGCTTTGCACATACCATGGACTGCAAAAAAGACAAATAATTGGGTGGTAGAACAAATTAAACCAGAACTGTCACTAGAAGCCAAAATGATGAAACACATAATGAGAATAATTTGGACACATAATGAGAAGACCTGATTCACTAGAAAAGACAATAATGCTGGAGCAAACAGAAGGGAATAGAAAAAGAGGAAGGCCAAAGATGACATGGATTGATTTCATAAAGGAAGCCACAGACCTGAACTTACAAGATCTCAACAGGGTGGCTCATGACAGATGCTTTTGGAGGTCACTGATTCATAGGGTCGCCATAAGTCCTAATAAACTTGAAGGCAGATAACAACAAAGTGTGATTAACAGTCAGGATCCAACCCACCTTTGTTACTTGGAAATAGGAGGCTGTATTGGAGCACCAAGGTCACGGGTGCTGTTGGAAAGCTGGGAGACTATTGTTATCATTAATATTATTAACATTTATATTTATTAGTTGCTTTTCTCACAAGAGTGACCCAAGTGACTTACATTAAAATCAGTTTGTGTTAAAACAAACACAATCAGTAAAATCTAAAAACACATTTATACATTAAAACCAGTGAAAAGCAAATACAATCAATAAAAACAACAACTAGAAACAGATCAGTACAAGCATTCGTCCTTGGGTCTTATTGTGGGAAACTTGCAGTGGTACAGGATGGGGTGGGAGGAGAAAAGGTGTGGCTGGTGTTGGCGGTTTTCTGTGCCAACACATGCTGATACTAAGAATTCAGGCTGCCCACTTGGCTAGTCAGTAAGTAATCTTGAAAGCTCAGAAGGTTGAGGGCCATCTTGTATGATCTCTTTCTCTTGTGTTCCCTTCCTCTCCTCTTCACCCGGTTCTTTTCACAGGGAACTCATTAGGTAGCCAACGGGCAGACAGTATGTCAGTGCGAACGTACTCCTGTTAATGCCAAGATGACCAAGGTCAGTATGTGCTAACACTCTTTGCCATTGATTGAGTACCAGCAGGGTACTATGCAAAAACAAAACCCAGAAGTGATGTGGCCGGTGCCCAGGTGACTTCCTCTCAGCAATCCTACAGTGAGGTGTACTGAGTGTTTGTCTCTATAAGGACCATAATAAGCCAGGAGGTTCCCAACTTCATATTTCCCTCATAGCCAGGCCATTTGTGAGGAAGAATGCAGAATGAGAGTGCTTAACACAGGGATAATCTCCAGATGTTGCGGGACTCCAGCTCTCATCATCCCTGACCATTGGCCAAGCTGGTTAAGGCTGATGGGAGGTGGAGTACAACAAAATCTGCAAGACACCATGTTGGCTATCCTTGGTAACTCTTTCACAGAAAGGGCGGCTGGAGTGGCAAGAGTATATGGAAGTGGTGGAAAATCTCTGGCCCACGAGCCAAATTTGGCACACAAGGCATCCCAATTTGGCCCACCAGCCCATTTTCCAAGAACTACACCTATCCACCCCCACATGACATATGTGGCATCAGGTGTGGGTCAGGTAGAGACGCGGGTGGATCAGCTGCTCATACAGCCAATCCCTGCAGAAAGCAGGATTGAACTCCCTGTGCATCAGCAGATGCGCAGGGAGTTCAATCCTGCTTGGTCACTTTTCCCCCACACCCATGCAAGCTAAATTCTGCAGGTGGGCAGGGCTACCCACCTGTCAATTACCTGATGCCATTATGACATCAGATTTATTAACAGGTGGGTGGTTCCACCTACCTGTCAAAGTTGCCCCAGCCTGTGGGGTGGGAGGAAATAAAGATCTGGCCCAGCAAGTCAAAAAGGTTCCCTGCTCCTGGTAGATGGACAGGCTGGCTAGTAAAAAACAGCACAGAATAGGTAGTGGGAGAAAGGCTTGGTTCAACTAGGAGGTCAAAAGCAGGCAATTAGTGGATAGATGGAGACAGGAGAGGTAGTTCCGGGCATGGCAGAAAGGATGAAGGTGGGAGTGGGAGGATGGAACAAAGGGAATTGGAGTGTGATCGGAAGGGCAGAGAGAGCTACAAGAGGAATGAAGGGGGTGGCACTGCAGAAGAGATGCAGTCAGGAAAGACGGTGGAGAGGAGGCTGAAAAAAGGTGGGGGAGGGCTTGTGGATGGGAGCAACACACTGCCTGTTTTTCCAACACTCATATGAATCTCTGTCTTGGAGCAAGTATGTACTCCATAATGTATAAAGGGGCCATGTGAGGTTTTGCGCCAAGGAGCTGCACACAAGAGGAGAAAGGTCACTTGTGTAGCCCTTCTCGTATTCCATGTGGAGAAAAGCAACTGGTGACATATCTCTCAGACCTTCACACTGAGGGTTTATTGATCAGAGAGGTTTGGGAAACATCGCCAGACTGCTGTGGATAAACAGGTCCCCTAAGATTTTGGCGGGGGAGGGAGGAGTGAGTAGGAGTGACTTGACGGCACAGATGTCCTTTTTTCATAGTCTGTGACATTTAATTTATTGTATTTTTGCTGAGATTGTCTTGCTTGCTTATAATTTAATAATTTATTGTTGCTGACAAGGGTCACATTGACTTATTATTTGCTGTTATTTTGTTGATATCTCATAATAGCTTAGGTGAGATGGTTTCTTGAATTTTGTTGTTTATTTTTTAGTTATAGTTTGAATTGTTATAGGATAATAGTGTGAGTTTTAATGTTATGAGAATAAAAGGGAGAGAAGAACAGGTCCATATATGGTGCCACAAGCTCTTTGGAGGAAGCATGGGCTAAAAGCAAATCTGACAATAAATAATAAGCAACCACAGGTCCTATTCTGAATGACTAGAGGCTGTTTTGTGTCTGTTGGGATGATCATGAAACAGGCTGGTGATGGGAAGCAGTGAGCTGGGGAAGGCAAAGTGGCCCAGAGAGCATGCTGGGTGGGGAGGGTGGGTGGCAATAAAGAGGCCAGGCGGGTCAGATTTGGCTAGCAGGCTGGATGTTCCCTATCACTATTTTAGGAAAAAGGGAACTTTTTCATTTTTTTAATAACACATACCCACTCACTCTAGTCTTGTGTGAATAACATCTCTCTCTCTCTCTCTCTCTCTCTGTGTGTGTGTGTGTGTGTGTGTGTGTGTGTGTGTGTATGTGTGTGCGCAGATGCTGTCCTGAGTGCATCTGGTCACCCTACCTTGGACAGGAGGAACTCCCCGCTGATGCTCCTTCCTCATCATGCGCTCCAGTCCAGACTGGGAGGAGCTGCTGCTGCTGCCACTGTTGTTAAAAAGGAGAATATGAGGCCACTTGGGGATATGAGAGAGAGAGAGAGAGAGAGAGAGAGAGAATGTACTCTCCCCCTTCTTCCTAGCAGCAGTGGCTTGTGCTCACCGGCATACTCAAGGAACTCAAGCTGAGGAGGGGGCCCTTCCCAAAGTCTGCAGGGGAAGTGGGCCTTCAATCCTGGTGTCTATTTATTGTTGTTGTCTGTTCCAGGCAGGGGCATAGGAATGTGAATGAATATATACACCCGTCCACTCACCCCACCCCGCACCACTCCAGCCTGATCTTCCTGTCTCTCTACTCTGTCCCCAGTAGGTCCATGGGGGTAGGAGTGGGGTGGGCATCTCGTCTTGCCTCCGTTACCACGAATTGGCCCACCTGGCCCACCTATCCTGGTAACCCGTTTCCTTTTCCTGCCCTCCCAAGGGTGCTAAATGCCCGTAGGCACTTTTTAATTTTTGCATTGCTGCTACAAAGGTGTACCCAGTTTCATCTCATGGTTGTCAGAAGGGGATTGCTGCTCAAATTTATCTCGTTCTGCCCCCGCTGTGCCTCTTCTCAACAAGAGTGGAGGGGGATGAGGATGACACAGGTACAAGGGGGACTGGCTTTTCTCCCTCTGCTATGGACTCTCAGCTCATGATGGGAAATGAGAAGAGAAGCACTGAATAAAGAGCCATGCTCCATCCTTAGCAACTACTTGAACTACTGAGCTCTGAGTTGGGGATGCCTGTATACACTGCTGTTGCCTTTACCCAGAAGCAGCCGCATCTTGGCACAAGTAATGAGCCCCTTTTAAAAACAGCTTCCCTCTTTTTCTCCCCCTCAACCACCCCACCCCCTGCTGCAGCCAAGATACAGCTCCCTTTCCCTCCAGAGAGAAGGGCCTGGAATTATGAAGCGAGAAATTATGTGGAGGGATCCCCAAAATTCTCAGTGCTGGCATGAAGCTCCCTCCAAGGCTAAACCTGGCCCAGTGCTGGGATAAAACTGTATATTGGTGGAGCATGGACTCTCCCTCTCTCTCTCTCTGGAGCAGGGAGTCAGGATTTCGGGTGTGAAATGCTCAAACTGGAAGGGGGAGATCTCAGCCTGGGCTAGGCAATAGAACTCTGGACTTTTACAATATGGCACACAGACACCCTCTGACCCCACCCCTCCCGTCAAGACTACTGTAATATAAGAGTTGTATTTTCTGTGTATATCTGTGCTGTGGAATCTTGTGTAAATTGAATTTCTTTTTCGACCGCCGTTACAAGTTCTCTGTTAATTTAAAAATGTGTCCTTTACCCCCATCCCTCTCCCCTGCACACCCATAATTTTCATTTGATGTTTATATTTTCTGCCTTCTGTTTTTTCCCCCACCGCCCTGGGGAGGGTGTGCGGAGGTGAGGGGCAAACCAAAGGGGTGTGTTTTGCATGAGAGTGGGGAGGGGAGAAGAAAAAATACAACCTTGACAAAAAATTTAAAAAATCATTCTATCAGGGAGATTGTGAGGGGCAAGCAGGAAGCTGAGGTGGAAGAGGAGAAAGATCTTCTGCTCCCCTCAACTCCAGTTTGCCTCAAGGTGAGGGGAAGAGTGAGGGGCAGAAGTGAAGTGAGTGATAGGAAATGTTAAAAAAAAAAACAAAAGAAAAAGAAAAAAGTTTGAAAAGATTTTCTAGAATCTCCAGATTTTTGTTTAATTCAACAGCAAGCGCTCTCTTCTGAACACCAAGAAATATTGGCTGAAGGATCTTTCTCTTATTAGACAATACTCTCTGTCACAGTCTTTAAAAGGCCCAATTTAAAAAAAATTCTAGTCCAGATGTGGGGATCCTTTGCTGAACTACAATTCTCATCATCCCTGGCCATTGGCCATGCTGAAATCCTAAATGTACTTACCAAAGAGTAAGACCCATTTAATTCAGTGCAATCCTAATCATATCTCTTCAGAAGCAAGTCCTGATAGCAGCCACTTTTTCTTCCTTGCAACACCACCGTTGTGCCTGCATTGTAATATTTACTGCTGCAGTCCCAACAATGACAATATTGCTGTTGTGTGGGGGACTTAGTCAGTATCCTAACTCTTGGCTATAACCTGTATTTGGTTGCCTAATAAATTTGATTGATTGGTATCCTAACCCCAGCTACCATAACGACCATAGGATTGCACTGTACTAAAAAAAACCCCTAAAATGGGACTTTATGTCTGGGAGCTGGTTCAGTTCTCTGTGGCTCCCACTGAGTACTATGCATTCTGGGTTGCATTCTAGGACACAGTCGAGGGTACAAAAGCCCCTGGATTGAACCCCTCCCTTGTGTTCCTGAACCAACCTCTGTATTTCCTCCCCTATCAATGAATAGTTGCTTTTCCTTCCTATTGGAAAATTTAGAGTCAACATAGAAACAGGAGCAGAAACTGCACTCCACAGTACACAGATATGCTTTGCAAAAAATAACAGTAAAAATCCACCCCTGGTCTACCTGCAACAGAGGCCCTCCCTTTGCCACCACTTCTCCCATTATAGCAAATATGAGGTTACTAGGGGTGTGTTTGCCCAATCCATAGTGAGTCTGCTGAGTCCATCTAGCATCAAGGATGCATCTGCTTGGTTTTGCAGCATCAAGGCAACTAACTGCAGAAGCCCACATTTCTCACAGGCTGTTTTAGCCAAGACCAAGCACAGTTCTCACCACAAAGAGAGGCTACCCACTGCAGCATGGTCACCCTCCACCCCATTCCTTACACTAGGTGTGGTGAACTTTTGGCCCTTCTGATGTTGCTGAACTACAGCTTCCATCATCCCTAGTCCTATTTGCTAGTGCTGATGGGAGTTGTAGTTCAGCAATGTCTGGAGGGCTTACACAAATCCAGGATTGAGTGGAGACTAAACAAGGGAGGGAGAGCAAGATAACTTGCAGCCAGGTCTAGGATTGTTCCGACTGTCTTTTCCTCTATGTAGACATCACCATCTGGGCACCAAGACCGGCCTGTGTGAACTGGCATGACCACAAAGAGGAATGTGTTCACTTCCTATGCAAACAGTTCAAGCTAGAACGGTGGTGCATTCACATTTGCCTTTTCAAACAGCTGTAATTTACTCCTATATTTTCAGCAGTAAAGTACCTAACTTCTGTAATATTTGCACTGCCACCACTAGGGGGAGTAAACTACTTATTTCTCCTCACCTCATGAGAGAAAAATAGTGGTTATCCCATACTTATTCTGCTTTGCTTCAGTAAAGAAATATGCTGCCTTTGAAAAAGACATTCTATATGACTATTTATGTCTGAGAGGGCAGAAATTGTAACTGCTTCTGAATTGTTTGCATTGTCTCTTTCAAACAGCAGCAAAATCATTTCTCAGTCTTCCAGTAGTAATTTATTACCAAACTACTTCTCAGGTAAGAGTGAGCCAAACTGTGATAGTATCACATCCAGCAATTGACTCACCAGGAAAATACCTGTGGAGGCATTCAGTATGTCTCAAATTTAAAAGGTGTCAATTTTTATTATCTCAGGGTGATTTTTTTAAAACCCACCAGGGAAATGACATTAAAGAATCAAGCCATTAAAAAGGGGAGAGTTGAAGGAGGAAAATATTTATAGAATTGTAGAATAGTAGAGCTGGAAGGGGTCTCTAAGGCCATTGAGTCCAACCCCCTGCTCAATGTAGGAATCCAAATAAAAGCATACCCAACAGGTGGCTGCCCAGCTGCTTCAGTGTTGGAGAGTGACCACCTGGAAAGCATTGAATGTCCCAGTCGGTAATGCATTGGCCACTTTTGTGTTTAGTGTGTAGATGAACATTATGAGATTTTAACAAGGATGTAACATTCTATGATGTGCTGTCTGGAACTACAGTTCAGAATTCCACTCCAGATTATTGTGGGATAGCAATGTCTGAGCAACACTAAAGGGATCTAGGGTGGACAGAATCCATGTGGCAGGTCCAAGGAAAGGAAATAAAAGATATAAATACTGGGGCAGGGAACATATGTGGGGGGAAGGTGGATTAATTACAACCTGTGAAAGACCTGAAGAAATATCAGCCAAATTTCCCACTTAACTTGGCCATGGGCAAAGGCTTTAAAGAAAACTGTAGCCATGTCAGGAGCAAAAAAAAAAGGGGTTTATTCTCCATGGAAACAAGACAAAGCGATGGCTATAAATTAAGAATAAAAAAGGCAGCTGGGGAGGAGTATCCATGACAGGAGAGGGGAGAGATAGGGGTTTGATTTGAGCCAAAGTAGGAGAATCCCAAACAATGAAGTCATGATAAGAAACCAGAGAGGAGAGGAGAGCCTTTCACATGCAGTTCTGTTTCAGATTTTGTTTTCACAGGGTTTGCTCCTAGAAGCAACAGGCGCCATCGCTACCCCCTGCAACCAGCTGTATCTTACTTGTGCTTTTAGGGCACTTCCAGACTCACTGTCACTATTTTGAGGTGGGATTCAATCACATTCCGGCAAATTCAGGTTGCACCATTTGAGCTGACTGGGAGCAATGAACCCACTTCCCCCAAAGAATGGACTTTTGGCAGTAATGGGAAAATGCCCAGGGAAGTGTTGGATAACACTTGCTTTGATGCAAATTACTACAGAATAAACACTCATTAAATAGGTCGTCTTGAGAGCCAGTGTGGCATAGTGGTTTGAGTGTTGGACTATGACCTGGGAGACCAGGGTTTGAATCCCCACACGGCCATGAAGCTCACTGGGTGACCTTGGGCCAGTCACTGCCTCTCAGCCTCAGAGGGAGGCAATAGTAAACCACCTCTGAATACCGCTTACAATGAAAACCCTATTCCTAGGGTCACCATAAGTCGAGATCAACTTGAAGGCAGTCCATTTCCATTTTCAAATAGGTTGTCTGGAAGGGCCAATAATCTTTTGCCTAAGAGGAACTACCAATTATCCCTAGCCAGATTCTATTTCATTTCTTCCTCCTCTGTGCAGCAATTGTGTCCTTCTGTAGCTTTAAATACAGATCTCTAGGACAGGGGTAGCAAGTATGGTGTTCTCCAGATGTTGCTGGATTACAGCTCCCATCATCCCTGACTATTGGCCATGTTGGCTGAGGCTGATGGGACCAACATCTGGAGGACAGCAGGTTCCTTGTCCCTGCAGTACAGCATAATTCAAACACCTATTAAAATTCCCTGTTAACTTATTAAATGTACAGGAGCCTAACTAATATGTTACATCATTAAAACTGCTTTCAGGGTTTTGTTTCGTTTTTAGCAAAGACCAGTGTAGCTTATGGCTATGGCCACAATAACTGCTTAGCAGAAAGGAACTGTGGTAACTGTTCTATGAAGACATGACAATCCTGGATGGGCTCTTTGGCATCTTTATAAAAACCACAAAGCCCAGAATTCCTTGGTGAGGAAATTGCAGTCAAGCTGGTGTTGAAGCCAGTTGTAGTGCAGGTTAAAAGCTGGTTCACACAGGTACATTTATCCCTTGATGACTGCAGTTGTCAAGTGACAACACCCACCTATGAATAAGCCATTTCCACCGATCAAGCTTCCAAAAGCTGTCAGACACAAATGTTTTCAAGGAAAAACATTTGGAAGATTGATCAGTTCATGATTCTGCAGTAAGTAATCAAGATGTGCAAGATCACATTATAATTGAGCCTAGCCTATTCAGTTAAGGCAGGGGGGGACCCTGTGGCCCTCCAGATGTTGCTGGATTCCAGTTCCCATCAGCCCCAGCCAACATAGCTAATAATCAGGGATGATGGGAATTGGAGTCCAACAACAACTAGAGAGCCATCGATTCCTAACCCAGTGAGCTGAGACATGAGCAGCAGACCTATTGCTCAGGAACAAGCCACAAGTGTGATCAAGTTCAAAATGATTCAGAGGCTGGGGACACATGGATCACTGAGGCATTAGTTATTCCTTGCCCCAATGTACATTAGCCCCATAAATGTTGATTCCCCTCCCTGCCCAACAGGCTTCAGCCTGCATGGGGTGGCTTCCCTGCTAACTACATATGCCAAACTAGGTTAAAACTGCCAGTTCTAAAATTGTGAGTCTTCCAACAGGTTTTTTTTTTATTAATAGTAGCTACGAGAGGCAGAAATTGGGAGCAGGAGGTCAGGTAAAGATGACCTCTTAACCCTTTCCTTTCTTGCCATTTGGTGTCCTCTCAAAATCAACCCCCAGCTGATTTTCCAAATGTCTGGGATAAATAGAACTCTGTATCTTTCTCTCACCCAGCAGAAGAAAGACAACCAGGGGGAGATTTATGAAAGGACAAGGAAGCAGGGAAAGGACTGTTGAAAGGAAGAATTATGGAATCTCTCATCACATGTAGTTTGGCATAAAAATCAAGGGTCACCTGCTTCCCCCCCCGCCCTCCTAGTTTTGGCTTCTCCACTAGGGGTGCTTCAATGCTCCTGCTGCTCAAAGATGTTGGCAAATGTCCTGAAAGAGAAAGAGAATAAAGGTTTGAATTCTGGATGTCAATAGCTCCCCCACTAAATTATTATTTCTGTACCTCTCAATATGGGCTTTATTATAATCTTTATTTCTGGTTAACACGCATATCTAGCACTTTCTCCAAAGAGGTCAGAGCTGTGTCTCCTTTCTAGACAGATGCTTGTCCTAGATCCGTATGTCTTGAAAGGTCTCATATTATTTCTGTTTCACAGATGAGGAAAACAGAGCTGGGAGATAAGTTTACCCAACTTTACCTAGCAAGCTGAAACAAGATTTGAACTGAAGGCTCAAGTCTAACATTTAAGTTGCAAGATCTCTGCTGGATCTTGGCTGTCCTCCCTCCAGAGGCAGAGGCTACTAGGGCCCCGGCATTCCTGGAGCCGGCCCTGGCTACTACACTAGGGCCACATCCACACCAGGCATTTATTCCACTGTAAACGGTTGTGGCTTCCCCTCAAGAATCCTGGGAAGTATAGTTTGTAAAGGGTGCTGAGACTTGTTAGAGCGTTATTCCCTCACAGAGCTCCAATTCCCAGAATTCTCTGGGAAGAGGGGCTGACTGTTAAAACATTCTGGCCATTGGAGCTCTGTCAGGGGAATTGGAGTCTCCCAATAACACTTAGCACTCTTCACAAACTACACTTCCCAGGATTATTTGGGGGAAGCCATGACTGCTTAAAGTGGAATAAATGTCTGGAGCAGGTGTGTGATTTGGAGTCCAGTTGCTGCCTCTCCCTAGGATTAGACACTGAAAGAGATGGAGGGCTGTTACTTACTGAAATAAGGCTCCAGTTAATTCGTCTACAATGCTCCCTGCAGAACATAAAATAGAACAAATCATTTTTGTTGTTTCTAAGGCATATACCATCTGTTCATCCTGAGCTTACATCTTCCCATTAAAACGTGGTTTATAAAGTCATCATGCTGTGCTTATTGCTTATTTGTATGCACCCTTCCTTCACAGAACACAGGGTGGCATAAGCAGGAATATTCATCCTATTTTCTCATAACACCCCTGGGGGTGGAGGGGGGGGATAGTAGACAGATGGTGACAGCCAAAGTTACACAGTGAGCTAGATGGTTTAGCAGTTATTTGAACCTGGATTCTTCCCAGCCTCCTATCAGTCCAAGTCTGACGCTCTACCCACCAAATCAGAGGTGAACAAACTACAGGCTTCCAGGATCTCTTTAATTTTTTACTCAAACCTGTGATCCACAGACTGGAGCCCAATGCAAACATTAGAATTAAAGAATGGGGTGCCTCTGTCTGAGCACATGCTCAGCTGAGCAATACTGGAACTGATCTTACTGTCCTATTGCACAAAAATCCACTCCTGATTTCTTCACATGCCACCCCCATATTTCTTCAGCTCAGCAGCCTAACTGAGAAGGAAAACACCCTTTTTCTTGTTACTATTGTTAAACAATTGGGAGTTAGAATCCTTGCTGATCCACTGAAAAGCACTGAAGAGAAATCTACCAGTGGATCCCAGTTAGAGATGGGAAAGAAATTCAATTCAGTTCACATTTAAAGCTGAATCTATCAAATTTGCATGTCCGAAACAACTGAAACACAGTCACCCTTCAAAATTCAAACTTAATCAAATTTTGAAATGCAGTTCACCAACCAGTGTTTACAGAAATGCATATATTGGGGAAAGTGTGCATAAAAATGAATATATGAGTGAAAATAACATGCAAAAATGCGTACATTAGTCAAACCTGCCTGCAAAAATGTGTTTATTAGGAGAAATTTGCACTAAAATGTTGGAGAATTTTCATGAGGATTCCCCCCCCCAAAAAAGTATCAAATTGCTGCAGAAATGTGGAGAACTGAATTTAAAATTGGAAAATTGAGAAACAGAGAACCGAAACTGACAGGTCTTTCCATCCCTACCAGTCAAGAGAGATCTACCAGTGGATCCCAGTCTACCTTCTGCCCACTGCTCTACTAAACCACAGACTACAACTCACCTGGCGCACAAGCTGTCTCACACACAGGGCAAACGTAACAGAAATGACAGTACTGCAGGAAGAGAAATGGAAGAGTTACTGCTGGTAGCAGAGCACTGCTGTGGCTGACATTCACAACACCAGAGGAGCAAGTTTTTGGCAGGGGAAGGAATGGGAACAAGCATGGAGGGATAAGTTTGTGACACCAACCTGACAGCTTGCACAGTATTCACTGCTGTCTCCTTCTTTACAAGGGCATTTGTCACACTCTTCGCAATGCTGGGGAGGAAAAAGGGAGGACATTTTCACGACAGCTTTGCTGGGTCTGTTTGGGTGAGAAATCCACACCAAAGCAGTTCTGGCCTACATGCCACAACAAAACCACTCTGCACAATGGACCCCTCCAGACTGATGGGTTTGCTTGTTTTTGCAATTACATTCTGCAACGTGTCCCTGATACAATAACAGTGTGTTCGTGGCAGATTCATACTGGGCCTGTCCACACATTATTCTGCTTTATTAGTTCTGCATTGCTTCCCCAGTGTTATTGCAATATTGCTGTCTGGAGGGGCACTCTGGCCCTACAGCACAACAAAAGCAGGACAAAAAAATAAATCTAAACATTTGTGGTATAAAAAGTTACTGGATTACATCAAGAAGTGATAGGGCCTACACTGATTGCCAATGAAGCAATATGTCCACCCCAAAACATTTGCAGGCACAATCTGTGTTGAAAGCAGGATCACATATAACCACCCCAATACCATCAGAAGCACAAATCATAAAAAGAACATCTGGACGGTCCAATAGGAGCATAAAGAGTTCCCTTATACCAGACTGTTGGTTCATCTTGCTCAGTATTCTCTACACTGACTGGCAGCAGTTCTCCAGGTTTTCAGGCAGGGTTCCCCTCCCCGCAGTCCTGTTGGGTGATTGAACCTGGGACCTTCTGCATGCGAAGCAAATGCTCTACCAGTGAGCCACGACCTTTCTGAGATACATCCCAGGCCCTATATAGTTATCCTGGTCACGACCACCTTGGAAACCACCACCACTAGAATCCCCCTGAAAATATTGTTGTAACTCATTCTGTATTACAGTAGCCAGACTCTGACCTGAACAAGCCTGTTGTCCCTGTAAAAATATTGATCGCAACCAAGAGATTCCTCTGCAGTTTTCAA
Source organism: Rhineura floridana (assembly GCF_030035675.1). Lineage (NCBI taxonomy): Eukaryota > Metazoa > Chordata > Lepidosauria > Squamata > Rhineuridae > Rhineura > Rhineura floridana. Next base: position 39,399,053 of record NC_084490.1, on the reverse strand, counting down.
TTCACTCCTGAATCTGACCTTCTCCTGCGTACTTCTGCTTCGATCCTTTCCCCCTCCCGCTTTCTATATCTCCTCTAGCATGTAGGAATCCTGCAGGCAGGTGAGGAGATGGGTTAAAGTTCCTAGAGGAAATGTAATGGGGGATGGGGTATACCATGGGAGCCTTTGAGGAGGACACAACAGTTAGTGGGCTCGACAAGAACTTTATTGTCTCTCTTAAACGGCAATAGAACAGACACAGGAAACTCCTGACTCCCCCTGGAAACAACTAAGCCCAGTGCTACCTAGTGACTTAACAATATAGCGTCACTATCCACACAGGGAAGAAGCCACAGCTTTCCCTATCAGCTGTGAACGTAAAAGTACAGGAGAAGTTTCCAGTTCGCAATCCTAGCAGCAGCAGAAGACACAGCTTTTCTGACTCCCTCCCCCCACTGCTCCATCAGCCTTCTCACCCGTCTTCCTCCACAGCCAGGGCCAGCCCTATCATTTGGCACAGTGAGGTGACCACCTCTGGTGGCCAATGCTGAGGGTAGGGACAGCACACAGCTGTTCTTCCTGACCCCTTCCCCCAGCAATTTCCCTCTGTTGCTACATAGCCTGTCCTGGGCCCCTAATCTGGCCTGTTAATGTCAGGTGCAATGGAGGATGCTATCCTGTCCTCAGTGGTGAAGTAAGATTCAGCTGCCAGTCCAATCAGCTTCTGTACATGGAGTGTGTGTGTGTGTGTGTTGTCTTTGCCTCAGGCAGCAAAATGTCTTGGGATGTCCTCATTCACAGCCCAGACAGGAGGAGAGCACAAAGGGAGGGCAAAAGGATTTGTGGAAGAATAGGGTATTATTATTATTATTGTTATTATTGTTGTTGTTATTATTGTTGTTGTTGTTGTTGTTGTTACCACCTGCCCTTCACTAATAGGTCCCAGATATAGGAGGTCACATCCTCTCCTGATACCTTGCAAAGTGAGCTCCAGGTCTGAAGGGTCTCTGGGCAAAGTACACTCTTGTGGGCTTCCTCCTCTGTTAGCAGGTCCTGTGTCCACAGTCCACACAAGTGTAAATATGCATTAAATGCTCCAGTAGGCTGGGGGGGGGGGTTATTCAGGAATAAGGGCCTCTCTGATGTACTCTTTGCATATACAGGAGCGCACGCACACTGATGGCTAGACAGCAGTAGCTTACACTCAGAAGTGTACAATCATGTTCTTCAAAGTGATCTCCCCTCTTCATTTTCACTTAAAAGCAGAGTGGACCCACAGCCACCAATTTAGATTGGTATCAGTATGTTTTCCCCAGCAGGGCAATCAGCAGCTTTGGGAGGGGGGAATTTGGATTGGTGAAATGACAAAGGGCCGGAGAGGTTAACCTTGCCCTCGCCCAGCACCACTGCTCTGATTCAATTGACTGCCCAGGTTGCTTTTAAGTGAAAATTAAAATATTGGGAGGGTGGCAGTGTGTACATCATAAAAAAGAGGACAAAAGAGTATACAAATCTGCATCTGCACTTTGCATAAAATCTATACATATGCTATGTATAGATGCAAATGAAATAGAAACACAATATATCTTGACATAATAGAGAAGACTGTGACCAGGAGATCTGTGTGCCCACTCAGCTGTACAGGTGCTAACTACTAATGGACAGTCAAGGCTCCTCCTGCTCTCCTGCATTAGAGGTCTTTATCTTTAAACTGGGCATGGCCCAGGGGGCACTTTCAGTAGAAGACACCTTCAAACTGAGGACTGTCTTCTGACAGCCCTATAAATAAGCAGAAGACATGGCCTTCTTAGATTATGGATCTCTCTCATGCCATTTGTAGTTTGGCATAGACAGTATCCAGAAGTTAGGAAGGAAGAGAAGGATGCATGCATAGACACAGAGCAAGGAAAGGCACAGGAAAAAGCCAGCTCTGAGTCAGGCCTTCCAAATGTGCATGCACACACTGCAGTGCAGTAAGATGTGCAAAATAAGGTAGACTCTCACAAAAGACATAACCACAAATGAGGGCAGGAAGAGGAACAAGCCATGGCATAACTAAGCCCAAACTGCTTTTCGTGGAGAGGTGGAAACACAGAGTTCTCCTTTCTGCTCCAAGGATCAAAAGGAAAGGAAATGTGTGAAAGATGTACTGTGAAATGGGAAAGGGCCGTAGCTCAGTGGCAGAGCACCGTGCCTTGCATGCAGAAGGTCCCAAGTTCAATCCCCGGCATCTCCAGGTAGGGCTGGAAGAGACTCCCTGCCTGCAACCTTGGAGAGCCGCTGCCACTCAGTGTAGATAACACTGAGGTAGATGGGCCAATGGTCAGACTCAGTAGAAGGCAGATCTCTATGTTCCACACATCAGCTAACCAGTGTCTCAATCGGCAATGAGGAAGAAACCTATGCCTGCCTCAGAGACAGCGAAGAAAGCATCATGCTGTGGATTAACTGGCGACTGGCATCAGACAGGAGTGGACAAAAAGATGTGAGGCATGCATCTGCCACAGGAAGAGACCCCAATTGCTTAACAACAATCTGTTGTGGCAATCAAAGCCCACAGGACAGAGCTGAGCAGGTCTGTGTGTGGAGGTTTGTTACCTTGCAGAAAGCGCAGTAATGGCAAAGTGAGCCTGCCTCGTACTCATCGTCCTCATCCTCTTCATCCTCATCATCTTCCTCTTCTTCAATGGAAAAGAAAGACATAGAGACAGATGTCCAGAGGCCATCCTAGGTTCTCTTGCTGGGGGAGGGAGGAGGTCTAGGGTGCAGGTGGGAACCAGGTGGTTATTGGGGCCTAGCTGGATGGTGCTACTAAAGAGGAGGGAGTTGGGCTTCTGGGATTACCAGAGAGGGAAATATTGAGGAGTCAAGAGTTTCTGTGTGCAGAGAACAGGCAAGGTTCTTTAACAGGCGAAGAAAGGTCGCCACAATTTATGGGCCTTCTGGGACATTAATGAAAGCTGGATGGGCAGAGTTGGGAAGGCTATCTGTTATTACTAACAAAAACAAACATGGTCTTATCACATGCCCACCTTGCCCCCAACCACTGAATTTCTCTCACCTTCTTCCCCTTCAGAGTGTTTCTTGGCCTTTTCACGGCCTTCATGTTTGTGATGCTTTTGTTTGTGTCCTTCCTCCTTCTCCTCCTCTTTTTCCTTAGATGAAGTTTCATCAGACTCTTCTTCCTTATCACCGTGGTGATGGTGATGATGATGGTGTTCTTCATCCTCCTCATCCTCCCCTTCCTTATGGTGATGATGGCCACGATGGTGATGGTGCCCATGGGCCTCTTCCTCCTCCTCCTCCTCCTCCTCCTCCTCCTCATCATGGTGATGATGGTGATGACTGACGTGCTCTTCTTCATCACTGTCATCATCATCGTTGTCATGATCATCATGGTGATAGTGGTGACTGTGATGTCCATGATAGTGGTGTTCATCTTCATCACTATCATCATTGTGGTGGTGATCACTGTGATGCTCATGATGGTGGTGATGTTCATCATCATCATTTTCAGAATCATGGTGGTGATGGTGATTGCCGTGATGTTCATGGTGGTGGTGGTGTTCATCATCATCATCTTCATCATCATCATGCTCTTGGTGGTGGTGATGATGGTGGTGGTCACTCTGATGTTCGTGGTGATGATGATCATCGTCATAACTGTCACCGTTGTCATCATCATGATGGTGGTAGTGGTCACCATGGTGCTCATGATGGTGGAGGTGTTCATCGTCATTATAATCATAGTGGTGTTGATGGCTACCATGATGTTCATGCTGCTGATGGTGCTTGTCATGGTCATCATTGTCATCATCATCATGATCATGGTGGTCAACGTGGTGATGATGGTGCTCACCATGGTGATGTCCATTGTGGTGATGATGTTCCTTTTCATTGTCATCATCATCACCATCATCATCATGGTGAGGATGGTGGCCTCCTTGGTGATGTCCTGCTTCATGAAGGTGACTCGCATGGTGATAATGATGATCATAGTCATAGTTGTCATCACCATCATCATCATGACCATGCTGATCGTGGTGTTCATAGTGGTGATGGGGTTCCTTGTGATGGTGGAGTTCATCCTCATGGTGGTTTCCATGGTGCTCTACATTGCCATGGTGGTGGTCATGGTGCTGCTGCTGATCCTCTCCCTGTGCTCTGGGAAGCTGGAATGAGCAGAGCAGGACCAGAAGGAGACCCATTGTCCAGGCCTTCCAAGAAGCCATGGCAGAAGGGGAGGGGTGGAAGCTATATGTCTTGCACCCAGAAGTCTCAGTAGAGGTCTCAGAGACAAGCAACTAGGAAAGGCGCTCAGCCCACAAGGAGAACCAAGGGATAGAAATATACAGTTTCCAGCCCAGAGTTTGTATGAGCGACATCTACAGCTGGCCTAGATTAGCCCTTCAGCCCCCAGCCAATGACTGCCAAGCCCAGCCTCCAAGATAGATGAGAACGCCAAGCCCATGGGCCCTGCCATGCCCATATGAGGTGGCTGGGCTGGAGGGGTGGAGAGGGAAAGAGAGGGAGCTAAGCCGCTTGCCAGAGTGCTAGTCTATTATTAGCTGTTAGGAGCAACTGCAACGCACTCCCTCAAAGTGACAGGGAAACCAGCAGAGTTTCATTTCAGAGGAGATAAGAAATAAGAGCCAGGACTCCTGGGTTTTCTAAGATAGAGAGACAGAGTGCTCTAGTGTACTGTATTAGAGAAACTGGAAGCTCAGAATCCTGGTTTCTTTTGTACCTGGGAGTTAGAGCAACAGACTTGGAATCCTGGGATCCTGTGTTTCCTGAAAGAAGAGGAAGGCCTAATGTAGGTGTGGGGAACGTTTCACCCTCCTGATGTTCCTGAACTACAACTCTCATCATCCCTGGTCACTGGCCATGCTTTGTGAGGCTGACAGAAGTTGTAGTTCAGCAACATCTGGAAGGCTAAAAGCTTCCCACACCTGGCCTGATGGGTTTAGGGTTGATATCTGGATATTAGTAAATCAGGCAGACCAGAGGTGTAATGGGAGAATGGCAAGGGGAGGACAGAAAACGCTGATTTTAATCAATGTGATTGATTATTTGCTGGTTGTAAATGCTTTACTGTTTTTTGTTTATTGGTTTATTGGTTTTTTCAGTTCAGCCTAAATTCTAGGAAGTGAGCAATTTTAGCTATGCATACTCCGGAATAAATCAACATATATATCCCATCTGAGAGAAACTGTAACATGGATGGTTAAAGTGATTGGGCTGGGCATCCCAGAAAGATACAGCCTCCAGATTTTATGGAAGGCATTGCAGCAGCAGCATGGATTAATAAGAAAAAGGCAAGGGTATGGTTAGTGGGGGGAGGCTTGTGGGGAGGTAAGAAAGGCTTCGGGACTCGGGTTCTGAGAAGGAAATGAAGCAATCAGGAGCTAAGGTTATGCTCCAGAGTATTTTTTTTTAATTCAGAGTTAGTGGTTGGGGGCATACATTCCCTGCAGTGTCAGGAATGTGCTGATGAATCCCAGCGGCTGAAACCAAATCCACAGAGCTGGCTGAGATCTATAAATACCTGCGCAGTGCTGCAATGGCCTGCATGATTCCTGCTGGTGTCCTGTTCTCTGGATGACAGTGCAGGAACTGTCCATGACAGGTCACAGTCCAATAAGGATGGGAGAGAAATTTGGTTCCATTCACATTTTTATATGAACCTATCTAATTTGCGCATCTCAAAACAATATACAAACCAAGACGAAGATAGCCTTTGAAATCCACACTTCTCAAGCCGCATACACAAATGTGTATACGAGGGGAAAGTGTGCAAAAATGCATATGTTTGTGAAAATAACATGCCACACAGCATTATATTAGGGAGCATGGCTTGCAAAAAAGTGTATATGAAACAAAACTACATACAAAATGTGTATATTTGGAGAACACATGCACTAAAAGGCTGACGGAGGGCTTTTTCTTTTATATTAAAACTGATGCAGAAATGTGGAGAACTGAACTTAAGACTGGAAAAATGAGAAACGAAGAGAAACCAACTTTGACAGATCTGTCCATCCCTTCCAGTCTAACCAATCAGGCTGAACCTGGCTGGACTTTAGAGGGCGCCCACAAACTAAGGTTCCTAATGACAAGGGCCAGAAACTGTCCGAAGCAGGGTTGGAGGCACGTACTGAGGAGCTGGAGGCCTAGCAGACACCCTTCTCTTTCGCTTCACACCAAAAAGTCACGTGGAGGCGCTGCTGCTACTTGGTTGAAGAGCAGAAACCTGTTGAAAGTGCTTCTTTTTCACAACTATTAAACGTGAAGGAGCCTTTTACACTTGGCCACCCTATTGTGTGATCAGAAATCGAGAGATACAAGAATGAACCAGACCTCAGGGACTGAAGACTGAGTCTGCAATACTATACTATAAAACAGAGGTTGGACTGCCTACAAGTCGATCCTGACTTATGGTGACCCTATGAATAGAGTTTTCATGGTAAGCGGTATTCAGAGGGGGTTTACCATTGCCTCACTCTGAGGCAGAGAGGCAGTGACTGGTCCAAGGTCACCCAGTGAGCTTCATGGCTGTGTGGGGATTTGAACCCTGGTCTCCCAGGTCATAGTCCAACACCCTAACCACTACACCACACTGGCTCTCTACAGCGTCTGTATACCACCCAATAACTCAGTCAACTCCTCTAGACCTCATTGCCCTTGTCAGGGATTCCTCTGGTTCCTCAGCCTCACTTCACATAAAACAGGCGCCTGTAATCCTTTCATTGCCACCAATCCCCACATAATACTTCTTTAAATCCTCCTAGTAGCATGTATGGAAGGCTTTAGGTGTGAGATGACACCATCACTGATGAAATGGAAATGGACTGCCTTCAAGTCGATCCCGACTTATGACTACCCTTTGAATGGGGTTTTCATGGTCAGCGGTATTCAGAGGGGGTTTACCATTGCCTCCCTCTGAGGCTAGTCCTCCACAACAGGGGCCTGCTCAGCTTGCCACAGCTGCACAAGCCAGCCCCTTCCTTGTCCATAACTGCCAGCTTGGGGGGCAACTGGGCTCCTTGGGACTATGCCGCTTGCCCACGGCTGCACAGATGGCAGGGCACGTAACCCCTGAGCCACTCACTGTGCAGGTGATCTTTAGCTGGCCCTTTACACCCAGGAGACACGAGCAGGGATTTGAACTCACAGACTCTGAACTCTCAGCCAGGCTCTCCTCCCCACTGTGCTATACCAGCTGTCTAAAACAGAGGTTACTAACCTTTTTCTTTTTTTTGGCCCAAGGGTCACATTCAAGTTTGGTCAACCCTCCCAGGATGACCATGGCCAAAGCAGCTACTGAACATGCACAAGGATACTGCATTCATCGCACATGCACATCACATGCACACACCATTACACACAATGCATACACACACCACGCACTCTCTTTCTTGCTCATACTTACATGCAGGCACAAAGCACTCATTCACTCTCTCTCTCTCTCATTCACACACACACACACACACACACACACACACACACACACACGTATATACACTAGGGATGGGGGACAAAATTCATTCAATTCACTTTTAAAGCCGAATTTACCAAATTTGCACTTTCTGAAACAATATGAGAACCGAAACACAGCCATCCTTTGAAATTTGTGCTAAACTGAATTTTGCAATGCAGTTCTCCAATAAAACAATGGTCACAAAAATGTATCTTTTAGGGGGAAATGTGCATAAAATGAAACTATATTAGTGAAAATAACATACAACAATGCATTATATTAGGAGAAATTGCTTGTAGAAATGTGTGCCTTGGTCAAAACTGCATACAAAAATGTAATTTATTAGGAGAAAGTCACACTAAATTGCTGAGGAATTTTCATGATTAAAAACAAGCAAACAAAGCAAATTGCTGCAGAAATCTGGAGAAACGAATTTAAGGTGGAAAACTCAGAAACTGAGAGAAATGGAATGGACAGATCCTTCCATCCCTAACACGTATTTATCCCTGTCACAGTGCTCATCTGAAAGGAAACCCAGCATTACAGTGGGAAGATGGGGACTGGTGGGCCACCAAAAATGACTTCATGGGCCTGATCTGGCATGCAGGCTCATCACTTGTGCTGTATACATGTACCTGAGAGTGTGTCCCATTGAGTTCAATGGCCAAGGCCCTAGGGAATGCAACTCTACTCACTCCTACATGTACAGGGTTGTATTGTGAGTCTCCTTTTCAAGAGGAGGATGTTGCTTCTGGTTTTATTAAGAAGCTTCAGGCATTCCAGGCAGCCAAAGGAAATGGCCACTTAATTGAAACAAATTGCTGCCATTAGTTTTAAAGGTGCCTCAGCACTTCCTGCCTGTTATCAGTGGGTTCCAATATGAAAACAACAGAGAGAGAAAAGTATCCCCAAAACCAGAATAACACCCTGCTACAATGCTGCCTTTGAATTAGGGCTGCAGCATTTAAGCCAATTACTCAGTTGGATCAATCATTTAAAAGCCTTTTGACTGACTAGAAATATGTTATTTATTTATTTATTTATTTATTTAATTCAATTTCTATACTGCCCATAGCAAGCTCTCTGGGCGGTGCACATCAAGTAAAAACACAACAAATACAATTTTAAAAAAACGACCTGGTCATCAGATTACAATTTAACTGTCTGTTAGAACATTAAGTACAAAATACTAAAATTAAAAATGTTAAAAAAATGTTAAAATGTTAAAATGCCTGGGCAAAGAGGAAGGTTTTCACCTGGCGCCGAAAGGATAGTAGTGTAGGTGCCAGGCGAACCTCGTCAGGAAGGGTGTTCCAAAGTTTGGGGGCCACCACCGAGAAGGCCCTCTTTCTTGTAATCGCCTTCCGGGTGTCTCTATGAGTAGGCACCCGGAGGAGGGCCTTCGATGTTGAGCGCAGTGTACGGGTAGGTTCATATCGGGAGAGACGTTTCATCAGATATTGCGGGCCCGTGCCGTGTAAGGCTTTATAGGTTAAAACCAGCACTTTGAATCGGGCCCGGAAACATATAGGCAGCCAGTGCAAGCGGGCCAGAATCGGTGTTATGTGCTCTGACCGCTTGGTCCCAGTTATTAATCTGGCCGCTGCATTCTGCACGAGCTGCAGTTTCCGAACCGTCTTTAAGGGCAGCCCCACGTATAGTGCATTGCAATAGTCCACTCCCTCTGTCTTTCTCCCGACAAAGGTCATCATACAGGGCGACCAAGGCCGTCTCCGTGCCAAAACCGGGCCAGAAACCCGATTGAAATGGATCCAGATAATCGGTCTCATCCAAGAGAGCCTGGAGCTGGGATGCAACCACCCTTTCCAGAACCTTGCCCAGGAATGGCACATTTGCTACCGGCCTGTAGTTATTCAAATTTTTAGGGTCCAGGGAAGATTTCTTCAAAAGTGGTCTCACCACCGCCGCCTTAAGGCAATTCGGGACCACCCCCTCACACAGAGAGGCATTAATCACTTCCCTGGCCCAGCCGACAGTGCCATCCCTGCTAGCTTTTATTAGCCAAGAGGCTAATCAGATTTTTTTTAAAATTAATTGCTTTTAATAAAGGATTTATATAAACTGCGGGTGGCAGGTGCCACCTTAAAAGAGAGATATATGAGATAAAACTAAGTTTGAAATGTTCAGGATTATACAACAGACTCAAAAAATGTTAAGTAAATATTCTTATGGACTCTGATTTATAAAATAATAGCCATCAAACTAAATGAGAGTGAGATGTAGGGGCTGAAATACCAATAGAAATTTAAAATGGCTATGGAAGTATGTTCCATATCAAACTATCGGTGTCAGTCTGAAACAATTTTTTTATAATGTAATATCCCATTGGTACTTAACTCCATTCAGGATAAATTGTATTTATAGAGAAACACAAAATACGTTAGAGGTGTAATGCCACTAACGCAGACATGCAGCATATTCTAGTCCTGCCTAATAATAAGTTTTAGATGGAAATACAGGCAGAGGTGACTGCTGGATATGTCCTGACATCTCCTTCATCTGATGAATGAATACTTAAGGTATGGGAGATAGTCCATATGATAAAACTGATATATATAGACAGTTTTGAAAGCAACAAACAGAACTTCACCCAAGCTTGCTCTGGATCCCTATAACGATTCCATTAATCACCTAAAAATATATGCACATAATAGTGATTAACAAAACAGAGGTTTTTATTGTATTACCAAAATGTTTTGGCTTCCGCCTTCATCAGCTGCTAACATACAAATGCTGTTACCAAGGTGGCAGTTATAGAGCTTGGAGGATGGAATGCTCAGAGGGGCTTCATTTGCAGAAGCAATGTTTGTACTGTCCTCCAGATTCAAGCCATGTGGTGCCAATGTGTCCAGAAAGTATATCCAAACGTTCTCCCTTTTAGTAAATGCTGCTGGATCTGTTGGCATCTCTATAGCTGTTATAGAAAAGTCCAACAGGCTGTGACCCTCAATGCTGAAATGTTTTGCAACTTGGTTGCTCCACTTTTTTTGTTAAGATTGCCGATTTGTGGTTTCTGAAGCGTGTGCGTAGATCAGTTGTGTTTTTTTCCTACGTAGTGGATATGACATCCTGTTTTTTTGCATTCGATGACATAAATTATATTGCAGGACCTGCAGGTGATGTTCTGTTTGATGTAGTATGTCCTGCCTGTCCTATTGCTTGTGAAAGTAGCTGTCTCCCTGAGGTACACACAGGTGATACAGCGTTTGGAGTGACAAGGATGAGACCCAGGATTGGTGATAGGTGGCTTAAGCACGGCTCTCACTAACAGTCTGCGCAAATTAGGAGGCTGGCAAAATGCTACAACAGGAGGCCTGCTGATGACTCTAGCTGCAGCAAGAGTTCAGAGTTTGCCAGCAATGGGTAGCTCTATATATACACACACAAAAAGTGGCATTCTCTTTTCTCTCTTCAAACAGGAAGCGTTGCCTCACCTACAGTGGTGTCTTCTCTGACATCTGTGTGCATCATCTAAAAGCAACAAAACTATGTTTTTTTCTTAAGAAGTATTACTTTTATGAATATGCAAATTTATGTAAATTTAATGGATTAATCAACTAAAACTCATATGATTAATCAACTAAGACCTTGTTTACACATGCAGCCAATAGAGGTGGGGAAATAGACTGTGCCACTTTAGATTGCAGGCAAAAAATGGCCACTTTTTCAATGTTCCTCCATGGAAAAACTCCCTGCAAGTATAAAATGAGCACATCAGGGAGAATGGTTCTGTTCCAGCATTCTCCCTGACATCTGCTATGCTAGATTTCTATTTAAGCTTCTAGTGTAGGGGAGCATTAAAAATATGATTCCCAACCTGCAGTCTGATGTGATGCAGTCTATTCTTTCTCATTTTCACCTCCTGTTGCTGTATGTGTAGACTTTGCTGTACAGACGTCTTCAGGTGTCTAACCCAGCTCTGATGTTTAATTGATCTATGGATGAGCATTTGAGTGGACTGGACAGGGATGTAGTCATCCAAGGTCATGGGGGGTCACAGACCCATTACTATTTTGGGATCAAGGTCTCAACCAGGTCCCTATGTATGAGCCAATCAGCATGAAAATTAAGCATGTTAGCCACTAAGAAGAGAAGAGTCCTTATCTTTTTGTGCTGATCGGAGCCAATCAGCGTGAAAGGAGGTGGGTCAGCCACTGAGAAGGCTCTTTTCAGTAGCTAACATACAGTCTCCCCTTTCATGCTGATTGGCTCCTAGGAATGTCTGTTGTAGTGGAGAGTGGATTCATGAGATGACAGGGAGAGCAACGAAGATGGGGGAAAGTGGAAAAGGGTGTGTGGCTGTTAGGGTGTGTGGCATGACTGTCATGAAGAGACCCTGCACTTCTGAATGTAAGTCGCTTTGAGTTCTATTGTTGAAAAAAAGCGACTAATAAATACTAGTAATAAATAATAATAAATAATAAATAAATAAATTTGCCACTACACTACTGGGACTGGACAACATACTGAAAGGATGTTTTACTCTGTAAACAAGTCAATGCATGTTGTTAGCAGCCTCTCTGGTATTTCTCATCCAGGTCAGCCTCTCTGGTCTCCCACAAAACAAAAGGATTTCCATTTGCTTTCTTTTTGATGTCTTTGATCCTAGTTGCTTTGCCAGCCTGACTCTATCTCCTGGAGGATACCCAGTAGTGTAAGGGGAAATTCAGAAGTGCAGGGTCCCTTTATGTTGATCACAGTTAGCTCCCTCCCCCTTTTTCTGCTGTGGGGTTGAGAATGAGATCCTTGTTAATGCCTAGGAACCAATAAGCATGAAAGAGGAGAGTGTTAGCACTGAGAAAAATCTTCTCAGGGGCTGACTTGCCCCCTTTCACTCGGATTGGCAACAATCAGCAGGAAAGAAGGATGCTAGAAGACTCTTCTCAGTGGCTAACACACTCCCTTTCACGCTGATTGACCTGTAGGATGCTGGAGACATAGGGACCCTGCTGGGACCCTGCTCCCCAAAAAGTAAAGGAACTAAGACTCCCCTAGACCTCGCACGACTACACCCTTAGATAACAGTGTTCTTATTAACCCTTATATTAGTGATGCCACTGAAACTCAAATTAGGTAGCTCATAAGTCAAATCTATTAGGTTTGTAACTCCCAGATGCCTACTGTGTCTAGTTTTCTATATAATGAATTTTAATATTGTAATTCAAACAGAGATTATGATTTAATTTCTATGTTTTGTTCATATGCATTCTGCATTCCTGCGCATCCAAACTCCACTGCCTTTTCACATGCTCTAACCCTTTACTTTCTGAAGGAAGGATCCTGCTGGGCATCCTCCTCTATGTTGCTACTACTGCCCATTCAGCTCTTTCAGCTTGCTGCTCATGACTGGAACATGAAAACAGCGAATCAGAGAAGGGAACCTAGTGACACATTTATTTATGTAATTTATTTATTTCAGAATTTATAAGCTGCTCTCCATTCAGATGTCACATTCACACCATACATTTAAAGTGCATCTAAAGAACATGGCTGTCCCCCAAATAATCCTGGGAACTGTAGTTTATCCCTCACAGAGTTACATTTCCTAGCATCCTTAACAAACTACAGTTCCCAGGATTCTTTGGGGGAAGCCATGTCTTTTAAATGTGCTTTAAATGTATTGCATGGATGTGACCAGAGAATACCTGAGTGGTGTAAAGAAACAGAATATAAAATATAACACATATCATAAAACAGTATTAAAATAAAAACCAACAAGAATTTAAAATTGCAGTGATAAAAGAAACAAGATTTAGAAAGGTTTGGAAGAACATAAAATGCTTCAACTAATGTTGAAAACATAACAATGCTGGGGCTTGCTTCACTTCCAAGGGAAGAGTTTGTGCCACAGCGCTAAAAGTACATGCTTGAGTCACTGCAAGGGTGTGTGGCATTGTGATGACATGTCAAAACAGCCCAAGAGGGGATCCCAATGACACATGATGTTGTGATGCATGTTCTGATGTCATGAGGTCATGCAACATACCACACTTTATTATTTATTTATTTGATTTATATCCTGCACCTTCCTCCAAAGGAGCCTTGGGGGGCAAACATGTCAATACTAAAACAATACAATTAAAACCTCTAAAACAGTTTAAAATATCATTTTAAAAACAACCTAGAAACAGCTAAAAACTTCTAAAACCATTATGCTCCCAAGATTCACATTGTTGATGTAAATGCACATACACACAAAAATATCATATATATGCTGTGAGATCTTGATATAATGGAGAACTTTCATCTTAGTTTGTAAAGTGGATTCATAATCTGATGAGCAAATTACAATTTCTGATGGGATCATAGAATCATAGAATACAGTAGTAGAGTTGGAAGGGGCCTATAAGGGATAAGTTTGTACATCACTAATGATTTTTATTTAACACTTATGAAGTGCCTCAATTTTCCTAAGCCATTATACACATATTATACAACCACAAGAGTAGCTGTATACTATAGTCAGCATGGATTTTTCTCATTCTGCAATATTAAATTGAAAACACCCCCCATGCCATGCTGATGCTTCCCATAAGCTCATTTCAAAACAAAACCTTACAAACAAAACATATAGTCCTGAACTCAGAAATGCTTGCTTAACAACCCTCTAAATTTTAATGGCAATAAACAAAATAGTCAGAGAGAATCGAGAGTTCAAAGTGTAAAAAGAGAGAAAAACCAGACCCCTTTTGGACTTTTTCTGTCAGAGTTCTCATAATTTGTTGAAATTCATTAAAAATCAGCCATGTTCACAGAGTACCTGTAATCCTATTACTGACCTTGCCCCATACTCTGAACTTCATCACCTGCAGTTTAAAAGTTAAAAAAAATGCCTGGCTGGTTTTAAATTAATTTAAGAAATTTAGCATTGAACACAATGATAAGGCCGGGCATGCTCAGTAAGAACCAACTGTCAGTGTTCTAAAAGCCAGACTCCCAGCTGCTGGGCTTGCCTAATCAGGGGGCCACACCCACACCAGACCTTTATTTCACTTTAGACAGTCATGGCTTCCCCGCCAAAATCCTGGGAAGTGTAGTTTGTGAAGGGTGCTGAGAGGAGACCACTATTCCCCTGACAGAGCTCCAGTGGCCAGAGTGGTTTAACAGTCAGCCACTCTGATTGAAAGTCTGTGAGGGGGACAGGGCATCTCCTAGCAACTCTCAGCACTCCTTCACTAACTACACTTCCCAGGATTCTTTGGGAGAAGCTATGACTGTCTAGAGTGAAATAAAGGTCTGGTGTGGATGTGGTCTGGGACAGCTTTGGTTTAAATTGGGTGGACGGTTACATGTGCCTGCTGTAGAATAAAAAGGTGGGAGAAACCCTGAAAAAGAATGATAGCGTTCACAGTGTTTTCCTTTCGGAAAGGAAAGGGGCTTCCCCTCTGCCCACTGCCCACCCATCCAATCTCCTCTCCTCCCCTTTCCTCTGTCCCCCTCCCCTTCCTGCCCTCCTCTTCCCCTCCTTGCACCTCCCCCAGGTCAGTTTCACCTATCCTAAGCATGACTGCACAGCAGTAAATCCCATTGAACTCAAAAAGCATGCAAATGCTCAAACCTGCCATCCCCTCCTTCTCCTCCTCCTCCCTCCTATCCCCTCCCTCTTGCCCCTTCCCTCCCCTCCTTCCCCCTCCCTCCACCGTCTCCCACCTAACACAACACTCCCTGTCTAATTACAGCAAATTATAGGGTTTGCTGAAAACACATCAAAGTGAATTAATAATGAACACTGATTCACACATTGTTATTTATCACCATTTCCCAGTACTTGACTTGCATAGTTGAATATGTGAACTGAACCAGATACAAAGCTGCTGGGTGGGAGCTGCTGGGAGGGGAGGCATGATCTTGGCTAAACCTGACCCAAGGAATGGATTTCATTATGAGCATTGCCCCTACCACCAATAATTCAAGCACTGCCGTGGAGTTAACTGTGATCAAAATCTGCTCCTCATGAACTCCACACCACTCTCAGAGGCAATCTATCCAGTCAGGCAAGTTCCTGAGTGGGGTGTGGTACTGCTGCCAGGGGGTTGGATCTTGAAGCTGTCTCTCTCTTTCTCGATCTCTCACTTACGCATTCTGGGTGAGACGCCAGAGACAAGGCCTGGAGATGCCTGCTCTACCTGGCACCGGTCGTGCCCAATTCTCCATGGCCAACTCTAGCCAGAAGGAGCAGGTATTGAGTCCACAGACTATGGCTGTTTTGTACATAAACAAGATTATGGGCCTGGGCTGTTGGGTGTTCTTGACTGTTTTCATAACTCCTGGTTTCTCCCTAGGCATGGATCCCCAAACTCTTCAAGAAGAAAGTGTGTACGACATTTATCGAGCAACCTGGTGAACTGGGGTGAGTGAAGCCTGATTTTTGCTCCCCTTCCCCAAGACTGAGAATAGGGAAGGACATGCAACCCCGACTTCCAGCTCCTGGGCTGCACATTCTAACTGTGCTGCCTTCGAGTTCCCCCTTGCTTCTGTCTCTACGTGATCTCTGTCCCCAAGGTAGGGATGGGAGGAAACTTCGACTCAGTTTGCCTACTTACCTAGTTTCTGAAACAATACAAGAACTGAAACACAGCCATCCTTTGAAATTTGCACTTCTCTGAATTATGCAGAGCAGTTCCCCAGCCAAATAACGTGTACACAAATGCAGACACTAGGGTAAAGTGTGCTTAGAAATGCATATATAAGTGAAAATAACCTAGAAAAATGCATTATATTGGGAGAAATGCTTTGGACAAATGTGTATTTTAGGGAAAAGTGCACACAAAAATGTATGCGTTAGGAGACATTGGCTCTAAAATGCTGATGAATTTTCATTAGAACTATTTCTCCCCCAACACACTGATGTGGGAATGTGGAAAACTGAATTTAAGATGGGACATACAAGAAACTGACAGAAACTGAAATTGACAGATTTGCCCATTCCTACTCCTAGACCAGAGGTTCTCAAAGTATGGTCCATGGACCACCAGTGGCCTCTGAGCTTTCTGGTGGTCCGTACCATATCCACGTTGATTTTTATTTGTGTTTTTATTTCTTATATTGCATATTATTGTATTAAAGTTTGATTTTTTTGGAATGCAAATTATAATAAATAAAATACAATATAGGAAATAAAAGAAGCAATAAAAATACAATTTAAAACCATACATCACCTAGCAGGGTGCATTACTATTGCTAAAACAGGCAGAAAAATCATTAAGTGGACCACCAAGACCTTCAGCAATTTTCAAGTGGTCCAGGGGGAGAAACGTTTGGGAACCACTGACCTAGGTGACTTCTAGGCTACACTCCTAACTTGTTTTCTATTTCATCCCAGCACTGCCCCATTGTCCCATTTGCAATATCTGCATGATGTCCCATGTCATTCATGCTGCCCTTAGCTCCCATGCTTTCCCCCAATAATTGTCCTCTTTGCTCAGTACTTCCCTTTTTCATCTCAGTTCCCTCCAATGGCTTCTCTATATTAGGATGGCCACTGAAACAAAAAAAAAAGGAAATACATCACCAAAAAAGAAAAGAGGGCACAGATCTGCATAAAATCTGCATGTGTCGATTTATATGTTTAGATGCAAACTGAGAAATAATTACTATAATTTAAATAGAAATGCAACACATCTCATCATGGTGGGGAAGACTGCAGCCAGGTGACCTGCTATGCCTGCTTGGTCTGCTATCTAGGTGCTACTAACTGTTGCTGGACAACTTCAAGGCCCCTCTCCTACTTTCCCTTCTTATAGTTTTTTTTAATCAGACTTGGATCAGGTAGCTGTCAAATAGAGCTCCTTTAAATAGAGGACTGTCCTCTGTATAGTAGGACACATGGCAGCCCTACCATATACATACACACCATATACACACACCAATTTCTTGCTTTTCCCTCCCCCCCATTGCATACTTGCCTACATTTCACAAACAGAAACTGGGAAACTCCAAACATGTTTGTAAAATGGTAATTCTCATACCAAAGATCAGTATCTGTGCTGTACACCCTCTTCGCAAACAGCCCGTTACACCTTGCTGAAAACAGCCTGCTCTGTTTATTCAAATGAAATGCTATTTCATTTACTCTGCAAGGGGCCTGTACTGACTTCTAGGGTGTGTGCTAGTGAGGAGTGATGCCATCAGCGCAGACTTTGGAGCAGAAGTCCAGGGCCCGACTCAGCAGGATGAGTAGGAGGGTCCCAAAACACAGCAGGGCTGGCTTACCACATTTTGAAGTGATACTACCATCCAAAGATGGTTAACAGTCATGGCTTCCCCCAAAGAATCCTGGGAACTTAAGTTTCTTAAAGATGTTGAGATCTGTAGTTCTGTGTGAGGTCTCCTAACTCTCAGCAAACTATAGTTCCCAGGATTCTCTGTGGGAAGCCATGACTGTTGGCATGGTAAAAGAGTGTTTTAAATGCATGGTGTGGATGTGACCCAAGACTATTGAGTTCAGAGTCTAAAATGACTTAACTGAACTGCTGATGCAAGTACGCTGATCATAAGTGTTTCCTTTTTCTTAAATTGAAAAAGGTTGTTGGAGCTGTTTGTGTCTGGCACTGTAGAATAGTAACAACAAAAGACATTTATCTGCATTTAGTATCTTGATAGGCAGATACATGGTGCCTCAAGGGGAGGCAGTGCACTAGCATTTTGTGTTTAAGCAACCAGGAAAGAATGAGCCTAGTCAGATCTGATGATATTATTTAAATCCAAAAGCGTGTTATACCAGACTAGCAGAATTGTCCTACAATGTTACCATAGGTAACAGTTAAAGTGAGTCTCTCCAGCTACAATGTGTGAAATAAGAGGCTTTGCATTACTAGACAGTGCATACTTTGTGTTCATGTGCGTAGAAGTGTGCGCTAAAGACAAGATGCATCAGTTCCCCACTCAAATATTTAATTTCCTAGGGAGTAGGCAGAGATGATGATGATGATTAGCATAATAATAAGTATGTGTTAAAATGTAAAATAAGGAGCATTCCCTCAATTTTTTCAAAAGGCAAAAAGAGGAGGCAAAATAAGGGCGATGACTTACTGAGGTCAAGTAGAAGAAAATATGGAAAACAAGATGGAACATATGCGGTTGATACTCACAGTCACCATTGTTCTTGTGCCACACTTTTCTCTCCATATGTACATGTTATTTTCTTCAGTTTCAAGGGACTGTTCCTAATGCAAACATTTAAAAAACTGTGTAGATCCAAAGGGAGAAATGTTTGAACTAAAACCCAGAGTGGATTCCACTGCCCCACTGACATGCAGCAGCTAGCCATGACTGGTAAATGGACTTTGCCTATGGGGCTCCAAAGCTTAAGGCTACATCCTTCAGATTTCTTCTCTGTGCTTTCCCATTCTGTAGAGGTCCCTGCTTGTGCCAGTGTGGGAGCCCTCGCAGCAAACACGTCTCCGTAGCTACGGAAGATGCCTTTGGAGCAGCCATCGTCAGCAAATGGGACTCAGCTCAACACACAACAGAGGGGCCCACTGATGCCTATGGCGAGGTGGAGTTTGTGGGCACCGGTCGCAGGCCTAGCAAGGTGAGGGTGTCCTGGTTGGGACAAAACGCTAAGCTAAGCATGAGATAAAAGGGGATAGATTGTGGAAAGAGACTTGGGTGCCTCAACAAATCCAGGGCAGTTTTACCATATGGCTCTACAATATAAAATAGGAGGGAGGGCACTGTATGGTTGGGATGTGGCATGCTGTGAGCTTGGAGTGACGGAGCTATGGATGAAGATCGGAGGGCCATCGTCTAAGCCTTTTCTTTTTGCTGTCCCTACTGCAGTTCATTCGCCTGTCAGACATGTCAGATCCTGCAGCTGCCTACGCCCTGGTAACGCACCATTGGAAAATCCCACCCCCCAACCTGGTGGTGTCAGTGGTGGGGGGTGAAGGTGAGGTGCGTGTGAGGGCCTGGCTTAAGGATGTGCTGAGAAAAGGGCTTGTCAAAGCAGCGCAGAGCACAGGTAAGGGCTATCTTGTGGTCTGTCTTCATTCTCGCCTTTTGTGCTTTCAGTATTGGTGGTTGGTCTCATGTTCAAGGTACTGGTTTTGGTGTATAAAGCCCTATATAGCTTGGAACCAGGATACCTGAAAGATCGTCTTACCCCTTATATACTCAGTCAATCACTGAGCTCTGCAGGTGAGGGCCCCTTGCTGACACCATCTCATCAGGAAGTCCGTTCTGCACAACACTGGTGTTGTAGCACAACCTTTGGTGTTGTAGCACCGCCCCTTTGGAATTCATATTTAAATATTAGACAGGCACCATCTCTGTTGTCTTTTCGGCACCTATTGAAGACTTTCCTCTTTCAATAAGAGATCCCAGTCTGTATCTGTGTTGGCATTGTTTTTAAGATGTTTTCAAAGATGTTTTCAAAGCATTTTTATGTTGTTTTATTTTTAAGATGTTTTTAGTGTTTTATTGCTTGTTTGTCGTTCTCGGCTCATTCTGGGAGGAAGAGTGGGATATCAATTTAATAAATTAATGTGATCACAGGAACATAAGAAGCTGCCTTATACTGAATCAGATGGTCTATCTTACTCAGTATTGACTACACCACTGTCCTTTGATTTTGGGTCCCCAGATGTTGTTGGACTACACCTCCCATAATCATTTGCCCAGTGGCTAAGCTGGCTGGGAATGATGGGAGTTGTAGTCCAAGAACATCGGGGGACCCAAAGTTGAAGACCAATGGTCTACACTGGCTAGCAGTGTTTCAGGCAGGAGACTTTTCCAGCCCAACCTGGAGATGTTGGGGTTGGGACTTTCTACATGCAAGGCAGATTCTCTACCACTGAGCTGTGGCCCTTCCCTAAATCAAAACATTGCCCTGATGCTAGGATGATCCATGGTCCTGCTGACACCCATAGCTTGCAACACTGAATTGCTGTGAGGATCTTTGTATCTGATTTTATCCATTTTTTGTACTGCACAGCAGACTACAAGATCATATAAAACTAAATATGTAGCATTATTATTATATAAGATCAGGCTGCAAAGCTTACTTTTTATATAATGTTAGGTGGGGCAAAAGGAAGGACTTTACTAACTGTGGTGTTGGCTTTTAGGTAGTGGGCATCTGATTTTCATACAGTACAGGAGCACAGTGGATCCCACTATCTTTTCTAGAGGTGCATCTTTGGAACTTTGCTCCAGCTAAATAAAAGTGTCTTATTGTGGGCTATTCTTACTCTCTCACTGTACAGTAGCTGAGTCAGGGATCAAGAACTGGTGGCCCTTGGACCAAATCCAGTTTCCAGCAAAATAGCTTGCTGACCAGTGCACTATACTGCCATCTGTCTCAATTGCATTAATTAAAGTACTTAATTGAAACAGTGAAGTGGAGGCCTGAAGCTATTTTAGACATATAATTATATACGTGTGTATATTCTGCTGTAATTCCAATGAGGGTGACCTTACAAATTAGCAAACAGAGCGTTCTTTCCCCCCAAATGATTAATTATTTCCACCCTGCACATATTTCCCCTGGCTTCAGTTCATTAGTTTTATTGGTTCACTGCAATGTTAATGTCCTACAATGAGGGCATACAAGATGGAAGGACAGGCAGGAACAGGAGAGGCAACAGCAAAGGAGAATGTCACATTTCAGCTGCTGCTTGGATTCTGTAGTACCAACCTAGTGTGTCATTGGATATACAGAGAAAATATTTGTAAAAGTTCTGCTTGGTACTTAGTATGTACTTTAGAGGCAGAGTGTGTTTCTCTGCCTGCATGAGTGCATTCAAACAGAATGCAGATTTGTGAAACCAACGATTTCAGGCCTGTGTTCTTGCAAAGAAATTACATGCATAACTGAAGGAGAAGGAAGCTACAGGTGCTGCATGTTCCTCTCCATAAGGGTGTTTTATTTGTGTGTTTTTCTTTTTGCTGTCAGTGTGTGTATAAGAGGGAGAGGGACGGCTGTTTTGGGGTGTGTTTATAGCTGTAATAGTATCAAAGAACAGGCACACTGCAGGCTGTCTGAGTGGGTGTGGGTGCTTGAGAGACAGAGGGCGTGAGTACTGTACATAGAGCAACGTTTCCATAGAGCGGGCTCCTCTGTGTGTACTTTGTGAGATAATCAGTTTATGTATGGGTCACAGGGCTGCTCTTTGTCCAATAGGTGTGTCTCAATGATTGTCCTCTTCTTGTATGGACATTTTTCAACCACAATAACAGGCTCCACCTGGGAGGAGGGGGGACCCTAAGGTACAGGCAGTGTACTGACTGCTTTCAGCAGATTCAGAAAAGCACGCTATCTTTTAACAACACTTTTTAATATGTTATTTTACTTCCAAGAAAATGCTTGAGGTTGTTGTTTTTTTTTGCACACTTTCACATTTTGTAATGCACACCACTTTATCATAAACTTCCCCCACCTTTCCTACTCCTGCTGCTGCACAGGTGCCTGGATTATGACTGGTGGGCTCCAGGCTGGCGTAGGCCGACATGTTGGCGAAGCAGTGAGAGACCACACCACAGCCAGTACCAACCCCAGCACCCATGTGGTGGCTATGGGCATTGCTCCATGGGGCATCATCGAGCAGCGCCATTGTCTTGTGAACCCCAAGGTATGCGAGGTGATAGAGGAAACTGCTGATGGGTACAAAGTGGCCACAGAGTTGATGGGATGGGCATGGAAGGGTTTATGACAGAATAGGTTATTTCTGCTGTTCCTTCAATTATTGCCTATTTTTTCTCCTTCTGAAGGGTTGGTTCCCAGCACGTTATCCCCGGACAGTCCCGTTGGGCCCTTTCTGCCCTCTAGATGCCAACCACTCTGCCTTCTTCTTGGTGGACAATGGGACGCAGGGCAGGGCAGGTGGTGAGGCCTACTTCCGTGCCCGCCTGGAACACTACATTGCCCAGCAGAAAGTGGGAGCTGGTGGTGAGAGACTTTCCCTGTACATAATTATTACATTTCCTTTGCTTGCCTCAGGTAGGGTGGCATCTTACACTGCCCTAAAAGAGGAACTGCGTCTCCAAAAAGAGATTATTTCCATAAAATTTGCATATGCCAATTTATCAGAGCTTGGAAGTAACTCGTTAAAAATAACGAGTTACTTGTAATTCACTACATTTTTGCATAACGAGAGGGTAATTTCGTTACATTTGCTTACCACTCGTTACAGAACGAGTGGTAACTTAATTACTTTTCAGCTGTAACTGTAACGTTTCCAACGTTCCATTTACCGTTACTTGGGGGAGGGGAAGTCTGCTCCTGTGATTGGTGGCCAAAAGAATGTGCCTCACACATGGCGAGCCAGAATACAGAAGCAGAATGGAGGTGAAGAACTGAGATGAGTGGCGATGGTGTGTGCGCGTGTGCATGCGTGCGCCTCCACCACTTGTCCTGCCGCCCCTTCCTGCCTGCCTCCTCCTCTCCTCTCATGCCTATCGCTGGCTATCGCTGGCTGCCTCTGCCCTCCCTGCTTGTCGCTGCCTCTCCCCTCCCTGGGTGTCATTGCCTCTCCCCACGTGCGTGTCATTGCTTCTTCCTTCCCTGCATGTCGCTGCTTCTTCCTTCCCTGCATTTCGTTGCCTCTTCCCCGCGCCTGTTGTTGCCTCTCTCCCTGGGTGTGGTTGCCTCTTCCCCGTGCATGTCGTTGCCTCTCTCCTCCCTGGGTGTCATTCCCTCTCCCCACGTGCGTGTCGTTGCCTTTTCCTTCCCTGGGTGTCGTTGCCTCTTCCCCGTGCCTGTTGTTGCCTCTCCCCTGGGTGTCGTTGCCTCTCCCCACGTGCGAGTCGTTGCCTCTTCCTTCCCTGCGTGTCGTTGCCTCTCTCCTCCCTGCGTGTCGTTGCCTCTTCCTTCCCTGCGTGTCGTTTCCTCTCTCCTCCCTGGGTGTCGTTGCCTCTCCCCACGTGCGTGTCGTTGCCTGATCCTTCCCTGCGTGTCGTTGCCTCTCTCCTCCCTGGGTGTCGTTGCCTCTTCCCCGTGCCTGTTGCCTCTCTCCTCCCTGGGTGTCGTTGTTGCCTCTCCCCACCCTGCTTCTCATTGCCTCTCCCCTCCCTGCGTCTCGTTGCCTCTCCCCTCAGCACAGAGGAAAGGGTCCCCAAATTATGCAAGAACAGACAAAGTCAATACTACAAGAGTAAGTAATTGTATTGGTAGAAATTATGATAGTACATAAGAAACAAAAGGTATACATATATATATATATATATATATATGAAATAGAGCAATATTAACAAAATATGTGCAAAAAAGACTCAGGGAACTTCCAGAAGATTTGTTTATTGAACATTCAACCTGATTTGTTTGCAGGGAGATTTGATGACATTGCATCAAAACAAGCCTTGTCCCTTTCCAGTGTATTTTCCTGTTACTTTTCTCATTGCAAAAAAATCTGATATTCAGTGGAAGGTTTGTGGCGCAAGACCCCCTCATCAACTACAATTGTATAACCTGAGTTTGCTGGTATGTGACTGAGTCCCACCCAAAACTAGTGGCAGTCTGAAAGTGCCTTCATGTAGTAGCCAAAAAATATATTGGAAATGCAAATATTCTTTTCAAGCTGAAGCTAAGAAGAATGTATTACAGAGTCGTTGGACGAGATCTCCAGATTACATTTTGTTCCTTTGCTTCATCAAAACCAATTCAGAAACGAGTGTGTAAATGTAACTCACATATAATAAATGAGTTCTTCTACATATCTTAGAGCACTATCACTTCTGCAAATATATCTCGATGTCTACTATGCAGGAAGTGAGGGGAAGGCAGAAGTGAAGAAGCCTAGGCCAGGGAGCTTGTGCCATCAGCTCCTGGGGTTGGCCTGGAAAATATTCTGTATTTCTTGCTTATTCAAAATATTTTAAATGCCCCCCCA
Organism: Rhineura floridana; assembly: GCF_030035675.1. NCBI lineage: Eukaryota > Metazoa > Chordata > Lepidosauria > Squamata > Rhineuridae > Rhineura > Rhineura floridana. The sequence goes on along the minus strand of NC_084490.1, from coordinate 39,374,747 downwards.
TCTGTATGTTGATTTTAAATAGTAGCAAAAGACAATTGGGTTGCATGATGAGGATCAAAAGTTCACAACACTCTTCACCCCTCCATAACCCCAAGAAATTGGTCCTAAATTTAAACTATAAAAAAGAACAAATATGACACATTGGCTGTACATATGCATGCATGCATGTCCTCACACACAGAGTTAATTTTCATTTAGGCTGCCTATCTAATGCAGAAACATCATACATTTTGACTGTTATGTCCTTGAATATAAGAATCAAAACTGGTTATAGAAACAGCTAGCAGCCCTTGTTTGTGATCAGGGTGGTGGTGGGGAAAAGTCAGTGCAGTTATGAAGCCAAAATTCCACAGTGCAGTCCATAAAGGTGGCATAAAGGTGGCATGCAGTCCATAAAGGTGGCAACAACAGTGGGTCTAGACATCAAGCAACTTTCTTCTGATGACAAGTACAGATAGGTAGAAACAAGAGCCGTCCAAGAATTATGATCTGCACTGGCTGAGTGGTATGAGTGCTGAGTGACAAGCAGGGAGGGGAGAGGCAGCCAGCGATAGCCAGCGATAGGCATGAGAGGAGAGGAGGAGGCAGGCAGGAAGGGGCGGCAGGACTGGTATTACCATGTACAACTGAATGTTTACTCCTGTTGCAAACCATTGTTGTTATGTGCCTTCAAGTCGATTACGACTTATGGCGACCCTATGAATCAAGATGCAGTAATGGCCACCAGCTTGGATGGCTTTAAAAGAAGATTAGACAAATTCATGGAGGACAGGGCTATCAATGGCTACTAGCTGTGATGGCTGTGCTCTGCCACCCTAGTCAGAGGCAGCATGCTTCTGAAAACCAGTTGCCGGAAGCCTCAGGAGGGGAGAGTGTTCTTGCACTCGGATCCTGCTTGCGGGCTTCCCCCAGGCACCTGGTTGGCCACTGTGAGAACAGGATGCTGGACTAGATGGGCCACTGGCCTGATCCAGCAGGCTCTTCTTATGTTCTTATGTTCTAGAGCCCTCCAACAGCATCTTTCATGAACCACCCAGTCCAGATCTTGTAAGTTCAGGTCTGTGGCTTCCTTTGGAATCAATCCATCTCTTGTTTGGCCTTCCTTTTTTTCTACTCCCTTCTGTTTTTCCCAGCATTATTGTCTTTTCTAGTGAATCATGTCTTCTCTGTTGCGCTGTGTGTGTTTGTGTGCTTAATTAAGTTTAAAACAACACAGCAGCAACAGCAGCAGAGTAACAGCAGATGTTGAAATGCAAGTGTGCCAGCGTGTGTATGCGTTTACCTAAGAAAGCAGGCTTTTACCCTGCATCAGCATCACTGAGACTTGAGACTTAGTAAAATAAGAAAAGCTAGTTTATTTATAAAAATACATTGTAGATAGAAAGGCATACCTAGTTCTAACTAACTAGCTAAGTTGGAGGTGTAACACCCAGGTGCGGGAGTTAGCCCCATGCTAGGAGAGAGAGCAGAGAAGGAAGGAAGTGGAAAGGGCAGAAGGAGGAGGGGCAGGTAAGCTTCCCTAAAGACTTAACAGTCTAGTGACAGAAGGAAGTCAGTCAGAGCATCACAGGTAAAGATAAACAAGCCTATCCATCTGGAGGACCCTTGCTCTATCTCCCTTCTGGAACACAAACAAAAGAACAAAACAGGAGTTGCTCTTGCCCCACTTCCAACATTCTCATGATGTGTCCAAAGTATGATAACCTCAGTTTCATCATTTTAGCTTCTAGTGACAGTTCTGGTTTAATTTGTTCTGACACCCAATTATTTGTCTTTTTCACAGTCCATGGTATGCACCAACTTCTCCTCCAACACCACATTTCAAATGAGTTGATTTTTCTCTTATCCACTTTTTTCACTGTCCAACTTTTACATCCATACATAGAGATTGGGAATATCATGGTCTGAATGATCCTGACTTTAGTGTTCAGTGATACATCTTTGCATTTGAGGACCTTTTCTAGTTCTCTCATAGCTGCCCTCCCCAGTCCTAGCCTTCTAATTTCTTGACTATTGTCTCCATTTTGGTTAATGGCTGTGCCAAGGTATTGATAATCCTTGACAAGTTCAAAGTCCTCATTGTCAACTTTAAAGTTACATAAATCTTTTGTTGTCATTATTTTAGTCTTCCTGATGTTCAGCTGTCGTCCTGCTTTTGTGCTTTCCTCTTTAACTTTCATTATTGTCATGATCTGTGGGTGGGTAGGAGGCGACAAGGGAGGAGGTGGAGAGTGAGACGGGGTGGAGTGGAGAAAACAATTTTAAAAAATGGAGTGGAGGGGAAAAGGAGCCAGAGGGCAAGAACATGGATAAAGGAGGAGAAGGAGGCAGAAGCAGAATGGAGATAAAGAACTGTGGAGGTGAAAGATGACAACGTGTCTCTGTGTGTGTTTGCACTTGGCACACAAAGTGGCCTCCACCACCCTCTCTGGCTACTGTGCTGCATTTGCAGTATTTTAACTTTTTTGCATCTCAGGGGAAAATGTTTGTTTGGGTGAGTGTCCCTTAGTTGGTGGCAGGGCAGGGGACGGGAGGTGGTTGAGTGAGAGAGATTATGCTGGCTGGCTGAGTGGGGGGGGAGGGGGGTTGCACTTGGTTTGACGTGCAAAGGTCTGAGTAGTGGCCTCTGCCTCCCTCCCCACCTCCCTTACCAGTGGAGAGACCACCATTGCTATCTTATGGATAAAAAGTATTATTCTACTACCTCTGTATGTGTGTGTTTATTTTTAATGTTGTTTTAGGCTACTTAGATGTGCAGCAGCCAAGGCCAGCACCTTGTAGATTTTTTTTAAAAAGTAACTGAAATGTAACTGTAGTGATTACTTTTGAGAAAAAGCAAAGTAATCAGTTACTTTCGGAGCCACTGCAATTGTAACTGTAATTACTACTTTTTGGGCCATGTAACTGTAACTGTAATTTATTACTTTTTAAAAGTAATCTTCCAAGCTCTGCAATTTATATGTACAGAGGCAAATTTAGAAATAATTTCTGTAGGTTAAATGGGAATACAATATATATCACCATAGTAGGGAACTCAGTCCTACTCAGAGTAGACCCCTTAGCACTAATTCATTCAGCAGGTACCTACTGAAGACATTTGTTTAAGAAGGCTTTCCATGAGGTGTAACCCAGTCATTTATGGAACATCAATTTTATATCTGAAGAATATATAAAATTGCTGTTTTGGCATTTGTAGGGATGATTTTATTGTTTTTAGAGTTTGTTGATCTGATTTTACTGTTTTCAGAGCTTTTTGTGTTTTAGCCTCTTTTTTAAATCTTGTACACAGCTTCAATGGCTTTATGCTGTGAAGCAGTCTATAAATTTATATAATAATAATTAGTAGTGGTAGTAGTTATGGCCATCAGCTTCAATGGGTCTACTCTGAGTAGGACCAACACTGGATACAACCAGTGTGACCACACGACCTGCGTGCCTGCTCAGTCTACTGTTCTGGTGCTAGCTGTTGATGGGTACCTTCTAGCTTCTTCCTGCTCTCCCTTCCTATGGCTCTTTATTTTAAAACTGAACTTGGGACCAGATAGACCTTCAGACAGAGGACTATCCTCTGTAAAGTAGGGCACATGGCCATCCTAAAGCCACAGTTTTTCAACTTGCTCCTCAATAATGTTACTATCAGTGAACGCATCTCCTCACAGTTCCTTTGCCGTCTATCCAGTTGCAAATCATGCCTGATCCCCGTGGACTGTAGCTTTCCAGATGCCAGAAAACAAGCATCTTTCTCTGTTTTAATCTGGTCCATCCATCCCAGTTACCACAGTTAAAAAACAGCCCCCTTTTTGTCTGTCCAGGTTCTTGCTCCTGGTCTCCTCAGCAACACTTATTACTGCCATTTCTATTTGATGTTCATATAGTGTCAGCAGTGAGCTTCCTCAGATTCACAATTCTTCATAGAATGACAGGACTGGTTCCTCTTAATTAAGCCACGTGATGCTAGGCCTCATGATGAGAGGGCTTGATGCTGTGCCCCATTAGAAAAAAGGCCTGTCTGCCACATCCCAGAGGGTGAATAAGGCTGAGGCCTACTTCTCTCTGAGTTAGTAGACCCGTTTTGTGGCTGTATTCCTTCAGACAAGTTCATAAATTATGGAATTTTATTTATTTATTTATTTGCTTTATCTATTTGATTTATATCCCACCCTTCCTCCCAGCAGGAGCTGGGAATGTCATCCATACAAACTTCTATGTCAGGAGAAATCTAGATTAAAAGAAACTTACTTTCTAACATTTAATTTTCTACATGGATTTTTTTCGTATGGAGAAACATTCAGATTCTGCTCCCCCATCTGAAATGGTGCAGCTCAGAGTAGACTCAGTTTTACTAACCTAGGTAACTAACTAGGCCACAGTTTGCTGCCTCCTAATATGCATTTTATTTATTTATTTATCTGTTACATTTATACCCACCTTTCTTTCACCATGGAACCCAAGGCAGCATACATGTGATTCCCATGCAGTCTCCCATCCGGGCACTGACCAGACCCAGACCTGCTTAGCTTCAGCATTCTGTGACTTGCTCTGCTGCTACATTTTTATAGCCATCCCCCTGGCCAATTAACTCCAGATATATTTCCTTCCTGTGTGTTATATGCCTTCAAGTTGATTACGACTTATGGCGACCTTATGAATCAATGACTTTCAGTAGCATCTGTTATAAACCACCCTGTTCAGATCTTGTAACTTGTTCAGGTCTATGGCTTCCTTTATGGAATCAATCCATCTTTTGTTTGGCCTTCCTCTTTCTCTACTCCTTTCTGTTTTTCCCAGCATTATTGTCTTTTCTAGTAAATCATGTCTTCTCATTATGTGTCCAAAGTATGATAACCTCATCATTTTAGCTTCTAATAATAGTTCTGGTTTAATTTGTCTTTTTCGCAGTCCATGGTATACGTAAAGCTCTCCTCCAACACCACATTTCAAATGAGTTGATCTTTCTCTTATCCGCTTTTTTTACTGTCCAACTTTCACATCCATACAGAGATCGAGAATACCATGTTCTGAATGATCTTGACTTTAGTGTTCAGTGATACATCTTCACATTTGAGGATCTTTTCTAGTTCTCTCATAGCTGCCCTCCCCAGTCCTAGCCATCTTCTAATTTCTTGACTATTATCTACATTTTGGTTAATGTCTGTGCCAAGGTATTGATAATCCTTGATGTTCAATGTCCTCATTGTCAACTTTAACGTTACGTAAATCTTCTGTTGTCATTACTTTAGTCTTCTTGGTGTTAAGCTGCAGTCCTGTTTTTGTGCTTTCCTCTTTAACTTTCAACAGCATTCATTTCAAATCATTACTGGTTTCTGCTAGTAGTATGGTATCATCTGCATACCTTGAATTATTGATATTTCTCCCTCCAAATTTCACACCTCCTTCATCTTGGTCCAATTCTGCTTTCTGTATGATATGTTCTGCATATAGATTAAACAAATAGGGTGATAAAATACACCCCTGACTCACACCCTTTCCAATTGGGAGCCAATAAGTTTCTCCATATTCTGTCCTTGCAGTAGCCATTTGTCCAGAGTATAGATTGCGCATCAGGACAATCAGATGCTGTGGCACCCCCATTTCTTTTAAAGCATTCCATAGTTTTTCATTATCTACATAATCAGACTTTTCTGTAGTCTATAAAGCACAGGGTGATTTCCTTCTGAAATTCCTTGGTCCTTTCCATTATCCAACTATTCTTGCGATATGATCTCTGATACCTCTTTCTTTTCTAAATCCAGCTTGGACATCTGGCATTTCACACTCCATATATGGTAATATTTCCTTCCTGGTATCCCAAAATATTTGTCTCTTGTTTTGCCATGTATCTTTTTTCTAGTACTTGCATTTTCTAGGTATCCCTTGCCTAATTTCCCTATCTCATTGATGTTTTGCCTGCAGGTGCTGGGAGTATTGAGATTCCCGTGTTGGTGCTGCTCATCAATGGAGACTCGGCTATGTTCAAGGTAATGGGTGTACGAGCTTGGGAATGGAAGGGAACAGAAGTGGGGCTTGTGGGAGACACATACTCATAGAGCAAAAAACTGTGAGAAGAGACACAACTATAGGGATCAGAGAGAGCACAGGAGAAGGAAATTTGTAAAGTGGGATGGGCAGACTTCAGGCTTGTTGGGTCTACTTTGATTTTCACAAGAACCCCAAGATCTACCAACCTGAGCAAGGTGCAAAAGACATACAGTTAGAATAAAAGAACAGGTTGCCTTCTGAGCACATTCTGAGCCTAAGAATTTGTGTTCAGTAGCAGAACTGAACTGAAATCACAAGTCCATTCCTGGTTGGTTGCAAAAGTCCATTGCTGGTTGGTTGCAAAAGTCCATTCCTGGTTGGCTTTCTTCATTTCAGCAGCCTAATTTAGGTGGGAAAGTTGTTTTGTTGATGTTAAACAATTGGGAGTAACTGATTCGCTGCAAATCACCCAGATATCATCCTTCTGCCCACCCTGGTGTAAAGATGTGTTGATATAAAGATGTTGGGTAAAAACAGCGGGGGGGGGAGCTTCAAAGACTAGAGAATGGAAAGAGGCTGTTGAAGAGAAACCCAGTGACAGAAAGTGGAGATGTGGCATGAAAGGGTACAAAATTCTCCTTGTGAAGGTGCAGTTGGAATTCCTACTTTCTGACTCTGTAATAGGGATGTGCTAGAATTCCACCCAATTTGGATTTGGTACCGAAGTTTTCATTTAATTTGCTTATTGTGTATCATTATGGACCATTCTTTTATATAGCAATTCTCCACAGCTATTTTCAATTTTTTTAAAAAAAAAATACACCTCTAAAATTGTTGTTGTTATGTGCCTTCAAGCTGATTTCGACTTATGGCGACCCTATGAATCAGCAACCTCCAACAGCATCTGTTATAAACCACCCTGTTCAAATCTTGTAAGGTCAGGTCTGTGGCTTCCTTTATGGAATCAATCCATCTGTTGTTTGCTCTTCCTCTTTTTCTACTCCCTTCTGTTTTTCCCACCATTATTGTCTTTTCTAGTGAATCATGTCTTCCCATGATGTGTCCAAAGTATGATAACCTCAGCTTCATAATTTTAGCCTCTAGTGACAGTTCTGGTTTAATTTGTTCTAACACCCAATTATTTGTCTTTTTTGCAGTCCATGGTATGCCCAAAGCTCTCCTCCAGCACCACATTTCAAATGAGTTGATTTTTCTCTTATCCGCGTTTTTCACTATCCAACTTTCACATCCATACATAGAAACCGGAAATACCATGGTCTGAATGATCCTGACTTTGCTGTTCAGTGATACATCTTTGCATTTGAGGTCCTTTTCTAGTTCTCTCATAGCTACCCTCCCCAGTCTTGGGCTCATTCATATGGCAATTTAGTGTGTGTCTGGTGCTACTTGCATCCCCTTGTAATTCGCATGGTTCACATGACGTTGCAGGCAAGCACGTATTAATACAATCCAATTATAATGCAAAAAGGAAAGGAAAAACCGTCACAGCTGCGTTGCGGTCCTTGTAGAAACTTTGCTTCAATTTTTTTTAGTGGGCAGGCTCTCTTTTTTTTTTTTTTAAATAATTTTTATTCAAATTTTTCAAAAGACAAACAAAACAAAGTCAAACAACAAAAACATAACAATACAACAAAAGAAAAAAAATAAAATAGTTGACTTCCGATTTGTCGCAGATCAGCTATAAGTATATAATATATATCAAACCTGTCCCTTAATATATACATACAGGATCACTTTTCTCCATAGGCTATCTTAGTTAATCGTCAAATCCCAATATCATCATTTTATTTTGATCTTTCAACAAAAAGTCTAAGAGAGGCTTCCATTCCTTAAGAAATGTGTCTGTCGATTTTTCTCTAAGTAGACATGTCAATTTATCCATCTCTACTAAGTCCATTAATTTCAATAGCCATTCTTCCGTTGTTGGTGTTGATTCCATTTTCCACTTTTGTGCATATAATAATCTTGCTGCCGTAACCATATATAATATTATTCTTCCATATTTCTTTTCTATTTGTTTATCCATAAAACCCAATAAAAAAAATTCTGGTTTTGACTGAATATTTATCTTTAGAATTTTTTGCATCATCCTACCTATCTGTGCCCAAAATGATTTTGCCTTTTTACACAGCCACCACATATGATAAAATGATCCTTCTTGTTGTTTACATTTCCAACAAACATTAGAAACATTACTATACATTTTTGACAACTTTTCTGGAGTCATGTACCAACGATACATCATTTTATAGAAATTTTCTTTAAGATTATAGCATAATGTAAAACTCAAGCCTTTTTTCCACATATTTTCCCATTGATCCATTTGTATGTTATAACCAAAATTTTTTGCCCACTTTACCATACACTCTTTTACTTGTTCTTCTTCCATATCCATTTTCAGCAAGAGTTTATACATTTTTGCAATTGTATTTTCATCATTTGTACACAAACCTATTTCAAAATCAGATTTACTTATTTCAAACCCATACATTTTCTTGTCCATTTTATATCTTTCTAACAATTGTAAATAGGCAAACCATTGAGAACTATATCCTTCCTTTATCAGTTGTTCTCTCTCTTTCATTATATATTCTCCATGTACATTTTCTAATAGTTCTTGATAAGTTAACCATTTCTCTTTTCCAGCCATTTCTCTTCTGTAAAACGCTTCTTGACTTGAGACACATAATGGTATTTTCGAATAGAACCTTGGTTTATATCTATTCCATATTTTCAACAGAGGACGTCTTATAAAATGATTATTAAAGTCTACATTTACTTTTACTTTGTCATACCATAGATATCCATGCCATCCCCACTTCAGGTTATGGCCCTCCAAATCCAATAGTCTTTTATTCCTCAATAAAATCCATTCCTTTATCCAGACTAAACAGCAGGCAGCAAAATAAAGTCTCAGATTTGGTAATCCCAGTCCTCCTCTTTCTTTGGCGTCTTGTAGTAATTTAAATTTAACTCTTGGTTTTTTTCCTTGCCATACAAATTTAGAGATATATTTTTGCCATTGTTTAAAAGGTAAATCAGAGGATATTACAGGTATTGTTTGAAACAAAAACATCATTCTCGGTAATACATTCATTTTTATCACAGATATTCTACCCATTAATGACAATTGTAGTTTATCCCATTTTAGCAGATCTTTCTTAATCTCTGTCCATAATTTTTCATAATTATTATGAAACAACTTTGAATTTTTATTTGTCATAATGATACCTAAATATTTCAACTTTTTCTCTATTGTAAAATCTGTCTTGTCCATTAACTCTTTCTGTTCCCTGAAAGTTAAATTTTTCACCAACATCTTTGTTGTTTGATTGTTGATCTTAAATCCTGCTAATGGTCCAAATTCTTTTAATTTGTCCATCAATACATTAATTCCTTCCAAAGGGTTTTCTAATACAATTATCAAATCATCAGCAAATGCTCTCAGTTTATATTCTTCTTTTTTTATCTTTAATCCCAAAATCCTTTTATCTTGCCTTATATCTCTAAGCAGCACTTCTAAGACCAGAATAAATAGAAGGGGAGATAATGGACATCCCTGTCTTGTACCCTTTTGTATTTCACATGAATCCGTTAAATCTCCATTAACAATTATCTGAGCCTTCTGAGATGTATAAATCGATCTAATCCATTTATAAAATTGTCTCCAAAATCCATTTGCTCCAAAACCTGAAACATAAATTTCCAATTCAAATTATCAAATGCTTTCTCAGCATCTAAGAAAATCAAAGCTGCTTGTTTATCATTTTGTTGTTCTAAATATTCCAACACATTCAAGACATTCCTGACGTTGTCACGTAATTGTCTTTTAGGTAAAAACCCCGATTGATCTTCCTGGATAAATTGTTGCAATATTATTTTCATTCTTTCTGCCAAAATCATTGTAAAAATTTTATAGTCATTATTCAATAGAAATATCAGCCGATAATTTTTTGTTTTAGTTAAATCTTGCTCCTCTTTAGGTATTAATGTTATGTTAGCATTTTTCCAACTATCCGGTATCTTTTCCTCTTGCAAAATAGAATTCATTGTATACTGTAAAGGTAGCAAGAGTTCTTCCTCCAAACATTTATAGTACACTGCAGATAACCCATCTGGTCCTGGCGCCTTTCCTGATTTAATTTTGTTTATAGCTTCAGATATCTCTCTTGACGTGATAGGGCCATTAATAGCTTGTCTCTGAAAGTCTGTAATTTTAGGCAAATTCTGTTTAGATATATACTCTTCTATTTTTTAAGATGGGATTTCCTGACACTTGTACAATGTTGAATAATATTGATGAAAAATCTTTTTGATTTTTACATTATCTGTCAGCATCTCATCTCCTTCTTGTATCTTTAAAATAATATTTTTTTGACGTTCTTTTCTTAATTTATATGCTAACCATTTCCCCAGTTTATTTGCAAATTCAAAAGTCCTTTGTTTAGCAAAATTTAATTTCCTTTCAATTTCTCTAACTGTCAGCATTGATACTTGATTCTGTAACATTTTAATTTGATTTACAATAGAAACTTTAGTTGGATTCTTTTTCAATTCTTCCTCTTTTTGTTTTATTTCTTCCAAAATTAATTGCATTTTCTGTTGTTTCTTTTTTTTAATTCAGAGTTACATTTAATAAAATATCCCCTCATAAATGCCTTACTTGTATCCCAAACAATATTTTCATTTGTTCCTTTATGTAAATTATGTTCAAAAAACTCTTTTAATTTCTTCTTACATTCTTGTACTACTTTGTCATTCTGTAATAAAGATTCATTTAGTCTCCATCTAAATCCAAGATTTTTTTTTTAAAACGTTAATATCACAGGATTGTGGTCCGAAAAAGTTTTTGGTAATATATCCATTTTAAAAATATCTTTCACTAGATTTTTAGACACCCAAATCATATCAATCCTCGAGAATGTTTTATGTCTTTCTGAAAAATAAGTAAATTCCTTTGCGTTATCATTTATATATCTCCAGGTATCCACCAATTCTAAATTTTCCATCAGTTCAAAGCAAATCTTCGGTAATTTACCCTGTGTCTCTTTAATATTTTTTTCAGAAAGTCTATCAATTTTTGGTGAGATTACCCCATTCCAATCACCCATGACACACCAATGATCATATGAAAACTCTGACAATTTTTCCATAAGTCCTGTGTAAAACCTTGTTTTATCTTCATTGGGGGCATAAATACCCACTATCAAAATTTTTATGCCCTGTAAAGTAATTTCAACCCCCACAAATCTACCACTATCATCCAGTAATATCAATTTAGGAAGCAATTGTGGGTTAATGTAAAGAACAACTCCATTTTTTTTTTAATCCAGCCAAAATAAATTCTTCACCCAAATTTTTACAAATCAAATATTTGGAATCTTTCTTCTTAATATGAGTTTCTTGTAAACAAATTATATCCAATTTTAATTTTTTCAAATAATGAAACACTTTCTTTCTCTTCTGCGCCGTGTTGGCTCCATTTATATTCCAAGTTAGATATTTGTAATCCATCTTTAAGCGTGTATTTTGAAATGTACCTGATGCTCCCTTTAATCCATCATCTTCCTTCCCCTCCTCTGCATGTTCCTGTTGACTTTGTTTCTCAGGAATTATATCCATATCTTTGAGTTTATCTTCTTCCATGTCTTTTGAAGCTTTTCTCAAGAAATCCCTTGCTTTTTGAACAGTATTCAATTGATATTTCTGTTGTCTGAATGTAAAAATCACTCCTTCTGGAACATCCCATCTAAATTGAATTTTGCATTGCTTAAGTTTTTCTGTAAAGAAAGCATATTCTTTTCTCTTACGTAAAAGTCTAATAGGAATTTCTTTCATCACCAGTATTTCCTTACCATCAATTTTAAAGGTATTGTTGAAGTGTTGTTGTAATACCATATCTCTGGTCGTCTTTTTTATAAAGTGAACAAGCACATCTCTTGGAATTTTTTTCATTGTTACGTATCTGGAATTAACTCTATAAACTTTATCTATTTCAAATTTCATCCGATCTTCATTCAATTCCAAAAATTTTACTAAAGCATTAACAATTTTATCTCTGATGTCTTCACCTGTTTCCTCAGGGATTGCACGGAATCTCAAACAATGTTCTTTATTTCTCAATTCAATCACAGCCATGTAGTCCAAATTTTTTTCTAATTCCAGATTTAATATATCTGTTCTATTCTCCAAGATTTGTACCTTTTCTTTAGTATTTTTTGCATCCTCCTTTATTTGCCCAATTGTCCCTTTAATCTCATCCACTTGTGTTTTAATATAGTCTTTTATATCTATCAATTCAGTTTTCATTGGCAGGCTCTCTTTTAATGCCCCATCACCTGCTCCCTCTCTCTCTCTGCTGCCCACAAAAGCTGTTTTCTGAATATGGTTTCTCCATATACTGTCCTTACAGTAGCCTTTTGTCCAGAGTATAGGTTGCGCATCAGGACAATCAGATGCTGTGGCACCCCCATTTCTTTTAAAGCATTCCATAGTTTTTCATGATCTACACAGTCAAAGGCTTTGCTGTAATCTATAAAACATGGGGTGATTTTCTTCTGAAATTCCTTGGTCTGTTCCACTATCCAACATATATCTGCGACATGATCTCTGGTGCCTCTTCCCTTTCTAAATCCATCTTGGACATCTGGCATTTCTTGCTCCATATATGATAAGAGCCTTTGTTGTAGAATCTTGAGCATTACTTTACTTGCATGGGATATTAAGGCAATAGTTTGATAATTACTGCATTCCCTGAGATCCCCTTTCTTTGGAATTGGGATGTATAGAACACTTCCAGTCTGTGGGCCATTGTTTTCTTTTCCATATTTGTTGACAAATTTTTGTCAAAATTTGGACAGATTAAGTCTCAGTGGCTTATAGCAACTCTATTGGTGTGCCATCTGTTCCTGGTGATTTGTTTCTTCCAAGTATTTTAAGAGCAGCTTTCACTTCACATTCTAAAATTTCTGGTTCTTCATCATACAGTTCCTCCATGAATGAATCTGTCATCCTTGCACCTCTTTTATATAGTTCTTCCTTTTATTGATTCCATCTTCCTTTTATTTTATCTCGGTCAGTGTGTTCCCCTGTTGGTTATTCAACATCCCTACTCTTGGTTTAAATTTCTCTTTAATTTCTCTAATCTTTTGGAATAGGGCTCTTGTTCTACCTTTTTTGTTGTCCTCTTCTATACAATAACTATTGTAATAGTTCTCTTTGTCCCTACGTACTAGTCACTGTATTATTGCATTTAGGGTTCTGACCATGTATCTATCTCCTTTTGCTTTTGCTTTCCTTCTCCCTTTAACTATGTTAAGAATTTTGTCAGTTATCCATTGAGGTCCTTCTCTCTTTTTAACTGGAGATATTGTCTTTTTGCATTCTTCCCTGATAATGTCTCTGACTTCAATCTGTTGTTCTTCTGGTTCTCTATCAACTAAGTTTAAAGCCTCAAATCTGTTCCTTATTTGAACTTTATGTTCTTCTGGGATGTTATTTAAATTGTATTTTGGCATATGGTTGCTTTGTTGTTCTTCTTTAGCTTTACTCTGATTTTCGATATTACAAGTTCATGATCTGTACCGCAGTCTGCTCCTGGTCTTGTTTTCACTGAAAGTATGGAACTTCTCCATCTTCTGCTACCAATTATATAATCAATTTGATTCCTATATTGACCATTTGGTGATGTCCACATGTACAGTTGTCTTTTTGGTTGCTCAAAAAAGTGTTTGCAAGAAACAAATTATTGGCTTCACAGAATTCAGTAAGTCTTTCTCCTGCTTCATTTCTGTTTCCTAAGCCCCATTTCCCCACAATTCCTATCTCTGTTCCCTGCTTTTGCATTCCAGTCCCCCATGATTATCAGCACATCTTGTTTTGGTGTGTGATCAATTTCTTCCTGTACTTCTGCGTGAAATCTCTCCAATTCCTCTTCTGCATTTACCGTTGGAGCATACACTTGGATGATGGTTATGTTCATAGGTTTCCCATTTAATCTCATTGATATCACTCGCTCAGACCTTGCGTTGTAGCTCCTAATTGCTTTTGCTACATTACTTCTCACTATTAAAGCAACCCCATTTCTTCTTAATTTCTCATGTGCAAAAATCAACTGCAAACTGATGTGGAAAACTGAAGTTAAGATTGGAAAAAATAAGAAGCTGAGAGAACCTGAAATTGATAGATTCTCCCATTTCAAGTGCTCCTGGGCTAAATAGCTTGGCGATCCCTGGCTTAGTAGGTTCCTCAGGGGCTCGTCTTCTGTCTTGTTCTTTCCTCAGCGCATATCTGAAGCAGTGCATGCCTCGATCCCTTGCCTGCTCTTGGCAGGATCTGGGGGAGCAGCTGATTGCTTGGCTGAGTTGCTGGAGGAGACACAGCCTGGAGAGTCCCTGAAGTCATTGGCGCTGAAGAAGTTGCAGGGAAAGTTCCCTGAGAATGAACTGGAGGACTTGGCAGAGGAGGTAGGAACCAGAATTGCCCCCTCCCCACAAATTCTTCTTTCTCTAAAGTGTTCCCAAGTGTTCCCATTCCTTCCCGTTTTCTATGGGATTTTGAAACTTTTCTTCACCAGTCCTCAGGGTAGTGGGCTCTTGAAAATCTCTCTCTGGAGAGGGGAATTTCATTTTATCTGAGGGATCTCCAAGGGTCTCTCAATGTTTTTTCTTACCAGGTGGAACGTATTGGGGCTCTGAGAGAACTGGTGACTGTCTATTCGGACCAGGAGGGTCTAGAGGAGTTTGAGACAATCCTGCTCAAAGCACTGATGAAAGGTGACTACCCTATCACAGATACCCCTGGTTCATCCCTGACTTTGGGGTTCCCCACTCCCATCAACCTCTTTCCAGGTTGGATATTTTTTAAATAGAAAAGTGGGCTACAAATGTTTTAAATAAACAACCTCAGCTCCCACCAATGATGCTTACTGACCATAACCCTCAGTCTTCACCTCTGAACCTAACCCTATAATGGAAGTTGGTTAATGTTCCAGGAAGTCTTCAGCTAGATGGTTTACAAGTCACTAGTTATGACACGTCTTTGTAGATGGCATCTCTAGGATGCTGTAGCAATGTAAGAAAGGAACCTCCAGAAGTGACATCTAGGACTGTCAGGCACTTGTTCCCATCTGACCTCACTCTTGCAATATGAAGTACAATGGATATGACGTACAAAAAGAAGCCAAAGCATGACAAAAACAGCCTTCAAATTCAGCTTCTGGTCAATAGTGATGCAAGCAGAGTAACAAGCAATTTAATTAGAACACAATAATAATGGAAATCAGAGAAATGAGCCAGAAAAGGTCTGATCTGGATGTTCTTCTGTGGAGTGACAGTGAAATCCAGTGAAAGTTCTTATCAAATGGTAGGCAGCCAGAGTCAACAATCACGGGTATTGGCGAAGGGCCTTAGCTTAGTGTGGCAGAGCATCTGTTTTGAATCAAGAAGGCCCCAGGCTCAATCCGTGGCATCTCCAGGTAGGGCTGGGAGAGACCCCTGCCTGAAACCGTGGAGAGCCGCTGCCAGTCAGAGTAGACAATACTGAGCTAGATAAACCAGTGATCTGACTCGGTGTAAAACAGCTTACTTATGCTAGCTTGTTATGATAAGGGTAGGTTATTAGAACAGATGGACACAGAGCAAGAGCCATTAGGAGGGTCAGGAATGAGTTCTGCTTATCAGGAACTAGTGAAGACTGAGATTAATTGAACATTTCTAATTCACATTTAATTGTTTAAATGTTGTTTTTAACACAGAAATAAAATAATAAAAATAAATACAAAAGAAAATCCATTATATTATATATTTTAGGATGATAATAATAATTATATTAGCATAAGTCACAAAACTGGCTACCCTTCCAAATGTTCTATATACATTTTGATCAGATCTATTTTAATTTAAAAATGCACCCCAATTCTTCTTAAGAAAGATTTCTATTTTTTCTTCTCTCTGCCCTGCTTCCTATTTAAAATTGTATTGTTTAGGGTTCCGTTTCCTTAACTAATCCCAGCAAGTAACCCAGGCACTTGATTTTGAAACTAACTCTCTCCAGGGATCCTACCCCACAATCATCTCCTCCTCCTTGCAAAGATCTCATCTTCCTTTCTCATCTTTTTCTTCCTTTACTCCCTTGTAAAGATTACATCCCCGCTCCTCACACCCACTGCCCTCTCCCCACTTAGAGCACTGCAGAGGGAGTGAGGGGAAGCCAAGGCTAAGAGGGTCTCTTCTTCTCCTCTCCTTGCAGCCTGTAGGCGATCAAATGAGGCCACCACCTACCTGGATGAGCTGCGTTTGGCAGTGGCCTGGAACCGTGTGGACATTGCCAGCACCGAGCTGTTCCGTGGGGACATTCTCTGGGAGGTGAGTCAGTAGGGACGAGAGGGAGGACTTCAAACTCAGAAGAGAAGAGGTGAGAGGAGGAAGGAAGCTCATTGAAAGAGGGGGAGAAGAGACGGAGGAAATCTTTGGGATGCAGCAAGAAGGCAGGATAGAGGGCAAAGAGACGGGAGCCAGCAAGAGCAAAGAAGAGCTGTTTCCATCATCCCCACCTTGGCTTCTGCCTTATGCAGGTTTGTAACATATTTTTATCACCTCCTGGAACAAACAAGAGAGAGGGAAGAGGGGACAGAGAAGCCCAGTTATGGTGTAGGATAAGCACAACCCTGGACTCCCTATTCTACTCCAGGTATCTGTGGACATACAAGGCTGCCTCTGTGCCTGAGGTATGCGCTCCACATCAGGCACACCAAAGGGAAACACACAGGATCCCCTTTGAAATAATCCTTTGATGATGACACCGGAAGGAAGAGAGATGTTAACTCTTTAAAAAAAAAAAGACTTTATTGTTAGTTCTTAGCTCCTTTCATGCACTTGGCAGGAGGACTTTTTTAAGTACAAGAGTGCAGATATGTACGTCATTTTAGACTCTGGACTTAATGGTCTTACAGGAGATCCCTCTTCACTTTTCAAAATGTGGTAAGTCAGCAGCCCTGCTGCATTGGGGGGGGGGTCCCTCCTACTCATTCTGCTGAGGGAGGCCCTTGACTTCTGTCCCAAAATCCTGCCCTGATGGCATCACAAGGAGCAAGGAAGGTAAAGGAGAAGAATATGGTTGGGCCAAGAATTTTCTTGAGGAGCAGAACATGGAATGGGGGGAGGCAAGGTGTTGGGATGGTGCAGGGGGCTCCTTTGTTTGAGATGAGTCGGGATTGCCAGCGTGGAGCGACTATTGCTAGCCCAGGCCACTTCCATAGTAGTTGAAGCATGGTGGTAACTGCTCTGTACTGTAGATAGCTTTCAGAAGACCAGGTTGACTGTGACCATTGGGTAGTTCCCATCCGTTATACTCATGGAATGTATAATAGACTCTGTTCCCACCCTGCACCTTGTATTCCCCTCTCACCATTACCCCTTCTCTTTCCTGCAGCCTAGCCTGCTGGAGGACCCAATGCGTGATGCTTTGCTAGGGGACCGTCCTGCCTTAGTGCGCCTCTTTGTGGAGAATGGCTTGGACATCGGGCAGTTCCTGACATGGGGACAGCTAGAGCATCTGTATGCAGGGGCCCCTGAAGTCTCGCTGCTGCACCAGCTTCTGGAGCGACACCAAGGGGCAGGATCGGAGCCCTCCCCACCTCCCGAATACCTGCTGTTGGAGCAATCTTTGCCCGATTGCCACTTGCCCCAGGTGGCTCGCATCCTGCAGGAGCTGCTAGGGGACGTCTGTGCTCCCTTTTATGCTGGATTGCAGCCTTCTGGTCACAAAGGAGCAGGGGTAGGTTAAACATAAGAGCAAATGTATCAAGCTAGCAGTGATGCTTGGTTGTTGAGACTAGGCTGGGCTGTCTGCCTGTCTGGCCTAGTTGCCTTCTCCCAACCCATCACAGACAGCAATGCCAGTGGGAAAGGCCTCTGACTGATCAAAAATAGGAAGAGCCCTTCTGGATCAGGCCAAAGGCCCATCTCATCCAGCATCCTGTTCTCACAGTTGCCAGCCACATGCCAGTGGGAAGCCTACAAGCAGAACCAGAGTGCAGCAGCAGTCTCCCTACTTGTGATTCCCAGCAGCTGGTATTCATTGCCATGCTGCCTCTGACAGTAGAGGCAGAACATAGCCATCGTAGCTAGTAGCCATGTTGGTATTCTTCTTGTGTATGTGTATGCATGTGTGTGTAGTAATGCTGGGAGCACTGGGGATTGTCAGGTGCTCTAGGAGACAGAAACAAGATGAAGATTTTTTCAGAGGTGGTAGCTTCATCACTCGAGTTGATTTTTTAAACTCACTTCCTCCTTTGAGGAGAGGGGTGGCTACAGTGGTCTGTACAAAAGCACTCTAAAAATATGCCATGGGCCACCCCAAGACAGACTAAATTAAAAATCCCACTCAATTTTCTCCCACGACCAAAGATGTTCAAATTTATTTTCATGATATAAATGTTCTGCTGTTACATGGGGCTCCTTCCCAGTGGTCTCCTGATCCAGTTTGCCAGTCAGGTTCACTCCCTACATAGTTTCACTAATGCTGAAAAACAGCAAAACCAGGTAGAGTGGGCATTTTCAGAGGATCATTGGCAAGCACAAAAAGGATTAAGGACTCCCCTTCCGCCAACCAATTTTTCCCTATGCGTGCCCCTATTTGCTTCAGGATTGTTTCATCCTTGCTGTCAGGTAAAGAGAAAGACGTTACTAAAGGCTGTCTTATCTACAAGCTGCACTGTTATTTTTTACCAGCTGTGTAATTAATTGTTGCTGAGACAATTATTGTTTTGCTGCGTTGCTTTGTTAAGAGATTGTTGCAGTTAGGGATGGGTGAATCTGTCCATTGTGGTTTTTCTCGTTTTTCCCAATTAAGTACAGTTCTCCACATTTCCACATCAGTTTGTGATTTTTTTTTAAAAAGCCCTCTTGAAGATTCATCATCATTTTAGTACGAATTTCTCTTACTTTACACATGTATATATGCAATTTTGCCTAATATACATTTTTTTGCAAAACAATTTCCCCTAAAATAATGCATTTTCTATGTTATTTTCACAAATATACACATTTTTACGCACACTTTACCCTCATAAATGCATTTTTGTACACATTACGTGAGTGAAGAAGTGCACTGTAAAACTCAAGAAAAGTGCAAATTGCGAAGGATGGTTGTGTTTTGATTCTCATATTGTTTTGAAAAGTGCAGATTACATAGGTTGGTCTTTAAATGTGAACTGAATCAAATTTCTTCTCCATCCCTAGCTGCAGCCTATGGTTTTTTGACAATAAATTGACGTTTATCATCTCACTATATATAATCATAAAATCTCACTGAAGTTTGGGGCTGTAGAATTTGGCGATGTAGCTGGTTCAGAAAAAGATACTTCATAATGTCACCTTTTTTTTAAAAAAAAATAGTTTTTAGCCCTCTTTGTGGAAGAGTATTTTGGAAATAAACAGTCAGGCAGTGCCTACAAAATAGACTGTAGTACTTCAGTAAGA
The DNA here is from genome assembly GCF_030035675.1 of Rhineura floridana. NCBI lineage: Eukaryota > Metazoa > Chordata > Lepidosauria > Squamata > Rhineuridae > Rhineura > Rhineura floridana. The sequence goes on along the minus strand of NC_084490.1, from coordinate 39,355,266 downwards.
ACTGGAGGTGGTAAACATGGTGACTGTAGACATTAGAGAAAATTGAATTTGTTAATCTTGATGTCTCATTTCTTTCCAATCTTTAAGTTCAGTTTGAGAGATTTCCACATAGTTTGAACATTTTTAAAAAACTTCTCACAAAAATTCAGGAATTGCCCATTTCTCCTAATGTCCATATTTTTGCAAGCAATTTTCCCTAATATAATTACATTTTCTATGTCATTTTCACAAATATATGCTTTTTTATGCATACTTTCCCCAAATATCTTCATTTTTGTGCACGTCATTTGGTTGAAGAACTGCATTGCAAAATTTGGAAAAGTGTGAATTTCAAAGGATAACTGCGTTTTGGTGTGCAGATTCTTTCCGGAAGTGTAAATTTAAAAGTGAACCAAGCCAAATTTCTTCCCCAACCCTACCTGCCACTCTCTCTAAATCTCTTATTCTACTACCCATATACTTCTACAGTCCTTTGCTTATCCATTTGGTAATCCTCAATAAATATCTGCAAAAACTAGACTATTGATTTCAGAATCCACTTTAAGGCAACATGCACATATTTGAATAAAGGCTAACGACTGTAACTGGGATTCCTATGTTTTCAGAAAAACTTTGAAAGGTTGCTGAGGCTAAAGTTGGGGTGGAGTGTTTGTTTTGTTCTTCGGCCATAGATTCTGGGCAGCTTTTGTACATCAGCCTCAGATCTAAGCCGTGTGTGTGTGAACATTTTCTGTCATGTGCTGACCAGCCTGTCTCTCCTCTCCCAAGAGCAAGGGATCATTACCCAATGGAGATCCCATGTACCGCTCCGAACTTTCACCAAACCCTTGGACTGACCTGTTTATATGGGCTGTGTTGCTGAACCGTAGGGAGATGGCCATGTATTTCTGGGAAATGGTACGTATGATGATGATGATTAATATATCTCCATCAATGTGAAGGACATCTTACAGAGCTAAAAAACAAGTAGATAGACCCTTGTTTATAGTCCAAATTTAGACTGCAAATCTAAAAAGGAGATTGAGGTATACCTGTTATTAATCCCTCTGGTCCATCGGCCTGCCCCTCGTGGACCAGTATGCGCTATCTAGAGAGTGAGGAACTGGGCTCCCTGGGGAAGGAACAGGCCCCACTAGGTACATCTCACACTCATCCAAGGACTACCCATTTAAGGGCTATTATTTCCAATGTCAGTAGGCTTAGCCCATCTTTGGAGATTATTTCCCCCCTAGAGGACTCCTTGAAGTGACCAGGAAAACTCTCCCCCCCAAAGAACTCCACTAAACCCCATCAGTGGAAACCGAGTATCCATACCCTTCTTGGGGCTGACCCAAGACATTGCCAGAAGAATGTTCCTTCTCCCTCTGGCGTCACCTACTTTTGTACGCCCACCCCAGCGGACACTCCCATAGGGCAGCAGAGCCACCTGACCAACTTCAATTGTCCCCTCGCCCTGGGCTGGTTGCCCTCCAAGGTACCATGCCATACGCCCTCAGTGATGCCTCCACGGGAGCCCCCCCCCCCGGAAACTCAGCCCAGCCGGACAAATTTCATAAATCTTTTATCATGGAACATTGCAGGATAACGTGCTGGAGTCTCCCTCGGCAGGAGAGTTTATTTATTTATTTATTTGTTTGTTTGTTTCATTTATAAACCGCCCATAGCGAGTGGCTCTCTGGGCGGTGTACAAAAGGTTAAAATACAAAATCACAATAAAATCAGCCTACAAACAATGAACACAATCAGGAACAAAAGAAAAGAATTTTTTTAAAAAAATTATAACATAAACGCTTAAAATGCCTGGGAGCATAGCCAGGTCTTAACCTGGCGCCGGAAAGATAGGAGCGTAGGCGCCAGGCGTACTTCTTCGGGGAGGCTGTTCCACAGTTCGGGGGCCACTACAGAAAAGGCCCTAGATTGAGTAACTGTCCTCCGGGCTTCTCGATGGGTTGGTACCTGGAGGAGGGCCTTAGATGCTGAGCGAAGTGACCGTGTAGGTTCATAGTGAGAGAGGCGTTCCACAAGATATTGCGGTCCCACGCCATGTAAGGCTTTATAGGTCAAAACCAGCACCTTGAATCTGGCTCGGAAACAAATAGGTAGCCAGTGCAAACGGGCCAGAACAGGTGTTATATGTGCTGACCGGCTGATCCTCGTCAGCAGTCTGGCTGCTGCGTTTTGCACTAGCTGAAGCTTCCGAACTGTCTTCAAGGGCAGCCCTACGTAGAGCGCATTACAGTAATCCAGCCTAGAAGTTACCAGAGCATGAACAACTGAGGCGAGGTCATCCCTGTCCAGATAGGGGCGTAGCTGGGCTACCAACCGAAGGTGGTAGAATGCATTCCTTGCCACCGAGGCCACTTGCGCCTCAAGAGACAAGGAAGGATCGAAAAGAACCCCCAGACTACGAACCTGTTCCTTCAAGGAGAGTGTAACCCCATCTAGAACAGGGTAAACATCCACCATCTGGGCAGGGAAGGCACTCACCAACAGTGTCTCGGTCTTGTCTGGATTGAGTCTCAGTTTATTAGCTCTTATCCAGTCCATTATCGCGGTCAGGCAATGATTCAGCACATCCACAGACTCACCTGCAGAAGATGAAAAGGAGAAATAGAGCTGCGTGTCATCAGCGTACTTGTGGCAACGCACTCCAAAACTCCTGATGACGGCACCCAGAGGCTGCATGTAGATGTTAAAAAGCATGGGGGACAAAACCGACCCTTGAGGGACTCCACAATGGAGAGTCCAAGGTGTCGAGCAGTGTTCCGCCAAGTAGGAGCGGAACCACTGCCAAGCAGTGCTCCAACTCCCAACTCCGCGAGTCTCCCTAGAAGGATACCATGGTCGATGGTATCAAACGCCGCTGAGAGATCAAGGAGAATCAACACAGTCACACTCCCTCTGTCCCTCTCCCGACAGAGGTCATCGTACAGGGCGACCAAGGCTGTTTCAGTGCCAAAACCAGGCCTAAAACCGGATTGAAACGGATCCAGATAATCGGTCTCATCCAAGAGCACCTGGAGCTGACCGGCAACCACCCGCTCCAGAACCTTGCCCAAAAAGGGGACATTCGCCACCGGTCTATAATTGTTCAAGTTATCTGGGTCCAAGGAAGGTTTCTTCAAAAGAGGTCTCACTACTGCCTCCTTGAGGCTGCTAGGGACTACTCCCTCACTCAAGGAGGGATTTATCACTTCCTTGGCCCAGCCGGTGGTACCAGTCCTGCTAGCCTTGACCAGCCAAGATGGACAAGGATCTAGAGCAGACGTGGTCGCCCGCACCATTCCAAGCACCTTGTCCACTTCCTCAAGCTGCACCAACTGAAACTCATCCAATAACGAAAGACAAGACCGTGTTCTGGACACTTCAATGGATTCATCTGTCATAACATCAGAGTCTAGGTCCCTACAGATGCATGCGATTTTATTTTGGAAGTGCCCTGCAATGTCGTTACAGCGAGCTTCAGATGTTTCAATGGTATCTTGAGGACCAGAATGTAAGAGTCCTCGTACAACCCTAAAAAGCTCTGCTGGGCGGCAGAGAGATGTCCTGATAGAGGCAGCGAAGTGGGACTTCTTCACTGCCCTTACCGCTTTTATATACGATTTAGTAGAGGCACTTACCAAAGCATAATTGCATCCGTCTGGAGTTCGTCTCCATCTGCACTCCAGCTTCCTTCTCTCTTGCTTCATCACTCTCAGCTCCGGGGTATACCACGGAGCTGTATGAGCTCTGCATCGAAGAGGGCGCGCGGGAGCGATCGTGTCGATAGCCCGGGCCATCTCCGTATTCCACAGTTCGACCAAGGCCTCGACAGGAGCGCCAGTACTATCAGCTGGAAAAACTCCCAAAGCCCTCTGAAAACCAATAGGATCCATAAGCCTCCGGGAGCGGACCAACTTAATAGGTCCCCCACCCTTGCAGAGGGAAAGAGTCGTCGTAAGTCTAAAACTCAGCAGGCGGTGATCTGTCCATGACAATGGAGTAGATGAAAAACACCCCACCTCCAGATCACCATCTCCATGACTAGTGGCGAAGATCAAATCAAGAGTGTGACCCGACACATGCGTTGGGCCAGTAACAAATTGAGACAGCCCCATGGTTGTCATGGAGGCCATGAAGTCTTGAGCCGCCCCAGATAGGACAGTCTTGGCATGAACGTTGATATCCCCCAACACCACAAGTTTGGGGGACCTCAACAACACCTCCGAGACTATCTCTGTCAGCTCAGCTAGGGAAGCTGTTGGGCAGCAAGGTGGGCGGTACACCAACAGGATTCCCAGTCTGTCTCCTTGACCCAGTACAAGGTGGAGGCACTCTAGACCAGTCGTCATCTGGACAGGATGCCTGGTGAGAGAGAAAATACTCCTATAGACCACAGCGACCCTGCCTCCCCGGCCCTCAGATCTACCATAGTGCTGCACCGTATACCCAGGTGGGCAAAGCTGAGAGAGAGCAACTCCTCCTCTCTTCCTACCTATGCAGCAAACTACTGTCCCACGATTCTTGCTTCAAAGAAGAGAAATCCTTCTGGAAGGATGGATGTCACTGTGGGTACCCCGCAGAGTCACAGTGAAGGAAGGTGCCAACCTGCGTGGTTTGTTTTCAAGGGCTCTTGTGCACATCTAACTCCCTGCAGGTCAAGCCTTTATAGCCTGTGCTGGTCCCTCACTTGCTTGTACTTGCAGAGATGGCCTGTAGCGGTAACACAGTGCACCATGCTGTTGCACAATCCTCCAGAGTTTATTTGCCCCCTGAGAAATGGTTGGCTGTTATGCATCCTGTCCGCACAGCAGCACTTTATTTTTCCACAACTTCCACTCTTGCTGGCATGTTATGACCTTCAGAACAGGAGGTCGGAGTACTTTTCAAAGATGCTGAGGTTTTAGAAGTAATTCCAAAAGTTAATCCTGTGTAGAAATGCCTGAACGTTCTCTCTCTCTCTCTCTTTGTATATGTGTGTGAAAATCCCTGATTTATTTATGAGTCTGTATTACTTAATTATTTTCTGTGTTCTCTGATACCCAGAGGTCTTGTAATTATAATTGCTGGTCTTGGACCGTAATAAAGATTTTACTTACTAATCCCTCTGGTACCTGAGAACTTGAGAGTCTTCACAGCTCTTCTGATCCCAAACCATCGCAATGAGGGACCCACCAAACCAGGCAAAGACTCACAAACTAGAGCCCTTATAGGTTCTTGTGCTTTTTAAAAGGCTAAATGCAACTACTACATGGGGATAAATAGCAGCTCAGAGGGAGCAATTTTGAACTGCAAAATAGCACAGGGGAAACGATTGAAGACTCCTCTTCCAGTGTAACAGTCCTGGATCAGTGCCAATCCGAATCAGGAGTTCCCATGGCTGCATTGCATTTACCCTTTAAAAACTGCAGGAAATCTAATCACAAATCTCCTACTGCTTCATCCAGTTGCACACGTCCTTGTGGAAAATCTGCCCCGAATTGCTCTGTCAACCTTGATTATACTCCCTGGGACACTCCAGCATGTGAACCTGCTCCTACACACACTTCTTTATCAGAAGCCTTGTGCTGTGTCCCATCACCATCTGTCGTGCGGAAGGTGGACACACGAAACAGGTCCTGTACTGAAGGCCTGAGTGCATGGGCAGGTTCATAACGGGAGGAAGGACAGAACTACAAGCTTTCTCAGGCCTGAGTAAAGCCAGACTTCAAATTCAGTGCTAACACGCACAGAACCTGCTTTTGATTTGACGAAAGGCTGGTTTGACTATAGGTAATTTCTCCTTCTAGCTCTCAGTTGGTTGCAGGTGTTTTGCCCATTTCCTTGTCTCTGACTCTCCACTAATGGCCATCCCTTTCCCTCCACCTTAGGCACCTGATGCAGTGGCTGGGGCTTTGGTAGCAGCACAGATGCTACGGGAGCTTTCACATCTAGAGCAAGAGGCAGCGGAAGAGGCAGCCATGAAGGATCTGGCAATGCGCTTTGAGAACTTGGCCATTGGTGCGAGAGAAGTAGAGATGAGATAAGAAGAAATGGGGGCTAGGGGGTGGGGGAAGAGGGATCTATTTGCAATCATGACTGCAAAGCTACATAAATTCTTTCTGGCTCAGAATCTATGGGAATTTAGGTGTCACTGTTTTTTGAAAACAGGCTAATGGCATCTGGAAAAGGGCTCCATTGTGGGTGACAGAGCTTTAGTATGGCTAACATCTCCAACTAGCCTATACCTTCTGTACATCCTACTGCCCTTTGAGACCTATGCCAAACTCTACAGTCCAAACCTTTGCATTCAGATAAAGCATGCAGAACCATCACATTTATTGATAAAATATTGCACAAGTATTCAAGGTCAGTGGTTCCCAAACTGTTTTCCCCTCAGAGCACTTGAAAATTGCTGAGGGTCTTAGCAGACCACGTAATGATTTTTCTACCTGTTGTTGCAATTGTCATGCCCTGTGCCAGATGCTGTATGATTTTTCAATTGTATTTACATTGCTTCTTTTATTTCTTACATTGTATTTTATTATATAACAATTTGCATTCCATGTAATTCAAATTGTAATATGATAAAATACTGTATAAGAAATGAAAGAAGCAATGCAGATTCAATGCAAAATCAATATGAACATTTAATGTGGAGATGTAGACCACCTGAATGAAACTTATGGACCACTGGACTTAGATCTAGTGTGGTTCACCATTCAACATGCTGGAGTTGGACTGAAACTCCTGATTTCAAATCTGTCCTCAGCTATAATCTTATTGGCGGTTTTGCCTGCCTCTGTTCACTGTTCTGTAAAATGGGTGAATAAATGTCATTATTGGATAGCAGAGAGGATAGAGAAAAACATTTTGTACTTCAAGAGTGATATATCAGTGTTAAGACTACTACATTAGCGTAATGGCTATTATAAATGAGGTTGATTTGTGGGAGATCCTTGAAATTCCTTGACCTTGTGCCCCCAAATATGCCCCTCCTCCTTACTCTTTCTCCTCCAACTCCAGGTGTGTTTGGTGAATGTTACCGTAATAGTGAACCACGGGCCTACAAACTGCTGGTGCGCCGTTCCCAACTGTGGGGAGGAGCCACTGTCCTCCAGCTGGCTCACCAGGCTGATGCCCGTCTCTTTTTTGCCCATGATGGCGTGCAGGTATGGCCACGTGTATGTTCAGAGCACTAGATTGCTGCAAGGATACTAATTGTTTGAATGTCTCCTACAGTGTTGTGGCAACATTGGACATTCTATTCTGGATAAGGTCTTTTTCCTTTTAAGAGTTATTAAGCAAGTAATATTCAGCAGGATCAATAGCAAACGTATAAAAGTAGGAGCTGTGTCTGGGGAGCATCTGCATGGCTTAAAGCTCTTAAAGTGACAGAATCCCCATCCAAGAGGGAGCATGTCAGCCATGTCACATGACCGAAATATGTCATCCAAACTGGACCAGTGCAGACTGGAAGATGTGTGTTCAAAAACCTTGGGGCAAACCTCCCTGGATCTAGTAGCTGTCTTAGGGGCAGTGCTCAGTGGAAGAGCATCTGCCTTGCAAGTTGCACGCAGAAAGTCCCAGGTTTAATCCCCGGCATCTCCAGGTAGGGCTGGGAGAGATTCTCCATCTGAAACCCTGGAGAGCTGTTGCCAGTCAGACCAGTGTTATTCAATCTTGGATCCCCAGATGTTGATGGACTACAACTCCCATCATCCCGGACCATTTGACCGTGCTCTCTGGAGATGATGGAAGTTGTAGTCCAGCAACAGCTGGGGACCCAAGGTTGAAGAACAGTGGTGTACCCAATACTAAGCTAGATAGGGCAATGGTCTGATTCAATATAAGGCAGTTTTCTATGTTCCTAATTTTAAATGGTAGGCTTAATGGCCCTATGAGGGCCCCCGTCTTTATGTGGCAATTCATATTACTTCCCTTACTTCAAAATGGGGTAAGCCAGCCCTAGTATGTTTCAGAGCCCTCCTGCTCATTCCACTGAATGGGGCTCTGGACTTCCGCCCCAAAGTCCTTCCTTGATGGCTCCACTGCTTTGGGAATTCTGTTCTTGGGCTAAAACTCCTTCCTCAGAACTAATTCCTATTGACTTTAATGGCTTTGACTTCTAAGCATGCATGCTTAAACTTGTAGCCTGGATGGGAAGAGCATTGTGTAACACTACACATATTTAAATGAATGCTAATAACGGAAAAAAATGTTGAAGGGCCCCAACCTCCTCTGCTGACTCTCTTCTGTGTTCTCCCCCACAGTCCTTACTCACCCAGAATTGGTGGGGGGAGATGGACCGAAGCACACCCGTCTGGCAGCTCCTCCTCACTTTCTTCTGCCCCCCTCTCATCTTGACCAACCTCATCACATTCAGGTAGGTGCTGCTGGGCATGGCGTGTTTCATCACAAGGCCAGCCACAGCACTCAGGCAGATGGGTGAGGCACGTGCCATGATTATTGTTATTGTTATTATCATCATCTTATGAATAGGGATGGAGGAGAAGTTCAGATCAGGTTGCATTTAAGGGTGAATCTTTCAAATACGCACTTTCTGAAACGACATGAGAACCGAAACACAAGCCATCCTTCAAAATGCACACTTCTCCAAAGCTTATGATGCAATTCTCCAGCCAATATTGACCAGAATGCATATGTTAGGGAAACGTGGGCATAAAAATGAATATACTGATAAAAATAACATACAAAAATGCATTATATTAGGGGCAACTGCTTGCAAGAATGTGCATTAGTGAAAACTGCATAGAAAATGTGAGGAGAAATTCACACTAAAATGCTGATGAATTTTCAGGAGGATTTTTTTAAAAAAAAAAATGCAAATTGCTGCAGAAATGTGGAGAATTGAATTTAAGACTGGAAAAATTAGAACCTGAGAGAACCTAAGTGGACAGATCCTTCCATCCCTACTTATGAAGCACCTTAAATTTTCTAAGTGCTGTAGATAGTCCCTACCCGCAGGGTCACAATCTAATTGACATGACGCAAAAGGAGAAAGGAATGGGCAACAGCTACTCCTCCACTGGCTAATGGGTAGAGCTACTGAATGTCAGAATTTGCTAGGATGGCTTCTCTACAGAGGAAAGTGCGAGCATGTGCAAACAGCTCCCTTTGCTCAGTAGCACTAGTTCTCACTTTAGTGGGGCTTTCAAAAGAAAACACTAGGGAAGCTCAGCATACTGGAGTCGCCCTTCCAGGGAGGATTGTGGGATTTCACCTTCTGGAACCTGGGAGACATGGGTTCAAATCTCAGGTCATCAGGCCTGGATTTGCTGGCTACCTTTGGGAACTTGGGGCTGAACTTTTACACTCCCTTTTGGGGAATCAGGATGACACCCCGATCCTGACTATGTTTACTCAGAACTTGAGTATGACTTCACTTTTGACAGGGCCATGGATGATGACCTCCGGCTGGATCCCTCAGGCCGGATTGAGCTGGACAGCCTTGACACGGATGTGAAAAGCACCATCAGGGACATGCTGTCTGAGTAAGGGAAATGGTCATGTTCTTGGGAAGGAGGTGTGAGGAGTGGGAGGAGAGATCATAACTTTCAGGGCTGCAGCCACAATGCCTTCTCGCACAACAAAGACACCCCTAGGAGCCAATAAACATGAAATGGAAGAGTTAGCTACCGAGAAGAGTCTTCTCGGTGGCTGACTCACCTCCTTTCACTCTGATTGGCTCCAACTGGCAGGTGAGGTCAAGGAAGCATGTTAGAAGACTCTTCTCAGTGTCTAACACACTTTCCTTTCATGCTGATTGGCTCAGAGGATGCTGGAGACATAGGGACTCTTTTTTGCTCCCAAAAAAGTAAATGGTTTAAGACCCCCCCAAGACCCTGGATGACTACATCCCTGGAAAACACCTTTCATTTGCAGCACTGATATGGGTTTCAGAATTCAGCTTTCCTTTCTATGGGATTTGGGTTCCCTTGTAGAATATTGGGTTTTTTTTAAAAAAAATTACTTTTTAGCCCACACAGCCCAAGGCTTTTAAACACAGTTGCAGGCATGTCAGAAATATAGAAACACTTGGTCAGAATTGTGTGATTTGTACTCCCTATTCTTGAAGAAAGGTTAGGAGCTACAGCCGGAAGTAGAGGCATTCAAAACTGGGGTAATACTGAATAAATGAATTGGCAAGATTAATCAGTTGCAAAGTCTTTTAATTTACTTGATTAGGCAGTGTGCATGTGTGTGTGATATTCAGTTTTTTATGTTTTTATGTTTCTTACAAACATTTCCCAACATAAAACTAATGTCACCTTATAATAATTGATTCTGAGTTTCAGTGTTTCAAAATAAAATATCATACAGAACGAAATTACAATACCATTTGTATCATTTGTAATTCAGTAATATGAGAGCATTGGTCAGGGGTCTGATTACTTTTGCAAGGCGCTGTGTGTATATAACACACCCACACCCACATATATATGCACCTTTAAATCAGTATTATACCACAGTTATGGCTTCTCCCAAAGAATCCTGGGAACTGTAGTTTGCCAAGCATGCTGAGGGTTGTTAGGAGGCCCCTCACAGAGCTACAGTATGTGTGTGGTATAGTGGTTAGAGTGTCGGACTGGAACTTGAGAGACCAAGGTTCAAACCCCACTTGACCATGAAGCTGACTGGGTGACCTTGGGCCAGTCACTGTCTCTCAACCTAACCTACCTCACAGGATTGTTGTGAGAATTACAAAATAATATTTGTACACCACCTTGTGCTATTTGGAGGAAAGGTAGGATATAAATGGTATAATAATAAATAAAATTCCCAGCACCCTTAACAAACGACAGTTGCCAAGATTCTTTGGGGGACGTCATGACTGTTAAAGTGGTATCAGAGTGCTTTAAATGATGCTATGGACACACTTGCAGTTACACTGGTTGTGTTGTGAATCTGAGGACCCACATCAGTCAAACTCTGCCCTTTTTACTGAAACTCTGGGATTTTTTTAGAGTGGATGTGTTTTCCCTTCAAGCCAGCCACACACTGACTTCAAAACTGTTTGTTCCATCAACCAAACAGTTGTGATTCCAAAGTGTGTCCAATGGAAATGTTTTGCTGGGGGTGGACCAAAAAGGTCTGACATCAACAGTGGGGCTGGTGGTTGGACTCGATGGCCTAATAGTCCCCTTCCAACTCAATGATTCTATGAATAAAGATGAGCACAGCTGGATGCAGATTTGTTTCAAACCGCACCCAAACAAAATGATTTTGCTGCTTTTTAAGGGGCTAGCATGTAATCTTATTTTATGACAAAGCCTGACATACATGTGCATCATAAAAGCAAAGCATGTTTTTAAGCTTCTTGTTTCAGAATTAGCTTTTGTCCATATGTAACTTGAATTGAGTAATTGACTAAAACCCATATGGTGGATCAACTAAGTTTTCTTTATTTGGGAGCAGCTCTAATTTGGGACTATCCCATAGAGGACTCTCATCATCTCTTCTCATCCTCTCACTCTCTGCCCTGTCCCAGCAATTCGGATCCTCCCTCCACGTCTTCAGCTCGCAGGTTCTGGCTACGACGGTGGCATCAGTTTTGGGTGGCTCCCGTGACGGCGTTCCTGGGCAACGTGGTGATGTACCTTCTCTTCCTTTTCCTCTTCTCCTACGTCTTACTTCTGGATTTTGACCCTCCGCCTCCCAAAGGCCCTTCCGGCGCAGAGATTGTTTTGTACATCTGGGTCTTCACCCTGGTCTGTGAAGAGGTGCGCCAAGGCTGCTTTGTGGGTTCTCATCCTTTGCCACTGCGGATACGCCGATACTTCCAGGACACTTGGAACCAGCTTGACATCACAGCTCTGCTGCTCTTCATGTTGGGGCTGGTGTGCAGGTGAGGCTGGGCTGCAGCAGAGATGAGGACATGCCAAAAGAAAGCGTAGAGCCCTTCACTTTCTACACATGACTGCTGGCTGTAGGCCTGGAGAACCTGTGGCCTGATGCCTAATTAACAAACTTGACTACAGCTCTCACCATCCTTGACCATTGGCCCTGCTGCTTGGGGCTGATGGGAGTTGGAGTCCAGCAACATCTGGAGGACCACAGGTTTCCCATCCCTACCATAGGCCTTCCTGAAAAGCCAAGAATCATGCTCCATGAACACGAGAACTACATGCTGCATTGTACCAAATCAGACTGCAAGTGAGGGATCACATATTCGAATTTTCCTCTGCACTAAACAAACATAGCAAACCACGGAGAAAGCTCAGCTACATTACAGCCCTTCTTCCTGATTTTCTGGTTGCAGTGAGGTTTTGATTTAGGGGCAACATTCAGACATACAACCCTGAACCTGTTGTCTGAAGTGGCATAGTCTAACATTAAAATGGTTAGGAGACAGAGTTCTGGCAAAGGGCTTTGCATTCAGACAAGTTGAGCCATAGCCTCTTTCCATTTGGGGGTACACTTCTGTGCTACTCTTTTTACTGTAAAGCAGATTGTGAGGCTGGGTATTTACTGGCTCTGGAGAAGTGAAAAGGGATGGTTTGTACGCAGGAAAGAAAAGATTCCTTTCCTTGGTTTCTTACCTCACTGTATGCCTGACAGGCTGTTTCCACAGACATATGAATCTGGACGCACCATTCTCTGCCTGGATTTCATGGTATTCACCCTTCGTCTTATCCACATCTTTGCTGTCAACAAACAGCTGGGGCCCAAGATGATTATTGTCGGCAAGATGGTAAGCAGATGTATATGTGATGTGTCCATGGAGTGAATCTGCAAATAGAGAGCCTTTGAGCATGCAAGAGTGGCTGTCTAAGCTGGGATTTTAGGATGAAGTGCAGATATGGATCAGGGATGTGTATGATGAATGGTCGAAGGACTCTGTGCTTAACTGTGAACAGAATATGTAAAATGTAATGAACGTGCCAAGAAAGAGAAACTGAAACCATAAGTATGTGTGAGTGGTCAAGAGATTTTGGACCATATGTTCCTCCTGTTACAGGAAGAGCAATTTAGAGACAATTCTGAGAGGTTTGGAGACGTTGCTGGGTTTGATTTGTTTTATGCATATTTATGTTGCAAAGATTACTTCCCTCTCGAACCTTCCGTTCTTCACATGCTTCATCTTCTTCACATACTTCATCACCACACAGGCAGATTAGTTTCCTTTGATTAATAGACTTCATTACAATATTTAGATAGAATTGAAAACTGATTCGAGTGAGCAGAATTTATTAAAACACCTCCCCCTTTCTTTTCACAAAGCTCCTGTATGTCAAAGTGGTCATTTCTGCTCTCTCCATCATCTCTGTTTAGATGAAGGACGTCTTCTTCTTTCTTTTCTTCCTTGGGGTATGGTTAGTGGCCTACGGGGTCACCACCGAGGGGCTGCTCCTCCCACATGACCGACGTCTCCCCTGGATATTCCGGCGTGTCTTCTACCGGCCTTACTTGCAAATCTTTGGACAGATCCCACTCGATGAGATTGATGGTGGGTGTTCTAGGGGGCAGAGGCTTCCTTTCTGGACTCGCATCCAGCTTGCTGTATCTCAAAAAGGATAGTGCAACCACAGAGAAAATAACAGGAAAAGGCAACCAAAATAAGGTTTTGGAGGTCTTTCCCTATGAATGATTGAGGCCTTTTGGTTTATATACTGCTGAGTTTTAGATGCTGAGGGACAAGGAAGAGGAAATGATTACTGCCTTTATATGCCCTGCTTATAACTCTGGTCCCAAGAGGCATCTGGCTGGACACTGTTGGAAACAGAACTAGAGGAAGCTGTGGTCAGATGATCTAACAGGGCTCTCTCCAGGTTTTAATCAGCCAGTGTCTTTTTTTATCTCCTCCTTTTCTGTTTACACTCATAACAAAGCATGAAAACAACAAACACTATAAATACATCAACAATACATGATTATACATATGAAGACAAATTCAAAACAATTTCATAACAAATACGTAAGAAAAAGCACATTTATTATCATCATCATCATCCTGCCCTTCCTCCCAAAGGAGCCCAGGACAGTAAACACACAAGCGGTAAAACAATCAAAACATCTAAAAACAATTCCAATACAGATTCAGACGTTAAAAGGCTTGTTGGAAGAGAAGATCTTCAATAGGCAGCGAAAAAACTAAGAGACAACACCTGTCTAATATATAAGGGAAGGGAATTCTGAAGGGTAGGTGCAATAACACTGGAGGCGTGATACTGTGCGGAACAGACCTCCTGGTGATATGGTATCTGCAGGAAGCGCTCACCTGCAAAGTGCAGTGATCAACTGGGTATAAAAGGGGTCAGATGCTCTTTCAGGTATCAAAAGAAACAATTCATTCATAATTCATTTCTAACAGGAGTAAATACACCCTCTGCCCTCAGAGATGGTAGCAGCAGAACAGGCAAAGGGAGGCAGGGCCAGTCCGCAGTCCCAGGTGTTTCATGATCAGGGTCAGGCACACTCTGGCCTAGATGGCATGGTGGCCAAAGCAGCAGCAGCAGAATTTTGTACACTAATAAGCTTGGTAAGCAGTGGTGTAGTTGTTGGGGGTCATAGACCCATTACTTTTTTGGGAGCAGGGTCCCAGCCAGGTCCCTATGTAAGAGCCAATCAGCATGAAAAGGGAGCATGTTAGCCACTGAGAAGAGTCTTTGCCCTTTCATGCTAACTGGAGCCAATCAGAGTAAAAGGAGGTAAATTAGCCACTGAGAAGACTCTTCTCAGTAGCTAACACACAGCCTCCCCTTTGCTGATTGGCTCCTAAAGATGTCTGTTGTAGTGGAGTGTGAACTCATGAGATGACAGGGACAGCAGGAGAAATGTGTGAAAGTGGAAAAGGGGGCATGGCTGTGACAGAGTGTGGAGTGACTATCATGAAGGGACCCTGCACTTTGGAATTTAACAACATACTACTGTCGGTAGGGCAGGAGCTGCAGAGAATTCCAGGTCTTTGCTTCCTGTAGTGGTGGTGCTGGATCAGTGATAGATCTGATTTAGACAGATTTCCTCAGGTATTGCAGAAAGTTGTACTCTAAGGATCTTAACCTCATTCTTCCCTTCCACACATCCCCAGCTGCCTTGATTGCGGCATCAAACTGTACCTACGACCCAGTGGCCATCTTGATGGAAGACGCCAAGCCTTGCACCAACACCTATGCCAACTGGCTGGTGCTTACTCTCCTTGTGATCTTCCTGCTAGTAGCCAACATTCTGCTTCTCAACCTGCTCATCGCCATGTTCAGGTAGTACCACCAACTGTCACTGATGCCTGTGCCTATCGTGAATGAGTGTGTACCGAGCAAGTATACAAGGTTTTAAAGCAAGTATGCACCATAACTTGTCCACATACATGAAATGTGTATAAACAATAGGCATCAGAAGGCGCCTTATACCAAGTCATACAACTGATCCAACCAATCCAGCATTATTTACCCTCCAGCATTTCAGGCAGAGGTCTTTTCCATCACCAGCTTCTTGATCATTTTAATTGATGATGCCAAGGACTGAACTTGGGACCTTGAGTTTGAAAGATTCCACTGCAATCCATCATCAGTAGAAGCCACGTACAGGCTGTAAAAAAACCTCCAAATGGAACATAGTGATCTGCCTTATATCTGGTTAGAATATTTGTCTATCTAGCCTAATATTGTCTATATAGACTGGCAGCCGCTCCCCAGAGTTTCAGACAGGGAATCTTTCCCAGCTTTACCCAGTGAAGCCAGGGATTGAACCTGGGGCCTTCTGCATGCAAAGCACAAGCTCTAACATTGATCTATGGCACATATGATATCATTGATCATATGACCTGTGGCATACTTATGAGCCTGTATGATGCAGCGAGTGGGAGAAAAAAATCACAGGCATTAGAGTGTGTGTGTGAGTGAGTGTGCAAAAGGTCCTACATTCAGTGAGCATGCACAACAGCTGTTTAAGGGATCATTGTGTGCGACTCGTGGACCACACTGATTAGATGGCCCTTGTGTCAGTCATAAAGCCACTCCCTCATCCTTCTGAGAGCAGGGCTGTGCACAGCACTTATTGGGCATCCCTTAGGTCAGTTTATTTATTTATTTATTAGTTTTATTAGTCACCCATCTGGCTGGTTGTCCAGCCACTCTGGGCGACGTACAGAATAAAAACATACAAATACATTAAAACATTAAAATCTCAACAGTAGTAATAAACCTAACTCACCCCAAAAGCCTGTCTGAAGAGCCAGGTCTTCAAAGCCTGGTGGAAGCTCATCATAGCGGGGGCATGACGGAGATCGTTTGGGAGGGCATTCCACAGAGTAGGAGCCACAATAGAAAAAGCCCTCTCCCTAGTCCTCACCAGTCTTGCTGTTTTAAGTGGTGGGATAGAGAGAAGGCCTTTTGAGGCTGATCTTGTTGCGCGGCATCCTTTATGAAGCTGGAGGCACTCTTTCAGATAAATTATGATAAATTCAGATGTTATGAAGCCACACCTTCTTAGATCAGATTTTTAATCTGAGAAAACACTTTAAATAAAAGCAAGTGGAAAAGAGAATGTTAAGCAAACATTTCACCAGATAACCATGAGAAAAATAAAATGCAAAAAGAAAAAAATTGACAGATCTCCTGAAGCTTGAGGAGAGGGGCAAACAAGTGCAACGAGGTATAGGGTAAATGACTACAAAAATGATAAAAACAATGAATACAAAAGTTTTTAAAAATTAGGTCTAAATCACAAGTTTCAAGACATTAGGCAAAACTCAAGTAATATACATCTTAAAATTCGTTAAGTAGAACCCGTAAGATTTCTCCTATGAGCTATAGCGGCTACACAGAATGAGGAGACCTTCATAGTGATTTGATGGTCCTGATCGGCCAGTAGGTGATATACAAGGTCAGTCTCAGGACCCAAGTGAGGTTTAGGCAAATTTGGGGAGATAAAATTAGAGTGGAAGTCCAAGTAGAAAGGGCAGTGTAACAATACGTGGCACACTGACTCCACCTCCCCAACCCCATAAGGGCAAACCCGTTCGCAGAGGGGAACACCCTTATACCTACCCTCAAGGAGTGCTGAAGGGAGGACGTTAAATCTCGCTAGAGCGAATGATTTCCTGTGCTTAGGGATGTGCAAGTTTGTTAAATAATTGGCAGATACAAAAGGTCTCATACTGGTACAATAATAAGAGTAAGCAGAGTAAGCAGCGGCCAGGCTCAAGTTATTTTGAAGTTCTATGTCTTTAAGATGTTGGATAATGGCTATTTTTGCCTTTGAATAGCCTAGAGACCCAACCACCTGGAGCAAGAATCCAAGGGCCTCCAATTTTTTAGTCATTACCTGCTTCCATTTGGACTGGAAAACATCCACCAGCGTCAGAGGGGCCAGTCCAGTAGGGACAAGTAACAACTTCAGCCAGTAGCTGAATCTGTGCATACAGGCGCGGGTCTCGATTAATAGGGTTCCCAGTTCTAAGCGTAAGGCCACGTTGGAGACACAACTAGGGACACCCAGTATCGACCTCAGGAACTTGGATTGGATAGATTCCAGCGGGGCATAATTACCACCGCTACAGATCTGAGTCCCATAGAGTAGTTGAGCAATGGCCTTGGCATTAAATACCTGTACAGCCGAGGGGACATATTGGCCGCCTTTTGTATGGAAGAATGAAAGCAATGCCTTGACCGTTCTCTGAGCAGTCTCAGCAGACCTATTCAGGTGCGCCTTCCAGGTGCCCGAGGAATGAAACAAAATTCCCAGGTATCTGAAAGCTGTGACTTAGTCGATAAGGTGATTATCGATTTGCCACCGTTGTTTACGTCTTCTTCTGGAGAATACTAATACCTTACATTTGGCATAATTGATTTTTAGTAGTTCTTCTGTACAAAAGGAGGCGAGCTCTCTCAACAGACAGCGCAAACCAACGGTCATTTGAGATAATAGGACAATGTCATCAGCATACAGGAGTGAAAACACATGCCTCTTCGCCAAGTTGGGGGGGTGGGAATTTACCCCCTCCAGCCGTTTAACTAAAGAGTTGATATAAAGATTAAATAAGGAGGGTGCAAGAATGCAACCCTGTTTCACTCCGTTAAAAGTTGGAATAGGTGCAGATAAGTGTCCGGCTCGATTACATCTGACCCTTAGGTGGGTCTTCTCATGTAGACAATGAATTAAGCACAGCAGGCGTCTATCAATATTCGTGGCCTATAGTTTTTCCCAAAGTCTCTCCTGGGGTATAAGATCGAATGCTGATTTAAGATCGATAAAAGCAGTGAAAAGTGCTCCCCCCTTGTGGGAGGAATATTTTCTGCTAAGTGCTGGAGGATGAGGCCCTGGTCGACGGTAGAGCGCCCTAGTCTGAAACCGGCTTGTTCGTCTGCCAAAATATTTTCATTCTCCATCCAAGTGGATAGCTTCTCAAGGAGATGGCTAGCATATAGTTTGCTGATGACACTTAGCAAACTAATAGGTCTATAATTTGATGGATCCGATCTTTTACCTTTTTTATAAATGGGGACAAGAATGGCCATCCACCAGTCCTCAGGGATACAAGCGGATTAATCGATAACAGTAAACAGTGCCGCCAGAATGGGCGCCCACCAATCTATGTGTTCCTTGAGGAATTCCGGAGGGACATTGTCAACACCAGGCGCTTTGCCCATCTTGAGCTTGTTAATAAGTGCTGTTATTTCAAAGGTAGAAACTGGGGGCCAGCTTGGTAAGGTATTAAGCTGTTGATATTTTGGCTCTTAGCAAAAATGCCAGCAAAGTAGGACTCCCACTCACTAGCCGACATATGATAATCAATACACAACGGTGCAAACTGGCACCCCCTAGAGACCAGCCTCCAGAAAGTTCCAGAGTCTTTTTGTCTGGAGGCTTCTATTAAGCTTTGCCAAGCTTCTCTTTGGAAATGTTTCTTTTTCTCTTTGATTAAGATTTTATAACGTCTTTTGATACCCAGGTATTCTACAGGCAATGTTGGCAAGTCGCAAGCCCTATACCTCCTATAGATTTCAAAAAGAGTATTCTTCAATAGGACGCATTCCTGGTCAAACCAAGGCTTAGAGACCTGCACAGTAGCATGAGATTTTAAGTGATTTTTAAAATATAAGCCATTATTTAGAGATCTCAATAATTCTTGAAACAGTAAGGAGATTGACTCGGGGGCAGTTTCGAGTAAAAACCTGCCACGGAGACTAAGACTGTCTGCGGAATATAAGAATTTGGACATCTCCTGTGCTAGAGTAGGAGTCCACCTAATACAGGCGGCTCTTCTCTCCACCGCTAGATTATACATTGGTTCACAGACCAGTGATGGCTTCCCATTACTCAAGCTAAGAGTGAGCACCAGGGGAAGGTGATCACTCTCAGCTCTTATATCTACCTTACAGCTAATCACACAACTTAGCAAATTGGATGAAACCAAAACATAATCGATAGTAGATGCCCCGTAGCACGTTACATAGGTGTATTCGCCATGGAGATCTCTCACCACGCCTCCATTCAACATAACCGAATCAAGGACGTGGATCATCTGTAAAAGGCAAAGCCCGGCGAGATTACAACCTTTGTCCTTAGATTGCATGAAGGGAAGAAAATGAGGCAATTCCACAGCAGGGGGGACAAGATGGAAATGTTCATACAGGGCTATGTCGTTGTGACCCGTCCTTGCATTTAAGTCCCCCGCCACGATAAAATAAGCTGAGGGGAACTTGGCCATAAGGTTGTTAATGTATTCCTCTATCTTAGACGATGTCTCTCTAACTAATAATTTTTTAGTTTTGGCGGGGAGGTAAACATTAATCACCACAAAAGTATCGGAAAACAGGTTAAATGATAAAGCGAGAGCAATATCCCCCAGCCCCTCTACTCTCGTCTAACATATACCAAGTTTGGTTGAGCTCAGTATTGCCAAACCACCTTTTGGGCACCCACCCCTGGTACTGGGAGCTGCCTCGAGTGAATGAGTTACAAAACCGCTTAAGGCTAATTCCTCAGTGAGCCAAGTCTCTTGGAGCAATATAATGTTGTAGTTATTAAGAAAAGTAAGGAAAGTGGGCTCAGAGCACTTGTTTAACCAGCCCGCCACATTCCAAGAGATTATTGAGAGATGATCATCTACCCGTGCTGCCTTATGTCAATGAAAGGAGCAAGGTACGTTGCTAGTGATATCCGGGTTTGCCACAGGAACTCTGAGGGGAGATTGTACAATGCCTGGGGTAAGATGTGTGAGTTTTTGAGGAGCAAAAGTGGGGAAGCTGAGTTTGTCCTGCAGCAAAAAAAAAAAAAAAAAAAAGGCCTGCATTATCTCCGGTTTTTAGGTATATCCTTTTGTGGCTTACAATTACCTAAGATATTTCTATCCCACCCTCCCCCACCCCCTCAACAACAGCTACACATTCTCCAAAGTGCAAGGCAACAGCGACATCTATTGGAAATCCCAGCGCTACAACCTGATCCTGGAGTATCACAGCCGCCCAGCCTTGGCCCCACCCTTCATCCTGATCAGCCACCTACACCTTTTCTTCAAGCGCCATGTCCGCAAAGTGAAATCATCAAAGGGACGAGACTTCCGTGAGTGCTGTGGAGAAAGGCAGGCGGGGCAGGCTGGGTGAAACAGAAATTATTCTCCAGAATGGGAGATGGCACAGCCGTCCTTTCCCCTGTGCCCACTATCATACCTTCTATTCTTTTCTGCACTCTCATAAAAGCCATGGTGTATGCACACCTCTGGCTAAAAGGCTTCAGCTCCTTAAACAGTACAGTCCATGCCTACTCAGAAGTAAGTCCTCTTGAATTCAATGGGGCTTACCTCCCAGTTAAGTGAGATTAGAATTGCAGCCTCTTTTTTCATAAAGCAAGTACCCCATTGGCTTGGTCATAAAGTGGTTACCTTCTTCAGCTCCACTGTATAGTGCCTAACAAGACCTGATAAGTCAGCCATGCATCAGAATCTTTTGCAGCAGAACTGGAGGCCAAAGATTCAAGTTGCCCTGAAGAAGACATACAAAACATGTTGGGCTTAAAAGCTATATTTCTATGCACCTGGAGGATTCTTCCCTTTTATTGTTTGTATTTGATGCCTTCCCATTTAATGGTTTTGCTTGTTTGTTTTTATTCTGATGGCTACATGAAACCTCTAGGTTCAGAGTCAGTAATACCAACTGCTGAATACCAACTGCTGGGTAGCCACAAAGGAGAGGGCTGGTGCTTTCATGTCCTGCTTGTGAGCTTTCCAAAGGCATCCCATGAGAGACAGGATATTGGAGGAGAAAAGTCTTTGGCCTGATCGAGTAGAGCTCTCTTTGTGTTCTTATCCTAGAAATAACAGAATTAGAAGGAACCTCAAAGGTCATCTAGTCCAACCTTCTGCCAAAGCAGGAAGCCCATTGCTACAGCATCCCTGATAGTCCCCTACCTTCTGTATTATGCTAGATGTGTTTCCAGATGATACTAAATGATTCCAAATGGTTACATTTCATGCAATTTGTGAGAAGCTCCAAAATATATTTTTATTTATGTATGTGTACATTTATATCTAGTCTTTCCTGAGCTGAAAACTGTAACTGGTAATTGAGTAACTGGATTTACAGTGCACGCACACACACGCACACACGGTCTTTACTCTTCTCCTCTTATTTCCCAATTGTGTTTTGGGCAGTGCTGGAGCTCTCTGAGGCCCAAGATGGACGGCTGCTCACATGGGAGTCAGTGCAGAAAGAAAATTACTTAGTTGCTCAGGCCCGGCAGAAGCGAGATTGTGACACTGAGCGACTCCGGCGAACCTCTCAAAAGTGAGGATGTGGGAGTGGAGGCCAGGAGGAGTGTGGAAGGGAATCGGAGAGAAGAGGGTGGTATCGCATATACATCTTCTTTGGGAAGGAGCTATTTATGCATTCAGTTCACCAGAATGATCAACAACCGTTGACTGTTTTTCTTCCACACTAAGTATGGATGAATCTGTCAGTTCTGTTTTCTCTCAATTTCTCAGTTCTTACATTCAGTTTGCTACATTTCTGCATCAATTTGCAGATTTTTTTTTAAAAGGTCCTCAGGAAAATTCATCAGCATTTTAGTGTGCATTTCTCCAAATATACACTTCTTTATGCAATTTTCCCTAATAGAAGGCAAGTTTGTATATTGCATTCACTAATATATGCATTTTTATGTCCACTTTCCCTTAATATGTGCATTTTGGTACACATTATTTGGTTGGAGAACTGCATCAGAAAATTCAGAGAAGTGTGAATTTTGAAGGATGGTTGCATTTTAGTTTGCAAATCATTTAATAAGTATGAAATAGGCAAGTTCATGTTAAAATATGAACTGCACCGAATTTTTCTTTCAGCGCTGTTGCACACTATAGACAATTTTTTCCAAAGTGGCATCTACAGAAAAGGAAGGGAATGTAGCCAGGACAGGGAAAAGGGGTTGGAAATAGGAATGCTCAAGGATTTGGTTTGATCCACATTTTTAAGTGAACCAGCTTGATTCACACTTCCTGGCTAATGGCAGATCAGAACATAATTTTTCCTCTGTTTTTGCACTTCTCTGAATTTTGAAATGCAATTCTCCACTCATTTCATATTTTAGATTAAAATGTGTATTTTCGGATTACATGTGTGCAAAAAAATGCATATTTATACCCAAAAACCGAATTTTCTTGCCAAGTAAAAATAATTGCAGAAAGATGTGGCAACAGAACAGAGCAAATTATGAATGAACACGTGGGAAACTGACATGGACCACAAATAAACCAATGCTTCTGTTCCTAGCTGGAAATGGGAGACTGGTTCAGAGGGAAGACTGTTGTAGGTTTTGCAGTAGGACGAGGTGATGCCGAAGCATTTGGGCTGTACTGTGTGGGTGGGGAGTCTCTGTGTCAGAGGCTGGAGAGAAGGTGAGAAGGTAGATTTGAGAGAATAAAGAGGTGAGTTCACCAATCACCATCTTCATGTTGTTATTTACTGAAAACTAAGCACTGTACAAAAGTCAAAAGGAGAGACGCCCTGTCCAAACAGGTTCACAATCTAATATAAACTTATTTGGGGGGCAATTCCTATGTGGACACTTTAAAATCCCAGACTAGGGACAAATGAGAAACTTGCTTCAGTTCATTTTCAAGCCAGATCTACCAAAGTTGCACCACCTGAAACAATATGAGAACCAAAACGCTGCCATCCTTTGAAATTCGCATTTACTTGAATTTTTGCAATGCACCAACCAAACAATGTTTACCCATATGCATGTGTTAGGAGAAAGTGTGCATAAAAATAAATATAGGAGTGAAAATGACATACAAAACTGCATTATATTTTGAAACATTGCTTGCAGAAATGTGTACATTAGTCAAAACTGCCTACAAAATGTATTTATTTTGAGAAATTCACAGTGGAGAATTTTCATAAGGATTTTTAAAAAATCACAAATTGCTGCAGAAATATGGCGAACCGAATTCAAGATTGGAAAACTGAGAGAACAGAAATTGACATATCTTTCCATCCCTATCCCAGATTAACTAATCTAGAATAAATACTATTCCCAGTATCTGCCCTCAAATTGTTAATGAACATGGGAAGCTACCTTTGCCATGATAACTTTTGTTACCTGTGTCCTCCCAACCATTAGGGCCTTATTATTTATCTTCCTTGAGATCCAGTGTAGTTCAGTGGCTAGAAATTGGATGTGGAAAAACTCAGGTTCCACACACACACCTGCCCCCCAGCCATGAAGCTCACTGGGTGGGCTTTGAGCAAATTGGCCTTTCTTAGCCTCAACCCACCTGACAGGGTTGTTGTGTAGCTAAAATGTTGCTCTGAGCTCCGTGGAAGAATGGCAGAGTAGGATGCAAATGTTTTAAATAAAAACAAATGTTGGGTTTGGGATACCCAGTCTCTGATGTGGGTGCTGGAGTCTCAGAGACAAACTGGGGGTATACTTGAAATGTTGGGACATAGGGTTTTTAAGGGGAGTGCAAAATTAGATGACTGAGCTGGGAAAAGGTTGAGGGGCTGTTTAACTGTTTGAGTTTGTATTTTATCTTACATCAGGGACTCAGGATGGGTAATATGTCAGAAAGACAAAACGTAGTTATTTAGAATACCTTCCTTGCTAACCTTGACCCATATACACACCAGCTCCCATGTGTCTGCTCAAAAGGAAGGATCCAATACAACTTCCAAGATATGCTCAGGAAAGAACTCTGGCCATGCTCCAGTAGAAGGGGGTTCCCACCAATAACTCCACTCTAGACATATTCCTAACATCCCACTTTGTGCATGGATGTTAATGAGTTATCATTATGGCTTTTCTGAGAGTTTATCCAAACCGTTTTGGCATTCTTATCCTCGATCCCCGAGAATGGGATCCAGGCAGCCGTCAGAGAGAGTGGGAAGAATGGCAGCCAGAGAGGTGCAAGGGGTATGTGTGAAAAGCGTCCCTCTTGTTGTAACTCCCTCCCACTTCTAACCTTGCAGAGTGGATCAGGCCTTGAAGCAGCTTTCTGAGATCAAGGAATCGGAGCGACGCCTGAGGACCCTCGAGATGCAGGTATGAAGGATGGTGCTAAGCCGTTTGTAGGAAGGAAATGGGAAGCCACCTGGAGACAATAGGGGGCAGAGGCATTCAAAAGGGCAGCAGCTGAACAGTGAGGAGCTGCGAACAGAAGGGGAAATTGGGGGGGAGGGGAGGGTGTCCATACTTGTGCTGAAGGCCTAAGAAGATGACTTTCCAGTAAGTCCCACCAACTGAGATGGCATTTCTCCCCCACTTACTTCCACTAGATGGAGTACTGCACCAATGCTCTGTCATGGATAGCTGATGTCTTGGCCCAGAGCGACATAGCAAAAGGGATGCCGGCTCCTCCCACTCAGAAAAAGGGTAGGTAGACTGGTGGGTCTCAGAAATCCTTAGGTTGTCATCAACTAAGAGTAGAGTCATTGAAATTAATGAACCTAAGTTAGTCATGTCTATTAACTTCAATGGGTCTACTCTGAGTAGGACTAGCATTGAAAACCACCCTATGTGTATACTGACTTTGTGAATGAGCAAAGATCCCAGTACACTCAAACATAATACTGGCTATATAGATCTCTCTCTCTCTCTCTCTGTACAGAATCCCATGTTCATTTCTATAGGAGATCATTTCGTCAATGTCTAGGGCACTCAGTAAATTAGTGTGAGGTGCAGAGAGGGCAAGTAATTTGGGTTTTAGTACTGGGCAAGATTTCCATAATTCTTTGTAGACATCATGTTCTTTCTCATACTTCCATGCATACCACAGTGCCTCAACCATTCCCACTTCCTTTTCCCTTGCCAGTGAAGTGGATCTTAAGTTGAAGATAGATGTCATACTCTAAGAGTAATAGAGGAGGTTTGATACCCCATTATTTCCCTTAAAATAGATGTACTTATTTTCTATCCTGAAGATAGAATGTTTCAGCAGTTTTTCAGAGAGGTTTAGATTCAGGAAAAGTAGACTAAAAGTAGACTAGCATTCATGACATTGCCAACACACCTTTCCACCACACCAATCGGCAGTGGAATTTTGCAGTGGGTTTTAAATGTTCTTAAATAATAATAATAGTAATAATAATAATAGTAGTAGTAATAATAATACAAGGGAGAGGATAACTACATGTATGCATAAAATCATATATGCCTCTCTCTTTTATTTAAAAGCGGACAGCTGACACTCTGGCCACTTTGGCACAGGAAGCAATTGCTGATTAAATATATTTTCATCCAAGCTGTGTGCAAATGTGTACTCAATAAGCAGCTGCTGCACCCTGGAAGCATATTAGCTACCTTCTAGTCAGACTTACCTATTATTCTTCAGAGGTGAGCTGAGGGAAAACTAGTTCTGCTGGTTTGTATCAAAATCTGGCTGTGCACAGCACTGATTGCGTGGTGGCTATGAAGTCACAATGCCACCCTTCCTTCCTTCCATCCATCCATCCCTTGAGCAGTTTCACAACCTTTTAGAGATTGTTGGTGCACTTTTTTAAAAAAATGCATGAGGTGAACAATAAATTAAAGGCATTTCTGCGGCTTTAAAAAAAACACAGGACAGCTTGCCTGAAGCATGAGGGTGACAAGACTAATAACTGAATCAGTGTTTAAATAACTGTCTGCCTTTTGAAAGTGAAGACAGCTGGGAGCTAAGCTAACCTTGCAGACTTGCAGTAGAAAAAATGCTGACTGCTGTTTCAATCTTCATTTATATGCACCTCATCCATCTAGCAGGTGTGTACCCTTGTAACCCCCGTTTTTAGTTTTACTTACTTGTTTTTAAAAATTGGATTCACATTGCAAGTGAAGAGCCTGCTGTGGTCACTCTTTATAATGTTAATGTGCAGAGCTACCTGAAGGGCACAGTAGCCAGAAGCAACTGTGCATCATCCGTCTTCCTCATCCTTAGTCACTCTACCTTTCTCCACAAAGCTCACCTCTGACAGCCAAACTAGACATGAGGACATTAAATGTGTCTTGGAATTTAACATGCGAGGTTTTTTTAAAAAACAAAATGCAAATAGCATCAACTACTAGGGAACCTGCCATGGAGTGGAAGCTTAATCTTTTCATCCCCTGCTGTGGTCCTGAGGAAACTCCCTCCTTTGAAGATGCAGCTTGAATCCTACAGAGACTTCAGCTGCATATACACTGTACCTTGAAAGCCCATTCAAAGTACATTTCCCCCTCCCTCTCAAAGAAACCTAGGAGCTGTAATTTGTTAAGGGTGCTGGGAATTGTAGTTCTGTGAGGGGTAATTCACACTTCCCGGGATTCTTTGGGGGTGAAGGATGTGCTTTTGAATGGTATGGTGTGTACACAGCCTACACATTCCACTTTTCACCTACCTGCTAAACATATGTTGGTCTGCCAGTCAGAATGCAGTGTCCCCTGGTGGAACATTCTGCTATCACTATTAGAAACTCACATGCTAGTCTCTTTCCTTGCAGACTGAAATTCTCCATGGAACTTCCAAAAAGAACCAGCCCTTTCTGAAGAGAGAATTGCTCTGATCACTTGCCACTGACAAAACCCCAGGCATGTCTATGACTGGGACCTAGGTGAACTGGGAAGAGCTTGGGCTACCAGAGAGACCTTGCCATAGGTGATGGGCAAACTTGGGATTCCATGATGTCCCTCGCAATCTAGCTGTCAACGTTTTACAGTGGGATAGAAGAAGACCAAGAACGACCACTATCATAACCCACTTGCACTTGAAAACCCTGCTAGCTACACACCAGAAACCTCTCAGAGCTACAGGGACCAACATTCTTGAATTCTGAATTCCAGTTCCTGTTGAACCATTCTGGACTTCTTAAG
Source organism: Rhineura floridana (assembly GCF_030035675.1). Taxonomy (NCBI): domain Eukaryota; kingdom Metazoa; phylum Chordata; class Lepidosauria; order Squamata; family Rhineuridae; genus Rhineura; species Rhineura floridana. The sequence continues at coordinate 39,328,023 of NC_084490.1, read as the reverse complement.
CGTGGGATGAAGAATGAACTATCTCTCGGCCTTAATTTGTATTTCTACAATGGGAACAAGAATGATCTACCTCAAAGAGCTGAGTGACAGTTAAAAAACCCTAAGCACTTTACATGGTGGAAATGCAATTAAATGGATAATAATCATGTTTCATATGCATGTCAGTACATGAATCAGCTGCTGACTCCTTTTGTTAGATTTTGTTTGATGACATGCTAAAGGATGGGTAGAACACTCTCCACAGGAGCAGTTGGGAAGGAGCCACAGCTCAGTTGAAGAGCCTCAGCCTTGTGTGCAAAGTTCCAGGTTCAATCCCTGGCATCTTTAGTTAAAAGGATCAGGTAACAGATAAAAGGAAAGACCGTTGCCTAAGACCCTGAAAAGCCACTGCAAGTCAGTTAGCAATACTAGACTTGATGGACCAATGGTCTGACGTGTTATAAGGCATTTTCCTTGGTTCTTATGACAATCAGCCCCGTCTCTTTAGGTGCTCAGCCCACGCTGCCATGTGACTGCTTGCCATTTCATTCCTGGCTGTTTTGCAGCTGGCATAGCAGCCATGAGATCTCTACTGGCAGACTGATTGACTGACTGTTAAGGGCAACGTGTGGGATACCAGATTTATTTATTTCATTAAACATTCAAGACCAGCGGTGGGCAGAAAGGTGACCTTGACCCCCTAATAGGAATGGATAAATCTAGTCAATTTCAGTTCTCTGCATTTCTCATTTATACAATCTTAAATTCAGTTCTCCACATTTCTACAGCAATTTGTGGGGAATCCTCACAAAAATTCATTAGCATTTTTATACAAATGACTCCTCATACACATTTTATGACTTTTTGACTAACATACATGATTTTGCAAGCAATCTTCCCTAATACAATGCATTTTTGTATGTCATTTTCACTAATATATATGCATTATTATGGACATTTCCCCCTAATATTTTTGCACCTATCGTTTAGTTGAAGAATTCCATTGCAATATAGAAGTGTGAATTTTGAAGGACAGCTGTCTGTTGGTCTCTGTATTGGTTCTAGAAGTGCAACTTAGATCGTTTCTCATTAAAATGCAAACAAAATTGAATTTCTCCTCCATCCCTACTCACAGACAGCCCGCCTAGCTATTCGACATGCTGGGATTCTTGCAAAGAATACTGGACTGGCTGGACCTCGGTTGGATAATGCATGGTGATTCTGATGCTTAAGAAATAAATGCATACACAGGATCATGTAACCAAAATTAGTTAGGTTTTGACTGGTAAGAGGTCCTGACTATGCTCTCGTGCCTTGTAAATGTGGATTCTGTTGTTGTTATAAATTAGGCCACTTGTGTGGTGATTGAAGTTAGTCCACCTTTGTCCTAGAGCATATGCAAGACAGTTTTCAAACAGGTCAGGACATTCTCATCTCAAAAGAAAGACACTCTGCACCTGATTAAAGATATTTCATTCTGGTGGTGTGGAGGCTATGGATACCCTCAGAGACACTTAACCCAAGATGTCACAGTTTTAAAAAACAAAGGGTAGGAACCCTAAATATCTAGTACTTTCAGCATGCATGGAGACTTCTGGGTCAGTAGAAGAATGTAATTCTACCTCCAGATTTTATACTTAAAAAAAGAAGAAGAGGCAACCATATAGCAGAGAAAACTAGGATGGGACTCAGAGCCAAAAGAAACAGCCTTTAAAAAAAACCTTAAAGGCAATGGTTGTGGGGGTTTAACCCTTTCCATGTCATTTCTCAGTAGGATCATAGAACTCCCACAGCACCATGGGTTTGGGGGCTGAGCTCAAAGGCATAGCACAGACAGCCAACGTGGTGTCTTCCAGATGTTTTGGATTACTGGGCTCCTACTGGGAGAAAGGGTGGGAGTTATAGTTATAGTTAGTTATAGTTATTATCCCCCTTTAGAATGCACACCTTAATGTGGTGAGGGGGTTTGAGAGTGTTGAAGAAGCTGAGAGCAATGCCGTCAGGAGTCTAGATCAAGAGGCTAGACTCCTAGCAGGGGCACCCATGGCGGAATGGTCAAAGCTGAGACACCAGACTAAGATGCATCCAGACTCAAAGGAAGGCAATGGTAAACCACCTCTGAATACCTTTTACCATGAAAACCCTATGAACAGAGTATCCAAAACGCAACACGAGATAGTGCTGGAAGATGAGACCCCCAGGTCAGAAGGCACTCACCGAGCTACTGGGGAAGAACAAAGGACAAGTACGAGTAGTGCTGTGACTAATGATGCAGCTGGGTCAAAGCTGAAAGGAAGCCCAGAGGCTGATGCGCACAGATGCGAAAGGAGAGTCCGGAGTTGTACAATGCACACAATAGGAACATGGAATGTGAGAAGCATGAACCAAGGAAAGTTAGAAATTGTCAAGCAAGAAATGGAGCATATCAACATTACAATGCTTGGCGTGAGTGAATTAAAATGGACAGGAATGGGACATTTTCAATCAGGCAACTACAAAATATTTTATGCAGGAAATGAGAAATCAAGAAGAAATGGGGTTGCTTTAATAGTGAGAAGTGATGTAGCAAAAGCAATTAGGAGCTACAACGCAAGGTCTGAGCGAGTGATATCAATGAGACTAAATGGGAAACCTATTAACATAACCATCATCCAAGTCTACGCTCCAACGTCAAATGCAGAAGAAGGAGAGATTTTACACAGAAGTACAGGAGGAAATTGATCACACACCAAAACAAGATATGATGATAATCATGGGGGACTGGAATGCAAAAGGAGGGAACAGAGAAGAACTAGGAATTGTGGGGAAATGGGGCTTAGGTGACAGAAATGAAGCAGGAGAAAGACTTATTGAATTCTGTGAAGCCAATGATTTGTTTATTGCAAACACATTTTTTGAGCAACCAAAAAGACGACTGTACACGTGGACATCACCAGATGGTCAATATAGGAATCAAATTGATTATATAATTGAAAACAGGAGATGGAGAAGTTCCATACTTTCTGCGAAAACAAGACCAGGAGCAGACTGCGGTACAGATCATGAACTGATCATATCGAAAATCAGAGTAAAGCTAAAGAAGAAGAACAAAGCAGTCATAATGCCAAAATACAATTTAAATAACATCCCAGAAGAATATAAAGATCAAATAAGGAACAGGTTTGAGGCTTTCAACTTAGTTGACAGAGAACCAGACGAACTATGGACTGAAGTCAGGGACATTATCAGGGAAGAATGCAAAAAGACAATACCTCTTGTAAAAAAGAGAGAAAGACCTCAATGGATGACTGAAGAAACTCTTAAAATGGTTAAAGAGAGAAGGAAAGCAAAAGCAAAAGGAGACAGAAACATGGTCAGAACCCTAAATGCAATAATACAGTGACTAGGACGTAGGGACAAAGAAAACTATTACAATAGTTATTGTATAGAAATAGAAGAGGACAACAAAATGGGAAGAACAAGACCCCTATTCCAAAAGATTAGAGAAATGAAAGGGAAATTTAAACAAAGAGTAGGGATGTTGAATAATCAACAGGGGAACACACTGACTGACCGAGATGAAATAAAAGGAAGATGGAAGCATTACACAGAAGAACTCTGTAAAAGAGATGCCAGGATGACAGATTCATTCACAGAGGGACCGTATCATGAAGAACCAGAAATTTTAGAATATGAGGTGAAAGCTGCTCTTAAAATCCTTGGAAGAAACAAATCACCAGGAACAGATGGCATACCAATACAGTTGCTACAAGCTACTGAGACTGAATCTGTCCAAATTTTGATGCTTTAAAAGAAATGGGGGTGCCACAGCATCTGATTGTCCTGATGCGCAACCTATACTCTGGACAAGAGGCTACTGTAAGGACAGAATATGGAGAAGTGTGAAACGGGTGTATTTTATCACCCTATTTGTTTAATCTGTACACAGAACATATCATACGGAAAGCAGGATTGGACCAAGATGAAGGAGGTGTGAAAATTGGAGGGAGAAACATCAATAATTTAAGATATGCAGACGATACCATACTCTTAGCAGAAACCAGTAATGATTTGAAACAAATGCTGATGAAAGTTAAAGAGGAAAGCACAAAAACAGCACTACAGCTGAACGTCAAGAAGACTAAAGTAATTACAACAGAAGATTTATGTAACTTTACAGTTGACAATGAGGACATTGAACTTGTCAAGGATTATCAATACCTTGGCACAGTCATTAAGCAAAATGGAGACAATAGTCAAGAAATCAGAAGAAGGCTAGGACTGGGGAGGGCAGCTGTGAGAGAACTAGAAAAGGTCTCAAATGCAAAGATGTATCACTGAACACCAAAGTCAGGATCATTCAGACCATAGTATTCCCAATCTCTATGTATGGATGTGAAAGTTGGACAGTGAAAAAAGCGGCTAAGAGAAAAATCAACTCATTTGAAATGCAGTGCTGGAGGAGAGCTTTGTTCATACCATGGACTGCGAAAAAGACAAATAATTGGGTGTTAGAACAAATTAAACCAGAACTGTCACTAGAAGCTAAAATGATGGAACTGAGGTTATCATACTTTGGACACATCATGAGAAGACATGATTCACTAGAAAAGACAATAATGTTGGGGAAAACACCAGGGAGAAGAAAAAGAGGAAGGCCAAACAAGAGATGGATTGATTCCATAAAGGAAGCCACAGACCTGAACTTACAAGATCTGAACATGGTGGTTCATGACAGATGCTGTTGGAGGTCACTGATTCATAGGGTCGCCATAAGTCGTAATCGACTTGAAGGCATATAACAACAACAACAACATAGTTATTATAGCAGGTATGCTAAATGGCTAGGGCTGATGGGAGTTGTAGTCCAAAACATCTATAGGACACCATGTTGACTACCCTGGCTTTAAGAGCCTGTTGCTCTCCTAACCCCCATATTGATTTGCTTTTGCTTGTAATAATGAGAGTTTCTTCAGCAATTTGGGGTTTGAACAGAGAGCAAAGTAGTGGTTATGGATAGACTGCTGTTGTTTTAATTATTGCAAAAGGACTTACATTATGGTTCTGGAAGGCAAGCTCTGTTCCAGAAAGTATAATTATGGCAGTGTGTACTTTGGATTTTTTTAAAACAGGAGCTTTTTCTTGTATGTTTTGATTTATAAATGGCATTCCTCCATTAATGAAAACTGCTAAGGAAGGAAAGATATTTAATCAAAATGCACAAGACCAAAGTCAGATTTTTGTTCACTAAAAATGCAGTTTTCCTTGTCCAAGAATTATTAGTTTTTCTAACGTCGCTAGAGAAATATTATGGAATCATAATGGGTGGTATTTTGTTTTTTAAAGACTGGAGCAAATAGCTGAAGGACGCTGTAGTGCTGTTTCATAGATTTTGATATTTTGTAATAGACTGATTTAAATGTAATTGATAAAACTTTAGTAAAGTGTTAATAAAACATATTCCAGAGGCCTGTTATATGTTAGAAAAAGAATCCTTGACAATTACCACTGTGGACTTCTCTGAAGTATTAAAAAATGACTTTTACTTTCCCAAACATGGGGCAGGATCACTGATGAGAGGAAGAAGTTTGTGGGCCCCTCCCCACAATAACATGGAAAGCACCAGCTTAAATCCCTTCTTCAACACACAGCTATAAAAAAAGTGCAGGAGCCCTTCTGTATCTGTGGTCAGCCTGTTGTGGAGGTAAGGGTCAACGAAGCCATGGTCTGGGCCTTAACTACAAAGGAATACCCTACTGGCCAGTCACCATCATTAATACCTGCTTTATTTTTTAAAGTAAATACTGAAAATCTCTGTCATGAATTGTCTACCAATGAAAGCAAATGTAATTGGAAAAATCACAACATGCTGGTAAGCATATTATGCTGGAAACATTATTTGGAAATGACTTTAGGGGGCCCATGACCCTGAAACTGCACTTTGTCTCAAGGCTGGCCACTGGCCCTAACATTAGGCAAAGTGAAGAAGCAGCCTCAACCCATCCCCAGCTGTTTCCTCTGAGCTCCTTGCCTGGTTCCATTTTCCTGAGCTAGTACTATGGCAGTGATGCTCGATTGTTGCTGGGCTGGGCTGTCAGTCTTGTCTAGTTCTCCCAACATATTGATGACAGCAGTGCCATAGGAAAGGCCTTTGACCAAGTAAGTAGGTAATCAGAGCCAGACCAGGCCACAGACTCTCAACAGACCTCTTAGGTGCAGACATTATTCTACTCATGGGATGCACGCAGGCACTGCAGCATTTGCTTGAGCGAGGAAGTGTCAGGCAGAGCTGTCAGTGAGTGAGTGGGATGACAGTGTTGGGAGTACATAGTGGTGTGCACTACACATTCTGCTCTCTACCCCTAAGTCACCCTGCTGCCCCCAGGTGCAATGGAGGAGGCTGTCCTCTTGGCCAATGTTGAAGTCAAATTCATCTGATGGTCTAGTTGGCTTCTGTATGTGGCATGGAAGTGGGACACCCTCTTGTCCTTCACCTTGGACAGCAAAAGATTTTGGGTTGGTCCTATTTTGTCTTGTGCTTTTGTAGCATTTTTATCGTCTCCATACAGAACGTTTTTCTGGTTCCAGATGCTTTCTTGGTTAATTAGGAATTATTAGGAAACTGCTTTTATACTTGTCTGATGCTTTACTGGCCTGTTTCTGTGTAGAAGAAACAAGGCAAGGCATTTTAAATTGGACTAGAAATAACAACAACAACAACGTGCTATTTCGCCATCTTGCCCTTTCCACTGGAGTGGATTCTTCTAGGACTGCCAGGGAAGAGTCGTTTTCATTGATTCCGCTACCACAGCGTCCCCATTCACGACCATTCAAGGAATCAAAACTGCCGGAACGTTTTCGTAAGGCTTAGCGTGCAGCAACGGAACGCTGTTGCCACGTGCTTCATGGAAGTACTATTCTATAAGCCAAACCGCAGAGATAGAAAAGTTTTAGAGTAACAGCCACACTAACAAGCTTTCGGGTTAATTTGGAAAGGTTGTGTGATGCTTCTCTAGGGCGACGGAGCACGAGGCTTGTTGTTGTTGTTATGTGCCTTCAAGTCGAGTAATGTAAGGGGGTCCGAGGCGGCAATTTAACTGAACTGACCTTTTTTCCTGCTGACTCAGGCGTGTTTTGGGGTGGATTATTTTTGGCGGAAAATCCGAACCAGTCATCGACATTAAGCACTATTTAACAGCCACTGAGACTCAAGTTACACACAGTTGTTTGAACTATGTGTACGTTTAAGAGAACGGATGCGGTGGTGATAGTGGTGGTGTGGGCTGCAAGGTTAATCACAGTAGCGGTGGGGAAAAGGCTTTTTAATCCTGATCCTACAGGATGTTTTTACGATCAGATTTACACACACACACACCCTCTGCTTTTCCATATCTGGGAAGAAAATAGGACTCCTGTCGCTGCAGAGAAGTAATTTTAATCGCAAAAAAGACCTGTAGGGAAATGGTTGCTTTTATTATTTCTGCTCCTACCGCCGCCGCTGCGATCAACTGCACAGCCCCTCCCCATACACTGCATTTCTCTAAAAAATGCTGGAAGCCAGTCTGGATAACAACAGTGGTCTGCACTGCAGGATTGTCGTATATGGCTGTCAGCTTACAGTCCTATGTACACTTATCAGGAAATAAACTCCATTCAAACCAATGAGACTTCTGAGTAGACATGCACAGGTTTGCGCTGTCAGTCTCCCTTTCTGGCACTCTGGACGCCTCTGCGGGGCTGTCGTAAGCCAGGCTGTTTTCACCTACAGTGCCTCTGCCCCCCGCATCTGCAATATGGGTATAAAAACAATGGCTTCACGTTGGAATTTGCAGTGGCAGAGTAATTTTTTAAACGCTTAAAAACTTTTTTATATCATTTTCCACGTGAAACTTAACCCTAAATCGAGACAACACGAAGCAGAAAAGCCTGTCATTTCTGCTGTCTTTTGTTGGTGGAGGTGGTGGGGAGAGCAGTGAGCACATGCAGCTGTCCCATCACACACATACTCTAGGGCAGCCTTTCCCAACTAGTGGGCCACCAGATGTTGTTGGATCACAATTCCCATCTTTCCTGACCATTGGCAATGCTGGCTGAGGCTGATGGGAGTTGTGGTCCAACAACAACTGGTAGCCCACTAGTTGGGAAAGGCTGCCCTAGCGTATGTGGAATCCCTGGACTTCTCTCTCTGTTATTTTCTCCCCGGGAGACCAAGAAAAAATAGCGTCAAAATGAACTTTCTTCTTTCTGGGAGGAAGGGCGGGATATAAATGTAATAAATAAAATAAATAAAAAATTAATAATAAAAAATAAATGACGAAATCTCTAGTTCGCAAAGTGGCTATGTCACTCTAAGGCAAAACTCTATGTAAACCTATACATTCTCCCCTCCCCGGAAATCCCTCTGTGTTCAATGATACGTACGCCTAGGTAGGTATGAATAGGAAGTATTGGCAGCCTCAGCCACACCGCGCCGCTTTTTTTTTTTTTTGGCACTTTCGTTGTAAAAATGAATTTGGTTTTTCACCATAGAGGTGCCAAAAGTTAGAGTGACGCCACTGTGCGTCCATAAAGAATCGGGCAATGGCGGCTTTCGCATTTTCCCGGAGGTTTGGAGTGTGTGTTACTCTAACGTTTCTATCTCTATGTTCGCCAGCATGTGGTTTGCGGATCTGGGCAACGTTCTCCGACGTTTGACCGAGCCCGGGTCGTTTTAACTTTGTTGGTCCGGGTGGTGTGTTAAACCCACTTCCGGTTAGGGTTTGGCAAAAAAGGCTTACTAGCATCATTCAGACTTTTTGTTGAGGAAGCGCTTCCTAAATTAGGGAAGGTCTTCATTTCTTCTGCTGGGCACAGTAACAACAGGGTGGTGATCTTCGGAACTACAAGCCTAACGTTTTTTGAGTACTAGCCCATGCTTATTAAGGGGGGAGGCCTTATAAGGTACCAGCTTACAGACTCCTGTTCGCATACTACCATTTCAGACGCATTTCAATGGGGTACAATTTTGCTACTTGTGAGGTCAGCTTTCTAAACAAAAATACCTAACACACAAATCCATTAGAGGTTATGCAGTTATGTTCCTCTCTTCTACACTCTGGCACTGCTCAAAATTTAATACATGTTTGCTTATAAAATAGTGGGATTTAGCAATTTGCATTTCCTCTCCTTAATCCCCCTTTAGGACAGTTCTTACAAAGAGCAGTCGGTTTCTCCACATGTACCTCTGTTTTTGTTTCACCAATCTACTTTACCTTCTTTCCCTCAATTTATGATCTCTTAGAATGAAAGTTTCCTTTCCCTAATATAGCCCTGCCCCTCTTCCAGAGTTCAGGGTCCAAACTTATTTGTCTTCCATTTTGATGGGATCTACTATCCTTTGGAAGATGAGGAACTTCTAGTCCCCTGAAGATAGAGAAAAATCTTTGAAAACTGTCCTGTGCACCAAAAGAGGCAAAGGAAAGATTTGTGTGAGCCTATTTTTAACCATCCCTTTTCATTTGCAGGCTGCCCAGTGCCATGCGGTGCCTCCTCATCAGCCAAGACAAGCGACACGATCCAGTTATTTTGCCTGATGGTGCGACTGTGGTTCTGGGCAGGGGACCTGAGACACTTGTCACTGATAAGAAATGCTCTCGCACACAAGGTGAGTAATTTTTTCTTTTCTTAGGAATAAAAAAATCCTAGCGCGCCCACACATATATAAAACTCAGAGACCTCCTTGCATTGTGTCCAGCCTAACCTCAAATGTTCTGGGATTCTTTGTGTTGCATTTGCCAGATTTCTCCTCCCTGACAATCTCTTTGACTGGGTCACTCTTAGACAGGAATAGGGAATCTTTTTCATACCAGAGGCTAAATTCCCTTCTGGGCAATCTTCCAGAGTCCACATGCGAGTGGGAAGTGGAGCCAGATGCAAAAATGGGCAGTGCAACAAGTGTACATTTTAACTATAGGCTAGTTTCGACACATACTCACACCCCTTCTCTTTCCTACATCTAGGCAAGCATGATCAAAGAGCAGATTCCTGCCAGGCAAAAACACTCAAGGAGGGTGCAAAGGAGAGCTGGTGAGGGATGTGGCCTGTAGAGAGAAAGAGTATCTTTAGACTTGGGATGTGTGACCAACTCAAGCGGCTCAAAAGCCTGCACTACTTTTTTAGTAACTCTCTACTTTCCTAGAACTCTTTCTAGTGATGTTTCTGATGGTGCTCAAACCTCATCCAAAGCTTGAGTCTTTCTGTCATTCTGCTTGATATCCACCCCACTTGTTTAGTGTCTGCTGTTCTGTAGGAGCTACAGAATGATGACAGATGTGAATGCAGGTACAAATTACTGAACCGAACACCTCCTATTCTCCCAGCTGCTGGGAAAAAATAGCTGCAAAAATTTCCAGGCTTGAGTAAGCTACAGAGAGCCAGTGTGTTGTAAGTGTCCACCGTGCTGGAGGCCCAGACTCAAATCGCTGCTGAGCCATGAAATTCTGCGGTGAACTTGGACCAATCATGATTTCTCTGCCTACAACAGAGTTGTTGTGAGGAGAAAGATCCACATACTCTGCCCTGAGATTCTTAGAAGAAAAGCAGGATACAAGTGAGATATTTGAAATACTGAGTGGTATATAAATGCTTTTAAATAAATAAATAATCACTGCTTTTCCCATGCTGCTTCTAGAAATGCTGCCTTCCCTGCTGCCTGTGCTTGCCTTTTCAGCCACCTGCGTTGGCCCCACCACTGGGCAAAGTGAGCCTGTTTGCTCAGGCCGCACATAAGAGGAGCAGTGATAACACACACTCTCCCCCCCATACACACTGCACCACCCCGTTCCCTCTGAGCTGGTGATCCAGCCAGTTAGCTGCCTCCCCTCACCCATCCCCCAGAATGTGTGAAATGGAATTCCTGTCAGGAGGAGACAGGCAGAGGCAGGGAAAAGTTCCTTTGCCAGCAGAATTCTGGCTGCTGCCTTTGTTTTATGTGCCTTCCTTTCCCCAATTTTTGCTTTTTTTTCAGTGGGAGCTTTCATCTTTCTTGACTTTCCATTGTTTTCTTCCAGTTTCTTGCTCCTGTTTTTTTTTTAACTCCCTCCATTTTCTCTTCCCTCCTTTTGCGTCTCTCGCCAGCCCCTTTTTTTAATTTAAAAAATACTCACCATTGCCACTTCCGGTTTAGTGTTATGAATTGTCATACTCTGCCTGGTTAGAATCAGAACAGTAGAGTTGGAAGGGGCCTATTAGGCCATCGAGTCCAACCCCTTGCTCAGTGCATACCTGACAGGTGGCTGTCCAGCTGCCTCCTGAACGCCTCTCGTGTTGGAGATGGATTCTGTGTGGTGAGATTTGGGTTTTCTTGACGTGCCTTGAGATCTAATGAGCCCTGTTTTCCCTTTCTCTTCTCTCACAGTGGAGTTGCTGGCAAATTATGCCTATAGATCTGTTCGAGTCACGCAGGTAAGATGGGGAACGTCCAGAAGGTGCCAGCTCTGAACCGGGGTGGCTCTACTTCAAATGGGAGCCCTCTTGATTAGGAGTGGGGAAGCAGCTGCTCCTAGGCCTCTGGTTGCAAGTGGTCCTCTGGGCTGGAGCCCCTCATGTTTTTCATGTGTTGGCAGCGAGGGGTGAACCCCACGTCGGTGGAGGAGATACACTTGCGTTGTGGGGACAGCACGACGCTCCAGGAGGGAGAGACTCTGTGCTTGGTGAATGGACTCTATCCATATCGCATCCGCTTTGAGGAAGATTCCCGCTCCCCAAAGAAAACCCTGCTGGAGTTCTTCAGCCCCAGACGCCCTCTGAATGAGGAGGAGGAGGAGAGCAAAGCCCAGCCAGCCAAGCGCCCCAAGACCTCCTCCTCTTCTGAGGATGAGGAAGAAGATGATGACGTGAACCCTTCAGTAGTTGAGAAACTGAAGCAGCTGCAGGAGACGGCAGCTCAAGCAGAGCAGACACAACAGCCTCCCCAGCAACCCTTCTCGCAGCTGGCCCCCCAGCCCCATGACTTCTGGGAGGACCATGGCAAGCTCTTGGTCTTCACGAAGAAAGGGGTGGTGCCTAGCACCAGAGTAAGACCTGTAGCCTGTTGTTCTGAGGAGGGCACTGCTTCTTTGGGGGCTATGTAAGGAATATTTAGGGACACGTACTGGCTGAGGCTGATGGGAGCTGTAGTCCAAAACATGTGGAGGGTGACAGGTTGGGAAAGGCTGGTTTAGGGAAATTGCCCCTTTGTAATGTAATATTTGGGTGAATTGTCTGAAACTGTAAGTACAGAGACAGTACGAAAGAAATTTTAGTGAACTTAGAATAGCCAGTTCTCTACATTCTCTCTCTTTGCCCTGGCCTACATAGGATGGGAGATTGGACAGTGCCACTTCAGACTGCTGGTGTGTGTGAGCGTGTGCGTGCCCTTTTTAACCCACATAAAAACTCCTTGCAAGTAAAATCAAACACAGAATGCAAGGAGGCGTTCAAAGACGTGATCTTCCATTTGGAGTTTGAAGTGGTGCAATCCAGTCTTTAAAACCCCCAAAAGACCTCATTTACACCTCATTCTGCTGAGAGTCAGCGTGGTGTGATGGTTAGTGTGTCAGACCCACGTTCAGATCCCCACTCAGGCCAGTCACTCTCTCTTAGCCTAACCTACCTCAGAGGGTTGTTGTGAGGATAAAATGGGAGGTGGGGATTGGAGAGCCATGTAGACTGGCTTGATTAGGTCTAAGTAAATAAAAGGCGTAGGCCAAGTTACATGGTAGCGCGGCTATGAAACAGAACCCAGGGTGGGCTATGATGATAAGGGGTGGAGCCATCACAGTTTCAGTTGTCAGTGGCTGCCACAGAGTTCTGTGGGACAAAGTAAAAGCACTGTGATGGCATCACTGTTGGGAGAGGGCAAAGCCTGCTATCTGTCACCCACTCCACCCACCCCAACTCCCAGAAACTGTCACATCAAGGGGCTATGAAGCAGATTTAGCCCTGGACCCAGTTCTGTTACTGAGTACATAATTTCCTCTTGTCATCAAAAGCAGCCCCAGCTTCAGGTCCTCCTAGGCAATCATAATTCCAGGCAGTGCACAGACATCATCTTTAAAGAGGCGGTGCAGATTTGTGGGATACCGCATACTTACAACCCCCCCCTCCCTTGCTGCACACCTTCATGGTCTCCAGCATTGGCAGGTGGTATCTGCACTGCAAAGGGCTTGCAGAAAGTTGCAATTTGTGGTTGTCCTGCAACCTTTGACAGCAGACTTGCCTAAGAGATCTTGTAGGAGTACTCTAAGCCAGGAAGTGGGGAAGCGGTGTTGCTTTGGGGGCTCATAGTTTTGAGATGGTTGGGAGGTGAGGCTTGATGCCAGGCTAGATGGTCCCCTGGCTCTGACCCCTTGCTGCCTCTTTGTCCAGGTGGCAGGTTTTGATCTGGATGGAACCATCATCACTACACAGTCTGGGAAAGTGTTTCCTACAAGCCCTGATGACTGGAGGTGAGTGCAAGGCTAAGTGCCAGGGAGGTGGTGATGGATGGGAGGGGATTACAGGTGGCCATTGTGGTTTGGTGGAAGACTCTGTTGGACTAGTGGGGAGATCTGAGTTCACATACCCATTTGACCATGAAACTCATTGCGTTAATCACTTGCTCAGCCCAACGTACCTCTCCAAGGCTATTGTAAGAGTTGGGGGAGGCAAGCCACTGTGTATGCCATCCAGGGCTGCTTGGAGGAAGGGTTGGGAAAATGTAACAAATAAAAGAGAGGCAGTGGTAACAGTGGTTAGAGTTCCAGGGTAGGAGCGGGGAGACCTGTGGTCAAGTCCCTATTCAACCATGAAATCCACTGGGTGACCTTGGGCTAGTCATTTTTCCTTGCCCTGGGTTGTTGTGAGGATAGTAGGTTGAGAAGAGAACTGTGTACACTGCTTTGAGTGCCCGGGAGGAAGGTCAGACTAAGAAATATAATAAATAGATCAATAAATGGAGGATAGCCCTACTCATACAGGGAAAACTTCCAATATAACATGAGAAGAGTGACAGCTTACTTCCTGTAACAAAGGGGTTTGAAACTGGGCTCTGTGCTGCTGTTTCAGCTTTGTGTTTCACATGCTTTCTCTAATATTATCAACAGTAGCATTCTGCCCATATCGGGACAAGATAGGGACCTGTGACTCTCCAGATGATGTTGGACTACAACTCCCATCATCCCTGACCATTGGCCATGCTGGCTGGGGCTGATGCGAGCTGGAATCCTACAACATCTGGAAGGCCACAGGCTCCCTGGGGTAGGGGGAACACACTCAAGAATTGGCCTTAACCCCTTTCTCTGTTACAGAATCCTGTACCCCGAGGTACCCCGCAAGCTGAAGCAGCTTCAGAGTGAGGGATACAAGGTATGCTTTTTCCTCAGGTCACTTTGCTCACCCCAGTTTCCCGTCCACTCACCCCTCCTCATTGCTGCGGTCTTCTCTCTCCCCCATCACCAGGTTGTGATCTTTACCAACCAGTTGGGCATCAGCCGTGGGCGCCTCAGGCCCGAAGTTTTCAAAGCCAAGGCGGAAGCCGTGATTGAGCGGCTTGGTGTCCCACTGCAGGTGAGTTGGGCGTGAGGGGGAGGAGGAGGCCAGCGATGTGTCCCCCAGAATCAGTGGCAGCTGGTGGCTCCATGTCAGCGGGGCAGTGGAATCCGCTCCGGATGTTAGTCCAAACTTTCAAGGAGCTGTCCAGGGTGCTGTTGCTTGAAAGTTTGAGTGGCAGGGAATGCTGGCCTTGGATGCCTGTTGCAGGGCCAGGGAAATGATTATTATATTGTATAGTCTTTTTAAGCACTGCATGCAGAATCAAAAAGGCTGGTTGTCTCTGTGTGTGTGTGTGTGTGTGCATGCATGTGGGGGGCCCTCCTCAAAGATTTAAAACAGGGATAGGGGACTTTTTTCAGTCCAAGGGGCCTTGTGGGTCACTTCCCAGGTGCCGTATGCCAGCAGTTGGCAGGGCCAAAGCCATGCACACGCTTCTTTGTTTATTGATTTGAGACATTTACGTACCGTTCAATCATTAGCATTTGCAAGTGCTGTACATAAAATAAACTATACAGAATAAAATAATAAAATCTTCACAAAACAAGCAGGAACCCAAACGCTAGCTTAAAATGCCTGCTGAAATAAGAAAGTCATGCACCTGCAGTTCAGCAAGGAGGGTGCCTGTCTAATCTCAGTTGGGAGGGAGCTCCACGTTCCCATTTGCAGAGATGCATGCATCCACATGCTCTCCCCAGCATCCGCACACAGAGTTAAACCTCTCCCCTTCTCTCTCTCTCTTTTCTCTCTCCCTCTTTCTTCTCTACTTCCCCCACGCCCAAAGTGGCAATTAGGCTTAGGAATGGGATCTTTATTTCTAAGCCTAATTGCCAAGAGAGATGTTTTCTCCATCCCCAGCCAACCATTCCACCTGATATTCTCCTGCAGTTAGTATAGATTTGCATCCATTTGGAAAGATAAAAGGCAATACCGAAATCCAAAATAATTGAATGTGCTGCTGAAATGTTCCAGGTTCGCATTCGCCAGCAAGTTTTTTATGTGTGTGTCCCCACCCCCTCATCATCCGTCAGACACAGAGTGGGGTTCAACCAGATGTCCCAGATGTCAATAGAGACACCCCCAGGCGATGAGACTTTGGCCTAGAGATGTTTTATCGATGAAGAAAAGGCGTGATTAAAAATGCCACCAATAAATAAATCAAACACAGTCAGCGATAAGACCCACAAATATGAAAATATACTTGTAATGTACTCAACAAACACACACAACAAAGAATACTGCTACAGAACGACTGGTTATAGATCCCTTTTGACCGCTAAGCCTTTTTCAAATACGCGCACTTAGTCCTAAATCCTTAGGAAAAGTTTTCTAAGCAACCTCCTTTGGGAAATGCGTGCAAGTAATTCCTCTTCTGCATTGGCAGCTGATGAGAAGTCTTTTAATTGAGCAGCTTTATTTTAACAAGTATGGGACACAGCGCCAACTGTGTCTGTCACCCCCTCTGCCCTTCTTTCCTGACAGGTCTTTGTGGCCACGGGCTCTGGCATCTACCGCAAACCTGTTCTTGGCATGTGGGATCATCTGTGCAAGAAGGTACCAGGGTAGTAGGGGGAGAGGAAGGGGGGTGAAGAGAAAGGTCTGTGTCGCTGCAGGTTTTGACTCTCATCTCCCCTGACCCAACTTTTTTCCAAGGCAAACTGTGGCCTAGCAGTGTCTTTGCAACAAAGCATCTATGTTGGCGGTGAGTCAAGCACTAGGGTTAGGGTGGGGAACTTTTTTGCTATAAAATCCTGTTGATGCACAGGAAATAGTCTATTAGGGGCCACAGCTAGTGGTGTGTAAAGACAGAGCCAAAAGTGGGAGGGGGGGAGAGAGAGAAAGAGAGAGACTCTCTCTCTCTCTCTCTCTCTCTCTCTCTCTGTCTCTCTCTGTCTCTCTGTCTCTCTCTCTCTCTCTCTCTGCTAGCCCATCCTGTCTCTACGAAGCAATTCCTAAACAGGCAGTCTGGAGAGCAAGAAGGCACTCAGGGCCACATGACATTAGGCAAAGGGCCATAGGCTCCCCACCCTAGCAGTTATGGATGCCATTCAAAGTATAATAGAAGGGTGGGGGCATGATGCACTTAGAACCTTCCTTTGGTGCGAGAGAAAATCAGTTTCAGTTTTGCACATCTTGTTGGAGGTGAAGTCCTTTCTATACTTCTCTATGCCCCAAATTTACATGGTCCTGGATGTTAGCAAGGATCTGCCACAGATCATTTGTTTCCCACCTTGTAGTAATGGATGTGTTCACCTCTGCTTTTTCCCTCCATAGATGCAGCTGGGCGTCCACCAAACTGGGCCCCAGGGCATAAGAAGAAGGATTTCTCTTGCAGCGATCGCCTGGTATGCAACAAATGCATCCCTGTTGCCTCCTGCAGCCTTTCTTAACCACAAAACTTAACATTTAGTCACTTTAGAAGCAGCTAATCTGGTTTGGTGTCCACTTTTCTCCCCCTCATCTTCCAACACTGTTGCCATCAACCTGGTTGTCAGTGGTATCTAAACAGTCCCTCCTGCTTTTACGTGATGAGATGAGATTTTTACATGATGAGATTGTTGCCATGGATGTGTACTTGCAGGATTTCGCTGTACCCTGTATCCATGGCTTTGCTACAGAAACTAAGAACCTGCTCTCTAACATCCTTAGAAAAAATCACATTTTAATCAAAAGCAAGTTTCTAGCACTCAAGATTTTTTAAAATTAAAAGCAAGCTTAATTTGTGTATTTTATTAAAACATTTATATCCCGCTTTTCCTTCTAAGGTTCAAGGTGGCAAAGTTTAAAAGTCGTCCAATGAATCTGAAAGAATCATGCCTTTTATCTCTCACTTTCTCCTTCTGTCACCTTCTCATCGTCTTCAAATACCACAAACAGTTTGGAAACCTGAACGTTAGAACCAGAATAAACTCATGCAATTCTATTTTGAATTTTGCCCAAATTCTTTCCTGAGTTAATGGAAATCACATCAACCCCTGTAGTTGCATAACTGATTTGCGTGCTGTTTTCCAGTTTTTAAACTGGCAGAGGTGGGGAAAAGCAGTTGGAGATCTTAGGAATATTTTGGCTGTATGAGCAGAGAGGAAGAGGAGCCTGTAATGAAGCATTTGAGCTGTGAAATGGGGCAGGGAAGCTATGCTGATGTGCTTTATACACAAAGGTCTTGGCTGACGTTGGCAGCCTGCAGAGAGTCCAGCAGCCAATTGCCAGCCAGCATACTTAAGCCACCGCCTGCCTGGGTACTTTGACAGATAGAAGCAGGGCCAGATGTCTTCTACACCAAATGTAGGCAAGCTTTTCAAAGACATAGTGATGCATTTCATTTGGTATGGAACTCAGCAGCCTGAGGATGCTGGCTTTCTCTTTTTAAAACAAGTCACTAACCCTCATGCTGCAGGGGAAAAATGCAAAATGTGTAGGCAGGGAAGCCTCAGAAGTCAGCAGGGGATTAAGAAGAGAAGCTAAGTACTTCAGTGCCTACCTTATCCCTTCTGTGTGGTCACTGTCCTTGTGGTCCACCTATCTGGAGTCATCTGTTTTTACTATTTGAATTTCCCAGTCCTAGATACAAATTCTTAGGAAAATTTAGAAGCAAATCATACAAGATGAACAGGGTAAGATGCAAATTGCACGTACTTTATGTACTTTGTTTTGGCCATGGAACGTGTGCGTTCTGGATGCCAAGAGTACAAGCAGTTCTCATCTGCTCACACTTCTGGCTCCTTCCCCCACATTAACGGCTCTCCTTCTGTCCATCCTCACAGTTTGCACTGAATGCTGGGCTTCCTTTCCGCACCCCAGAAGAGTATTTCTTGGGCTGGAAGGAGGCACTCTTTGCACTCCCCAACTTTGATCCGGTGAGTAATTTTTTCAAATGTCTTGTAAAGCTGGGTCCCTTCAGATTCCATTCACATAGAGTTGGGCTTCATTTTTTGAGGATTCACATGTCTTCTTTTGTAGTCTATAAAACTGCCTTATCAGGTAAGCAAGTATTATTATCCAAATTGCAGGTTGATGGGGGTGGGGGTGATTTGAGTGTGAGAAAGTCTTGCCTAGGACCACCTAATGAGTTCGCGGCAGAGGTGAGGTTCAAATTGGGAAATTCTGATGATCCCCAGCTATTTCTTAGTCCTGCAGTCGGGAACCTCTGGCATTCCAGATATTTATTGGACTGCAACTCCCATCACCCCTAGCCAGCAGGGCCCATGGTCAGCGAAGAGAGTTGTAGTCCAACAACATATGGAGAGCTACAGGTTCCCTGCCCTTGCTCTAAGGCATCCCCATTTCAAAGCATTACTGAGTCTGGGCCCTCTTTATGGAGGACAAGTGGGGGTATATTTCCTGCCCAAAAGAATCCCTGTATGTGCTTCTGGAGGAAGTTGCTGAAAAGGTTTGCCTGTTGCTGCATAAATGCAGTGTGTGGTGTCCCACTTCCAAGACTTGTGGGAAGCTGAATGCAAAAATACGTTGCGTGCCAGAATGTCATCTGCCTACTCAGAGCACTGTTTAAAAAAGGAAAGCTGTGTGGGTGGTGGCACCAGAAGCACATCTTAAACTGTGGCCATGAAATGGGCTTGCCTGCTAGTCAGTGGAACAGCTTTTGAGCCAACATTTGTGAAATTTAGCCTAGAAAACCTATATGTAATTCTTCCACAGTTGTACATTTTCACACGATTTTAATGTCTTTATTCCTGTTAAAATGTGTGCTTTCCCTACCCACTGAAATTGAGCCCAGTGAGATCTGGCAGACTGCAAAAGCAAGGAGTCTGGCAACCACTTAATGGGCACAATCATAATAGTATTATATACAGCATCTGAGTCTATATATTTTTTATTATTATTATATTAACAAATGTACTTATTGTCATTCCCCTTCCCCCAACACAGCGGGCACTGGACCCCAAGGCAAAGCTGTACGATCCCCCAGATGCTTGCCTGACCTCGCCCTCCCCAGAGCTGGTTGTGGCTGTCGGCTTCCCTGCTGGTGAGTGACCACTCACACTCTTCTCCAGGTTCCATTTCCAAAATGCAGTGCTTTTTCTTTTTTTAAATCAGTGGGAGAAGAGTGGTGAGCAAAAGGTTAGCCCTTCCTCCAGTTTCGAGATAGGTGCCAAATCCAATGAAACCTGATGCCCTTCCCTGGGAAGTTTCTTTAGGCTTTCGAACCCAATTCCTGATAGGAGCTCAGGGTTTCTGTTTGGCTTTTTGCATGCTAAAGCCAGAGCCAGCTTCACCCACAACTATTCTTCAAGCTTTGTTCTCCCTTGGTTAGCCAAAAGGCTGGGGAAATTAGGCTGAGTGTAAGGAGAGCCCTGCCAGATCAGGCCAATGGTGCACCATAATCCAGCATCCCGTTCTCGCAGTGGCCAACCAGATGCCATGGGGAAGCCCACAAGCAGGACTTCAGCACAACAGCCCTCTCCCCTCCTGTGGTTTCCAGCAACTGGTATTCAGAAGCCTTTGACAATGGCGGTCGAGCACAGCCATCATGGACGTTCTACTTTTGCTGGAGGAGTTTATGCTACACAGCAGTAGAACTCTGAAATAAGTCACATTTCCTGACAAGGGTGGATTCTCCAGAAGGAGCAGGGGGGCCTGAGGCTGAAGCTGCCTCTTTGGCTCCTTCCTCTGGTGGGCACCAACCGCCATTAGGCAGATAGGTTGGCAAATCCAGAGAGAAAAGGATGATAATCAGGGATGTTGCAAGGATGGCAGAGGGCAGCTGAATGAAATTGTGTTTAACGCAGGGACATTTGAGCAAGGCCTATGGTGCTGCAGCTGTCCCTTGGGCTCTCCAAAATGCCTGGAAAACCCTGCTCTACCCTGTTTATGCCTCCAGCTTTTAACACCCAACAACTTCCTTTTTTTTCTCCCACTCCAGCTGGCAAGTCAACTTTTTTGAAGCAATACTTGGCCTCTGCTGGTTATGTCTATGCCAACCGGGTAAGTAGGAGGCTACGACCGCAATCCTAACCCCACTTACATGGAAGTAAGCCCCATTGAATTCAAGGGGACTTCATTTCTGAGGAGACATGGTTAGGATTGTGCTGCGTTTGAAACATATCTCCTCCCTCCCTCCCTGCAGGACACACTTGGATCGTGGCAGAAGTGCGTGGCCACGTGCCAAGCTGCACTGCAGGCAGGAAAGAGCGCAGCAGTGGACAACACCAATCCGGACTTGGAATCGAGACGCAGGTGAGGCCTTTTCCGTGAACACACGTGATTACATTGCTACCCCGGTAAGATGGAGCATCCAGAGTTCTCTGAAAAACCATCATGCCTCTTCCCCACCAGGTACATAGAGTGTGCCAAGGAAGCAGGTGTTTCCTGCCGGTGTTTCCTTTTTACCACCTCGTTGGAACAAGCCAAGCATAACAACAGAGTGAGTATTTAGCCATTATGAAGATTATGAAAGGGTTTGGGCTCCTTTTCTCCAGCGGAGGGAGCAGGTCACCTGTTTGAACTCCCGTTCCCTCTCCCATTCTTCCACTTTCTCCCTAGTTATAGAGAAATAAATCAAGATTGCAAAAGGATTTTCTTTCTCAGCTGATGAGCTTTATGAGCCAAACTGTAAGGCCGTTATTTGCCGAGAGATGATGTGCTCTATTATTGTTGGGCTACAACAGACATGTTGCCTTGTTTGGCAGCCCTTAAACAAGCCACCTTTTGTGAGCCAGGTGCCATGCTGGCTAATTTAAATCATTTAGCAAATGAACATGACCTGAGGCAGCCTTTTTTAATTATTATTACATTTATACCCTGCCTTGCTTTTCATGACAGCAACCCAAGGCAGCTTACATATGGTTCCCAGGTGGTCTCCCATCAAGGCACTGATCAGACCTGACCTTGCTTAGCTTCAGCAGGGAGTTGGCCTTATGTCCCTTCAGACATAGCCTTTCCCAACCTTTGGATCCCCAGATGTTGCTAAAGTTCCTATTATTCCTGGCCATCAGCTATGTGTCTGGGACTGATGGAAGTTGTAGTTAGACCCAAAGGTTGGGAAAGGCTACCCTGAGGTTTAGGTGAGATGGCTGGATTCAAATCAACACATCAGGTAATAGTTATGGGATAGGGTGGCAGCACACCATGATCACTCTAGCTCAGGGGTGGGGTGGAGTGGGGTGTATCTGCTGTCCTCAGTCTAAGGTCGTGTGAGTGATGGGGGGGCACACCCACTTTTGGGTTTGGCCCTGCCCATCACAGAAAAAGGTACTCCATCCCTGCTCTAACTCAACAGCCTGTATATAAATTGCCTGTCCCCCAGAAATGATGTGCAGCATTCTTAATCCGCCCATCTGACAGTCGGAGGTATCATGTGCTCTGAAAGTGAACTCTGTTCATTTGGCTACTGTACCTAGTAGGAAAAAAAGAGAGGAGGAAATACCAAGTGCTTGGGGAAAGGGTTGATGCAGGCCTGATGTGTTTCAGAATAGTCCTCTTTTGTTCAGTTAGGGGTGCCTTCCTGGTTTTCTAGCTGCTTTTCTCCTGTGCCTAGTAATCACAGAGCATCCTTCATGAATTTATCCAGTCCTTTTTGAAAGCTGTTTAGCCTACCAGCCAACACAATATCCAGGTTAACTATGCACGGTAGGAAGAACTTCTGCCTTTAACTGGCTGCCTCAGGAGCAGGTTCCTGCAGTTCTTCATGCTCCCTTATTAACCGATTGCTCAAAAGGGGACTATCGCCGTGTCTTGCTCAAGACAGCAGCACCCAACAAGACTAGAGAGCTCACTCTTTCTTTTTCATTTCAGTTTCGGGAAATGACGGAAAAGGGGCATGTGCCTGTGAACGATATTGTCCTGAACAGCTATAAGTGAGTTGCTGAATGTCCTAGAGAGGGGAGGGGAGCAGAGCTTGCAGTGGAGTGGGAGGTGCTGTTTCTGGGCAGCCACCCCCCTTTTGCTGGGTCCTTGTCCATGTCCTCTGAAGAATGGAGAATACAGTAGGGCCCTGCTTTTCAGCGTTCCGCTAATACGGCAGCTTTCAATTAGAGTAAGGCCCCACTCATATGGCGCTTGTTCTGCTTTTACGGCGTTTTTTGGGTGTTGGGCACCATTCTATTGAATGAGTTCTGCTTTTCGGTGGGGGTCTGGAACATAACCCGCCATATGAGTGGGGCCCTACTGTAGCTCTCCTGGAGTAGAATTGCAAAGATACACCTATTACAAATTTAGCAGCATTGTATTCTTGCATTAGAACTATATATTGTCGTTTTGCTATGCACATATAAACAAGCAAGTTACTTGCTCTCATGGTTGTGTGGCAAAGGGGACAATAGCCTGTTTTGAACTTCAGCATGGAGATGAATTAACTGTGTGGGGATAGATATCTCTCCCTTCCTTGTGGCCTTTATCTCTACTCCATCTTGAAACTCCTTTCCGTCTCCTTCTTGCATCATGAAAATACCACAGCCAAGTAAAATTATATGCAGTTAATACTAATTTAGTTCCAGGATAAGGACCTATTTAGAGTCCTAAATAGGCTCTATCTTTGAAACACCACTTAACTATATTTCTATTTGACAGGAATAAGTATGTGGAACCCGCATTGGAGGAGGGTTTCTCTGAAATCCTCAAGATTCACTTTGTGCCTCAGTTCACCGATTCTCAACTAGAGTCACTGTACCGGCAATTTACAGAGGGGTGACGGTACCCCACTATTTGCACCCATCTGACAGAGAGCCTTTTTGAAATGTTCCTCTATGGCCAAAGAAGGCATGCTTACAAAGTGTGAGAGCTCCCCCTGCTGGTCAAAGGGGAACCTTGCTTTGGGCTGTGGACCATCCTCAGGCTGTTTGAAAATGGGAGTAGAGACTAGTATATGATTCCCCCTTCCCCTATGAAATAAAGTTATCGAACTCAAAACTGCTGTTCTGTTTTTTCAGGGATGAGCTATTGACTTCTTCTCCCCCAAAAAACCATATCAGGGGCTTATATTAAGTCTTTTCCCTCCCACTTTTACTTTTGGAAACCACTTTGCCCTTGGACTAGAGTATCTAAAATGTTAGGAAACACTTGGAGAGGGACAAAAGACTGATGAAAGGCTAGCTCTTCCAACAGAAGAAGCCCCAAACTGGTCATGCCTAACCTTCCTAACAGAGCTAAAGTTGCACACCAAATAAGGAGGGTTGACAGGAATAAATGCAAAGCTGACTGCTTAGATCTACCTGAGGAAAGCATCATGTTTTTAGTAGGAACCACAGAGCAGGCAGCTTCAAAGAGGCCAAGCAAACTTTAAAAAAGGTTTCTGAAACATCAGGGATCCTTATGCTGCTGCTTCTTGCCCTACCCATTTAAACACAGGGATTCTCCCAAAAGGTTTATTTTACAAAAACATAATAATAAAAGAACAACCATTCATACACACATCTTGAGCTACTCTCAAAAGGCCATCATGATGTGTCCATGGTCTCTCCCTCTGGAAAACAAAAAGCAGAAGTGAGATGGAAGAACATGCCGCCACCCTGCCATCCCCAAGAATCTTGGAGGTCTCTCCCTGCAAGCAAAGATCACCACCCCACCTCTCATGAATTTCGAGAGGCCCCAGTTGTAACCGTTCAAATTAGCAGGACTCCTCTCATGAGATAAACCAGTGGACATGAAGTGGACCCAGTTCGATATAGCAAGCGCATCCTATAGGCTGGAGTGCCATCCTGGCAAAGGCAGCCAGCATCAATCACAAGGTTGTGCACACGCATGTGATAGCTAACTCCTCCCCCAGTCATTGATAGAATGCCGCTTGTTTTGTACTCAATTCGTGCAAGGGTCTAGAAAGCTGTAGAGCAAGGAAGGAAAACCTGTGGTCTTCCAGGGCAAGTACAACCACAAAGCTGCTACAGCAGGCAAGAAATGCAGATTAAAGACTGGCAGGCACCACCACCATTTTTCAAAAGTTACTGTTACATCTCTGCCACACCCCACCCAGAGCAGGTTGCTCGCTAGGCTCTTGGGGGAGAAACTTGTGCTGTGACCTCTGCTTTACAACTAAAAACAAATGCCATTTTACTCTACTCACACTTTCATTATTTTCTACTTGCATATGTCTCTTGCAGGTACTGGAAATAGAGGGTTGGGAGGAATAGGAGGGGGTGAAGAGGAGGCAGACTGTGCTAAGCTGTGCAGAAGAATCAACACTTGAGAGTTCTCATATTTCTCCATCCTCCGCCCTACACTTTTTACACCCATCCCACAGGTTTTCTCTTATTCTGATCCTGTGAAAGTCATCCTGTGCCCTCTAACTACTGCAGCCCACCCTCAGAACTGACTTTCTGGGTCCCCAGCCTTTAGCATAATTTGTCAACACATGCATTACACCAGGATTCAGGAAAACAAAATAAAACCAGGCCTATTCTTGGCCCCTTTTAATTATGAGCAGAATATCATGATCGTTATTCTGGGAAATACAATGGACTTTTCAGTGGATATGGAGACACTGAACATATCCCATGAATAACTTTGCATGCCCAGGCTGGGACTGAACATTTTTGGAAGATTTTTCAGGATGGATAGGAGGCAAAAGTATATACATGAAACTCAAGACTGCACCAAAGACTGCAGCCCCCATGTCAAGTTCTCTTCCTTTTCAGTCAGGCTTGCATGCAGTGTTTTCCCCACTCCTGCACCTCCTCGCTGCCGCTGGTAGGGATTGGGAAAGAACATTCTAAGTCTGGCTAAACATTTTGGGCAGGCAGAGGGTGGGGGAGGAAGAAGAGAACCCAACACATGTCTGCCATTTTTGGCAGAAGCACCACATTGAGCATTGTGAAGTTCCACCCTCACAAACCTGAATACACATCAAAGTATTCACTGGATCACATCAAAACAAGAGTCTAAGAGACTGTTCTGTTTTTGAGAAGTCGTTCTCAACAGCTTTGACCAAAACAGAGCCCTCCATTTTTGCAAGTGCCTCCTGGGTTTTTTTTGTGACAGGAGTCCTATGCTTCAAAAGCTAGAGTGAGAATGGCCGGGCTGTCCCCAAGAGGAGGTGAGCCCAGCTCAGGGAAACTTACAATCCATACCTCCCCCAATCGTCACTTACTGAGTTCATTGAACATGAAGGCATCCTGGTACTCTTTCATGTACTGAGTGGAACGTGACTCATCCAGAAATAGCGAGTACACACGCTTGATGTCATCCACCTGAACCTCTGTGCCCTGTGGATGGGAAGGGGGCAGGTCAGTGTTCCCAGCAGGAGAAGAATGCATAAACCCCAGGACAAGAGAAGTAAAGTTTCACACAACAAGACCTGGAAATCAGAACTGAGGACTCCCAGTTTCCAAACTGTCCTTGCTTTATGCCCCTTAACCCCTCTTCAAGATCTTGGGGGGTCCTGATGAGAGATCCCATTGCTTGTCCAGCTCCCAGCACTTCCCCTTAATACAGCCTTCACCTACCTGGTGCCCTCCAGATGTTTCTGGACTACAGCTCCAAATTGGAAGTGTAATCCAAAACATCTGGAGGGCACCAGGTTGGCGAAGGGTGCCCTAACAGAACCAAGATGTTCTTACTCCCAATTCCAATCCAAGAGCAGACACAACTGGCAATTTGTGACCCTCAGCTTTGGATCACTTTAAGCCACGTGATTTTACGTTACTGTAAACTGTCCCGAGCAGTAGGCATTAGAACAGGTGTGGGGAACCTTTGGCCCTCCAGTCATTGCTGAACTACAACTTCTATCATTCCTGGCCATTGGCCATGCTTGCTGGGGCTGATGAGAGTTATAGTTCAAGCAACATCTGGAGGGCCAAAGGCTCCCCACACCTGCTGTAGAATGGGATAGACATTTTTATAATTGGTAAATAAATACATTTACAGAAAAAGAAGCTCCTGGCATGCATAAACACTAGGGCCCATAGTGTGTGTGTGGGGGGGGGGGTGTTGGGAGTTGCAAAGAAGACTGAGGAAGGAGGTGGGGAGGGAGAAAAAGCAAGGATTTCTTGGCCATTTGACAATGTGAAGCACTGGAACTTTATCCATCTGTTGGAAGCCATTTGACACCAGGGTGCCAGACTAGGGTCAGAGCTCACCTTCCTCTTGCGACACACCAGGTTGGCTGCCGTGATGAGCTGGATGGCATAGCGCAGGGAGGTCTCCAAGCCGATGCGGGTCAGGACTGTGTAGGCATCTTCATTCATCTCAACATCTTCCTCCTCACACCTGCAAGACAGACTGCAGCTCGGAATACAGAAAGCCTTCTCAAGGTGCAGAGGAAGATGCCAGAGCAACAACAACATGGCAGGAGCATCCTTCCAAGGCAGGACCTGCGGCATTCAGCCCACTCACCGGATTTTAAGGATCTGCTTGGTCTCCTTGTCGCTGTAGGGGGAGGTCGAGATGATGAGCATACGATCCAGCAGGTCAATAGGGATGCCGTGGGGGCTCTGGTAGTTGGTGCCACGAATCCTACATTGAAGAGGGCAAACCATGACTGAGACAGCTGAAGGACCACAGTTCCTGCAGTCTGGTGGCAAGGGATCCTCTCTAGATAGCAGGCATACCCTCCCTCTGTGCAGGGCAGGATCCCAGTATCGCTGCCACATTCCACCCAGCTACATAGAACAGTGCCTCCAAAAGCCACAACTTGATACTAACAACTTCTCTTAAGTCTTTCTGTGACTTCATTCGCAACAACTAGCATCTCCATCTCCTCTCCGCAATACACCAGGGCTGGGGTACCTGTGGCACTCCAGATGTTGGTGGACTACATCTCCCAACATCCCTGACCATTGGCCATGCAGGCTGGGGCTGATGGGAGTTGGAGTCCAACAACAGCTGGTAGGCTACAAGTTCCCCAATCCCTACAATACAACATCCCCAACCCACAAGACATCCTCCCACTGTGCCCTTGTCCACCAACACCCTGCACACTTCCTTGACTGCACAGAGAAAAGCCCAGTACAGACTCCTCTGCCAGTGAATAATGATCTGAGCAGGACATTCAGTAGCAAGAGGAAAGCTTTCAGTGCACAGATGCACACGCTAATGATGTGAGAAAGAACATGTGCAGCTATATCATCTGCTCACAGAATTTGGGTCACTGTGAAACAGAACTTTGATCTGCAGCTAATCAACCATGATGGGCACTACCATCCCTGGTGCCCAATTGCCCAGCGATTATTGGGTCAACTCCTGCCCCACGATGAACTCTGCCAACCTGGTGATGCCTCGGTTGGTAGCCATGATGAGGACAGGTGCCATGTCACTCTCCAGGGCCCGGTTCAGGAAGGAGAAGCACTCAATGTCCAGCATGTGGACCTCGTCAATGAATAAAACCTTGAAGGGAAATGGGAAGAAATCAGAAGTTTGCAGGGGAGAAAAGATTAACATCGCCCACCCACACTCAAGCCAGAGTGAAGCTTAGAAGAAGACAGCACGGAGCATGCAATACACCCTCTAAAACAGAACTCACCCCTGGGATCACCTCAGCCTTGCCTTCCTCTCGCCACTCAGCTACCTTGGCATTGATCTGCTCTCGCACTTCGGATTTTATCTCACCTGTGTCACCTGGGAGCAGACACAAGTTTGGGAAGGGAGAGGGAAGGAGCATTAGCTGCTTTTTTGAATATTCAGTTGCTCCCCTATGCAGCTATAATGCCTGAAAAAATGAACAAATGACTCATCTAACTCCAGGACAGACTCTCAAAATTATTATTTTAATACCAGATGAGAGAGAAAGATATGCCCACCCTTTTAGTTGAAAGTACCCTGCATTGGGATATTCACTTCACATTTTAGGCTCTGGTCCCAAGATCACTGTATACAACATCTCAGGCTATTCTGAATGGCAAAAGCATAAAAGAGGTCTTAACGTATTTTTATCCTGCCTTTCATCCAAGGAACTCATACTGACATACATGGTATACTCTCACACATACACACACACACACCACACACATACACTTTATTCAATGTTTTTATTTATGAGGATGATTTACTGCTCCTACTTCCAAAGCATCTTCAGGGGGAAAGTCTCACAATTCCTACATTAATGTGAGCCTTTCACACTGCAGGCACCTTTGACTTGCTCCATCCCAGGCTCAAGCCCTGTAATATCACCTACTGTAAGGAGGCTTACATGGTACCTACAATGTTATCTTTTCAGCACCAGGTGAAGATCTCTTGTTTCCACAGGCTTTTAAAATAAATGTAGCATTTAATTTGCATTGGTTTTATTCTATGTTGCCTGTGGTTGCATTTTTAATTGAATTTTTAATGATGTAATTTTAAGTGAATGATGTTTAAGCTGCCCTAAAAAAGTTTTTTTGAAGAACCAGATATAAAAGTTTGAAAAAACAAAATAAATAATTCCTAAACTCCTTATATTATAATTCTTATAATTCAAATATCTTTTGAAAAGATTTTAAAAATAAAAATACTTGTCTTATAATTTATCTTTCACCATATTGGACTGTTGCAGACTGTCTTTCATACTGGTTTGTGTGAAAAAAAATTACAAAGGCTCACTGTTGTTATATGGCTTCAAGTTGATTATGACTTATGGCGACCCTATGAATCAGCGACCTCCAGTAGTATCTGTTATAAACCACCCTGTTCAGATCTTGTAAGTTCAGGTCTGTGGCTTCCTTTATGGAATCCATCCATCTCTTGTTTGGCCTTCCTCTTTTTCTACTCCCTTCTGTTTTTCCCAGCATTATTGTCTCTTCTAGTGAATCATGTCTTCTCATGATGTGTCCAAAGTATGATAACCTCAGTTTCATCATTCTAGCTTCTAGTGACAGTTCTGGTTTAATTTGTTCTAACCCCCAATTATTTGTCTTTTTCACAGTCCACGGTATGCGCAAAGTCTCACTACCCTACATAAAAAGAGATGATGAACTGCTACATTAAGAATGAGAACCCTCCAAGTATAGGTTTCCAGTGCACTACTTCCACTTCCCTCCGTCCCTCCCTATCATCATACCAGAGAAGAGTGCAAGGAAGCCCTGCGTGCGACTGTTGATGACATCAATTTCATGTAGCGAGACAGTGTGCACTACTTCCTTGCGCTTCTGCAGCTCTCCGTCAGGGCATTGCACAAACTTTGTCTGGTACAAAAAATACAGGCAGTTAAAGACCTGGATGCTGCCCAGCCCAGCCCCATTAATCTTTGAGCTTGGGGCAGAAAGCACTTGCAGAATGGGTACGTATGAAGCTGCCTTCTGCTGAATCAGACCACAGGTTCATCTAGATCAGCAGTATCTACTCTGACCAGCAGCAACTCTAGAAGGGCCCTCCAGGTGTTGCTGGACTCCAACTCCCATCAGCCCTCACCAGCATGGCCAAAGGTAATGGATGGCGGGAGTTGTAGGGCCACAGGTTCCACATTCCTGCTGCATGGGCTAGGTCTTTCCTAGTCCAACTGCCCAAGATTCTTTTACCTGGAGATATTGGGAGTGGAACTGGAGAGCTTCTGCAGGCAACGCAGGTGCTCCGCTGCTGAGCTATGGCCTGTAATGACTGCAAAGATCACACCGTGGAAGCTGCAATCCATTTCCCTTCCCCAGCTGAGCCTTGGGCTCTATGTAACCACACTCATTTGTGCCTCTCACCCCCATGGCATTACCTGTGAACCCATGGCATCATAGTCTCGTGCCCGGGTAAAGGAGCGTCCTAGTTTGGTGATCTTCCCCGTCGCTTTGTCAATGGTAATGACATCCCTGTAGAAACAGAAAGAAGGAATCATTAGGATTGGGCCCTACCATTTGGCTCTGGGTGGAAGACACTTTACAAAAAAACCACCCACCCATGATCGCTTCAGGAGAGTGAGCTAATTTCCCTTTTCTACCCACACCTGAAACAAGAGTTAAAGAATGCTTAGAAGAGTAGGTCTTCTTTCTTCATGCTTATGGATGGCGAGAAACCTACCCTACACTAATTAGGTTTCAACAAATCCACCAGCCAGGACAATTATGGCAACAGGCCCTCCCTGCTCTGGTGAGGAAATGCAGTGATAGCAAGGCTTTTTTTTTTACTATTGTTTGTGATGAAATTCAAAAGGTATGGAGATAGAGGAAGCTGAATCTAGTCACTGTTCAGCATGCATAAAACCTGAGCTGCATAGCTTCATCAAACACTATCTGTGTTGATAAATTCATTTGATATCATTGCACTATTATGGTGGAATTGGACTTCGCAGCTGGCAACTGGAAATGAATACTTGGCTACCAAGCTGAGCCATAATTTATTCTGTTATAGAGAAATATCGCTATATGTGCATTCTGTAAAATAGCCAACACCTTTAGAGGTTTTTTGTGGGTTTTTGGGACAAGACATAGACTGTTGGACTTCAGGCCTTCCCAAGCAATGCTATCTCTTAGCCCACTTTCAGGTAATGGCCTGCCACCTGCTCCTCTTCTTGACTCACCCCCATCCCCACAAACCTCAGATACATTGCAGTGACAAGTCGACTCTTGACATGTCACACACATCCCCATAAACAAGCCATCCACGATGGATCACCAGGTCTTCTTAAAGCTTCCCGTATGCCATTCCCCAACAATGTTTATTTTCACCACTCCTTCAGCATTAGACTCTGTGGACCTTCCTCATCTGGACCTTTCCTGCTTCAATTTATCACCGGTGCGCTTCCCAGTTGCCCACAGGAACCAGTAATCTCGGCTTCCTCCACTGATATCAGACAGAACAAGAGCCCAAACTCTCTGCACCCTTCCCCACTCCCCACCTGTGCACCCAACCCTGGCTCACCCAGCCTGCACTTTCTCCTTGGTCAGTGACTCGATCATCTTGGTGCCCAAGTCATAGATGGTCTCCATCTCGGTTGTCTTCAAGGTCAGCTTCCCCACCTTAGCACCCTGCAACAGGGAGGAGACAATCAACAACCTCCAGTGCTTGCTACCTTGATAAATAGGCTGCATCACACAGCGCCATCGTCACTGGGCAAATGGACCATGGGCAGCCCACCATCTTCCCCACATGACACTCCACCCTCAACTCACAGTGCCAGTTGCTGGGCGATCTATTTGGATCTCCACCACTTCACCTTCAATTATTTCTGTTTCCTCCCTGCAAGAATAACAGGATAAAACTGGTCTCTGCAGATAAGAAGGTAGAATGCGGAATACTCTCCCATCAGAGTCCCCTCTCACAACTGGTGGAAATATAATTTCAAAACCAGTCAAGGAATCCATAAGCCCTGCTTCTCTGTGAATTCCCACTCCTCAGCCAGGGAATGCAAGACTCTGTACTCTTTTTTAAAAGAAATGTTATATCACATTATCAGTTAAGACAGCATGAAAAGCCACATACAAAATATTACAAAAGCCAAAGAGTAAAATAAATCAACAAGCATGTTACTGCCCAATTTCCCACAATTGCCTAGTTTGTCAAAGTTTCCTAAAATCCTTATTGTTGATTCCCTTCGCTTCAATTTTAATCTTCTAGGGCCCAGTCTCAACTTCCTGTTCTAGAACCCCAATCTACCCCAAAGGAAACAAAAGGCCTCCAGCAGGCTTCTCACTTGATGCGGACACCAATGGAGCGCCGGAAGGCCTGTGTCAGTGCCTCGGTCTTGCTCATCTCCAAGGAGAAGATCTCACTGCCGGCAATGGCTGTGAAAGGCGTGTCAAGGCCCAGTGCCTGTGCCATTCCTGAGACAGAGGAAATATCGATTGATTGATTGCATTTATATGCTGCCTCATAGCCGAAGCTCCCTGGGCAGTTTACAACAATTAAAAAAATTAAAAGCAAGAAATGACAGCTTAGTTATGACACAGGTGAGAGAATTAGGCAAGAGTCCCAGGCGTGTCTTGACCCAGTGATACAGGAGCCCAGCAACTCAAGAGAAAGGAACCACAAAGTAGGAGACCTTTAAGCTTGTACAGATATCCCTACATAAACTATCAGCAGACCTCTTATGGTTTCCAGCATCTTCCCCCTTACCCATGGCAATGGCAGTTTTCCCTGTGCCTGGCTGACCAGCAATCAGGACAGCCCGGCCAGCAATTTTGCCCTCCTTGATCATCTCCAAGATCACGCCAGCAGCTCGACGGGCAGCCAATTGGCCTACCATGCCCTGGGACACCTAGCCAGCCGGGGGAGAAAACACAGTGAAGAAACAGGAAAACCAAAGTGTCCCACATTTTTGTTCTTTCTTCATTTCCACACTCACAGGCACATATTCCTCTCAAATGTATACTCCCCACCTACCCTGTCCCCTCTCATTCCCACTCTGTAATATCCCCTAGTTATTCATCTTTTTACTTTACCTTGCCCTCCCTGTAAATTCACAAATATATCACATAGCTACGTAAAGGCTTATGAACCTTACATTAACATCTGTCGTTTTTGTTCTAGCTACTTGTATTCAGAGTTTCTTCTCTCCCCCTCTCCATCTTTCCCTCCTACATAGATAATGGAGAGGAAATTAGCAAATCTGTGTATTTCAGATGTTGGTAAATCTTCTACTTTCAATAGCAAGTGCCTGGACCAAAGACATAGCAGAGTGAAGGTGTACAAATTAAAAACCAGGAAGATTTAACACTTCCAACCTTGTCTACCATCTACTTGTGGATGTTCAAGTGATTGCAAAGAACAGATGCTTCAGATTTTTACATGTGTAGAAAAGCTCCCTTATATTATACAAGCAATCCCAAATATAAGCCTCTCTACACACACAGGTGCACACAAACAGTCTTCTGCTTGTATACATACTGAAAGCTCCAAGTACTCAATTTTTTCTCATTTGATCAGGTTTTACCATTATACATATGCACCAATCCCACAACTCCCCAAAAACTTTCTCCAGATACCTGTCTGGGTTCCAACGTATCATCTAAGCCAAGCCCTCTAATGTGGGAGTGGGCACCTACAGGACAGACAGACAGACAATTTAGAAGGTCATTGAGCCACAAACTCATCTACCCTTGCTCTGCCCCTGATCAAGTGTTCTTTTTAAGGTATCCATTTCCATGGAGAGAGCAGCATAATCTACAATAAGGGACTTGACGAGACGTCTCTGGACATTTGCCTGAACACATGAAAGTTAAAAGCACAGAGTGAGCCCCAATGTTGCTGTACATGGGGGCTCCAATCAGTTGAGCAAAGCACTTCTATACACATTCAACTGAACATAAGAACATGCTTAGAAAGGCCTCTGTGCAACTTGGAATCCTGATAAGGCAGGGTTTCCAATTGCATGAAGGCTTCTAAGCATGTTTGGTGAAGTGTGCAAAGCCCCCTTCAGACCTTCACACTCAATGTGCATGCCCCCATCCCTTTACACACCTTTAACCTGCACATGCATACACTTTTAACCTTCATGTGTTCAAATACCTGAAGAGGCCTATTGGCATATGGGGGAGAATGGATGCTAACCCAGGACAAGGAACTCACCAATTCGTTCAATCCGGGTGACATCCCGAACTTCAGGGACCTTAGTAGCCTGAAGAAGGAGAGAATTTCGTGAGACTTACCCAGATTCAAATGTAAACTGACATGTTTTGGAGAGATTTACACTATGATTCACGTCTACAGTTAAGTCATGCAACTGGGCATGTTGGAAAGAAGCCAAAGAGAAAATCACAACTCCCTGCTCCATATCCCTTTCAAACCAATAGGAAACACCATGTTGGTATATCAGACCTTACATGACACATGTGACATAAGAATCTTGGCTGGTTCACATGTGTCCTTGATATCCAAAGCCCATTGTGCAAAATGAGTGATTACAAATCAAAACACAAACTTGCTAATTGCAATGTGGCACTCCAATCTGAAGATGTTTACCACAAAATCAGTTCACACATTTGAATGAGAGTTCCCAAGTGCTGAATACAGAGAAAGACAAAATCATAAAACTGTAAAAAAATAACATTTGTGTGCTCATTTACAAGATTTGCATGAGAGTCAGCACTTAACAGCAGCATAGTGGTTGCAGTAGGGGGGGGGAACTAAGTTTAAATCCCCCATTCAACCATGAAACTCACTGCATGATCCTGGGAGAGCCTGTCTCAGATTAATCTACTTCACTGGGTTGTTAAGAGGGTAAATTTGGGGAAGGTGGATGTATGCCACCCTGAGCTCCTTGGAGGAAAACCGGGCGGGGGGGGGATACACGAAATAAGACAGTTCTGTTTGGAGTAGGGATGGGAGACCTGTGGCCCTCCAGATCTTGGTGGACTACTACTCCCACCATCCCTAACCACTAGCTAAGCTGGTTTGGACTAATGGGAGTTGGAGTCTAACAACTTTTGGAGACCCACACAGATTTCCCCATCCCTGAAATATGAACGATGAAGTGTCGGAGACAGCGACCACGCATCGCACTGAGGAAAATAGAGCGGGGGGGGAGGACTCTCTAGACCTCCCTCCTCAAAAGTTCCGAAGAGGCCAGACGATTCACATCGTGTGCATGGTGGTGGGGATTAATCCGGGTCTTTTTCTGGAACAGAAACGAGGTTGTCGCTCACCGCGGCTGTTGCCATGCTGCTGCTCCACTCTCGCGCCGTCTCTAAGCACCAGCCTCCCCAACAGCTTCAGGAGACTGGGAGAGGAAGCCGGAAACAGGAAGCAGACCTAGTGAACGGGTACGCTCTAGTTGACCTCTATTATCGTTCCGTACTCCGGCCCGTTCCTCCCTCCTTCGAGGCTCCCTTATGCCAGCCTTCCCCAATCTGGTGCCCTCCAAAAGTTTTGGATTACAGGTCCGATGGCCGTGCTGGCTGGAGCCGATGAGAGTTGTAGTCCAAAACATCTGGAGGATACAAGTCACGATCAACTCATCCTCCGATAACCTCATGTTTAGAACTCCTTCCATGCATATCTTGCCCCAGAGACACAGTTCAGTTCCTGCTCCCGACACATTTTATTCACGCTGCCATAAGAACATCGCACTATCGATTCAGTGATACAGCTAGTTTTACTGAACAGGGGACGGGGAATCGGAGGATGGAAGAGATTTCATATGGGGAGTTTGGTTCGTAGCTCAAGAACATGGGTCTTTTTCGCTCTTGAACAATTCTAATTGTTGTCTACCTGCAAACACCTCCAGTGCAGGGCATGCTGTTTTCTACTTTTCTTGTATGTAAGACAAATATATAACCTACATACATTTAATTTTGAGTTTCAATTCCAGTAGACGTTGTTGCGTTTATCTGCAGCACAGCAGAAAACTAGAGGCTGCAGTGTGATGTGTATTCCCACAATGGGCTGTGCTAAATGGAAACTGTATTTTGAACATATTTTCTCTGTCTCAGTTAAATGGAGAAAATAGCTGACAATTCTTATGTAACTGGCTGGCTTTGTAACTGCTTTGTGCATTTCCCAGGATCCAGAGGGACCCTGCAAGGATTATTGTTTCCCCAAAGTTTCATATTCCTCTGTAGAACGTCGCCTTCTGAGAATTTATGGCTACTCCACTCCGGCAGACAAACATTCCCTCTTTGAGATAAAAATGACCTCTTTCATCCCTATCTTTACAGCCGTTGGCTTCTGTTCTATTTATTTGTTAAGTTTATATCCCACCCCTCCTCCCACAAGAAGCCCAGGATTTATCTGAATTTTTTGTTCATTTATGGACTAAATGGCCTGTGGAAGGAACTCCCTTGGGGCAGCCTTTGCTGAGCTGGCTGGGGCTGATGGGAGTTGTAGTGCAAGACATCTGGAGGATTCCTACTTGGTGTGGGCTGCCTTAGAGGCCTGACTGATGTCAACACTTTCACCATTTTAGCCTCAAGTGAAACTTGTCTGCCCCAGGGTTGTTGTTTTTTTTGAGGGGGAGGGGTTTTGGAAATTCCATAACTACTGCAACTGAGGAGCTGAGAGTTTAGCTCCTTGGCCGTTTTCCAAGAATGCACTGTATTTATATCTGCTTTGATAAATTGTGCTGCATTGGTTTTATTCTACTGTAACTCACCCTGGTGTCATATGTTGAAGGGGTGGTCTAGAAACTGTCTTTATAAATAAAATGTATTTATATTGAAATAATCTATATTAACATAGTGGCTTTAGCAAGGGCTGCAGTTTAATTATTGTCATCATCTATACATGGTACCTTATAGATAGCCCAATCCTACACATTTCCTCAGAAGTCCTATTGTGTTCAATGGGACTTCCTTCCAGGTAAGTGTATGTAGGATTTCAGCCAGAGTTATATAGACAGGTCTCTACTGTGAAAGAACTTAACAGGAATTATTTTGTTGTAGGAGTGTGGTGGGACCTTATCAATGGATCTTCTTCAAGATGTATCTACAATAACTGTTCTAACACTTTATTTAAAGAGATGGGTATGATAGAAGGTTGATGTGACATGAGCAAAAATGCAAACATTGACAAAAGTACTTAATATTTAAATAGATTTTAATTAAACGTTTTATTAAAAAATTTACAGCATATATCTGTCATTGGCATTCCACAAAAACACAGCCAAATCCCTGAGTTTGAGGGTTAAATTATTCTCAAAGATTTGCAATCCAGTCTAATCTATATACATGTGGAAGACAGTTCCACTGAGTTTACAAAATGTGCTTGCAAATCCTGTTACAGTATTTTTATATCCCTCTCTTCAACCCGCAAAGCTCCCCAAAGGAGCTCACAAATAAAAAAAATTAGAATAAACCCACAAATGTAATAAATAATTATATAAGAGTAGTAAAAAATACATTAAAACCAGAACCAAGCAAGATGTAAAACCAGGGCTGGAGCCAGGCATGCTAGGGCCCTTGGGCACCAACCTGCCCCGGGCGTCGGCACCTGCCTGCACACCCAACCTACCTTTCCCTTGGAGTGAATGCTGGCTGTGCTATGCGCACATGCCTACCATCAACCAAGATGGTGGAGGGGCATCAGCCCCTTAGGGAAGCCTCAGCCACCATCTTGGTTGATGGCTGGCATGCTTCCACAGTGCAGCCAGCAAGGGTAAAGGTAGGTGGGGCATGCAGGTGGGCGTCGCGGACCTGCGCGGTAATAGAGGGGGTGCCTGGGAGCTCCCTCTCTGCAATCCACGGTAGGGTGGGCAGCCAATGCTGCCATGGATAGCGAAAAGGAGCACTACCCACTCACCCTAAGGAAGGGCCCCTTAGGGGCCCTTGGCCAGGCCCCAACCTGGCTGCCCTCTGGCACAGACCCTGCATAAAACCATTTACTAAAAACTGCATCTGAACAGCCTTCCCAAACAAAAAGATCTTCACCTCATGGTGAAATGATAGCAAAGTCAGCACTAGGCAAGCCTTCCTCAGGAGGGCATTCCAGAAATGAGGAGTCATTACTTATTAGGTGCCGTCTTGGGTCACCACCCACCTCGCCTCCAATGACTGTGATCCGTGCAATGGGCTCTGCAAAAGATCTCAACATTTAGAGAGATTCACAAGGGAGCGAGTAGACTTTGAGACCACCTTAGGCTACAGTCCTACACAGAGTTACTTGGAAACAAGTTGCACAGAATGTGATTGCATATTTCCAAACAAACGTGCAAAATGCATATTGTTGCATTCCAAGTTACTAGAGAAAATGCACAGACAAAAAGGTAATAAGGCTAAGAACAGACTCTGTTCATCCTACTTATAGAATCCTGTGGTTCTCAGTTTGTTCTCTCTCGTTGCCTACTTCTTTCAACTTTCTCTTTTTCTACGACTCCCAATATCTCCTTTGCCAAATTTTAAAAAGAAACTCCAAATTCTGGAGGAGCAGTTCTGCAATATACAGCATGCCAAATGGTGCAACAAACAAACAAAACAATTTCTACAATACAATCCAACCACAGAGGTTCTGGATTTGTTAGTGTGGATTTCTAGATCCCATAAGTAGTGTAAAAGTCAAACTCTGCTCCTGGTTGCTAGGACATAACCTTCCTCCTTGAGTGGCGTTTACCCTGTAGAGAGAGAAGATGAGACTTTTCCTGGGAGACAATAAAAGACCACCCAGTAGCCAGTTTTCTCAAGATGTCCCAACAGCATCTTCTTCCCTTTGTCACAGTCCTAAGAGCATTGACGTTGGCTCATGGTAGTGGGGAGTGGCTAGTCAAGTTGCAGATCAAATATCTCATCCTGTGCTACAATGTTCTTCTACAGAGAAAGAAACATTACAATTATCAGTCATATTAAAAGGACTACGGAAATAACACATTTTGAACAGTCTTTATAACATTTTTCCATCATGTCATGACCTCATTCCTTCGGAATGGATAGGAAGAAGCCAACTGGATCAGAAAGACCAGTGGGACAAGTAGGAGAGGTGCTGGACTCAGAGCCAGGCCCCATTACAACATCTCTCAGCCAGGAACACCTCAAGCTAGAGTCCCCCAAACTGGAACCCCCAGAAGCAACATCCCCTGAGCCAGATTCCCCTGAAGAACTGGATCCCTTTACACTAAGGCATTATGTTCCTTAGTCCCTGCCCTCTACTAAGGCGGTGACTGACAGGCAACAGAATTCTAGGTTTTGGACCTAAGGACTACCCATTTAAGGCTCTCCAATCTGCAAGAAGGCTAGTGCTTAGGAGAAATAGTCTGGACCTATAGGAATAGAGGGCCTCAATTTTGCTCTAGGCTTTGTTTGAGCTACCAAAAGCCCTGTAATTCTAGCCTGATCCTACTTGCTGTTGGATTGACTAACAGTGCAATCATAACCATGCCTGCTCAAAATAACTCACTTCCAGGTAAGTGGGGTTAGAATTGCAACTCTGTGGGCTTTCAGTGATGGTCAGGTTGGGCACTTACAACACCCCTGCTAAGTAGGTCACTTAGTCCCGTTTTAAAGATGTGTAACTGAAGGACAGAGAGAATAGGTTCCCCTACAAGATGTGTTGAACAGGTGGCCTTTTTGTGTGACAAGAGCTCTCCTGCTTGTGGTGCGATAATGACCAAGCACTTTTCCAGAACCCCATGTCAGTCTTGATTAAAGGTGCATCCAGTGCAACATTTCGTCAACCCTGGTACGTGCGTGTGTTTTAAATGTTTGCCACTTTTTATGACATGATGCCATGTGTAATCAGGTGGGGTTCTGGCCCAGTCCAAGTAAAATCCATAGTCCCACATGCTCCTGCACATACCCAGCCACCATGCTGTTGCAGCCAAGGCACGAACATGTCCATATACTGGAGGCTGTAGCCCATGAGGGTGTGTACTGCATGGCTATTGATACCGGCCACTTTTCGTGTGAGCTCCATGGTGAGGGCCAGTTTGGCCAGCTGGGGGCTGGGAACCCCAGGAGGGGCACGCGAGGTGAAAGCCTCTGCCAGGCGTGAGAAACTGCGGTATGACATGCGAGATACGGTGTTACGTAGCAATGGGTCAGCCTCAATCTGCCAATAAAAGAAAGGGGAAAGAACCATAAGAATTGGGATGTCAGGGTGAATCATCTGGAGGACAACTGTGAGTTCAAATCAGAAAGACCCTCCCAAGCATTCAGTGAGCACCAAGAATGTGCTTAGATAGTAGTCTTGTGGCAAATTCAGAATTGCAGAGTCCCTTCATGTTAGTCACAGCCATACCCCTCCCCCCTTTTTTGCTGCTGAGTTGAGCTTGACATCTTTGTTAATGCCTTTCCCCACAACAACAGAAGGCCCAGGAGCCGATAAGCAAGAAAGGGCAGAGTGCTAGCTACTGAGAAGAGTCTAACCAATGGCTGACTTACCTCCTTTCACTCTGATTGGCTCCAATCGGCAGTAAAGGGCAAGGAAGCATGCTAGAAGACTCTTCTCAGTGGCTAACACATTATGCTTTCATGCTGATTGGCTCGTAGAATGCTGGAGACACTGGGACCCTGCTCCCCAAAAAGTAAGGGGTCTAACACCCCGAGACCCTGGATGACTACATCTCTGTGCTTAGAGAATGTGTGCAGACCCAGACTATGGGCCAATCTGCATTCTCACTACTTTTCAAATTCCATCTACTTCTTGGAGATGCTCACCCATTCTAAATGTGAAATAAAGCCATGGCTCTCTAGGTGGGAGGTGGTCTTCCCTACAGAGGTGCAAGCAGTTGCTAGGAAGGACATATGAGCTACTCCCAAACCAAAACAGCTTTTGTAAACACCTTGACTAGGGAAGTTCCCAGTTTTCTTTGGAATCGGGATAGCTGTGCATACTAAGTCATCAGCTGCTTATCCTGACAGAAGAGACAGGGGGAGAAAACACTATTGGTTATCAGTTCTGGGTGCCACATTCTAAAAAAGACATTGACAAAATTACAGTGTCCCGGAGGAGGGAAACCAGAAGAGTTAGAGGTCTGGAAACTAAGTCATATGAGGAATGATTGAAAGTGGTGAATGTGTTTAGCCTGGCGAAGAGAGGATTAATGGGAAACTTCATAGCTCTTCAAAACATCTGAAGGGCTCTCATGCAGAAGGTGAAGTAGGGTTATTTTCTGGCGCTGCAGAGGGCAGGACTAGAAAAATTGGGTAGAGATGGCAAGGAATTCAGCTGAACATTAGAAGAAAGTTCCTAAGAGCCGTTTGGCAGTGGAACAGCCTGGTTTGGGAGGGGGATGAACTCTTTTGCTAGGGCAGAGGTGAAGAACCTTTTCCAGCCTGAGAGCCGTGTTCCTTTCTCGGTAACCTTCCATGCCAGTGGTGGTCGTGGCCAGAGGCAAAAGTAGGCAAAGCAAAAATGGTAGATTTCATCTTTGTGCAGTAGGCTAGTTTGTACATTCGGGCACCCCTCTGTCCTTCATCCAGACAAGCAAGAGGCATTATCAGAGTTCAAGAACATGTTCCTGGCAGGGAAAAACATTCCAGCTGTGAAGTAGGGCCAATGATATATGTTGTCTGGGGAGAAGAGATGTGGGATGGGGAGAGTCCCAAGGGCCAGCTAGAGAGGCCTTGAGGTGCACATTTGGGTTGGAAGCCATCAGTCAGAAACCTTACAGAACTCCACAGGCCCTTTGGAGAGCCAACAGCATAATCATTATTTGATGATTGGTTAAAAACAGTCTCCATTTCAAAATTCAAGAGCAGATCGATTAATGCAGCAGATATATGGCAAGCTTTTCCTAGATTGCTTCACTTTTAGATTATAGAGTGTGTGCATGTGTGTGATGTTTGAACACTCTTGCTTGGTGAGGATTTCTGCAAGCAGAAAACTAGCAAGCCAGGAAGAAGGATTCATTGATGCTTTTCTTGCATTATATAACTCAGGATGGTGTATGGGCAATCTTTTATCAAAGAAGTAAGCAGTCCATGTCTTGGGAATGTTCCATGTGTAGGGAGTTTCGTCTTGTGGAGGAGCACTCAAAAATGAGATTTCCCCACAACCTGGTGTGGTACACCCCAGGAAAAGCATTTTCTTTTGGATGCGTAGATCAGTGCAAAGGACATTTGATGTAAAATAAGGATTTCAAACTACAGGAATTCCTAATGGAATGACAAACTTCGGAGTCCTCCTGTTTGCTGTTATTAGTATCAAAATTACCCCTTACAAAAGCACAATTCCTTTGCAGATTAGTAAATAAGAGTTCAACTAACATGAACAAGGCATGGTTTGCAAAAGCAGAGAGAGTTCACAGAGAAAGCAGTGCAAAAGAAGTGTGCAGAGCAATTCTGTTCATGTTTTCGCAGAAGTAATTCCCACTATGTTCAGTGGGACTTACTCCCAAGTAAATGTACATAGCAGAGTTCAGCCTCAATGTTTGCTCTTAAAATATGACAACTTCTTAGACTGTAGTCTTAGGCACACTTCCTTGCTAGCAAGCCCAAACAGAGTGAAACTTACTTCTGAGTAAACATGGGAAAAGGAAGAGAGAAAGCACAAGGGATGAGCTATGAAGAGTAAGAAAGGGGCATCCAAAAAGATAAAGCAGAGACAGCGTGTGTGAGTTTTCACTTGCTAACCTTATAAACTAAAAGTGAACTTATTCTCCAGGTGTGAATCCTTATGTAGCTATCCATTGATAAGAGGGAGCTATTAGCAAGTTTGGGAGAACCCAGAAGTTTGTATAAAAAACTTGCAAAAAAACTTTTAGGGGGGAAATAAAAGGGGGAGCCCCCCCCAAAAGCCCAATGAGGACTCAGTGGCCACAGAATGCTGAATGATTCTTGGGGAAAAGACAGAAAAGTGGGATGTGGCAGGGAGGGGAGAACAGAATAGCATATCCTGAAAAAGGGCACAGTGATCAGGGGAACAGGAACATTCCACACTGCAACAGTTTGTCACGGGTCACACATATACCTCCTTATTGATGACTCCAGCCTGCTC
This sequence comes from Rhineura floridana, assembly GCF_030035675.1. Lineage (NCBI taxonomy): Eukaryota > Metazoa > Chordata > Lepidosauria > Squamata > Rhineuridae > Rhineura > Rhineura floridana. The sequence continues at coordinate 39,285,375 of NC_084490.1, read as the reverse complement.
TTCCAGAAGGGCAATCAGCTTCTGGAGGATTTGCTCTTTTTGTCTCTCATCCAATTCTCCCGGCAGCTCCTCCGAATTAACTGTGAGCAGAAAGACCAGTCCAATTCCAAGATACAATATGGACGTAACAAAACAAATTGCTTAAAGGAAACAGAAATCCTAAGCAGAATTTGTGCCTGGGTCCTGTGTTTAGAGGGCCGTTAGTCATTGCAGCCTGTACCTAATCTGGTGTAACCTAATGATGGATTTCCCTTATTACTTTTTTACACTGTACTGCAACACAGTCCCAGCACAGGGAAAACTGTTCAGACCAAGAAGACTGCAGATGCTAATACTTATAACTGGGCCAGGAAAGAAGAAGGTATTACCAAACAGCAAGGGCTACTCCCACAAAAAAAATAAATCCAGTACCTGGTGTGCTGGAAACAGGGTCTGTGGGAAGTGTGTTGATCTTCTCTGTGGGAGAAGGCAATTTTTTTGCTACTGAAGGGCTCATCAGCTGTTGCTGTTTCACCAAGTGGTCCAGTTTCTCGGCCACCAAGGTATACAACTCAGCACTCTCAGCCTCACCATCTATCATAAAGAATAGAAAGTTGTTAAAGCAAGGAGCACAGAAAAACCAAATTCTGCACTAATAACAATGCTGTTCTTCATCTGGATAGCAATGCAACTAAGGTAATACAGTACAGCACTGATAAGATGATATCCGCTGCGTGACTAACTTCTGTTGGTGAAAGGATATGCAAGCTTTTGAGTTACACAGAACTCTTCAGCAGTCAGAAAAGACACTGCTTTGAGAAAGCAATAGTCAAAAAGGCAGGATATCAGTAAATAAATATATTTCTTGAACTGCAGTCTCTGAGTTCCCACAACATTCAGATTGCTTATAACAGGGGATGGGGAGCCTTTTTCAGCCCCATAGCTGCATTGCCTTGTGAGTAACCTTCTGGAGGGTGGATACTAGCAGGGCCAGAAGCAAAAACTGGATGAGATCAATAGCAGGAGTGGGGACTGCCAGGGCCAAAAGTATTCTGGATTAAGTAATCCAGAATAAAGACCACCTTGCTTCAGGTTTTCACTATGTCTATCTCTCTTCTTTTACCACGCAAGCCCAGTCTTATGACAGTCTCCTCAGAAGCAAGCTCCACTAGGTTTGATGGCAAATAAACAGCTATACTGTTTCAAATAAACAAGTGAAAGTAAATTCCCTTTTGACTTTAGCACTGGGCTTGAAGGTTGGATATCCCAGATTCAAACCTTTGCCCAAGATGGACTTTGGCAAGATGAAACACCAACTGACCCCATCCTTCCTTCAAAAAAGCAAGATACGTGCACAGTAGAACTCTCTCATGATAACTGGATGAGACATGGGAGTCAGGACACCTGTCTCTGAAACAAGGAGAAGTCTAAAGAAGTAGCCAAGGCCCAAAAGCCACTGGCATTTTCTTACCATTTGCCAGGGGCTCCTGTTGCTCAGAGGGGTGTTTTCTACAGTAGCAAGTGACAACCGGCAAAGAGTCAGGGCGCCGGGGAGGCCCGCTGGAGCCTGCTGCCTCCCCCAAGGAAGTTCCTTTCTTCCGCAGGAAGTTCTTGAAGGAGAAGGTGCGCTTCTGGCAGGCCCCCTCCCCAATCTCAGCCCCTGCCTTGGGCCGCTTTAAGGAGCCCCTGGGGGAAGTTTGGCTGTCCGAGGGGCTCCGGGGACTGTGCCGCCGTTGCAAGAGACGCTTGATGCTGGTGCGGAAACCATGCTTTGTTTCTTCCACGCGGTTAATCTCCTCATGGACGGGGCTCCAGGCTGGACATTGTTGGGCATGTTCAGCTGGGGAGCTTCAGTGGGAGGACAGGAATGGAAAAATGGGATATCTTAAGCATGCCTACTCAGAAGTAAACCCCACTGAGTTCAATGAGGTTTACTCCGAGGTAAATAGATACTGCAGTACTGGTCCCTTGTCCCACCACCCTAGGAAGCTACCATTGGTCCACCTAGCTCAGTATTGTCTACACTGACTGGCAGCGGCTCTCCAAGGTTTCAGGTAAGAGTCTCTCCCAGCCCTACCTGCAGATGCCAGGGGTTGAACTTGGGACCTCCTGCATATAAGGCAGATGCTCTGCCACTGAGCTACGGCTCTTCCCTAAAGAGGTCAACTTCCCTAGAGGGCCAACAACAGTAAATAAATTCATTTTTTCATTTATTTTTTATTTACATATAATTTTTTCCTGGTTAAGATGGTTAACAATAAATTAAAACAGCAGAGCAGTAAGAGCAGTGGCAACCATGGTCTCTGAAATCAAAGCTGACTGTGCATGAAAGAATGACTTTTGCAACCTTACGAAGGTGCAAAAGCAGAAGGTGCCCTTGGTGCTTGGAGGAGAGAATGGCGAGGAGCACCCCAGTACACTCCAATGGGGCTATAGGGTGCGTCTAGTGATCAGTGCCCAGCTCAGTCAAAAATGAATTGGATTAAAACATTTTTTTTTTAAAAAAAATTAATGTTAGTAAGATAAAAGCATAGATATTAATGGCATCGAGAAGATTTTGACAAATAAAAAGGTCTTCCCCTGGCACTGAAAAGGCAAGACTCTCAGGGGGTGGGGAAGAGGTTTTTCAAAGCCAGGGTGACAAAACCAAAAAGGCCCTTCTTGAGGCAGGGTTGGCCCTACCATTAGGCAGAGTGAGGCAATGGCCTCTGACTGCAGATGCTGAGGAGAAAAGGAGAGCAGCAAGGTGTCGAAGGACAGAGATATGTGTGCCACACAACCTATCCTTTTGCCCCTACATTAGACTGCTGCCCTCAGGTGTGGTGGAGGGATGCAGTCCTATCACCAGCATTGAAATAAGATTCAACTGCATATGGAATGGGTGGAGACACCATCTCGTTCTTTGCTGCAGGCAGCAAAATATCTTGGGCCAGCCCCGACTTCAAGTTGCTAACCACCTTACCTCAAAGGAGACCCCAAAAAGGGCTTTTGAAGATGTTCTCAAGTTTCATCCTTGCTCTCAGCTCCCTTTCCTCCCAGCTATAAACAGCAGGCCTCTTTTTCTCCCAAGGAGAATTCAAGAAAATGCTTCCAGAGGACCCTACAGGCCAGACTGCCAGTATCCTGTGAGCCACATTTCTCCCAGAGAATCCAGCCCAGATTTGGACACTGGAAGAACCTGTTCCCTTCTGGAAAATCCAGGACTCCTGCCCACACTTACCCATCACTGAGCTTTCTGCATTTCATTTTATTTCCTTCCCAATGAAACCACCACTCCTTCCCAACCCCTTTACCTGTGCATGTAACGTCTAGGATCATAGTAGCTACCGCCCACGTGACCGAGGGTCTCTGCCTCTCCATTGCTCAGTGCCCTTTGGAGGAATGCCTCCAGCACCAGCCGCGTCTCTTCTTCCACCTGCCTCCTCGGGGGGCCCAGGCTCCCTGCCATGAGCCTGTAGTATTACAAGTATAGGCTAGCATACAAAGAGAGTAGAGAGATATCTCCCCCTTACATCTATCATCAGCCCTAGAAGACAAAATAAAAGCAATACATTAGCGCTCTCTTCTGCCATCAGTTGCCTCCTGTTCCTGGTCATTCATATAATTAATCACCATACCCCCCCCAACTCTTCACACACCAAGGGCCTTTCAGCTACATTCTTCTTCCCCTCCCGCTAAAATCAGATGATTTGTCTTAGAAGCCATCTAGTTCAGCTGCCTGCTCAAAGACAAGACCATCGATTCATCAACCAGCCCCTCGCAGATTTAACCCATACAATCCAGTCCCCTAAACTGCCACAGAGATCACTGCAGAGGAAAAATCACTGTAGACATCTCAAGTGAGACAGGCAAGCCACAACGCAGCACAGTGAACTAAGCCTCAGGTCAGTACATCCTGTAGAAAAGCGCCTTCCTTACTCCAGATCTGACCCTCCTCCAACACCACAGGTGCACGCACCTTATTTTTATCCGTTCTTCCTCCTCCACCACCCGCCTTATTTAAACCAATTTCACGATCTTTGCCCTTCTAATATTATCCAAAACCGTAGTTCCCCCAACGAAATTGTCCCCCATAAAGCCCATCGCCAGTTTTTCGGCCTGGCAGTAGCAATCCTATGCATATCTACTCAGAAGTAAACCGAATTGCCGCCTCAATTCCTCGCTTCGTGTGCTTGCTCTCGCTCTCTGCCTAACCCCATTTGTCGTTTTATCTCGAATCACTTTCCCCCATCACCCCCACCTCCCCAGCCTTTGGAGGCAGATCAGAAACTCCCCCCACCTTACGGCTGAAGAATCCCATGGTCGCGTCGCCCTCCCCAAGGCACGCTTAACCCACAATCCGAACAGAAGGAAGGAGCCTAGCTAGCCTGAAAAACTTCTACGCTCCTCCATGAAACTTCTTCCAGGCTTTTGCACCGGGACAGATCTGCACATGCGCCGCCCTCTCTCGCCGGCTAGTTCAATTTCATCCCCCTTCACGTGGAAGAGGAAGGAGCAGAGAGAGGGTGGGTCTTTGAGAATACTAAACCCATGGGGTTTGAGTCGTGCTTGGAAGGCGACGTCTGTAGTCTCTGAAATCCGAGCAGATTGCGCGTGAAGGGAGGATTTCTGCGACTTTAGGAACAGTAATGCAGTGGCAAATTTAGAAGTGCAAGGTTCCTTCATGATAGCCACGCCTCCTTCCATTCTCTTTTTTTCCTGCTGGGTTGAGAATGAGATCCTTGTTATTGTCTTCTCCCACAGCAAAGACATCCCTAGGAGCCAATAAGCATGAAAGGGCAGAATGTTAGCTTCTGAGAAGAGTCTTCTCGATGGTTGGCTCACCTTTCACTCTGATTAGCAGAAAAGAACAAGGAAGCAAGTATGTTAGTAGACTGTTCTCAGTGGCTAACATACTCTCCTTTCATCCTGCTTAGTTCATAGGATGCTCTAGATATGGGGACCCTGTTGAGACCCTACTCTCCAAAAAGTAAGGGGCTAAGACCCCCAAGAGTGTGGATTATTACACCCCTGCTTAGGAAGACTCAGAAGTGAAGGGTGCCTTAATCCCTTTCCGCTTGGAGAAGGAAATGGCAAGGAGCATTCCAGTGTGCCCCAGTAGGGCTGAGCTGGGCATCCAGCAACCATTGCCCTGCTCAAGTCAAAAGCACTGGGTGGCTTTGAGAAAATAGCTAATTTATCTGCCACTTAAGTCATCCATCTAAAAAAAATCACTGGAATTTAGAATGGCTGGCAATAAGGAAAAAGATGATGTTGCTTACTGAAGACCCAATAAGATACAAAATTATAATGATTGCTTATTGAAGACCATTTATAGTAATAGCCATTTGGTGAGTGTAAAAGCCTTTATAAAACTGAAGGGAATGATAATTGTTAATTGTGGATTTTCAAACAATGGGGGGAGTTCTACATACAGTTCAGAACAATGTTTCATGATTATTTACTACATGTTTATCCATTCCATTTCATCAGCACAGCAACCCTGTGAGGTCGGCTGGACTGACAGCAAGAACCACCACAGTTTTGCACAACAGCTTCTGAGCTGAAAACATCTATCTGAGCAGGAGGAACCTGAAGTTTCAGCAGCATGACCCATTATGGTCTACAATATATATTTTTTCATCATGGTGCCAATTCTTGGAGAGGGAGAATTACTGTTATTAATTGTTAATTTATATACCATTTAATACCAAAATGGGCTTCTAAGCAGTTTGCAAGTATAAAAACCAGTTACACAAACATTAAAATATAAACATCTCTAATTAAAATACAGAATAAAATAATCCCACTAAAAACTGAAATAGAAATATCCATTATTAAAATATGCAATAAAATAATCCCATTAAAATAACACAGTAAGGCTACAATCAACTATATGTCTACTGAGAAGTAAGCTCCATTGGGTTTAATGGGACTTCCTCCCACATAAGTGTGCAGCCTAAAAGAGGAAACTGGATTTGAGAGATCGAGGGACTGCGGGAGTAGACATATGTGTGTTCAAAAGCCGGCAGAAAGCCAATATAGAGTCCCTCATGCTTCAGCAACAACAGCATTTGCCAATTCATTGATTTGCTTATCCTATTTAAATCTTTTGATCAATAAAATGATTGATTAATCAGGCAGCAGATTTATTTAATGTAAATTATTCTGAACGTTAAGCAGTTACAAATCCTGGGGGGGGAGGCATTAGAAGACGCATTCCCCCTCCTCTTCTGAGAGGCAATCAAATTAGTGTGACATGGTTGTCAGATCAGACAGAAAAGGGGGTGGTATGGCCCCCCTACTGGCTCCAAGCCACTGCTCACTTCTGACTTATCCCTTAGATCTAAACATGATCCAAAAACAACTAAAGAATGCTCCCCCCCAGAACAATTCATGAGCAAAGTTGTGCATTGAATGGGTAATTGGTTACAATCAATGGACTAAGATTAACACACATGCAATCCATTGACACTTGAATAAAGAAGTGACAACCCTATTTACCAGGGTCAGGATATGTCAAGAGTAGAGCTTTGCCTTTTTGATAGCAGAGAAAGTGAATTTTGTTACTTCCCTAATCAGCGAAGGTAGATCACTTAGAACAGAGAAGAACCACCTGCTGTTGAGGCCACATTCGCTCAGGGATAATTTGTCAGGGTCCGTTTGCTGAAGGTGGGCAGTGGCCTGGAGTCAGTGGGTCAGGCCAAAGCCATCTCTTTCTGCTATCCCTTTTCTCCTCTCTGACACCTTCCTTTTCCCTGTTTTTCTTTCTTTGCCACCCATATGATATTAGGCTGAGTGTTGCACATATTTAACCTGAGGGTTGCAGGTTGCCCACCCCAACTGAGGATAGACATGTATGCTCCTTCTTCTTGGCGATCACTCGTGATCGAGTAAGATTGTCTTCCAAAATATAGTATTTAATAATGGATCCGTCTGAATCTGTATCCACCGCCGATGTACCAGACCAGGACTAGGGGCTTCTGGATTTCACAGTCTTGCCCCCGTCGCCATTTGCCAATCGCCATGGGACTTTTGTTATGGAAGATGCCTGTGTGTGAATTTGTTTAGAGCTGAAGGAGTGACTACACTGTGAGCAGAACGGTGTGAGGGGACAAAAGAGACAAGAGTCTTGTAGCACCTGGGAGTAACTGTAACTGAACTCAATGGGACTTATTTCTGAGTAGACATGTTCAGGATTACACTGTTCAAGACTAACAAATTTATTATGGCACAAATGTTTGTGGACTAAATTCCACTTCACGTGCATGTCATGTTATGAGCAGATATGTGTATTGTTGCATGCACTCCAGTCTCCGAGTGGTGAGAGACTTCCAGAGAGGTTCTTGTGCTTTACCCAGGGTTTGGTTTTCTTGGAATGAAGGTCAGCGGAGACTGTGGTGTAGGATATACGGTTCTTATTTACATTATACCGTGCCTTGCAAAAGTAATCATACCCCTGACCAATGCTCTCATATTACTGAATTACAAATGGTACATTGTAATTTCGTTCTGTATATTTTATTTTGAAACACTGAAACTCAAAATCAATTATTGTAAGGTGACATTGGCTTTATGTTGGGAAATGTTTGTAAGAAACATAAAAAACTGAAAATGTTGCTTGCATAAGTATTCAATCCCCACATATTAATATTTGTTAGAGCCACTTTTCACTGCAATAACAGCTTTAAGTCTTTTGGGGTAGGTATGTACCAGCTTTGCACACAGTGTCAGAGGGATTTTGGCCCATTCTTCTTGGCAGATTTGCTCCAGGTCATTCACGTTGGTTGGACGTTGGTTGTGGACCGCAATTTTCAAAGAGCATCACAGATTCTCAATGGGATTGAGATCAGGACTTTGACTGGGACACTGTAGGACATTCACCTTTTTGTTCTTGAGCCACTCCAATGTTGCTTTGGCCTTGTGCTTGGGATCATTGTCCTGCTGAAAAGTGAATTTCCTCCTAAGCTTCAGTTTTTTAGTGGACTGAAGCAGGTTCTCTTGCAGTATTTCCATGTATTTTGCTCCATCCATTCTTCCTTCAATTTTAACAAGATATCCAGTCCCTGCAGATGAGAAGCGTTCCTGCAGCATGATGCTGCCACCACCATACTACACTGTAGGGATGGTGTGTCTTGAGGCAGGGGCAGTGTTAGGTTTGTGCCACACATAGCACTTTGAGTTTTGGCCAAAAAGTTCTATCTTGGTCTCATCTGACCCACATTTTCCCACATTGCAGCTGGGGCACTCTCATGCTTTCTGGCAAACTCCAGAAATGCTTTCAGATGGTACTTTTTGAGTAACAGCTTCTTTCTTGCCACCCTCCCATACAGACCAATGTTATGCAGAGCTCTTGATATGGTTGATTGGTGCACCATTACTCCACTCCCAGCCACTGAACTCTGTAGCTCCTTCAAAGTGATTGTTGGCCTCTCTTTGGCTTCTTTCACAAGTCTCCTTCTTGCTCGAGCGCTGAGTTTTGAGGGATGGCCTTTTCTTGGCAGTACCTGGGTAGTGTGATGCAGCTTTCACTTCCTGATGATTGATTCAGTTGTGCTCACTAGGATATCCAAACACTTGGATAATATTTTGTACCCTTTTCCTAATCTATGCATTTGTATTACATTATCTCTCATTTCTGTAGAATCCTTTTTGGTCTTCATTTTCTTTCAGCTCCACAGCCTGAGCAATGATCCTTCCAGTGGGGTTTTTATCCTGACAATCTGACAGCAGCTTTAATGGCTCACAGGTGGAGGCCAATGGTAAGGTAACTGTGTCCTCGATAGGGCAATTTCTTTCATCTGTGTAAACTGGGAGCTTCCACAGCACAGGAGTTGAATACTTATGCAAGCAACATGTTTCAGTTTTTTATGTTTCTTTCAAACATTCCCAACATAAAACCAATGTCACCTTACAATAATTGATTTTGAGTTTCAGTGTTTCAAAATAAAATATCATACAGAACAAAATTACAACGTACCATTTGTAATTCAGTAATATGAGATCACTGGTCAGGGGTCTGATTACTTTTGCAAGGCACTGCATATACAGCCTGAGTGTAATATGGAGGGATTCTCCATATTAACAGTTTATCAGATCTTGTTTCCCAAAGCCCACATCTTTGGGGGTTCAGACACAGAGAAGGTGTCTCTGTGTGTCTTTCCAGCTTCACCCCAAAATGAGACTGGCATAGACGCACAAACTACTTCCTTTTGGGGGGGAGGCCTCTCTCCTGAAAGAGTTCCTATGGCCCACATTGCTCTCCTGACTGATCCTTACACATGTAAATGAGGACTCATGACAAACTTGGCTAAATCCATTAACTTATGAATGGAACTAGTCTGACCAGTAGAGCAGGTTTCTTCCTTTGCAGATCCCAAATCAGAAGTTGGAAACGGGATTCATAGAAATCGCCCATCTGAACCACCCAATCCCATAACAATATACATGAGGTGAAAGAAAAAGAAATTACAGTGAGGTCAAATAGCAATGAAATATATTTTCTCTAAAGATATTTAGATATTGATCACTTCTCTATTGATCTTGTTGGGTATGGAAATATTACTGACTTGATATAAAGTAGATATCGGTTTATTTCCCGATGACCTGACCCCAAACATTCCAGTGGCTAAGTGAATAAAAGCCTGATTGAACTGGAAATGTGTTCCCCGACCATTTCCCTGTGCATATCTATACTCAGTGTCTTATATGATGTTAGCAACTGTATCACAAAAGAATGCCTGTGCTTCATTTACATGGTTGTAGACCTTGACACGCATACTCTTACAAATGTAGAAGATGTAACCTGAGTGTATTCTTAGTTTAATGATCCCACTTGTAACCGAACCTCCCATGCTCCTATCTATCCTTTGTTCCTCTAACTGAGTGCTTATCTCAAGGTCGTAGAAACTATGCAAGCCTATGTCTGAAAGAAGGCAAGATGTTCCTGGCTTTTGTTATCCTAAGCACCCCTTTTTCCATATCTTACATATTACTATGTCTAGCAATGTTTTTCTATACTTTATGACGTCTGCTCCCCATTTTGTAACCGTTGGGGAAACTATATAAATCTTGTGCGTATCAATAAACGGGGTTCCCACTTCTGAAAGGCAACTTGCTGGCAGGTCTTGGGACCCCTTTGCAAAGGTAATATTGTGTGTTATTTCCTGGCCTCTGGCAATAGATTCTTGCTCTCAACTCCGCACCTTCCCGGGTGTATGTGAGCTGAGTAGACAGTGACAGCTTGCGTTTTGGGTTTGGACCTAACAATTGGGGGCTCGTCTGGGATCTCCTGTGTGAACCGTGTGCTGCCGGTGTGTTTCTCCCCTCTTGACAACAGGCGCCACGAGAGACATTCCCTCGGTTGTCGTGGGAGGTGAATCGGTTGACAGCACGTGGGTAAAGCAGCAGTTGAGAAATCTTTGCCAGACGCTATGGGGCAAAAAGGGAGCGTTCCGGTGGAGGACGGCCCTTTGGGAATAATGTGTAAATTGTGGGAGGAGAAAAAGTTGCCGGTGTTAAAGGGCATGAAAAAGAAAAGGATGATTGAGCTCTGCGCGGAGGTGTGGCTGTGGACAACTGCAGTTTCGGTCCCGGGTGAAAGGTGGCCGAGAGGTGGTTCCTTTGAAGCCGCTCCGTTACGGGGAGTTAGGAGGCGGATTGAGGTAAACCACCCAGATCAAATAGATTTCTGGCTCCTGTGGCAAACTGGAGCGCAGAAATGGAAAGGATTTACAGTAATGGCAGTGAGATCTCTGACCAGTGAGGATCCCCTCCCAGTTATTTTGCTGATGATGAATCAGATAGAGGAATGATTTTAAGTTGTTCTATTATCCCTTCTGCCCTGGTTCCACCTCACAACCCCGGAGGTGGAACTCCTCAACCGAGGCAGAAAGATTTCCCTCCTGACTCAGATGATGAGCTAGGAGAGAGGGAAAAGGAGGAGGGGGCCTCAGGGGGAATGGTCACGCGCAAGCGAAAAGAAGAGGAAGGGAGGAAAAGGAAGGAGAAAGAACGGGAATTAGATCTGCTTTTCACCACGGAGTTGCCTTTGATTGTGCGAGACCAACCGTATCTGGATGCTGCTGGACAGGTCCAGCATACGGAGGTGGTCGAGCACAAGACTTGCCTTGAATGGGATCTTAAGGAGTGGAGTAAGTTAGCTGGAACTTTTGGAGAACAAACAAGAAGAATAAGGGAACTGTTAAGCAGATTGTTTGAGAGCCACAATCCCACGTACGGGGATGTGGAGCATCTGCTTAGGAGAGTTTTAACTGGAGAAGAGCGTAGTAGATTGTGGGCATTGGAGGCTGCATGGGCAGCCAAATCTTTGGCGCGAACGGCTTGGGCAACCAGAGCACAAGCGGCAGCGGCTTGGAGTGCGGGGGACTGGACGCAGCCCCGCCGTACTCAGTTGCAGGCCGATAGGGAGAGGATTTGGGGATATCTGAGACAAATGTCACAGAAGCCCCCCAACCAAGCAAAATTCATGGCTATTAAGCAGGAAGCTAGTGAATCCCCAAGGCAATTTTGGATGCGCCTGTTGGAGGGAGCGCGTAGCTTCACTAATTTGGATCCAGAAAAAGTACAAGATCATCCTACCTTGATCTCTTCGTTTGTCCATCAGGCACAACCACCTGTTCGTGACTATTTTCTTAATTACCGGCCAGGGTGGGGGGGGCAGCTGTGACAGTGATCTTAGAGGTAGCGGATTTCATTTGGGATAAGGAGAAAGAGCAGAGCAAGAAAAAGGAGAAAAAGGAGGATTTTCAGATGTTGGCACTGGCAATTCGAGGCCAGCCGCCGGGTAGAGGTTTCTGAGGTAGAGGGAGAGGATTCCCGAGGGGACCTCGGGCAGGAGACCAGAGAGGAAGGGGGCAGTCGCGCCTGTGCTGGCAAGGAGATAGGGCTTGTTATCAATGTGGAGATTTTACTCATTTTAAACGGGATTGCCCGTGGAGACCGGGAAACTCCGATCAATCTCAGCAATATTCTAATACTTCATATTCAGATTTTTCAGGTGCGCCTGCGAATTTTCCTCCTCCGCCACCTCCAGTGCAGCAGCAGCAGCAGCAGCAGGCGGCACAGCAGCAAATGCCGACCGCGTGGGCGCAGTATAATCGCCAGCCGCCTGCTTCCCAATGACTAAGCGTGGAGGATGGCAATGTACATGTATCAGGATTAATGAATCTTATGTCTTTAGCTGGTCTTTTTCTTCCTTGGTCTTCCCTCACCTTGGAACCGCGGCTCTCCCTTAATATACAGGATATCGATATGTCTTTCTTGATCGATACAGGAGCCACCTACTCCCTGGTTAATATTGCACTGCCGGAATGGCTCAGCAATTATGTGAAGTTAACCATGGGAGTGGATGGAAATCCTACTTCAATGTGTCTTACCTCTCCCCTGACTGTTACTTACAAAAACAGAACTTTTAACCATGTCTTTTTGTACTCTGCTTCTTGCCCTATTCCTTTGATGGGACGCGATATGTTATGTAAACTTGAGGCCACTTTAACCTGCACTCCTGAGGGGGTGGGGTTATTAATGAATATGTTAGGATCATCCGATAGTCAAGTAAGAGAAAAAGTTAAAGGATACCAGTTACCGGAAGATCTAGCTGGATTGCCAGTGGAACTTTGGGGTACGGAAGAAACCGACGTAGGATTACTTCGGTCAGCACATCCGGTAAGAATACAAGTAAAACCTTTTCTTCCCCTGCCACAAGTCACACAGTACCCATTATCGTTGGAAGCCAGAGAAGGTATAAGACCCATAATAGAGGGTTTTATAGAGAAGGGCATCATCCAGCCTCAAAGGACTCCATGTAACACGCCTATCTTACCAATAAAAAAACCCCCAAAGAAACCAGGGGATCCGATTCGTTGGAGATTTTGCCAAGATTTGAGGGCTGTGAACAGGTATGTGGTTCCCTTGCATACATCGTACCTGACCCAGTGACTATTATCAGCCAGATACCACAGAATGCCAAATGGTTTACTGTTATTGATCTGAAAAATGCTTTTTTTAGTATTCCTTTGCACCCAGACTCTCAGTTTCTTTTCGGTTTCGAATGGGACCAAAAGTCTTTCGTCTGGACCTGAATTCCACAGGGCTACTGCGATTCACCCGGAATATTCAGCCAATGCCTACGAGAAGATCTTGAGGGGTTTGTTCCGGAACAGGGTTCGACCCTTGTTTTGTACATGGATGATATTTTGATGGCAAATGAACAACAAGAAGGGTTGCGACAAGATGGTAAGACCTTTCTGCTTTACTTACATTCAAGGGGCCATAAAATTGACCCGAAGAAAATACAGTGGTTGTCACCAAGAGTTAAATATCTGGGCTTTATTTTAACCCCGGATGGACGACAAATGGACCCAGGGCGAGTAGCCACAATACAGAACTGTCCACTTCCGCAGACGAAGCGCCAGCTCAGAGGCTTTCTGGGGCTTATTGGATTTTGTAGGCCGTGGCTGCCCTCTTGTGGTGAGTTGAGTAAACCACTCCATGTGTTAACTGCAAACAAAGCACCAGATTACATAAAATGGGACCGGGACACTGAAAGGGCTTTTCAATTGCTTAAACAGAGTGTGGCTACATCAATGTCTCTAAAGCCCCCGAATTACAACAAACCCTTCCATCTGTTTGTACATGAGAGGGCGGGGGTTGCAAGTGGAGTTTTGACTCAGTTATATGGCCCTAGCCATTTCCCGGTAGCCTTTTATTCACAACAGATTGACAATGTTGCACGAGGTACACCTACCTGCACGCGCACGTTAACGGCAGCAGCCTTGCTTTTAACTAAAGTAAAGGGACTTACACTTGGACATTTTACGACTGTTTGGACTTCATATGCTCTCTCGGCATTGTTGCGCAAAGGTACAACGCAAGTTTTCTCTGCCCAGAGGCAGCAACAGCTGGAAGCAGAGCTCCTGGAGGATCCGAATTTGCGTTTTGAGTGCTGTGGGCCACTGAATCCTGCCACGCTTCTGCCTGATTTACCCGCCCCGCTTCCTGATCATGATTGCGTGCAAGTTCTGCAGTTGACGTTGCAGATCAGACCGGATCTTTCTGATGAACCGTTGCCTGACTCAGAACTCGTTCTGTTTACTGATGGCAGTTCTTACTATCAAGATGGGGTAAGGTATACGGGCTTTGCAATAACGACTCAATGGGAGATCCTAGAGGCGGCTGCGTTGCCCGGGAAATGGGGTGCACAAGCAGCAGAGATATATGCCCTTGTACGGGCTTGCCAGCTTGCTTCGGGAAAAAACGTGACGATTTACACAGACAGCAGGTATGCTTTTGGGGTTATTCATTGTCATATACACCTATGGCGATATAGAGGATTCACCACAGCGGGGGGAAAACCGATTCAACATCTACAGCTGGTGCAGAAGCTGTTACTTGCTATTCTTGAACCCTTGGAAATAGCCGTAGTACATTGCAAAGCACATACTAAGGAACAAGATCCAGTGACTTTGGGAAATGCTTTAGCTGATCAGATTGTGAGACAACCCGCTCTTTTGCCTTTAGTGCTACCTACATTGGTGTTAGCCACGACCGCTTTTGTCCCACCTCTAACTGTCTCTGTTCCCCCACAGGAAACTAAGCGATGGGCTGCCCTAGGAGCAACGATGCAACAAGGGCTCTGGACTATGCCGGATGGCACAGAGTGTTTACCATGTTCATTATATCAAGCAAAAAATCTTAATTTCACATATACGCTCATGGGGTCTGAACTGGCAGTCACCGACCAAGAGAGAGACCTCGGGGTTGTAGTGGACAGCACGATGAAAATGTCGACCCAGTGTGCGGCAGCTGTGAAAAAGGCAAATTCCATGCTAGCAATAATTAGGAAAGGTATTGAAAATAAAACAGCCGATATCATAATGCCGTTGTATAAATCTATGGTGCGGCCGCATTTGGAATACTGTGTACAGTTCTGGTCGCCTCATCTCAAAAAGGATATTATAGAGTTGGAAAAGGTTCAAAAGAGGGCAACCAGAATGATCAAGGGGATGGAGCAACTCCCTTATGAGGAAAGGTTGCAGCATTTGGGGCTTTTTAGTTTAGAGAAAAGGCGGGTCAGAGGAGACATGATAGAAGTGTATAAAATTATGCATGGCATTGAGAAAGTGGATAGAGAAAAGTTCTTCTCCCTCTCTCATAATACTAGAACTCGTGGACATTCAAAGAAGCTGAATGTTGGAAGATTCAGGACAGACAAAAGGAAGTACTTCTTTACTCAGCGCATAGTTAAACTATGGAATTTGCTCCCACAAGATGCAGTAATGGCCACCAGCTTGGATGGCTTTAAAAGAAGATTAGACAAATTCATGGAGGACAGGGCTATCAATGGCTACTAGCCATGATGGCTGTGCTGTGCCACCCTAGTCAGAGGCAGCATGCTTCTGAAAACCAGTT
Organism: Rhineura floridana; assembly: GCF_030035675.1. NCBI lineage: Eukaryota > Metazoa > Chordata > Lepidosauria > Squamata > Rhineuridae > Rhineura > Rhineura floridana. The sequence continues at coordinate 39,269,985 of NC_084490.1, read as the reverse complement.
GCTGGAAGCCTCAGGAGGGGAGAGTGTTCTTGCACTCGGGTCCTGCTTGCGGGCTTCCCCCAGGCACCTGGTTGGCCACTGTGAGAACAGGATGCTGGACTAGATGGGCCACTGGCCTGATCCAGCAGGCTCTTCTTATGTTCTTATGTTCTTATGTTAAGTAGCGGCTGGATGGCATCATGCTCATGGGGGGCATTATGGCACGCATGCTTTAGTGGAAGTGGTGACTCGGTCCTGGTATGCTCTGGGGATCCAGCCTGTTTGTACAGCAATAGTGAAAGCATGCCACACTTGCCAGGGAAACGGCCCTGCTCTTCCAAATAGGGCCCCACAAGGGGGTAGACCGATGCCCGCTGCTCCATTTCTTCATATTCAGATAGACTTTGTTGATTTACCGAAAGTGGAAGGAAAGCGCCATTTACTCGTGTTGGTCTGCCCACTCACAGCTTGGGTAGAAGCCTTCCCTACAGCAAATGCAACAGCAACCACAGTAGCAAGGATACTACTGAAAGAAATTATTCCTCGATTTGGTGTTCCAGCAGCAATTGACTCAGATCGAGGAACACATTTTACGGGACAGGTTTTGGCTAAAATCGATGAAGGCCTGGGTATTAAACATCTATTTCATACTCCGTACCACCCACAGTCGTCGGGGACGACGGAAAGATATAATCAAGAAATTAAATCAGCTTTGGCTAAGTATACACAGGAAACAGGGTTGAGATGGCCTCAGGTACTTCCTATAGTTTTGTTCCATTTGCGCACGCGTCCTACGCGGGCTTTAGGGCTTTCCCCATTTGAGTTAATGTATGGGAGACCCCCTGTGAAAGGCGGTTCCCTGCCAAGTGTGGATGTTTCACTACTGGGGGGGATCATATAATTGTATCCCAGTATCTTTCATTACAGCAAAAGCTGTGAGAATTGTGGAGAACTGCCCGATATTCAAAGACGGTGCCTCTCGAGGACCAAGTGCACCCGTACCAACCGGTGGTACCAATCATGTGGGCTAAGAAGTTCGTGAGAGGCGACTTTAATGGAAATGGCGTTAAGACCTCTTAGGGAACAGAAGTAAGGTGTGCAGCTGACTGAGTGTATTCTTAGTTTAATGATCCCACTTGTAACCGAACCTCCCATGCTCCTATCTATCCTTTGTTCCTCTAACTGAGTGCTTATCTCAAGGTCGTAGAAACTATGCAAGCCTATGTCTGAAAGAAGGCAAGATGTTCCTGGCTTTTGTTATCCTAAGCACCCCTTTTTCCATATCTTACATATTACTATGTCTAGCAATGTTTTTCTATACTTTATGACGTCTGCTCCCCATTTTGTAACCGTTGGGGAAACTATATAAATCTTGTGCGTATCAATAAACGGGGTTCCCACTTCTGAAAGGCAACTTGCTGGCAGGTCTTGGGACCCCTTTGCAAAGGTAATATTGTGTGTTATTTCCTGGCCTCTGGCAATAGATTCTTGCTCTCAACTCCGCACCTTCCCGGGTGTATGTGAGCTGAGTAGACAGTGACAGCTTGCGTTTTGGGTTTGGACCTAACAATCTCAATGAAGGTAGATTCCAAGTAAGCATGCTCAGAGTCACAGTCTTAAGTTAATTTCCAAGTTTATTGTTCGGTTATAAATTGTACAAGAAAAGTAACAATTTCATTCAAGTAACCATAAGGGTCCAACAATGAGTTGGGTGGGACGGTGAGTGACTTGTGGGGAGGTGGGGGCACATTTATGTATCTATTTAGGTAACTTATACAACACCCTTTGCACAAGCTACAAGGCAGTTTAGAAGCAACAAATAGATTTATAAAAAAAACCCCAAAAATAAAGTAACAAAGGCTTGTATCCAATGCTAGTCCTATTAAAAATAATGGACATGATTAACTTGGGTCCATTAATTTTAGTGGGTCTACTCTGAGTAAATCTTAGTTGGCTACAACCCACAATCCTTAAAAACACATAAACCACTAAAAGAACAATTAGTAATAGCAGCAGCTGCAGTTGTGCCACCCTCCACCATGCTCTGGCTGGTAAGATAGGGGAATGAGTTTATTTATTTATTGTCCTTATATCCCACCTTTCTTCCAACGAGCTCAAGGTGGCGGACGTGACCTTCCCCCTCTTTTTGTAAACCTCCAAACCACCCTGTGAGGTGGTTAGACTGAGAGACAGTGACTGGCCCAAGGTCACCCAGCGACCTTCGTGGATGAGTGGGGATTTGAACCCTGCTTTCCCATGTCCTAGTCCAACACTAACCGCTACGCCACACTGGTGTATAAGTATAACTGAGTTATAGTTCGGCGGTTGGGGAGACGAACGTGAAATCATGGGTGAGGCTCAATCACATCATCATCTTACCGGGTGGCGAAACGAATGAAGGGGTGCATTTACTTGCCACTATTACCCATGGCCAAGGCGCCTTCCAAATCCCGGCTGAGCAGCGCACACAGACCGTGGCCAGTCGCGGGGAGGCGCCAGCCAAAGAAGGGGTGGTTTTCCAGGCTGGAAAGGGAAGTGACGCCTAGCAAAGGGTTCCCGGAAGCGCCTTGATCCTGTGTGCGAGAGAGTGTTTTCACTTTTTTATATAAGCAAGTGGAGGGGTTGCAGCAGGAGAGAGGTAAAGAAGGGGTTAGAACGTGGGGATGCGGCGGCGAGGTTTTGGGATGGCTCCGCTGGGAGGGGGCTGGGATCAGGGTCTCTGGACAGTCCCGCAGGTGCGTGGCTCCCCCTCCCCCGCAAAAAGGAGCCAACATCTGGGAAATAAAACTCCCTTTCCCCGCTCTCCTACACCAAGTGGAGGTGTAGGTCTCAGTCTTTCGTGCCCCGTCTACTGCGCAATCCTTTCCATGTTTACCCGGAGGTAACTCCCACTTGTGTCCGGTGGTGCTTTCTACTTAGGCTGGCAGCCTTGCTGAGAAGGTCGGAGTCCACCGAGGGTCCCTAATGATAACACTGCCATAGGTAGTAAAACTCGGTGGGGATGCCTGAAGGGTAAAGTCTCCCAAGCAGATGATGACGGGGGAAGGGCAGACTTCGCCTTTTAGATTTGCTCTCTGGAAGGGGTTAGCGGGGAGGATTTATACCATCTGCCCCGATTCCAGCTCTTACCTGATGCACCACTCGGAAAGTGGAAGAGGTACCGAAGTCCCCAACGAACTCCTCAGAGGCCCTGGGAAAAGGCAAATCGTTGTGCTGGGGAACGGCAGAGTCTTTCAGACTCTATGCAGAGGAGGGCCAGAGGCAACTAGAAGCTGACCCAGTGTGTGGCACCCCTTGGAACTAAATGCCTTTTTAAGTAGTAGCACAGGGGTTGAGAGACAGAGCTGTGGATCAAGAAATCCCCAGCTCAGATTTCACCACAAACTCACTAAGCAGCTTTAGGCAAGCAATGCACATCTGTAATGGGGTGGGGGGAGGAATAAGTGAGACCTGTAGCAAAATGTTGCAGTGTAAAGTCTTCTGCTTCCGATGCCAGCCATGCCTTCCTCCAAGGAACACACACACAGAGAGCTGTTTTTTGGCTCCCCCCCCAACAATCAGTCAGCCACTGAGCATGCTCGATCTTCATTGGGCTGTTTTAGGGTGGTTTTTTCCCCTAACAATTTTTATTTTTATTTTATTTTATTTGCATTTCTGCAAACCTTGAGGTTCCTTAAACTTGCTCAACTCTTTCTTTGGCTCCTGGATGATGCCATTTTGACTCGCTTCTGAAATTTGGAAATAGTGGGGATATTAGTAATGCTGGCTTTCTTTGCAGGGTTGTTGTAAGGATTGAAACTAGATAAGTCGTATGAAGAGCTTTGAATGCTTGAAAGTGCTATACAGCATGCAGGCTGCTTGGTCATTATGTAGTTAGGAAGCCTAAAGGCTACTCCCTTGCCCGCAGCAGTGACAGAGAGTGCACGAGGAGCACATATTAAAGATTCATACACTTTTACCCTCCACTTCAGCTTCCAATCAGACACTGTCACATATTGGAATAGTAATTCTGTGCAATATAGCAATATATGTACCTTTTAACCTGATTAACAGAATGAGATGTTTAAAATGTATTTTAAAAGGAAAGAATCTGCACTTTGATCCAGAGTAAGAGCCCCTAAAGATGTATACGCAGAGTCACATACCATGAATGAGTTTAACTTTTTGTGCATGCATTTGGAGAGTAGCAACATTTTTTCACCTTTACATCGGTGCATGTTAATGACTGGAATGATGGCTTCTCTTTGCGTATTGATTATGAACATAGGATCAAGGATGATAGTACAGACGGATTGTTTGGAAGTAAAATATGTGATCTTATGTGTTCCCTGAGATTCTCAGGGCCCCTATAGCTAGCCCAGAACTTTGAGTGTTTCATCTGATACATCTTCTGACACCATGAAAAGTCCCTAAAATGTGCCACTGAAAATGTAAGCAGCTAGCATGTCAAATAATGTAGTGGTCTTCAACTTTGGCTCCCCAGATGATGTTGGACTACAACTTCCATCATCCCGACTGTTGGCTATACTGGCTGGGGACGATGGGAGTTGTAGCCCAATAACATCTGGGGACCCAAAGTTGGAAGACCACTGAAGTAGTGTATGTTGGAGACGTGAGTGTCACTCTTTCTGGGATTACCACCCACCCACCCATCCTTCCCATGTAGAAAGCAAGGGAGAATGGGGAGGATTTGTTGATGCCTGTTTCCTTTCCCTTTCAGGTTGCATCCTGTCCCCAGGTCAGTAGTTTGGCCACCTGCCCTTCCTCTCCACTGCTGTGCTGCAGCCCCATAAGAAGCTCTAGTATGTGGCTGTCAAGTAGCTGAGTCTCTTCCCCACAGGGGAAGAAAGGTGAGATGGAGTTTGACGGCAACTGCCCCATATCTGTATTTTCTCATTGTACATGCGGGGAAAAGTGGGTGAGAGATATCTTGCTATCCTTCGGCCATTCAAAGGCCTGCAATAACAAATCTGCAAGGCACTTTAGGGAGAACATCACTCAGATTTGGATAGAGCTGGATACCACAGTTAGAGCAGGTCTAGTGGAGGCATCCAGAGCACTGTCTGTTCCATCTGTACTGGATCAGTTTCGATTTTTGCAGCCTGAGGATGTGGATAAGCTGCTTGAAGAAGTGCGGCTAATTACCTGCCCCCTTGATCTTTGCTCATCTTGACTTCTTATTGCTAGCTGGAGGGGGTTGATTAATGCTTCATTGGAGGAGTGGGAGGTACCATTTGCCTTGAAGGAAGCAGTGGTGCATCCCCTTCTTAAGAGGACCTCCCTGGACCCAGAAGTGTTAAACAACTGTTGCCCAATGGCAAGTATCCCCTTTTGGGCCATGGTGCTCGAGAAGGTGGCAGCAGTCCAGTTTCAGACATCCTTGGAGGAAACTGATTGCTTGGATCCATTCCAGTCTGGCTTCAGGCCTGGCCATGGCACCGAAACCGCCTTAGTCGCCCCAGCTGATAGCATTTGTTGGGAGAGATACAGGTGGAGTGTGACTCTTCTCATTCTTTTGTCATCAGGTTGACCATGGTGTCCTCCTGGAGCATCTCAGGGAGGTGAGGGTTGGGGGCACTGTGCTTCAGTGGTTCTGCTGCTATCTCCAGAGCTGCTTTCAAAAAGTGGTTATGGGAAGCTGCTGTTCGGCATCATGGGAGCCGTCTTGTGGTGTTCTGCAGGGTTCCATCTTGTCCCCCATGCTATTTAACATCTGTATGAAGCTGCTGAGAGCTGCCATCAGGAGATTTGGAGTAAGGTGTCATCAATATGCAGATGACAGCCAGCTCTGAATCAGGAGAGACAACTGAAGTGTTAGACCGGTGCTTGGAAGAGGAGATGGGCCAAATGTGGGCCAATAAACTGAGACTGAATCCTGAAAAAACAGAGGTGTTACGTGTCCCAAGTTCTCATGTCCAGGAGGTGGGGGGACAGCCTGTTCTGGACAGGGTTGCATTTCCCTGGAAGGAGCAGGTCCATAGCTTGGGATACTCCTGGATCCAACATTGTCAATGGAGGCTCAGTTGGCCTTAGTGGCTAGGAGTGTCTTTTTCCAGCTATGACTGATTTGCAAGCTATGGCCCTCTGTGGATGGGAATGACTTGGCCAATGTACTACATGCTCTGGTAACTTCCAGAATGAATTATGGGAAAGTGCTCTACATGGGTCTGCCCTTGAAGGTGACTCGAAAACTTCAGCTGGTCCAATATGCAGCAGCTAAATTACCGGCTGGGGTTCCATTTAGATCTCATATAACTCCTGTTTTAAAATAGCTGTATTGGTTGCCAGTTCGTTTCTGGGCGCAATTCAAGGTGCTCATATTAGCGTTTAAAGCTCCAAACAACTTAGGTCTCAAATATCTGAAAGAATGCCTCCTTCCCTACAGACCGTCTTATGTGTTATGATCAGCAGAGGGGGCCCTCTTGGTAGTTCCTCCACCCTCAGAAATTTGAGGGGGGGGGAGCTGGGAGAGGGCATTTTCTGTTGTAGCCCCTAAGTTGTGGAACTTCCTCCCCACAGAGGTTCATCTGGCAACTTCACTATACAGTTTTTGATGAATGGTGAAGATGCACTTCTTTACCTTGGCCTTTGACATCTGAAATGTATCGTTTTAGAAGCCACCCTATTTTTTTGTGATGACCTTTAAAAAGTTGTATAATAATAATAATAATAATAATAATAATAATAATAATAATAATAATAATAATATGCATGTATATATGTGTGTGTGTCAGTGAAAAGCTGGAAAAGATGAGTAAGGCAGTAGAAAAGAAGAAGCATGCTGAGCAGGAAGAAGTGGAACCAAAAGACAGCTAGCATTAGTGGAGAAAACAGAAATGCAATTAAAGGATGGGCAGATAGCATAACTGTTAGAAAGAGAGGCCACAATGTACTCTCCCTTCTTCCCATTTTGAGAACTCTTATAAATAAGATATCTTTTGAAGTTTTGCTGACCATTTTTGGGGTGTGATGAAAGCTCCAGAAGGTAAATGTATGAGGAGCGCCCTGAAAAATCTGTTGGGGTAGAAGGTAAGAGCATAAGAAGAGCCGTGACTCTGAGAAGCCCACAAGTGAAGCATTAAAGGCAACGGCTATCTCCAGCGGTTGCTCCCCTGTATATCAAGAGATATACCGTGCCCCAGAGTTCTAGTTTTATGGGCAATGAGAGCCAGTGTGATTAGAGTGTCAGACCAGGACCTGGGAGACCAGGGTTCAAATCCCCGCTCAGCCATGAAGCTCACTGGGTAATCTTGGGCCAGTCACTGTCTCTCAACATAACTCAACTCATAGGGTTGTTGTAAGGACAAAATGGAGAGGGGGAGAGCTATGTATGCCACCTAGAGCTCCTTGGAGGAAAGGTGGGATATATATGTAATAAATAAATAATCAGTCATAGCACGGCAGGAGGTAGGGTCAGCCCTACCATTAGGCAGAGAAAGATGGCCTCAGATGGCTGGTTTGGGATGTCATGCAAAGGCAGCAAAACTGTTGTTTATAATGTATTATTACACTTCTTGTTCCCAGGCAGTGGTCCTCAGGGGATTTTCCTGCCTCAGGTACCCAAATAACTTGATCAGACTTGGGCTACTGCAGACTTTGCATTGCAGAGGGGAGATGGTCCCATCTGCTGTGGTGCCTCAGGCAGCAAAATGTCTTGGGATGGCTTTCTCGGGGGTAGGCAGTAAGAGGCACTTTAGCCCCTCCTTGGGCATAGGAAGATAATGGGAAGCAGAGGCAAAGGTTGAACTGGCCTTTCCCTGCCCCTTTTGGAAAAAAGCTTATATCAGTGGTATCTTTCACCACATATGTTGAATTTGATATATACAATGGGACTGCCTTCAAGTCGATTCCGATGAATAGGGTTTTCAGGTAAGCGGTTTTCAGAGGTGGTTTACCATTGCCTTCCTCTGATGCTGAGAGGCAGTGACTGGCCCAAGGTCACCCAGTGAGCTTCATGGCTATGTGGGGATTCGAACCCTGGTCTCCCAGGTCGTACTCCAACACTCTAATCTCTATGCCACACTGGCTGTCTATATACACTCTCTCCATACTCTCTACATACAATAGGCCAGGATAAATGCTGGACATGTGAGACAAGGAGAGTGGATTTTTATGCACATATTTTGGGGCTGTCCTATTATTCAGACTTTTTGGAATACAGTCTGTAATGCTATGACAGAAATGCTAGGTTATTATATACTCCAGAGAGTTATTATTGGATATTTAAATAACATAATACCAGAAAGTGACTTTGAGGTAGCAATTAATTTGTTAACAGCTGCACAAATATTCAGAGCTCGAAACTGGGAAAAGGGTAATGTGCCATCTTTCATCGAATGGATTGTGGTCTGTTGGGATGATGATCAAATAACATATTTTAAGAGAATGCTAAGCTAATCAGCCAAATAGATTCATGGGTAAATATTCCTAATGTTCTGGAATGATAAAAAAACAAGATAATGTACAATCTTATGGCGCCCTCAGCTCATTGTAATCCCACATTTATGAAATTGAAGTATTATTGCATTGTACAAATTATTATTTAATAAAATTCTGTGAAAAAGAAATAAATGGGAGGAGGAGGAGGAGGACCATACTGCAGCACTCAGAGTTTCCACCATCGAGGTTAAGCGCCTCCCCCCACCCCCGATGCAACAGGAGGAAGTAAATGGTGGTGCTTTTTTCTCTTTCTCAGAGGGTTGGATGAGAAGTGGGGAGGCAATCCAATTGTGGGGAGGAGGAACTGTGTGTGTATGCAGAAGGTCCTAGATTCTGTCCCCAGCATCTCTGGGTAGGGCTGGGAATGTCCGCTGCTTCAAACCCTGGAGAGCTGCTGCCACTCAGGGTAGGCATTATTGAGCTAGACGGACCAATGTTGTGACTTGGTATAAGACAGCTTCCTATGTTAGCTGAGCTGCCTCTGTTTCGTCTGCCTGATTCCAGGCCTGGCTGTGCAATGCTGCTGTGGCTGACGCCCTGAGATGGCAAAAACGGGCACAGATGAACTTCAGTTACCACTGGGTAAGCCACCTACACGCACACCCTGCCTCCCAAACAGCCCACCAACGGAAGCTGGTTTTTCAGAGAATGTTTTAATTCTTTGTTCTCTCATCATTTCCTTCCTTTCCTCCCCCTCCATCACAGAAGAGCCCGCATCACCGGTCAAAGACGAGTGGTCGGAGGCAAGGCCAGAGTCTCAGAGCACTGTGAAAATTGAGGTGGTTTGCACAGACGATGGAGAGAGCTCTACGCACAGTGCGGGTGAGGGGGAGAAGAAAGAAGGGGGCTTTGGGCCCAGGCGCCAGCAGTCTTGAGTCGGCCTGGCAGGGGAATGGTTGTAAGGAAGGCTAAAAGATTTGCAGCAGTTGGGATTTGAGACTACAGTCTTTGTGTTTCTTCATTTGAAAGAGTCCCTCCCCCTCCTGATTTTCGATAAGACCTTTACAGACATGATTTTAAGAAGCTTTCACAAAACACAGCGTAAACAAATAATAATTCCAGCAGCTTTTCAGCCACAGTTTTGAAGGTGGTTTGTTTGAAAATAATCCAAGTTAATGATGACACAATGCTTGATGTAACTAATTTGTGGTTAATCAAATGCAGAAGTGAAAGACCCCAAATTCCTCCCCTCAGCCAACTGGGAGGAGGGGAATATGTGAGCCTGGGAGGAGGTGAGACTGGCTCACATCTCCCTAAATCAAGGAAGGGGAACCTGTGGCCCTCCGGATGTTGGTGGGCTACAACTCCCATCATCTCTGACAACTGGCCATGCTAACTGGGCTGATGGAAGTGGGCCCATTTGCACTATACTGTACATTTAAAGCAGTGTCATACCACTTTAAATAGTTTTAGGTTCCCCTAGAGAATCTTGGGAAATGTAGTTTGCTTAAAGAATGCTGAGAGTTGTTTGGAGATCCCCTACTTCCCTCAGAGAGCTACAATTCCCAGAGTGGTTTAACAATCAACCCTTCTTCCCAGGGAACTCTGGAAATTATAGCTCTGTGAGGGGAATAGTGGTCACAGTACCCTTAGCAGATGACAGTTCCCAAGATTATTTGGGGGGTGGCATGATATTGCTTTAAAATGTCTCCTGCAGATGGGGCCTAGGAGTCCAACAACATCTGGAGGGCCACAGGTTCCCCACACCTGCACTAAATTATAGCGTTGCATGATGCCTCAATGCAGCCTTTGTAATCAAGAATTGAGGGGAAGGGCCCCACAATTCTCTCAGTCACATTTCTTCCCCCTGCAGCTGAGGAGCCAGCCCGCAAGCGCAAGAAGGGCCCTGCCCCAAAGATGTTGGGCGATGAAGTGTGCAGTGTGTGTGGGGACAAGGCCTCAGGATTCCACTACAACGTTCTCAGCTGCGAGGGCTGCAAAGGCTTCTTCCGGCGCAGTGTCATCAAGGGGGCACAGTATACCTGCAAGGGCAGTGGGCAGTGCCATATGGACATGTACATGCGCCGAAAGTGCCAAGAGTGCCGTTTGAAGAAGTGCCGGCAGGCAGGCATGCGAGAGGAGTGTGAGTACCAGTAAGAAGAGACAGGGCTGGGGTCCGGGGTTTGCTTGGGGCCCAACAAAAGGAATTTGTTTGCTTGCTTTGTTTGTTCTAGAGATTTATATCCCACCTTTCCACTATAATAGCTTTCTGGGCGGTTTACAAATTCCAGATTAAGTTTGCAATTGTGGATCAACAAATCTTGGTAGCCAGTCAAAATTTGTTCTCATTTGACTACCCTCTTCAGTTTCACTCCAGAGGGAAGGGGACAGAGTCTTCTGACATCATGTTGAGCTTCTGACATAACTGGGGCTGGAGGGTGTATCAGTGAACCCTTGCCCTCCTCCACAGCTGAGGAGAGGGATGGGGGCTTAGTCTGCATTGTGCTAAGTCTCAGACATTCAAGAAGTTGGAAGAAGTCTTGTGGCTCTCTGAAGCTCAGTGCAGCATCAAGGAAAGTTCTTGCCATTCTCCTGGGCTTCCTAAATCATCCTGTATTGCCAGAAAGTCCTGCGGCCCTGGCAGACAGTTAAGGGCTGCCCTCAAGCCTGTGCTCTCACTAGAGCAAAAGAGGTACTTGCCACTCACGAACTGGTAAGGGTATTTGTAGATCCTTGATTGCCTCAGTAAATAATAAAAATGCTGGTGATAGACCAAGTGGTAAAAGCAGATTAAAATAATATGGAGCAGGGATGGGGAACCCGTGTCCCTCCAGATGTTGCTGAACTATAACTCCCATCATCCCTGACCATTGGCCAGGCTGGTTGGAGCTCATGGGATTTGGAGTCCAACAGCATCTAGAGGGATGCAGGTTCCCCATCCTGGATTTAGAGAAACCAGATTTAGAGAAACCAAAACAAGACACAGCAAAAAACAGTTGGGCGAATGGGGTAGACTTGTCTTAGTGTCTAAGAGAGAGCAATGATGACAAGAGGCAAATTCCAGGGAGGAATTCCACATCCAGGGAATATCATGCTGCAGAGGATTGGGTGGGTGGTGCTGGTGTAGCAGGAACTCTTGAGATAATGCCACTGTGCTGTGATCCCATCCCATCTTGCTGACCCCTTCCCTCCCTCTTCTCTCTAGGTGTTTTGTCGGAAGAGCAGATCCATAAGAAGAAGATCCGTAAACAACAGGAGGGAGAAGGGGCATCAGGAGGGGAGGGGGGTGGAGGCGAGGTCCTCCGAGTACCACCTCTGCCCTGTGATCCTGCTTTGCCCCAGCCTGAGCCGGCTCCCCTCACGCCCCAGCAGGAGGGCATGATCCGGCAGTTGGTAGCAGCACAACAGCAATGCAACAAGAGGAGCTTCAGCGACCAGCCCAAAGTCACGGTAATCACAGGCAATGTTAGAAATGAGAGGATGTCTGTGCAAAATATACCAGAGATATGATGTTCAGGCTTGGTTTATATCTCTTCACTGCTCAGAATACTATTTATATTTCTAGCCCAGTTTTACTCCTGAAACCCTGAATGTTGCACTCACCTCCTTAATGTAAGCCATGTGGTACACGGCCAGGACCTACTGCGTCTTCCAGAGAGCCCTAGAGTCCAGGAAAAGTAGAGAAAGCTGTTCTAGAGGATTTTTTCTAGAAAGTGGTTCCATCCAATAGCTGAGTGTTTAGCCCAGTTCTCGTGCAACACTAAACCATACTTTGGGGTTTCAGGACTAGCTGCAGCAAGCCTTGAACTTGTGCATTCCCTTGCCCTTTGGTGCAGCCATGAGGAGGAGATTAACCACCATTTAGGGTTAAGTCTGAACCCTAAACTGCAGGTAATCTTAATTATGGTTTGTGAGAACAAGCCAGTTTCATAAACTATGGCTTGAAGGAGGTTTGTTTCCACTGACCATAGTTTGTTTAACCACAGTTTGTCTGCATTTGGATGTTGCTACAAGCTGTGGTTACTCTAGATGGGAGCAAAAACTTCCAAATGCCTCCTCATGACCGCTCTGGAGGAAATGGGGGAGCATGCAAACCCAAGGCTCACTGTGGCTTGTATTTGTAACATGCAGATGCAGCCTCGGTGTCAAGCTAGGGCAGGAGCATGGCCTATACATAACTACATAGGGGATGGAACCATTGAAGTAGTTTGGAACCCTTCATAAACGAATTTGAAGGATCAGCGCACACACAGCTGCTTTTTCATGGTTACTATCATGCACATATATCCACCCTGACTTATCTTGTCTGGCACAATATGGATCTCTCTGTCTCTCTATTTGCATGTGCCTCCACAAAGACCAGCCTTGTATTTAACAACTTGCCTGGTCACCTTAGGTGACCAGGAATCCTATGCAGGTGAGTGAGAGGGGTCCCATTAGCTCATAGTTTCTATGGATTGCTGCAATGTAAGACAAGTCTGTTCTTTCACAGCCAGCATAAAAATGCTGCAGGCCAACAGAAGGCTGGATCACTCTATCCTTCCTCCAATACTGTAGTCTGCTTGGTAGAAGGCCATTTTTACTAGCCTACAAAGAAGCTAGCAACCTGCATTTCCATGCTGGCCACTGAGGTCGACTTTCCCTCTTCTCTATCCGCGGCCAGCGTGGAAACACAGGCTACTAAAAATATTGCTGGCTAGTTACTTGTATGGCCTTCAGGCTTCCATAGGTCTCCCAGACATACTTGCCCTCCCTGGAATTCCCACTTTCCCCCAGTCTTGACCCAGAAGGGCTCTTTTCCTCTCCCAGCTCCAATGCATCCTTCCCTGCAAGTCATGTTCCCTGCTCCAGTGCAGACCCCCATTCCCCTCATTGCTCATGGCCACACCTGGTGACAGGTGCTTTCAAACGGATCATGGATTAGCACTGAATCAAGGTTATGTGTGAGAGAGAAACAACACTTTTTGGAAACAAGGGACGTGGGGTGGGATTTTCTGTTTCCCACCAACCCTTCTTGCCGCTCCGGACTTTAGCAAAGGAAGCAGTGTGGGGCAGGGGGATAGTAAGTCCTGCTGAGGCTCTGACAGTGGAGCGGGTCTATGAGTTTCAAGGACGTGGGGACAGCTAGGTGTTCTGGAAGGTGTGGGGATGAGGTTCAGTCTGCTGGTGTTGGAGTTTATGAGAAGCCAAGAAGCTGATCTCTCAGCAGAACTGCATCCTTGAACATTAAAGGATGCACCTTGTGGGAGAGGGGCTCCTTGATCTTTCAAAGGGGAGAGGGATCAGGGGGGATTCTTGGAGCCCAGATGTTTACATTTGCAATCTATTTCATTCCATGACCCCCCATCTTCCCTTCTTCCTCTCCCCCCCCCCGCACAAGGGTTATTGTCTTGAATGAGGAGGAAAATGTACTCAGAAGGGGCTCCCCTGCTGGGTACGTGGGGATCACAGTAATCCTGGTGGTTGAGAATGACTAGGGGATTAGGAGACCACGGGAAGTCTCCTGGATCTTGTTTGGAAGGGATCCCAGGCTTTTGTCACTGGATTTGATTCCACCTTGTTGATTACAGGGCTTGGGTAAGAGATGGTGAGGTATGGAGGTGAGAGGAGGCCTTGGGATTGTGCCAGTGAAGGCTGTGCAGTGCTAAGTGTCTTCTGCCCTAGGCCAACCTCATTCTCCTTTCCATTCTCCTTATGTGTCTCTCGGATTTTCCGCCATTCACCAGCCCTGGCCTATGGGTAGTGATCCCAACAGCCGGGAGGCACGCCAGCAGCGGTTTGCCCATTTCACGGAACTGGCCATCATCTCGGTGCAGGAGATTGTGGACTTTGCCAAGCAGGTGCCGGGCTTCTTGCAGCTCTCTCGGGAGGACCAGATTGCGCTACTCAAGGCCTCCACCATCGAGGTGAGCAAGTGTGGGAAGGAGTATCTTTGTTTCTCCCAATGCATCACTTAATAACGTTGAGTCCAAAGTAGCTTAGAAGTTTTACTTGCAGTCCCAGAACTGTCAATGCTCTTTGTGTAGTCCAGGATGCTCACAAGAACTGCTGGATCCTGTAGCAGTGAAAAACATGGAAGCCAAATCTCTGTAGGTGAGCACGTGCTTTGCGTTTAGAAGGCTCCAAGTTCAATGCCTGGCATTTCCCACTAAAAAGGAGCAGGTAGTGAGTGACAGGAAAGAAATTTCTGCCTGACACCTTGGAGGGCTGCTACTAACCAGAGCAGACAACACCGGGGCCAAATCTTCTCCTCTAATATAAGGCAGGTTCCTGCATTCCTAACCTTACAGCAGCAGGCATGCTGCTTCCAAAGGGAACCAAGGGGTAAAATTCTAGTGTGAAAGCAATCTGAGAGTAATTGCAGAGTGTTGGTGAAACAAAAGGTCTGATTTCTCACTGAGGTGAGAAACCACTGATGATGGGCTTAGCATGTTGCAGGTTGGCATGCTCACATGATTGAGTTCCAGGGGGAAAAACACACATAGAAAACTAACATTTCAAGGAGAAGTGTTCTAGCTTAGCGCTGAAATGCTTTCTGAATGCATTGATTTTTTATTATTATTTTAGTGGAGGAGAATTCAGTCTGGTGAATTTGAACTGGTACAACCCATGCACATGGTTGCCACCTCAGTGAGAGCAAGAACTTACTCTAAAGTTATTGGAACAGAATGGCTGCCTTTGGCGTTGTGCTACACCATAGTTTAGCATGATAAGTATGAGCTGCACTGAGCCTTGGAGCCTCTCCTACTCCGGTGCAGCTATGAGAAGGAGTTTGGAAGCTTTTGCTTCCTTTTTGTGCTAAACTGCAGCTTGTTGTGTTGTTGAAACTGCCACACTGTAGTTAATGTTAATTTTGGTTTGTTTAAAAGAAGCCAACTTCAAACCATGGGTTATGTAGCTGGCTTTTTAAACAAACCGTAGTTAACATGAACTGCTGAAGAAGGTTAGGATGACACGCTAAACTGTGAATATGGAAAAGGGAAGCAACAGCTTCCAAACTCTGTGCAGCCACATCGGAGGGGAGGGAAGAGTGCACAAGCCCAAGGTTTTCTTCTTGTCTTGCTAAACGGTGGTTTAGCACAGTGTTGGAATATAGCCAATGTGAACAGTTGTTTGTGTTTGATATTTATTTTTACTGTTTTTATTGGGTTGGTTCCAGACTGAGTTGGTAGATTCAAGGGACTCTGTTAATGATGGCTTACTGAGCAACCTAAGTCAGGGGGAAACGGTGGAAGGGGAGCTGACAAGAAGATCTGTGGCATCCAATTGCCATTTGGGAACTTGCGGGCTGGCTGAACGTTGGCTCAGCCAGGAGGTGCACTCGGAGACTGCAAAGTAAAAGCTGGCTGTCACAAATACCCCTACTGGAGAGTAAGCACTCAGGACCTGCAAGAGCACTCTGAACATGAGTTGGATATGGCCTGTTTCCTCCCTTGGCCCCCCTCTGATACGCCCCTGGAACACCCTTGTTTGAGGCCTTATGCTGGCTGGCCTTACGCTGGCTGGGCTTCCCTGGTGGACTCCTGGCTGAGCCAGGATGAGGAGCTTCTGCAGGAACCTGCTGGCTCAGCCGGGGGTCCATCATATAGTATCCAACTCCCATCAGGCCAGCATAAATAGCATTTGGATTTTGCACCCTTAATTTTAAGTCCCATTTATTTCAGTGTGAACTGAGTTCAACCGGACCAAACCACTTTATTATTGTGTTATTTTAATTACATTGTATATTGCTTCTGCTAGCACCTTGGCCATCCACATGTGGAAAAGGAGTGGGATATATCCATTTTGTAAAAGATTTTGTAAAAGATGAAATGAGAAAGAGAGTGAGTTTAAATTTGGTCAGGGGAAAAAAGATGTGCAGACTGTATGTGGCATAGTCAATCAATCTATAAATGTGTGCACCACACATGTTGGGCAGCTTGTTAAGAGAGGGGTACAACTTCACACTCAGCCTGCCTCCACAGATCATGCTGTTGGAGACAGCAAGACGCTATAACCACGAGACCCAATGCATCACGTTTCTTAAAGATTTCACCTACAGCAAGGACGACTTTCACCGTGCAGGTGAGATGGGAATGCAGAGGGAGAAAAGGTATTGTGGAGTGGGAGGGGCTCTTTTCAGAAAATTCTCTCCCTTGGTGCAGCAGGCCAGAGGATTCTGGTGATTAAAAATCCGGAAGGAAGACCAATATCTTTAAGGGTGTATAAGCATTTCTCTCTGAGTTCACAAATAAAGGACATATCCAGGTCTTACATTTGATTACGCTCATATGGCCAGGGTCTGTTCTCGTATGGTGCATTAAGCTCTCCAATTCAGAACAGCTACTAAAAAAAAGAGAGCCTTTTTTTAAAAAAAGTGTACTTAAAGAAAAACATGTAGCCTTCCTAAGAAGGGTTGCTCCACCACCTTATATACTGGGTTTTCCCCTCTCTCTATATATCGATTGATCGATTGATAGAATGATAAAAACAAATTTAATACATAAATATATACTTTTAATGTTTGCCCTTGTTTTTACTTTGGCAAAGGCTATAAATAAGCACACAGAGGGAGAAAGCCCCATCAGTTTCCTCTTCCAGGGTGAGATGAGCAAAGCTCCAGGCTCTTTCTAAGCACAGAGCTAGTGAGAAAATGAGAGGGCAGCATCGCATCCAAAGTGTTTGAACAGAGTTCCAACTCCCCACCCAAAAGAATCTTCTTGCCAGCACTGGTTTTGCAGTGAGATTGGCAAAGCTTTGGCAGACTTGTCAAGGACAGAATTGGTATCTAGGATGGAAATAGCAGGTGCGTTCTTTTTCTTCCAAATTTTCTCCATAGATTTGAAAGTTAAAGGTTTTGTGGTATGGGGAAGTAGGGCTTTTTCTATTTTCTTTAAATGCCATTTTGAGGATTCTAATATGAAATTGAGGAAGCATCCAAACTAGGAAATGTGGTAGTAATGGGTGACTTCAACTACCCAGACATAAACTGGCCGCATATGTGTTCCAGTCATGACAAAGAAGCAAAATTTCTAGATATTCTAAATGACTATTCCCTAGACCAGTTGGTCATGGAACCGACCAGAGGGACGGCAACCCTGGACTTAATCCTCAGTGGGGACCGGGACCTGGTGCGAGATGTAAGTGTTGTTAAACTGATTGGGAGCAGTGACCATAGTGCTATTAAATTAAACATACATGTAAATGGCCAATTGCCAAGAAAATCCAACACGGTCACATTTGACTTCAAAAGAGGAAACTTCACAAAAATGAGGGGATTGGTAAAAAGAAAGCTGAAAAACAAAGTCCAGAGGGTCACATCACTCGAAAATGCTTGGAAGTTGTTTGGAAACACTATATTAGAAGCTCAACTGGAGTGCGTACCGCAGATCAGAAAAGGTACCGCCAGGGCCAAGAAGATGCCAGCATGGTTAACGAGCAAAGTCAAGGAAGCTCTTAGAGGCAAAAAGTCTTCCTTCACAAAATGGAAGTCTTGTCCGAATGAAGAAAATAAAAAAGAACACAAACTCTGGCAAAAGAAATGCAAGAAGACAATAAGGGATGCTAAAAAAGAATTTGAGGAGCACATTGCTAAGAACATAAAAACCAACAACAAAAAATTCTATAAATACATTCAAAGCAGGAGACCATGTAGGGAGGCGATTGGACCCTTGGATGATAAGGGAGTCAAAGGTGTACTAAAGAACGATAAGGAGATTGCAGAGAAGCTAAATGAATTCTTTGCATCTGTCTTCACAGTGGAAGATATAGGGCAGATCCCTGAACGTGAACTAACATTTGCAGGAAGGGATTCTGAGGAACTGAGACAAATAGTGGTAACGAGAGAGGAAGTTCTAGGCTTAATGGACAATATAAAAACTGACAAATCACCAGGCCCGGATGGCATCCACCCGAGAGTTCTCAAAGAACTCAAATGTGAAATTGCTGATCTGCTAACTAAAATATGTAACTTGTCCCTCGGTTCCTCCTCCGTGCCTGAGGACTGGAAAGTGGCAAATGTGATGCCAATCTTCAAAAAGGGATCCAGAGGGGATCCCGGAAATTACAGGCCAGTTAGCTTAACTTCTGTCCCTGGAAAACTGGTAGAAGTATTATTAAAACTAGATTAACTAAGCACATAGAAGAACAAGCCTTGCTGAAGCAGAGCCAGCATGGCTTCTGCAAGGGAAAGTCCTGTCTCAGTAACCTACTAGAATTCTTTGAGAGTGTCAACAAGCATATAGATAGAGGTGATCCAGTGGACATAGTGTACTTAGACTTTCAAAAAGCTTTTGACAAGGTACCTCATGAAAGACTTCTGAGGAAGCTTAGCAGTCATGGAATAAGAGGAGAGGTCCTCTTGTGGATAAGGAATTGGTTAAGAAGCAGAAAGCAGAGAGTAGGAATAAACGGACAGTTCTCCCAATGGAGGGCTGTAGAAAGTGGAGTCCCTCAAGGATTGGTATTGGGACCTGTACTTTTCAACTTGTTCATTAACGACCTAGAATTAGGAGTGAGCAGTGAAGTGGCCAAGTTTGCTGACGACACTAAATTGTTCAGGGTTGTTAAAACAAAAAGGGATTGCGAAGAGCTCCAAAAAGACCTCTCCAAACTGAGTGAATGGGCAGAAAAATGGCAAATGCAATTCAATATAAACAAGTGTAAAATTATGCATATTGGAGCAAAAAATCTGAATTTCACATATACGCTCATAGGGTCTGAACTGGCGGTGACAGACCAGGAGAGAGACCTTGGGGTGTAGTGGACAGCACGATGAAAATGTCGACCCAGTGTGCGGCAGCTGTGTAAAAGGCAAATTCCATGCTAGCGATCATTAGGAAAGGTATTGAAAATAAAACAGCCGATATCATAATGCTGTTGTATAAATCTATGGTGCGGCCGCATTTGGAATACTGTGTACAGTTCTGGTCGCCTCATCTCAAAAAGGATATTATAGAGTTGGAAAAGGCTCAGAAGAGGGCAACCAGAATGATCAAGGGGATGGAGCGACTCCCTTACGAGGAAAGGTTGCAGCATTTGGGGCTCTTTAGTTTAGAGAAAAGGCGGGTCAGAGGAGACATGATAGAAGTGTATAAAATTATGCATGGCATTGAGAAAGTGGATAGAGAAAAGTTCTTCTCCCTCTCTCATAATACTAGAACTCGTGGACATTCAAAGAAGCTGAATGTTGGAAGATTCAGGACAGACAAAAGGAAGTACTTCTTTACTCAGCGCATAGTTAAACTATGGAATTTGCTCTCACAAGATGCAGTAATGGCCACCATCTTGGACGGCTTTAAAAGAAGATTAGACCAATTCATGGAGGACAGGGCTATCAATGGCTACTAGCCATGATGGCTGTGCTGTGCCACCCTAGTCAGAGGCAGCATGCTTCTGAAAACCAGTTGCCGGAAGCCTCAGGAGGGGAGAGTGTTCTTGCACTCGGGTCCTGCTTGCGGGCTTCCCCCAGGCACCTGGTTGGCCACTGTGAGAACAGGATGCTGGACTAGATGGGCCACTGGCCTGATCCAGCAGGCTCTTCTTATGTTCTTATGTTCTAATGTTCTTAATATGGATCCAAGGTGACCCATTTGTTTGCCTTGGGGGATGAAGAAACTGGGTCTTAGTCTGCTTTGCAGGTGATTCACGCCATTTATCCCTTCAGGCATCAACAATTATCTCTTATACATGTCAAGTGAAAGGGCATCATAGTGACTCCTGGCTTGCCGTGGCATATCTGATGAGAATTTGCATTCATTTATAGCTGCCTTTCTGCCCCACTGACAGGGAGCCACCAGCCACCACTGCTTTGACACCATAAATGCTTTAATGCTCAGGCCCAGGATTTGTATAGGACAGTCTCTTTGCACACCAGTCTGTCTGCTCCCGTAGATTTGTCAAGGAATCCCTTCTCTGCATCCTTGTGATGACCAAGGCACGGGTAGCTGCAGTGTGGGAGAGAGCCTTTTGTATGGCTGTGCTCAGGTTGTGGCATTCCCTACTTCTGAAGGTCTATTTGTCCCCCTCTCTCTTTGCCTTCTGCCGGCAGGCATTGCACCAGCCAGGTTCTTGTGTGTGGCTGAACCCAGCCTTGTAAATAAGTCCACAAGAGTTACTGCCAGATTTTTTTACTAGCCTGCTGGGGGCTAGCAGAGCACAGACAGAGTGCTCTGTCTTTCCTGCAGCAGTCTGATGTGTTTCTATGCAGAGGAGGGGGGCTGCCTTCCTCTCACAGTCTGCTTGATTTCTATGCCGGGCATAGAAAAACGTCAGAGCACTCCTTCACCAACCCGCTGATTCACTTACATGCAATTGCATGTATTCCTTTCTATGCATTTCCTGGTCACCTGCAGGCTGCAGCTACCAGATGGATGCTTACAAACAAGGCTGCCATAACTCCTGTGTTCTTAGACTAGTTTTATCTGCTGTGCCAATCTCTCTTTTCTTTTTTGTTACTACTTTATTATTTTGTTAGTTTCTGTTGGATAGCGATGTTTTTCTGTATTTGCATCTGCCCTGAGTGCAGCAACACAGTGGAAGGGCAGGATATAAACCGTTTAATATCTTTATCTCCCAGATCCTTCTGACCCCCATTCCCTGCTGGCCTCATTTCCCCTGTGGGTGGAGCCACCCACCTGACAGTCACCTGACATCACAGTGACGTTGGATGATCCATTTTCACCTGCACTGGTGCTTGCAAAGCACAATGCACAAGGCTTTGCAAGCCACGATGATTAGCTGACTGTCAGGTCTTGCAAAGCGCCATGCATGGGGCTGTGCACAGAGCTTTTCAGGTGCTGCTGATCAGTGGTGCCTGCCACCCCCCTTTTTTTGGCCCAGGTGTGTCTTTACCTGTCTACACCTGACAATGGTGTCAAGAGTAGGCCATGTGGCCGTATCTTGGTCCAAATGGCCTCGCAGACCAAATGGGTTGTACAGGCTGGAGTTTCTTTTTTCTTTTCTTCAATTTTATTTTAATTCATTTACACAAATACAGGCACAACCAATAAAAAATAAATATTCATTTTTAAAAAATAAAGCATTGACAAATCAGGAGATAAAGGACTAAAGGGGAAAAATTAGACAGGAAAATACCAAAAAACAGAGGAGGAGAGAAAAGGAAGAAATAATATAAATTATTATTACAGCGTTCCTAACAATATATGCAGTTGCACATTCTCTTGTATTTTGTTAGATCAATATACAACAAAAGGGAACCATCTCTCAATAAAATAATTATCTCTTGCTGTCCCTCTCTCACTCTGACTATATTGGTTCATTTCACAATTAAAACATTCTCCTGTAATTTTGTGATCCAGTGTAGGGAGATTTATCTTTTTTCCAGTGTTGGCTTATTGTCAGCTGAAGCACTGGTCAAAAAGTAGGTTACCATTTCTCTGTCCTCTGCTAATATGTAATCCCTTATGTATCCTAAGAATACAGGTCAGAGGTTCTTTACTGCAATTTTAAATAAATAAACAAAAAGAATGATAAATGTGCATGTCTCTGTGTGGCGAGTGAGATGCATCTGTTCTCTTTCCCTGACACTCTGGCTTCCGTTCCCACTGCCCCACTCCCTACAATCAGGTCTGCAGGTTGAGTTCATCAACCCCATCTTTGAGTTCTCCCGGGCCATGCGACAGCTCCAGCTGGATGATGCCGAGTACGCCCTCCTCATTGCTATCAACATCTTCTCAGCGGACCGGCCAAACGTGCAGGACCACGGCCTAGTGGAGGCCCTGCAGCAGCCCTACATCGAGGCTCTCAGTTCTTACATCCGCCTCCACCGCCCACAGGTGTCTGGGTGGGGCAGAAAAGTAGGGCAGTGAATTTAGAGGGCGTGCGGGCAGGCAGGCGATCTAGGAAATCATTTTCACAGGGCCGGTGGGTGGATGAGGTGTGTGTGAGAGGGGCAGGTGCAGAGTAACATTCCTCTGAGGTTTGAGACCCAAAGGGAAAAAATCTTTGACAGAATTTGCCGTTAGGGTGCAAAACTACATTTGGCCTCAGCCAATCTTACTACAAGAATTCCCTGCCAATTTAAAGAGAGAATCCTGAGCCTGAAGCCTTTTATCCTTCCCACTCGAAAATCAGGCAGGGTTGGGAGAAAATCCTAACTCAACTCAAACTGCTTCCTCCCCTTCAGCTGCAGAGAAGAAAAACCTCCCAGTCTAGCTTAGTTGTGTCTCCTCTGACTGGTAGCAACTCTCCAGGGTTTCAAGCAGAGGCTTTTCCCAGCCCTACCTGGTGACACCAGGGACTGAACCTGGGACCTTCTGCATGCAGAGCAGATGCTCTTCCACTGAGCTGCGGTCCTTCCCTTTCAAAAGACCTATAGTAACAGCAGTTCTGCTTAACTGGGATGAGGTCTGCATCAAATTAAACTTTTACTGGGGTACAAGCTTATGCTCCACATTAGGGTTTACTCCCAAGTAAGTATATTTAGGATTGTCGTGTTACTTGGGTGTAGGCTCCATTGAATTTGATGGCATTGACTGCCTGAGTAAAGATGTGTGTTCATTGAGTCACCTATTTGTTAAACAGATTACGTTTTAGGGACTTGACTGGCCGGAGTCCATAATGGGTGAAGCCAAATTTTAATTGGTGAGCTTATGATTCAATGCACTCTCTAGCACCCAGTTATTTTTAAATTATTTGAAAGGCAATGGTTATGTTGGCAGTATTAAGCAGGTGCATAGGGTGTCCAACTGCATCCAAACATAGTCAAAAACCAGCTCCTTGATCTCAGGAACCATCATGCAAAATTTGGTTAAAAAATCAGTGCAGTCTTGAATGGTTCAGTCCGCCATCTTGATTCAAAATGGCATCCAACTGCATCCAAGCATAGCTGAAAACATGCTCCCACTCGTAGAAACACCATGTAAAATTTGGTTTCTGATACCTTAAGAGGTGTCAAAATGCACAGCAAACAAACGACTTTCCAAAATGGATCTGCAACTATAATCCCAGAGCTCCCTGTTTTTGGCTGACGACACCTAAGGACAGAAACCTTGTCGTTCTTTTCCGACTTGGTGAAAGGAAAAGTTCCCACTTCCCTGAGTCCTAACCCTATTGTACTAGGTGACAGGTGAGGTTTGGGGCTGACTGCCACCCCTGAATAACATTTTATAGCATTTTTGTGAGGGGGTGGAGTGGAGAGTGGGCATGTGGAAAACGGTCAGTTTCCCTTTCTTCTTGAAGCATCCCTGCATAGTGCAGTGAGAGGAGGGTTTTACCATCATAACGCACATCCTTCCCCCACTCCACTGGGTAGGGACCTGTGTAGGCCAATTCCCACTTTTACCTTCAGCTGCCCCCCACCACTCCATCAACTGTCATCTCAATATTCCATCACCTAGGAAGCTCACGGGTCCTTGTCAGGCTGGTTGTTGTTGTTGTTGTTGAGGTGAGGAGAGTATCTCTTTTATCTTTTTAACTTACATATTTCTGAGAACCTTGGGGGTCCCCTGAGCTTGTAGGAACCACTGCCTTATTTTTGGCATAGCCCTGCTTTGCTTCCAGACTGACAGCCAGCAGCAGTGCCTGAGTTTAAATTGTTCCCTCTGATGGCAAATGTGCGTGATGGGAGTGCCTGACACTTTCCTCCCCTCATTTCCTCAGGACCATCTGATGTTCCCACGCATGCTGATGAAGCTGGTGAGCCTACGGACCTTGAGCAGCGTGCACTCTGAGCAGGTCTTTGCTTTGCGGCTTCAAGACAAGAAACTTCCACCACTTCTCTCTGAGATATGGGATGTACACGAGTAGACGTTTTGAGGAGGGGGTGGATGGGGGAGGATACAGACCTCCCTCCCTCCCTCTCTATTGCTCTCTCTCACACACACGCACACTTTTCTCTCTAAGCCCCGGGAGACGTGGTATCCTTCTAAGGAGTCTTTGAACCTCAGCATTAAGACTTGTAACTGATGGACTATGATCCCACCAGAGGAACTTCATCAAGGGGGTTTACTAAGCACTTTCCTCCCAATTCCCCTTCTACTTGTATTCCCTCCGATGCTTGCCTCCCCTCAGTTCTGGTTTTGGGGAGGTGTCAGTCACGATTGTGCTTTTTGTGTGTGTGGTGGTGGGGAAGTGCAAAGGAGCTTCTCCCCAAAGACTTATTCCTCCTGGTAATGAAAAATGAACATCACACTCGCTCACACATACACACACACAAAATACCATGTGGCATTATAGGTTGACAGTACCCACATGTGCCCCACGAGGGAGAGGAAAGTATTGCAGTGGGAAAGGGAGAGGGGTTTGCCATATGCCTAGTATGTGGGGCAGATGCCCAGACAAAATAAACTCAATCATGACAAACCAAGCATCTGGCCTGGTGTCAACAGTACGTATGAAAGGAAAACAACTAGAATTTGGGGATATTTGAGGGATGGGTTGAAAGCAGAAGCCTGGAGCGTGTCACACAGTAAGGAAGGGAGGGTTATTAATGATTTTGATCAGAGATTAGATCAGTTCATGGAGAATAAGACTATGTTATACCTCTACTGCCAGAAGCAGTATGCCTCTGAATCCCGGTTGCTGGGAGTTGCAAGTTGTCCTGTTCAGAGCGGGATTCACGAGGCTGAGACGAGGGTGCAATCAATTCTTGTTTTATTAAAGTAATCGATACATCAAAGGCAGCACGCCTCATAGGAAACCCTATGCTAACTCACTACAATTTCCTAACTACACTCTAGACATGCTCTGCAACGTGTGGAAGGAGTTGATTCAGTGCCCAATTCTGAACATGGCAGACTTAAATAGGTCTTCGAGCATAACCTCTCACTCCTGCGCACACACGCCCTCTGCCCCGAATGCTTCTCCAGATGTCGTGTGTGCGGTGAAGGGGGGGGAACATCCAAAGCCTCATCGGACAGAACAGGTTCCTTATCAGCAGGCTGGGGAGCAGTGGGCGGGAAAGCGTCGGACGTCTCTAGGACCCTGCTTGTTGAAGGAGGAGTTACTGCTTTCTCAGGAGCATCCCTTAACGGTCCCGGGGGGTGTGCTTGGAGGCTGAGGGCTGTCTTCTCGGAGGGCAGGGCTATCCGTGGGAACTGACGGGGCAGCAAGCTCACTCTCCTCCTCAAGGTCAGGACTAGCCTTAACAACAACTGGAACGTCCATGCTTTCTAACTGCTGTGGAGCCTGAAACTCATGACTTCCCTCTCCCCGCTCCTCATGAGAGGGCCTGGGCTCAACACAAGTGGGGAGAGCACCGTTGTACTCAGGGTCTGCTTGCGGGCTTCCCGTAAACATCTGGTTGGCCACTGTGAGAACAGGAAGGCAGACTAAATGGGTCTTTGGCCTGATCCAGCAGCCAGGTTCTTCTAAATAGTAGGAGTCTTGTAGACTGAGGAGAATTGGAGCATGCTTTGATACGTGGTGGGAGTAAAGTGCTCCGTTGGAGTAGCAGGCCGGAAGGGTTTTCTAGGCGCTATAGAGAACTAATTGGCGCAGAGAGAGGAAATGTTAGTGTGTAGTGGTTAGAGTCATGGGCTAAGGCTGGTGGGACTTGGGTTCAAATCTTCACTTAGTCATGAGGCTCACTGGGTGACACTTGAGACAGTAATCATCTCTCAGCCTAACCTTCCTCACAGGTTTATTGTGAATATGAAATGCGGGGAGGGGGGGAGGGAAGAACCCTATGTTCAACTCTGAGCCCTATGGAGGAAGGATGGGATAATAACTGAATGAATGAAATGGGACCTAGAAGTCCTAGGTTCTTGGAAAAGGTTGAGTGACAAGGTTCTTAGTTTATTGGAGTGGCCTTGGAGCCAGAGGTGAGAGCCAGTGTGGCATAGTGGTTAGACTGTTGGACTACGACCTGGGAAACCAGGGTTCAAATCCCCACACATCCATAAAGCTCACTGGGTGACCTTGGGCCAGTCACTGCCTCTCAGCCTCAGAGGGAGGCAATGGTAAACCCCCTCTGAATACCACTTACCATGAAAACCCTATTCATAGGGTCAACATAAGTCGGAATTGACTTGAAGGCAGTCCATTTACATTTTGGAGCCAGAGGGCTGGGACCAGACTAAGGATACAGTGGAGTAGACCCCATTGAATTCAGTAGGATTTAGCTGAGTAAACATACTGGGATGACATTACAGTAGGGCCCCGCTTTTCGGCGGCCCGCAAATACAGCGGTTTTCAGTTAGAGTAAGGCTTCACTCATATGGTGCTTGTTCCACTTTTACGGCATTTTTCGGGTGTCGGGAGCCATTTTATTGACCGAGTTCCACTTTTCGGCGGGTTTTGCTTTTAGGCGGGGGTCTGGAACGTAACCCACATCAGTGGGGCCCTACTGTAATTTAGTTAGTCTATAAATGTAAATGTACTGCCTTCAAGTCGATTCCGACTGATGGCGACCGTATGAATAGGGTTTTCATGGTAAGCAGTATTCAGAGGTGGTTTACCATTGCCTTCCTCTGAGGCTGAGAGGCAGTGACTGGCCCAAGGTCACCCAGTGAGCTTCATGGCTGTGTGGGGATTCGAACCCTGGTCTCCCAGGTCGCAGTCCAACACTCTAACCACTACACCACACTGGCTCTAGTTAGTCTGTAGTTCCATTGAAATCAATGGGATTTAAGTGATTACTAATTTGTTTCATTAATTTCAGTGGGAACTAGATTCCCAATTTAGACTATATCGAACCCAGAATCCCTAGGCCCAGACCATTCTGCCTCTCCAAGGCTCAAGCCTCTTAAACTTTCCCCTGCTGTTCCTTATCTGGAACTCCCACGCTGGCAATTGGTGGGAAAAACCCAGCACTATCTGGAAAGTGGGGGAAATTCCTCTTCCTGGCTCTAATGCTGGCCACTAGGGGGCACCCAACTCCACAGATTCTAACTAGTTCATTGGATTTCTATGTATGAAGCTGCTGAGGTTTTCCTCCCTCTAGATTATTTTCTGCTAATAAAGTACAGGTGTTGCCAATGTAAATGGAAAAGAAAAAACCCTAAAATTTCAGGCAGGAAGTGGCTGTTCTTCTGTGTAATGAGATCAAGTCTCTAGGCTCAAAACAATTTATGCAAATAAAATGCCATTTTGCATAAAGTTGCTCAATTAGGATCTTTTATTCAGAACTTTTTTTTAAAAAGTGTTTGCAGAATATGGAATTATTATTTGGAGGAAGGAAAGCAATTTGATGCATACAGGGAGGGGAGCACGGCTGTAAACCATGAAATACAGATACATCAGTTATACAGTACAGAGGCATTT
This sequence comes from Rhineura floridana, assembly GCF_030035675.1. Taxonomy (NCBI): domain Eukaryota; kingdom Metazoa; phylum Chordata; class Lepidosauria; order Squamata; family Rhineuridae; genus Rhineura; species Rhineura floridana. The sequence continues at coordinate 39,242,424 of NC_084490.1, read as the reverse complement.
TTCTCTTTTTAATCATGGGATCTTTTGCAAATTATTGCCTTCAGGGTTTACATTAGGGGTGGCTAACCTGTGGCTTTCAAAATGTTGCTAGACTACAACTTCCAACATTCCTGATCATTAACTATGGTGGAAGAGGCTGATGGGAGTTGGAATCCTGTTGGGGAACCACAGGTTAGTCACTCCTGGTTTAGAACATAGGTGCATGAGGACTAGAACCTTGGGGGGGGGAGTCCCAATGGTGCTGACACTTGAAATGACTGTACCAGTCCAGATGCTATCTGTGTAGAATTAGAAAAGACTACTAATGATATGAGCGACCCCATCTTTTCCCCAGACTTTAGGGCAGGCATGCGAAACCTGTGGCGGTCCAATTATTGTATTTTATTTATGGAACGTTTAAATATCCCTTAATCAAAAAAACAAAACAAAACCTCTAAGTAGTTCACAAAAAATATAAAATATTCGCAAGAAAATAGTGATAGAATCAACAGACTTTAAAAACAAGTCAGCATAAGAAAATTATCAAAATATGGATAAAATGTTGATGAGCTCTTAACTCCCAACAGCTCCAGCATAGTCAATAGAGATGATGGGAGCTGTAGTCCAGCAATATCTGGAGGGCCACAGGTTCCCCTCTTCTCCTGTTCTAGGAGTTAGCTTATATTCCTTTCTGTGTTCTCAGTGATACAGATCCTGTTACTAAAAGTTGGTATTTTCAGTGTAAGGCAGAATTGGAGGGGGTGGGTTAGTCTAAAGCCCTAACACAACACACACACCCAGGAAACGCTTTTGCCTCCCCCCCCCAGGGCATGTTTATTCTCATAGGAGCAAATTAAAGAAAAAGGTGCAAAAATCATCTTTACAAGATAAGGTCATGAGATGCAACTCTGGGTTTGATCATGTATAGAAACAAATAGACAAACTGGTACTTCTCAATATGTGTTGAAAAATGTTTAGGAAGGAAAGGATAACTTTGGGTTGTGCAGGTCCTTTGATACAGAAACATTTATTTATTTATTTATTTATTTATTTATTTATTAGATTGAGATACTACAGTGGAGCTTGTATTTTAGAAGGTGAAGGGTAGAGATAATCAAAAAGACTTGGAGAATAAAAATTGATCAAATTTTATGGTGCAGTCACAGACCTGTTCAAAACAAAACAGAAATGAGAGAATAAAAATGTCTTTGTCTTGCACCAAAATAATAATAATGTTGGTGCCAGGCAGGTCTCTCTGGGATGCCACCACTGAGAAGACTCTCTTGTAGCCACCCACCTTAACTCAGATGGAGGAGAGCTTCCAAATATGACCTCTATAAACAGGCAGATTGGTAATGGAGCAGGCATTCTTGAAGTAGCCATGCAAGGCTTTAAAGGAATGGACAAACTTTGAATTGTTCTCAGGAATGGAACGGAAGCCTATAAAGATCTTTCAATTTTGCAAAGATATATTCCTGCTGACCAGTACCAGGCAATAGCCTAGCTGAAGTACTTTGAATGAAGTTTCTAAACAGTCTTCAAAGGCAGTCCAACATAGAATGCAGTACACTAGTCAATCCTAGATCCTCCGTGGCGCAGAGTGGTAAGCGGCAGTAACGCAGCCGAAGCTCTGCTCACGGCCGGAGTTCAATTCCAACGGAAGGAGGAAGTCGAATCTCCGGTAAAAGGGGTCGAGGTCCACTCAGCCTTCCATCCATCCGTGGTTGGTAAAATGAGTACCTGGCATATGCTGGGGGGTAAAGAAAGGCCAGGGACGGAACTGGCAATCCCACCCCATATATACGGTCTGCCTAGTAAACGTCGCAGGACGTCACCATAAGAGTCGGAAACGATTCGCACTATAAGTGCGGGGGCACCTTTACCTTTTTTTTTAGTCAATCCTAGGGGTTGCTATAGGATGGACAACAGTGACCAGGCTACATTGCAAAATACTAGTCTATGCAGTCATTGTTTTGTTTCCTTGATTTTCTTTACCCCTGTGTTTGATCCAATAACAATCAATCCCTCTTTCCAGGGAATCCTGTGAATTGTAGCTCTGGGGGGAACAGGGGCCTCCTTAAAAAGTGGTGTAGTGGTTAGAGTGTTGGACTGCGACCTGGGAGACCAGGTTCGAATCCCCACACAGCCATGAAGCTTACTGGATGACTTTGGGCCAGTCACTGCCTCTCAGCCTCAGAGGAAGGCAATGGTAAACCCCCTCTGAATACCATGTACCATTAAATCCCTATTCATAGGGTAGCCATAAGTCGGAATCGACTTGAAGACAGTCCATTTTCCATTTAAAAACTCTCAGCACCCATAACAAATTACATTTCTCAGGATTCTTTGGCAGAAACCATGACAGTTGAAAGTGATATAATACCAACTGCCAGTCTGATGGGATTCTGTTTATGAAATGGGGGAGCCTCCACCTAAGGCAGCAAGATTTCTTCAGCCAGCCATGGATACAGGATAATTCTATGCAAAACTTAAGAACAAGGCCACAGGGAAGGAGATAATTAATTGGGTGACAAGGAAAGGGGGAGAAGCTGACCCGGAGCTACTGCTTAATAGGGATTGGGGAGAAGTGTGACTCAGTTTGCATTTAAAGGCAAAATTACCAAAGTTGCACTTTTCAAAACAATCTGCAAACCGAAACATAGCCAGCCTTTGAAATGTGTACTTCACCAAATTTGCAATACAATTCTGCAGCCAAGTAACATGTACAAAGACGCATATTACTAGGGTGAAGTGTGCATATAAATGCATATATTTGTGAAAATATATAAAATTATATTGTATTGGGGAGGAAATTGCTTTGCAAAAATGTGTCTTAGAAGGAGATTGCATATAAAAGCATGTATATAAGGAAAAATTCACTCTCAAAATACTGAAGAATGTTCATAAGGACTTTTTAAACAAAAACCACCAACCGGTATGGGAAGGTGGAAAACTGAAATTAAGATTGGAAAAATGAGAAACAGAGAGAAATCAAAATGGAGATACTACCCCATCCCTGCAAAAACACATTATATTGGTGGGAAACTGCTTTGCAAAACTGTGTACATTAAGATAAATTTGCAATAAAATGCGGAGAAATTTTCATTAGGACTTTTCTTTAAAAAAAGTCAATAAATAAATAAATTTGCAAAACTGATGTAGAAATATGGCAAACCAAACTTAAGATTGAAAAAGTGTGTAACAGAGAAATGGATGTATTTGCCCATCCCTACTAGCCCAAGAGGAAAAGGAGTGCTGAGTGCAGCACACCTGGTATGAGACGAAACAGAAAAAGAAAGAGGAAGACCTGGTCCAGGGACTGAGAGAGGAGGCGGAGAGGGATCAGTCAGAAAAAGGGCTTTGTTTAACCAGGAAGAAGGGAACAGAGGACAAGAGCCTAGCTAGGGAAAGCCCGCAGAGTTGTCACAGGGCCAGCTGTGAAGTCACCAGCATCTTTAGCTAGCAGAATGAAGGGGAGAGAGTCCCACTGAATGTACAAGGACTTACCTCTGAGGAAACATGTATTGCATTGTGCTTGAAATGTCTCTGAGGACCCCTTCTGTTAGAATGTGCCAGATAGAGAACAGAGGCAACTCACCCACCCACACACCCTGTCTGTCAACCCAGCCCACACACTGTAAGCAAACAAAATAGTAGGCAGCTGCATTGTCCGTTAGGGAAACAAACAGCCTGCTAATGCCTTTATTGCAGCTCAGGATGGGGGATAAATTTGATTCGGTCATATTTAAAGCTGAATTTGTCAAATTTGCACTTTCCAAAACAATATAAGAACACAGACATCCTTCAAAATTCACACTGATGCAAATTTTGCTATGAAGTTCTCCAAACAATGTTCATTAAAAAAAATGCATATAGCAGAGGAAAGTATGCACAAAATGAATATGCTGGTGGAAAGAACATACAAAAATGCACTATGTTAGGATAATTTGTTTGCTAAAAATGTGTATGTTAGTCAAAGCTGCATTCAAAAATGTATTTATTAGAAATTTGTACTAAAATGCTGAAGAATCTTCATGAGGATTTTTTTAAATTGCAGATTGCTGCACAAATGTGGAGAACCAAATTTAATATTAGGAAAATTAGAAACGGAGAGACCCGAAATTGACAGATCATTCCAACCCTAATGACAGCCTTTACCATCCTGGTGCCCTTGAGATATTTTGGACTACTCACTGGGGCTGATGGGAGTTGCAGTCAAAACCATTCAGGGGGCACTAAGTTGGCAAAGGATGCTTTACTGGGATTAAATAAACCACACATGCTTCTCCCACCTCTCTCCATTTTATCCTAACAACAACCCTGTGAGGCGGGTTAGGTTGAGAGAATGTCTGGCCCAACATCACTCACATGACCAAATTGGGGATTTGAAACTGGGTCTTTCGGCTCCTAGTCCAACACCTTAACCACCAAGCCATACATATACTGTAATATTTGTTACAAATATATTTTTATTGAATATGTTTTCTCTAAAAAGAGGCACGAAGATACTCTTCAATGCCATTATCTGTCATTTTTACTGATGACAGAAATTACAAAAGGATGTAGCTACTGAAGGTGGAAGACTGAAGGGAAAGACTATAACATTTATTCTGCAAGTCAATGTTGTTACAATAATGATTACGAATCCTTTAATGTGTCTTCACCTTCATATGGAAAGAGACAGTGGAGCTACTTTATATCAGGGAGTGGGGAACCCTGTTCCAGAGGGCCATCTTCCCTTGTGAGCAACCTTCCAGGGGCCACATCTGGTGCTGTAAGGGGCCAGAGGCAAAAGTGGGCAACTCCAGAGGCAAAAAGTAGGCACAGCAACAGAGATGACTCTTACCTTTGTTCAATAGGCTACATCCCAGCCATGCAACTAACACTCAAGGAGGGTGCAAAGTACAGCCTGCGACAGGTGTGGCCTGGGAAGACAGGATGTGGCCTATGGAGTGGGGGTGGTCTTCTGGGCACAGTGCCAAAGGCCAGACAGAGAATGCTGGAGGGTCACTTTCAGTCCCCAGGTTCCTGAGCCCTACTTTATACCATTTATTTACAATACAAATTACTCTGCTTTCTTCAGGTTCAGGAATGGACAGCAATAAACAACAGCCTAAGGAGTGTGCGGATCCAGGCTCTTCCTGTATTAAGTAGCACCTTTGTTCATTTCCCCAAATAACTCTTTGGGATCACTAAGATTCTGTTTTGTGTAAATAAAGCATAATTGCATTGCATTGCATTCATCCTCTGATAAGACCTGATCAACAGACACCCCTCCCGTTTGTATGATCTTTTGGGGCAATGCCCTTTTTTCAGCCTTAATCCTATGTCTTTGTTACTTTTTCTGAGCACTTTCCCCTTTTCTGGGAATCCAAGAAAGCAGGGGATCCCCCACATCCCTCCCTCTTCCCTGCCCAAACTCAGCAACCAGGGACTTTCCAAGCTGTTATCGTCGTTCTTTCACTTAACCCCACTTCATGGCCTTGAATGAAGTTGGTGGCAACTGCCTGAACCTCCACTCATTATTAGAAGCCATCAGGACTTCCTAGACTTTGTAGCAGAGGAGTGGGATTTAATGGGGCATTGTGGAACACAGACGGAGCCAGAATTAGATTCTGGCAGGGATAAAATGTCTATTGGAGGGCTACTCCAGTTTCCCTAAAGAAAACTTGCCTTATCAGGACTGGAGCTGTCTTTCGTTTTGTGTACTTGCTCCTTCTGGTATCTCACAGGAATGCAGGAAGCGGCCTTATACTGAGTCAGACCATTGATCCACCTAGCTCAGTATTGTCTCCACCGGTGGTTCTCAAAACATTTTCCCACATGGATCACTTGAACATCGCTAACATCGCTGATGGTCTTTGTAAACCACTGCATGATTTTTCTTCCTGGTGTAGCAATTGTAATGCACTGTGCTAGATGCTGTATGATTTCTCATTGTATTTATGTTGCTTCTGTGATTTCTTACATTGTATTATTGTATTACAATTTGCATTCCACTGAAATAATTTGCATTCTGTTATAAGACATCAAAGAAGCAATACAACTACAATTAACAATCAACATGAATATTTAATGTGAACATACTGCAGACCACCTGAATGAAGCTCAAGAACCACTGGTGGTCCACAACCCACAGTTGGGGAACAGCCGGTCTACACGGACTGGCAGTGGCTTTCCAGGGTTTCAGATGGGGTTCTCTCCCAGCCAGTAGAGGCTGGTCCATTAGGGCAAACAGGGCATTGCCCCACCAGCCTCAGTCTGCCTTCAGCAAGCAACACACACCTACCTTTTTACCTACAGTCCAAAGGGTGGCTGGCACTGCCTATCAGTGCCGCCCTCAGTCTCAAAGTTGCATTTGTAAAACTCACCAGGGCACAAAATTAGGCTCTGCTTGTCATTGGCTCTCTTGGAGCCCCTGCCTTCTGCCCTACAAGTCCCCATGGGCACCAGCCACCACTGGTCCCAGCTGTACCTGGAGATGCTGGGAAGTGAACCTGGGACCTTCTGCATGCAAAACAGGTGCTCTGTCACTGAGCTGTGGCCTTTCCATCTCATCAGTGGTGTCCTGGAACTGGGAACCAAGAGTCATAGGGGTGGGAAAGGAATCTGTGACCAGGAGTCTTTGGGGGTCACATGGGGTCATAACCCCTTATTTTGGGGGGAATTGGGATCCAGCCAGGTCCCTATGTAAGAGCCAATCAGCATAAAAAGGGAGCATGTTAGCCACTGAGAAGAGTCCTTGCCGTTTCGTGCTGATGAGCCAATCAGAGTAAAAGGATGTGAGTCAGCTACTGAGAAGAGTCTTCTCAGACTCTTCTAACACACAGCCTCCCCTTTCATGCTGATTGGCTCCTAGGGACATCTTTTGTAGTGGAGTGTGGACTCGCAAGACAACAGGGAGAGGAAGGGAGATGAGGGAAGTGGAAAAGGGGTATGGCTGTGAGGGGGCATGGTGTAACTATAATGAAGGGACCCTGTACTTCTGAATTTGCCACTGACCTACTGCCTGTGATCATCCAAATGTTGCTGGACACTAACTCCCACCATCCCTGACTATTGGCCATACCAGCTGGTGGGAGTTGGAGTTCAACAACATCTGAAGGGTCACCTCTGTACAAAGGGGTGGAGCTCAGAAAGACAGGGGAGGTACTGTTGTTGCTGGCCAGAAAAAGTACACATTTCTGACCTGGAAACCTTTATAATCCTTCCAGGACAGAGGGAACTTTTACTGAGGGATGCTGCTTTAAAATGTAGACCTGATGGCTCCTGATGTGCTATATTGTGGCTGTCTATTCAGAAGCAAGCCCCATTGAGTTCAACAGGACTTAACTCTCAGGCAAGTGTGTGCAGGATTGGAGCCTAACACATATTTTTGCTGTTTATTAGAAGTTAATCTTTGTTAGGAGTTAATCTTGACAAACATTCCACAACATTTGGCTGGTGATTTGACCAAATATTTTTATGTGGCCAAATGCCCAGTCTTATCAGACGGGGTTATCCTCACTTACATATTGCACATGGGTTTAGAGAAAATAACTGTAAACAGTTGGAATAAAATCCATGAAAATTCATTACATTTCTATACAAAGCTCAAATATATGTTAGAAAAGCACTGTGACCAAATACTAGAGAAGTAATTATTGATAATGCATTCTTCTTAGCTTTGCTGTGCTAATTTATTAGCAAGTATAATCAATGGGAGAGAAAACCTTGATCTCAACTGAGTTCCACAGAAATACAAACTAACAAATATAAAATCCCCAAAGCCAAGGTGCTGTTTTGCGAAGTGGTATTACAATTTTCAGTTCCACACAAAAGCATCAAGACACGCATCAACCATTGTTGTGGCAGAAGATGCACAGATCACACTAATCCACATATGGCAGGGATGAGGAACCTGTGGCCCTCCAGAAACTGGACTACAATTCTTATAATCTTGACCACTGGTTGTGCCATCAGAGGCTAATGGAAGTTGGAGTACAACTACCTTCAAAACAAATACCTTCCTTTTTACTGGGGCTTTTAGCCCTTAATTTGAAAGGTTTTAGGTATCAATGGTCTCTTTTAATGTGGCAGGTCTTGCAAGACCTGTCTATTTGTACTGATTTTTTAAATGTTGTGTTAATTGTTTAATGGGTTTGTTATAACTGGTTTTAAACTTATTGAAAGTCACTTTTGGGTCGCTTTGCAAGGAAAGCAAATCATCATCGTCATCATCAACAACAACATCTAGAGGTCCACAGCTATCCACAATGTGTGGGAATAAACTGAGCACCTCCACCCCTCCACTAAAGATTTAGGCTGCAATGCAATACATGTATACTCAAAAGTAAGCTCCATTGAGTTCAATGAGACTTACTCCCAGGTAAGTGTGTTTTGGATTGCAGTCTCAGCTTATTCCAAGGTATGGGGAAAAGTCATTGGGGTAGCCCACTGGCCTCATCCCCTTCAGGAACCCCCAATGTCCACACATTGTATGTGATGTGGACATCTCCAGAGTAGAGGGTTACACCTGATGTGCATAGATTTCTTTGCAAATTGGAACCCCAGTAGCATAGAGTTCTATTTCAGGTGGAAATGTACAAGCATAGACTTCCCCTCTTCAGTGAGGTAGGGCCAGACTATGTCTGTAGTGAAGTGGCAAATTCAGAAGTGCAGGGTCCCATCATGATTGTCATGCCACACCCCCTCACAGCCACGCCCCTCACTCTCTTTCTTGCTCTCCATCGTCATCTCCATACTGCTTAGTCCTTCCCATGTGTGTCTTCTCCCACAACAGCAGATGTCCATAGGAACCAATCAGCATGAAAAAGAAGAATGTTAGCTACTGAGAAGAATATTCTCAGTGGCTGAGTCACCTCCTTTCACTCTGATTGGCTCCAATCAGCAGGAAAGGACAAGTACGAAAGTTAGAAGACTCTTCTCAATGACTAACATACTGCCCTTTCATGCTGATTGGCTTGTAGGACACTGGAGACATGGGGACCCTGCTGGGACCCTACTCGCAAAAAAGTAAGAGGTATAAGACCCCCAAGACCCCAGCCAATGACATCCCTGGGCTACCAACCTGTTCCTTCAGAGGAAGTGCGACCCCACCCAGAAGAGGCAACTTCTCCAAGTTTATTGGCCCTCATCCAGGCCATTACTGCATCCAGGCACTAGTCCAGAAGGATTCAACTGATATATCAAGGGGAATCAATAGGGTCACACTCTTCATGTCTCTCTCTCAAATAAGCCAAAAACAAATAAAGCAGAACCAAGAGCTGAAAAACACAAAAAAAACACAGGCAGAGAAAAAATAAAACTATACCTGGGGACAGGGTGGGGTGGGAGAGAAATGCTAACAGCCAACATATCCTATACACACAAAACCAGCCTAGGGAATATATTCCCAGACCACTTGATAAATGCAAAACACGGAGACAAGATGCTCAGTAAGTAAAATAATTTCTGTACCGCATATAAAAACTAAGAAAATGGCTTTACAAAGGCAATCTGATAGCCAATTGGCCAATGAAATATACATGAATAAACAATGGTATTAACAAACAATGGTAGCTTCATCCCAACAAAATACAAGGAATGTATATAATGGCACACAACAATTGTATTCTGAAGATAATGACTGCACCATCCAGATTATATTCTGAAAATAACTACACCACATCAAATACATACAAGAACTGTATATCATTGTGCAAAACAATTATATTCTGAAAATACTGACTGCACCAGCCAGATGTGTTCTGAAGACAATAACTGTGCCAAATGCATTTTAACTTATAGTCTTCTTCAGGGACATAGAAGTGCATAGATCCACAGAGCTTTAAATATATAAATACATAAATATGTTTTAAAAATGAATATCTATCACTAACGTTCTATCAACTTAAATAAAACAGGGGCCAAACAGGGACCTCTAGCGCCCAGCAAAGTTTCAAGAAAGCTCCTATGGGAAGAAGCAGTTCCTAAAATAACCCGGTTCCACATTATCCAATATGTTGCCTGTTCGTGATGACCAAACTAAAAAAACGTTATTCTCCCCAGACGAGTTTTAACTGGCTGGTACGGCGAAAAATACATTTAACAATGAGGGAACCATGATGTTAACAACAGCAAGATCTTTCGATAAGGTGAGCCTCACCAAGAACAAAGGCGCATGAGCTATAAAAAAGCTACAATGGATTAACGAGGGATCTCAAGTGGGCCTGATGACAGGTCAAGTGCGATAAGGAGAGCGCAGGTGGCCAACAGGCAAAAAGCCAGACAAAAGAAGAGGCTGTTGGGAAACACAGATTTGAGGGACTTTCTCGTCTATTACTGTATTTTAATCCTCTTCTGCAACAACAAACCAATCTTTTGTGCATTCTGTCTTGCTAATTCTGCTCTTATTATAACTGCTTTGTTCCATCTGAGAATACTGTTATAGCAGTCTTTGGGTGAACCAAAACTAATCAACTGCCTCCATGGAGACCAATCCACACAAGGAATTTCCCCATTACTTCAGCATCTGGCTCATGTGCGTACCATATGATGCACTCATCAACCTGAGTTGTCCTCCTGCAATTTCTGCCTTTATATCCTAGCATTTTGCAGAGCTGCTTTATGGTGGGTTTTTATTTGTTTATTGCAGTGTCCCGGTGCTAGTGGTTTCGGTATGGAAAAGTGAGGCGCTATGTCATGGCACTGTACTGGCTGCTGATCAGCTACAGGGCCATGGTCAAGGTCTTGTTGTTACCATATAAAGCCCTGGACAACTTGGGACCAAGATACTTGAAAGACCGCCTGTCCCCCTATAGACCCCTTATTAGACCTGTAAGATCACTTAGATTATTTGGGGAAACTATTCATGGCACCACACCCTACAGAATATCAAAGGGTAGTAACCTCAAAGTGGGCATTTTCTGCTGTTGCCCCTGTACCATAGAATATCCTTCCCTCTGCCATACATGAAACAGCAACCTCAGGGCCTAATCTACTTTCTATACATTTAAAGCAGCATCATACCACTTTAAACAGTCATGGCTTCCCCTAAAGAATCCTGGGAATTGTAGTTTGGTAAGGATGGTGAGAGTTAAAAGGAGACCCCTATTCCCCTCAATTTGCAGTTACCTGGGAAGAGAGATTGGCTGTTAAACCATTCTGAGAATGGTAGTTCTGTGAGGGGAAGAGGGGTGTCCTACTAGCTCTCAGCACCCTTACCAAACTACAGTTTCCAGGATTCTTTAGGGAAAAGCCAGATCTGTTTGAAGCGATATGATACTGCTATAAATGTATAGTGCGCATGTGGCCTCAGCTGCTTCAAACATTTTGTAAAGACTGTCTTTTTGCCTAGGCTTTCCCTGATCCATAAGACTGGATCCTGCTTTATGCATTTGAGTCCTCTGCATTTCAATTTTATTTGCATTTATATGCTTTTATGTATTTTATACTGCTGTTTTATTGGTTTTAGGTTTTTTTAAAATGCTGCTTATACAACAATGCATTTACTGCACATTTAGCACACATTACTTCGGCTATGGGGCGGTATAGAAATTTAATAAATAATAATAATAATAATTTCCTCCAAAGAATTCTGGGAACTATAGTGTACTAAGGGTGATAGGAATTGAAGTTCTGTGAGGGGTAAACTACAGTTCACAGGATTCTTTGGGGAAAGTGATGTGCTTTAAATCTGCTATAAATAGATGGCATGTATAATATTGTTTTTTTAAAATGTACACTGCTTAGAGATATTTGAAATATTAAGCAGTTTATAAATGCTTTTGGCCGAAAAGCGGGATATATTATTATTATTATTATTATTATTATTATTATTATTATTATTATTATTATTATTAATCTGACTGGTCTCAGTCGGTGTGGCTTCAGCCTCAGAACCAGTCTGGTGAGTTTTCTTCCCTGTGTTCACCTTAGTGGGGAGGAGTAGAGTTCTGTCCTCTATTTGCCAGCTGTTGTTGGCCAGGCTGGATGGTCAGCCATTTAATTTAATTCATTGCGGTCATATACGGGAACAGAGCAACAGTAGCTCTGTCAGAGGTGAATTGCAGTTTTCAGGATCCTTTGGGGGAAGCCATGTGTTTTAAATGTGTGTTAATGTACTTTTAAATGTACTGTGTGGATGTTACCACAGTTTCAAGATTACTGAGACAGAGCACTGAATATGGAACTGGGTTCAAATTCCCACTCATTCATGAAGGGCATTGGACAAAGGTCATGATAGTGGTCACTGAGTGACAGTCACAGTTTCTCAGCTCAACAGGACTCAAAGGACTGTGGTGAGGATAAAATTCTAGACCCTGTCCCTGCACCTCCCTATGTTCCTTCAACAGTGGGATAAACATGCAATCCATCAAATGCAGCAATTCACATGAATTGTGCCAAGAGTAAAAGTTTACCTATATCAGTTTAACCTGCACAGATATTGCCAGCAGAATGTGGTGTGGTGTAGGTGGCAACTATTTATTTATTACATAGTTATCTTGCTTTTCAATCCCCACCCCAAAGGCTCCGAGAGCAGATGGCAAAACAAGAAGTCAAAACCACAATAAAGCCACCAGAACAAAAATACCGTAACTGGGTAGAAAGAAGCTGAGGGAAGGAATCCTTCAGTCTTCCTCACTCCTGGCACCCTGTCAGGCCTTCACTACAAATGGTTGTCACAATTCCCAGCCAAGAAGCCCTGGGAATTATAAAACGTATAAAAGGTCCAGGTGTATATATTTCTAACACAATTTTCAGCATCTTCACTTGACCATTTCTTTGATTTATTCATTGGAGAAAGTGTTAAATTGCTTTGAAAAAGTGGCTTAAATGTGTTGTGTAAATGTGACCTAAGAGGCAAGACCCTGTGGTGGGGACACCATTTGATCCTAGTACTTAAGCAGCAATAGAATCAAATGATAGTTCCATCCCTATACCATGGAAAGGGGGAAATCTAGGCTAGTACTTCTGCTGGAAGCAGGGATGGGAGAACATGTCAATTATGGATTCTCTTTGTTTCTCATTTTTCCAATCTTAAATTCAGTTCATTTCCACCTCAGCTTGTAATAAAAACAAAGACCTCATGAAATTCCTCAACATTTAAAGTATGAGTTTTTCCTAATATAATTATTTATATATGCACTGTTCCCCAATACACATTTTTGCTATGCAATTTTGCCCTAATACAATGCAAACAATCTATATGATATTTTCATACAAAATGAAAGTTTGCATTTATATGTAAGCTTTACCCTAGTACAGTAGGGCCCCGCTTATATGGTGGGTTAGGGACCAGGCCCCCGCCGTAAAGCGGAAATTGCCGTAAAGCGGAACCCATTGACTATAATGGGCTGCGTCACGCGAAAATGACGCAAAAATGTCAGAAAATGCCGTAAAATCGCAAAATCGGCTTTAAAACGGGGAATTTCCCCGAACTGAAAGCCGCCGCATCAGTGGAATGCCGCAAAACGGAATGCCAGTAAGCGGGGCCCTACTGTATATGCATTTTTGCATGCATTACTTGGCCAGAGAACTGCATTGCAAAATTCAGATAAGTGCAAATTTCAAAGGATGGGTGTGTTTTGGTTCACATAATGGTTCAGAAGCTCTGAGTTATATAAGTGTGCCTTTAAATGCAAACTGAATCAAATTTCTCCCACTTCCTTAGCTGGAAGTCACCCTTTTAGCAAAACAAATTATAGGAAGTGAGTGTTGGAGAGGGTGACCACATAGTTTCAGAAAAAGAACTTATGGCGAGAAACACAGAAGGAATAAGCCTTTTAGGACTTTAAAAATGGCTTGAGGTGGTAGGGACTCATGTGATACACTTTGTTGTGACGTTGCAGAAACCATCCAAAGGATGCCTATAGTTACACTGAAAAACATTTTCATTAATTAAGAACTTAAGAAGACCCTTGCTGGATTAGAGCAAAGGTCCACCATTCTTTTTCTCATAGTGGTTAATTATATGAATCCAGGAAGCCCAAAAGCAATACATGGAGTTCTCCCGCACTGTTGCCCTTACTGCAGTAATTGATATTCTGAGATAAATTGCCTCTGAATCTGGAGGCTCCATTTTACCATCATGGCTAATAGCCATTGATAAACCTCTCCTGCACTGATTTATCCAAGCCAGGCTTAGGGAACCTTTGGCCCTCCAGATGTTACTGAACTACAACTCCCATCAGCCCCAGCAAGCATGGCCAATGGCCATGCATGACGGGAGCTGTAGTTCAGCAAGATCTGGTAGGCCAAAGATTCCCCACACACCTGATCTAACCCCTTTTAAATTGACTTAAACCAGTGCCCATCATGCCATCTGCTGACAGTTGAATCCTGTAATTTAAAGACACAGGCAAACAAAGGCCCTAAGTATTTGTGGAAAAATTTCCCCTGAAAAAACTGAAATAGATCTTTCTAAATATGTATATATTAAAAGCTGGATTTTCAGAACTTATTTATAGCTGATGTGTCCTGCCCTTCCACCATTAGCAATGCATGGTGATTTACAGCCTGATTCTATGTACAGGATAAATATTTACACAAAGTATATTCACGGGACTAATTCCCAGTTCAATGGGGAAAAGACTGCAGCCTTTGCCTCCCCACTGTCGTAGGAGATAGGCTGGAATGAGAGAGAGTGACTTGTCCAAGGCCATCCACCAAACTTTTACAGCTCCTGAGGATTTGAAACTGGGTCGCCTAGATCATCCTTCATATTGTCTGTATTTCATTCTTCTTTCAACGAGCATTGAGAGGCATACATGGATGGGGGCTACACCATCTTATGCTTGCAACAATCTTGTGAGGTAGGCCAGGCTGCAACAGCAATTAGTTCAAAGTTATCCAGGATATGTTATGACTGGATGGAAGCACTGATCTCCTAGGCTGAAGTTCAACACACTAATAATAACTATTACACCACCGTACTGTCAATTGCTCAGCAACAAGTACAGTTTGAACCTGTAACCTTCCGGAACCTAATTCAGCTCCCTTGCCAGTTAGGCTCCACCCCTCACTGTAAAGCCATTCTTTTTTTTTTTTACACAAGTACATCAAAAAAGAATTAAAGAACGGAAAAAGGAAGTGCTTTTACTTGAAGTGGGAAATAGAAAGAGAAATATTTTACACAATTTGGGGTTTTACAAGAGAAACAAGCCTATTGCATAGCACTGGGGCAGTCTTTACAGAAATTCACACAAGTTATCAAAGCTTTACAGATCATGTCATTAACTTTATTTATTTATGGCAATTTATATACCTTTAATTACAATTGTTTCAAAGCAGTGCACATCAAGTTGAACAAATACAATAAAGATAAAATCAGTTAAAAACTAACTATACAAACAGAAATGATTTTCAATGCCTGCTGGAATAAAAAAAAGTCTTCAGTAGGAGCCTGAAGTTCAACTGGTAGAGGGCCTATCTGATCTCAGCTGGAAGGGAGTTCCATCAAATTGGGCTCACAGTACTGAACATACAGCTCCTGGTGGATACGAACCAGGCCTCCAAGCCATGGGGGACCACTAGGCCCAAGGGTAGCCCAACATACAGCACATTGAGGTAATTGAGTCTTGAGGTAATGTGTAGTTAGGCCCTCCATATCCAATGTAAACATGAAAACTAATTATTTATAACTGATGGTGTGTGTGTCTTTTGTCCAACAGGCTCTGAGTTAGCATTGGTTGTCTGCTTTGAGTTACCGCTCTTGATTTTGAAGGGCAGCCTTGCATCAGTACAAAGAGGGGTCCCTATCTTGGCCTTTTGGATCAGATGATGATTCATGGGGTCTGTCCAACACCACACCCCATCTCTGCCTGTTTGGGACCAGTGCAAGGCCTTGCTTGGTTTAGAGTGCAGGTCTTCAAGTTGCCTATGTGCGTGATGGAGACTATCAATCCAGTTCATCCTCTACATTAAACAAGGTTAGGTCTATACATCAGGGATGGGGAACCTGGTTGTAGCCTCCCAGATGTTGTTGGTACTCAATCTTCCAGCAGTCCCAACCAGCTTGGCCAAAGGACAGGGATGCTGGGAGTTGCAATCCAAGGACATTTGGCAGGCCACTAGTTCTCCATTCCTTCCATATATGTTTACTCAAAAATTCATATAAGTGAATTCATGATTTATTCCCAGGACAGTGTATAAAACTGAAGGCACAGTATAAAGGGATCACAACTAACCAACCAAGGCGATGTGGGAATGCTGCAACAAACACATACATTTGGGCTTAAAGTAAAAGATGGCTGCGTAACTTGGGGAACGTGGACTGACAAGTGAGGACCAGAAAGCATGGAATCTTACGCTGGGCCAAATTTTGTCCAAGGTCTACCAAATTGCTAGCTTCTAGATGATATAAAGCAATTCATTCAACTACAGGCGGGCCCTGCTTATACGGCAGGTTCCGTTCTGGACTGCCGCCGTAAAGCAGAAATCACCGTAAAGCGGAACCCATTGACGATAATGGGGTGCGTCATGTGAAAATGATGTCAAAATGGTGCGCAACGGAAAAAAACCGCTGTAAAAGCGGAACAAGCGCCTTAATGCAGGGACTTTCCCTAATTGAAAGCCGCCACATTAGCGAATCGCTGTAAAGCGAAGCGCTGTAAAGCGGGGCCCTACTGTATATATAAAAGCTTCCACCTTTGCTACAATGCTACAACTTGGGAGGGAAGGAAAAGACACATCATGCTTCAAGTTCTTCAGACCTAGTTTCATAAGCAGTGCTGTCATTTCAACCACTCAGTTCAAGGAAGCAGGAAGAGGGGAGGGGGGGAGAAGGACTGGAGAGGAGCGGGAAAGGATAACCTCTTCAAAGCTGCTTCATTTAAAGGAGGGAACCTCAGGCCCCTATGGGGCAAATGCACACACATCTCCCTGGCCTTGCCCTCATCAAGTGCTTTTGCCTACCTGGCTGGAACGTTTCCTTGACCTGTGTTAATGCCTCTTGCGTACCAGGATGGAGGTGGAACTTGCTTGCATTAACTTCTGACTTTTGCATGTCTGGCCTGTACAGTTTACTGTACAATGCTATTTATTTGTTTGTTTGTTAAATGTATATCTTGCCCTTCCTCCCAGGAGCCATGGGCAGCAAACAAAAACTCTAAAAGCAATTTAAAACATCTTAAAAACAAAAGTTTTTAAAGCATATTAAAACAAAACATCTTTAAAACATCCTTTAAAAAACAACTTTAAAAACTTATTAAAAAGCAGTTCCAGCACAGGCGCAGACTAGAATAAGGTCTCTACTTAAAAGGCTTGAAAGAGGACAGTCTTTGGTAGGCAGTGATAGTGCCTGTGTAATATTTAAGGGGAAGGAATTTCAGAGCATTGATACCAGAACACTAAAGGTCCACTTCCTATGTTGTGCAGAACGGACATCCTGATAAGATGGTATCTGCAGGAGGCCCCCACCTGCAGAGCACAATGATCAGCTGGATATATAAGGAGTAAGATGATCTTTCAGGTATCCTGGTCCCAAGCTGCATAGGGCTTTGTACACCAAAACTAGAATCTTGAACTTGGCTTGGTAATCATCACGTTGGTCGCTCTGCCCAGTTGTCTCTGGCCTCACCCACTTTTTTGCCTCCCACCTCCCACCCACCATTGACATGTAGCCCCCAGAAGGTTGGTTATTCATGAGGGTATGGGGCTACACCCCTGATCTAAAGTAAAAGGAACCAGTGTGGTGTAGTCATCAGCCCAATCTATCTCTAAGGGTAGCTGTGAGGAGGATTAAAGTGAAGGGAGAATGTATGTTCTTACAAACTCTTTGGAGGAATGGTGGAATAAAAAAATTAATAATAAAAGCAAACAATAAAAATGACTGGATATTGAACTTGGACTTAGATGGATTAGAGGTGAAAATCCTTGCTGCTCAATAATGAATAGTAGGCAGATGGAAAATAGCGGGGAGGAATACAGGGTTTTTAAAGTGTGGTGTAGTGGTTAAGGTGTTGGACTACGTCCTGGGAGACCAGGGTTCGAATCCCCACACAGCCATGAAGCTCACTGGGTGACCTTGGGCCAGTCACTGCCTCTCAGCTTCAGAGGAAGGCAATGGTAAACCCCCTCTGAATACCACTTATCATGAAAACCCCATTCATAGGGTCTCCATATGTCAGAATAGACTTGAAGGCAGTCCATTTTTTTCATGATACTTACAGTACAATCCTATCCTATAGATGTTTACTCAAACGTAAGCCCCACTGAGTTCAATGAGGCTTGCCTTGCTGATGTGTCTAGGACTGAAGCCTCAAACTTTTACAAATTGCAGACTGACACTTTTTCAGAAGAAGAGCCCTGCTGGATCAGGCCAAAGGCCCATCTCACAGTGGCCAGCCAAAGGCCCATCCCACAGTGGCCAGCCAGATGCCCATAGGAAGCCTGCAACTAGAACCTCAGTGCAACAGGTCCACCGACACACACACATTTCTTTGCTTAACATCCAGCCTGAAAAAGAATTAAGGCGAACTCAAAAGCTTACTCAATACTTTGTGACACTGATCCTAATAAAGATAGGACACTGGTGCTTAGCAGCAGCAGCAGCGTACTCCGCTTGCCTGCAACGTAGATCTTGCCAGAATCTCCCACCCATGCCCGCCTGCCTCCACTGTCCATTCCAACCGAGGTTCCAATCGCGTGCTTCCTGCCCCCCTGCAATTGCCCTGGCTCAGCTTCCTAAGGATGAAGAAACCTTCGTGCTGATGCTTCTTCACGTGGACAGCAAAGGTGGATAGCATCTACTTCGTCAGAAAGAAAAAAAGGGGGGTGGAGAAAACCCCAAGATGCCAAGAAAAAATGCTTGTGAAGGTAATCCAAAGTGTTTTATTAAAAGAAAATGAGCCCATGGACAATTCCTTATTACAAAGAATCTCCATTAAGAATATTTGAAACAATTAGCTATAAGATAATTTCGAAGTTACATCTTATTTCCAGTATGTGAGTATTTTTTTTTTACAATAATTTTTATTCAAATTTTCATAAAACATACAAAACAAAATCATAAAACATTCAAAGACAAAAAACAAAACAAAAATGATTAAACAAAAAAATAAAATGTTGACTTCCCATTTGTCGCAGATCAAATCAGTTGTAGGTCTACAATATATAACAATCCTGTCTCTTAAATTATATTATAAAATCACTTTCCTCCAGTAGTTATCTTAATTAATCATCAAATCTCATAAACATTACTTTATTCTTTCCACAAAAAGTCAAAGAGAGGTTTCAATTCTTTAAGAAATATATCTATCAATTTTTCTCCAAATAAACATGTCGATTAATCCATCTCGTTAATAATAATAATAATCTTATTGTCATAACCATAGTCCAAATAAACATATCGATTAATCCATCTCATCAAAATCTGTTAGGTCCAATAATTTCAATAGCCATTATTCCATTATCCATATTAATTCCATCTTCCATCTTCAAGAGTCCTGTTAAGTCCAGTAATTTCAGTGTCCAATCTTCCATTATCAGTATTCCATAATAATCTTGCTGTCATAGCCATAGTCATATAATAAGAGTCTGATGGGAATTTCCTCTATCCCAAATATTTTCTTGCCATCAATTCTGAATAAGTTGCTGAAATATTGTTGTAAAGTCATATCTGTGTTCTTCTTTTTTACAAAATGCACTGGCTCATCTCTTGAGAGTTTTTCCATTGTCACATGGCTGCAGTTAATTCCATAGATTTTCTCTATATCAAGCTCCATCACGTCATTCCAGTCCAGAAGATTATCCAAGCCATTGATAACTTTATCTCTAATATCTTCATTAATTTCTTCAGAGATAATGTTAAATTCCAAACAGTAGATTTTATTTCTAAAATCCATAAACTCCAGATCTTTTTCCAATTCCACATTTGTTCCAATCTCCAGGGCTTGTATCTTCCCTTTATTTTTTCTTTTCTCATCTCTGATCTCATTCTCCTCTCTCACAGGATCCCCTATTTCTTTAAGCTCCTGCGTCATTTTGCTCAGTTCAATTTTCAGCTCCTTACTGCCCTGTCGCAGGGTTTGTTTCGTTATCTCAATCTCATCCATTATTTTCTGAAACATAATTACTTCCAGATTCTCAGCCACTTTCTTGATTGCCATTTTTAAAACCACGAAAACAAAACAAAACAAAACAAAAATAAAGAAGAACCACTTATTTCAGCAACAATTGGGTTAATATTCCAGGCTTGATGACATCACAGTATAAACAGAGCAGCCTGCCTTATCTCTCTATGTTCAAGAACACAAAACAAATTTAGTTCCCAGCATCAAAACAGTTAGTGGCGTCGTGAAGAAGCAGATTCGTCAAAATAAAATAGACCAAAAAGAGAATAGTCCCAGACAATATAATGTTCCTCGGAATAGAAATCCCTCTTCTGTTTATATCTTTAGAATGCACTTCCAGGACAGCTTTTTGCAATAGAAACAGAGATAAGCTGTTAATTTCGTGAATAACAGAGAAGAGTTATAGCTCACCCAGAAGTTCTTTAAAGCTGATTCATTTGACAAATCTCTTTTTGCTGCAACAATTTAAACCAAGTAAAAAAAATAATAGAAAGAAGGGTGCTTGCCTGTTAGTCCATTTTCTCTTTGAAGAAAAGATAAACGTATCGCATTAATCAGATAGAGCTTGTTCGGAAGTCCGTCCGGCATTGCTGGCTGGACCTTTTCTCATAAATTAATGAAATCCAGTCCTCCCAACAAAAACAGGCTTTTGAGGTTGATCTCTATGTTTCTCCCTGCCCGGGAGAAATTTCATCAGTCAAAAAAAAAAAAATGTTCTGACTGATTTATATCTGAATAAGCTTCTTTTGAGGCAGGAGCCCGTCTCAAAAGCAGGCACAAGCGAAGTCACCCTTCCCGGAAGTCATTTCCAGTATGTGAGTATAATGGTTGTTGTGTTTTTCCCATACCATGTGATATTGAACTGTATGATAAAACCCAGTAAGATCAAATTACTGAATACATATTTGTATGTTTTAACTTTTAGCCCCTGACAAAGGCAAAACCTGAGGTGGCCGAAACGTGTTGGGCTCATTTTCTTTTAATAAAACATTTTGGATTACCTTCACAAGAATTTTTTCTTGGCATCTTGGAGGTTTCTCCCCCCCCCTTTGCTTCTTCAGGTGGGAAAAGTGAAACCGCATCCAACAAAGAAACAAGAATTACGCCCGTGTGTTGTAGTGGTTAGAGCGGTGGACTAAGGCTGGGGAGACCCACGTTCAAATCCCCACTCAGCCACGAAGCTCACAGTCTAACCTCACAGGGTTTGTTGTGAAAATGGGAGGGGGGCCATGTACACCCCCCTAAGCTCCATTGGGAGAAAGGCGGGATATAAATGTAGTAGGTAAACATGAATGAACGAACGGACTTGGCTGCACCCAGATCCTTGCGCTTGCTCTGTGCTTACTTTGTCAGCAACTTTCCCAGAAGTAAACTGGCGGGAGGGCTCAAACATGTTTCTGTCACCGCTAAACAGTGTCTCTTATCTCTATGAATCAGTCAATGTTCCTTAACCAGTGCAATATCGCTGAGTACACATGCGCCTTTGCCTACACTGGTTTAGATATCCACGACATAAAAATGTCTTTCCTAAGCCAAAGCCCAAACTGCAGAAGGCCCGCGGGCGTTTACGCATGCTCGGTTAGCTAATTTGTCACTCTAGATATGGCGGCGGCGAACGACCGCTGGAAGGGATGCGAATGCGTGTTGCAGCCGATCACTCGCGTCAGGCCGTGTTGAAATTCTCGTCGCTCCCCGGATGAGGAAAAGTCACGTGCTGGAGCAGCGATGGCCAATGGGAAGAGGGTTGGCATGGCAACAAGGGCCGAGAGAAGCAGGCTCCTCCTCTGAACTAGTTGGCGGGAGACTGGTCGGGGAATAGGGGGACTGAGGTGAGAGTGTACAGGGGGGAATGGAGAGTGGTATGCAGCTGGTTTTCCTATCGTGATGTGCGTGTGTGGACGTTCATGGGGATTGGGGCTGCCGGTGTGGGGAGAGGGTGGGTGAAGTGTGTGAGCCCACTGGTGTTCCTTGGGGGAGAGACTAAGGTAGGGAACCTGTGATCCTTCAGATAATGCTGGACTATCCCTGACATCATCCCTGACTATCCCTGACAGCTGGGACTGATGGGAGCTGGAGTCCAGCAACATCGTCAGGGCCACTGGTCCCTCCACCCCTGATTTATGGGCTAGGGTGTATGAAGTAGTGGGGGCACTTGGAAGCAAATGAAAGGGGGTGGATGAGGGATGCTGAAAGTCTGGAGGTGGTGTGGGGGTTACTTCTGGGAGAGGTATCAGTAGAGGCCCTGTGGAAAACTAGGGCAAGGTGTATGTGGTGCAAGAAGAGGAGAGTGGATTATTGTGGCATAGGATAGATGGGGTTAATTGTGGGGGAGAGGTGGGTAGCTGGGAACTATCTGAAGGTTGGAGGCATATAATCCTTAGGAGGATTTTTGGGTGGGTGGTTCTGGTGCTGCTTGCTCAGGCATGTTACTATAAGAATTGCCCTTCTGGATCAAACCAATGGTTCATCAAGCAATGCCGGGAAATGGCTTTAAAAAGAATTATGTGAAATGCATGGAGTACAGCCCTGATAGTGATGAATGAATGCTTGATGATCTAGTAGTTTGGTTCATCATGACCATCCTTATTTGCTTTAAAGAGAACTAAGCACCAAACTCACAATAGATATATTATCCTGGAAGGTTGAATGTGTTCTTTGTTTGCCTTTTGGAATAACAGCTGATGGAAACTGTCATTTTGAGCAGAGAAACAATTTGGAGGGGGAGGAGTTGCTTAACCATTTCCCTTCCTGCTATTTATCTGCTTGGAATTTTTCTTTGCTCGTTGTGTGTGTTGGGAGGATGGAGATAAGGAAGTCAATAACATTTCTGCTCAGGTGGGAAAGCAATTGTAGTGAGGATTTTGAATGGATAAATGGCAGAAAGGGGTAATGCTAAGCAGTCTGTCCTTGCTGCTGATTGCAGCTTCTGAGGCTGCTTTTCAGTCAAACAAGCATACTTTTGTTTTTACATATCTCTGAAGCCTGAAGTACCATCGCCAGACCTTCAGTTTAGCTCTTCTTTCAGTGCAAATGCATGCAGCAAAATAAAATGACATCTTCTCTCTGTGTGCTTTGCTTCAATACAAACAAAGTTTATACATATTAAGGTTGGTAGTGCATCAGGAGGAGGTGAAAGCTGGTACTACTATTATCGGTATGTGTAGTGGCAGGAACACACCAATTCCATGAGAGTAGAGGTCCTAGACTCTTTAGCAACATATAATGTGGAAAATGGCTACAAAGGGGGTTTTGGAGTATTCATGGTTTCGTTCAGAGAGAGCCAATGTGGTGCCCTCCAGATGTTGGAATATCACTCCCATCATCCTTGATCATTGGTCATGCTCACGGGTTGATGGGAATTGTAGGCCAACATAATCTGGAGGGCACCATCCCCTTCTGATTCTGCTTTGGCTATGTAACCAGGAGGAGCTGTGGAAGCCTTTGGGGAAGACCTTGACATTTATGATGAAGAGCTTTGGCTATTGATATGGGACACTCTACATTTTTCTAGATTTGCCAAGATGGAAAACAAAAGGAAGACTTCCCTGGGAGGTCCTGGTGTGGGGGATCCTACTCTTTCCCAACGGAAAAGGCTACGAGGTGATTGGGAGGAGGATGGCCCCTCACAGTTTGAAGAGGAACTGGCTTTCCTGGATGAGGTGGAGACAGAGATGGCTCTGGAGGTGAAGGAAGCACAGTTGACACCTGATGCCATCCCTCTTGGTGAGTACATGGGTACCAAATAGGAAGGGGACTACTTAGGACAGTGAACCAGAAGGATTGAGGACTGACATACCAAGATTCACATTTATTGCTTTAATTTAGCATTTGGTATTTCTAATGGTTTTATTATGTAATTTTTAATTGTGCCCCTGAGTAATGTTAAAACATGTTGGGCACATTGTATTAAGGCGACACTTTTCAAACACCAGTGTGAGACTTTGCCTCTCCTTTTTTAATGTTTATTTTTGGTGCTTCCCCCCACCATCTTCCCGCTCTTGTTGATTAGCAGAATAAACTGGGGAGGTGCAAGATCTTTAGCCACTGAGGATCTGTAATTGGTCAAAAGGAAACTGATGCTCACGTTTGATCTGTCTTTCTTTGCTCCCTTCAGGTAATCTTTTCTCATCGGTGCGGAATCCAAAGTGGCAGAGGCCACTGCCTCCCAAAATAAATCCCAAAGAGGAGGCTCTGTGTTTCCAGCAAGTGGAACTGGATTATTATGTGGGTAAGTGCGTAAGCAGGTTGAATGCCAATGGAGAGGTCTTGAAGGTGTTTCAGGATGGATGGGCTGGGAATCCCTGGTTCTCTTCTTCCTGAGAAGGGGTTTGCTAAACTAAGTAATCCCTTTCCTTACTAAACAATAGCTCTCTGCTACTGAAGGGGAAGTCTGAAGCTGTTAAAATTCCTGGGGCTTTTGATAGCTAGAATAGACCCATAATGTTCCTAGCCCTGCATACTGGGTGGAATGGGCAAAGTCTGGAATTCCCCAGAGAGACTGTAGTCCTATTTTACTGATAGCTGGGTGGAAGGAAGGTACCATAGCAAACTTGTAGGAAAGCATATTTGGAAATCTGTGTGCAAAGCCTTAAAAAAATCTTGTCTTTCATTTTGAAAGAAAAGAAATGGGAGTTGCTAGCCCTTATGGTTGTGGAATAAAAAATGTACAAACATAAAGAGTTGTATGCAATGCTAGTCCCACTCAGAGTAGACCCATTGAAGTTAATATTCATGACTACCTTAGGTTCATTAATTTCAGTGGCACTGCTCTAAGTAGGACTTAGTTGACTACAGGTTCATTTGTTTCAGTGGGTGTACTCTGAGTAGAACTTATTTCTATATAAATCAAACTGGGCTGATTCTGCTAAAAAAGTTTAAATTAGAGGTGGCCTAAAACACTAGAGCAGGGGTTCCCAAATTGTGGTCCGTGGACCATGAGCTTCATCCTGGTGTACCGTGGATCAAATGGATTAAATATTCATATTGATTTTTAATTGTAATTTTATTGCTTCTTTTATTATATTGTATTTTATTATATTACAGTTTGAATTCTATGGGAATACAAATGGTAATACAATAAAATACAGTGTAAGAAATAATAGAAGCAATATGAATCTAATTAAAAATCATACAACATCTAGTGCAGCACATTACAATTGCTACAATAAGCAGAAAAAGTGTTCAGTGGTCTGCCAAGGTCCTCAGCAATTTTCACATAGTCCATGCGGGAAATGTTTGGAAACCACTGGACTAGAGCATTCTTTCTATATTACAGTTCCCTGGAGATTTTTTTTTAGTGGGAAGATCATTGTAATTTCAGTAAATAAATAAAAACAATATATTATTTTCAACAACTGATCGAGCCTTCCTCTCTTCCTGAGGCAGGTTCTCACCTCCCTGGATTCCCAGGAGCCACCCAGGGTCCAGTTCCTGTGTTGCGGATGTTTGGTGTCACTCTAGCTGGCAACAGTATCTGCTGCCATATCCATGGTTTTGCCCCCTATTTCTATGTTCCTGCCCAGGCTGGTGAGTGTTCAGATACAGGGGGAAGCAAGGGCCCCAGACCATCCTCTTTTCTTCTCCAGCTTAATCAGTTTCCTGCTCCCCTTCCTTTTTCTCCGAATTTTTCTCTCAGGATTCCAAGCAGAGCACCTGGCTGACTTTCAGCGGGAACTGAATGCAGCTGTCATCCGCGACATGCGATCCAATAAAGATGGTGTGAGCCAAGTTGTTCTGGCAGTGGAGATCTGCAACAAACAAAGTGAGCACGAGGGGGGGGGATAAGAGAGTGTGAGCACCCTCTTTGACTGGCAAGATCTTGGGTTAGACCAAGTGTAGGTAACCTTTGGCCCTTCTGTTGTTGCTGAATTACAACTTCCATCCTTGGCCATGCTTGCTGAGGCAGATGGAAAGTCTAGCTCAGCAACACCTAGAGGGCCAAAGGTTCCCCACACCTGGGTTAGACCCAGATCTGGGGTGCCTGCTGTGCCTTAAAATCACAGCAACCTCACTCTTTTAGCACCCTGAATAATGTTGCCCTTTCATGCCTAATCCCAGTGGTGCCCTCATGCTGCTTTGACTGTTAACTCTCCAGTGCTGTTGTAACGGCTAAGTTGGGCCTGGATAGATAAGGTAGTGTTGCATGTACAATTGGTGTAAAAGTGTTTAGGAGCTCTAAAGTTAGTGACCAATCTTAGTGCTACCCCAGCCTGTGCTTGTAAGTAGCATATCCACATACTTGGTAGCCTGTGACAAGTTAGAATTGCTGCCAAGCATCAAGGTGGGAAACTTTACAAAAACTGTGACGTTGATGAACTTACTGTTTGGAGGGTTTCCAATCTCCGCTACATGTGCAAAGTTAGAGAGAAGAAGGAAGATGCGCATCTGAAAGCTGTTGATGTCAAAAGAGAAGTAAAAAGAGCAGGAGATTTGGATTTGGGGTAAGAGGATCCACAGTCCTCAAAGGAGGCTGAATTCCCCCAGTGCCCTAAGACTCTTCCCCCCCCCCTTACTTCAGACATGTACGGCTACCATGGCGAGCATCTTGTACCCTTCCTGAAAATTACTATGGCAATGCCCCGACTAATCGCTCCAGCCAAGAGATTGCTGGAACAGGGACTACGGTGTGGGACATTGGGAGTGCACCACTATCAAGCCTATGAATCCAATATTGACTTTGAAATCAGGTAGGACCCTCCTCCGCACCCCGACTCCCCCAAAACAAGGTTGCTTGTTTGTTTCCCTCCTCAGAAAGCAGGCACTTTTATCCTGCTCTGTTCCACCAGCCAGAGCTATGCAGCTTCAACAGAGTGAGGTTTCTGCCCTCATCATTGCTTGGAAATGTGTAGCATTTGAGAATGCTCAGAAACTAAGGTGAGAGGACTGGATGAGGTTTTGGTGTTAACACATATTTTCATGTGTGTGTTCATTGAGGTGCTGTTAACTTGCTTATCAAAATCAAATGGCCAGGATCCTGCAGTGTGGAACGCAGCTACAAGCAGGATACAAGCACAGCGGATGGATTATGAGTGTGTTGGTGCCCCATGAGAAGGATCTATTGAAAATCCTGTTTGTCTCTGTTCCCTCAATGCCCCCCCACTCTCCCTCAACGCTTCTCTTTTACTGCATTATATTTAAGGTTGGTGGTGAAGATGTAAATTTTCAAGCTTCTCTACCCAGCTCCCATCAAACCCAAGATTTCTTTCCCAACTTAGGTTCATGGTGGACCAAGATGTTGTTGGCTGCAATTGGATTGAACTGCCTGCTGGAAAGTATCGCCTGCGACAAGAACAGCCGGCTGGAGAATCCAGCAAGGAGAATCCGCCCAAGGTGCTGGGGTGGGGAGGGGGCAGGTTTCCGAAGGTGCAGGACTGAGCCTCCAGGGAAAGATGTGAGTGGAGATGGGTGCATTGGCATGATGCTTAGTTAGATGGATCTGGCCAAAGTTTGATGTCTAGGGTCCTGGTTAGGGTGGCGCCTAGAGGAGGACATCTTTTCTGGAAGATTTAAACACAGTGTGTGCAGACTTAGGTTAGGAAAGCACAAGGATCTTCAAAACTGAAGACTTTTTGTTAATGACTATAGGAACACCTCATTAATTTTCCTTTTTTCTCTCTACCCATAGGTGTCACTCTGTCAGATGGAGGCTGATGTGGCCTGGATGGATTTTATTAGCCACCCGCCTGAGGGAGAGTGGCAACGCATTGCCCCTTTGCGTGTGCTCAGTTTTGATATTGAATGTGCTGGTCGCAAAGGTATCAAGGAAGGTTAAGGGTTGAGAAGGCTTAGGTTCTGGAAGTGGGATGCTAGTTAGCCAGAGTCCTGCTGGCTAACTCCACAAGTTTTTCTAAATAATGGCAAGGGTTTGTAAACCTAAAATGATCTCAGCATAAATAGGCTTTCTCAGTTAGGCATACATTTATCACTGAGATGGCTCTTCTTTAGGTCATTCTTAGAGAGAGCTGGGAATCTCAGGTAGCCCATTAAAAATAATGTGTTGAGTGGTGGTTTGTGCAGGAGGCCTGGCAAGCTGACAATGGTTGTTTGCCCAGGGCAAGTGGCTAAGGGTGCCTTAGCTGTATGAGCCAAACAGATGCTTTGGGTGAACAAAACAGCTATGTGAGAACAGTGGATTAATAGTGAAAGGCTTTTAATTGATTTCAGAGTGAACAATTTCTAGCTTAGTCTTACTGTATTATCGGGGCAGGATGTCACTAGTTCTGAGGCTTAGAGACACCCTGCTCCTGACAGTGTGTGAAGATCTTGTCAGATTAATAACTTTTGGTGTGGTTATGTTAAGGGAAGGAGTTAAATCATGAGAGAGGATTAATTGTTTGCTAGGTTTCAGAGTAGGTGGCCCATTACATAGTCCCTGAAAGGCAGTGGAGAGCTTTCCGTTTTTGTATTAACTGTCCCATTCTTTGTTGGGTTTTTTTTCCCCCTCCCATTCAGGCATTTTTCCTGAACCGGAGAAAGACCCAGTGATCCAGATTGCCAATATGGTCCTCCGCCAGGGGGAGAAGGATCCTTTCGTGCGCAATGTCTTCACCTTGCAGAACTGTGCCACTATTGTTGGTTCCCAAGTGCTCTGCTTCCAGAAGGAGGAGGAACTGCTCAAGGTAATGGTAGCGATTTCAGGGCTGGAAAATGGGATGGCCCTGTGGTGCTGATACAGGATGGAGAAGCTGAGCAGTGGTGGTGGGGGAGGTCCTGAATAACATGATAGAATGGTGTGTAAAAAGGGTGTGTGCAGCTGTATGTACTGGCTTAGTCTGTGGGAGAATAAAAACAAAAAAAAGTGCTTAAAAATAACAGCTGCGACCCTACTTGGAGAGGACGGATTTTGCCTCAGTTCCTCATGCTTTAGTGACACCCGGGCCGGACTGCTGTAATGCACTCTAGGTGGAGCTGCCTTTGCAGATGATCTGGAAATTTCAACTGGTGCAAAATGCACCTGCCAGGATGTTGGTGGTGGCCAGGAAATCAGAACATGTGATGCCTGTGTTGTACCACCTGTTTTGGTTGATGATGTGTTTCTGTAGTCCAGTTTTACAAGTGCTGGTACAGTATTGACCTTTTAAAGCCCTAAGCAGTTTGACTTGGAGAACATCATCCATTTATCAGCCTTCCTGCACTTTGAAACCCACTTCAGAGGCTCTACTTGTGTGCCCCCCCGAGATCAATTATGTTGGTGGGTATGGGATGTGGGTACAGGGCTTTCACAGCCCTGGCTCCACATCTAGGGAACTCTGTCCTAGTTGAAATTCATATGGCCCCATCATTACAGGCCTTTAACTGGGGACTGATGACCAATGTGTTTAAAAATGGCTTTCTCCTACAGAAGAATTTGATTTGGTTCTGCATGGCTTGGTGCTTCATGTTTATCTGAATGCATTGTTCCTACTGGACTGAATATGATTAGCGTTATTTCTGATTCTTGTTGTTTTATTACCTGTAGCGTTAGGGTGTTCTTTGGTTTTAAATGGATTGTTATGTACCGTGAGTTATATGTTGGAAGCTGCATTGAAAAGGGTTGACCCTAAAAGGTAAGCTATAAATATATTCAACAGAGATTTCCTTATTTAGACCACCAGAAACCTGAGAGAAGGAGGGTGACACAAGATTTTAGGGGCTTTTCTTTTCTTTTTGCTATGTCTCTCCTGAAATCAAGTGGCAAGGCTTGGAAGGACCTCAGCCTGAGATCCTGGAATACTGGACTAGATAGACCCAGTGGTCTCAATATATGGCAACTTCAAATCGTCAGATATTACAACTTTCTTCCAGGCTTGGGCAGAATTCATACGAACAGTGGACCCTGACATCATTACTGGTTATAACATCCAGAACTTTGACCTTCCTTATCTCATCAGCCGTGCCCAGACCCTCAAGGTGAGCCCAACTTTCCCTAATGCTGGAGATATTCTACCTGCCTCCCCAGATGCAATTCTGTTGCTATTCCTGTGTTGAAACAGAGGTTGCACATCATTTTGTCCTTCTAGGCCAGGAGTACAGAATCTTTCAAATCTGTGGGATGTAATGTCAGTGGAAACTGCCCCCCGCCTCCTGCCCCACCAAATGCATGAACTGTCACATTTGCAAAGGCACATCTGTACACCTTGATATGTTTTGACCTTTAGAGGTGTGCGTAGGTGCATGTGCATCAGCAGACAGGAACAAAAGCAGGAGCAGTTAAAAACTTGTTCTCTATTTCCCATAATCTGGGATATGAGTGGGGAAAACCCACCTCCTCTTCATTCTCTCAATATCAGCTGCTTGGAAAAGAGCATGCCAACAGCTGCAGCTATGGACTCTTGCCTTGCCTAATGGGCCATCTTAGCAGCTCTGGGACCTGTGGCTGCAACGAGCAACATCATCATCATGGAGAAGTCACATCAGGGCAGAAAGAAAACAAAGTCTGTGATCCTGAATCACCTCAGTTATTTCTATAGTCATCAAACCCTGAAGTAAACCTTGGTTTCTCCGTGCATGCCCTGTGCCTGCTGCTCCTTACAAGTATCGGATTTGCACTCGTTCCCCTCCCCCACCCCATGCTTCCCAGGAACACAGTCTTCTTTCTCGGTGCTTTACTTGCCTCAAATTGCTAAGGATTTCATCCAATTAAAGACATTTTAGTTGAGAGTACAAATTTAATCAATTAATTGATTAAATCTTTTTATACATTTGTACATAAGGCAAAAAGAAGAGTTTTGCGGAAAAAACGCCAGAGTTGGATCCAGTCTAAGGGTTTTTTTTCTAATAGTTTTTAAACTGAATTTTCTAAAAAGAAACAAAACCCCACAGTCAAACAATTCATAATAAATAAAAAAATGTGTTCCGTGCAAACACGGGAGGAGGAGAAGTGGATGGTGGCAGGGAGATGGCTGGGGGTCAGCCATTCAAGCAAATAGATTTGTTTAAGGAGTCCATATATTGGAGAATTTCCCATCTCTTGTGTTTACAGATGCCCATCTTCTGATAGGCTGCCAGCTGAGCCATGTCCACCTTACGATTGTGGGTGGGAATGGGGGTAGACTTCTCCTTTCAGTTGGATCTGGTCTGAGTTAGTTACACTTAGGTCCTGTTGAAATCAATGGGACAAGTTACTCAAGACTTAAGTTCCACTGATTTCAATAGGAACTAGGTCATTATTTCAATAAGGCCTTGCAGTAACCATGTCTACTGAAAAGTCCTATTGAATTCAATGGGGCTTACTCCTAGGTTAGGGCAGTTAGGATTGCAGCCTCAGTGCAACTAAGGTAGCTAGAATCCAGTCCATTGTTCTTTTCGATTCCCATGATGCACACACATGTGGCAGCAAACATCCTCCTGAAAGATGTGTTCTCTCTCACACACGGAATACCTCTTTGAGGTGGCATTTGCCATCTGAAATTTTTACAAAATACCTGGTATTTAAAATAATTTTGAAAATCTTCCCAGGTGCACTTTTCATGAATCTAACCAATTAACTTACACAGTGTTGTAGCCTTACCTATAATCCTCTGTGCACTGCTATTATCCTGCTGCCATGCCTCACACCTTCCTTTGTTGCATCCCCCAGGTCCAGATGTTTCCCTTTTTGGGCCGTATTCCTGCACGTAAGTCTGTCATCCGTGATTCTTCCTTCCAGTCCAAGCAGATGGGCCGGCGGGAGAATAAAGTCATTAACATGGAAGGCAGAGTCCAGTTTGATCTGCTTCAGGTAAGGGAGGCTAATAGACGCATTTTACAGGGGACTGTCAGGGCCTCCCAGATACAAGGCCAGCATTCTGTCCATTGGACCATGTTCAGTCTCCTAGCTTAGCCCTTCTGTTTCTCCCCTCTCCAGGTTTTGCTGCGGGATTACAAATTGCGCTCATATACATTGAATGCTGTCAGTTATCACTTTTTGCAAGAGCAGAAAGAAGATGTGCAGCACTCTATTATCACAGACTTGCAGGTAACAGTTGGCAATCAAACCATATGGCTCACCAGTTTTCCTGTCTGTAGAACAAACCTTTGGTGACTTTTATTCCTGACCATCCATTTCATCTTGCATCTGTTGTATAATTGATTTTAATGTGATTGCCTCAATATCCATAGTAGCTTCTCCTAATAGAAAAGGGGTTGCAAACCTGTGGCCTTCCAGTTGTTGTTGGACTTCAACTCCCATCAGTCTCAGCCAGCATGGCCAATAGTCAGGGATGATGGGAACCATAGTCCAGTAACATCAGAAGGGCTGTAGGTTCCCCATCCCTGTTGTAGAGAATCTTTCTTCTGATGCCTGAAATATCCTGAGTGCTTGGATTAGCCATACAATGTTCCTGATAGATACTGGGGAACACTCTTAGCCTCCCATTCCTCCCAGAACTACAGTTCTTAATGTTCTTTAGACTCAAGGGCTGGCATGAAGTTATCTTTATTTATGCCCTTTGCAAAGCACTGTGTGATGAGAACTACTTTAAGATTTCTGTTAATATACATGCTGGGCTCATACTGTCTCTCCCAATCCTACCTGGAGATGTCAGGGATTTAACCTGTTCTCTCCCGCTGAACCACATCTGCTTTCTTTTGTTTCTCTTCATCCGGAAGGAAAGGTATGATCTGCTTTTCCTGAATTCACAAGCCTTTTCTCTCCCCATCCCCCTGCAGAATGGTTCGGACCAATCCCGCCGTCGGCTGGCCGTGTACTGCCTCAAGGATGCCTACCTGCCCCTGCGGCTTCTGGAGAAGCTCATGTGTGTCATCAACTACATGGAGATGGCAAGAGTCACTGGTGTCCCTCTTAGTTATCTTCTGGCACGTGGCCAGCAAATCAAGGTTGTCTCTCAGCTCTTGCGCCAGGTGAGGGCACCTGGATTTTCTCATGAACTCTGAATGGAGACAAGGGAAGTCTCGGGCCACAGAGAAGGGTTCAGATAAATTATTTGAATCTTGGAGACTTTACGCTATTAAACATGTGCATAGTAGTTCTCAATTTAATTTATTAAATTATTAAATAATGTGCAGAGCACTTTACATTCTAAGGCTGTATTTATATGTTCACTTACCTGGAAACAAGTCCCATTAAACTCATTGGGGCTTATCTCTGAGTAGACATGCATAGAATTGCACTGTAAATATCATTTGTCACAAAAACCCTGTTAGATTGCTTCCTCTCCTCCTCCACCCATACATTTTACAGGTGCCTATTCTCTTAATTCATGACTGAGTAAATATTTTAACTCCCCAACTCTAACCACTACACCACACAGGTTTTCTTCTACTTTAATTAAAGAAGCCTTGGGGAGGCTATTTCTTCTACCGCCCTGGGCTCCTTTGGGAGGAAGGGTGGAATATAAATTGAATAAATAATAAACAGATAAATAATACCTCTCCTCTGTTTGTCCTCTCCCTGCTTTCCACTGTCACAATCTGCTCTGTAGGCAGCTTCAGCTCTCTGGCTACTATATGAACTCCCTACCCTTTAAAGGAAGAATTGCCAACATATTTTTGGATCTGCTAGCCCCAGTCACCAGGAAGGAATTGCCTTGAATGCCATGTGTAGAAAGCCACTTTGAGTGCCATAAGAACGCAAGAAGAGCCCTGTTGGATCAGGCTAGTGGCCCATCTAGTCCAGCATCCTGTTCTCACAGTGGCCAGGCAGATGCCTATGGGAAGCCCAGAAGCAGAACCTGAGCACAACAGCCCTCTTCCCCTCCTGTGATTCCCAGCAACTGTTATTCAGAGGCATACTGCCTCTGACAGTGAAGGTAGAACCTGGCCATTGTGGTTAGTAGCCATTATCCTCCATGGATTTGACTAATCCCCTTTTAAAGCCATTCAAGAGTGCCATGTATAGAAGAGCAGATAGACGTGATGGGTGGTGATGATGTAATAAATCGCAGTAGCCAAATGACTAGCCAATTATAACATTGACCCCAAACTGACATCATCTCTCCATCCAAAGGCCATGAAACAGAATCTGGTTATGCCGGTGGTAAAGTCAGAAGGTGGCGAAGATTATGCTGGTGCCACTGTCATTGAACCGCTGAAAGGGTAAGGGCAGCTGGAACTGAAGCCAGGGAAACAAGCCTCCCTCAGCCCCTGTCTAAAGTCAGGGTGAAGATGGTCCTGGTGTTGGACGCAGCCTGTTGGGAGTTGGTGCAGGAAAGCACTGGGTTACATCGGGGGTGGGGGGGTGGAAGCCGAGATTCAAAGCTTTGAATGGGAGGAAAGGAAGGGACAGTGTTGAGGATATGAGGGCTGGAGATCAGGCTGCTCCACTTTGGGGGCAATGGAGGAGAAATCTCTAGCCCAGGGGAAAGGATTCTGATGAGAATGAATGGGGTGTGCGGCTTGCAGTGGGAGAGATGGAACAAGGATTGGGTCCCTGGGTAGACCTGAGTCAGTGGTGTAGCAGCTTCTTGCGTTTCTGTGTATGAAGGTGGGAAGGAGGAGTGTAACAGACACACTCTTCTCTTGTAGCTATTATGATGTGCCCATAGCCACCTTGGACTTCTCCTCCCTGTACCCTTCTATCATGATGGCTCACAACCTGTGCTATACTACACTGTTGCAACAGGGGGCGGTTGAGCGCTATGGGTGAGTAGAAAAGGATAGTAACAGCCACCTTTTGCTGGGCTGCACAGTTAACTGAATGGAACAACAGCCTAAGTATGGGAGGAGCCAAGTAACTGTATTGCAGCCCTGGGGTGGGAGGGAGACGCTCCTTCCTAATGCCTAATATGGGAGAACCTAAGTAAGAGGGATAGCCAAGCAAGCATTGTTAATGTGCAAGCCCACCTCACCTCCATCAGTAGTTCCTGATGTCCCATAGAAAAGAGGGAGATCTCTTTTTGTCTCTGGCAAGGTCTTACTGGGGATAAAATGAGTAAGGGAATTTTGGAAGTGTGAGGATGGGAGCTACCCAAATGGCGCGTGTTACTTACTGGAGGGAGGGAGGGATTGGAGACTGGGATGATGGTGTGTAAATGGAAGTGGCTAGTGGCCAGGCTCCCAAGGGAATTTGCTCTCTGATGGACTGTTGCCTCCTCCCACTAGGCTTTTGTCAGAGCAGTTCATTCGCACCCCAACTGGGGATCATTTTGTGAAGGTGTCTGTTCGCAAAGGGCTGCTGCCTGAGATCTTGGAGAACTTGCTGGCTGCCCGTAAGAGGTAAAGTGGGAGGCACATGTGCAGGGCTTAAAGCAGGAAGAAGGGAGAGCAGGGAGGAGGGGCCAAACACTCTGTCACCCCCTTTGTGCCCAGCATAGAAACCAAGTGGGATGCCAGAGGAGACAAGCCCCTTCCTTCTCATCCAGCATAGAAATGCAGAAGGCAGGAGCTCTCCATCCCCCAGCAGGCTAAGCAACTTCTGTGGGCTTGTTTACAAGAGTGAATTTAAGGGAAGGATGTGGGCGGGGGGGATAAGAGATACCTAAAATGCTTGGAACCCTGGAGTGGGTATTAAGAGATCTAGGAATGGAAGCCAGAATATCTTAGCTTTTGTAGTGGCAGGCAAAGGATTTGTGTATGTGTGTGCGTAGCAAAGGTATGCCATCTAGTAATGTAGAGGCCAGAAGGTTTGGAAGGCAAGAGTCCTGGTTGTTAAAAGTTAGGAAATATACATAATGGATGTGTATTTGGGTCTCTCAGGTGGCAAATTATTTCCTAGCAAGTTGGGCTAGTCAGAGTGGTCAGGACAGAATCACTGATGATCATTCCTTACCCTTTCTTACTCTGTCCCATTTTTGGCTCAGGGCCAAGGGTGAGCTGAAGCAGGAGACTGATCCATTCAAGCGCCAAGTGCTGGACGGACGGCAGCTGGCCCTCAAGGTCAGCGCCAACTCTGTTTATGGCTTCACTGGAGCCCAAGTGGGCAAGCTGCCTTGCCTTGAGATCTCTCAGGTAAGCCTCCCCCCCCCCAAACTTAGAAGAGTTCTCAGGTCATGATTTAATTTTACAATATGTTAACGTCAATTAAACACAAGGAAACTACTAGTACATATTTCCCTGTTATCAGATCAGCTGGTTGCATATCAGCAGTGTGTGTGGGGCAAGTCAGGTGGTTATTAAGTTATCCCTCATTTGCTATCACTGGAGCTGACTGGAGTGAATTTCTGTAGGTATCCTTGCTGTAGTGATCCTTGGTCTTGTCTTGCTGTCTGCTTGTGGCTTGTCATAATTTATGGAGTAACCTTTCTGAACCTCTAAATGAAACGACGTTCTGGCAATTGATTGGCAGTGGGTTCAGGAAAGGCAGAAGGAAGTACTGCTCACACAAAGCACGGTTTAACTCCATGGAATTCACCGCTATGAGGTGCTTTGATTGCCAATAGCTTAGATTAGTTTTTTAAAATATTAGCCATATTCATGAAGTGTGCAGCTATCTAAAGGCTAGCTGTAAACTTGACAGATGAATGGAAACTACATAGCCTATACCCCTGCATACCCAGATGCTGGGAACAAATGGCAGGAGAAGGCCTGCTTGGTATCTGCTCAGTCACTCTTGGAAATGGAATATGAAATACTGAACTTCATGGATTTTGGCTTTTCTAGCTTTAATTTTGCAAGGTTGGTTAGCCAGTGGGAGAATATTTTTAGTATTGTTTTCGTATTGTTGAATACTGTCCCCATATAAACACTTGTGGATGTACTGTTACCACTGGGGGGGGGGAGTAAAAAAAAAGAACACAACTAGAGCCTACAACAAAACGTTGCATTGTATCCTTGCCTCTTAATAGAAGTGTTCCTTTTCAGTGTGCCAGCCAGCCATGCCCTCTTCCAGCAGGTCATTCCATCCCCCATTTTAATTTTTTCTTTTCCAACTGACACTCTGCATTCTGTGGCTTCTGAGTCAGTTGGGCTGGTGTCCCTTTAAGTTTCTTTTTAAAAGATTATTTGTTCTTTTGCAAATCTTAGCATTTCCCTGAAAGTGCTGATACCTCCCTGCTTTACTCTTGATGGCCTTGTTTTCTGGCTCAGTTTCTGTCGACACTCGCCACCTGAGTTCACTATTAGAGGGAGTTATAAGAATTGCTTCACTGGATCAGAGCAAAAAATTGTCTTGCTAGATCAATCTCCAAAACATCTCCCACTTAACTAAAAGGACAAAACAGGCTGACCTCTGTAAACTCAGGAACTTCTGTCTGCCCTGGCTGTGAAGAGATGAAGTTCCCACCTTAGCTGAGAAGAACATTAATGGGAAGGATGTGTTCTTGTACCACTTAACAGATGTTGCTAGAAAGATCTACCTGGTTGGGTGATGCCCACAGAGATCTTGTTCAGTATGGGTGGATCTGTTTCTTGAAAAGCCCATTGTTTCTGGAAAAATGGACTTTCATATATATATTAAAAAGTATGTTAAGCTTCCTTGAGCATGAGAGGGAAGCTGGAGAGTACTTTTTAAATAACAAGCCTTTTATGGAACAATAGATTGGGGAAGCCCAAGGCTCTGGTGGTTTTTAGTGGGAGCGACACATTGGCCTGAGGAAAGCCCTGTAGCAAGGGTTATATGGATGGGGTGGAGGGCAGGGTTTTGGGTTAAATGTTTAAGCAACTGTCAGTGGGAATCTCCTTGAGGCCTTTCATTTGTCCCCCCAGAAAGCCTTCATATGTCATCTTTATGCCTCTTTTCCAGAGTGTGACTGGTTTTGGGCGTCAGATGATTGAGAGGACGAAGCAGCTGGTGGAATCCAAGTATACTGTTGCCAATGGTTACAGCGCTGATGCTAAGGTTTTTATTTATTATTTGATTTATATCCTGCCCTTCCTCCCAGTAGGTTGGAGGGGAATGGGTGGGCTCCATCTATATTACTGGGCTATTGTTGTGAGAAAAAGGAAGAAGTAATGGGAGTGGTGGAGGACATCTACAGCAGTGTTTTAAAGTTAGCTAAGAATCATAGAAGGGGCCTATAAAGCCATTGAGTCCAACCCCCTGCTCTATGCAGGAATTCAAGTTAAAGCATAAAGCAATGTGAACTCAGTTCTGAAAATAGTCTTAAAGTAGGGCAGTGCATTCATAGAGCACATTAGTGAGTAATAATTATTAAAATTGCTGTCACTAGATCCAGTATTAGAGTTATAACTGTACGATTTCACATGGTGAGTTTCATGCAAGGTTATCTGCTGCCATTTATTTTGCAGTATTGACAATAACTGACTGAACCTCTTAACTGAATTGGAAAGGAATGTTGGCCTGTTTGAGAGCTTTTAATTGATAAGAAAAATGCTTGTTTGTCAATTATATTATAAAGCAAATCTCATGTAGGAATCTAATTAAAAACTACCAAGCTAACTCACTTAACCTATTCCACCTCAGTTGTGGGCCTTGTTTTGCCACCTCACACACTGTTTTTGGCAGTGTTACGTTCTCAAGAGACACTGGTAGGGGAGGGACCCCAGCAGGGAGGACTAAAGAGAATGATCAGGAGGGAAATGAGTCTTGTGGCTTGAAAAGTGGCAAAGGCAGTGGAATAAAAGGAATGAAGCAGAAGCTGCAAAAGGAAAAGAGAGCGACACTGTGTGGCTTGTGGTAGAGGCAGCTGCCATAGTCATTCTACAGCTGAAAAACTGTGAGGCACAGAGAGATGGGTAATAGTTCTCAAAATTTTTAGTTTAGTGTTCTTCCATAACAGGTAGTATATGGGGACACAGACTCCGTCATGTGCCGACTGGGCGTGCCCTCAGTCGCTGAGGCTATGGAGATAGGCCGGGATGCAGCTGCCTGGGTCTCCAGCCATTTCACTCCCCCCATCAAACTGGAGTTTGAGAAGGTGAGTTGGGCAATGGACCTCTCTCTTTCCCTCCAACATGGGCTCAGTTTATAAAGATCCTCGAAATGCTTAATGGAAGAGGCAGAAAATAGAGATGGTATTTGGAGTTGATGGAGGGAGAAGAAAAAGATGGGGGGAAAGACCAAGTAAGTTAGTGCATGCTGAGGAACATTTGTCAAATGCAATAGCATCTACCCTGAGGGCCCAAACTAGGCATGTTGTCTAATAATGTGCAATCAATGTGCATATTTTCTTTTAATATAAATTGCAGCTGAGCAGCCTCGGAATCACACGGGGTGGGCAGTGGGGGTGTTAATTTCCTTCCTCCAACCATAGCCTGGATTAAAATGGTCTTTCTGAAAATGCTATTTGCATTTAAGGAGAAGCCTCCAGTGGCCCTCAAACCCTGTACAATTACAGAGCAAGTACTTGAAAACATCCATTGTTTGTTGTAACTGAAAATCTAATCCTCTCCAACCCTGAGGACTTTTTTTTTAACCCCCATCTTCCCATATTCTTCCAGTCACTGAAACCCAATCTAATTTTAAAAAAATCTTTAGTAAATCTTCTGAAAGAGGTTCTGGCCTTAGTGCCTAAAGGCTCCTCATGTGTGATAACACAGATCTTTTCTATTTTCTCAACATACCCACCTGCTAGGTGTACTTCCCTTACCTCCTGATCAATAAGAAGCGCTATGCTGGCCTTTATTTCTCCTCCAACCCTGACATGCATGACAAGATGGACTGTAAGGGCATCGAGACGGTGCGTCGAGACAACTGCCCCCTAGTGGCAAACCTCATCAACACTTGTCTGCAGAAGCTGCTCATAGATAGGTCTGTGGGTGTTTGAGATGAAGCCCCATTCCAAGTAGGGTCTGACCTTTGGCCTGATGAGCGCCTCTTGAGTAGTAGGGCAGGGGAGGAGGTGGGTACATATGTGATCCAGGACTGAACAATGTTTATTTCAAATTCCTGGATGCTGAAACAAAACTTCTAGTTTGCCGAAAATGGCAAACTGTTCAGCATCTTGAAATATCTTCAGCATCCCAGTCTTTCTAAAGTCTGTTTGAGATCAGAATTTTGATTCCTTTGGGAACAGTTCTGTTCTGGGGAAAAGAGAGAGTAAGTTTAAATTATCTCACGCTTGCTTCTCTGCAGGGACCCTGCCGGTGCTGTGGCCCATGCCAAGGAGGTGATCTCTGATCTGCTGTGCAACAGAGTTGACATCTCGCAGTTGGTGATCACCAAGGAACTGACACGCACGGCGGATGAATATGCAGGGCGCCAGGCTCATGTGGAGCTGGCTGAACGGTGAGTTGAAGGAGGGAAGAAGCGACTTACGTTTCTTTCAACTTCTTTTTGGAGAAAGGGAGAAATGCATCACTGCAGAAGAGAGCAAGGGTGGTGACCTAGGCCCCAAGACACCCCATGTCAAGACTTGGGAGTGGAAGGACTGAATATACGCAGCTACCTTTTTGTGCTAAGTCTGACCGTCACTTATCTGCTCTGACTGACAGCAGCTCTCTTAAGTTTTCAAGCAGAGAGTCTTTTTTCTACCCCTGTCACCTGAGATCCTCATAAGTGGAGATGCCAGGGATTGAACCTGGGACCTTCTGTGCACAAAGCATCTGCTATACCACTGATCTGTGGTCCCCTTTCTTGGACTTTGAGAGCAAAGGGCATTGTGGACTGTCTGTTTCCCCTCTTCCTCCCCCCCCCCACAGGTTTCTTTGCCCTAAGCGATAAGCGCCAGTCTGCCCTCAGGATGGCGGAAAAAGGTGCGTGGGTGTGGGGTGGCTGGTGAGGCATGACCAAAGGGAAAGGCAGAAATAGTCGTGGCCAGTGCAGCTGCAAGTGGAACCTCCTGTACCGCCCACCCCTCCTGCTGTGGGCTTCCTGTCTGCCTACAGCCTTGTCATCTGCCACACGCCAACAGGCACCCTCTGGTGTGGCAGGCTTGCTCCTTTTGCTTGGCTGCTTCACTGCCTCTTGATAAACAAGAGTTTAGATGGTGAAAGTCTCCCTGTTGAGGCCGCCTTGATTGGGGAGGCAGAGCTATACTGATTGCCCTTGTGTTTCATTCTTTGCTGTAACTTTTTCTGGTTATTTCTCAGCAGTGTCTCCACTCAGGGAAAGTATGTTAATGGTGGTGTTATAATCGCACCTTGGTGACATATGTCAGGCTTTTCAGTCTCCCACGTTTTTATTTATTTATAAAAGTATTTCTATCCCACCGTATCATAAAATATCAGGGTGGTGTACAATGTCAAAACATAAAACACCATTTAAAAATTACAAATGCAAGTAATCATTAAGGTGATTGGCTAATCAAAAATAAAAATTAAACAGCTGCAGAGACACCTGAAAGTTAAAAGCGAGGATGCCTGCTGAATCTCTGCTGGAAAAGTGTTCCACAGCATGGGATAGGCAACATTAAATGCCTGAATTCTTACTGAATGACTGAGCTGAGATCTTTCAACTCTTTCTGAGGGACTCGTCCAAAGTTACTGTTTTAAAGTCATTGCTCTTGCGCACACACACGCACCCGCCCCACATCCCTCCTGCCTCTGACAATGTTCCTCGGTCCCAGTCTGTAGTGTTTTCTCCTGCTCAACACAGCCTTGAGGGTTGGTTCGAGTCCGACATGCAGCCCTGCACTCTGACCCACCTAACATCTTCTCATGGCTTCTACCCTTAGGATGCGTCGGCGAGATCCTGGCAGCGCTCCCAACCTGGGGGACCGAGTACCGTATGTCATCATCGGTGCTGCCAAAGGCGTTGCAGCGTA
Source organism: Rhineura floridana (assembly GCF_030035675.1). Lineage (NCBI taxonomy): Eukaryota > Metazoa > Chordata > Lepidosauria > Squamata > Rhineuridae > Rhineura > Rhineura floridana. The sequence goes on along the minus strand of NC_084490.1, from coordinate 39,200,873 downwards.
CATGAAATCTGAAGTGAGTGGGGGAAGAGGGATGTAATGGGCAATAAATAGGGAGTAACTCTGTGAGGGAGGGTTTGGGCCACTTTTATGCATATACCTGTTCAGGTGCAAAACTGCATCATTATGTGCATTGTTAACCCAGGACCCTCAGGCAACAAAATGCTTTGGGAATGAAGACATTTTGGTAGCAACAACTCAAGTGGGGCTTGGGAAGCTGTAGCTCGTGGTAGACCACCTGCTTTGCATACAGAAGGTCGCAGGCATCTCCAGGTAGGGCTATGAGAGACCCCTGCCAGAGGGGTGCTGTCAGTTAGTGTAGACAATATTGAGCTAGCCAGACAAATAGTCTGGCTCGATAGAAGGCAGCTTCCTAGTCCCTGTGTTCTTCAGTGATTTGCATTGCAAGTTTTGGAGCCTCCTTTTCCTCACCCATTTTCAGTAGATTAACAACGCCTGTGGTGGGTCTTGTTTAAATTTAATTAATCCTTTTGTGTGTGTTTGTGCGTCACTTGCTCTCTTTCTGCCATTTTCCTTTCCCCTCTTCCTCATTGTTGAACTAGTTGGCTGGGGAAGGAAGGAGAAACCTCTAGACAAGTGGCAAGAACTCCTGGTGGGGTAGGTTTCAGAGTTGTCCCTGCACATACACCCTCCCAACTGCTCTGTGTTCAGGCCAAAATGCTCTAGTTGTTTTGATGCTGTGCAATTGACCTGATCTCCGAAGCCAGTTGCTGCTACCCTGAACTTCCCAAGTTATGACCTGCACATATGCACACGTATGTGTACATGTGCACTCCCCATACGCAGCCTTCAGGTTGCCAGGGTGGAGTTGATTAAGTAACAAGACTCCAGAGGCAGAGAGATGAGTGCTCTATATGTGCCAATGCGCACTCACCACCCAACCCCCCCCCTCCCAGCAATGCTCCCTGCGTTATGTCTTTCCCCTTTTTGTTTCTTCAGGATCCCATCTATGTGCTGGAGAATAACTTGCCTATTGACACTCAGTACTACCTGGAGCAGCAGCTTGCCAAGCCCCTCTTGCGCATCTTTGAGCCTATCTTGGGAGAGGGGAAGGCACAGAATGTTCTGCTGAGTGAGTGTGATCACTGGGGTCCAACACCAAGCGAAACTGGAGCCAGGCTTGAGCTGTGCTTTGTGGGAGTGTCTTCTCTGGAAGACAGAGGAATAAACCTGTGATCCTGCAAGAGTAATTCTCTTCTAACTTTGGATTAATTTTTATGGAATACATACCCAACCCCTGTTACTCTACTCATCGTTCTCATCATTCAGAGTACATGTCGGCACATGCTTCTGCATCTGGGGTTGGGTGGAAACAGAGCATGCTCACCTTATTTGCATTTTGTGAGCTCCAAAGCAGCATCTAATGAAGTGATCTAAACATGTGGCCCTACAGACCTTTTCAGTAGGAGGGTTTGTTTGTTTTGTCTGTTATCTGTGACACCACGAGGAACTTGTCCCTAGGAACTTGACCTTCAAGAGAAATAAGTGTCTCCAGGTTTGAGCCCTGCCCCACAGATGAGTAGGTAGGAAGAAAAGTGTGGGCTATCTTTTGGAGAGACTCCTACTCCAAGCTGTTTTTCCCCTGTTTCTGGCAGGGGCTAGATGTTCCTTCACCAAAACAAATCCTGCCCACCCTTCATTTGAGCCACAGGTGAAAACTCAGCTTTTGTACTCCCCAAAGTCATCCCAAAGAAGGGGATGGAACTGTACTAAGAACCTCCGATGAATATACAGGCACAAATGGCTTGTTCTGGGGGGGAATGCTTCTAGGGAAATCTGGGTACCAATCCATTTCCACCCACAGCAATGATGAAGGCAGTCCAGGGTGAGAGAAGGCTCGAGTACTGATCTCTCCCCTCCATTACACTTTCCCTTGTGTATATGTGGATGACGTGGAATGTGTGCTTGACCCTTAATTTCCTTCCCTTGCAGAGGGGGAACACACCCGCTGCAAAACGGTGCTGACAGCCAAAGTTGGAGGGCTCATGGCTTTTGCTACTAAACGAAGCACCTGCATTGGTTGCCGGGCCGTGCTCAACCACCATGGTGAGATCTTGTCCAGGCCTGGCTGTCTTTGTCTCTGCTTTGCAAAGTCTGTCAAAATAAGTTCCCTCCCCTCCCCCATCCTAAACTTCTAACCAGCAGTGCATGTTGCAAGATCCTATTGCCGGAACTTGCCACAGAATGAAGTATGTGTGTTTGTGTCGAAGTTCTGCCTCTGCTGAGCTTTTGTTACCGGCAGGAAGAGCTTGCAGTATATGCAGATAACCTGACCTCTTGTCACCTCTGCTAACTCCCCTCTTCTCCCTCTTTATCAAGTTTGCAGGTGGGAGAGGGAGGGGCTGTTTGGAAGTTGGGGGAGAGAGGCTGAAAATGAAGATTTCTGGGTTTTTCCAAAGAAATGTGGAGCTGGAAAAGGGGACAGGCCCAGCCAGGGTGCCTAGATTGTCTGGGAGGGGAGTGGTTCATAGTGGGTGGTATAGAGAAGAGCCAGAAGCAAGGATCCTGGGCTCTCTATGGGAACTTACTGGAGATATCCTGAAGGCCTTATTGGCACAAGGGGGAGAGAGAGAGAGGATGTTTGGGATGAGGGTCCTCTCCATGGTCCTATCATGCTGCAAACTAGATTGCAATGCACAGAAAGTAGGTGCATAGCATCAAGGAGATGGCAGAACGAATCACTTCAGATTACTCAAGCAAATGAGCCAAGCTACCCTTCAGTGAAGGGCCAGACCAAACCTGGGCCACTGATCCATCTGACACAGTAAAACATTCCTTCCCGGACCCAAAAGTGGAGATCCGTCAGACCCTGAGCATGATCAGAATTCATTCGCCACATCTTCCTAGCAGAAATGTGACTGGGTTCATCTCCATGCCATCCTGGTTGTGGCTTTTCTTCAGAATGGGTGTGGGAAAAGGAACTCTAAAGTAGAAATGGGATTGGGTGGGAATGGCTTTCTGACATGCTTCTCTCCTTCAGGTGCCGTGTGCAAGTTTTGTCTGGGCCGCCAGTCTGAGCTTTACCAGAAGGAGGTAAGTGGATCTTTGGCAGGGCTGTCAGGTAGAAGGAAATGGCCACCCACCTCAGAGGTCATGGGAACTTGGGAAGCCTGCACACTGGACTGAGATGGAACATCTGAACTAGACTTGAAGATATAACCTGGACGTTCCTGATTTCACTGCCATGAACTCACTAGGCAGCCTTAAGCTAACACTTGCTCTCTGTTTCTCTGCTATCTCCTCTCCCCCTTTCTTTCTCTCCAGTCCCTGTGGAGTTAATAGTACTGAACTGCCTATCCAGGGTAATTGTGAGGATCACAACAACATAATCTATGTCATGTGAAGCAGTTTGAGGATTCAAAAGTGCTCTATAAATACTGAGTAGCAATCAAGTCAGAGTGCTTGGCTTCTGTCACTACTGTTTCTCTTTCCCCCCTCCCTGGGTTAGGTGACCCATCTGAGCTCTCTGGAGGAGAAGTTCTCGCGCTTGTGGACGCAGTGCCAGCGGTGCCAAGGGAGCCTGCACGAGGATGTGCTCTGTACCAGGTGAGGGCTGGCCACCCACCACGCCCTCGCATAGCCGCCACCAGCTCTTGCCCGTTCCCACGGGATAGTGGGCTAAAATATGACTTTACGCCACCCCCAGGTGTTTACAGCAGCTTATCAGGCTGGTTTGAGAACAGCAAACAGATGGCTCCCACAGAGAGGTAGGGGGTGGTGGTACTCCCGAAGATGTTTATTACCTTTATAAATATAGCACCTGTCAGAAGCTGGCAGCGGCCGGGAGAGGGTGAAGTGGAGAGAGCCTTCTGCTCTCCTAACCCGGGGAGGGGGGAAAGTAATCAGCTGGGTTGCCTGGGTTTTCCAACAGAGGAATGGGCCATACAGGTGTGTAAATTGGGAAACAATGGCAACCAAGGCCTGGTGCATGCAGGTAGCAACTCCTGTACTACACAGGTGGTAGAATGGGCTATATCTCTTTCTACTGTAGGACTAGGGTACCATTTTTGAATGTTCCACTAGTGTTTTTTTTTATCCTCCTTGCATATAGATAAACCAATCCAGCACTTTCTCCCTGCTATACTAGTTGTTTTTCTTATGTAGAGTATTTCCATAGAGGAACATTCCAAAACCAGAATCCACCACCTGCAGTCTGAAGTGGTGCAGTCCATGCTATCACCTCCTTCTCCTACATAAGTTGATAGAAGCAGGGACAATAGTGTGAGCCTAGACTTCTGGATTCTCTTGGTCCCATTTTCCTGCAGGGGAAACCCAGTTTCTTCTCCTGCTAGTCTTTCTAAGCATCATCGGTCTCTTCTGCCAGTCTCATAGGATGCCTGCTATTTGTCTATTCCATGTCACTCCCACCCTTCTCTCAACTCTTTCAGCCGTGACTGCCCCATCTTTTACATGCGGAAGAAAGTGCAGAAGGACCTTGATGACCAAGAAGTGCTGATTTCACGCTTTGGGCCCCCCACGTGGTGATACCTCCTTGACCTATATTTCATCAGACTGAAATCCACCACTGCTCATTCCCTTTGAAAAGGGGGAGGCAAAGGCTCAGTGAGGCCTGATTATTTTCCAGAAGAAAATTGTTCCTGTTCTGTTCTAGACATGGCTTTTGTTGTCAGACTCAGGGGCAGAAGGTCTCTAAATATTGAAGGATAGCCTAGGAAAACTCCCTTGAGATAATTTGCGGAGGGGTGGGAGGGTTATGTTTTTGTAATATGAATTTCTACCAATAAAGATATTTCTTCTTTTCTATATGCAAGTGGCTTATGTGGGATAACCTGGAAAACTCTTGAATTCTATGGAAGGACTGGAGGATGGCAGAAGTCAGATCTGGTTTAGTGGAAGTGATTGTAGGGGCTAGGAGACACTTATGGGCCACATACTCAACAGCTGAAACAAACAGTATGGACAGCTGTAAAGCTGGTACAACTGATTTATATTTCCAGGTGTTGCATTAATGTTTAGGGTTTGCTTTTGTTTTTTCCTGGGGGAAATTTACATCATCAGTACCCATTAAACAAACACAAGAAGAGCCCTGCTGCATCAAACCAAAGGCCTGGTCCAGCATCCAGTTTCCTGCAGTGGCCAAAGAGATGCTTATGGGAAGCCCTCTAGCAGAACACGAGGGCAAAGGCCTTCTCCCACTGTTGATCCCCAGCAGCGTGGGATCAGATTTATGCGTGTAAAATTCATGTCTTATATGATGGGTAAATAATAAAATGCAATTAAAAATAAGGCATTCAGTAAGTTGAACAAATGCGTGCATGGGGGGGGGGACTATGGTAATCATTTACTCTAGGACCAGCCCTGATAGAAGTCACAAGCCAAGATTTCCTGGGTACTCTGGAAGAGAGGCAATCTATGAGTTGTGTGCAGGATACTTGCAAGCAAGATAGTTAAGATTACCAGAGAGGGTTATTGAATAGGATGTTGTGTGTTAGAGGGAAGAGGATTGGGAAGATCCAGTGTCAGTGCTCCTGGCCCCTTTTCAACTTTGCTCCTTCACCTAATGGTTGGGGTGTGAACATGTGTACTGAATCTCCTGGTGGCATTTCAACATGCCAAATTGTGCTGCCCTCACCATGTTCTGTACATCCCAGTTCTCATGATCCCTCTCTTCCACCATCTTGTGCATCCACAAAATGAGATAAGGAGAACCATAAATTACTCCTAAACATTTATTTAGTTAGTGAGTGCGTGGTGCTGCCTGCTTGCCCTTCATGACCAGACAGTTGCAGTCAACAAATGGTGCGACCAAAATAATGCAAAGATAAGCAGTTAACTCAGGTGGCTATACAGTTGTTATAAAACAAAAGCATTCAGGAGCACCAGGCTGATGTCTGTTCAAATCCCAGCTGAGCCAGGACTTGTGTCATCCTAGGGTAAGTTGAAACAGGTTATACCAGGTCAGACTGTTCCATGTCTCTAGCCCAATATTGTATACTGTGGCTGATGATAGCACTCCGGGCTTTCAGACATGACATTTGCATCCTCTACTGTTACTTCATCTTTCTAACTGGAGGTGCCGGGACTTGAACTGGGAATCTTCTGACTGCAAAACATGTGCTCTGCTGCTGACTTATGCACCCCTCCAGATTGCCTGATTGGAGCCTCAGTTCCCCAGCTGTAAAATGCGCTTCCTCCAAGGAAATCAGGTGGTGTGCAGTTTCCCTCCCCCCATTTAATCCTCTGAACAATCCTGTTAGGCAGTGCAGACTGAGAGATTGGCTCAAGGTCACCTGGTAAACCAGGCCTCCCAGGTCCTAGTCTTGCAAAGTTGTTTTGTGAAGAAAGGGAATTGCCATGCAGCATTTCACACTGCATGGAAATGGACAGTTTTGTGCACTTCAGCTAGGAACAAGGGTTTCTGGTGGTGATTTTGTTGAACCTCCCCTCCTCAGAGCCTGGCCACCTGCTTCCTAACTGCAGCGGCTGGTAGTAACATCTTCCTGCCCAACTCCCATCTGTGTGCTTGTTGAAGATGGAAAGTCACTAGTTCGTTACAAAATTGAGCAAGGAGTGGGGCGGGGGGAAGGGAGATTAGAAGAGACAGAACCATCAATGTGGGCTGTTCCACGCTTTCCCCCCCTTTCCTTTCTATATTGAGTAAGGGCCCTCCCCCAGTCCAGATGGATGGAGGAGTCAGGACAGTGGAGATAATGGGCAAAGGTGTCTGAAGGAGATAAGAAGCCATTCAGATTCTTTTGTAAGTCGTGACTCCTTAGCCATTCACGTGAGCGTCCCTCATGAGACTGATGCTGACAGGGGAGGGTGGAGCTTGGTGCCAGGTTGCACTCATAAGAACATAAGAAGAGCCCTGCTGGATCAGGCCAGTGGCCCATTGAATCCAGCCTCCTGTTCTCACAGTAGCCAAGCAGATGCTTACCCCACAAGGAGACCTGGGAGCAACAGCACTCTCCCCTCCTGCTGTTTCCAGCAACTGGACTTCAGAAGGATGCTGCCCAACAGTGGAGGTAGAACCCACCTGCGGTGGTAGTGAACAAATTATGCAAAAGATCCTTTGCCTGTTCATTACAAAGTTTTAAAAGAGTCCGGTAGTACCTTAAAGACAGCGGATTTATGGTGGCATAACCTTTCTGGGGGACTATAGCCCCGCTTTGTTACATAAAGCTTTATCCTCTGGATATACAGTGTCTAACTTAGGCCTGTGTGCAGGTTCCATCCTGATTAACCTCGCCATTTTTCACTTAACTAGAATATGTGCACTCACATTTCTCCTTTCCAGCATGTGCAATACATGAAAGCCACATGATGACACAAGGCAGAAAATGCAAGTGGATTTAACGTTTCTGCTGCCCTCCAGGGCAATTGTTGCAAAATCATCCCTGTGGGATTAGGTGAGTCGAGCACATGCTATCTTAATCCTTTGCCTGTAAAATGGGTATAACTTGATTGTTGTTTAAAAATCCCCCCCCAAGAATTTATATCCTGTCTTCTTACCAAAAGTCTCAACATGGCTAAGAATTTTAAAAGCCAACTATCACTAAACAGTAATAACAGAAAGACATAAAAAACCCAGCTGAAACAGATACCTTTTTTTAAAAAAAGGAGGGAATGCAAAAATCTAAAGCAAGGATGGAGAACCTGTGGCCCCTCCAGATGCTGTAGGACTCCAACTTCCATCAGCCCCAGCCAGCCAGAATAATGGTCAAAGACGATGGGATTTGTGGTCCAACATCATCTGGAGGGCCACAGATTCCCCATCCCAATCTAAAAGCTATTAGATGCCATTAGAATTTAAGAGAACCTTCCTATCTTGCATGGCTAATGGTCAGAGATTATGGGAGTTGCAGTCCACAACAGCTGGAGGGCACCATGTTGGCTACCCCTGGGCTAGAGCCTAAAATATAGCAATGAGGGCACAAGGTAAGCACGGCTTGGGAAGCAGATCCACAATGAAGGCTTTCTCTCTGGTTGCACCCTGCCTAACTTTGGAAGGTGGAGGCAGCTGAATAACAAAAAGTGCCTACCACACAGGACTGTTGTGAGGTGAACAAGATAAGGAATAGAAATACACAACTTGATCATGACACATACTAATAAATGCAACTTCCCCTGTTTGGAGGAGGTAATGTTGCTTTATATATATGGGGAGAGAGGGAGAGAGACCTTATCCAACACTGAGATGTGACTTCGGGATGGGGAAGGGAAATCATTTTGCAGAGCTATTTTTATTTATTTATTTATTTTATTTAAAATATTTCTATCCCGCCCTCCTACCCTAATAGGGCACTCAGGGTGGCTTACAAAAATAGAATCAAACACATACATAATAAAATTGTAAACAGCAAAATCACAAAAGTATTAAAATACAATTAAAATACATAAAATAAAATTAAAATACATAAAATGATAGGGAGAGGGAGACACACACACACACACACACACACATATAGGGGGTGGTACTAAAGGGACTACAAAGGTAAAATTTAACGTAGAAGGCATAAAATCAGTGTCAGGCTCTTTTATTTTAAAAGAATAAATAAAGTGTGGGGAAGGGGAGGGATACTATGGAACCTAGTGGAGTGGTGCAGAGTGGGGATTGTGAGCCAGCATGGGGTTGCACTTTGACTGGTGAGATCCTGGGTTCAAATCTCCACTCAGCCACACAACACTTATGGGTTAGAGCCTGTCAGCCATTGCCTCTCAGGCTAACTGACCTTTTAGGATGGGGGGGGGCGAGGAGCCATGCATATTGCTTTGACTTTATTGTCTGTAGGTTAGGATGTGACAATGTAATGACTGAAAACAAAATGAAGTGCATTAATTTCTAAAACAGAGATGCTGGGGTCCAAAGCTCACCTGGTGTCCTGCAAGACTAATCTCAGGGCTGCTGGCAATTGTTTAGTGGGGAGAGAAAGGTACTCTGAAACATATTTGTCTATGTTTGAAGGAAAAAAAAGGTTCCTGGAATGAATTGGAGCCTCTTGAGCTGTGCTGGTATGATGCCAAAAGTGCCTGTATGTGTATATATATGTATGTATATGAGTGTGCCATTGTCGTAGTTCTTAAATTCTACTCTGCAAGTCATTTATGTGGGACATGATGCAAACTCTGCCTACCATTTCCCCTTCCTTTCCTACATGAGAGAGACAGAGACAGAGCAGGGATCCATCTGAGTTGTATTGGGCCACCTGCTCTTGGCAAACGTTGAAATGTCATAGAACACCTTTCTTGTCAAGGAAGATAAAATTCCCTGTGGGGCCAAACCACTTTGAAGGGCTGTTGCAAGGCAGTAGAGCATCTGCTTTGAAGGTCCTAGGTTCTTCAGGTAATGACTGGGAGAGACCCCTGCCTGAAAGAGGCCCTAGAGAGCTGCTGCCAGCCAGTGTAGACAGTACTGAGCTAGATGCACTGGTGGTCTGACTTGGTCTAAGGCAGTTCTCTATGTTCCTATGAACCTTTGGAAACAAAACTGAGGTGGATCATTTGGTTTTTAAGTTGGAGGCCTCTCAATGCCAGTCTGTGCAAAAATTCTTCATGTCATGGAGGTCAGTGAGCAGCACTTTGCTTTTGGGGCAGAAGTACCTGCCCTTCTTCCCCGATTCCTGGTCGTCCCTTCTGTAGCCTTTGGCAACGCTCTTGCTTTATCATCTTAATTGTCTTTGCCTTGTCTTCTAATCCACCTTTGCCACTATTTTTATTTATTTATTTATTTAAGAAAACTTACATTACACTTGTATGTAAAGACCTCTAAGCAGTTCACAAAATTAGACCTTTTTTAGTCCAAGAGAGAACTGGGTGGAGGGCAAGATCTTTCCAGTCCGTTTACCAGGTACAATCCTCTAGCCAGTCTTTCCCAATGTTTGGGTCCCCAGATATTGCTGGACTACAACTCCCATCAGCCCCAGCCAGCATGGCCAATGTTCAGAAATGACCGGAACTGTAGTCCAGCAACATCTGGGCACCCAATGGTTGGGAATGGCTGCACACATTTACATGGGAGCAAGTCCCATTCAATTATTTGGAATTCACTTCTGGGTAGACGTGCCTTTTGGTCCCTGCTGTTAGGTTGCTCTTAGTGCCATAGGCACTAAGGAGGAAGTCTCACTCAACGCTTTGGGGCTTAGTCCTCCTGAGTAAACCTGACAATGTTCAATTCAGACTTGAAGTCTTGGGGCTTGATCCAGACTAACCGAACTGAGCTTCAGTCCCACTGATTTCAATTTTCCCATTGAATACTCAGTGCAGCTACCTTGAGAGCTGCAATGGTATATAGCATCACTTACCTAGGAGTAAGCCCCTTTGAACTCAATGGGAATTACTTCTTGGAGTAGACAGGTACAGTACAGGATAGAGCTGCCAGTATGGATCCAAGTCCTTGATCGCCCTTTGCCTAGGAAGAAACAAACTTTGCCTGGAATTTCAGACTGGGGGGAACATCTTTTTGCAGGGCCAGGGTAGGTGGGTGGGGGTTATTTTAGAGCCCCACGCTCAAAAGAGTATATAGGCATGTGCAACATCACTATAAAACTGCGTAAAACATTGTTTCAGTGCGATATAATAAAAAATGCATAGCATAACCGTCAGGAAATTTGCTAAACATCAGCAAATCCTTAACTATATAGATATGTTTTTAATTGGCGGCGAAAATGCACACCTCTCTTCGGAATCTTTCCCTGGTTAAGAGGTGATAGTCAAGCAAAAGTGCTTTTTAGTCCACCATGCCAACCTAACCACTCGCCCCCACCCCCGTACTGGAAACCTAGTTGCGTAAGGCCAGCGCCAGCCACGCCTCTCCACTGGGGGAATTTCGTGCTGAGATCACTCCCTTCGCCATCGGTGGCGGGATGCTATATAAATAATCCTCCGGCCAAGTTGCAGTTGACAGCGGAGACTTACGGCCGGCTCCGGAGTAATCGTGACCGAGTAGAGGAGATGCTGGACGTAGACTACGCGCAGTGAGTGAAGGGGCGCATATATATTGGGAGTTTTTTTTAAAAAGGAAGGAGGAATCCTAAAAGTGGACTCTGAACATGTGCAGAGTGAAAAGCCAATAGCCACGACTCCCGCATATGTTGATTAAGAGGGTGGGGCGTTTAAGCAAGCGTGGAGCCCCGCACTAAGGCTGGGAGAAGATCTTTTTTCCACTCACAGGAGCGCCTGTGCCCTCGGTGCGGCGTCCGGTTGGAGGTTGCCGGCTGTGAAAACTATAAAATGCCTTGCAAAATGGCTTGCAAAGGGAATTGGCCATTTAGGGGTGGAGAGCGCCAAAGAGGAGCAAATGACTCCTGTAGGAAGGGTTGGAACTCTTGGGTTCTTTCCAGAAGCAGGGTTAGGGGGCTGTGTTGCCGAACTCCTGGGTTCTTCCGAGGAAGAGAAATTGGTGAGGGGAGCTCAGGGAGATAAGTTCACTGCGAGTCCAGACTCCTGAGTTCTCTGGATTGGGGAGAATTTTTTTTAATTTTTTTGTTTTTGTTATAAATGAGAGGGTCTACGAGGGGCTTATTTTAAACCATTCAAGAACCGTCTCCTAAAACAACTTTAAAAGCCATAAATAACAATACAAAGCTAACTGAAAACGAATAGCAACTAGAATACGCTCAGTGAGTTCATCGGAGGGATGTTATTCAGAGCCAGAATTTTGGACTTGTTAGGGCTTCTAGACTGGGAGCGCAGTTTGTATAAAGGTGGGGTACAGCAGGCACACCTTGGAAAGAGGCCTGACTGCCATCTCTTCACGCTGGGACCCCACCCTTCCTCTTAGGACCTCAGGGCAATGTACAAGGTTTCTCCCCTCCTCTTCTCCATGCAACAACCCTGTGAGGTAGCTTAGGCTGAGAGTGGGTCATTTGCCCAAGATCACCCAGTGTGGTTCATGACCTGACGCCAGATTTGAACCCAAGACCCCTCACCTGCGTAAGCCCATGCGACCTACTCCACCATAGGGTCTCCCTAATCTAATGTCAAGTGCAAAAAGTGGGTGGGTGGGGGGAAGAAGCGAAGGAACATGCAGTGGGAAGGGTATATCAAATTTCTACGCTGTGGGCGCTTTTGCCTTTGGCATTTTGTGACCAGGATTCATGTATTACACCTGTAGACAGTATTCCAGGAATTGCCAGTATTTCTAGAGACGCTGCTTTCTCTAAGGCAGGTTGCTACCAATAGCTTCAGGCAGGGCTCCTTTGTACATTCATCCCTAAGGCTGCATACGCACTATACATTTGAAGCACATTATTACCACAACCCCCAAGTACTGGGAACTGTAGTTTGCTAAGGGTGCTTGGGGGTTGTAGTTCTGTGAAGGCTAATCTACAGTTCCCAGGTTTCTTTGGGGGAAATGTGTTTCAAATGTGCTTTAAATGTATAGTGTGAACATAGCCTAAGATAAATGTTTGCAGGTATGCCTGTTCCCACCGTGGCATCTCCATGTCGGGCAAAACCTGAGCTGTTGAATTCCAACCCCCTTTTCTGCAACAGTTAAAAAGCACAGAGACTTCGCCTCCTTAAATGTGGCAAACCTGCTCCAAATTAGCAGCCTCCCTGCTGCAACCCTTTTTAATCTGATATCACCCCCTCACTGTACCCCATCCCTGACTTTCTCCTTCTCACTTTCCTTCCCCTCCTCTAGCCTGTTATGCAAATGCTGAGGCCTGCAAAGGTGGGGAAAACTGTATTTGAATATTTCCTCAGCTCACAAGAGTGTGACTGTGAGAGAGGCTGGTGCTGCCTTGCATGAGGGGAGTGTGCACAGCTTCCTCAGCCAGCTGTTTCCCTCCCAAAATGCTGGTTTTTTTTCTCTCCTTGGCCCCTCCTGCCCTAAGTGTTGATTGAGACCGTACAATATATGCCAGCTTAGAATTACACTTCATGCAACTGTAGGCTCTAGTCTTCAAAAGCTTGTGCCATAATACATTTGTTAGTCTTTAAGGTGCCATAAGACTCTTTGGGTCCTCATAAGGCTCTTTTGGCTGGTATAGCACAGTGGGGAGGAGAGCCTGGCTGGGAGTCCAGAGTATGTGAGTTCAAATCCCCACTTGTGTCTCCTGGGTGTCAAGGGCCAACTAAAGATCACCCCCACAGTGAGTGGCTCAGGGGTTACATGCCCTGCCACTTGTGCAGCCGTGGGCAAGCTGCATAGTCCCAAGGAGCCCAGATGCCCCCCAGCTGGCAGTTGTGGACAAGGAAGGGGCTGGCTGGTGTAGTTGTGGCATGCTGAGCAGGCCGTAGCCAACTGGAGAGAACTAGCCACAAAGGGAGACAATGGTAAACCCCCTCTGAATACCGCTTACATGAAATCCCTATTCATAGGGTAGCCATAAGTTGGGATTGACTTGAAGGCAGTCCATTTCCATTTTTGCTTTTCCAAGACACTTTTGTTTTATAATGTGTATGCCTTTTCCCAAGCCAATGGTCTGTCCATCCTTTCTTCATATTGCCCCCATCCAATATAAATCTGTGACCCGGAATTCTCTCATACCGACATCTCCAGGTGGGGTGGGAGAGACTCTTGCCTATACGCCTCCCTATACCCCTGGAGAGCTGCAATACTGGGCTCAATGGTCTGATTCAGCAGAAGGCAGTTTTGCATGTGCAACCACTTGTCTATTTATGCACTCTGTGAAATAACAGGGGAGGGAGGAAGCCTTCCCATTAAAGAGCCCCTCAACGGCATTTGCCCTGTTTACCTTCCCATCTTTCTTGTTCAGGATCTCCCCTTCCTGCAGGAGTTTAATTATGCAGTGAATCTACTCCCATCACCCTCTTCCCCCCCCTCCTATATATTTTATCCTCCCCTCCTCCATTTTCTTACAGATATTTCCCACCAATTTCGCCAGGGCTGGCCCAAGACATTTTGCTGCTTGAGGTAGAACAGGAAATGGCTTACCCTCCCACCCTGAGCAAGTCAAGGTGCATAGTAACCAAGGCCAGCAGAACTATTTTGGCACCTGAGACGGAAAATCCCACCATCCCTTCTCCCTCGGAGTAAAAAAATAGAGATAAAATAACAATGTTCTGCCCTTTCAAGACATGGCTGCTGCATACACACCATACATTTAAAAACACATTTAACGCCCCTGCCCCCCCCCGGCAAAGAACCCTGGGAACTGTAGTTTGTTAAGGATGCTGGGAATTCAAGTGCTGTGAGGGGTAAACTGTAATTCTTCCCAGGATTCTTTGATGGAGGAATGTGCTTTAAATGTGTTTTAAATGTATGGTGTATATATGCAGCCTGAAGAAAGTTGCCTGAGGCATCTTGCCTTAACTCTGCCAGCCTGTTTAACCTCTGACTATGCTCTCCCATTCCTTATCTGACCTGCCCTCCCCTTCTATTTCCTGTTTTAATCTTTCTCAAATCCCCTCTCTTTCTTGTTGTGCACATCTCTACTTGCCTTCAAAGACACTTTGAAGAAGTCTGTCTTTATCACATTGTTTTTTGTTTGTTTATTTATTTTTATAGTACTGACTTCCAAAAATGCTTCACAACAAAGCCTGTCTTTTGTTCATTCTCAAAAGTAGCCCAGTGAAACAGGTAGCTATTATGCCCATTTTGCAGACTGTGGGGGAACTGAGGCTGAGAGAATGTGACTTGCTCAAGGTCACCCTCCTATATCCATTGACTCTGGCTAAATATATGGCTTGAAAAAGGCAGGGCATGTACCAGTCTCTCTGTCCCTAATGCAGTGTAGAGAGTATAACATGAGGCCTTCTCTGTACTCAATACAGGATAGAATGATTATTTATCCAGATTTAGAGAATCCTGTCATATCCCCGGAGCAGGTAGCAGTATTTTCTCATTTCATGACTGGGGATTTGAAACTGCGTTTGAGGCCAACATGTAGCCTGCTGCACAAACATGGCATATAGGCATGACAATTAAGCAGGAACTGTGGGGGGCTTTAGCTTTGGCTCTTGAGGCCTAGATCTATGCAGTGTTGTGCCTTCAAATGTATTCCAGGAAATTTCAGTATTTAGGGCTTTTACTTCCCCCCATACCCCAAGGCTGGGTGCCACCAGTATTTTCAAGTCAGGGTTCCTGCAAAAAAACAGAGCAAGTACATGCCAGAGAAAAGTTTTCAGAATGGCCAAGACATTGGAATTGGTTGTGGGAGACCAGACTGTAAATATCACATCTTTTGAAAAGTCTCCACCTATAATGTGCTCCAGTGTCTCATTTGGAAACAAAATGAAGAAAGTTGTCTTGGTTCAGTTAAAGTTTGGGCAGAGTATCCCTACTTGTTGTATTGCAGGGAGGAGGAATCTGTGGTCGTCCAGATGCTGTTAGACTTCATCAGCCTCAGCCAACATGCCCAGTGATCAGGAATGATGGGAGTTGTAGTCCAGCAGCATCTGAAAGGCCACAGGTGCCCCAACCCTCATCTACTGGGGAGAGGGGCCTGCTCATTTACATGCCTTGCAGTGTTCCCCTCACTGTTAAACTTGATTTGCTGGAGTGTCCAAGATTCTCAAGGGCACAACAGGCCTTTCTCCATACCCAGTTTCCTTTTTTTTATTTATTTATTTATTTATTTATTTATTTATTTATTTATTCTGACCTTAGCTTCAATTCTAAGTGACAATGTTGGTCTACAAACTTTATTCAGGTTCCTGAGCTCTACTGGACGGCTGTTTTTTTTAAGGCTGTTTGAATCATTGGGAACAACTTGATGACGGAAGAATTCTCTTGCATTTGCAACAAGATTAGTTGTGCGGTGTAGTGTGGCCTAGCTGCCACTATGCTACAAACCTCAATATACCTATCTCCATGTGTAAAATGGGAAGAATGGTAACTCAGTCTTTCCTGTTCTGTGGGAGAAGGCCCAATCCCAATAAAGATAATACTGTAAATCTCTTTGCAAATTAGAAGCATTGCATAGATACTAAGTAACTGGCGGAGCTGCAAGCCTTAATTGGTTTAGTTAGTGGTTTAATCACAAAGGATTGCTATGAGGATAAAATGAGAGGGAGAGCAATGTACGCCTCTTGGAGCTCCTTGGAGAGAAGTGGAATATAGAAATGATATAAGGAATGCATAATAAATAGTAATTAGTAGCAACTAGGGCTATCGCTCAAAGACATCTTGATCTTCAATTTTTGTTGGTAGAGTTGATTATTTAAGGTTTACTTGGAAGAAAGCCCCATTGGACACAGTGAGATTTACTTCTGAACCAACCTATATAGGATTGCTTTGTAAATATGTGTATTGATCTTTTTAAAAAAACTTCATTCTCTTTTTTAAAAATAGCTGCTTGTTAAAGGGTGAACAATTATCCTCCTCTGGCTACTTACCTGTTTAAAACATTGATCAAAAGATCCTTCCCAGTGGCTGTGAATTAGCATGGGGGTAGGAATCACAGATTTGGAACTGAAAGGGTCCGCAGATGTCATCTAGTCAGCCTATGTAGGAAATCCGCTGATAAAGCACCTCTGATAGGCAGTATCCAGCCCCTGCTTAAAAGCCTCAATAATATCCATGAGAGAGGTGGAGAAAATTAGCATAGGTAGCTATAGCTATTGAGCAATTTCCCTTCTATTTTGGCAGGTTTGAAGGGTCCCAGTATGGATATATGGTAAGTATGTTGCCTAGGAGTCTTGAGTTTTATGGAAGGGGAGGAGGGTCTCGGAGAGAGAAGGGAGTGTAAAGCTGGGGGTTTGTTGGGAGCTGTGTATGTGTTAGCAGCAAAGACAGAACCATAAGAAGCTGCCTCTTACTGACTCAGACGATTGGTCCATCTAGCTCAGTGGCTCTCCAACAGTGGTTTCCAACAGGGAACGTTCCCAGCCCTACCTGGAGATGCCAGGGATTAAACCTGGGACCTTTTTGCATGCAAAGCAGATGCTCTACCATGGTCCATGGCCCTTCTCTTGTGTTCTTGGTGGAAGAAAGTCAGTCTAGCAGACTGGGGTGGGTTTAGGGGCCAGGAGGATTCCTGTGTTCATGTTCCAATTTGGGGGATGGAGAGAAGGGGTTTTATGTTGCTCACAAACCTGTCTGTGCCTTTCCCAGTTCCCCAATGGCTGCATCTATGACTTGGACTCTTGCAAACAAGAATCCACATTTTCCTCCTGTCTTGGAGACCCTGAGAGCTCCCCAGGTAAGATACCCTTTGGGGCTGGGGAGTTAAATGAGTGAGGCAGTGAGATTGCATGCACATTAATTGTAGGAAGCATTTTATACATCAGGAATAGCCAACATGGTGCCCTCCAGATGTTGTTGGACTGTTGGACTACAGCTCCCATAATCTCTAATAATTGGCCATGCTGGCTGGGGGTTGTTGGAAGTTGGAGTCCAGCCACATTTGGAGGGCACCATGATGGCTACCCCTGTTATACATACTGCATGAATATGTTTTCTGTTCTTTTGTTCACTGATTTGCATGTGAGATTTTTTTGCCTAGCCGTTAAGATGATCTGGAGGAGAGTCCTTCATGCACATCTTTCCTGTTTAGCAGCAGTCTGCAATAGAAAACGTCTCTCTCTTCCTCCCCCTCCTCCGGCTGCCCTCTTTGCTTGCGCAATCTGGATTTAGTCATGTACCCGGCTGTTGCCATCTGATTTCTGGGATGTGCTTGCATTATTCAGGCCTTAGTGGGAGTCTGCTGAAGATATGCACGCTGCATTATTTGCAGAGAGATACTGAGTTTGGGCTTTGTAATCTCCAGAAGGCGGGAAGGCACCTGAAGATGATAATTGAGTCCTGGGGTTGCCAGCCGCTTTTGATCGGTGGCACCCAGTTGCCAAACTACCCTGGTTTACTCTAATGTACATAATGCAGCTGCCTGACACCCATCCTCGTTCTGCTGCCTGCCATATCCATAGAATAGCTTTGCATTGAGGCTCCTGAGTTGGGAAGCAAGGAGGTGCTATTTATCAGACTGAATTGCTTGTTTAGTTTTTTAAAATCCCACCTTTCATCTAGGAAGCTCAGGGCAGCACACATGGTTTTCTTCTCCCACCCCTGCTCATTGTATATGCACAACAACCCTGTGAGGTAGGCTGAGATATAGTGATTGGCCTGTGGTCACCCAGCAGTCTCCATGGATGAGTGGAGATTTGACCCTGGGCTTCCCAGTCTTAATCTGTCACTCTAACCACTTTACCATCCTAGTTGGTTTTATGGGCCTTCCCGCTCATGTCCAGAAGTGCTTCAAACTCCATCTGACAATGCCACAGGGTGGCTCTCTATACCTCACCTTCTGCCTTAAACGATGATCCTCCATACACCAACCCACACCCAGACTATAAAATCATCCTTTCCAAAAAGCAGAGAGTTGGCTGAAGTGAACAAACCACTCCAAGAGGTGTCTTGCTAGTAGGTTTTTATTTACCTCCTGCCTTTCTTCTATTATGGAATTCAAGATGAAGCACACAGGCCGTCTCCCATCCAGGCACATGCACAGACTTGGACCTGCTTAGCTTCAATAATGCAGCTACAGACAATGTCCTAAGACTTATTTTTAGTGTTTCTCATCTTAGAGTGGTGAACGCACACAAAAGGGACTTGTCTCACAGCCTGCAGCTCCACATCTTCCCTTTCTAATATTGCTGCCGTTTCTAACTAGATGACCTCTCATGATCTTAAGCTTAATTTGACCAAAAGCAGAGCTATTGGTCTGGGTTGTTTCCCCCCCCCTTCTCTTTTTCTGTCACTCCAGGGACTGCTTCCATTCTTCCTTCTCCAAAACCTTTGTGACTTTTCCCTCTTTTCTTCTATTGTTCAAGCTACTGCAAGTAAAAATAACGAAGAGCCTTCCCTGCCCACCTGTCCTGAACACTCTGGAAACTGAAAAAAGTAACTTGCTGTTGCCAAATTTTGCCCAGTTTGACTTAATTGCCATTTTTCCTTTCTGGTGGTTTGCCTTCTTCTTGGCTTCACCATCTTGCCTCTGTTCTTTGCTGATTACTTGCCTCCCCCACTTGTTTGCCCAAGTTTCATCCTTTGTTTTTTTAGGCTTCTGTTTCCTTATCAGATTCCAGTTTTAAGCTGCTGCTTTTTTCTTTTTTCTAACCCCCCCTTCACTCTTTGGCTCCCCCTTTATCTCTCTTTTATTTGCTTTCTATCATTGTCTTCTGTTTGGCCTCACTCCCTTGCTTCACAGAAGATTTTGGTGGGAAGCTGCTGCCTGGGGTGACACCAGGGAAGGCCAAGGCTGCGGGCAGGATATACTGCTTTAAAAATCCTGGTTCCGTTTCAGCTAGATCCACTACTTTCTGTGCACGTACATGGGCAAATATACTAAGATGCTGTAAAGTAAGGAACTTCCTTTGCTGAGTTTCCCTTTTGGTTGCCATACTAAGGGGAGTGTGTTAGCTACTGAGTAGAGTCTGCTCAGTGGCTGACTTGCCTCCTTTCACTCTGGCTCCAATCATCAGGAAAAGACACTGAAGACATTGGGATCCTGATCCCAAAAAAGTAAGGGGTCTAAGACCTTTTGGGACCCTAGACAACTACACCCCTGCATATATGGAGACCCGCTGCCTGCATCAGCACCATACATTTAAAGCACTATTTAACAGTCATCCTGAGAACTGTAGTTTGTTATAGAAGTTAGCTTGTTGCACCCAACTGCCCACCCATCACTGTATGTAGCCCTGAGGGGGCAAGAAAGTTGCCCACCCCTGCTCTAGAAGGCTGTCAAAGCCTATGCTGCAGCTTCTAGAACTGGGGGAGAGTTAGTAGCCAGGAATATGTAGGAGTTTCTTTAATACTGGGATGTATTAAAAACAAATCTTTGTTTAGCACTGTGTTAAACGTGGATATATTTTTTTTCTTTGGAAAGTGTTTAGGGATAGTAAAAATCCAAAATTAATAATGCCAGGGAGCCAATGGCAGTCTAAGCTTTTGAGTGTGTTTGCGAGTATCTCTGATATTGCAACAACATCTCCAAGAGAAGAGATTCACTGTCCCTGAGAGACTCCCCTCATGTCCAGTTTACACTTTCTCTATATTTATATTTTTAAATCACACAACGCTAAATAATATGCACACATTTTTATATGTGGCAAATTGGGAATGTTTGAACCTCAAGTGAGATCTGTAACAAAAGGTTGTTGTGTAGACTGCCCTTTCTCAGGATTCCAACCAGCCAGCCATGCCCTCTTCCAGGATGCTCTATTACATTCCTCCTTTCTCTCCCTTGTTTTCCATCTCTATTTTGATTAGATAAGGATCTACGTTTGGGATAACTGAGTTCACTCTTTGTATATAGGATTTAGACTTTTTCTCCTTTGCTAAGTAAAACAGGTGAAAGATTCTCCTTCCTATCGAGTTTCAACATCCTCCCCCAGCGTTGGTTTCTAAAACTACTCCCTCTAATGGGGAGAGGTGAGATTTCAGTCTTTCATCTGGGATGCGCTTGCCGCTCCCTATGCAAAATCAATGGCTTAATGCATTTGCACACACTCAGGCCTGCATCTGTCAGGTACACAGAAAGGCCTTTGTAGTCTGAGCTGAATGACACTCCCACCACCTTTCTGCTTTTGTAGCCGACTGAGAGACCCAAGTGGATGTTGGGAGTCAGGGCTCCAGAGTGCAGAAAGTGGAGAGTGGGTGTTGGGGCCGCTCCAAACCTTGTGCTGCGGCCTGGTTTTTTCCAGAGTGAACCTGTCCTGTTGAGTGTGAAGGGCAGACACATCCATAAACAAGCAATGGACATGAGTGCAAATGATGTATGGGAGACCTGAAGCCAAAGAGCCCCCCATCCCACTACTATAAGAATTACAACTAGCCTCATAAGCATGAAGGAGGGGGAAAAGGAGAAAAGAAAGGTATCAAGGCAACTTTTTAAATAAACCCACAAAAGTTACTAACCCTATATATAATTTTTTTGCTAGCATTTCCATGCTGATGGTGGAGGAAGAGGAGCATGGAAAAAAGCAGTTTAAAAAAACACTTTCAGCTAAGCAGACTGGTGAGGAGGGATGGAGCGATCTGACCTGCCTCTGACAGCCCACTGCATTTCCATGCTAGTTGTACAGGATGGGACTTCCCTTCCTCTGCGATCAGCATGGAAACCAAGCAAACTGGGAGAGGAGAGATCCGTTCCTCTATATGCCAGTCTGCTCACTCACTTGCATAGAATCTGTCAGTTCTTAAATACAAGGCTGATACGAAGTTCGGGCATAGGTGATAGGCCTACCCTAAGGCATAGCAAACATGAACCTTGGGGAAAGGATAAGGAGCTTTTCAGCCCTAATCAGTGATTTCAACAACAAAGGCAATAAGGATAGGATTAATAAGTTCCTTTTAAAAAACTAAAATGAGATTTTGCCTATGCTTATGCAGAACAGGCAGAAAGCAGATTGGGATCCACTGGTAGATTGCTGGATGATTTGCAGTACATAATACAGGTTGTCTCTGGGCATGACTGTTTGGGAGTAGAGGGTAATTGGCTCTCCTCTCAAGCTAACATTTTGCACCTAGCTCCATCCCCTTGAGCCACTATTTTACACCAGCTTTTGTTTAGTGGACCTATCAATTAAATATAAATATAAATAAATATATGCATACAAAGTAAACACTGCAAGCTTGACGTTTGCTCCAACCTGCCAATTGCTGGACACCGCAGAAGGTGAGAGTGCTGTTGCACTCAGGTCCTCGTTTCAGGTTTCCCATAGGCATCTGGTTGGCCAATGTAAGAACAGGATGCTAGACTATATGGGTCTTTGGCCTCTTCTTGTGTTCTTAACTGGATATAGAATACTCTGCTACTTTTCTTTTCTTTTAAAAAAATGTAATGTGATCCTGGGTGGTTTGATAGTCAGATCTCTCTTGAATCTCCTTTCTGACAATGCAGGGTGGGGAACCTAAGTCCTGGCAAGTCAATGTGGCCCTCAGGCCCTCTCTGTCTGGCTCTCAGGACTGTTCTCAGGCCACACTGGCCCAGCTTCACACCCTCCTTGAAGGTTCTTCGCCTGACTGGAATGTCTCTTTGAACTCTGATTATGCCTCTTGCTTGCCTGGATAGAGGACAGAAAGGGGTGGGGGAGGGAAATTACCCTACTGTACAAAATGTAAAATGCACATTCATTGCTCTGCCCACTTCTGCTCTGGCCCCGCTGGAAGGTTGCCCAGAAGGCAATGCAGCCCTCTGGCTGTAAAAGAGCCAGTGTAGTGTAGTGGTTAAAATGTTGGACAGGGATGTGGGAGACCAGGGTTCATCCCCTCGGCCATGAAGCTCACTGCATGACCTTGGGCCAGTCACTATCTCTCAGCCTATCCAACCTCACAAGGTTGTTGTGAGGATAAAAAGTGTGTGTGTGTGTGTGTAGAACCATGTTTGTGCACCACCTTGAGCTCCTTGGAGGAAAAGTGGGATCTAAATGTAATAATAATAGGCTTTTCCGCCCCTGACTTAATGGGTTGTACTTTTAGATCTCCTTTTTACTTAATGGCTTCTTTTCAGAGTCCTGTATGAACTGGCTAGAGATGCAGGAGCCTGGATATGAAGCCTTCGAGGTAGGGCATCTGGCCCAGCTGCAGAACGTCCAAGTCTCCTACCTGCATGGCTCTTATCCCCAGCTCTCCATGGATTCTATCTACAGCCAGGATGGAGTGATACCCCCACAGAACATGTGCCTTGTGCCCAAGGAAGACTACAACACACAGGTGAGGGTGGTATCCAGTGGATTTGGGAAGGGGGAGGAGACAGCTGGGACCACTGGGTTCTCCTTGTGGAGGGGGTGGGGTCCAGAGAGTCTGGAAGTGGGAATCCAGAAAAGCTGGGTTCTCAGATAAAAGATTGGGGTTAGGTGAGTAAGAGAAAGTGCTGTTGGGTGTTAAAGAGTCCTCTAGGTCACACCCAAACAATATGTTTAAAGCACTCTTAGAGCACTTTACGAGTCATGGAGAACCCTGAGAACAGTAGTTTGTTAAAGGTGCTGGAAATTGTAAGTCCGTGAAGTTAGCACCCTTAACAAACTACACTTCCCAGGAATTTTTTTGGGGGGAGGGGAGGGCATGGCTGTTTGTAAGAGTCCTTTAAATGTACAGTGTGGATGTGACCCTAGATTTGTTGGAAACAAAAAATAGAGATAACCCTTTTGCCTTGTGACCTGTGTTCTGGGTTTTTCTCTGCTGTAATGCAAAGCTGCAGCCATGGGTGTGGTTGATTTTGATTGGGGGAAATGACATCTGGGAAAGGGTTGAATGCTCTCTACCCCAGCACCACTGCTCTGATCAAATTGGCAGGCCCTGTCCTGCTGCTATGGTTCGTTTAAAAAGAAAAAGGAGTGTTAAGAAGATCCAGTCATGGTTCTCTGGCATAATGTGTTGTTTTGGCCCCGCTTAAAACTACCAGTCAGAAGGCTCAGCAAAATGTTGCAGTCAGTGGCAGCTGGTGGCTCAATGTCAGTGGGGCAGTGGAATCTGCTCCGGGTTTTAGTCTGAACTATTGAGGAGCTGTCCAGTGTGCTGAACCCCCCCCCCCAACCGTTCCTTGAAAGTGCAGACTAAAACCCGGAGCAGATTCCACTGCCCCACTGACATGGAGCCACCATCTGCCACTTGTCACAGTGCATTCCTAGCCCCTAAGCGCAATGGTCTTATTTGGGGCTCCAGCCAACCTAGAACAGGAGCCTTGTTTCAGCAAGAGGAAGAAAATAATACCTTATGTTTTCCTATCCTCCTCAAACTTCCTCCTGCTGTGCTAGATATTATAGATATAGTCACAGATAGCATTGAAAGGCTTGGATTAAAGGGTTGCGTTTCATAAAAAAAAGAATGAAGGGAGATCCCATCACGACTCTCCTGTGTTGTAGTATTGCTCCTATGTTCCTAGGGCTGGACATTCCCCTTTTGTCCAGTTTAACTTTTTCTCCTTTTTCTTTCCGTCCTCTATTTTTCCTCCATGGTTTGACATCTACAGATGTACCTCCCCTATGACCAGTACCCTGTTCCTGGGGAAGCGTCTAGCCCCTCATCTGAAGAAGAGGAATTCCACGGGGATAGTCGGAATCTGGAAGTGTCTTCTGACAGCGATTTGGAGGAAAATCTCTCGCCCGGATTTGATTCAGGTGGGTTTCTCCATCCCCTGATTTTAGATCCCAGCAAGTCTGTGCCTCTTTTGTGTCTGCACGCAGAAATATCTACTGCAGCCAATTGTGCTTCCCACTGGTGGTCTCTTGAGCACTCACACTTGTGTAAAGAGATAAATCAGTGAAGATGTAGGGAAGACGGTGGCCAGTTCTCCAGGGGTGGCAAAGGGTTGTTAATTGGCCCATGGCCCTCATAGAGTCACCATTCTCACACCGCTGTGTACAGCTAAGAATTCCAGAGTCTGCGAGGCCTGAGCCTCACGTGATGGTGAGCAATACCAGATGTACTTCAGTAAAAGCTAATTATGTAGAGTCACAGTGTGCAAGGTCACATCAGGCAAAGTGCAGTAAGCAAAGTCTTGTCAGGCAAAGTTGCAGGAGGCAGAACCTGACAGGTCAGGTTCAGGAAACTGTAGCACAGTGCATTCAGGGTCAGGCATACCACATCAGGACTCTGGAAAGCTCCCCACAACCTCATAGCAGGTGGAGCTTTCCCCTATATTGTAGGCAATGAAAGGAAGTTGCCTTAGCAGAGAGCTGAAGCCTTATCGAGGGAGGCAAGTCCTGTTCTGCATTAGGCCCTGCCTTCCTGAAGGAGCTGGCTGTATTCTTCTAAAGGACCCTTGCCATGTCCTCTATCCACTGGCTTCTGTGAGGTCAGGGAGATGAGAGATGCTAATGGGAACTCGCTGTCTGAGTGAAACGATCAGTTAGGAGGGTCCAAAAGAAGGTACCAAAGGTTTCCTTCCACCTCTAGGTGAAACAGTCTGTACCTCATTCCCTATGGCTACTAAGCATGGTGACTATGTTCTGCCGCCACTGTTGGAGGCAGTGTGCCTCTGAATGCTAATTGCTGGGAATCACAAGTGGGGAGAGTGCTGTTGTGATCATGTGCTCCTTGTGGGATTCCCTTAGGCATGTGATTGGACACTGCGAGAACAGGATGCTAGACTAGATGGGCCATTGGCCCGATCTAGCAGGCTCTTATGTTTTTATGTCCTTATCCAAGTCTTCCTTGGGGCACTGCAGAGCTAGGGAGCCATGACATCAGTGCTTATGCCATGCCCCAGTGTGAGAACCTGTTCTGATTCACAGTATGAATGGGCACCCTGCAGCCGATTATTAGGTACAGGAACACTCCTTTCCACATTGAGAAAGGCCACATCTGCACCACACATTTAATGCACTTTAAACAGGCATGGCTTCCCCCAACTGGGAACCGTTATTTGTTAAAGAAGCGGAGAGTTGTTAGGAGATCCCCTATTCCCCTCATAGACCTACATTTCCTAATGTTCCCTGGAAAGAGGGAATGACTGTTAAACCACTCTGGGTTTAATGTCAGACATTTTGATCCATTCCTTATAGCGAGAAGTGGCTTGCCCCGCAATAGCATCCCAGGCTTGGAGGGTGCCCCAAAAGAATATTAAAATCTCTTTTTAATTTATATTAGGGCAATACCTAATTTAGGTATTTTAGGCTAATCACAATGTCACAAAATAGTGTGCAAGCTTTCAAGTTCTCCAGAACTCTTCATCAGGCAAGAGTGGCGGTGGGGAGGTCGGCGGATGGTGAAGCTGTTGGAATCTCCATCTGGTCACAGTCTGAAAATGGAATGTGGGTGAGGATAGCAGGCATTTAAATGAGAATCAATCCCCTCCCACATTCCATCCTAAGACTGTGACCAGATACAGATCCTATTATTCACCATCACCCATTATTTTCTCTCTTTCCCTTGCCTTGTTTATGCTGTAGCCTGATGAAGACTTCTGGAGAGCTTGAAAGCTTGCACAGTATTTTGGTGACTTTTTGGTTTGCCTAGTAAGGGTCAAATAAAAGTATTGCCTTGATATGAATTTTGCAATCTTTCTTATGGGCCAAAATGGGTATCTCTTTTTTATTTTTTGGAATTATGAATTTTATTTACCACTGCCACCACCTGGACATTCACCTTCTTAAATTTGCTTTAAAGTGTCCTAGTCCTTATGGTTTGCTGAGAAGAATTATTTTGAGCCTGTGCCACCCTTGGACAGTTAGAAAAGCTATGCATGTATAGTCTGTTCCCTCTTTGGGACCCATTCCCCACCCCTCACCCCGGTAGCAGCCTGTGCAAATCATCTCGACACACTCATCTGAGTGTTTTTTGTCACCCTCTTCAGGCTCCCGGAGGAAGTTGCGCCTCTACCAATTCTTGCTGGAGCTCTTGGATCGCGGTGACATGAAGGAATGTGTGTGGTGGGTGCAACGTGATGCCGGCATCTTCCAGTTCTCCTCAAAGCACAAAGAGGTCCTGGCACATCGCTGGGGCCAGCAGAAGGGCAACCGTAAGAAGATGACTTACCAGAAGATGGCCCGGGCGCTGCGCAACTACAGCAAGACAGGCGAGATCCGCAAGGTGAAGAAGAAGCTCACGTACCAGTTTGGGACCTCTCTGCTGGGCCAGTCGGCCCCCTCCTAAGCCCCCTGACCAGGAGCATGAGGCTGGGACAGTTGACAACAATCAGATCTCCATTCTCTGCCTTCCCCAGAATCTCATTCTGGTGTCCATCAGCCAACCCACATGGAAGCCTCTTCGCTGGCATGCTGTGGCGGGAATAGACATGAAGACCTAAATGAGGGGGGTGAGTTCTAGTGGGTTACAGTAGAATAGGACAGGGGCGAAGGCACCTAGATGCTCTGCCAAAGCAGGGGTTGGGGATTTGCACCGGGCCTGCTGGACCTTTCTTGGAATGGATGTGGATAAAATATGATACAGCAGAGATAGGCATGGGAGCAAAGCATTCTGGGATCCCTAGCAGGCAATTGGTCTTTCCTGGGTTGATTGGGAGTGAGGACTCTCAACAGCCCTTTTGGCAGGGTCCAGTCCATATTTTTCCTTGCTGGGAGTAAAAAGGGGGTGGTGTGGGGGGACGCTAATCACATTGGTGAGAGTGGGGAGTGGATCCATGCGGTTACCTTCTGATAGGTTGGGGGGCAGAGCTACACTGAGATGGAAACCAGGAGGGCAGTGGTACTCTGGGTGGGTGGATTTGCACAGCTGGGCTGGGGCCAAAGTTTGGTCAAAGGGCATCCCTGAATTCTCTGTCTCCACTGCTTCAGCTAGCAAGTTGGGCAACTGGTGGCTTAAAATGGAGGGAGATTTTGTGAGTATCAATGCAGGGTGCCAGGTTTTCCAGAAGGAGAAGGAGATTATCTCTCTCAGGTGGGGCAGGGGCACCTAAATCTCTTGCCCCAAGAATTGTATATGTATGTGTATATATATAGTCAAGATGTTTATTTAATACTATAAGGTCTGGGAGTGTTTTTCAAATCTCCAAAAGTTTTTTTGTACAAAATCTGATTTTTTAAAAAAATTGATCTCTTCTGTATAAATTGTAAAATTTGCAAATAAAATTTTAATGAGTTTGCATAGCTTTTTTTTAGGGGGAGGGGGCTCAATAAAATCTTATTTTGGAGTATTGGGGAGTAGAAAGGCTGTACTGCCTTGTGAGCTTTTGAGAAGGGTGTAAGGTTTGGGCAAGACTGACCTGATTGTGCAAAAGAATAATTCGGTGGCTTTGGGTAACAATAAATTTTGGGCATCAAGAAACCTAGGAAACTGCCTTAAACCAGGCCAGGCTCTTTGTCCATCCAGCTCAGTATTGTCTACTCTGATAGGCAGCAGCTCTCCAGGCTGTCAGGCAGCAAATGGTCTTTCCATCATCTGCTACCTGAGATCCTTTTCTCCCTGGGACTGAACCTGAGACTTTTTTCACGCCAAACTTGGGCTGCATCACTAAACTGTGGCCCTTCCCTAGGCTATAATAATCCTGAATGTACATTCTTCACCCCACCACCACTTTATTCCTCACCTCCACCTTCTTCTCCTCTCTTCGTCATCACACCCACACCCTACATTTAAAACAAATGGCTTCCCTTAAAGAATCCTGGGAACTAGTAGTTAAGGGTGCTGGGAATTATAGTTCTTGCAAGGAGAAAACTACAGTTCCCAGGGTTCTTTGAGGGAAGCCGTGTGCTTTAAATGTATGGTGTGGATGTGACCACAGTGTAAGTTCCTCTGGAAAGGGACCTGACTTCTTGGGTTGTAGCTCTGTACAGATGCATCTGCATTGGGGCTAAGTACATAACATTTACATCAGGGATGGCCCTTGAGAAGTGGTGAACTCCAGCTTCCATCATCTCTGGCTACTGGCCATTCTGGCTAGGGCTGATGGGATTCCAGCACCATATGGAAGGTTATGGACTCCCTGTCCATGACTTTAGTTGATAATAATGTAGGAGTACAAAGTGCTTCACATACACTATGATTCTTACTGAAACTGTCACATATGTCACTATTTGTATCCATCTACTGCAGAGGCATAGAGATTCTGGATTGCCTAAGGCTACCTAGTGAGCTCATGTTAGAGGTGGGCTTTGAACCAGAGGCTTAGTAGCGCAGGATTCTACCATTACGTGTACCTCTGTGATTCTATTTTTGAGCTTTTTTCCCCAACTTGACACTCCATTCTGGCTTATATCTACTCCAGATCTTGTACAGAGTGAGGCCATCAAAATACTCATATGGATTAACTTCTCTTGAGATTAGCTTTTAATGCTCAAGAACAGATCATGCAAAGATGTCTTGGCACCCTCTCAAGCCCATTATTTCTTTAAAAAAATAATCTAGGTGAGTCCTTGGCACAGAAAAAGCTACAGGCAGACCTCCTGAATTTTCTGGAAGGGGGGGGGAAAGCTGTTGTAGATTTAGAGTCAATCCAGTAATCTCTTTCCTAGGTCTAACAACCATTGGGCATAGTGCAAGACTGAGCCACTGGATTAGAGTCTTTCCCAGTTCTCCAGAAGATGCGAGGGGCTGAGCCCTGGACTTTTTGTTGGCAAAGTATGTGCTCTACAGTCCTTGCCAAGACACTTACTTCTGAGAAAACAAAAGGGTTGCACTGCTGGATTATTATTGGGACAGATGAAGACCCCTGGATTCTGAAGGGAAGTGGCTTCAGTGGTTAGAGCAGAAAGACAGGTGAAGTCTGAAGTACTTTCTGTGTCAACATCGCTCTTTAGCATGCTAACAGCTTACAATATTGCACCAAAATCTGTTTCAACAGAGTTCTTGTGCATGTGCAAAATCACGTTTCCCTTTTGGTGGTGGTAAAATGAAGTGGTAAAGCTGTACCTGAACTACACCAGGATGTAAGTGGGGAGTTGCATATCTGAACGCTTTCCGGAAGGAGCAAACCCCCCCCCCAGCAACCATGCCTCTCCCTGCAAACAAAATAGCATATTAAAGAGAAAGCTAGATTTTCTTTTTCAAAAAAGTGTTTTAAGAAGGTGTATTTACACATGCAAGCCCTTCCCCTCCAACATACCACATACGTTGCATATGCGTGTTGCATGTGCTCCAACATACCACAGATTAATATAAGAACTGGGAACGTATGAAGTGAGCAAGGTCCGTTGCAACTTGTATCAGTCACAGTCAGTGCTGTTTCTGTTCTGCTGCAGTTAGGCTTCTGCTAAAAAGTATGTGTCTCACTGCTGCGCCTGCATTTAACATAATGATGTTGTCTGCATGCATTTTGATGCAAAGGAAACATCAGGAGGAAAAGCCATCAATTACGTATCATTTGCAGACTGAAAAAAATTTAAAAATGTATTCACTTGCCTGATTTTTATTCCTGACCACAAATGAACATGCAAGCAGGCACTTTCCACTTCTGTGTCTGACTCTATTTAGAGCACAATTTGCCACAGTCTCTAATAGGAACATGCAAATATGACCTGCAGCAAAATACTGTAATGTGGAGTGCTCCTTTTCAGGAATTCCAGCCAGCCATGTCCTCTTCCAGGATACTCCATTACTTCTCTCAGTTTTTCATTCCTTCCCCTCAACAGACACTCCAAGGCCACTGAGCACAATCTGCTATCATTGGACTGCTTTGAGGCTGTTCCCCATTAGGTTCCCCCCCAAGTCTCGGGGGGAGGCACTTCTGCACACCTTGGGGTTTCTCCAAGCCTGCTAGTACCTCCCTTTGGTGCAGAGATGGTAGTGCTTTGGCTATACGTAATGATCCACTCTCTGGGAATAAGT
Source organism: Rhineura floridana (assembly GCF_030035675.1). Classification (NCBI taxonomy): domain Eukaryota; kingdom Metazoa; phylum Chordata; class Lepidosauria; order Squamata; family Rhineuridae; genus Rhineura; species Rhineura floridana. Next base: position 39,170,761 of record NC_084490.1, on the reverse strand, counting down.
TCACTATCAGTGAACCTATGGCCTTCCAGTTGTTGTTGGCCTATAACTCCCATCATCCCTGACCATTTGCCTTTCTGGCTGGGGCTGATGGGACCTAGAGTCTTAAATATCTGGAGGAAGACCACTAGAATATAGAATTCCCCCTTTCTTTGCACCAAGGAGCAGTGAGTGGTCTTCTAATCATTTATGTTACCGAAAGCTCCTCTCTGCCTCCAGGATGATACTTTACTCCTCAATAGCTTGTTCTGCATGGCTTCTGGAGAAGTTTTCTAAGTAAGCTAACCATAACAGATGTTATTTATAGTCGGTTTTTTGGCCCAATGTGTCGTCAGCACTTGGGACCTTTGGGCAGCTGCCAGGGCCCCACTAAGCCCCACCAGTGCTGATGCCTACCTTGGCCCTCCTGCTTGCCTGTTCCCCATCTATGAGCTTATGGCTGGGTCTGGAAAGATGACTGCCATTTTGTTTTTCCACAATGCCTTAGACTGCCCCATTTAGTATTGCCCAGAGGCATAATGGGAAATAAAAATGGTAGCTAGCGTCTTAGATCCTGTTGCTGCCAGGTAAGTGCACAGCTGGGAGAGTGCAGTGATGGAGGTGGTGTAGTGGTTACAGTGTCAGAATGGGACTTGAAAGGTGAGGGTTCAAATCCCCCACTGCCATGAAACTCACTGGGTGACCTTGGGCCATTACTATATCTTTCAGCCTGACCTACAGGGGTGTTGCGAGGCTAAAATCAGGAGGGGGAGAGCCATGTTTGTATGCCAACTCAAGCTTCTTGGAGGAAAGGTGGGATATAAATGCAATCGTAAATAAATAATAAATAAAAACTGGAGCTCTGCTTTGGCTCTCTGTAGCTTACTTTAAAAAAACCACTAAGATGCTTTAATAGAATGCTTCGCCCATTGTGGCACCGGACTGGGTGGAAAGGAAGCTTTCAGCTGCGATGGGAAGAAAATTCTCCCTGTACATTTGTCTGCTGATTTGCACAGATTAGCCGAGGATGGGGACGAGCACTATATGTGTAATCTGTGTGTTTGTGCATATGCTCTGGTACATGCATGCACATGTTAGTTGTGGCTTGGCTGCGCCCACTTTTTGGTCACACATCCCTACTGGCATGCAGCCACCCGGAGGAGGTGATGCGACCTTCTGGCTGAAAAAAAGTTACCACCCTTGCCTTAAAGGCAGAGTTTTGCCTGGTGTGAAGAGGAAGGAAAACTCCTACAGCCTTTCCAAAAAGGCAAAATAGGAATTTATAAAGTAGCCGCTTCTGTTATGCATCACCCCCCCCTCAAAACAGAGGACACCAATTTGCATATGCTAATTTATATGAAGAGATGCAAATATAGAAATGAGTATCAAACAGAAATATAATGCAATAGCGAAGAAAGCTGTGACCAAGTGATCTGTGTGCCTACTCAGTCTATGCTCTAGGTAAGGTGCTACCTTTGTTCTTATGGTTCTTTCTTATTAAAGCAGAATTGAATGAGTCAGCCTTTCAAGCAAAGGATTGTCCTCTGTAAAATGGGCTGTGTGACAGTGGAGACCCTAGATTTATCATGGACAACTACATAAACAGGAACAGTTGGTGTATGGATCTGGAGCCTAAAGGGTGAGGAAGAAGCTGTTTTACCATTTGATTCTGCTCGCTCGCTCTGTCACACACACACACACACACCTTTGGTTTTGTATGTGCTTCCTAATGGCTTCCCGTGGCCACAAGGGGGCACTAAACCCTAACGTGAAGCAATCCCTTTGGAAAATCTGGATTCCAAAACTGTTAGGAGACCCCTATCCCCCTCAGAGACCTACAGGTCTCAGAGTGGTGAAACAGTCAGTCCCTCTTCCCAGGGAACTCTGGGAATGGTAGCTCTGTGAGGGGAATTGGAATATCATAACAACTCTCAGAACCCTTAACAAACTACAGTTCCCAGGATTCTTTGGGGGAAGCCATGACTGCTTAAAATGTGTATGATACTCCTTTAAATGTATAGTGTAGGTGGGGCCTGAATTGGGGATTTGTCTTTATCTCTCCAGGAGGAAGCTTCAAATCCTTGTCCCATAATTTGGTGGAGTGAGAATGTCAGCGATTCATGGCCTCTGTTGAAACAGGCTGGCCCACTCCAAAATGATGTTTGATCCTTGGCCTTGGCGGTAATAACTGTAATGCTTACCTGGCATTGCTACTTGTATAGGTAATGGAGATGAGCTAGATTGTGACTGTAGCTGCCTTATACTGAGTCAGACCATTGATCTGGCTTGCCAAGTATTGCCTGTTCTTCACTGGAAGCAGTTTTGCAAGATTGAGGCAGAGATGGGGGGGAAGAGAGTAGTGGTGCTGTTAGGACAGGACTTTAGGGCAGTAGTCCAGGCCCACTCAGCAGAATGAGCAGGAGGGTCCCTAAACACAGCAGATCTGGCTTATCACATTTTGAAATAAGTGAAGTAGTACACATTAACATCCAAATAAGGGTCCCCTGTGAGACAATTGTCTAAAATTACCTAAGGGCAGTGGTGGTGGCTGTCTCCATGTCAGTGAGGCAGTGGAATCTGGTCTGAGCTTTAGTCTCAATTTCTCAACTCATTGAAAGTTCGGACTAAAATCTGGGCTGGATTTCACTGCCCCACTGACATGGAGCCACCAGCCCCCATTGCCTAAGGGCCCCTTCAGATTGGTTTTTTTTGTAAGTGTATTCTGCAACATGTTATTTTCATTCAGAGTTTTTAAAATTGCAGATTGCTGCAGAACTGTGGAGATTAGAATTTGAGATCAGAAAAAATGAAATATTGAGAGAAACCAACATTAACAGATTTGTCCATCCCTACCAGATACAGAACCAAGAAGCTTTTGCATGCAAAGTCTCTGGAGAGTAGATTCCAAGTGCCACCCTTTTATTCCTAGTTTTGACAGGAGATGGGCCATTAATGTCAATTTCCTTGTGTTTCAACAACACCTGAAACTCTTTTTCTTCTGGTCCTGGGGGAGTGGGGTGTTGGAGGAAGGGGAAAGCCTAGAAGCTGGTCTCTGCATACTTGGAAATGGACTGTCTGGTACCTTTCAGCAGTAGAGGCACAGAGAAGCTGCCCTTATACTGTACCAACTCACTGTCCATCTACCTTAGTGCTGTCTGCTTTAAGTGGTAGTGGCTCTCAGGATCTCAGAGAAAAAAAACTTTCCCATCATCATCAGTTTACAGACCAGAAGCAAACCACCCAGTACACCAATATCTGAAATACATGACAAATACAAAAAAAGAAGGTAACAACATAGTAACAGTTCAGTTTTATGCCAAATAACAAAGCCTCTGGTAAGTTCTGGAAAAAAACTCTTCTAGTTTTTTATGCATACTGCTACCAATAAAAATTTGGCCATTATCAATGGCACCCATGGACGTTTATATCCCAGTAAGTATTTAATATAGAATTGAGCTAGCCTTCCTGGTAGCTTGGCTAGTAAAGGGCCAATCATTTGCTGATGAGTTCCTGCATAAAAATAGCAGAACAGAAGGTCATGTCCCACAGGAGTCCACCTCCTGCTGGTTACAAGGGCATACTCTTGAGGAGAGAGGAACAGCAGCATATCTACCCCATAACATTTTAGATGGTAGCACATTAAATCTGGCCAGCGCAAAAGCCCTACATACAGATTCCTAAAATAAGCAACTAATGGAAAGGAAGATCGTAAGAAATGCCCAAGGAATGAGGTGAGCAGGTTGTACATGAGCGAGCCAAAAGGTCCTGAGAGGAAACAACCAAGGATCTTTGCTTTATGAAGGTTAATGCAGATTCAAATCCCATCTGAAGAAAAAAGGAGGATGGCAATCCAATGCAACCAGCTTTTGGGGCAACAGTCCAAGCACTACAATAGCTATATTCGGATTAATAGCAATTGTGCTGCCAACCAAGCTCTTCTCTCAAAAGGGCACTGCCCTGTTTCCAATAATATCGCTGCATTAGGAACACATCTTGGTATATGTAAAGGGCTTGTAAGAAGTTAGCTTGAACTAGGGTTGCCAGGCTCAAGGCCTGAGAATGATTCTGTATCTTTAAGAGAAGAGAAAATTCAGCCAAGTGCAGGTTTTCTTGCAACACTATAATGGGAAAAACCACAAGGTAAATTCTCTCTTCCTCCTGTACAACCTTTAAAGATACAGAAGACCTCCTGGTTGCCAGGCCCAGCCTCCAAGAGGTCTTCTGTATCTTTAAAAGTTGTGCAAGGGGAAGGGAGAATTTCACCATGTGGTTTTTCCCATTACAGTGGCTGAATTTTCTCTTCTCTTAAAGATACAGAATCATTCTCAGGCCCTGGCTGGCAACCCTAGCTTGATCACAATTTGAATGTGATGACACCGGAGGATAAATCTATCTTCAGCTGCTAGCCATGATAGGTAGGTTCTATCTCCACCATCTGAGGCAGTATGTCTCGAAATACCAGGTGCGGGAATCACAGGTCGGGAGAGTGCTATTGTGCTCGGATCTTGCCTTCAGGCTTTCTGTGGGTGTTTGGTTGGCTACTGTAAGAACAAGATGCTGGACAAGGTGGGCCATTAGCCTGATCCAGCAGGAGCTCTTCTTACGTTCTTATGTTATATTCCCTTGATCCAGATAGCAGCTCTATAAAGGACCTGAGAAGTGATCTTAGTGATGAAAACTTTAATCGAGGCAAGAATATACTGACCTCCTTCCGTGTATAAGAAATGTAATATAGCAGATTGCCTACTGACACTTTCTGAGAAGCAAAGGATCTACGTGTAGCCCAAGAAAGAGAATGATGGAATGCCATCCCCAAACTCTTTCCCATCATCTGCTACCTCATCCTTACAACTAGAAAAACTGGGAATTGAATAATGGTGCTCATCCATGGTTCCTCCCAAAGAATCACCTCTTGAGCAGGGCTGGCCAATTTATTTATTCTTGGGAACCACATCAAAAAAGTGATTTGCAGGGCCACAAGTCAGTTTCCCCTCATAAATGTACTGCTTCAGGGTGGTAAGTCTCCATGTTAGTTGGTATCAGGTAGCTCTAAGGGTGGGATGGGAAACCTGTGGCTCTCTAGGTGTCACTGAATTACAATTCCCAGCATCCTTGACCATTGGCTGTGCTGGATGGAGCTGATGGGAGTTGGAGTCTGATGACATCTGGAGGGTCACATTGGCTACTGAAGGTAAGGCCTTCTCTGTGGTGGCACCCTGATTATAAAATTCGCTCCCTAATAACTACATTTGCCTTACACTGTCATTATTATCTTTCAGATGCTACCCTGTTCACTTGGACCTTTAATGGCCCTTCATATTGAACTGCTCCTAGCTGCTATCCATCTATATTTGTTTCTAGACTGTGCTAATTTGTTTCATTACTGGTATTTTAGACTGCTTTGAAGGTCTGTTTGTAAGCCACCTCGAGGCTCTCTAAACTGTGCAATGGCAGGAAATACATCATTTAAATCAACAGTAAACTTTTGGTCTATTAAACACCGTCTCAAAGGGCTCCCAAGTCCACAGCTGGCAATGCTTTGATTAGGACAAACCCAAACTGTCACAAAGTAGCAAGCAAGCTTTTGAATTCTCCAGAATTCTTCATCAGCATAGTAGCAGTTGGCGCTTGATGATGAAGAGTTCCAGAGAATTCAAAAGCTTGCTCACTATTTTGTGACATTTTGCTTGGTCCTAATAAAGGGATTGCTCAGTTGTGAATTTTGGATATTTTTCTTATGGGCCAATATGGCTGCCTTGGGGTTTTTTTTTATATGCATCTTAAAGGGGCAGTGTTTTGGGAAACAAAACATTATGCCCCATTTGAGCTATCCTCCCCTCTTCATGAGTCTGAGTTGGTTCCTCACGCCTGTATTTCCCTCTCCCCCCCATCCCTCCAGCTGGGTTCTTTTTCTAGTAAGGCCAAGCTAGGGATTTGAAGACGTTTATGCCACAGCTCTGGAATTTGGCACCGGTCCCTGGGGGTCAGGTGACACCTTCTCAGTGTCTCCTGTGCTGGGTCTTTAAAGAGACTGGGCCAAGTGCATTCTCCAGGGAGATCCTAAACTCAGACGGGCACAGTGTATCTACCCAGTGACTATAGCCATGCCTGAACCCGCCAAACCTGGTAAGGGACCTTAAAAGTGTCATGAAGGTCACCTAGGCAGAGATGCTGAGGAACCCTTTTTTAATCAAATAAGGGGGGGAATGTTGGGTTTGTTATTATGGTCAATACTGCAGTTCAGTAATTTTAGATTCTAGATTTAATATTCTTACAGCGGGGAGGGAGGCTGGATTCCCCAGCACCTTGTATTTGGATTCTCTCTGTGTATGTGTAAGAATCTGCCTTTTATAGGTGCTTCAGTGTGAGGCTTAAATGAGATCTGAATAAAGGAATTCTCAGATTGTAAGGGCCTGGTGTTTGAACTGTGAACAAATTTAAGTACGAAACTACTTTGGGTGCCTTTCTCAGGATTCTTTTCCAGTCTGCTCGAGGAAATGGTTGGAGACAGTAATCAGGCCCACCAAAGAGGGGACTTTTGCAAGGGACGGGGTGGGGGTGGTAAGTGGAGATGGGCTGGGGAGGGATGTGACACAGTCCCAGGCAGGAGATTGAAATAGCAGGCTCAAAAACTCCCAAATATATGGATGCCTTGAATAAAAGAAGAGGCACCCCCCCGTCAGTTTTTAAGAGGCTGAAACAAGCAAGACCCAATCATTTCAAATTAGGAATATTCATTTAAAAATATATTACAAGGGGGAAAATTAGTATCAGTTTCTGTTTTCCAGATATCAACCTCTTACACATCCCCCCTAACAGAGAGAAGAGAAATGGTGCAGTGCAGTGGTTAGAGTGTCAGACTGGGAACCAGGTTCAAATCCCAGCCCCATCCTCCAAGTTTACAGGGTTGCAAAAGGCCAATCAATGTCTCTCAGCCTAACCTGTTTCAGTGGGTTAATAAGGAGGCAAGAACAATCTTGTATGCTACCCTGAACTCTTGGAGGAAGGGTCAATCTTTTTTAAAAAATGAACAAATTAATCCCACTGTTCAGCTTCCTGCTCTGCTATATACACAATTTTAACCCTTTCCTAATTCACTAAGATTTGAGTTGGTCCCCAAGTAGGGGAAAGACACCCTCCCCCAGCTAACGTTCAGCTGCATATGTTCATCTTCAGAATCCACCTTTTCCGTGAAATGTGAGCACTCCACCTCAAATGAAATTAAGATAAGGTTTTGTTAAAACCTTATCATTGTTACCTTCTCCTCTCTTACTTGTCTCTCTTACTGTTGACATTTAGATTGAAAGCTCCTAGGGGCAAAGACCTCTCCTTTTTTGTGTATATGGGTTATGTTACTTTGTGCATGAAATTATAATTTATTGAGCCCAACAAGTTTGAATTAAACTTTGAAACAAGACAAATGCTTGATCATAGAGCACATTGAGAAGAGTATTTTTTGTTTTTCAGTGCCTGTGATAATTTTAGGCTGAATAAATTAGAGATTCTCTGCTCTCATTCCTAGATAGGTCCCTGTGCTGCTTAACTCCTGTATTATTTTGTAAAGTGCATGTATATGGTGATAAAAATAAGATATAGAAATGTACTCCATTTTTAATATTGTCCACAGACACACATAGAAGCATATAGAAATTATGAGACTGAACAACTGCCTCTCTCTCTCTCCCGCCCCCACCCTGGTCAGCAGATGGCTACATCATTTATGATAGTTGATACTACTTTGCCTTGATATATACTCTGATCTTTCGTTCACAGCTAATAAATCATCTCTCGTATCTGTATATAAAGGATGTTGGATGTTACTCATTCACCAGTATCCTGATTACTAGAAAAGTCTGACTGCAGGAAACTTTTAATCTAGCAGTCAAAATGTGCAAAGCAAAGTCTCTTCTCATAATAGCAACCAGCAGCACTCTTGTTGAGAGAAACTTGTGATCCATTATATGGGGACGGGGATGGGCTCAGAGTCTTTCCTTTGCATGTTTAAACCATCCTCAAATTAGGGGAAGGCATTTGCTGTGGGGAAATTTACTAGCCATGTCAGCCAGTTAAACCTCACAGTGCAATCCTATACATGTATACTCAGAAATAAGCACCACTAATTTCAATGGGATGAGTTAGTCCCAGGTAGGTGTGTATCGGATTGTAGCCTTACAGTGCAATCCTAAACACATTCACTGGGAAGTAAATTCTGTTTATTCAATGGGATTTAATCCCAGGCAAGATAAATATATATAGGCCTGTAGCCTCAGTTGCATGAGTTTTATTTGACTAGTTGATTAATTAATCAATCAGTTAGATTTGCATAAATCTGCATATGAGTGGAAATAATTGTTTTGAAGCAAAAAAAAAGCAAATCCTTTTTTATTTGCGATCAGAAGTATTTGTATTAAAAGTAACATTTAAAAACCCCTGCCCAATTAATTAAGACACCTTTTGGGGGAGTACCTTTTTAGTTGATAAAATGGCTTTTAATCAGTTAAGCTAGCTGGTTATTTAATTATACTTTGAAGCCCTTCCTAGTATTTATATATGAAATACAAAATCATGCAAAATCAGTCAGGATACTTAAAGGGTGGGGAACAGGTGTTACTATTCTTACAATGCATCTGGATGTGTGGAGCAGAAAATGTAATCCATGTTACTGGTTGTGATCGTCCCAGCTCCTATATACTAATAGTGTACTCTTTCTCCAAGTTTGTATCCTTATGTACCTAAAATGACACCGGCCACAAGAGAGATATGTCATAGACCTGGGGGAACCAAAGTTGCTATAAGGAGTGGGGGGGAACCTTTGGCTCTCCAGGTGTTGCTGAACTGCAGCTTCCATCAGCCCCAGCAAGCATGGCCAATTGACAGGGATGATGGGAGTAGTAGTTCAGCAATATCTTAGAGGGCCAAAGGTTCCCCACGCCTGCTGTCAGGGATCCTGAAATGTACCTTTGCAGTTGCTTGAGGCAGTGCGGTACCTTGGCTTGATCCTAGAGGGGGCTTTGTAGCACATGGCCTGGCTCACTTACCCCAGCTCTCTGTTTTACAGACCGTTGTGGGGTGAACTGTTGCACCTGTTCTCGGCTCCCAGCCCACTGGGAGTTAATCACTGGGGCAGAGGACTGGATCTGATGACCTTTTCATGGCCTTCAAATCTGTGACACTGAATGTAGCACGTGCTTGCATGGCACGTATGCAAGCACTGGAGCCAGAGTTTGGGAAATGGCATCTTGCACTTTCTAGCAGAGGACAACAGGGGGGGGGGTTGCAAAGAGGGTGGTGCAGATGAGGCTGTGGGAATGTGGCACCAGGCCCAAGAACCATCGTGATGGTGCCAGGAGAAGGAAGAAATGAGATGGAGCCAGCATTTCCATGCCTCTTTGCCAAGGTCGTAGATGCCCCACACATCACCATCACATAGGCAGGTGCAATCAGCCCAGCATAAAAGGATAATCAGGTGAGAGGTGTAGGTCTGCTAGGGGAGCATGAGGGCAGGAAAGAGGTGTCCTGTTACAAGGGTAAGGTGAAGGGAGAGGCGTAGGGTTGAAATCTAGTTTAAAGATAAAGAACCCTAAGATGGGAGAGTGTGAGTCTTGAAGCTGCCTGACAGCAATTAGCACCTGGTCAGCAGATTGAGCAGGCAACCCACAGGTCACCTGGCAACAAACTTCTCTCCGTGGTGAGATTGGATGTGTTGTATTTCTATTTATACCATAGTTATGATTTCTAAGTGAGCATCTATACATACAAATTGGCATTTACAATTTGTTCAAATCTGTTCCCTCTTCTGTCCTCTTTTCTCTTGTTTGACAATATGTTAAGTACCTACCATATCAAAGAAATCAAGCTCCCAGTTCAAATCTCACCTCAGTTACAGACCCATTAGGCAGATATATAACGTGAATGGTGAGCCAAGAAAGGATCCACACTCATCACTGTTCTGGCAGACGTACAACCTTCTGAATCCCAAGATAACCAAACTTATTTGCAGGATAAGCCAGCTGTGCAGAGTGCTGATTGGTTGACCCTTCTGACAATAATGAAGTAAACCCCCCCCTCCCCAGAGGTTGGTTGTTTTGTTTTAAGCCTTTAAAAAAATGAAATGGCTTTTTAAAAAGAAAAGGTGCTGAATGAATGTATAAGCATGCTGGGAAAAGTGTTCAAAAACCAAAAGCCTGTCCACATCATGGGGGCGGGGGAAATCCACGCTGGAGTTGGATCCTGGTATATCTGTCAGTAGAGGAGTAATGTGTGTGTGTGTGTGTGTGTATACAGCCAAAAAAACTTACACATACTAGAGGGAGTCATATCTGTACAGATCCTGGGTGGCCCTCCCATCTGCAATGTGAGCAGGGCTGTGGAGTCGGAGTTGGGAGCAATTTTGGGTGGAGTCGGTAGAAATGTACCGACTCCGACTTCAAAATAAATTTTGATTGACAATTTTTTTAAAATATAATTTCAAAATGTCAAAGAAGCTTCCCATGAAGTCAGTTGTATTTGAGCATTTCACCGTAACTCAAGATGGAAAACATTTTGTGTGTCAGTGTATGACACAGGACCCAGATGAAGACAAATGCTGTGATGCCAAGATCAGCGCATATTCAGGCAGCGATAAAAAAGCTCCTACGAGAGCTTCCAATTAAAAAAGACATTTACAGCACTTTCCAGGGCTGTGGAGTCGGAAGCAATTTTGGGTGGAGTCGGAGTCGGACAGTAGAAAAATAGAGGAGTCAGAGTCGAAGGTTCGGTGTACCGATTCCACAGCCCTGAATGTGAGGACATTAACACTGGCTCACTGTGCAGGGCTGCTAAAAGGATAACTGTGAACATTTGAATTGGGAAGTTTCAAACGCTTGGGCTATGAGCACACAAGTCGCCTACAGCGAAGTGTTTCCATTGGCTACACCTAGAGGAACAACGGGTTGATCTGCCAGTCAGCTGTGAAATCTGTTTGAAGCAGAATTTCTTTTTAAAAAACCACACTGGAGCTTATCCCACATGTATTACATTAAAAATGGGTGGGGTTGTGCGCCCTTGTTTTCAGAAAAGAGAGGTGGAGACGCACTGGAACCAGCAGAATAATAGGTGTGTCTCTACCCTAAGAGCTGTTTGACTGTGGAACAGATTGCAGCCCCTATATAGTTAAACAATATACCACTTTAAGCAGGCATGGCTTCCTCCAAAGAATCCTGGGAACTGTAGTTTGTTAAGGGAGCAGAGAGTTTTAGGGAATCCCAACTCCTTTCACAGAGTTACAATTCCCAGAGTTCCCAGGGGACTGACTGTTAAATCACTCTGAGAACTGTAGCTCTGTAAGGGGGATAGGGGTCTCCTAACAACTCACAATCCTTCTGTTGTATGTCATTACTGGCTCTGCCTGTTGAATGCTGCTGTTATAGGGTAGAGACATACAGCTGTACTGGTTCCAGTGTGTCTCCACCTCTGTTTTCTGAAAACAGGAGCACATGATGCTAGTCAAACCCTGCCCCTTTTTTCTCTAAAACCCTGTTGGATCAGTGTGGGTTTTTTTTTTTTTAAATTCAGCTTCAGACAGATTTTGCAACTGATTTGCAGATCAGCCTGTTGCCCTTCCAGGTGTGGCCAGTGGAAACGCTTTGCTGCAGGCTCAGGCAGAGATAGTGATTGGCCCAACACTTTGCTATGTGCGGTCCTGAAAGATTTGAAGTCAGCGGTGGGGAAGGGAGGTGTGTCCAGCCAAGGGCAGAGTTGCTTCAAAATGCAGCAAGAAAAGCCATTCTCGCTGCTTTTGAAGTGACTTGTATGCCCTCAGACATAGTGACTAGGCAGCCATCCTTTGTTAAGGAGATTGCTTGTTAATGGCTCAGAATGACTGGTAGTTTTTTTTCCTTCAGAGGAGATATACTGAGATATCTCTGGAGTGCTCAGAGAAGGAAACACATCATGGCTCTGAACACACTAGTTGCCTACAGCAAAGCATTCCCATTAGCCACACCTGGAAGGAAAATGGGTTGATCTGCCGATCAGTTGTAAAATCTCTTTGAAGCCGAATTACAAAAAAAATGCACTCAAGTATCCCACCAGGTTTTACAGTAAAAAGGGGCAGGGTTTGATTAGTGTTGTGTGCCCCCATTTTCAGAAGAGAGGGGTGGAGACATGCTGGAACCAGCAGTACAGTGAGTGCTTCTACCCCATATCTTAGGGAAGATGACACACCGCTTCTCCCTCAGATATATGGGGATGATGGGTAGGCCTGGCATCAGTCAACACCTGACATTTCAGGGGCAGCTGCGGGGGAACAGGACCCAGAGGTGCCACCAGTACTGTCACCTGCTTTGGGCATTCCACATTGGGCAGGTGGGTCTGCAAGCCTCCATTTTATTTTTCACAATGTTCTGGCCTAGAAAAACACTACATCAGATGCTCTGGGGAAAAGTAAAACAGTAACTACCAGCCATTTTTTGAGTGGTGCTGCCGCTGCAAAATAAGCCTAAAGAGAGACATCAGCTTTAGAATGGACCAACCAGAGAACACTTTGTAGAGTGAACACTTAATTTAACATAATGGTTCTCAACCTCTTTGGGGCCATAAAAATTATTTTATTGCATTCATTGATTTTTGTGCCCGATTCATGGACCCCCTGAAGCCCATCCATGGACTGCCTTGGGGCCCATGGATCACAGGTGAAGAACCCCTAACTAACCCTGAAAGGAGAAAATGCATCACCAAAAAAGAGGACAAAAGGTGCTGTCAATTTGCATAAAATTTGCATATGCTGAGTTAGAAATGTTTACTATAATTTAGACAGAAATGCAATACCCCTCATCATAGTTGGGAAGACTGCAACTGAGTAACTTGTGAGCTTGTTCAGTCTGCTGTCAAGGCCCCTCCTGCTCTCTGTTCTTAGGGTTCTTTGTCTTTAAACTGAAGTTGGACTGGACAGCCGTTCAAATGGATTGTCCTCTATAAAGTGGCCACCCTTTGCCATAATCCCCTCCAACCTGGAGCTGCTTGTGCTGCTACATGTTTAGGAAAAAGGGAAGTTTTTCAAACACAGAGAGCAAGACACAACAGAAGAAGAATGGAAAGTTAGTGGTGAGCCGCAGGCACCTTGTTGGTGCAGGACTCTTTTTTCTCTGGGAATCTGGCCTGGGGTAGTGGATCTCCCCACTTGGCAGGAATGTGCATGCTGGCTGTCTTCACTCAGGGCTCGTCCAAACTGACTTTGATAATCCATGTTTTCATATGTGCTTTGTCATCTGACAATACTTTTTTTTGAGCCCTCACACCCGTACTTCTTTTTCCCAACTCTGCTCCCAATTGGTTCACTTTTCCCGGGCTTCTTCCCCCAGACATTCGCGCACATGCGCAAAAGTGATTGGATGGGAATGACAGGTGTGGGGAAATGGCCAAGGACCGCCCATGAACCGCCTACATCGCTAAAGTCCGGGGTATTGCATCCTAGTGCTATGTTGAAGCGGGTGATTCCAGGTTTAAAAAAAGGAAATCGCATTTTTTGCAATACTGCAGATGCGGATTTAAACGCTATAACATCCGCGAAAACGGGCGACGTCTGGACCATGGAAAATGAATGAAGACACAAAGCGATCACATCGCTGATTAAACAGTCGTTTGGACGAGCCCTCAGAGGCATTCCTAGAAACTGAGTCTTTTGACTCAGGGCACAGGCCCATGACACATATTTGCATGTGGTAATTTATAAGTGTATACCTGCAAATACAGGTCTTTGAGCAAATTTATATAGTGGATCCTTATAATGAGTCAGGCTGTTAGTCCACCTCGCTCAGTATTGTCTACACTGACCGGCAGCAACTTTGCAGGGTTTTGTGGAAGGGATATTTCCAGCCCTGCCTGCAGATGCCAGGGATTGGACCTGAGACTTTCTCTGTATGCAAAGCAGATGCTCTGCCACTGAACTGGGGCTCCCTCACTGGACTTTGCAGCATGTCCAACAGCCCTGTAAGCAAAGTAAAAAAAGAAAGAAAGGTATTTGAAATCTTAATTCACTATCTGTTTGACTGATCAAGAGCGGTTGCTTAATTCTTTATTTTATGTATTTATGTTGTTTAAAAATAAACAATAACAATTTTAACACAAAAAAGGGGTTGATAGGGCAGGAGATCTGGGGCTCTGTGCAAAGACCTTGGCCCTTAACGGTACTGCTGCCTGCACTGATGCTGTACTAATCTGTTTGTCAAGAAACCAAATATTACAAAAATGCTGTTAAATCTGTAGGGCTCTTTCCTCCAAAGGAAGTCGTCCTCTGGAACAGCTGAACCTCTTCCTGGAAGTCACCGCTCAGGGAAGTGGGAGGAATTCATAGCTTGTCCTGCACGGTTTTAAAAGCTAAGGAGATGTTTGTCCTTTGAGTTAAACTTTAAAGATTAAAGAACACTTCTTACGTTTTTCTAGCATCTTTTCAATAGTTACAAAGATAAAAACATAATACATGTTATTTAATCTGTTATCAACAGCTTAGCATGGACCTTGCCAGCATGTGAAATGGCCAGATGGCAGGTTTTGTGCTATTGCTGTCTAAATGTTCCTGCTGTGAGCGTTTTTGAATGCATGTGCACTAGACACAAGAGGCATCCAACCCCCACTGTGAGTTATAAGGTAGGGAAATCCTGGCGAGAAAGTTGAACCTGGTAGAATGAAAACTCGAGCAAACTCATTCACACTAACACAACATTATAACAAGCCATTCCGAAAAATAAAAAAAATGGGAGGGGGAGTGGGGAACAGAGGCAGTGATGTATCAGGAACAAGTACCAGAAAGAAAGACTGTTCACAATAACTATTTTTTTTCAAATTCGGTCATATTGTATTCTGACTCTTTGTTGTTGCAGAGTGAAGCAAAGTTGTGCTGAACAAGCTAAGATGTTAGAAATAGGGCATTTTATGAACTGAGGCTTCTGAATGTATGTATTTGTGTTTCATGGAGAAGTCTGAAGGATGGAGAAAGGGCATGAGGTATGTTTATTGGAAGACCACAGTTGGTTAAGGTGGCTCCAGCTTTACATGGCCCCTTGTTCCATGTGATCTGTTTCAGCTGTGAATACTTAACAGAAATATTAGCTTGATTATATTTGGTACAAGTTCCTGAATCTTATAAGGAAGTTTTTTCTGTTCAAAATCTAAATTTGATGTGATCACTTATACTGTGTTGATGTCTGAAATATTACAATGCTTTGTTTCAGTCAACCTGATTAATCATATTTTTATGTTGATTAAATTAAAAATACATCTAGCAAAACAGTATCCTAGGAAACTTTCTTGGTTATTTCTTGAGACAATGTTAGGCTGTTCAGCATACAAGATGTCTGGGAGAAGAGCACTATTGGCCACTGCCTATACTGGCAAAATTCCTTGAGCCAGCCCTGCTTCAGGATGCTTCAATAATTCAACTCTACTATTCTATGATTCTACAATAATTACAGGGGTGTAGTCTTCTAGGGTCTTGGAGTGTCTGACCCTTTACTTTTTTGGGAGCCAGACCTAGACTCCCAGCAGGGTCCCTATGTCTCCAGAATCCTACAAGGCAATCAGCATGAAAGGGGAGTGTGTTGGCCATTGAGAAGAGTCTTCTAACATGTAACATGCTTCTTTGCCCTTTCCTGCTGATCAGAGTCAATCAAAGTGAAATGAGGTGAGTCAGCCACTGAGAAGACCCTTCTCAGTACCTAACACACTCCCTTTCATGCTGATTGGCTCCTGGGGACGTCAGTTGTTGTGGGAGAAGGCATTAACAAGGATCTCATCCTCAACTCAGCAACAAAGAAGGGGGGAAGGGGGAAGGGGGAAGGGGGAAGAGGGAAGATGTGTGGTTTTGTTCCAGCCCAAAGCAAGAAGTAAGGGAGGAGGAGGAAAAGAGAGAGAAATTAATTTTTTTTGGGGGGGGGAGAGAAAGTGTGTGTGTGATGGTATTTCAGCTGTTCATGATTTTATGTGTGTGTGTGTTGTGCATGGGAAGGTGACATGCAAATGAATATGACTAAAAATATGTGCATGGTGCAGCCAACACCAAGAGGTTAGGATCAGGAATTTCCATGGTTAAGTTTCCTCCTAAAACTTATAAAGTCTGCCTAGATGCAGTTGCTCTGAGTCTTCGTATGGCAGCCAAGAAAGGAAACTCAGGAAAGGAAGTTATTTACCTTACAGCATGATGATGATGATGATTAAAAATTGCCTGAACGAGCTAAACCCCCACTTTTTCCTAACATTCTAGGAATGTGTGGAAGAAAGAGAAGGTAACACAGGGAGATAAGAGAAGAGGGTGGAAGTATCTCTTCCTACCTTCTAGAAGGTGGCAAAGTTCAAAAGTTTACAAATTCCTCTGCAAAATGAGTGCCTGGCCTGATTAGAGAATGTGAATTCCTTCATTTAGGAAAAACAGGCATTGCTTTAACCCAGCAGTACCCCCCCCGAGAAATGTATTTCTGGTAATGGTGGGCAAATTTTGCCCCACACTTTAAAAGAAATATTGGTATATTTCGCATTAAGGCTTTTATCTAATATTTTCTCTGATGAAGTCTTAGTGATTTTGATGGAGTCAACTTTCAAGTAAACAGGTTTTGGATTTCAGCCTTATTTTAATGCCCAGATTATTTTGTTCCTTTATTTATTTACTATATTTATATAATGTTGTTTTCTGGGTATTTATAATTGACTTATAATTTGTACATGCAGAGTGCCTTCCTTTTGAGTAACCAGATGAGTGGGGTGGAGGTGGGGGTAGAATCAGCTACTTGTCTGGGCCTTTGGGATGGTGCTTGTATTTCTTTCCCCCCTCTGCCCCGCCAGCATCGCCTATGGCAAACCATAATCTTCATGCCAGCAGCTCCCAATGCGAAATGCACGCTTTTCACCATTCCCACTCCATCCTCCAAAATAATGCTTTGGGCCATGATATTCTGTTGTGGCAGCTAAAGAGATACTCCTCACTTTCTAGGTTTGTTTTTAATTGTTGTTATGTGCCTTCAAGTTGATTACGACTAGAGTTGCCAGGTTGTTGGCCTGAGACTGATCCTGTATCTTTAGGAGATGAGAATGTCAGCCAAGTGCAGGTGTTCTTGCAACCCTGTAATAGGAAAAACCACAAGGTGGAATTCTCCCTCCCCCCTGCATAACTTTTAAAGATACAGAAGACCTCTTGGAGGCTGGGCTTGGCAACCTTAGTGCCTGGATAGGTAACTGCTTGAAAATCTCATGTATGCCACACCTTGGTTTCCATGATGAAAGCAAGATGGTCTGTAATAAAATAAATGGAAAACTGGAAGTTTGTTTCTAAGAATGGTTGAAGCAAAAATCAAGGAAAAATTGAATGTATATTGATACCTGTCTGGTCTGTGCTTAGCTTGGGGACCTCAGCCTTTGAAGGTGGGCCAGGGCAGGCATTTAAGCAAGTAAAGAAATGCTGCTATAAACAAGACCTATCATTTATCCGGTCTTTTGATTCTCTGAATATTTTGGACATTCTCCAAACCACTTGCACTGCAGGATTCTCTGAGGATTCTTGTTGTGCCACATGGATTTATTTGTCACTTTGGGAATGCTGATTGTAATAATAATAATAAATAATAAATTTAATTTCTGTGTCGCCTATCTGGCCAATGGCCACTCTAGGCGACGTACAAAATCATTAAAATACAATTAATAAAATACAGTGATACAATATAAAACAGTGTAAAATCAATAAATCTGCAACAACAGTATTAAAAGAGGGCAGGAGGCATTACAGTTATAGCAGTTAACCCTCCCCAGAAACCCCGAAGGCCTGTTGAAAGAGCCAGGTCTTTAAGGCTTTCCGAAATACATTTAGGGAAGAGGCGTGCCGGAGATCTTGTGGGAGGGAGTTCCAAAGAGTGGGGGTCGCCACTGAGAATGCCCTCTCTCTAGTACCCGCCAATCTGGCTGTTTTTGTTGGCGGGATTGAGAGAAGGCCCTGTGTGGCCAATCTTGTCGGGCGGCATAATTGGTGGCGTTGAAGGCGCTCCGTGAGATAAACTGGGCCGAAACCGTGTAGGGATTTAAAGGTCAATACCAACACCTTGAATTGGGCTCGGAAAACAACTGGAAGCCAGTGTAGATCGAACAACACTGGTGTGATGTGATCCCGGCGGCGACTATTCGTAAGTAATCGAGCCGCCGCATTTTGTATAAGTTGTAATTTCCGAACCGTTTTCAAGGGTAACCCCACATACAGCGCATTACAGTAGTCCAAACGAGAGGTGACCAGGGCGTGTACCACTTGTGGGAGCTGGTGATCAGGAAGGTAGGGTTGCAGCCTTCGTATGAGGTGTAGTTGATACCAGGCTGCCCGGCTCACTGCCGAAATCTGAGCCTCCATGGACAGCCTGGAATCAAGCACAACCCCAAGGCTGCGGACCTGGTCCTTCAGGGGTAGACTCACCCCATTGAACTTCAGGTCAATATCGCCCAACCTTCCTTTGTCCCCCACAAGTAGTACCCCGGTCTTATCAGGATTCAGCTTCAGCTTGTTCCTTCCCATCCATCCACTCACGGATTCCAGGCACTTGGACAAGGTCTCCACAGCCGACTCTGGTGAAGATTTAAACGAGAGATAGAGCTGAGTGTCATCCGCATATTGATGACACTGCAGCCCAAGTGTTGGATGCGCCAGTGTGGGCAAATGTCACAATGTATGACTGTCATATTTGTAAATGTGTTTATATTTGTCACATCAGTTGTTATGTCAAGGCATGTGCCAAGTGGCATCACCATCCAGCATGAGTTCAGATTACTTAAGCCCCTTTAATTTCAATGGGACTTCAGTATGCCTAACTACTGTGCAACAGATAGTGGTCCGCACGGTGTGTGTACATATTTCACATATGATAAGTATATGTCCTATGACTGTAGTTGGTGGTGACTCTTCTCCACTTGGAATGTGCAAGTTAATGTGTACCCATAGTGAAGGCATTACTGTGTTTTGTGTATGTTGCATTAAGAAGCTTGTTGTCCACTGGGATGCATTCTATGACATATACATATATTTGGTGATGGGGTAGCATTGTGTGTGTAGAATCATACCGTTGGGCCCTCTAGTCTATTTATACCTACATGGCGCATTGTGAGGGTCTTGGGGCATGTGCCTTATGTGATTAGTTTTGCTGGGATTAAGATTCAAGTGGGATCTACAACAAAAGGCTGTAATATGGTGTGCTCCTGTTCAGAATACTCCATTTCATTCCCCCCTCCCCCCCCAGGTTTCTATTCCCCACAACAGTCAGTCCTCATTCTATGGTCACTGAGCATTCTCAGTCCTCATTAGGCTAATTTTGGATGTTCTCCCCAATTTTTTTGTACTTCTGCAAACTTTGGGAAGTCCAGTGCCCTATAGCAGCACTCCATATATTTAATATTCCAGGGCTGTTCCTGGTAAATATAAAAAGAGTCTACTTTTTGCAACTGTATTCTTGATAAGCATAACCCGATGGGGGTTCTGGGTAAATTCATACCGTGGCTTCTGCTTTGGGTATGTATTGTAGGTGTGGAAATATTTTGCATCCTATTTTGTGCCTCTACTGTAGGTGGACAATATATATTTTGGGGTATGCATTAGTTATGTATTCTGAGAAAATATCTTTAAATGTATGTGGTCTTCATCTTTCAGATCTGCCAAGAGTCTGCAAACAGTTGTGTGTGTGTGTGTGTGTAAGCGCAATGCACAGCTGAGCATACATGAGGTGTACACAGAGAGGTGTGTACATTTTAATGGGTTTCCCTAGAGTTTATAGCTGTGGCTGAGGTTTATTTTATTAATCTCTTGGAACATATTTGTGTGCCTCTCCTCCCAGATACATAGAGGAGGACATTCTTGGGATTGAGGGGGCTGTTTCCCTCACCTATAGGGGTGTTCTCTGTGAAGTCTTGGCCTAGTGACAGCAAGCACCCTGGACAGAAGCAGGGAGGGGTAAACGGAGAGACCCGGCTCACCTAAAGTGCTGATCCCAGGGGATTCTGCTCCAGCCTGGGGGTTGAGTTACCTTAGTGGGTGAGTATTAGTAGCTCGAAGCCAGGCAGCTAATTATAAACGTTTCTTGGCCCTGCCTCCTTCCTTAGAGCACGGAGCCCTGTTCTCTCCATGTCCCTAATAGGACACAGGGTTCCCGAAAAGGCAATGTGAGAGAGAGCCCATGAAAGGTCAGCAGGCCCTCAGGAAGGGTTGAAGGACCTACAGGTGGGACAGTGCTAAATCAGTGCCTCCCGGAAGAGGTTTTTAACCCACCCCCCAACCTCTATTGAAAAATGAAATATTTACAAACAAAAAGGGAATGAACAAGCAGCTGGATTAGCAATTCAAAAGAAATATTACCAATGCTGGCCTCATACACACTTCTGTTTAGAGCAGCTGTCCCCAACATGGTGTCCTCCAGATGGTTTGGACTACAACTCCCATCAGTGCCACAGTTCCACAGTTATGTGGAAGAAATGCAGCTCTTTTACATTAATGTTGTATGCACAATCATGGGGGGGGGCTGTGGCCCACAGAAGCATCAGAGAGGGGCTAGGAGGCACAATCCTGCTCCCCCATATACATTGAGTGCATCTTTGTGGGGTTCATATGCACATGTTGCAAGTGGGACCTTTATTTAGACCAGGTTTCCTGAACTGTGATCTGTGGACCACCACTGGTCTGCAAGCTGCATTCTGGTGGTCCGTGATGTGTCTGTGGATTTGTGGTTGAAGAGAGGAGACGGCACATCCATCCCATTAAATAGTCATATTGATTTTTAATTGTTTTTTAATTGCTTCTTTTATTTCTTATATTGTGTTACAATTTAAATTCCATAGGACATATATAAGAAATAAAGAAGCAATAAAAACACAATTGCTACAACAGGCAGCAAGACCCTCAGCAATTTTCAAGTGGTCCAGTGGGGGGGGGAGGTTTGGGAACCACTGATTTAGACTCAGAATGGCTCCTAGGACTGCCAGCACTTTAAATAAATAAAAATCTGGTGTATGGGTGGGATCTGGGGGTGGAGCCAGATCAGGACTGGCGATGGACCCAGTGGTAGAGACTTACTGATCTTGCAACTTTTTTATATCTCAGGAAGTGCAGCCCAGCTACGGGGTTTTTTTTTTTAAGTATAAAGCAAAAAATGCACCCAATGCAATAGTGATCTAGGGGTGGCAGGTCGGTGGGCGTATGGGGTATTAGAATGGCCCCTTGCACTTTTGGCAACTG
Organism: Rhineura floridana; assembly: GCF_030035675.1. Classification (NCBI taxonomy): domain Eukaryota; kingdom Metazoa; phylum Chordata; class Lepidosauria; order Squamata; family Rhineuridae; genus Rhineura; species Rhineura floridana. The sequence goes on along the minus strand of NC_084490.1, from coordinate 39,149,562 downwards.
ACCTAACAGTAACTAGGGATGGATTAGCATATGCTTTCTGGGCCCAAAAATCAAACACTTGAAAAACATCAATGGTTTTGAACACTTGAGGAGCCCAGTTTCATACCCACTTCTCCCATGCCTCCTCCACAACCCACCTAGTTTTCCCATTCCCCAAGGAAAATATCCTTACTTTCAGGAAGGGAGGAAAGGGGTGTCAAGCAACCCGGGGGGTAGGAAAATGGGCCAGGAGAGATTCTCTGGGGCCCCTAGTTGGTGGCAAAGGACATACTCCACTAGAGATAGAAAGTTCTGTCAATTTTGCTCTCTCAGTTTCTCATTTTTCCAATCTTAAATTCAGTTTGCCCTGTTTCTGCAGCAATTTGCAATTAAAAAAACCCCATTACAATTATTTTGCATTTTTAGTGATAATTTCTTCTAGTAAGTACATTTTTGCATGCGGTTTTGACTGATTGACACATTTTTGCAAGCCATTTATCCTGCTATAATGCATTTTTGTATGCTGTTTTCACCAATAGATTCATTTTGTTCACCCTTTCCCTAATGTATGAATTTTTGTCCTCATTGCTTGGTTGGAGAACTGCAACACAAAATTCATAGAGGCAAGAATTTCAAAGGATGGCTGTGTTTTGGTTCTCATATTGTTTTGGAAAATACGAATTTGATCAGTTTGGCTTTAAATGAAACCTGAACTGAATTTGTCCTCTATCCCTACCCTCTACCCATCATTTCCTGCCAGGGATTATAGCGCTTCGTCATATCTGGTGTTTACCTGCCATTTGCTGCTGAGGAGATACTTCATCAGACCTCTCTTGGCCTGCGTTCCTGCCCTTTGGCACTTCTCCCGCTTTCCTAGTTTAAAGCCACTTTGGGGAAAGAAATGAGGCTGGCAGGGACGATGGGAAAGTAGATGAGGTGGGCTGCAAGATCATTTTGAGTTAGGCCTAGTCCAAAGTGGGCCAGAGTCAAAATGGGGTCAATCAATTCAAGCCAGGGGGCTTGCATTTTTAGGCCTCCCCATTTTTAATAAACGCCCTGTACTTAATATCAAACCTACCTACCCTCCAAAATGACCAGGATGGTGCTTTGTTTGTTCCTTTGCTTTTTGGGCAACTCTAATCCTTTTTCAGGGCCAGTTACAGGTTTCTATGGGCCCAGGCTTATAGTAGACCCCTTACCCCCCACCCCCCTCCAGCCCTGGGCCCTTCTAAATGCACTAACCATACAAGGCTCCTCTTCTTCCACCTTCTCCTCTCCCATTTCCAGTGCTGATTCACAGGCCTACAATTTACACACATTTTTGTTGCCTGTTGTTAGATATTTTGCTGGTTAAGGGGGAATAAAACTTCCTCCCCACACTCCCAGTTAAGGTGCATAGTACTCAAGGCTGGCTAAGTTATTTTGGCACCTGAGGCAGAAAATCACATAAGTACCTCTCTTAGGGAGTACAAAAAATACAACAATAATAAAATGAAATAACCATTTGCAGCCTTTTCACAACACCCCAAGTCAGGGCCGACACCTGGCGTATCAGCACATCCGTGTGCACACCCTACATGTTGCACACACATGCCTGCAATCATGCAAGATGGCAACAGGGACATCAACCCGTTAGGGAAGCCCCCACTGCCATCTTGGATGATGGCAGGCATGTGTGCACAGCGTGGGGCGGTGCACACTAATGTGCTGACATGACAGGCAGATAGGGCAGGTGGGCTTATTTAAGCCCACACTGCCTGTATGGGGTGGTGTCTGGGAGCTGCCACTCTGTGATCCACACCAGTATTTATTTATTTATTTATTTAATTTAATTTATATACCGCCCTAAGCCCGAAGGCTCTCCGATGCTGGCGCAGATTGGAAGGTCCACCCACCCTCTGGGCCACAGGGGCCCTTGGCCAGGGCAAAATCTGGCCACCCGCTGGCACCAGGCCTGCCCCAAATCAGCTTCCTGAGGTGATGCCTCACTTTGCCTAATGGTAGGGCCAGCCGTGCCTGTGATGGTAAACAGGAAGTTCCCCACTGTGAACTGGTACCATTTTTTTAGTGCAGTAGCGCCCCTCCTGGGGGCTTTTCTGGATGATCAATGGCAATTATATGCATTTTGCATAGGCAGAGCAATTTCAACTATGCAGATTATTCTCAACCATCAAGGAAGCCTTATTGCCCAAAATAATTACCACCCCCATAATTGTATGAAGTGAACTTGTGTGGATCTGGAAAATGGGCATGAAATACAGGAGAATCGACAGAAGCAAGTGGAAATCAGAACCTTTAAAATTATAGCCAGGAGGCCATGCAATACACACAGTGCCTCACAGACACCTCCTGCATTCTAGTTGGCAGTGAATTGAAATATGAGGATCCTGCCAACTTCTATAGGAGTGAGGGATTTGTGGTCCTCCAGATATTGTTGAACTGCAACTCCCATCACCCCCTGACCATTGTCTGTGCTGATGGGTGTGATGGGAATTAGAGTCCAATAATATCAGGGCCACAGTATTCTCATCCCTGCTTTACAGCACTGCATCTCCAAGAAGCAGGCAAGCTTCCCTAATAAGGTGTGGGTGTGTGGGCAGTTGTAGAGGGAGAAGTGGGTTTTGCTTCCTGTTGTGGCCCTTTGTGTATCTTCACTTGCAAAAGGAAGTCCCAAAACCACTAGGATCCACTTCCCTCTTCCCCCTCCAGTCTCCCACTGGGAGCTATGCAAAGCATCCCGAGGCTGAGACGGGCCCTGCAGGTTCTGGCGGAGGCCAGGCGACAGCTGGATCCCTCTGTCCCTCATGTCCTTGCTCCGTTGGCCCAGGAGGTTGGGTTATTATTGATCGCTGCTGGTGACGGCTCAGCACTCTGCACCTGGCTATATTAGGGGGTTACACAAGCTGGGAGAAGGGAGTCGGTGCTGGTGCTTTATTGGGAGGCGAGGAGTGCAGGCTCAGCACATAGTGGGAATGGAACAGGGTCAACATCATGCAAGAAGGCTTGCTTTCTAAATGAGAGGTGCCGGGGCTTAGGCCTTCCTTCCTGCCTGAACGTCTCTCTGTTGGACTGGGAGGCCCTTCCTCTAAATCCCAGAAGTTTGGGGGGCACTTGTATTGCAGAGACATTCTGCAGAGCACAAATTGTGAATCTCTCGAGCAACAGTGACCTGAAAAGAAAAGAAAACCAAAAGACTGGGCTGTTAAGGAACTGATAACCTTAGAAAAGAGAAAACAACCTTATAAAATATTACTTCTCTATAAAACAATTCTGTATTGTCCTTCGTCTCTCAAAATAAAACACAACAAATCTCTCTGTCTCCAAAGCACATTCATAAACTCCTGGCTCTTAAAATATGCCACCCTTTCTCCTTTGCTGCATTATGGTAATATATCTCATGAATAAATGCAGTGAAATTCAGGTGGAATCATTCTTTCTATTTCTGATGTTCAGGCTGTACTCAAAACAGGAACACAGGACGCTTCTTTATGCCCAGTGAGGCTTTTGGTCCATCTAGCTCAGTACTGTCTACAGCACTGACTGCCAGCAACTCTCTAGGATTTCAGGCAAAATTCTCTCCCAGGCTTACCTGGAGATGCCAGGGATTGAACCTGGGACCTTCTGCATGCACAGGGGGTGCTCTACCACTGAACTACAGCCCTTCCCCTACAGTCCCATCCATGCACAGGAAGGTGGCATCAGCAGGCTTGCAGGGGTGGTGGTGGAACCCAATGTTTGCAAAAGTAAAAAAAAAATTGTGGGGAAAAACCTAAGGGAGGGACCCCAAGGGGGAGGAAATGGGAAAAACCAGGTGGAAGGGGAATGGAATGGAGGGCTGAAATCTTAAACCTCTCCACATTGCAACATTTTGTTGGGGGGGGGCTGCACTGTCCTTTTAACTAGGGTTGTCACCTGATTAAATAAAACTTAATATTAGTTTTGGTCGATTAATCAATTGATTAAATCTGCATAAATTTGCATATACACAACCATTCTAAAGGGGAAAAGTATGCTTTTTCTGTTTAGATGATGCATGCAAGTGTTAAAAACATATTAGAAAAGACATACCCTGTTCTTTTTCACACAGGAGGAAATGCCCTTTTTAACATGATGCTTGTCATCTGCAGTTTTTATAAGTACTACTTTTATAAAAAGATTATAATTATATATATACAAGATTAATGCATGTATTTATTTTAATATAATTTGAAAGCCAGTAATAATTTTAATACTTGTATTTAATAATAATTTTTTTAAAAAAATCTGTTGGCCAAAATCAGAGGCGCGTTAGTCACAGTGTTTTTAAACTGATTCTGATTTAAGCTGATTTTGCATTCAATGGCCTGTGTAGGGAGAATTGCAAAATGGTAAAAAAAGGGCAGTAATCGACAGAATCAACCTCATCTGATTTGGGCTCTCTCCAGCATGTTCCCTGTGATTGAAATCTGGAAACAAACAGGGTTCAGTTGTAATACTGATTCACAATAACTGGAACAAGCTGTTGGATCTCACCCTTAGCCAGTAGCATAGTGACAAATTCAACAGTGCAGGGTCCCTTCATAAGTCACAGCCACTCTCCCTCACAGCCATGCACCCTTCTAAGATTATACAACCTTCTAAGACTATAGAGTAATCTGGCCAGGCTTGAATACTGCTTTAGAAGACTCTTCTCATTGGGTAACACACTCCCCTTTAATGCATTGGCTCATAGCACACTGGAGACATGGGGACCCTGCTGGGACCTGGCTTCCAAAAAATAAGGGGTCTAAGATCCCCCAAGACTCCAGACGACTACATCCCTGCCTTTAGCAGTAATCTTAACATCTTTAATAACCTTTTTAGATATTTATTTATTATTTGATTTATATCCCGCCCCTCCTCCCAGGGCGGCAGATAGTACATGGCTTCTTTTCACCAATTGGAACTAACAATTTACCATAATTAGTACTATTTGTTTTCTGCACCCTTAAAGGGTTGTGAATATGAGTAGATCTTCTGCTTGCAAATGATTGTAAGTGGCCACCTTAGCATTAGCACTAGTGAAAATGGGATTAGATGTTGGTTTGGATGGGAGCCTTTTCTGCTGAAGAGTGGAGTAAAATGCTCTAAGTAAATAAGTATATTCTTATGTTCTCTGTTCTAGTTTGGATCAATATTAAACTACTTGATGATTTCTGATGTGGAAGGTTGCTCTGTATTGATTTCAGGTGCTTCTATTCCATTTTGATGTTACTGCTTTTTATATTGTTGGCAAAGGAAGAGGGTATTGCTGTATTTTAATGGACCTGGCCAATTGTATGGTTTCCTTGTTGCTTTAAATGTCTGGGTTTTTGGTATTTTATGGCATAAATAAGTGAATCATCTATAACATTCATAAATGCATTGTCTTTTTTGTTTTTGTTTTTGCTTAACCTGGATCTGAGTCCTTGGCTCAGTGTAAGGCTGAGGTTTTGTATACGTGGTACTGTTTTGCTTATATTTCCCTAATGATATGACTTTGGACAAGGGCCATAGTTCAGTGGACGTGCTTGACACGCACATCCATGACATGCTGAAGGTTCCACTTTCAACTTTATTTTATTTGTTTGACTTAGGACAGGTCCGCACCATACATTTAAAGCATATCCAACTCACATTTAAAGCACCAGACTTCCCCCAAAGAATCATGGGAACGGTAATTTGTTGAGAGCTGGTAAATTGTAACTCTGAGAGGGAGAAACCACAGTTTCCAGAATACTTTGGGGAAGCCGTGTGCTTTACTTGTGCATTGGTTGTGCTTTAAGTGTACAGGTGGAACTATTTGTTTGACTTGCAATTACTTTTAAAAACATAAAAAATGTTTAAAATCAGCAATCCCTTTCAAGACCTTGTCCCTGTAGGTAAAATATCAGGTAGCAGGTGATGGGCAAGAGTTCTGCCTGGAACCTTGAAGAGCTCCTGCAGACAGTACTGAGGTAGATGGACAAAATAACAGACCTGATATAAGGCAGCTTCCTATGTTCATATACCAGCAAATGTGACACAGGCTTAATTGAGAATTCATCCTAAATTGTGATTTACACTCATTAGAGCTTTGATCCCAAACCATGATTTGAGCTTCCAAATGTACAGGCAATCCATGGTTTATAGTTGTTTAGCTGCTATGATTATCGTTTTCTGAGACTAAATGCAGTGGCTGTGGAGATATAACAACTCCTGCAGTTCTACAGTTTATCAATTCAGAGATCATGCCAAGCCATAGTTAGCATAAAACATGGTTTCCGAACCCTCTTCAGTAGGGATGTCAGAGAATTCCGATGAAAACAGAAATTAGAGCAGAAATTGCAGATGTTGCTTATTTGTCCTATGTCCAGAATGGAAATCAATCTAGCAAATATTATTGGTATTCATTGTTGCTTTCAGTCCAGAAATGATAGGCAATTCATTACACTTTCCCCCCATTTGCAATGTGTTTCCTTTGCACTGAAATGAATGGGGTGGAATAACATAATTTATGTAATTACATAAATTGCGTAAGTTCAAACCGTTATTTCCAATTGTAGTTTGATAGATGATCGCAAACCATAGTTTGTCAATTTAACCATCACACTAAAGCTTCCGTAGCCAGAGTTTGGCATGATATCTAAATTGTGCCAATAATGCCTATGCCTGGCTTACATTTAATTCAAGCCAGAACTTACCCCCAGAACCTGTTTAAAGCAGTTTGAGTGGAGGGCAATTTTGAGAATGAAAATTGCAGGCAGCCAGGGAATTAGTTAATTTTTTTATCCTCATCCACCTTTCTTCTCTTGATCACAGCCTCCAGTGATTGCTTTTCATTATAGATGGAGCGTTCTCACTTGCTTTTCCTGGTTTCCCCCCTTTGGTTCCATCCCACAATTATTATTGCTCTACCTTAGCCACTTGCTTCCTGCGTCCACTCCCTTAACTTGTCAATGGGACCCCCCCCCATTCATCCAGGTTCATTCTTATCCGTTTTCTGATCCTCCTCTACAGTCTCCCTATTTGCTCCTCCAAATTCACACCACATAGTTTCTCCTTGTATAGGTGGTAATTAGGGTCCTTGCTCTGGATTAACACTCCCAGCAGACACATTTACACATACAGGATGTGGAAAGCTGGAGAGCAGTCTTAAGTCTATAAAGCACTGCAATGGACAGGATGGAATGTGCCTAAGAGGTGGGATGAGGTGTACATTGGGGTTCGGAAAGTACCCACATGGGGTGCAGGGCCAATGCAATATATGCCAATAGGTGATCTACATTGTGTGGTCTCCATTAAATTCAAAGGTAAAATCTGATGTTAATGAGTCCTAAAGTTTAGGAACAAATCACTCTATTGCCTTGCATACCTCAACCCATTTACAGTGTTTCTGCACAAAGTGTGCCTTGGTCCCACCCACACTATACATGTAAAAAGCACATGGCTTCTCTCAAATAATCTAATGTGGATGACCTTTGGCCCTCCAGATGTTACTGAACTACAACTACCAACATCCCTGCACATTGGCCTTGCTTCCTGGATCTGCAGGGAGTTGTAGTTCAGCAACATCTGGAGGGCCAGAGGTTCCCCATCTCTGTCTTATAGCCTCAGCTAAAGGTTCTAGTGAAAAAGCAAATAATGTTCTCAACAAGGGGCGACTTCTTCTGCTGGGCTGAAATGTTGCTAAGAATAGTTGGTTGGCCAGTGGATTTTTATAAATTACGTCGATCCATTTACCATTTTTCCCTCCAAACCCAAATCCTTTCACACATTCTTTCAAGAACAGTAGGCCTTTCAGCATCCAAAAACAAACGTAAGGCTGGAGATAAGCATTTTATTTATACTATTCCCGTGTCTTTGATATATTCATTGTTAACAATCTTCCTTTAATAAGCCCCATTTGATCTGCATGGACATATCTATTTATCCTATTCATAATATTGTTGTTAGTTTCTTATGACTGAAGTTTAACAGGTTTATAGGTCTGTATGGTGCAATGTCTTACAAATTTCCCCCTTTTTTACTGGTTAGTGTTATCATACCCAGTGACCCTTCCTGTGGTATATTGCCCATCCAATGCATTTCATTCAGAGTTTTAATGGGTGTTCTATAATATCAATAAATCTCCTATAATATTCTGCAATAAACCCATTTAGAGCCAAGTGTTTTCCTATTTTTAAGGTTTTTCTAAAAGCTAATCTTACTTCAGTGTCACCTGTATACTCACTGTCTTCCACACTTAAGCAAAGCAGCTTAATCTGTGACATAAAGTTCCTGACATCTTTCTCAGATCTGGTGTCTGTGAATTATACCAAGGTTTATAGTAATGAGTAAATTCTTCAATTATACCATCCCTCTGTAATTTTCTGCATCTCCATCTTTCTTCCTAAAAGTAGTTATCAAGGCACTCTCTCATTTCTCTTTATTTTTCTCAACTAGCAATTTATTGTTTTTATCCCCCTGCTCAAAATAAATCTGCTTCACATTTAGCATCCCTTAGAAGACTTTATGTGTATCCAAAAGTCTAAGTTTTTGCTTTGTTTCTTTTCACCTTATCCCTGTTTCTCTGGAGTGCTTTTTTTATGTCTGTCTTCCAGTTCCTCTAGTTCTTATCTTCCTTATCTTATCTCTTGGTTTATTCTGCCCAGAAATCTGCACTGGTTGCCAATTTGTTACAAGGCCAAGTTCAAGGTGTTGCTACTGGTATATAAAGCCCTTAACAGCTTGGGATCAGTTCACCTGCAGGACCGCCTTACCCCTTATGTGCCCACTCGAGCACTTGGATCTGTGGAACTGGCCTGGTTACAGGTGCCGCATAATACTCGTTCTGCACTTGTAAGATATTATTATTTTATGTGGCAGCACCTACCCTTTGGAACTCCCTGCCTACTGACACCAGGCAGGCACCTTCCCTGCATTTCTTTCAGCACCTGCTTAAAACTTTTTAGTCAAGCCTATCCAGACACATAGATGTTGATGTGTTTTAACCTTTTTAGTTTGTTGCTGTTTTAATTGTTTTTAAAATGTTGTTAGTTAATTGTTTTTAACCATTTTATTGATAATTTTAATGTGTTTTGCAACAACGTAGAGGGTTTTTTTTTACAATCAAGCAATATATAAATGTTGTTAAATAAAAATAATGAATAGTGATGAGAGATTGCAATATTTATACATTGTCCCTGTATTTAGGCTTTCCTGGAGTTCCAAGTGGTTGATTTTGATTTCCCTTGGGTCATTCAGCAGCATGCTCTAGAGACCATATGTATTTTGCAAGAGGGATTCAAGCACATACCAGGAAATCTAAGTTTGTGCAATTAAAATGGATTAAAGTGCTCTGTCACCCTAGTGCAGCCATTGCCATCGTTTTGTGTTCCCGATGGTTCGGACTACAACTTCTATCAGCCCTAGCCAGCATGGCCAATGATCAGGGATAATGGGATTTGTAGTCCACAGCATCTGGAGGGCACCAGGTTGATGAAGGCTGTGCTAGTGCAACAAATCCACTTTAAAAATGAAACAGACTTTTTGCAGTTAGCAAAGTGACAGGGAAATGCACTGGAAATTGTGGAATGAACAAATTATTAACAAGAAGACATATAAACACCCCACAAGCAAATCAGGATGAATGCAGGATGAATCTAAACTCTGCTTAAGTTTTGTGCAAGAAAATCAAGATGAATGATCAATAAATAGTTTGTTTGGAGGAGCCCTCAGTTGGAATGTCCACCTTTTTTATCTCTTTGTTAAGAATCTATAGGTTCCACCTTCCTCTCTTCCTTCAACTCTCTCCTAAAAGTCTACCTTTACTGTGAAGCATTCAACTTAGCCCCCACTGGCTTTTCCCTGCAGCCCAGATGTGGGGAATCTTTGGCCCTCCAGATGTTCCTGAACTCCAGCTCTTATTATCTCTGGCCATTAGGCATATGTGCTGGAGCTGATAGGAGAGTTGTAGTTCAGCAACATTTAGAGAACTAAAGGTTCCCTACCCTTGATGTAGCAGACTGACATGACCTGTGAGTGGGAGGATATATGAAGGCAGGAACTGATGATTCAGTGGTGCAGCAAGACTTTTAAAGTTTTGTCCCTAGCAAAGGTGAGTGGGTTACCATTTCAGCTCAGCATCAGGGAGGGAGTTGCCTGACATTTGGGCTCTGCTTTAGGTGACAAAATGTCTTGGGCTGGTACTGTACTCCTCAGTTGTCATCATTCCCAACCCGCAAAAAGACAAATACATGCAGTTGCTCACATAATCATCCTTTTTCTTCTCCCTTCCCTTTTCCTGCTTTCCATACTTTCAGAATTCAGATTGTATGTTCCTTGGGGGCAAGGACTTTTGGGGGGGCGTACTTTGTAAAGCATTATGTACATGGATTGCATCATATTACTGCTCCTACATGTTTTGGATTAGTGTGCACATTTGACTCCATGCGCTGAAGTGGCTCATTATTCCTGCCCTGAACTGCCTTCTTTTTATTTTTCTACAGCAGCAAAGAAGAAAGAGGTGAAGAAAAAAGAAGACCCAAAGGCACCAAAGAAAGAGGAGAAGAAAGGTGGGATCAGGAAGCCCATATTGGCCCACTCAGGCACACACTGGCTAGCAGAAAGTCATGCTCCCATTGCGTTTGTGGAGTGGAAGAATGAAGAGCCATTGGGGAAACACACATTGCTTTCTTGTTCCTTGGGCAGGAGGTTGCTGAAAATAGCTTCAGCAAGAGAGTCAGATATGTTTATATAAGTACCGGGCAAGAAGGAGGTGGGATGGTAGAAGTCTGCTGCTAGCCCTGAGGCAGAATCAGTAGAGGCCAGAAGCCAAAATGGTTCAGACCTCTCCAGGTTGCTTCTCAGACCTCTCTTTCCAACATCTTAGGACACATCCAGTTTGTTGCTATTTTCAGGCGGGATTCAATTACATACCAGCAAATTCAGTTTGCACAATTATAGCTGATGGGGAGGTGTCTTGCGCAACAAACCTGCTTCCACAAAAGAGCAGTAGTTTTGCGGTAAGGAAAGTGATGAGGAAATGCACTGGAAAGTGTAGGAGAACACTTGTTTTGATGTAATGTCATCTAACCTCCCTACAAATAAATCTGAAATGAGAAGAAGGGAATGGGGAGTGCATGAGCCTACAGCTTGTGGACATAATGATACACCATTGCTGATAATTACTTCTGAACTGGGTCAGTGAAACACAGCTGAAGTCCCTACCCATACTTTGCATTCACCACAGAAAGTCATTCTGAGTCAACTATAGCAGTGTGTTTTCCTGGTGAGAGGTTTCTAATTAACCTTCCTCTTTCAACAAGCCTTTTAAGTAGAGACCTTATCCCAGTCTGCGTCTGTGTTGGAATTTAAAAAAAAAAGATGTTTTCTTTTAACATATTTCAAAGTCTGTTTTTATAATATTTTAGAATGTTTTTTGTGTTTTTGTTTGCTGCCCTGGGCTCCTGCTGGGAGAAAGGGTGAGATATTTATTTATTATTATTTAATTTGTATCCCACCCTTCCTCCCAGCAGGAGCCCAGGGCGGCAAACAAAGCACTAAAAACACTTTAAAACATCATAAAAACAGATCTTAAAATACATTAAAACAACACAGGGTTAAAAACGTTTTAAAAAACGACTTTAAAAAAGGGTTAAAAACATTATTAAAAAACATATTAAGCAATTCTAACACAGACGCAGACTGGGATAGGTCTCAACCTAAAAGGCTTGTTGAAAGAGGAAAGTCTTCAAAAGGCGCCGAAAAGATAGCAGAGATGGTGCCTGCCTAATATTCAAAGGGAGGGAATTCCACAGGGCAGGTGCTGCCACACTAAAGGTCCATTTCTTATATTGTACAGAACGAACCTCCTGATAAGATGGTATCTGCAGGAGGGCCTCACCTGCAGAGTGCAGTGATCGACTGGGTATATAAGGGGTAAGACGGTCTTTCAGGTATCCTGGTCCCGAGCTGTATAGGGCTTTGTATGCCAAAACTAGAACCTTGAACTTGGCCCGGTAGCAAATGGGCAACCATTTAAATATTCATAAGGAATATCCTGGAACAGAATAGGAATAAGGGCGAAATGCAAACTCCTAAACCTAGGAATATTCACCAAACGTACCCATTTTGGACAGGCTGTGCTACAATGAGAAGTTACGCTCGGAGTTATGGGGAAAGTAGAATGCTACCATGGTTAGGGTCAAGGGTCTAACTCTTTTTTTCCTTTTCTGTACCCTTCAGCAGAGGCTCAGGCTGAGCAGGCACCATCAGGTGAGGCCCAGATATTTCATCCTAGAAAAAAATGCCCTTCATGATTAACAACTGAGGGAAGGAGGGCTTGTACGTTGCAAGGGCCGCTTGGGTAAATGTGCAGTTAGGCTCCATGAACTCGGCATCCAGGGATATACCACTCCTGGTACGTAGCAGCTGTCAGACCCTGCTCTGTTTCATCAAGACGTTTTCCCATATCTACTGCTAGCATTTTTACAGAGCCTTGAATAAAAGGAAGCTTCTTCCCTGGGGTACGTCCCTACCCTTCAGTGAAACTCCTTCCCAGTACCCACTGCTGCCTCCTCCTGCTGCCACCACCTTTTGGGGCCTCGCCCAGCAGGTGAAAATATACCCACACCCTTCAACAATCTGGGGCTCTCCTTATAGCAGTGGGGAACATGGGAGGCAGAAACGTAGGAAGCTGCCTTATACCATCTAGCTCAGTATTTTCTACACTGACTGGCAGAAGCTCTCCAGGGTTTCAGGCAAGAGCCATTCCCAGCCCTACCTGGAGATGCCAGGGATAGATGGATCTTCTGCATGCAAAGCAGATGCTCATCCGCTGAGCTACGGCCCTTCCCAATGGTAGAGAAATCACTGATCAAATAAGCATTTGTTTTCTGGTTCATAAACATAGGAATATAGAGGGCTGCCTTACACTGAGTCAGACCATTGGGCCACCTGTCTCAGTATTGTCTACACTGACTGGCAGCAGCAGTCCAGGGTTTCAGGCAGGGAACATTCCCAGCTCTATCTGGAGATGCTGGGGATTGAACCTGAGACCTGCTGCATGTGATGCACATGCTCAACCACTGAGCTGTGGCTTTTCCCCACATTGCCCTCTCAAGTTCCATGTGAGTTGTGCTATCAGTGGGTGGGCCCCATGGACTGCAGCCCACCTGTCCTCCTTGGAACATGGGAAGCTGCCTTATAATGAATCTAACCTTTGGCCCTTCTACCTCAGTATTGTCTACAATGACTGGTAGTGGATCTCCGGGACGTCAGATGGGGTTCTCTCTCAGGCCTACCTGGAGACGTTGGGGATTGGACCAGGAACCTTCTGCATACAAAGCAGATGCTCTGCCACTGAGCTATGGTCCTTCCTCCTCAGGACCCTAGTGCAGATGTACCCACGATCCCCTGCTCTATGGACCCCGCCATTGCCCATTTGCCCCAGCACAGCTTTTGCTTCCAGCTCACCAATAAGACACGGCCCATTCTTCACCTCCTTTGGATGGAAGGGTGGGATAGAAATGTAATGAATAAATAAATAGATTCTTCCCTTCTGTGTTTTTCAGATGGAAATAAAGGGGAGCCCTCCTCTCAGTCAGATGGACTCTTCATCAAGAAACCAGAAAATTTGTTAACAGAGTGTGGTAAGTAGTGGAGCTGAGTGGCAGCAGAGAGCCAGCCCGAACATTAGGCAGAGTGAGGAGGCTGCCTGAGATGGCTGGTTTGGGGTGTCATGAAAGGGCACCAAATTGGTGGTTCAGGTGAGGAGGCTGTCTCAAGGTGGTTTATGTGGAATCCCCAGAAATTCTCTCATCCAGCCACTGACTAGACCCAGACCTCCCTAGCTCCAGTAAGGTGGCTGCAGCTAGTGCTAAGTTTCAAATTGTGACTCTGCTTTAGAGGTGAATCAGGCAGGCTAGCTAATAAACAGCAGAGCTTGGAAAAGTCACTTTTTTGAACTACAACTCCCATCAGCCCCAGCCAGCATGGCTGGGGCTGATGGGAGTTGTAGTCCAAAAAAGTAACTTTTCCGAGCTCTTACAGACATGGATGGATGAATGGTTGACCCGAATCAAGGGATGTACATGCATCTGTGAACCAGGGCCCCTTCAGATTGGTGTTCTATTGCGGTGTATTCTGTAACATTTTCTTAACACAATAATAGTGCATTAGTGGTGGGTTTATTCTGCTTTAATTTGTTCTGCGATGCTCCCCAATGCTACCACATTATTGCTGTCCAGAGGGGTTATAGTGCAACAGAAGCAGGACAAAAATAAACCAGAACATTTGTGGTATAAGTAGGTATGGGATTTCAGGAGGGAGTTATGGGATATGCAGTGACTGGAAGTGAAACGGTGACCACCCCAAATCATTTGCAGGCACAAGCAACGTTGAAAGTTGGATTGCATGTAACCTCTGCGATAGCATCATGAGCACAAATCGTCATATATGTGCAATGAAAAGGATAAAAAGGTCAAAGGAATGGAGATGCTTATCAGTGGATGGTAGTTGCACTGTGAGGTTTTGGAACCAGTGGATGGTAGCTATACTGAGCTAGTTAATTTAGAGGAAAATGGCATGATCTTAGAAAGCTCCCTTATACTGTGTCAGACCATTGGTCCATCTAGTTCGTTACTGTCAACACTGGCAGTGGCTCTTCAGGATTTCAGACAGGGATGTTTCCTGAAAATTCCAAAGACCATAGCTGGGGCCTTCTGCATGCAGAGCAAATGCTGCACCACCGAACTATAACCCTGCCCATCTTGTGAGTCTGTGTAGAAACTTTCTGTGTTGCACCTTCGGCTGGAGTTGGAGCAGCTCCGCTGCAAAAGTGTCTTTCTTGTCCCATCTCGCCCTGTGGGATGATGAGGTATGTGTCTGAGAGGAGAAGTGGATGCCACTGACTTCCATGTATCTGTTTTTCAGGGAAGGATGTGGCTATCAGCATGGAGCTGGACGGGGCTCAGCTCCCTTGCAAGCCCACAGTCAAATGGTTCAAAGGGAAATGGCTGGAGCTGGGTATTAAGAGCGGGCTGCGGTTCCAGTTCAATGACAGCTTTGACAAGGAGAAAAATGTGAGTCCTAGTAGAAAGAGAAGCTAAGGATTGGGCTAAGGGCATCAGCTCTCTAATAATTAGTTGCCCTCTTAAACTCATTTTAGACTGTTGCGATTTTATTTATAAATAATTATAAATTAATATATAAATCCCCTTGTGCATGCATCTCAAGATGATTATGGCTTTCTTCTAAAGGATTCTGGGAATTACAGTTTGCAAAAGCAACTGATAATTATTATGAGATCTTTAGTCACCTCCCCCAAACCACAATCCCCAAGTTAAGCGAGTTTCCGTTGGTAAGCATGCCCTTTGGATGATGGTGTTTCTCTGGTATAACAAGGTAAAAGATAATGTAGATCCATTTACATTACTTGGGATACTTACATGCTCTGTCTGATTACAATATGGAATTTTGCCGTGTGCTTTAGATCCCCCCGCAACTTCTCTGTTTATTTATAGTCAGTATAATATACAAGAAAAAACAGAATAATAATAAAATTGAATAATAATAAAAAAGGAATGATGGTGTTTGTCAGGGCCAATAATGGCCAAAAACTGACTATGATTTGACTTTCTGTTTATTTTGTTGTGTTTTGAGAGCTACTCTTATCTAGTAGACTTTTCAAATGTTCAAATATTCAACACAATAAATTAAGTGTTGGTACTCACTTGGCACTGGGACCCAGAGGACTTTTCTCAAAATATCCCTCCTGTTCCCGTGAAACTGCGTGTTTCTTGCTGAAATTGGAATATTTTGTCACTGGAAGTAGGTGAACCCTGTCTCCCACCCAGCCAACACAACCGTTGCTCTTACAAATGCTCTGTGAAATGTGGATGTGTAAGTGTCACAGGAACCTACTGAACAGTGCCTGTGACGTCACGAGCAACACACCTCTCCAGGCTCATGTGATTTTGAGAGTGTTTCAAATATTTATTTTACTTTAAAGAGCGTTCTAGGCTATGAACTTGCCCTGCCAGATCACTCAAGTGCTCAAATAGCCACATTAAACATTTTTGTTTAAAAAGATGAACCCTATATATAAAACACTTATTTGCCTTTCAAATAAATGTTTTAGCTCTGTGCAGCTCTGCATTCCACCTCTTCAGTACTGTAGCGCACCTGGGGTGGCCAGGTGTGAAAGAACACTCCTGCACCTTGAACAGATGTGTGTAGAAGGGAGGAGGGTGGGATATAAATATAATAAAGAAATAACAACAATAATAGAAGAGGGATTTCAGCAGGTGTAGCTTGCACAACATCAGGTTGTGTTCTGAAGTCCCATTAATTTCAGTGGGATTTAGGCATGCCTGACTTTGTCTGGATCATGCCTGTTGCATGCTAAATGCTATGACGGAAATGATTGCTACTAATGAATCTTAATCCTTCTGCTTATTCTTTGCTTACTCCTCCAGGTTTACACCTGTGAGCTAAAAATTGGCAAAGTGGTAATAGGAGACCGGGGGGACTATCGCTGTGAGGTGACGGCCAAGGACAAGTTTGACAGCTGCGCCTTCAACATTGATATGGAAGGTATCACCAGGATCCCTGACTCAGAACCCTAAGTGACCTGATCCCTTGCACTGTCCTTTGGAGACAACATTCCCCATTGTGGTCTTTTATAGTTGACCGAGGGCTGCCTTCTGTATGCGTGCCCTTCACACGTAAAATCCAAACCGTGAGAACACATTAAATGGCATTCTTGGTGTCTGTTTTCCACCTCTGGAGCTCCTTTCCTCTGGATATTTATTCCTTTGCTTGCATATTTGGAAACCTAGTCTGCCCCACTGTCCCAAGGGCTTGTGGCAGGTAGCAGAGGTTTCCTTGTCCCCCAAGTGCTTGCAGGCTTAGAAAGAAAACACACACACACAAAGAACTAGAAATACAGGGTTATCGTCAACAAACCTTTACTCAGAGTAGACCTATTGAAATTAATGAATTTAAGTTAGTCACGGCTGTTAATTTCAGTGGGGTCTGCTCTGAGTAAAAGTTTGTTGAAATCAGCCTGTTGATTTTTCAAAATCTGTATTTCATGTAGAAATATAATCTGCCAAGGCCTGAGGTTGGCTTTCAGAGATGATGCCTGAGTTTTTAAATATGTGCATAACTCTATAGTGGCATAGGTTTACTATACTGACATATTTACCTGTATATTTTTACTGTCCTACTCCTGGTGAGTAACAAAAGTGGAATAAATTGTGTAAAATGGTGGAATGACTGATGACATCAAAGAGGCTTGTGGCCCCTTTAACAACTGATTAATGCTTATGTTCACCACACCAGTTGAGTAATTCCTCTCAAACAATCTCTAGATTTCCACACAGCACAACAATACCAATGAAGGAGCTTTGGGAAGCTTTGTGGTTTCTTCCTTGCATTTGCTACGGGATTAATCCAGCCTTTTCCAAACTGGTGCCCTCCAGATCAGTACTGGCTGGGGCTGATGGGAGCTGCATCCAAAACATCTGGAGGGCGCCAGGTTGGAAAAGGCCGGATTAAGCCGAGACACCCCTTCTAAGATAGACAAGGTTTAAGATTTCAGTTTTACATATTTGCTTTCTTCTCTTTCAGCACCAAGGACAGAGGACAGTGGAAACGTGCTGCAAGCTTTCAAACGGACGTAAGGCCCATGGCTTGAGCATGAACTCTTCATTGAGTTGGTGGGAGGCTTGAAGTGCCTCTAGGCCACAACCTCAGACAGCTTGGCTCCTTTGCTCTCTGCAAACAGCATCCACTGGCAGGCTGAGCCAGTTCAGCAGGTGCTGCTGTGTGGTGACATCTTCTCTCTCTCTTCTCCTTGCAGAGGTGAAGGTGGCAGAGACGCTTCTGCTGGGGAGCTGGACTTCAGTGGGTTGCTAAAGAAGAGGTAGGTGAAGGCTGGAGAATAAGAACATAAGTAGAGCCCTGCTGGATGAGGCCAAAGGCCAATGTAGGCCAGCATCCTGTTCTTCCACTGTGCAACCAGATGCCTATGGGAAGCCCACGAGCAGGATCCAGGTGCAACAGCACTCTCCCCACTTGAGATTCCCAGCAATTGGTACTCGGAGGGTTACTACCTCTGACAGAGGGGGTAGAACAGGGCCATTGAGGCTAGTAGACACTGACAGCCTTGATGAATTTGTCTAATCCTCTTTTAAAGCCATCCAGGTTGGTGGCCCTCACAGAATGGGATGCATTAAGAGGTGAAGGCAGGTGGGGAAATAGCCGTTCTCTCCCCAGCTGAGAGCATAACACAGGGGAGAGTGAAACAATTGAGCAAAGGTTGAAGAAAAGACTTAAGGAATGTTTGGTTAAATGAAACAACGCTACTCAGAGTAGTTTGTTCTTCGGAGAATATGGAATGATTACATTTCATGTGCCAGATGTTAGCAAAACTTTGTTCAAGAACCTCTCCCTCCTGGAAACCCACTCAGATGTAGACCCAAGTCTGGAAACTGGAGAATCCACTAGGCTAGGGCTGTGATTGAAAAGGTCAAGCATAAGCTGAGAGGTACTAGAGCACTTAATGACAAAGGACAGGAGTCTAGATACAAAGGGACAGGAGACATATAAGGGATTTCAGTCTAAACGAGTTTGGATGTTGAAGCACATGGACAGTCCTGATTTGCTTGCACTAGACTGCTGGCATTGAAGAAAGCTAGCTTGGAAGCCAATCAGAGGCTGAGGACAGCAACTTCGAACATTAGGGAGATTCTCCTGCTTACCCTGGCCCCCTAATCCTCTGCTCTGTGTAGCCCCCACAAAAGCTCTGTGTGGAAGAGATGTCCATAATTACTAGGGGGATCATTTCTCTGATCAGAAATGGAAACTTTAGCAGGTCTACATTGTGCTTCTTCCACCTTTTCATCTTGTCCCTTGCAATTTGTCTGAGGTTCCTGTACGTTTGTTCCATCTTCCTTTTGATCTGGCTTTTGGCATCTCCGTGGGCTATGATAGCTAGAGAGACCGGGTTGGACTCAGTATAATTTCCTATGAGAGATGCCTGGGAATGGGGTTGAGAAATACATGATTATGGGTGCAATGTCGTCTCTTATCCATGTTGGCCATTATGAGTAGGGAAGTGGGGAGCAGAGGAGTGATGGTCATACTGGAAGCCCAAGCTTGAAAGGTCCTTCCTCCTCCTTCATGCAGAGAGGGGCAGCATGAAGAGGAGAAGAAGAAGAAGAAAAAGGACGATGACGATGACATGGGGATCCCGCCAGAGATCTGGGAACTGCTGAAGGGCGTGACCAAGAAAAGCGAGTATGAGCGCATTGCCTTTCAGTATGGTATCACTGACCTGCGTGGCATGCTGAAGAGGCTCAAGAAAGCCAAGGTGGAGGTCAAGAAGAGCGCAGGTCAGCCTGGATGCCTGGATCCTCTGCATTAGGAACCAGGAGCCATGTCTCCTGAGGTCACTGATTGGGAGCGGGGTCTCTTAGGCATGGACGGGTGGGCCTGCATCTTCACCCTGTATTTCCTGGAAGAGATTTAGGGAGGAGGCTTACATTTACATGGCGTACCTGTGATACTGTTGCTCCAGCTGACATGGGAGGAATTGGGAGCATGACAAATGGTTTCTGTGTAAATGGAAGTGGCTTGGTGGGGAGAACGTAAGGATATAAGAAGGGCTCTGCTGGATCAGACCAAAGGCCCATCTATGGTGGTGATTACATTTATATCCTACCCTTCCAAAGGGAGCCCAGGGCAGCAAACAAACAAAAAAGCACCAAAAACATCTCAAAAACAAAACATCTTAAAAATGATCTAGTCCAGCATTCTGTTCTTACCGTGGCCAGCCCAGTGACAGTGGGAAGCCTGCAAACAGGACATGAGCACAACAGCAGCTGGTATCCAGAGGCATACTGCCTCCAACAGCAGTGGTAATACACAGCCATGTGGTGCAAAGCAGCCCTGCACTGACACTGCAGGTGGATGTGTGATATGTTCAGACATAGAGAATTAATTACACTGTCCCTTTACGTACAGCTCAGCCTCCCAGCCCCTTCCTCTCTTTCCTTGGACTAGGAGAAACCAAGCTTCATATTTATAGCAAAGGTACAGCTCCCAGAATGAGGGGGTCCTCAGCAAAATGCCATCCAATGGGCACCCTTCTGTGATGGTAATTCAGCCTGGGGTTTGTGGGGACCCTGGTAGACTTGCTTTGGTGGTTGAATGGCTTACAACTGCCCATCTCTGTTGCCAACCATGTCCTGGCATTCTGGGACCACCCAGTGCAGACCACCATTTTTTGTGATAGTGGCCATTCCTCTTCTCCCCATGTCACTCACCTGAATAACTCAGCTTCTGGGCCATTGTCAGAAGGCGGGCTGCCAGTAGGAACATTTTTGTGTTTTTGTTTTTAAAAAGCTTCTGGGCAGGGATCAGTGGTGGGCCCTGTCAGGGCAATTTATTTATTTTATTTATTTATTCAGCTTATATCCCGCCCGACTAGCAAATAGCTCTCTGGGCGGCAAACATAGCAACATATACAATAATAAATTACAAAGTTAGTATAACAAATATAAAAATACACCATCTAAAATAGAAATTACAGCATTTACATAAATAACTTAAATTAAAATGCCTCAGAGAAGAGAAAGGTTTTAACCTGGCGCCGAAAGGATAATAGTGTCGGCGCCAGGCGTACCTCCTCGGGGAGACTATTCCATAATTCGGGGGCCACCACTGAGAAGGCCCTAGATCTTGTTACTACCCTCCGGGCCTCCCTATGGGTCGGGACCTGGAGGAGGGCCTTCGTAGTAGACCGTAGTGTACGAGCCGGTTTGTAACGGGAGAGGCGTTCCTGCAGGTATCGTGGTCCCACGCCGTATAAGGCTTTATAGGTTAAAACCAACACTTTGAATCTGGCCCGGTAGCATATTGGAAGCCAGTGCAAGCGAGCCAGCACAGGTGTTATATGCTCAGACCACTTAGTTCTTGTTAGCAGTCTGGCCGCCGTATTTTGCACTAGCTGTAGCTTCCAAACCGTCTTCAAAGGTAGCCCTACGTAGAGCGCATTGCAGTAGTCCAAACGTGAGGTTACCAGAGCATGAACCACTGATGTAAGGTCCTCCTTACTCAGATAGGGACGTAGCTGGGCTACCAACTGAAGTTGCCCAAGGAGCCTGCCTGCCTGCTGATGCTGAACTTGTTTATAGCCCTGCTAGGGAGCTGTCTGCAACCCAGATTAATTAACTTGTTGTGTTACCAGCATCTGTTTAGAGCCTGAATCGGTGGTTAAGATTCAGTGGACAAGTTTTGTGGCATGATACAGATGGAGCAAGTCCAATGGACATTGGATCTATGAAACTTTACAAATGGGATGTAACTTAGCTTGGACCCAGGATGTCCAAATCCTCTGAGTGGAGTATGAGAGGCTCTAGGGAGCATGAAGTGGTTTTTTCTACCCTAGACCTTGGGTACTTTCCTTCAGACCATCCTGAGTCCCCCAACAGCCCTCTGTGCACAACCCACACTGATTCCCCATCAGACGTCATGACAGACACAGGCTGTGTATTTAGGAAGGTGTCCTACGCAAAGATGCCCCTTCTCTGTTTATTTACACTTCTATGTATGTTACATTTACATCTGTCCTTTCCTGCACAGAGCTAAAGGTGGCATACCTAGTTCTCCCCATTTTCGTCCCCTCAACAATCCTGTGAGGTAGATCAGGCTCAGAGATGGTGACTGGCCCAGAGTCACCCAGGGAGTTTCCTGGCTGAGAGGGGATTTGAACCCAGATCTCAGGTGTTATTTCCTTCCAGCAGTTCTCATTTTATTTTATTACTATATTTCTATCCCACCTTTCCTCCAAGGAGATCTAGGTAATGGAAGCCCACACAGACACACATGCTAGCTGCCGTGGTCCATGCTTCAGAATTCCTGCTGAGATGAGAGCAAGAATCAGTGGCTCAGGATAGGAAGGGGATTGTGAATGGTGCAGGAGCCACATGAATGCAGCAAGGAAGAGCCAGTGTAGTGTAATGGTTAGAGTGTTGGACTACGACCTGGGAGACCAGGGTTCAAATCTCCACTCAGCCATGAAGCTCACTGGGTGACCTTGGACCAGTCACTGTCTCTGAACCTAACCTACCTCACAGGGTTGTTTTGAGAGGATAAAATAGAGAGGGGGAGAACCATGAACACCACTTTGAGCTCTTTGGAGGAAAGGTGAGAATAAATAATAAATAATAAAACAATAATAAAGTAGGAATTGGGTTGGTGCAGAGTGCCGAAGGAGTCTCAGTTCTCCACTACCCATCTCTTTGCAGCTTTTATTAAAAAACTGGATCCTGCCTACCAAGTTGACAAAGGCCACAAGATCAAGATGTGGGTGGAGGTGAGCGACCCAGACTTGCCTATCAAATGGCTGAAAAATGGGCAAGTGATCAAGCCAAGCGGAAAGTGAGTCTGAGTGGGGCGGGAGAGCCAAGGCTGCTTGGCATCCTCCGAGGGCAGAATTGGGTTTGGGTGGGTAGGTGGGAACTGGGAAAACAGCTGGGGTGTCAGAGCTTCTGGATTAGTCTTCCTGGCTCAACCACACGCGGCTTTTCCTCCTTGCGGGCAGATACATCTTTGAGAATGTGGGCAAGAAACGCATCTTGACCATCACCAAGACCACGCTGGCCGACGACGCAGCCTATGAGTGCTGTGCTAGGGATGAGAAATGCTTCACGGAGGTCTTTGTTAAAGGTGAGGGTGATTGAAGGGGTGTGTGTGTGGACAACAATGGCTGGGCTTAAAGGCAGGATTAGCAAGAAGTAATGGTGGCTGGGGGCAGGGAGGGAGGAATGGTTGGAGAGCTATGTTGGGCGCTTACAGCACTGGTCTCCAAGTTGTGTCCCTGACGTGCTGTCTGTTTGTCCCTAGATCCACCTGTCCTGATTGTGAATGGCCTGGATGATCAGCAAGTGGTGGTGGGAGACAAGGTGGAGATGGCAGTAGAAGTGTCTGAGGAAGGAGCCCAGGTGATGTGGTAAGTTCCCTGTCCATCCTTCCCCACATTTCCTTTGCAGACAATTGTCATCCGAATAATTCTCCCCCTCTTATATAGAGCTACCTCTTGAACTTTCTAATATGTACGCTGCTTCCAGACGATCCCAAGGTCAATCCATGACATCTCCAGTTAAAACAATCAGGCAGCAGGGATGTGAAAGAGTTCTTCTTGGTTAGCTCAGTTCACGACAGACAAGATCAGACTAGATGCTTATACTGGTGTAAAGCAATTTCATACATTAGTATTGATTTATCTTTTACACACAAAATTTATTAAAGATGCATACTGGGCTAGGTTTAAGGTGCTGGTTTTGATGCATAAAGCCCTATACAATGTGGGACCAGGATACCTGAAAAATCATCTGACCCATTATATACCCAGTTGATCACTGCACTCTGCAGGTGAAGGCCTTCTGCAGACACCATCTTATCGGGAGGCCTGTTCCATACAATAGGCATCATGCCTTTAGTGTTGTTCTGGCATCTACTCTTTGGAATTCCCTCCTGTTAAATATTAGACAGGTGCTGTCTTTGTTGTCTTTTCAGCGCCTGCTGAAGACCTTCCTCTTCCAACAAGTCTCTTGAGATCTTTCCCAGTCTGCATTTGTACTGGCATTGTTTTCAAGATGTTTTAATTTTTTTTAAATTGTTTTATTGTTTGCTGTTTGCCACCCTGGGCTCCTTTTGGGAGGAAAGGCAGGATATAAATAAATAAAATGCGTGTGCCTCTCTACAAGGGCAGTGCATATGGATGCTCTTCTCTGTTGTGGGGCAAGCTTCCCCCTGCCTTTGCTTCTCTACCAACTCACAAACCTGGCCCTGAATTCAATGTAGATTCAGGCAGGCTTCATTCATCCTCCTCTTCCACCACTGCCACTGCTGCCACCATCCTTCCAGGCACATGGCTAGACAAGTGTTTATTAGGGATGAGGGAGAAATTAGGTTTGGTTAATATTTTCATGCAAATCCGTCTAATTTGCAGCTCCCGAAACAATATCTGAAATGAAATGCAGCTGTCCTTTGAGATTTGCACTTCTTTGACTTTTGGGACGAAGTTCTCCAACCAAAAAAATGGGGTGCAAAAATGTGTATGCTAGGGGAAAGTGTGCGTAAAATTACATATATTAATGAAAGCAACATATAAAAATGCACTATATTTTAGGAACGATGCTTGCAAAAATGTGTCAGAGGAAATGCACACTAAAATGCTTATGAATTTTCGTGAGGTCCTTTGAAACATATATATTTGCAATCTGATGTGGAACTGTGGTGAATTGAATTTATGGTGACTGGAATAAAGAGAAACTGAAAGAAAGCAAAACTGACAGAATCGCCCATCCTCTTTATTTGACTTTAAAAAAAAGTCTTCCTGGCTTTCTTCACTATCCATCTCGATCTCCTCTTCCTCTGTTCCCCTCCAGGACGAAGGATGGTGTGGAGCTGACCCGTGAAGAGACTTTCAAGTACCGCTTCAAGAAGGATGGCAAAAAGCACATTCTCATAATCAACGAGGCCACCAAGGAGGATGCTGGACGCTACCAGATCATGACCAATGGGGGCCAATCAGAGGCAGATCTTGTGGTTGAAGGTCTGTGAGGACTAGTGGGTAGAAAAGGCTCCAAAAGGGATCTGGAGATGTTGTTTTTCTAGATAGGATCCTATGTGATCTATCCTCTACATCTTTCTCTCTCGACACCCAGACAAACAGCTCGAGGTGCTTCAGGACATTGCTGACCTTACTGTCAAAGCAGCTGAGCAGGCCGAATTCAAGTGCGAAGTGTCAGATGAGAAGGTGACTGGCAAATGGTACAAGAATGGAGTCGAGGTCCGACCCAGCAAACGCATCACGATTTCTCACAAGGGCAGGTGAGCATAAAGGGAAAAGGTGGTGCTGGTTGAGGGCCAATTGTGTATATGAGGGATTTGTGGATTCTCTGGCTCTTTTTGCACCTGCTGTTTTACTTTTGTAACTACTGCTGAAGATGTTGTGGGCAGAGTGAAATCCAGCTTCAAATCCTTGCTCAGGTATGGCTCTCATTAGAAGGCCTTGGGCAAGCAGTCATCTTTCAGTCCAGTGTACTTCAGTAGATTGTTGTTAACACTGTTCTGATCTCCTGAGAGGAAGGGAAGAATAAAACTGTAATAAATACAGGGGGCAGTGCCAGATTTGGTGGGACCTTCAGTACCACCCCCCGGGGGGGAATCCCCAGCGTGATGGGTCCCCTCTTTCCCTTACCTTCACAGGGGCAGGTAAGTGCAGCAGCAGCTGTGCCTCATGCCCACCATTTTAATTCCCTCACAATGGCTCTGGGGCCTCAGGGTAGTGTTGCTTTAGAGCAGTGCTATGTTGGGGCCCAGAAGGTATTGTGGGAGAATTAAAATGGTGGGTATCAGCCATAGCTACCCAGACTCCAGCACTGGGCAAAACCAGTGGCCACTCAGTATTGAGAGGACCACCAGGCTTGGGTGGTTGTACCCAGCGTTTTGAGTTGGCAGCAGGTCAGTGGTTGGCCCTCCTGAAGACTTAGGCCATCAGCAACTACCCAACAGTGCCTTTCTCAGGTAGCAGGCCTGAATATCATATCTGTGTTATTATTTCTTTACCTAAACTCCCAATGATACTTTCATGCTTAATGGAATTCTGGTGTTCAGATGGTGGTTTCCTCTTGTTTTGTCAAAGGAAAGCCTTGGGCTTTTGCTAAAAGAAAGGCTAAAAGAATTCTTAGTGAGGCCCAACTTTAATTTAGAGAAAGGTATGTCGAGTGTTCAAATTATGTGGGGAAAGGTGGAGGACCCTTAACAAAATCCACAAGCCCCAGTCTCTGCCTCCCTATAAATAATAATCCCATAGCCTTCCTGCCGCCCTGGGCTCTTTCTGGGAGGATAGGTGGGATATACTGTAAATTTAATAAATAAATAAAAATAAATAAATAATAGTTACTAAAGGTGTCCACCCTCTTTTGGCACCCTTGTCATTTGAACACTGGGTATGTCATTACAGGGCATTTCTCAGAGATTGGGGCAGGAAGTACGGTGGGGATCTCCCTTCCTCTACCTGCTTTGCCCCTAATACTGCTCTCATTCTGCAGGTTCCACAAGCTGCTTATCGATAATGTGAGACCAGAGGATGAGGGAGACTACACCTTTGTCCCTGATGGATATGCTCTTTCACTGTCTGCCAAGCTCAACTTCCTGGGTCAGTGCATGGAGGGACTTTGGCAAGAGGCCTTGATTTCTGCACTGAGCAGAAGCACACTTGGATTTTGCTGACGATCATAACTG
Source organism: Rhineura floridana (assembly GCF_030035675.1). Lineage (NCBI taxonomy): Eukaryota > Metazoa > Chordata > Lepidosauria > Squamata > Rhineuridae > Rhineura > Rhineura floridana. The sequence goes on along the minus strand of NC_084490.1, from coordinate 39,123,303 downwards.
AAGCACACATTTGCTCAGTACTGCTGTCTGAATCATGAACACTGGGCTTCTCCCAGCCCCAATCTAGAAACAGATGGGAGGAGAGTTGAAAGGTTACATTTCTCCCCTGATTCCCTCCATTGGTTTCTTGGACATGCCTACCCTACAGGGGGGGTGTCCATTTTGGTGTGTGTGTGTGTGCGTGCATGCATGCGAATATATGCACCCTATACCAAGAAACAGCACAGAGATACAAAAGGAATGTCCTTAACTAAAGCACCAAATAACAAGTCATATGCACACCATACATTTAAAGCACATTTTATAGTACTTTACTAGTCATGGCTTTTCCCACTGAGTCCTGGGGACTCTCGTTTGCTAAGGATGCTGGGAATTGTAGCCCTGTGAGGATACTGTGGGGGGGAAGCCATGCACTTTGAATGTGTGATGTGGAAGTGACCATTACATACAAGTTAAGGAAATAATTTGCAAACTTATATTTAATATAAACGAATAATACACACTGAACCAAAATGCCTAATCATGATCCACATGGCTGTTTCCTTAACTTGTACGTATGTTGCTCTTACAGGGCCGGCATCAAGGTTCGGCATGGTTGGGCATCTGCCAAAGGCCCAAATCTTAAACGGGGGTCCACGGGCAAGGGCCCGTTGGACTTGCTCATCCTTTTCATCATTGTGAATTTACTCAACTCTCACTCTGGCCCATGGTGCTGGTGAGAGGGAGGAGCAGTAGATGCCACAGCTTGCTTGCTCACTGGCTTACTGTCTGTCAAGGAACCAGGTGGTAGCAATAATGTAGAAAAGGAGGAGCACTGGATAGTGATAAGGAGGGAGAGTCAATGAAGGAGGGGGGCCTCATGGAGTATGTCTTGCCAAGGGAGCCTCCAAACCTGGAGCTGACGCTGCATATATCCTATAACCAGTGGGTCTAGGACAGTTTTAGGAAGCCTTTTGACCTTCTGCATATTGTTGGGCTCATATCCCTGGTCATTGGCTATGTTGGCTGGGGCTGATGTGAGTTGGAGACCAACAACAACTGGAGGGCCACAGGTTCCTTACCTAAAGTTATGAGAAATTTTCTGGTGTTCTCATTTCCCATGGAAACACTGTTAGTGGGGAAGGTTATTGCACCATAATTATATAGTTATATAATTATATAGTGATGTAGAAGAGAGGAAGCAGGTATTGTAACAGACAATACTGGCCATAGATGCTTATTGCTGTTTCCCCCTCCCCTCTTTCTCCCATATGTTTTCTTTCCCTTCCAGAAATCAAGATTGAATATGTCCCCAAGCAAGGTGAGTCTTGGGTGGATTCTACCATCCTTTCCTGAGTGGGTGGTAATGGTGGGTAGGAGGGGAGTCTGAGATCTCTGTCAACATCTTTTAGGAAAGTGAGATTCAGTGTCACTGAGCTATCTGGGGGATGCCCCATAGCTCAGTGGCAAAGCATCTGCTTTGCATGCAGGAGGTCCCAGGTTCAGTCCCAGCTAGGAGAGACTCCTGCCTGAAACCCTGGAGAGCTGCTGCCAGTCAGTGTAGACAATACTGAGCTAAATGGACCGATGGTCTGACTCAGGGTAAGGCAGTTTCCTATATTCCCTGTGTTCCCTATCCCCTTCATTTGCTGAATGCTATTTCGATGTTACTCTCCGTACTAGGAGCACTGCCAAAGATCACAGTGCCAGAGTTGTCAGAGGTGGACTGGCTTTGCTGAACCTGGAGGAGCTACCAGGCCTAGATCCTGTCTGAGCCCATGGGACTCAGTGAATGGCCACGGACAACCCGTTGCTAACCTCCAGCTCCCTATCTGTAAAATGGGGAAAATATTGTCTGCCTCATGGAATAAATGAGCAAGTGCACCTTGTGCTTTGATGGTGCTAATGAGATAAAATGCAAAGTTACTAGACATCTCCAGCTGAGACAGGTCCACTGCTGTAGACATCTCCACTTGAGGTGTGTCACTGTGGGGGAGGCTTGGACAGAAAGTTATCTGTTATTTATATATTTAAAATCATCCCTAGACTACTTTTCATTAAAAAAAAAACACCCAAAGCAATGTACCACAATAAAACATTGCAACAAATCAGCATGCACATCCAAACCCTCCGCTCTTTCCAGAGTGGACGTTGGTTTTTCATTGGGAGATGTGGATTCAAAACCACTGCTCACAAGGGTTGTCTGGTATTTCCATCTATAAAGTGGAAATGACAGTATAAAGTGGAAACGAAATCAGAAGAAAGCTAGGGAGGGCAGCTATGAGAGAATTAGAAAAGGTCCTCAAATGCAAACATGTATCACTGAACACTAAAGTCAGGATCATTCAGACCATGGTATTCCCAATCTGTATGTATGGATGTGAAAGTTGGACAGTGAAAAAAGCGGATAAGAGAAAAATCAGTTCATTTGAAATGTGGTGCTGGAGGAGAGTTTTGCGTATACCATGGACTGTGAAAAAGATAAATAATTGGGTGTTAGAACAAATTAAACCAGAACTATCACTAGAAGCTAAAATGATGAAACTGAGGTTATCATACTTTGGACACTTAATGAGAAGACATGATTCACTAGAAAAGACCATAATGCTGGGAAAAACAGAAGGGAGTAGAAAAAGAGAAACACCAAACAAGAGATTGATTGATTCCATAAAAAAGCCACAGACCTGAACTTACAAGATCTGAACAGGGTGGTCCATGACAGATGCTATTCGAGATTGCTGATTCATAGGGTCGCCATAAGTTGTAATTGACTTGAAGGCACATAACAACAACAAAAGTGGAAATGACAGTGACTCGCCTCATAGGGCGTCTGTAAGGAGAATGGATGTAATTGTAAATCACTTGGCAAAAGTGCAGAAAGGAAAGATAAAGGAGGAAGCTCTGATCAGCTAGTCTTTAACTGGGGTCCTTAGTGGCTCAGTGGTAGAGTTATCTGCTTTGCATGCAAGAGGTCCCTCGTTCGATCACCAGGTTGGGGTCTGGGAAAAGACTCCTACCTGGAACCCTGGAGGGTGGCTGCCAGTTAGAGTAGACAATGCTAAGTTAGATGGATGGGAGGGTCTGCTTTGGTATAAGCAACTTCCAGTGTTCTTATGTCCTTGTTTGCTGACTTGTGGAGTAGGGGACAGTGACTAACTTTGCTGTGGAAGAAATGTACAGTGCAGGAGTCTTCAGCTAAGGTATGAATGTGATGGAGGGAGTTGTCTCCTTTATCTCATGTCATTGTTGATTTCTCCAGAGCCCCCCAAGATCCATTTGGACTGTTCAGGGGGGACTCAGGAAAACACCATTGTGGTGGTAGCTGGGAACAAGCTGCGCCTGGATGTGGCCGTTACTGGGGAACCAGCACCTGTGGCTACCTGGCTGAAGGGCAATGTGGTAGGTATTTATAGGACTGGGTGAAACATAGCATGAATTATGTGCTTGATAAATTGCTTGCAAAAATGTGTACATTAGTCAAAACTGCTTACAAAAATGTGTTTATTAGGAGAAATCCACACTAAAATGCTGAAGAATTTTCATGATTTTTTTTAAAAAATCACAGATTGTTGCAGAAATGTGGAGAACTGAATTTTAAGATTGAAAAAAGAAAAACAGAGAACTGAAACTGACATCTTTCCATCCCTAATTCTGCAACTTGTCATTGACACAATAATAGTCCATTAGTGGCATTTTTACATTTTTGCAAGCCATTCATCATATAATGCATATTATTTTCACATATATTCATTTTATGCACACTTTCCCCTAATATATGCATTTTTGTAAACATCGGTTGGTTGGTGAACTGCATCGCAAAATTTGAATAAGTGCAAATTTCAAAGGCTGGCTATGTTTCAGTTTTCATATTGTTGCGGAAAGTGTGAATTTGATAGATTCGGCTTGAAATGTGAACTGAATCAAAATTCTCATCCTTCCCTACTGGCTATTCAATATTTTTAAAAAACAGCTGCATAGGTCTAGCAGCACAAAAAAGTCTTCAAGAGATGCCTGAAAGTCAAAAGCAAGGATGCCTGCCGAATCTGTGCTGGAAGAGTGTTCCACAGCATGGGACCGGCAACATTAAATGCCCGACTTCTGGTTGAGGCCAGTTAGGCCTCTGTAACAGCACTCTACTAGTGCTCCTCAGGATGATCTCAGTGATTGGGCTGGGATATAAGGGCTCAGGTGGTCCTTAAGATCTCAGGGGGAGGGGCAGGGGCTCTGCCATCCCTCCCTGAGCACCCGTGTCTCGCCCCTCCCCCTTTCCCTCTTAGTCAGTGGCAGTGACCCACCATGTTTGGAAGCCAGGGGAGCAGCTGTGCTCCACCTGCTCTCCCTCACTGACTATGCTACTGCTTGGACGACAATGGTCAAGTTATCCTGATCCAGAAATGGCTGTAGCTAGTGTACCAGACAAAGCTGGTAAAAGGCTCTCCTAGCCACCAAAGTCACTTAGGCCTCTAATGGCAAAGATGTATCTAGGAGAACCCCCAAGCTATGTATCAACATCATTATTAATTTATTTTTATTATTTAATTTATATCCTACCTTTCCTCCCAAGGGAAGCCCAGGCCGGCAAACAAGTGATGAAACTCTAAAAGCATCTTAAAAACAAAACATTTTACAAAACATCTTTTAAAAAAATTAAAAACAAAACATCTTTTAAAAATTCTTTAAAAACAATTCTGATGCAGATGTAGACGGGGAGTGCAGTCCCATTCAGAATAGGCAAGTGGCCTATCTTCTGGACATGGGAATAACCTACCCACAGAGTCTCTGTCTTTCCAAGATTCAAACTCAATTTATTGGCCCTCATCCAGTCCACCTCTGCATTAAGGCACCGGTCCAGGGCTTGCACAGCCCCTCCTGATTCAGACATTATGGAGAAGTAGAGCTGCTTGTCATCAGAGTACTGATGGCATTGTGCTCCAGAACCTACAGTATGTAGATGTTAAATAGACAAAATAGTGCCTTGTGGAACCCCATAACACAGGTGTCAGGGAGTTGCACTGTCCCAGTGCTGTTCGCTGTACTCGACCATATAACTAGGAATGGAATCACTATAGTACAGTGCCCCTGATACCTATACCATGCAGTCGATTTAGGAGGTTACCATGATCCATGGTTTAAAAAGCTGCTGAAAGATTGAGTAATAGTAGCAGGGTCACACTTCCTGTCCCTCTCCTGATACAAGTCTTCTATCAGGACGACCAAGACTGATTCAGTCCCCAAACCAGGCCTAAACCCTGATTGAAATGGAATCAGATAATCAGTGTCATCCAGAAACACTGTCTCCACCATCTTCCCCCAAAACAGGATATTGGCAATTATAGTTGTTACACACCATTGAGTCTAGGTTGGGCTTTTTGATGAGTGGCCACACCACTGCCTCTTTCTAGTTGCCCAACAGCACAATCTTAACTGTGTCTACTCAGAAGTAAATCCCACTTAATTCAGTGCGGAATACTCTTCAATGGAACTTACTTCTGAGTAGACATGGTTAGGATTGCAGTGTTGTTTCCCATTGAAATCAATAGGGTTTGGCTAATTTTCACATTTAAACCATGTCTAATTTTTCACATTGATCTTAGCTAACTTAGTCTGGATCCAACCCTATGTCTTTTTTGTTGGACCATCATGAGCGCTAGAGACTTGTTTTTTGCTTTGGACATTAAAAACAAACAGTATTTTGACTGTAAGCTGTATAGCTTTATTTTGGTTTTGCAAAATTTTTGGATCCACTCGACTATTTCTGCCTGCTGTCCCTTATCCCCCAGGCGTTTGTGGTGAAGGAAGGCCGGGTCCGTATAGAAGAGAGGAAGGAGTTGAGCAGTTTTGTGATAGAGAGTGCTGAGCGCTCTGATGAAGGGAGCTACACCATCAAGGTGACCAATCCATTGGGCGAGGACATGGCAACCCTCAATATCAAGGTGGTGGGTGAGTAAGGTGGCTGGAGATGGAGGGCAACCTTGCAGCCCTGGCTGCGCCAGCATGCCAATGTTTGTTACTCCATTGCTCCTTGTCTTTGGCAGATGTCCCTGATCCTCCTGAAGCTGTGCGTATTACTTCGGTGGGAGAGGACTGGGCCATTTTGCTGTGGGAACCACCAAAATACGATGGCGGCATGCCTCTTACTGGTAAGAGCTGACCATCCTGCTGTCTTGGAGAGGGGTCATAGCTCAGTGGTAAAGCACCTGTTTTGCATGTGGAAGGTCCCAGGTTCAGTTGCCAGGATCTCCAACTAAAAGGTGCAAGTAGGTGGGCTGGGAAAGCCCTCTTGCTTGAGACCCTGAAGAGTTGCTGCCAGTCAGAGCAGGCAGCTTTGAGCCAGATGGCCAAATAGCCTGACCTGGTATAAGGCAGCTTCCTACATTCAACAAAAAGTTGAAAAGAAGGGGAAGGCCCATAAGTCAGCACATGTTTTGCATGCAGAAGGTCCCAGGTTCAATCCCCATCATATCTGGAAAGGGATGGAAAAGACCCCTGTCAGCCAATGTTGACAACGCTGAGCTTGATGGATGATCTGACGTGGTATAAGACAGCTTCCTATTTTCCTATAATGTGTATGAGGCTGTTGTAGGCTCCCATTGGATAGTGCTTGTGACATCATTGGTGATGAGCAATGCACCCTCCACTCGTGCCTGTTTTAAAAGGGTTTTTTTTTTCATTTTGATGTAGTAAAGGATATATCCACTTTTCTGGATTTGTGCGTATTGCTATTATCCTGTAGAAATTTTAAAATAAACAGATTCATGTCCCTGGCATGCCTGGTGGGGATGAATAATGCATTCCTCACACTCCATGGTCACAGCAGTTTTTTAAAAAAAATCTGTGTGTTTTTGTGTGAGCTAAATATATGTGCATATTCTACTTATTCAGAGGAGTACTCAAAGCTATTATTTATTGTGTAACCCTTTAAAATGGGGTGGGGGAATGCAAGGTTACCTATTTCCACAGTGCAACATCCCAGATTACAAGAACATTTTCATTCTTTTAAAAATCAATTTTTCTTTGAAGGTTATGTATCCTCCATCACCAATTATTAAATTTATTTATTCATTATTTGATTTGTATCCCACCCTTCCTCCCAGCAGGAACCCAGGGCGGCAAATTGACTAGACGAGAAGCTTTATATCTGTCTCAGTCAATTTTGCAACTTCATGGCCTTGTATGGGGCACAGTGTATTTTGTTCTTTTGAATCTTACCCATGAATGATCTTGAGATAATATGACTGGAGCACCCTGGAATTCCTTGGCCATGAGGACAGGGCTTGCCAATTCACAATACAGCTCTGGCAGTGACCCATTAGAATACTATAGAAACAGGCCCGGCCAGAGGTGGCATCAACTTCCGTTAAGCTCATTTTTGCTTTTTGTGTCAGGATACCTGATGGAGCGCAAGAAGAAGGGAAGCATGCGCTGGATGAAACTGAATTATGACGTTTTCACTGAGACAACCTTTGAGTCCACCAAGATGATTGAGGGGGTGCTTTATGAGATGCGCGTCTTTGCTGTCAACGCCATTGGAGTCTCTCAGCCCAGCCAGAATACCAAACCTTTCATGCCTATTGGTGAGTGTGTGTGTGTGTGTTTGTGTATGTGTGTTATTGATGAAGAGATGGAAAGAGACAGAGTATGAGATGATTTGGCCATGGAGCAGTGAGAAAGAGAGGATGATAAAGGCCAGATAATCCCTTATCCCTTCTTTTAGGTGTGTGAATCACATTCCTCTCCCTCTCTTGCCTATAGTTCATTCAGAATGGCAGCCAATGGAAATGAAGCCCTGCTGGCGGTAGCCAGGGCCTTTTCTGTTGTGGCACCTATGCTGTGCAATGTCTTGCCAAGTGAAGTGCATCAGGCCCCCATCACTGTATTGTTTTAGCCAGCTAATAAAAACATGGTTGTTCAAAAAAGGCTTTTACCTGACAGTTCTGTTTTTGGTAGTTTTGACATCTTACTTTTGTTGGCTGTTTTTGATTTTGATGTCAATATTGGTGATTGGATTGTTTTGTATTTTATTATTGCTGTGTGTTTTGGATTGTAAAATTTAAAAATTGGTGGGGTATAAATTTTAAAAATAACAAAACATAGCATAAAAATAAAGGGAAAGAACCATAGCTGAGTAGGTGGGGACTGACAAAAAAATGCAGAATGCCAGACTTCGCTTATTTGTCCCATATCTGGAAGGAAAATCAATCCATCAAATATGATTCTATGATCAGTATTTGCTGTTGTTGTTGCTTTCAGTCTGCAAATGATATCTAATTGATTACCTTTTTTCCCTTGGGACAAATAACATAGTTTTTGGTGGAAGACGAACTGCAACAGATATAGTGCTGCATGCAGGGCAAAGCAGAAAACAATGCCTACTTCCATTTCTGGTTATGGAATTGTCAGTGTAGATCAGGGAACAGCGATGTGCTTGTGTATGTGTGTAATTACTCTTCCCCTCCCTCAATCCTACTTCAGCCCCCACTAGTGAGCCGGTCCACCTCACCTTGGAGGATGTAACAGACACCACGGCCACATTGAAGTGGCGTGTTCCAAACCGGGTTGGCGCAGGGGGTATCGACGGCTACCTCATTGAGTACTGCAAGGAAGGAAGTGAGTAAATGTAGCAGAAAGGGAGGCTCTGGGAGTTAGTCTCTCTCTCTCTCTGTCTGTATGATCTTTTATTAAACTCTCCACAGAAAGACTTATTGATGCCTCTCACTTATACAGTCTGCTCTCTTTATGCGACTTGCAATTCATGAAACTTTCCTGTCTCCTGTCTGCGTTTTCAGATACTGCCCCTTTCCCAGTTACAATCTAGTAAGAAATGCACTTATTTCTTACACAGCACTGGCTTTACAATGCATAAAAGCAGTGAATTTGGAAAAAACAGAGGTGTAGACAACCACATGCTCACTCTGATTTGCTGTTCTTATAAAACTTTGTTATGCCAATTGAATTTAGACCTCACAAATATAGTCTGAGAAGCCACCAAATAGATCTGATTCTGGGTAATTTTATGACTTGCAAAACTATACCTAGTCTGAATCTGGGAAATTCCTTCTCACCCAGGCTTTTGGCCCTTAATTTGAAGGGCTTTAGGGATCAATAGCCTATTTTAATGTGGCAGGTCTTGCAAGACCTGTCTTTATTTGTAGTGATCTGTTTTTAGGTTGTGTTGTGTTTGTTGTTTTAATGGTTTGTTGTAATTGGTTTTAATCTTATTGTAGTATGTCGCTTTGGTTGCTTTGCAAGGAAAGCTAATAATAATAATAATAATAATAATTTCAAAGCAGGAGTTCCTAAAATGTGCTTCAATCAAACCTTGATGAGACCACTCCTCCTCCTCCTTTTTGCAGGATCAAAAATCACCCTTCCACTTGCAACACACTGTGCCGACCCACCCAGTGTAATCTCAGTTTCCTCCCACTCCCTATTTCTGCACTGTCAAGGTTTTAAACCACATTAGTAATTCTTCAGGATGGCCAGGAAGTTGCTGTTTCCATCAGCCTTTCCTTCCCCTTGCTTGTGTCTTTTCCAGCTGCCAAAATTTCCCCGCACAAAAGATGCACGTTTCACTTTGAGAAGCCTCTGGTTATGAGCTCCCCCCAACTCCTTACCCACGATGTTAGCAAAATAGCCTTTTCACCCTGGGTGTCTTGACCCTTAACCTTTCACCCTGACTCTACTTAGCCCTTCCCTGCTGTGAGAGTGACCTAATCCAGATTTTACCATTGTAATCTTAATTGCTCTGCTTTCCTCATAAGACAATGCCTGCTGTCATTCATGGTCTTCTTCTTGTGCCCTTTTACTACCCTTGGCATTCTGGTAGCCTCACCTGGCTCCTTTGCGGTTTGAACCTTGGCCCAGCCCTGGAATATTACGTGCAAAAATAGCGATGGGGAGAAATTCTATTCGGTTTGCATTTAAAGGCGAATTTACAGAATTCTCACTTTCTGAAACAATAACTGAACCACAGCAATCCTTTGAAATGTACACTTCTCCAAATTTTGCAGTGCAGTTCTCCAGCCCACTAATGTGCACAAAAATGCATATACTAGGTGAAGTGTGCATTAAAATGCATATATTAGTAGAACTTATATACAAAAATGCAGTATGTTAGGAGAAATGGCTTTGCAAAAATGTGCATGTTAGGCAGAATTGAGTACAAAAATGCATATTTGGATAAATTTGCACTAAAATGCTAATCAATTTTCATGAGGACTTTTTTGAAAAAAGATTACTGTGCTTGTATTTGGTCTAGTTGCCCCACCTCTCTTGAGGACAAATAATCTCTGATATCACCCTTACCCTTTCCCCTCTAACCCTGCATTTTCTGCCCTCAGGTGATGAATGGATACCTTGCAACACAGAGCTGGTGGAGCGCTGTGGGTTTACTGCTAAGGGGCTTCCTACAGGTGAGAAGCTTTTTTTCCGGGTCACTGCCATCAACATTGCAGGCAAGAGTCCACCAGCCACCTTTGCCCAGCCCGTCACCATCCGAGAAATTGTCGGTGAGTCAGTTTGGATTTCTTGAGCTGTACACTCTGAGTCCCCTAGTATCTCTGCCATGTCCCCTGGGTCTCACTGACTTAGGCTATGAATATTTTTTTAAAAACAACACTCAAGCTGCTCCTACCAGGTTTTACAGTAAAAAGGGGCAGGGTTTGACTCTCATCATGTGCCCCTATTTTCAGAAGAGAGAAGTGGAGATGCACTGGAACTGGCAGATCAGTGAGCATGTTTCTACCCTTATAAAAGAAGCATGCATGCAGGACATGCATATTGCATGCAGAAGGTCCCAGCTTCATTCCTTCAGTTAAAATGTTCTTGGAGAGCCAGGCTGAGAAGGTACCAGTGGGTTAAATGGACTGTTGCTCCAGCATCTTCCAACAAAGGAACAAGACGGATGGCATGCCCTGGAGTTAAATAGCTCATATGTGACATTGTGCCTAACTGTCAACTTAAAATACTGAATGAGTTGGAGTTGCAATCTTAACCATGTCTACTCAGAAGTAAGCCTTGTTGAATTCAGTGAAGCAGTGGAGTAGGGATGGCTGCCTTAGCCGTACTTAGACCTGCTGAAATCAATGAGACTGGTACTAGTTGTGATAAACTTACTCCATTTATTTCAATATTTCAAAGGTCTACTCTAAGTATGATGTGTTAATCCATATCCAGCCCAATGTGTTCTTAAAATCACTTTGAAAGGTAGCCATTGATGCTAATTTTTAACAAAGAAATCATTAAAACAGAGGTACTCCTGGTCAGTCGGAGGGCAGTTCAGGGAATAGGGATTCAACCGGTGCTGGATGGGGTCGCACTCCCCCTGAAGCCACAGGTTCGCAGTTTGGGTGTACTCCTGGACTCAGCTTTGAATTTGGAAGCCCAGATTGCTGCTGTATCCAGGAGTGCATTTGCCCAATTAAAACTGGTGCGCCAGCTGCGCCCATTCCTGGAGCTGCCTGATCTGACTAGTGATGCATGCCTTGGTTACATCCTGCTTAGACTACTGTAACGCGCTATACGTGGGGCTGCCTTTGAAGACTGTTCGGCAACTTAAATTGGTACAAAGAGCTGCAGCCAGAGTGCTAACCGGGGCTGGTTACAGGGACCATACAACCCCCCTGTTACAACAGCTCTACTGACTGCCAATTTGTTTCCGGTCACAATTCAAAGTGCTGGTTTTGACCTACAAAGCCCTATACGGCTCAGGTCCAGGTTATTTAACAGATCGTATCTCCCTACATGAATCTGTCCAAGATTTGAGATCTTCAGGTGAGTCCCTTCTTGTGCTCCCCACACCTTCACAAGTACATATGACGTGGACACAAGATAGGGCCTTTTCGGTGGCCGCCCCTAGGTTATGGAATTCCCTTCCAAGTGAGGTGCGATTAGCTCCCTCCTTGCCGTCCTTCCAGCGACAAGTAAAGACTGTTTTATTTCAACGGGCATTTGGGATAGAGAACGACCAGGATTAGGTGTCATAGGATTGGTGATTATATTATATGATTTTATTATTTTAAATTGTCCTCTGTTTTTAACGTATGTTTTATGGTTTTAATTTTTCTCATAGTTTAATTCTTTTTTAATTGTATACTTCTGTATGTTTTAATGGTGTTGTTTTTAGTCGTAAGCCGCTCTGAGTCCTATTGGAAAAAGGGCGGGGTAGAAATAAAGTTTATTATTATTATTATTATTAGGAACCCAAGAAATTTCAAAGCTTATCAGCCTAGATAAATTGATGGGAAATATTTATTCCCTACCTTTAAACTTAGCACCAGGGGTATTGTTAGGGGGTGGCCCAAGGTGCCCTGATCCCAAGTTTTTTTTTTACCAGTTTCCAGATCTCCCCCTCTCCCCTCCCTTTTTAAAACTTGATTATTTTTTTCTTAATTTACCAGGTGGTGGGGCTGGACATATTGCAAAGCAACCATCTACCATCTTAATTTGCTCAGAGGCATCTATACATTAACATATGCAAATTTTAGTCAAGTATAAGGCTGTGCCTTGGGTCTTTGAAATATCTAGCAACATCCCTGTTTAGCACACCACTAAAGCTTTATATGCATCTCTTAAAGTCCTAAACAGTTTAGGACTATGATTGCTAAAAGACTATCTCCCCATACCAAACTGTTTGTCTGCTAAGGTTATCTGATGATGCCCTTCTGTGCATCCCTCCGTCTTCTGAGGTGTGGTTAGTGGGGACACATGGGAGGACCTTTTCTGTGGTGGCACCCAGCCTGTGGAATTTCCTGCCCTGGGAGCTTTATTTGACTTTCTTTACCAGTGCTCTGCTATTGATGAAAGACCCTGCTTTCCCAACAAGGTTTTAATTTATCAGCTTGTTAGGGAAGGTTGAAGTTTTTTGTTTCCCTGATGGCAAGACTAGACATTACACCTTTCACACAATTAGCAATTGTGCAAGTGGCTTTTAAGTAGATGTTGATGGTGTAAGGCTGCCAATCCAGATCAGAACCGTCGTGGTGGTGGGGGAGATGGATTTTATCTCTTTGCCCATACAGGGTTCTTGATGTGGATCAGGGCCCTTTCACCTCTCTATTTCAGCCCCCTTAGTCTGGTGCCCACACATCCCTCACTCCTTATTTCCCATTTGAAAGCAGCTGATAAAGTAGTAGGAGAATGATGCAACTAAGAGGCAACATTCTACCTCTGCATTTCTCTGGGGCAAACTATATATGCCTGGCATTGGTGGGCATACAAATTAAATGCCCACATTTAACTGGAAAGAGGAAGCTTGCTAATTGGTTCTAGGACCTCCTGGCTTCCACAATTAGTCCTTTTTACTGTTTATTTAGCGCCAAGGATGTACTGATGATGCATATAGCCTGCGTGTCTGTCAACCCTGAGAGCCTACAACTCACATGCAGTGCCCTCCAGATTTTTCAAGCTCCTCCACTTGCTCTCTCTTTCTCCTTACAGAACAGCCCAAGATCCGTCTGCCTCGCCAACTCCGGACGACATACATCAGGAAAGTTGGGGAATCAGTCAACTTGGTGATCCCATTCCAGGTGAGCAACTGGCTTTGGTGGTGGCGGGGAAGCCCTTCATAACACAGTGATTCACACTCACCAGGAAGAACTGAGATGTTTTCAGTTCAATTCCAAGCAATAGGCACAGCTGAGTTGTTGCCCAAGGCAGACTTTTATGAATGGCACCGCATAATGGAGGGACAGAGATGGATGGGTCCTAACTGGGAGATAAAGGCTAGCCTTACTAACACGCAAGTATAGACTGCTGCACAGTAGCATGTAACAGGGGCTAGCAAACAACATTGCTATTGCCACTCATCATTTGCCACAAGAACATAAGATGAGCCCTGCTGGATCAGGCCAGTGGCCCACCTAGCCCAGCATCCTGTTCTCACAATGGCCAACCAGCCTAGGGGAAGCCTGAAAACGACCTGAGTACAACAGGACTTTCCCCACTTGCAGTTCCCAACAACTGGTTTCCAGAGGCACATGCCCTCCTACAGTGGAGGTAGGACATAACCATCATGGCTAGTAACGATAGCCTTATCCTCCATGAATTTGTCTAATGCTCTTTTAAAGACATTCAAGTTGGTGGCCATCACTGCATATTGTGGGAGCGAATTCCACAGTTTAACTGTCTGCTGCGTGAAGAAATGCTTCCTTTTGTCTGCTGCCCACTGGGCCGATATCTTCTTCGAGCTATCCACTATGACCCCAAGGTCTTGGTTGCCAGTGCTGTCTTGGTTGACATTTTTAAAAAGTAGATACCCATGTATATATATTATTTGTATAAAAGAGGGGCCACAGGACTTTTGGAAGTAGGCAAAGTCATGGTATCAATGGCCAGCGGCTATATGGTAGATTGCCAGACATTTGTAACTTAGAGTCTGCAGAAGGGTTTGGAGACATGCGGCCCTCCAGTTTTGGACTACAGCTCCCATCATCCCTGGCTATTGGCCATGCTGACTGGGGCTGGTGGGAGATATACTGCAGCAACATATGGAGGGCCAAAGGCTCCCCAACGCTGGTCTAAAGAGGGCTAAGTAAGCAGTGATGTCTTTACCATTAGACACTTGTTGGTGGCTGTCTAAGGCAGCCTTTTCAAGGAGCAGCCTTCTTGCTCTTGCAGTAGGAGATAAGAGGGGAACTGTCTCTTCCCAGGTGCCCCTAGTGCCTGTACTTCTGCTGCTCAGGGAATGCAGGGGATGAAGGAAAGATGAAAGGCCTGAGGTAAGGAAGAGCAGAAGACAGGCAAGGGATTCCTGCAGCAACAGGAGCGGGTCTTCAAGGAGTCTAGTGGGCCAAGAAGGAACTGTTGAGTAGCAACTACTAATCAGGGGATACAGGCCTCCCATGACAGGCAAGGCCCAGGAACACTAGGATCCAAACTGAGTGGAGAGCTGGGAAGAGCATTATTTGAATACTGACCCAGGGCACCTGAATGCTTTCTTGTGCCAGGGGATTGAGACACTTCGGTGGGACAAAATATGAACCTGTGTGGGTTAAGTAGGGTCTTGGTAGGAGCTACTTTACTCCCAACTTAAGGATGGAAAACGGAATATCAGTGGACAGCAAAAGAGCTTTAAAGATGTTCTTAAAGCGAATCTAAATGTAACATGAGCATCAAGAACTGGGAAGTCTTGGCCCATGAACGTCCCAAATGGAGGTTGGCTATTATCAAAGGTGCTGTGGACTTTGAAGAAGCACAAGTACAGGGCAAACGGGACAAACGAGCTAAGCGGAAGGCACGTCAAACAAATCCTCATGGCAACCACCTTCCATCTGCAAACCTATGTCCTCACTGTGGGAGGCTGTGTGGAACCAGAATTGGCCTCCACAGTCACTTACGGACCCACTATTAAAGACTTTATCTTGGAAGACAATCTTACTCAGCCATGAGTGATCACCAATGAATGAATGGTAGGAGCTGTAATATTTGAATACTTTGCCTATGGAATCTACTGCTGCATGGGCCTCCCACGAGTGATGAGGAGTTCCAGGGCAGCACCGCCCGGGGTTTAGCTTCCCTTTGGAGGTGGAAGCAATAGAGACTTAAGATGCAATCCTAACCATGTCTACTCAGAAGTCAGTCGCATGGAATTCAGTGGGGCTTACTCCCAGGGAAGTGGGCTGGGACTGCAGCCTTTTTGTGTAATATTTGGCTTGTTTTCAAATATACAAGTTGAGCATAGATGGAGGCAAGCAAACACTCCTGATGGGTAACAAATTATCTGCAGAGAGAAACACCCTACACCCCAAGATGTTTCCAGCCTTAGCTTGCTCTCTGCCTCTCTCCCTGCTTCTTCAGCATCTCCCCCAAATGCTTCTATTATAATTTCACATACACAGACCTCCTATCAGCTCCGCCTCTCAGTGGCGTGTCTGGAGGGGAGCCAACTGCCACTGAGAGGCGGAGCTGATAGGAGGTCTGTGTATGTGAAGTTATAATCCATAAAAATGAAACGAATATACTGAAAGGGTTCATCCACAAAAATCACTCAACAACATTAAATAACTACCCCACAACGATTAACACCAAAAATAAAAAACCAAAAGCCAGACCATTAGAGATGTTCAAATGATCAGGAGAATGAATCTCAGCATTTGCAGAGACTAATTCTTGCTGCAATCTCCGTTTTTGGACTGAGTCTGAATTATTTTATTTTTATTTTTAACTATATTTGTGTAATGCTATTTCGTTTAAAAACATCAGAGTGGTTTACAAGTCTTTTAAAAAACACACCGCACAGTAAAAACCATTAAAAATACAATAAAAACAGAGGTCAGCTATTGCAAAAACACATCTGCAGACACTTATGGCTACAACCTACAGCCAAATTTTTGCTCATTTTTGTCCTCTCCCCTTTTGTTTTGTACAACATCCAGCCTGATGAAGAGTTCTGGAGAACTTGGAAACTTGCTTACTGTTATGTCACATTTTGGTTAGTCTTAATAAAGATATTGGCCAACTGTGGATTTGGATTTTTTTCATATGGACCTATACAACTTGATTTTTTTTACATTTCTAAAGCCAGGATGCTTCCAGATGACTCGTTCATTTAGCATTCATCTTGATTTGTTTGCAGATAGGTTGGATGGCATTGCGTCAAAGCAAGTGTTATCCCACACTTTCCAGTGCATTTCCCCATCATTTTCTTTATCGCACAAAGTCCAGTCTTTTGGGGAAAACAGTTACATTGCTTGAGAGCTTCCGATCAACTATAATTGCACAACCTGAATTTGTTGGTATGTGATTGAATCCCACTCCAAAACAACAACAGCCTGGAAGCACCAAAACTCAGCCCCCAACTTGAGAGTTCAGCTGGGAATAGTTTCCAGGTGTGGAAGAGAATACTAGCTGTTAGATGGGGGGCAGGTATAGAGGGACAGACACTGCTAGAAATGAAGGCCCCAGTGCTAATACCAATCATTTGATCAACTCCAGGGAAAACCCCGTCCTAAAGTCACCTGGTCGAAGGATGGAAAGCCTGTGGACCCCAAGGAGGTCAATATCCGCACCTCCGATTTCGACACCATCTTCTTCATCCGCAAGGCCGAACGGTACCACTCAGGCGACTACGAACTCTCAGTTCAGATTGAAAACATGGAGGACAAGGCCACCGTCAAGATCCGTGTCGTGGGTAAGGAAGACCACTCTCCCTTTTGAGATTTCACGGTGGCAACAGCAAATATACTTTTTTTTTTGCGTTAACAAAGTTTGGGAGTTGCAGGGCAGGTGGATATGGGGGAGACTGTGCAGAAGGGGTTGGGGAGTCTCACGCTTTCTTAGAATCACATAATTTTACAGTTGGAAGGACACTGATGTCATCTAGTTCAGTCCAATCAATC
Source organism: Rhineura floridana (assembly GCF_030035675.1). NCBI lineage: Eukaryota > Metazoa > Chordata > Lepidosauria > Squamata > Rhineuridae > Rhineura > Rhineura floridana. Next base: position 39,105,988 of record NC_084490.1, on the reverse strand, counting down.
AGCATCCAGTTCAACCTCCTGCTCATGGCAGGAATCTTGTAACGCAGAATCATAAAGATGTCTTTAGTGAGGTCCACTCATGTTCAGGGGCTGTATGCGAATCGCTGGGGATGATGGTGGTGGTGATTTACCACTTATAAAGTGCCTAACATTTTCTGTGTGTTGTATAGACTCTGCCCGCAGGATCACAGTCTACTCACAAAAGGAAAAAGAAACGGGGAGGGAAGAGAGAAGCAAGCATTGGAGCAGCTGCTCCTTATCTGGCCGATGGTTGGGGCCACAGCGGTCTTTACCGTGCCATTATAGTCTTCTCGGGAGGCAAGAGGTGCAGGCTCCCAGTGGCCCAAAGTCCCATGGCTGGTGCCAGAGGCTACATTGTTCTTTGCTTCAGTTCTGCAGTCCCAAGGCAGCTTGAGGATGGCTTGGCAATTGAGGAGAGAAGTGGAAGGGAGGGCAGGCTCTGTTCCCCCCTCCCTTTCTCCTTTCTTCTCATTGCGGCTGCTAAATTGTTAATAAGCTTTAATCCAGCCTGCTCCATCAGTCCCTCTCTCCCCGTGAGAAACCTAGATGCTCCCAACTCCCAGGCCTGAAAGAGACAGGAGAGTTGGCAGGGCGCTACATGGTCCGTGGTTTGTCTGGGGTGGCAGCTATTCCCTTGCCTCTGCCCCCCAAGGGTTCTGTCTAGGGAAAGGGGAGACATTTGTTTCAGTTCACATTTAAAGGCAAGGCTATCTGATTCGCCCTTTCCAAAACAATATGCGAACTAAAACACAGCCATCCTTCGAAATCCGCATTTCTCTGAATTTTGCACTGCGGCTCTCCAGCCGAGGTATGCATACAGAAATGCACATGCTAGAGTAAAGTGTGCAGAAACATGCACATGTAAGAGAAAATAACATGCAAAAATATGCGTTGTATTAGGGCTTCGCAAAAATGTGTGTGCTAAGAGAAATTTGCACTAAAATGAAGGTGAATTTTCATGAAGACTAAAAAAAAACACTTGATGTGGAAAAGTGGAGATCTGAACGTAAGATTAGAAAAATGAGAAAATGAAATGGAGAGATTTGCCCATCTCTAGTCCTGCCCCTTCCACTGGAAGACATACCTTGTCTTTATACCCACTCTCTGTCCCCCTTTTTTTCTTTTCTCAGTACTGGGGACCCCTTTCTGCCCCTCCCCATCTCTCTTTCTCTGTGTCACTCTCTCTTATCAGCTGCCACCCTTCCCCCACAGTAAGAGGGAGAGATCACATTCTTTCATTCTATATTTAAGCTTCCTTGATGGCTTAAGCCAGATGTCACCCCTCCTGACACTGCCCAAAAGACACCCTCCCCAGACACACGCCCTTTCTGATCAGCTGCCTCTAATCCCTGTTTGGCTGGTGGAAGGCTTGAAGTGAAATTTAGCATCTTCCAAGAGCCTTCTGGGAATTTGCCTTTGAAAGAGGAGCATACTTGAGAAGGTGCTACCTGCAAACTTGTCCTCCACCCCCTTCCCACGCTTCATAGAGCCACCAGACAGGGCTGGGTCCCCGTGTTTGTGTGCACATGTCTGCATTGTGTTGAAATAGCTGGCTTCCTGCATTAGTTTGAATTCAGGGGACATCACATCAGCAGGGAACAGTTAGGTCATTTTAGACTCTGGACTTACTGGTCTCATGGGCCCCCTCCTCTTAAGATAGTAATGTGTATTATTTCACAATGTGACAATCCAGCCTTGCTGCATTTGCACATTTTTCCAAAGTTTTGATTTTTGTCCCAAAGTTCTGCCCTGAGAGCAACATTGCACATCAGTTTCCTAAATCATCAGTGTTTTTGCAGGCAACATCAGAAGTTATATGGGTTCAGTAATTCTACCCATACTTTCCCTGTTTGATCTTGTCTAGAGAGCTGGAGGATCCTATTGTGCTTTGGGGGGGAGACACTTTTGTTTACCTCATTTTAGCAATTTTGATCCTTTGTTTCTTATTTCTTCTACAGAGAAGCCAGGTCCAGCACACAATGTGCTGGTGAAGGAGGTGTGGGGTTTCAATGCCTTAGTAGAGTGGCAGCCTCCCAAGGATGATGGGAATTCAGAGATCACTGGCTATTCCATCCAAAAAGCTGACAAGAAGACCATGGTAAGGCAGCTCCTTTCCCCTGTAGGGCTGTCTCAACAAAGGATGTATCCAAAGGATGTATTTGGCTAAATTGTTTCTGGCCCTTGCTAAGAATATGTGCTAGTGGCTACCTTTCAACAATGCAAGATACTAATTGGGGTAGGACATCAGGAAGGACCATAGCTCAGTAGCTAAGCATCTGCCTTGCATGCAGAAGGTCCCAGGTTCAGTCCTGGGCATCTTCAGGTAGAGTTGGGAGACAGTCCTGCCTGAAACTGCAGAGAGCTGCTGCCAGTCAGTGTAGACAATACTGAGCTAGATGGACCAATGGTCTGGCTCAGTATAAAGCAGCTTCCTGTGTTCCTGTTGTTGTATTGTTCAGGCATTATGCCAACTTCACTGGCTTCCAACATTATTATATTACTATACCAACCACATTGACTCCCAGCCCATTTCCAAATCCAGGTCAAAGAGCTGGTTTTGACATTTAAAGCTCTTCATGGGTTAGGACCGGGGTACTTGAAGCATCAACAGTCTTGTACCCATCTGTACATTAAGATAATTAATGATGGGCCTGCTGCAGGTGCCCTGCTATATGAGTTGAGGGGCTATCAGAAACAGGACCTTATTGGTGATTGCATTCTAGCTGTGGAACACTCCCTAGAGAGGTTCACTTGGTGCCTAACTTATGGTCCTTTTGGCATTAGACAAAAAATGGTATATCTCCCCCCATTTTTTCTTAGTTTTAAACCTCTTATGGTTATGAGCTTGCTGGCTTTCAGCAATATAGGATAAAAATACTTGAGATAAATAAATAATAAATAGATGTGGAAAATGAGGCAGATACTCTCTGTATCCTAAGTTAGTGACCCTTATTTAGGCCACATCCATATCATAAATTTAAAGCAGTATTATACTACTTTAACCAGTCATGCCTTTCCTCAAAGAATCCTGGGAACTGTCGTTTGTGAAGCTGAGAGTTGTTAGGAGACCCCTATTACGCTCACAGAGCTAAAGTTCCCAGAGTTTCCTGGGAAGAGGAATTAGTTGTTAAATCACTTTGGGAATTGTAGCTATGTGAGGGGATTAATGGTGTTCTAAGACTTTCAGCACCCTTCACAAACTACAGTTCCCAGGATTCTTTAGTGGAAGCCATGGCTATTAAAAGTGGTATAAGAGTGCTTTAAATGTGTAGTGCAGATGGAACCCCAATCTGAATTCATTCATACAAACGCACTTGGATTACTGGTGTTACTACTGATACTATATCAGAGAGAGAGACCTCCCCTATCAGTGGCAAAATTTGGTTACAGCTGGAAGATCAGGCAGTACTTCTGCTGCAAAAGCAGCATGAAAGGGCATGTTGCTTCTGACTATGATGCTTCTGAGATTTGGATTAATTTGCCCTTTCCAAATGTAGTAATACCTTTCATTCTCTCAAATCATTTTATTTTATTTATTAAGAGGATTTATATCCTACTATTTTAGGCTATGGTCTCTCAGAGCAGCTAACCCCCCCCCATATATATATTTAATCTCCAAACAACAAATTCATACAAGTATAGCACAGAAAACAGCATTTAAAAAACAGCAGCAGAAGACACTTGAAGCCAGATAAAATAAGACATAAAATTGAAAGATCTAAAAGGCCCGGGCATTTTTTTTTTAAAAGCCCAGTGCCAAAAAGACATCAAGAACTGATGCATAATCAGGGTGGCCCAATCCCATGTTGATGTTCATCTCACCTGTTGAGCATCTGCCCCTCCCCTCTTTATGGCCTCTGCACATCCCACTGTTGCTTCTGGGGGAGGGATGGGGGGGGGACACAGTGTCTTTTGTGGCCCAGCCTCTCCTGTCCCAGCTCCAGCTATTTCTCTTAACAGTATCTGTCCCTGCTCTCCTCCCCCAGGAGTGGTTCACTGTATACGAGCACAACCGCCTTACACGCTGCACGGTGTCTGACCTCATCATCGGCAACGAATACTACTTCCGAGTCTACAGCGAGAACATCTGTGGACTCAGCGAAAGCCCCGGGGTCTCCAAAAACACAGCCTACATTCAGAAAGATGGTAAACCTCTAGCCAGATGGGTAGCTGGGATTGTTCCATTCTCTGGCAGAGCACTGGGACCACAAAAGGCTTAGCAGAAGAGGTTGGGGTGTCCTCCAGACCTAGAAAGGAGCAGATGTACACCCTCATTCACAGAGCAGGAGACTGGTGTGGTGAGCTGCAGCAGTGATGTCAGGGGAGACTTTTTCATAGCTCTGCTGGGTGTTTGTGTGGCAGGTAGGTGGGAACAATTTCCATTCCAGTTGCGGTGGGAGAGTGAAGAGATAAGCCTCAGTAATTCTCTATGCCGGTAATTATTTAAGGGAAAATAAGATACATAGTTGCATGCTGTGTATTGAGTGAGCGTTTAGTTTGGCCCTAAGATTTATGCATTGTGAGGGCAGTGGAGCACCATTGGGTGAAAAGTGCTGAAGTGGATTGGAATGTGGACAAACTGGGGTGGAATAGGAGGACTCCAGATAGAAGACACAATTCCAGAGTTTTCTTGGAAAAAGAGAGCCTAGGATTCTTCGGTTCTCTGGGTTGTACTCTGGATGCTTGAAAAATTTGATCTTTGTGAATATGAACTGGCCTGATCTGCATCTCTTGGACTAATGTGCAGACTGGAATTTTGCTGTTTTTCACACATCTGAATGTTCTGACGCAGTTCTTGGCTCAAGGAAAGCATCAAAATACATTAAAATGCACATTTTGAGGAGAAAAATATTTAGAAACATGTAGTCTGAGATAAAATATATTTCTAAATACATATTTAAATGTGCATTTCCATGCAGAATAATACACATATACGGGGGGGGGGTCAGATTAGTGTCCAGACAATTTGTCCCTAGATCTACTGATGGATATTCTGTCTTGTCTCCCTTCCCTTTTAGGAATGATTTCTAAACAACACAACTACAAGGAACACGATTTCAACATGGCCCCCATATTTCTGACACCACTGTTAGACCGGACAGTGGTGGCTGGATATACCACCGCCTTGAACTGTGCCGTGAGGGGACATCCTAAAGTAAGCAGTAAATGAGGAGATAGAATGGGATGACACTGAGTTGTTGGGAGTGGTTGCATCAGAAGACTGGGAGTATGGGGTGTGTGATAACAGAATGTGCGGAGTGGACTGGGTGAGGGTCGTACTTTTAACTATTTATGCTTTTTAAACACATGCACACAAGTTGACACATTACTATACCAATACAAAAAGTAATAATCTTATAACAGATTCAAGTAATCATAATCAGTCTTAAAAATGGTCAGTTTTCTTAACACATAATGAGCAACAGACTCCATCAACTATAGACTGATATTGCGAATATGATTTTGAATACGTTGTTACGTTAATTAAAGTAAACATGCCTCATGCTCTTGTTTTTTTGAGCCATTCATTTTTTACAGGTTCCGTTCTTGTCTGATATTTTGCAAATGTTCATCTTTTGGCTGCCAACACATATTACACAGGTTCAGAATCACTAGAAGGTGCTGCTGTTTTTAAATAGCTAAGGAAATGCATAAGAGGATTTAAGGTGAAGTGCTACATCAGCAGCAGCATTATTAGTACTGTGATTGTTATTTTATTTCATTTATGAATAACTTCCCATGAGATATCCTGAAGGGATTCCCAATACGATAAAAAACCACACAGAACAATTGCATATAGATAACAATTTTAAAAAATATGTTTATATATATATATATGTCATCATGCATCCAAACGACAATAGACTGATATATATAATTTTTAAAACAGTACAAAAAAACCCTCAAACTGAAAATAGATTTAAAAACAATACAAAATGAACAACTAAGGCAAAGACCTTTTTACCCAGCTGGATGAAACGAAAATATCTTCACTTGCTTCTGGAAAGCACAGACAGCGGGTGCCTCAGACACAGATGCTGTTCTACAGAACAGGGGCAGCCACACGGAAAGCCCTCCTCTGGTTGCTGTGGAGTGGGCTTCTGGTATTTTGGGGACATTAAGGACAAACTCTCCTGCCAAACACAGTAACCTACTGGGTATATAAGGGATACAGGATCACAGTATACGATAGGAGTCACCTTTACCATTTGCACAATATCAACATCTACTACTAGATTTCTTTGTAACACGCAGAACCACCTGCAGTCTGACCACTGCTCCCTTTCCATCCAGTCCCACCCACTCACCCACTCTCCCTGGGTTCCCAACCCTGTGTTTTCCTCATAAGGCAAATGAGGAGGGTGAGAAACATGCTCAGATAATCGGTGAGTTGGAAGGGGGGTGCTTCTTACCTGCTGGTTCTTCCCTGCCAAACCTCCCCTCCTGGCTGTTTTAATATTATTTTTCTCCCAGTGAGATTCCAAGAGTGCCTCCAGGCGGTCAGTATTTGGTGGGAGGGATTCAAGGACATACTGGGACTTTATATTTGTGCAATTAAAGTGGGTGAACATGCTCTATTGCCCTGGCACTACAAATCCACTTTTTGCAGTAAGGAAACTGACAAGGAAACGCATTGAAAGGTGTACGATGAATGAATGTTTAATAGGATGAATGCTCATTTTCCTGTAACAACCCTGTCAACAGAATGAATGCTCAATAAAGACCAGACTAAGGCTGTGAGCACACTAGTCGCCTACAGCAAAACATTTCCATTGGCCACACCTGGAGAAGGAAACAGGTTGATCTGCCGATCAGTTGCAAAATCTCTTTGAAGCAAATTTTAAAAAAAGCACCCAAGCTGATCCCACCAGGTTTTACAGTAGTAAGGGGCAGGGTTTGACTAGTGTCATGTGCCCCCGTTGTCAGAAAAAAGAGGTGGAGATGCACTGGAATGGGCAGAACAGTAACTGTGTCTCTACCCTTAGTCTAACCACCAGTTCCAGTGTGTCTCCACCTCTCCCTTCTGAAAAGGAGGGCACACAACACTAGTCAATCCCTGCCCCTTTTTACTGTAAAACCTGGTGGGACCACCTTGAGTGTTTTTTTTTTTTAATTCAACATCAAAGAGATTTCGCAACTGATCGGCAAATCAGCCCGTTTCCTCTTCAGGTGTGGCTAATGAGAATGCTTTGGGGTAGGTAGGCAACTAGTGTGTTCCCAGTCTTTGTGCAAGCAAGTCAGGATGAATGCTGAATAACGAGGTTGTCTGGAGGAGCCCCAAGTAAGGAAGTGTGGCTAGTCAGAATGCCCTCAGGCCATTTTACAGGGGGGAATCCACAGGTGTGCAGAAGATTAATCACCCCTCCCTCTTGCCTGCAGTGAAATCTGCTTGCGCAGATACCATGTGCTTGCGGCTGGCATCTGGCTGTGGTGTATGAGGGGAAGAACAAAGGCAGCTTATGGATGGGAGAAGGATAAAGGGCAGGTGGGGAACGAGGACTTGGGTGTAATCCAGGGGTAGTCAGTGCGATGTCCTCCAGATGTGGCTGGACTCCAACTCCCATTAGCCCCAGCCAGCATGGGTGACAAACGTTCAATTTCAGTAACATGCATTTTCAATTTCAAAGCTTAAAAAAATATCAAAAATTGTTTTGTTTTGCCCACATTTTATTTGAAAGTGTGCTAGTTCCGGGCATGCCAGGTGGTACAGTTCTGTCCATGACAAGGTGGTTTTTATCTGGATTCCTTTTAATTTCTTCTCACCCTTCTCTGTTCCCAGCCCAAGGTGATCTGGATGAAGAACAAAATGGACCTCAGTGGGGACCCCAAGTTCCTGCAGAAAAACAGCCAGGGGGTGCTGACCCTCAACATCCGCAAGCCTAGTTCTTTTGACGGTGGCACTTACTCCTGCAAAGCCATCAATGAACTGGGCGAAGCCATAGTGGAGTGCAAGCTGGAGGTCAAAGGTGATTACAGGATGAAAGGGAGATAGGCTGAAAACTTTTGGAATCCTATTCTTCAATAGGCAGCCAGTGACTACATCCAGGCTTTTGCCTCTTTCCTCTTGGTTGCAACTGGATGCTTCCACGTTAGCCCTTTTCTAGAGAATAGGCAACCTTTGTTCAGTCATGATTTATGGAGAGTCCGGAGAGTGTCATTCTCAAACTGTAGCATTCCAGTGTTTTCTGTGTTCCCTGTGCTTTTTTTAGACTTGATTTGTGGTGAATATTTTTCCTGAAGAACATGTATGTGCAGCACCAGTGTGGACATGCAAAGCATTACTGAGGCTTTCCAGGGCTACTGTCCCTTTCATTAAAATCTTCCTGTTAGCTGGCTTGGTCCCTTTTATTGCTGCCTGTTCAAGACAGCCTAGTGATGAATAGTCCTTCATTAAATCAGATTGTGTTGCCTGCTTTTTTAATGGAGTGTATTAATTTCAGGTTTCTTGAATCCCCCCCTTTTCTTTCTTTAATAGAGAAATAGTGCTATTTCACTATTAACAAAAAGAAACAAGAAAACCAGTAATTAGCATGTCCTCCCCCTCCAACCACTCAATTGAATAGAATTTACTTCTAGATAAGTGGGATTAGGATTGCTAATCCCCCACCTGCTGAATAGAAAGCAATCAAGCAGACAGGACCTGAAAAAAGGAAACATTTAATTAACATTGCAGAAAATAATATTTACTTGTGAGTAAATACTGAAGGATTTTTGCCATGGAGAAGGGCATTGCTAGATAATGTGTAGCTACATCAAGCCCTATGTTGGACCTCCAATTTAATTCCATTTCCAGCTAATTTGCAGAAAATCAGTGCCTCAACTCTAATGTGGAAGCAACCACTGTTACACATTATGCTGTCCCTTGTTGTTGCTTACAGGCATCCCAGGCTTGTCTGCTATGTGCCCTTTCTTAGTAAAATGTGTCTATTTGAATGCATGATAAATGTCGTGGCCTGAGCTAGGGCAATGGTGCATTGAGCAGAGGAGGAACACTAGGATGGCATGCTGGTGGTGGGGATGAGCTGGCTCTCAACATTAGCAACGGTCACACGGCATGTTCAATTAGAGTAGAGAACTGGGGGAGATCCCATTGCAATCCCACAGCCCAGTCACTTAATTGGTATGCCTGTTTGGCATGGATATTACCAGTTCATGCAGATCTGTTATTCAGTAAGCTTTACCCACAACCTCATACTGCTGATTTGTGAGATGGGCAGGTGTGGAAATATTAAGTGACAATACAGATCTTGCGTGCAGAAGAAGCAGGCAGCCATCAATCCAGAATAGGTTACAACTGTATTTTTGTATGTGTGGCAATAGCCCAACCCCTCATGCAAATGCAAACATTGATGTACTCTCATAATTCCTTCAAGGGCTGCCTTTTGCTCCCATTATGATAAAACATACCCTGTCTGTGAGATAATGCAGCAGAGAGGAGAGAGAATGAGAGGCAGATGAGGGAACATGCCTCACTAAACCTTAGTGTCAGGGTCTGTTTCTGATGGTGGGGCTCAGTTTTGAAACTGGAAGACTAGTGGTAAAGAATCCTAACATGTGAAAGTGACTTTCCCTCACCACTTCCATAAGTTCATTCCACATCCGTAAAATAGGTAGATATTAGGGGGTTTGTATGGCTAATCTTACAGAGAACTGCACTCTTAAGCAGCACACTTTTCTTTAGTTCTACTGCCTCCTAGCCCCTTTTAAAGACTAAATAGTATAGAAGCCTAGATAAACTCTCAAATGTGTAGAAATCCTCCTAGGTAGGAAACCTACATGCTTAAGAGTGATTGTTGTTGGGTCCAGCAAAGACACTGCCAGATCAGGTTTCTTCTTTTTGGTCAAACCCAATGTTTAGTTTTCTTCCAGTTCCAGACTTTTAAACAGATCCAGCATCAGCACCCGGCACCCTTGGGCAGTAGCCAGGTCCTGAGCACCCACAGCAGGGCCCACAGGCACAGACGTCTGCCTTGGGTCTTCCATACTGGGCTGCTACAAGCTGCTATTTCAAATTTCCTTCAATACCTCAGAGTGATGTCTGGTACTCTGGGACATTGGAAAACTTTAACCAGCAATTTGTAGATATCTGCTGCTAGAAAAATATAGCAGCCCTGAAGTAGAGGGGTTGGGGCAGTGAAGGAGGAGGGCCCCCCACAAGAGGCACTTAGGTGCAGATCCCTACCTCCTGTGGAGGGAAAGTTAACATTTCACTTTGGTTTTGGTTTCAAGTTCAGTTTGAGTCCCTGATCCTATGGTCCTGCTTTACAGGGTTATTGTTATTATATAGGTTGCCAGGTTTAAACCTGTATATTTCACCAGTACTCTTAGGATTGGGAACCTGTGACCCTCCAGATGTTCCTGGACTATATCCCATCACCCTTGACCATTGGCTTCAGTGGCTGGGGCTGATGGAGTTGAAGCTCAACAGCATCTGGAGGGCCATGGGTTCCACACACCCCTGCTTTTAAACACTGCAGTGGGGAGAATGGTAGATTGGCAAAAGAGGGAGTCAGAGAAGCGGCATAGTCTCTCGCAGCATTTGAAATTAGAATAGGCACAGTCTGGGCTAAAACCTGGAAATCCTAAATTGTTCTGAGAGAATGTGTGTTGTGTGAAGGAGAAAATGGGAGACCAAAAAGACAAGAGGGCCAGCGTCATCTTTTAATGGACCACCATATATTGGTGTAACAATGTGCAAAGTGACTGATGAAGTATTCTGTATAACTTGAAGGCATACAATTGATTAAACCAACAGAGGTTGATCACCTCAAATATCCTATGTTACAATAAGTTTGCAGATATATATTCTCTACTAACAAACCAAAACAAAATTCCCCACAAAACTGATCAAACTTTTGCACTAAAGGCAATGTAATATCTGTCATGTGCAGAAAAAAAAGGTGAATTTGTCAAATCAAGCAAGTTTTCATTTCTTCCATTTGTTTTATAGTTTATCCTAGTTTTGCTTATCATGCAGGCTCAAGGAGATATAGAAGGCTTTGAAGCCTCACCTCCATCCATTGGATATGTTATTCAACCATCTCTCCTGAGATTGTGACAGACATTGACTGTTTCTTTCCACAGGGGCTAGAATATTTTTCCTCAACCTCTTCTTAATGAAAGCCGAGAATCTCAGGAAACTGGATTCTGTACCCAGGGTTGTATCCAACTAGGTTTTACTCAGAGTAAATTGTTGACCAGCTTGGGTTCATTAATTACAATGGGTCTACTCTGAGTAAAACAGTTATCACATTCTGCACATTTTCTCTGTCCCTGTGGAACCACAGCATCCCTGCACAACCCTGGTTAGTCTGAACAGATAATGTTGCATATCCAATAAAAACATAGTATTTAGAGCACAGACATGCTTCTTTTCTTCCAGTCCAGAAATGCACAGGGAAGAGTTAGAACCAGCCATGGCTCCTTGCAGCATACTGTCAACAGGGCCCAAAGAGAGAAAGATGGGCTTCAAATATTAAGTTTTAGTGGGCAGAGAACGCCGCTTTGTCGCCTGTTTCAATCTAACGTTAAGCTGGCTTGAAAAACATTGGCTGGGTCACTCGAAGAAACATAGCAGCCTGATTCACAGAAAGAAAATGTCTTGTTTCCTGCCCCCTCCCCCAAAAATCCCCTTCTGTACCCCATCTTACTTTCAACTGGGAGGCAGGGGCAAGAAACGTTCCTCCCATGAACTTTCTTAACTTCTTAGAATCCAGACTAGCCAGTTGAAAACCAGATTGAATGTGAGAGGGGGAGTGTCTTTCTTTCTGCAGGAGCTATACTCACATCTTGCATAATGCATGTAGACATGAGTGGAACTGGTGACTTGGATGAGTAGAATATGGCACACACTATTGCTCATCCCTTCTCATTCACTGTGAGTAAAATATGTCCAGCAAAGCTCCTATTTGACCCCCTGTTCCTCTCCTCTCTTTTGCCCTATAGCGCCGCAGTAATCTTTTTGCCACAACTGCCAACACCTGGAAGAGGTGAGTATATCACACCTACCACACTTTGCTGTTCATCTGTGTGTGTGTGGAGAGGAACAAGCAGCCATTTGGATTTTGAGGCAAAACTGATTTATAGATTCACAAACAACTGCACCTTGGGGATGGGTGGGAAGCAGCCTGGAGACCAGGGCTACAGCTTGGGAGAGATGAGTTGGACTACTAGCATGGGGGTGGGGCTGAGAGGGAAGAAGGAAAGAGCTGTGTGCAATTGGCCTCAGGCCTGTTTTACAGGGGTAGGGGGTGAGAAGAGAGCCTTGGGGCAGGAAGCAAGGTTGAACGTGTGGGAACTGTGCATAGAAGCTTAGGAAAAGGCAGGGGGAAGGTTTGAATGTGGGTGTGGGTGTACCTGGATGAACTTTTTGCCCTGCCCCCAAGGAGCCAACAATGCTGATTCCTGTTCCGCCCTCTCTCCACAGGTTAGATCTCTCCCCTCTTTTTCTTCATGGTGTCCCTTCCCACCTTGTGCCAATGGTAAGGAAGAGAGGGAGTGGATATGCCTCCTTTCCTCCTCGCCCACCAAAGAAACCACGCCTATCACATTTGGACAGACAGAGCTACCACAGACCAGCTAACCCACGCCTGTATCTGTCTGTGCATCTGTGTCTGGTCAGTTGTTGTGTCAATAAAGTGACCTTGATGGGATAATCTGTGTGTCTGGTCCCCCCATTTTTATTTTCCGAAAGGGGAGCAGCGACTAAAGTTTGGCAGGGGATCCAGGCTTCAGTTTAGAGGCTGGTCCGAGCAGATGACCTGGTGGAAGATCAGCTGAGTAGGAAACATTTCTGTTCACTGGTTTTATTGTGTGTGGGTGTGTGTGGGGGGGGGAAGAAACGGGGTTGTCTCCTCCTTGGGTGTGTTGCAGCAACTTCACGCGAAGAGGAGCGGCGTCTGAGGCCAGGGAGCCTGCCTGGGAGGGGAACCTTGCTCTGTATTAGTTTTGGGGGACAGATAAAGAAATCCTTGGTTCCCCCAAGGGTCTTCTTCTTCCTAACCTGGAGAACACGCTTTCTTTTCCTCCTGCTGCAAAGCACAGAGAAACAGAGAGAAGGAGAGACAGATATGTAGGGAGGCAGACAAATGACAGGGAACGGTTTTAGAAGTTCTGAAGCTTATTGGGATATCAAAATGCCCTAAAAGCTAAAGCTTCTAGGGCCAGCGGTCCTTTGTTCCCTGTCTGGCTGAGACCTATGGCTTGCTGAGCATCAGAACCTGCTTCATCAATTGGTTCTCCCTCAGTGGTCACATTCATGCCATACATTTAAAGCACTCTTATACCACTTTAACAGTCATGGCTTCCCCCAAAGAATCCTGGGACCTAGAGATGTGAAGGCTCAGGAAAAAAAATGGAAAAATTGGTGGGAAATATTCCCCCTCTACTTTTTTAGAAAAACAAAACCAAACTGGTTTTCTCCATTTTTTTCTGGTTTTTTTCCGGGCCTTCATGGTTCTACCGAGAAATGTAGTTTGTTAAGGGTGCTGGGAATTGTAGCTCTGTGCGGGGTCTCCTAACAGCTCTCAGAACCCTTAAACTACAGTTCCCTGGATTCTTTGGAAGAAGCCATGACTGTTAAAGTGGTATAACAGTGCTTCAATTGTATGGTGTGGATATGAACTACTATATATATTGCCAATCCCAGGCTCATTGTTGACTGTGCCTTTCTGCCCATCCACCTGCCCTGAGGAGCAGCCACTGATCCCGTCCCTTCCCTTCCCCTCCCCTCCCCTCCCCTTCCCTGGTGCACAGTAAACGCCAGCAATCTGTACACTTCCCAGTTATTTCAGCAACTAGTGAAGTGTGAGCAGGGACCCTAGAAACATTGGCTGCTTTGGGAAGGAAGCCAAGGCTCACCTATTCTGGGGTGCTTTGTCTCCGCTTCTGATGGCGGTAGGCTGTAGCCTCCTGCTCATAAGTGAGTGGGGCGTCAGAGTGATGAAAGCGCAAGCGGTAAAGCAGCCGTACCCATTGCCCAAAGACATCCTCCTGTTTGAGGGGGTGTGTCAGAAGTTGCAGGTAAAAAGTGCGGCCGTTGGCTAGGCGGACTTTGAATTGGAATCGTGTCTCGTCATGGACATAGATCCGGACAAACTTCAAGGGCAGAAGCCTGGTGAAAGAGAGGGATGTGCATTTTGTGTTAATGAGGAGAAAATGGAGGAAGACCTCTCCCTCGACCCTACCCAAAGACCCTCCTTTGGTACAAAGGTGCTGCTCTCACACCTGTGTGACAGCTCAGGAATGCTGGCTGTTACCCTGCAGCTATTTTAGTAGGATGCTTCCTGTTGCCTTGTAGACTCAGTGCAAAGTGCAGGTGGTGATGAACCTGAAAGGCCTCCACCACTTGGGTTCAACATAACTGAGATATCTTCCATATGTCCTGTCATAACTTCTAAGATTGCCCTTCTACACTTATTTTACCACCTGTGCACTGAGTGTTAGGAAGCTGCTGTATACCCAGTCCTTTTTTGGGTAAAAAATTAGGTGCCAGGACTCATACCTTGATAACAGTGCTGTGGGTGCCAGCGCAAAATGGATGCCACAGGAAGCCAAAAAAGAATACCAATACTCCGTATTGGTGAACACTATCACAAAAAACCTGCTGTGTATACCACTGGTCCATCTAGCTCAGTTGTGGAGAACCTCCAGTCTGTGGGCTTAGATTCTAGCTGGGGGTAGCCAACGTGGTGCCCTCCACATGTGGGCTGTGGTCCATGAAAGCTTATGCCACTGTAAATGTTAAGTCTTCAAAGCACCATAGGACTCATAGTTGTTTTTAATTAACAAATCAACATGGCTCTCTCTCTGGAATTCTAAAACATATGTAAGATCATGTTAGGTTTTCTTATATTGTGTTTCCTGGGGTTTGTACACCTAGAGAAAAGGCTGGAGAATTACTCTGAACATGTCCCTCATCATCGAAACCAGCCTCCATCCATCTAAAGCAGGGATGGGGAACTTGTGGCCCCAGTCAGCACAACCAATGGTTAGGAGTGCTGGGAGTCATCTGAAGGGTCACAGGTTCTCCATCCCTGATCTAGGGTTAGGAGTATGACTACATAATTAGGAAACAAGTCTTCTAGGTAGTCTTGAGTTCCAGGCCTTCTCTACCCTCACTCCATGATTAAAACTTTAGTCCTATGACCACTGGCTTACAAGTAAAGCACACTCGCTTAACAGCAAGGCCCATTGAACTCTATGGGACTTACTTTCAAGAAGGCTTGCGCATCATAACTTACCACTGCTGCAAGTGCTGTGGATGTTGCAAAAGGGACTTACCCAAAGAGCTGCAGCTCCTCATCGGGAAATGCTTCAGGATCAGGACACTCACACAGACATTGCCCTGTTAAGGATGGGGCAGGCCGTGCCAGCAACATAAGATCAGGCAGCTCCAGGCTTGGGCTGGTGGCAGCAATGCCCACAGTGACCCTGTTGGCTACATCTCCTGTCTTGGTAACCTGTAAGAGAGAGAGAGTCTCGCTTGCTCATGCCTTCATATAGCAACTATCACTGGAGAAGGTTTTGGGATAGTATTAGCATAAGGAGTATTAAACTCAAAACCCAGCAAAATAGACACTTGGTCACCCATACGTCTGGGAATTTCCCAAATATTTAGTAATAATATTTAGAAGCCAAAACAGGAGTGGGGAACCTATTTTACCCCAAGGCAAATGTGGGCAGGGTAACACATGTGACCCTTGCCTTTTTAGAGTTGCCTACAATCCAGCCATGCAAACACCAGAGGTTTCTATGCATGTCACACACACACACACCTCCATCATAAGAACACAAGAAGAGCCCTGCTAGATCAAGCCAAAGGCCCATTTAGTCCAGCATCCTTATGTCTATGGGAAGCCCGCAAGCAGGACCTGAGCGCAAGAGCACTCTCCCCGCCTGTGATTCCCAGCAATTGGTATTCAGAAGCATACTGCCCATGACCTTGGAGGCAGAGCATAAAAAAAAGGTGTCCCCGCACTTACAGACTCTTAGGGTGACGTCTTGCGACGTTTACTAGGCAGACTGTATATATGGGGTGGGTTTGCCAGTTCCTTCCCCGGAACAGTACATAGCAAGAGGCATTATCACAGACACATTCTGGTCAGGCAAAAGCACTTGAGGAAGGGGCGAAGGGCCAGTGAGTTGGAGGACCACATGGAGAGACCTGGCCTTGGACTGAGGTTCCTTATCCTTCAGCTAAATAAAGGCTAGGTGATAATTGTTCAAAGCTGTCTACAGCTCTCCATGGATGAGTTAAAACAAGATTTATAATCTAGAGTTACGTATTTAGAATGTAGAATATATAATCTAGAACAGATTATAAATCTTCTGTGGAGGGGCCGATTCTGAACAGTGCCATCACCTAGCCTGTATTGTAATCATAAGACTATTATGTAGCTTGAATCAGTTGATTAATGAACAGAAAGTCATTTGATTAAGATTTCTTTTGTAGCCCTGCTTAAATGACACTTTTCAGTGGGCCTGCCAGGGTGCTGGGATCATGGAATCGTAGACTTGGAAGGGGCCTATAAGGCCATTGAATCCAACCCCCTGCTAAATGCAGGAAGCCAAAACAAAGCATACCAGACAGGTGGCTGTCCAGCTGCCTCTTGAATGCCTCCAGTGAGTGATCAGTGATCAGTGGTAGCTGGTGCCCACTGGGGCTGCTGGGGCAGAAAGTAGGGAGGCCAACAGTAGGTGAGCCCAGAGTAAATTTCACTGGCCAAGCCAACTGATTCTAGTTTTGTCCCCATCATCCTCCCTGCTCAGTTCTACAAGTATAATGCAGAGAGTAAGGTGGAGGAAGTTGACAAGCAGTGAGTGACACCCATGGAGTGGTTGTAAGGGAGAAGGCAGTCAGGTGACAGCTGCCTGAGGGCAGATGCAGGTTGGTGGACCCCTTGCCCCATTTGCCCTAATGGACCAGCTTCCACTGGGAACTCTGTATCAAACTTTCTTCCATTGTGCTTCACCTGCATAAAATTGCTTTCAAACAGGGGACAATCCTTCAGCATGCCATATTCCCCGCTGGCTAGGCACCTCTGCAGGTCTCCCATTCCAAAGTTTGGGACATCCGGTGGGCACAAAAGGGGTCTGGGCTACTGCAGCCGAGAACCTGTTGGGAGAGCAAGAACAGCACCATGGGACAAGTCTGAAAGTGTTGAGAAATTCCGTTCCAGTCAGATGACAGGAGAGCAGCCCAGAGAGGACTGTGGGTTAGTGTGAGGTCCCAGGTTCAATCCCTAGCACCTCCAGTTTTTTTTTCATAAAGGATCCGGCAGCTGATGATAAGAAAGACCTTTGCTAAAGACTGAAGAGATGTTGCTAGCCAGTCTAGACACAATACTAGGCTAAATGAACATATGGACTGGTCTGGTATAAGGCACCTTATGTAACAGGGTTAACTTCTCTTTGTGAAAGGCCTGACCCCTGAGATTCAACACATCCTTTCTTGGGAGAAGCTCCTTTTCAGGTTTGGAATGCAGTTTCAAGAAAAATACTGAGAAATGGCAAAAGAGTTACTTGAACACACAACAGAAAACAAACAAACAAGGACAGCTAGGACACACTTGGGTATCTCAGATTAATCTTCTACCAGTGAAAGAAAAATAGAATAGTAGAATTCTGGGAGCTGTAGTTTACCCCTCACAGATCTACAAGTCCCAGCACCCTTAACAAACTACAGTTCTCAGGATTCTTTGAGGGAAATAATGTGCTTTAAATGTATGGTGTGATATTTATGTACAGATTTGTCATTTTAGGGTGGGTCTCCTACTAATTTTCTCTCTCCTCCTGAACTTTCTGTATTTTTAGGCAATAATGACTAGAAATCCTAAAAACAAAAAGTGCTTACCCTTTCCTTTCCATATATGGTGAGGGAAAAGGAGACCAGATGAGAGAAACAGAAAACTAAAGGAGCTGAAATGCTGCAGGACAGATTTCCTAAGAATCTTCCAGGCAAGAAAGGATGGAGAAAAATGATTTTGTGCTCTAGAAATTTCCCATCAACCACCTGGATGGTATTGTCTGGGCAGGGGCTGCACCAGATGCTATCTGTACTGTCCTACATGGATGAGAGTCTGGGGGGGCCCTGTACAAGTATGAACTATTTGCACACTCTCTTGTACAAATATGAGAATTCAAGCAGCAGTTTCTAGCATGGCCAAAAAAAAAATCTCAAGCAAAAGTGTAGAGAGGAGACTAGGCTGGTCCTGAAAAAGGCACCTATAGTGCAGTTTTATTTATTTATTTTATTTATTTTATTCAGCTTATATCCCGCCCGACTAGCAAACAGCTCTCTGGGCGGCAAACATAGAAACATATACAATAATAAAATTACAAGATCAATATAACAAATATAAAAGTACATCATCTAAAATACCAATTACAACATTTACATAAATAACTTAGATTAAAATGCCTCAGAGAAGAGAAAGGTTTTAACCTGGCGCCGAAAAGATAATAGTGTCGGCGCCAGGCGTACCTCCTCGGGGAGACTATTCCACAATTCAGGGGCCACCACTGAGAAGGCCCTAGATCTTGTTACTACCCTCCGGGCCTCCCTATGGGTCGGGACCCGGAGGAGGGCCTTCGTAGTAGACCGTAGTGTACGAGCCGGTTCATAACGGGAGAGGCGTTCCTGCAGGTATCGTGGTCCCACGCCGTATAAGGCTTTATAGGTTAAAACCAACACTTTGAATCTGGCCCGGTAGCATATTGGAAGCCAGTGCAGGCGAGCCAGAACAGGTGTTATATGCTCAGACCGCTTAGTTCTTGTTAGCAGTCTGGCCGCCGTATTTTGCACTAGCTGTAGCTTCCGAACTGTCTTCAGAGGTAGCCCTACGTAGAGCGCGTTGCAGTAGTCCAAACGTGAGGTTACCAGAGCATGAACCACTGATGTAAGGTCCTCCTTAGTCAGATAGGGACGTAGCTGGGCTACCAACCGAAGTTGGTAGAACGCATTCCGTGCCACCGAGGCTACATGGGCCTCGAGTGATAGGGAAGAGTCTAAAACGACTCCCAAACTACGAACCTGATCCTTTAGGGGGAGTGTAACCCCGTCCAGGACAGGGTATGTATCCACCATCTGACCAGAGAAACCATCCACCAGCAGCATCTCAGTCTTATCAGGATTGAGTCTCAGTTTGTTAGTTCTCATCCAGTCCATTGTCGCGTTCAGACAACGGTTCAGCACATCGACCGCCTCACCTGAAGATGAAAAGGAGAAGTAGAGCTGCGTGTCATCAGCGTACCGATGACAACGCACTCCAAAACTCCGGATGACTGCACCCAACGGCTTCATATAGATATTAAAAAGCATGGGAGACAAGACCGAACCCTGCGGGACCCCATATTGGAGAACCCACGGGGTTGAGCAATGTTCCCCAAGTATTATCTTCTGGAGACGGCCCGCCAAGTAGGAGCGGAACCACTGCCAAGCAGTGCCTCCAACACCCAACTCCGCAAGTCTCTCCAGAAGGATACCATGGTCGATGGTATCAAAAGCCGCTGAGAGATCAAGGAGAATCAACAGAGTTACACTCCCTCTGTCTCTCTCCCGATATAGGTCATCACACAGGGCGACCAAGGCCGTCTCAGTGCCAAAACCAGGTCTGAAACCCGACTGAAATGGATCTAGATAATCAGTTTCATCCAATAGCACCTGGAGCTGGTCAGCAACCACTCGTTCCAAGACCTTGCCCAAGAATGGAACATTTGCCACTGGTCTATAGTTGTTAAAGTCCTCTGGGTCCAAGGAAGGTTTTTTCAGGAGTGGTCTCACCGCCGCTTCTTTCAGACAGCCAGGGACCACTCCCTCTCGTAAAGAGGCATTTATCACTTCCTTGGCCCAGCCAGCTGTTCCATCCTTGCTAGTTTTTATAAGCCAAGAGGGGCAAGGATCAAGTACCGAAGTGGTTGCACGTACCTGTCCAAGCACCTTGTCCACGTCCTCGAACTGAACCGACTGAAACTCATCCAACAAAACATGACTAGACTGTGTTCCAGACACCTCATTAGGACTGTCATAAAATGGGAATCTAGGTCCCGACGAATGCATAAGATCTTATGCTGGAAGTGCTTAGCAAACTCATTACAGCGGGCTACCGATGTATCTACCATGTCCTGTGGGCCAGAGTGGAGTAGCCCTCGGACAACTCTAAAAAGCTCCGCTGGGCGGGAGGGAGATGACTTAATAGTGGCGGCGAAATGTTGTTTCTTCGCCACCCTCACCGCACCTACATACCGCTTGGTAGAAGCACAAACCAGCGCATAATTGCATTCGTCAGGAGTTCGTCTCCAACTCCGCTCAAGCCGTCTCCTATCTTGCTTCATCGCTCTTAGCTCCGCAGTATACTAAGGAGCTGTATGAGCTCTACAAAGGAGAGGGCGCGCAGGAGCGATCGTGTCCAGTTATCTGAATTTGCATTGGGGGGGGAGTTTACACACACCATAGCTAATTGTTCTGCTCCCCCAAATGTTTTTACAAAAAAAAATTAATTACAGAAAAAAATTCTGCCCTACTTTTTTGTGTCCCCCCCCCCCGAATTTTTAGGCTGACTACAGGCCTGACACACACCTAGCAGCACCTGTTGCAACAGGAACAAGGTTAGAGGAGACAGCTTGCTTCCCTCTAGCCCTACGGACCTCGTAGGCTGCTTCCCACTAACAGAGATGCTGGGAAAAATAGAGGTTAAAAGGCTGAGGGTTCTGCAAGTCAGTAGAGGAGGGAAGTTCCATATCCATTTTCAATAAAAATTTATACATTTTTGCAATTATACATTCATCATTTGTACACAAACCTATTTCAAAATCAGATTTATTTATTTCAAACCCATACATTTTCTTATCCATTTTGTATCTTTCTAACAATTGCAAATAGGCAAACCATTGAGAACTATATCCTTCCTTTATTAGTTGTTCTCTCTCTTTCATTATATATTCTCCATGCACATTTTCTAATAGTTCTTGGTAAGTTAACCATTTCTCTTTTCCAGCCATTTCTCTTCTATAAAATGCTTCTTGACTTGAAACACATAATGGTATTTTCGAAAAAAACCTTGTTTTGTATTTATTCCATATTTTCAACAAAGGACGTCTTATAAAATGATTATTAAATTCCACATTAACTTTTACTTTATCATATCATAAATATGCATGCCATCCCCACTTCAGGTTGTGACCCTCCAAATCCAATAATCTTTTGTTCCTCAATACAATCCATTCCTTTATCCAGACTAAGCAACAAGCAGCAAAATGAAGTCTCAAATTTGGTAATCCCAGTCCTCCTCTTTCTTTGGTGTCTCGTAATAATTTAAATTTAACTCTTGGTTTTTTCCCCTGCCAAACAAATTTAGAAATATCTTTTTGCCATTGTTTAAAAGGTAAATCAGAGGATATGACAGGTATTGTTTGAAATAGAAACATCATTCTCGGCAATACATTCATTTTTATTACAGATATGCTACCCATTAATGACAACTGTAATTTATCCCATTTTAACAAATCTTTCTTAATCTCTGTCCATAATTTTTCATAATTATTATGAAACAACTTTGAATTTTTATTTGTCATAATAATACCTAAATGTTTCACCTTTTTGTCTATTTTAAAATCTGTCTTCTCCATTAACTCCTTTTGATCCGTTAAAGATAAATTCTTCACCAACATCTTTGTTTTTTGGTTATCGATCTTAAATCCTGCTAATGGTCCATATTCTTTTAATTTATCCATCAATACTTTAATTCCTTCCAAGGGATTTTCTAATACAATTATCAAGTCGTCAGCAAATGCTCTCAGTTTATATTTTTCTTTTTTTATCTTTATTCCCGAAATCCTTTTGTCTTGCCTGATGTCTCTAAGCAGCACTTCTAGAACCAAAATAAATAAAAGAGGGGACAGTGGACATCCCTGTCTTGTACCCTTTTGTATTTCACATGAGTCCGTTAAATCCCCATTAACAATTATCTGTGCCTTCTGTGATGTATAAATCGATCTGATCCATTTTATAAAATTATCAAAATTGGAGGTAAATTCTGAGTGCAAGAACACCCTCTCCATTTGCGATTTCTGTCAACTGGTATTCAGAAGCATACAGCCCCTGAGTGCTTGGAGAACAATGGGGCCAATACCGTAGCCTGAGGTTCACACATTTATTGAAAGACTTTTTTCCCCTTGTCCGCCCATGGGACCAGCATCCGTCTGACAGCTTCTCTCTTTTAGAGCTGAACTTCAAACCGGCTGCAAACAGCTAAAGACGCAACGAAGGGAGGCGGCAGAGTCTACTATTTGCAGCGCGCACTTTTAGTCTTTGCTTGAGCCAAACCGCAGGCGTCCGTGATTGGCTGATTTTGCTCTACTGCGCCTCCTCATGCCTACCCCATACTGCCTTGCGGCCTCCTCCGCTCCCCCGTCACGTGACTTGGGAAGGGAGTAATGGCTGCTATGGGGGCTGTTGAAAGGCCCTCCCGCCTCTCCCTCCCAATTTTCTCCGTCCTCCTTCTCCTGTTATCGCTGTTCCTTGCCCAGGCCGCTGGAGTCAACAGCTGCCGGGGAGAGTTGGGCCTCAGGGTGAGTTGCGCGGGGCGGCTGATTAATATGCATGAGCGCCGAGCTGGGATTGGGTGTCAGGAGACCGGCTGATCAATATTAAAGACAGTAAGAAGAGCCCGGCTGATCAGACCGAAGGCCTGTTTCTCACGGTAGCCGACTAGATAGTAGCACTAGAGAGTATTAAAGTAGTGCTGAGCATCACCGAGATGTGTGTTTGTTTTTGTGCACCTAGTACAGCCTTACCCTAATCAAGTCTTTTTAATGCTTCCTGTAATCCTTTAAAATGGTTAGGAAACCTGTGGTCCTCCAGATGGTGCTCCCATCACCTCTGACCATTGGGAGTGCTAGCTGGGGCTGGAGGGTCATAGGTTCCCCACTCCTGACTTAAAGATTATTTGTGAACACACACACCCCACCACCACTTTCTCTCCCATGAGTCCTGTGGCACCTGTTCTTCCTCCCATCTATTCTGTTTTCCTCACATAGAGCAGAAGAGGAGCTTTTGGGGGGTGGGGGAGGTAACTACCCTCACTGCCTCATGATGAATGGGGGTACTAGGGTTCAGATGTTCTATGGAACCAGGTGAAGTCCTCAAGGGTGTCATGTTAGTGACCGCAGGTTTTAGGCCTGATGGAGATTAGGGATTTCCGTTGCATTACAGGTATGAGTTTAACACTGCCAGTCTAGGAAGACTGATTCATCAATTGCTGTAGTTGTTATTGGTCACTGTACTTTCATATGCTTGAGCTTTGCATTGACATGGCAGAGACCAGTGGTTCCCAAACTTTTTCTCACTGCCACTTGAAAATTGTTGATGGTCTTGGCAGACCACTTCATAATTTTCTGCCTGTTATAGCAATTGTAATATGCTGTGCTAGATGCTGTATGATTTCTCATTGTATTTTTAGTGCTGCTTTTGTTTCTTACACTGTATTTTATTGTGACACCATTTGCATTCCATAGAATTCAAATTGCAATACAATAAAATACAAGTAATAAAAGCAAGAAAAGTACAATTAAAGATCTTTATTGTGACACCATTTGCATTCCATAGAATTCAAATTGCAATACAATAAAATACAAGTAATAAAAGAAGCAAGAAAAGTACAATTAAAGATCAATGTGAACATATAGAATAGAATCATAGAATAGTAGAGTTGGAAGGGGCCATCAAGTCCAACCCCCTGCGCAATGCAGGAATCCAAATCAAAGCAGTCCCGGCAGATGGCTGTCCAGCTGCCTCTTGAATGCCTCCAGTGTCGGAGAGCCCACTACCTCTCTAGGTAATTGATTCTATTGTCGTATGGCTCTAACAGTTAGGAAGTTTTTCCTGATGTCCAGTCGAAATCTGGCTTCCTGCAACTTGAGCCCATTCCGTGTCCTGCATTCTGGGACGACCGAGAAGAAATCCCTGCCCTCCTCTATGTGACAACCTTTCATGCACTTGAAGAGTGCTATCATATCTCCCCTCAGTCTTCTCTTCTCCAGGCTAAACATGCCCAGTTCTTTCAGTCTCTCCTCATAGGGCTTGGTTTCCAGTCCCCTGATCATCCTTGTTACCCTCCTCTGAACCTGTTCCAGTTTGTCTGCATCCTTCTTACAAGTGCGAAGACCAGAACTGGACGCAGTATTCAAGATGAGGCCTAACCAGTGCTGAATAGAGGGGAACTAATACGCACGATTTGGAAACTATACTTCTGTTAATGCAGCCTAAAATAGCATTTGCCTTTTTTGCAGCCACATCACACTGTTGGCTCATATTCAGCTTGTCATCAATGACAATTCCAAGATCCTTCGCACATGTCGTATTGCTGAGCCAAGTATTCCCCATCTTATAGCTGTGCATTTGGTTTCTTTTTCCTAAGTGTAGAACTTTGCATTTATCCCTGTTGAGTTTCATTCTGTTGTTTTCAGCACAATGCTCCAGCCTATCAAGGTCCCTTTGAATTTTGTTTCTGTCTTCCATGGTATTAGCTATGCCCCCCCAATTTTGTATCATCTGCAAATTTGATAAGCATGCTCTGTACCTCCTCATCCAAGTCGTTAATAAAAATGCTGAAGAGCACTGGGCCCAGGACCGAGCCTTGTGGTACCCCACTCGTTACGTCTGCCCAGTTTGAGAAGGAACCATTGATAAGCACTCTTTGAGTACGATTCTGGAGCCAACTGTGTATCCACCTGATAGTTGTTCCATCCAGCCCACATTTAGCTAGCTTGCTAATCAGAATATCATGGGGCACTTTGTGAAAAGCTTTTCTGAAGTTGAGGTATATTATGTCCACAGCATTCCCACAGTCTACAAGGGAGGTTACCCGGTCAAAAAATGAGATAAGATTAGTTTGGCAGGATTTGTTCTTCATACATCCATGTTGGCTCCTAGTAATCACTGCATTGTTTTCAAGGTGCTTACAGATTGACTGCTTCATAATCTGCTCCAGAGTTTTTCCAGGGATTGATGTTAGGCTGACTGGTCTGTAGTTCCCCGGTTCCTCCTTTCCCCTTTTTTGAAGATAAGGACAACATTAGCTCTCCTCCAGTCATCCGGCACTTCACCAGTCCTCCATGATTTCGCAAAGATAATAGACCGGTTCTGAGAGTTCTTCAGCTAGTTCCTTCAATACTCTAGGATGCAGTTTATCGGACCCTACCGATTTGAACTCGTTCAAAGTGATTAGGTATTCCTTGACCATTTGTCTATCAATCTCAAGGTCCAGTCCTGCCCCTTCTACTTCATGTTTCCTGGGAGGGTCACAGATCCTTTTTTGGAAGAAGACTGAGCCAAAGTAGGAATTGAGGACTTCTGCCTATTTTTTGTCATCTGTTATCATTTTGCCATCCTCATTGAGTAGCTGTGCCACCATTCTTTTCCTGTCTTTTACTATGGACATACCTGAAGAAAGCTTTTTTGTTGCTTTTAGCATCCCTTGCTAGCCTCAGCTCATTCTCAGCTTTAGCCTTCCTGACACCATCCCTGCAATTCTGTGATACCTGCCTGTTCTCTTCCTTTGTGGCCTGGCCTTTTTTCCACTTCCTGTCTGTGTCCTTTTTTGTTTTCAGGTCCTCTCTAAGCTTTTTGTGAAGCCACATTGGCTTCTTCTGTTGTTTCCCCCCTTTTTTCCTTGTTGGAATTGCTTGCCATTGCGCTTTTAGAATTTCCTTTTTTAGAAACTCCCACCCATCTGTAATACAGTCATGCCACAGACTGAAGCTCATGGACCACTGGTTGTCCGTGGTCCACAGTTTTGGAACCCCTGGCATAAATGTTTCTTCCTGCATTTCATACCCTTGCATCCCTTCTTGTTTTTCTCTCCAGTTGCATAGGTGCACCTGCTAGTTTTTCAGCTACCATTTTGTACATCTAATGCGGGCTCTAGTTCATGAAAACATATGCCACAATAAATCTGCTGGTCTTTAAGGTCTACATTATTTTGTTTTATTTATATGTTGTGAACCTTACTTTTTTCTGGTGTTGCCCACTGTGCTCACCATAAACAAAAGTACCAGTATCTTGTATTTGTTGTACACTACTAGCAAATCTGCAAGAGTCTGTTCCCGAGCAAAATAGGCAGTATGTTGGGAGCGAGAAGCTTTGGGTGTATTTTTACTTAATGGCAATTATTTATGTACATGTTGAGAAAATAGGTGCTGTACCTGTTTAATAGGCACACAAGGAGGATATGAGGCAGAATTGGGGAACAGTGGAGACAGAAACGAAAATAATGTTGGAATCAGTCTGTGATAGCCCTTTGTTGCTTGCAGCCAGGAGACGCCCGTGACTCTGAAGCCTGTGGACTGAACCTGCAGCTAGAGCATTCGTTTGAGCTTGGTGAGTATTTGGGTTGGGATGGACCAAGAGCGTGTGGAACATAGATAAACAATATGCCCAGAGTGAATGAGAGTATATACAGGGGTGAGTAGGCTCAGCCCCAATCCATGCACACGCAGTTAACTGTCTTCATGGAGCACATGCACATACAAGTGTATGGATGTAGGGATCTTTCTGTTCATTCAGGGACCCTGGACAAGTAGGGCTCCCAGTTGCTTGGGTAGCGTCCTATACATGTACATATCTGAGACTCACCCTGTTTATCTTATCTGAATAGGGGTTCGGTATTGCAGAACTATCACAAGATTCCTGGTCTGATGGTCTTGCTGGGTTCAGGAAGGGTGTGTTTTGTTCATTAATGGGGTTTTTCAAATTAACCTTAATTTGCATAAGTTAATATGCATCATGCTCTAGAGCAGCCTTTCCCAACCAGTGTGCCTCCAGATGTTGTTGGACCACAATTCCCATCTTTCCTGACCATTGGCAATGCTGGCTGAGGCTGATGGGAGTTGTGGTCCAACAACATCTGGAGGCACACTGGTTGGGAAAGGCTGCCCTAGAGAGTGATCTAATTTAGTATGTTTGGCTGCAATCCAATACATGTTTATTCAGAAGTTAGCTCCATTGGGTTCAATGGGGCTTACTCCCAGGTAAGTGTGTATTGGATTACAGTCTTTATTTTACTTGCACACATAGCTTAAAAGCATTGAAACTGCCAAGCTTGCCTAATGTATTTGCAGTTGGCATCCATTCATTGTTACTAAAGAACTTAACGAGACCGAAAATTTTCCATGAATAAATAAAACACCCCATGTCACTTATCTGTTTCTGTCATTGTGCCCCTCCTAGATACAGGCTTGGATTTTGTCTCTTTGGTGCATCGGAGACTGCCACAGGTGATGTGGCGTAGAGTGTAGTTTTCCCTAATGCCAGGTGTGAGGTAGAGGGGAAGAAGATGACTTGGGGGATGGCCTTTGCTCAGAGTTTGACTGATGGGGCTTGAGAAGGTCTTTTCCTTCAGGACATGGTCTCTAGTCTGTGAATGCTTATGAATAAATGACAAATGTCCTCTTCTCTGCTCTCTTGCAAAATTCTCACCCTTTGCCATTCCATTTTCACAAGCAGCACTGTCAGAGGAAAGCAGCACAGGTTTCCCTAGACTAGTTGAGAGGGAGGCAGCCCTTTCCCCGATACATAGGAATATAGGAAACTGCTTTATACTGAATCGACCATTAGTCCATCAGGCTCAGTATTGTATACACTAACTGGAAGCAGCTCTCCAGGGTTTCAGGCAGGGAGTCTCTCCCAGTCCTACCTGGAGATGCTGGGGGTTGAACCTGGGCTCTTCTGCATGCAAGGCAGCTGCTCCACCACTGAGCTGCAGCCTTTCCTCCAAGTAAGCTGTTGCAGGGAAAGGTGAAGTACAGCACCCCTGCTCCCAACTGGGGTAACAACTGCATTGGGGAAGGATAAAAAGAGGCTCTCTCCAGCCATCTAGCACACTTTCATACTCCTGCTTTTGCTCGAGGCTTTTTGATTACACTGTTTTACTATGCTACCTTCCAAAAACAGAAGTTCCCTTAAAAAAATATTAAAACAAAAGCCTTCTGTAACATCTTGTTTGAGCCCTCAGCGGTGTTTGCCTGCATTATCCTCTGGTGACCAGATTGTGTAGGTAGCAAAGTAAAGGGCTGGGCTGGGCGTGTCTTGATTGTTGTGTGCATTCCAACTCTGAGAAAGGGGGCAGGGGATGTGTAGGTCCAGTGGATTTCTAAAGGGAGATGAAGCGGGAGCCAGGACTCTTGGAATCTTCAGGAGGAAACTTGGGCCTTGCTGGTTAGATGGTATGCAAAGAGTGAAAAGTAGGACCGTGATACAGGACTCTCCTGGGTTTTCCGTCTCCTGCAGATGACAGCATCAGATTCAAAAAGCGGGGCACCCTCCTGTGGAACGTGGGCCCTGACCCCAGCCTCTCGCTAAGCCAGAAGCAATTAACTGAGGAGGAACGCAACAAACTTAGGGTGAGTGTGGGTGCAAAGGAAGAAGTCTTGCCTTTGCAGGGAAAAGCAGTCTCTGCTAGCTGAGGAAAGGGTGCATTTTGGAAGAGTCATGGACGGAAGGGGGGCTTTAGTACATCTAGGGCAGGAGTCCTGTGCCCAGGTGAGGGTGCTGGGCTTGTAATGTATGCTGTTTGCCATTCACCTACCAGCTACTAGCAGGGTGGTGTGTATGTGGTGAATGCGTCTCTAAAACACAGAATTGTAGCATCCTAATATTTCATTAACAAAAAACAAACAAACCCACAGAGCAAGTTTCTAGCTCTCCTGATGGAAGATAGAAGCTTGGAAATACTTCTCTTCCTCTCTGTTATTTTGTTCTATTTTCTTTAAAAGGATCCAGATGATTTTATTATCTACATCCTGAAAGCAAAATAAGCTAAGCCAACATATTTTGGGACCATTGAATTTTGATTTGTGCAGCCTTGGATATAACACCTTTAACTGGGATGGGGTTAGGGGAAGTTGGGCAAAGGGTTCCTCTGTTCTACCTGTGTGTCTTTTTCCACAAACCCCAGGAGGTGGCAACAGAGGGTGGACTGTACCGTGTGCGGATCCCGCGACGGCCCCTGGGCAGCACTGAGGAGAGTGGAACTGAATATGTCACCTCTTTCGTCCGAGCAGTGAGTGCCACTTGTGGGGAAGCCTTATTTGTCCCCTGGCAGGGCCCCCACTTCACTGCCTTTGCAGATAGACCAACTTCTGTTTCCCTATACACCTGCTGGAATTACAGTCAGGTGGGGACACCATCTTAACAGCACTGCATTTGCCAAGTGTGGGATACATGGCAACTGTGGAATATCCTCCCTTCACAGATCTGAGTGGCACTGACCCTGATGGCCTTTCGGTGCTAGTAAAATCTCATTCTCAGCTGGGCACTAGTTGTGTAGCCTGCCCTCTCCGACTTGCTAATTGGCTGCATTTGATAATGAGTTGACTGTTTTATTGATTTTCTGTATGTGAGTTTTATGCTGTATTACGTGTTTATATTTCATATTTTATCCTGCTTTGGGATTATTTTTAATAAAGGGCTGGCTAAAAACTCCATAAATATCTATCGAGATGTGATAGGTTTGGAAAAGGTCAAAAGTACAGTCTCTCTCTTTTTTTTTTTTGAGGGGAAAAACCGAGAAATGTGAGGAAACATGGGCTTGGTTCCTAAGATGGGTTCTTAACTTAAAGAAGTTCACAGAATGAACGTTTTCTTGTTTCCTCCTCCCACCCCCTTGCAACCACTCAACCCTCCAGGGAAGCCTCTTGGGAGCACAGCTGATGGCAGGAGGTGACAGGAAACTTCCCTTTCATAAACCTGTTTTAAGATCCAAGCTATTGTCGCAGTTAAGTTCTTTTAACTTCTGTTAGGAATTTTTGGAAGTCGGCTTGTATCAGCTTAGAATATTTGTTCATCTATCGCAGTGTTGCCTACCCTGACTGGCAGTGGCTCACCATGGCCTCAGGTGGAGGTCTTTGACCCTTTCTCCATCACCTGCTATCAGAGATCCCTTTAACAGTAGATGTGAGGGGTCAAACCAGGGACCTTCTGAAGGTAGCGCTTGTGCTTTGAGTTATGGTTCTTCCCCGTTGAAATGGATGTAGTTAAAACAACCTGCCTAGCCTAGTGAAATAGAAAATGTTGAATTCTGGCTTGATCACGCCATTCCCCCAAGTCACTTAAAAATGTTCATTATTAGCATAACTTTGTTTGGATTCAGTAATAATTTTGTGGCAAAAAACTCTTTATTAGCTATCCAAAAGATTCCCTGCCCTTGTGTGAGCCTTATAAACCACCCTGTTAAGGCAGTACACCCTGACAGGTGGGTTAAAAATCTTCCTATATAAATAAAGCAGGGCCGAGGCACAAGAGTAGTTGGAACACCCAGAAGCAAAGCCATGCCTAACAGGTTTCATAAGCTATTCAATCACTAGAAATCACATTCAAGCCTCAGATCTGATGAAATAAAATCATAGTTTCTCTTCTTTGTGATATGGCTTGATAGATCTGATTCTATTTTTGTAAGCTCCTTTGGATCCATTTAGAATTTTATTTTATTTTTATTATTTGATTTATATCCCGCCCTTCCTCCCAGCAGGAAAAGCGAGATACAGACAATTAAACTAAGCTTCTTCCATCTTCTTCCCCTTCCCCCTCCTCCCATGGGATTCAATATGGTTCTGCAGGGTGGTTAGGCAGATGACCTCAAGCTCTTCAATTTAGTAACTTTGGCAAAAACACAAGAGTTAGGATTTCAGTGGTGGCATGCTCAATTGAGGCTGAGGCTGCAATCCAAACCACACTTAACTGAGGAGGAAGCCCCATTGAACAGTTAAGAACAAATTTGAGACCAAGAAAGGCTTAGGAGAAATTATAAATATTCAGTGGGAAAAGTAGGGTTGAAGAGTGCTAAAATGCTAACTCCCTACCAGATCAGTCCTACCACCAAAAGCTTGGCCTTGTGACGGTTCCCAAAGATACTAGGAGATTGTTGTGGCTCCAGAATAAAGGAGTTCCTTCCAGGTGGGCACAGCCACCAAGAACACATCACTTATGCACACTTGGATTTTGACCATTAGTATCGTCTCATCTTAAGAAACTGGCGGCATGTAGGAAGATGGTGGCCTAGTTCAAAGTGAGTCTGTCTTTGGACAGGGATTGTTGATTGTTGGCCCTGTTCATTCACACTTGGCTAAACTGAGGAAGGACAGCTTGTGGATGTTTGCCTTGGAGCAAAATGTAAAGATGGTCAATAACCTATCTGTCTGTTTTCTTCTTCCCTGCAGTGTTCAATGGTGGAATCTCATCTGTCAGACAGGCTGACTGTTCACACGGATGTCGCTGGCAACATCATTGGTCTCTCTATTGTCACTGTGCCTGGTTCCTGCCATGGAGCTGAGGTGGAGGACGTGGACCTGGAATTGTTCAATACCACTGTCCTTCTCCAGCAGCCCATACCAGCGGCTATGTGAGTTCTCTGTCTCCAGTTAGTTGAGGATGGCAGTGGGTTCTGGGACATCACATGGGATGTAGTTAACTTATGGAACTCACTGCCACAAGATGTGGTGATGGCCATTTACTTTTTAGTTTTAAAAGGAGACTGGATGCATCCGTGGAAGATGCCTCTGTCAATGGCTACTAGTCATGAAAGCATTAAATACTAGCTGCTGGGAAACAACAATGGAAGAGAGCTATTGCCTTCATGTCCTGCTCTTGAGCTCCCCAGAGTCAGCTATGGAAAATGGGATGGTGGACTGGATAGGCCTTTGGTCTGATCCAGCAGGGTTGCTCTTAAGTTCTTATCAGAGCTCAGTTGGTGGAGATGGAT
Organism: Rhineura floridana; assembly: GCF_030035675.1. Classification (NCBI taxonomy): domain Eukaryota; kingdom Metazoa; phylum Chordata; class Lepidosauria; order Squamata; family Rhineuridae; genus Rhineura; species Rhineura floridana. Next base: position 39,074,213 of record NC_084490.1, on the reverse strand, counting down.
TGGGTGCTGAGGATTCTGTTGTGGAGGGGAATTGAACTGTTAAGTTGAAGCAGAGAAGCATTTTGATGTGAGGAAAAATAGCTGGTTTGTAGTGAGTGGGATGGGGTGTCAAGACTCCTGGGCTCCCTGCGTGAGGGGCTTCTGGAGCCAGACCTTACAAGTCATTCTGGACGGAGAGGAGGTTATTGTGAGTTAGATTAGGAAGCAGGAATCCTCCACCTGGAGTGGGAGCCGAGAGGCCATTCTCCTAGGTTGTCCAGAAAGGGACTGGCTGAAAGCCAAAAGTCCCAATTTCTTTGGGAAGATGAGAGGGAGAACTGTTGGGTGGCTTGCTGTCAGCAAGAGGAATGAATCCAAAACATGGGCTGTGATCCTAAACACACTTAACTTGGAAGTGGTAGGTTCGATTGAAGTCGGTGGAAGTTAACTTCCAAGTAAATAGATTTAGGATTGCAGTACAGATGTGAGGGCACTGGGAGGAGTTGTCAGATTTCAAGGAGTAGAATAAACTCAGAGCAGGAAGGAAGGAGGGAAGCACCGGAATGAAAACCTCAAAAAGGGGATGTTTGATTATGACAGGTGATGTACCCAATGTGTGTTAATAAATAGTCTTCGTCAGAGGTAAAATATTCTTGTCTTGTCTTGTCTATCAGTGAGAGAGATTGCAGGACTTCACTTAGAACATGATGAGTATTCTTCTTTTTTTTTGTCCACTAGGAAGACTGTGTAATAAAATCTGTTGGGCACATCCCAGGTTGCAATAAAATTCCACTTATTTTTAACAGCTGCACGAGGCTTTGCACCTCCCTCTCTCTCTTTCTTCTGACTTTGAGTTCTGTCTCTTTGTCACCGATGGCTGTTTGCTTTCTCCCCCAGCCCTGAGACGGCAGCGTTTATTGAACGCATGGAACAAGAACAGGCCCAGAAAGCCAAGAATCCGCAGGAACAGAAATCCTTCTTTGCCAAATATGTAAGTTGGGGGGGGGAGAGGAGGGGTGCAACTCTCTCCTTTTTTTCTCTCTCCCTGCCTTCCCAGTGCGAAAATGTAGAATCCGTGACTGAGCCTCCTGACTGCTGGGTGGGCGCTGGGAGATGCCTGCTCCCTGCTCTGATATATGTTCTCCCCAATCCCTGCAGTGGCATTTAATTCTGGGCGGAGCAGTGCTTCTCCTAGCAACCAGCTCTGCAACAGCCCCTCGGGAGCCGGGACGTCAGCCCTGAGCCAAAAGTAAAGCCACACACAGCTCATTTTGCTTCCATCTTCCTCTGCGCACCTTCAATTAGCTTGGATACTTTTCAGTGCTCCCCTTTCTCCACCCCACCTCCATCCCATTGGTAGGGGAAAAAACCCTTCTGTTCCTCCTCCCTTGAGCTTTTCCTATAAGTCTGTCTTTCTTGCATAGCCTCTATATCAGAGAGGGGGGAGACACTGGCTTTCCAGATAATAATGGACTCCAACTCCCATGAGCCCCACCCAGCTTAGCCAATGGTCAGGGATGATGGGGTTACAGTTTGAAAACATTTTGACCTTGGTACAGAGCAAGGTGGAGGGCCTTAAGGTGGCTGCACCCCCTCCCAGCCATTACCTGTGTGTTGATTGGCTCAATGGGCTAGCATGCAATTTTCTAGCTATGGGGCATCTAGGAGCAGCCAAAGCCTTTAAGAGCTTATCTTCCTCTTTTTTTTCCCTACCACCTGCCCTGCTTGAGGCAAAAACTCCACTCTTCTGCCCGTGGTTTGGTGAAAACTCTTGCTAAAAGAATGCCAGCTCATTTTGTGGAAATTGAGTCTGGCACTCCTTACCAGTTTTGTCCTGCCAGGTCCCCCCCCCCCCAAGCATGACAGAATCGGAAATCCCCCTTTCTGGTGGCAGGTCCTTCCTCCTTCATGGGCACAACTTCCTTTCCCTCCATTGGCTGTCACGGAGACAAGATCATTTGTAATCCCTGGTGATGGGAGTCTTGTGATTGGGATTTGGAGAAGGGACAATGTTTGTGTGCAGTTTTGGTGGGAGGGGTGGAGGAACACTTAACATGGAATAGAGTTTTGGTTTCAAGGAAACCTTCCTCCAGAGGCAGAGAGGCTGATGGGGAGGATCAGATCTTGTGGGGTGCTTGTTGCCATTGCCCAGAAGAATTCAGGGAAGGGGCAGATTGTTGCATAGAGGAAGAGCTTCTTTTCATCTGTAACCCCACCTCTCTTTTTCTCCTACAGTGGATGTATATTATCCCTATCGTCCTGTTCCTAATGATGTCTGGAGCACCTGATGGAGGGGGACAAGGAGGGGGCAATGGAGGCAGTGCTGGGGGAGGTGGGAGGTGAGGGCAGCTTGTTTTTCCTACATTAAGGGGAGAGGTCATGTAAATAAATATTACTAGAGGAAAATGGCACTTCTGGTTTTGACTTGTTGGGAAGCAGGGATAGTTTTGGGCTTGGATCAGTCATGAGATAAGAGAGCTGCTGGATTTGGAAGAAAAAAACTACTAGTTCCCACTTTCATCCCAGGGTGTATTAACTTCCAAATAACCACAACACAGTAGAAGTGGTCCTGTCTCCCTAAAGTGTCTGCTCTGCATCAAAGAGTTTCAAATTCTGCTTCCTGGATTCAGAATGGGAAATGGTTATGTGACCAAGACCTTTGGTTGAAATTGCCCATGATTCTAGACTTCCGTCTCCCCATAAATGAGGACTAGGAACCTGCTCATTTTTTTAAAAGGGAAAAAAAGTTTGAGGATGATATTAGGATGCCTCTGTTACAACCTGAGGAGAAACAGATGAAAACAGTGGGGACCTTTTAAAAGCTAAGAAAACAGTGGGCAGGAAAGAGGTGTATATGTAGAATTAATAAGCTACAGCTGGCTCTCCTGATAATATTGAAAACAAAGGCAACGACTGACAGTACACTCAAAATAACCTAGATACCATGTGCCGTAGCTCTATCTATGGAACTCTGTGTGTGTGTGTTTGCCAGTTTCCATCCTGACAAGGCACGGGATCGAGCCGTTAGCTGCTTTGTATTTTCTAGAGCAGGGGTTCTCAAGTTTTCTACTCCACCCCCAGATGCACTTGAGATGGTTGAAAGTTACCAAGTCACACCAGTCATATGGTGGTGCATGAGCAGAGCCAGTCATAAAATGGTAGCAGATGGAGGTAGAGTTTGGCATAATCAGCTGGCAATTACTGACATCACTTTCTACTGAGATATCTAATCCATTTTTTGGAACTTGCTAAATTCTTTGTCACAGTGTATTCCTTGTGGCAAGGAGTTCCACAGACCTTTCCTCACACCTAATTACAGGCATTTATTCTGTTGGTTTTGTGATTCAGCCTCCCCATTGTAGGCAGAATTTGCTGATCCAGAGGCTCTAAGTGGAGAAGGCTTTTTTCTTTTTCCCTTTCCACCACCACACATCAAAGTCTTTTTACCTAGCTCTTGTATTTGCTTCTCTCATTCTCATGTCACATTCAGCTTCTATCCTATCTTCTTCAACAAAATACCCTGCCAGTTTCTTCCACCCCTCGTCCCTGATCCTTTCACAGTCACTTCTTCCTTCTATAACAGCTTCCCTCTCTTATCCCCTTCCTATTCCCAGTTTGGTTGATTATAATAAATACTACTGCTACTACACTCATTACACTGACCTCTGCAAAAAGGTAGCCTTCTCTCCCCTTACTATTACTGTATTTACCTTCGATCTCACTTTCTAATTTCCTTCAGCACCTCCTCTGGTCCTTTCCTCTAAGAGGAGGGAGACATTTTTCTCCTCCCACCCAATTTATCTGTCTCCAGGCTGCTTTTACTCAGCATGCATGGAATTGCTGGTGCCAGCATTGCTGGTATGTTGGCATACCCTAAGGCCATGGCACAGCTAAGGGGTGGGGCAGGCAAGTGAGGCGCTGGGCAAGCTGTGGCACTGAAACCCACCTGGAAGTGGTTCCAAGCCCACTGGTGTGTCCCAGTTGGGAAACACTTGTTCTAGCAAAAGTTAAGAGGCAAGAGATGGGAACTACTCTCATTGACCTCGGATCCCAAATGATTCTTCTGCTGCTGCAGGACAGAACATGAAGAGTCCAGCCAAAGAGCCAGGAGCTTGCATCCTTGTTTGTATGGGTGGATGAGGCAGCAGCGAATGGAAACTGGCTCTAGGAGCTTACCTGGCCATCCATGTGGATGGGCTGTGGCTGTCCTGCTTAATTTCTATCGTGAGGCTTTTGTGTAGGTGTTCTTTGCTTCACCCAGCCTGGCTTTGGCAAGGGGCTGCTGGGAAGGAACCACTCCATTTGCTATGGGGAATCCTCCACTTTGCTGTTTACACTGACCCCTGCAAGGTAGCCTTCTGTCCCGTTCTGTCTGCAGTTTGGACAGCTCGATTCCATGCACACCATCATTAGCAGGGTAACAAATCAGCTCTGCAACGTTGCCCTCCCCCTTTAATCTTCCAGGCTGACCTACAGGAATGTAGTACCGGAAAGGACCCAGGGGACAGATCAGTCTGACCTATTATTTTATCCATCCCCACTAAGCAGTTGTCAATAAGCCTGCTTCAAACGCTGCAGATAGGCCATTCAGTAGTCACCCACCCCTTTTCCTGTGATGGATGGACAGAACATCCTGGGGAAAGCTTTTCAGATTCAATGATGGCGTTTGCCTTATTGGGAACTTCTCTTTCTCCCTTCTTGAGCCATACTGGATTGGGTGGGTAAATCTGCAGAAGGCTGGTGGGTGGAGTGTGTCACCGTGTTGTCTTGCACACTTTTAATGTTCTGGTCCCGCTAGGAATCTGCGTCCACAGAAAAGGGCAACAGCTATGGGCTAAGATGGCTGTAGCAGCTCACTGAAGCTAGAGCCACCTAAGAAGGTAGGGCAGAGAGCAGGGTGCGTCTACTCAGTTGCCCTGGAGTTCCTAATATTCCTGTGTAGTTGCTTTGTATTAGCTAGGAGTAGGGATGCAAGAGTACATTGGAGAGGCAGAGCATGACCCAGATAGTTGTTGGGGGATGAAGCATGAGCTACTCCCAGTTCTCAGTGGTTGCTGTGAACCATATGAACTTCAGCCTGGTTGGCCCTTCCTACCTGTTGCGACCCAGAACCCGGCTGCATGGATCCCCCGTTGTGGTGGTCCTGGCCGGTGTTCTTCCATGCTGCGTCCCTCAGAGTGTGGGGCACTCTTCACTGTTGTGGCCCAGCTTGGCTTGCTGTTGCTTCCTAGAGCCTCTGTTTCCGCAGTAACCACAAAGGAACAGAACCCGGGGAGTGGGGGCAATTCTAGAATGTGCAGCACAGGGAGGGAAATGCAGGAAGTCTTTGGCTTTGTAGGGGATGGTCTAATTGCGGGGTAAGACCAGAACACTTAGAACAGCAAGGACATTATGATTTAACATGGAACGGGGGGCGGGGAATGACAGCTTGGAGCCAGGACTTGTGGGTAGCCTAGTTCATGAAACAGACTGGGCTGGAGATAAGAGTGAGGGGTCAAGTATGTAAGAATTAGAAGCTGGGGGCCTTGTCCATTTAATGAGGACAGTAGGGTTTGCTGATACCCCCTAGGAAGGGCTCTGTGCCCCAACCCACGTCTTTGGACTGCCCCAACGATGTGCCTGCAATAAATTGAGGTGCTCCACTTTTGCCTATATTGTACAATTCATTCTGCTTCCAAGATGGAGGGCTGGGGCAGTTAAAGGAACAGGTGCATTAGAGAGAATGCTCTGGAGGAAAGCACTGATGCTATGCAGTCTCTTTGATACATGCATGTTTCAGCTGACAGTGCTTAGGTATCGAGCTTTTTTAACTAGCCACTGTATTTTCTTTACAGTTAACCAAATATAGACTCCCACCCCTAGCAAGGCCAAGACATTCAGGCTGCTGATTCTGCAGCTACTTCATTCGCTCTGATTTCTCTTCTGCATGTTGCAGACCCCTGCCCTCAATACAGACATCCAGCTACAGCAAGCACTTTTCCTCTGCTGCTGGTCTTATAGCTGTGGCGGATTCTGAGGATGTGCTGTACGCAGCAAGAGCTGTGAATAGGGAATGGAGGTGCTTGAAGGCATTACATTCCAAGGAAATTGCCTTACTCACATGAGCCATAAGTGATGCTGGTGTTTCAAAGGACAATGTGAAGAGTCCTGAATGTGAGTCTACTGGACCCTGCTCTGTTCTACTAAAAAGCCCCAGATCTCTGCTCATCAGCAAGCTTCTCCCTGCTGATCAAGTACATTCAGTTTCTCCCTAGGGGCATCTAAGAAGTGTTGTTCCCTTGGTCTAGTGGAGCCTCCAGCTTCCCTGCTGGGCCTCTACCCCTGGAACAAGACAAGGTCAAGGCCTGTACTGCCTCACCTCAGCACTGTTATTAATTTATATCTGAACTGAAGAGCCCCTATTGAGCTTGACTCCATAACATCATAGCACAGGCAGGGGCAGGCCTGGTTTACAAAGCCAGCTTTCATAAATAAGCCCCAAGAGTTACTAGCCTCCTGGGGGCTGGTAGAGGAACAGGGAGAGATCTTCCTCTGGCAATCAACTGTACGTCTGTGCTGAGCACCGGAAGGGCAGAGTGCTTTGTCTGTTGTCTGCTTGCTCACCCACAAATGATTCTCATGCTTCCTTTCGCTACCACGTTGGTGCTCAGATATACAACAACTCTGCTTAAAGGCCCAGTGCTGAGGAGGAACCTGAAGACCTTCCTAGGTTTCCGGGCACGCTTCTTGGGGCTTGATGGAGGTTGGACTCCAATAACTTCTGGAGGGCCACAGGTTCCCCACTTCCAATTTAACAACGCTGCCCTACTTCTCACCTGAGGCTGAGCACTACCCCAAGAGATTGGTGTTAGAAACTTGTCACTGAATTTTTAAAATGTGCTGTATGCAGAAAGCTAGTGTGTTGGGAGAGCTCTTCTTCCTGGTATCTATATTGAAGGAATCTTAACACAAAGGATTCAATCACATAATCCCCCACCTCCAGCGTGGTATTCAGTGCTAGTCCTTCTCAGAGTCGACCCATTCAAATTAATGAATTTAAATTAGTCATGTCCATTAACTTCAATGTGCCTCCGTTGAGCAGGATTAGCATTAAATACCACCCATTGTATTTGATAGCACAGCCCCCTTCCACACTAGGCTTATCATCTGTTTTAGGAGCTGGAACAGTGTTCTCCCAAGGGTCATGACCAGGGTGTAGTCCAGGGTCATGTGTGTATGGGTCATAGACCCTTACTTTTTGGGGAAGCAGGCTCCCTGTCTGCAAGCCAATCAGATATCAATGCACTTCCTCGTCCTTTCATGCTGGTTGGAGCTAATCAGAGGGAAAGGGGGTGGCAGTCACTGAGAAGACTCTTCTCAATAGCTAATGCATGCCTCCCAAACTAGGTAATCCCCTCTGCCTTGATGGAAAGGATGACTTCATTCCCCCATGGAGGTTTCAGCTATGTGAACTCTCAGTGATTGGCTAAGGGCTTTCATATAAAGTAGGCTTTCCACCACATCCGCAAGCATATTTTAAATCAGTGGGCATTAGTAAGGTAGATCAACCATACTAAGTGCATGCTAGAGTTTACAGTTTGCAGTGTGGTTCTTCTCAGACTGCCTGTCCATAGCCAGGGGTGGGGAATCTGGACCACCACACGTTGTATTCTGACTCCCATCAGTTCCAGCAAGTGTAACCCATGATCATGGTGGGAGCTATCGTCCCAATGACATTTGGAGGGTCACAGGCTTTCCCTCCCTGTGCTACAATGCCAGCCTGCGAAGTCTCCCTCCAAACAAGATTATTAAAGATACCATAGTGTCTCTCATGTAACATAGCCAATAGGTGGTCACCAAAATAGGCTCTCCAGCTGAGAGGCTTAAGTTGCCGCCTCTGCTCAGACAGGACATGGCCTGGTTTTATCTGAAAACCACCATGCAAATGTTTTTGACAGGGACAAGTCCAGAGCTACCTGGAATCCAGCCCCAGCCCCCCCCCATACGCTACTTTGATCTGTACTGATGCCCTACAGGTTGTGTTTTTATCCAGTTTTATTGATGTCACGGCTTCTTTAGCAGCAGCTTCAAGTTCCAAACCTATTGCAGAGAGAGAATACCTTCCGGCCCCCTCCCCTCCCCCACTTACACTGGGTGGGTGGTACCCGAGCAATGAGGGGAGGTATATGGCTTTTCCAAAAAAAGGGGGACAGAAGTTTAGGAAGCAGGGCTGTTTTTCTAGTTTGGTTCCCCCCCTCCTTTCATTTCACACACTTTTTATATTAAAAAAAAAAACCCAACCAACCATGAACAGGACAGAAGATCAAAAAACAGAGGACAAAGACAAAATGACAAACAGACGTGCGTTTGAAGGGGGGGCGCATAGAAGGAGAGTGAGGGGGGAAAACTTTTGACATTCCAAACAAGAAGAAAGGGGGGGGAGAGTCAGGAAAAGAGTGACACAAGCAGGATTTTCATTGGACAGAATTAGGACACCTGGGTTCTCTGAACAGGCACTCTCCCAGTTTAAATCTGGGAAACAGTCACCCTCCCCGACTGGGTGAAGGGCAACCATGCAAACCACAGAAGAACAAAATTAAACAAGGTTTAGGGAAGGAGGGGAAGAGGGACACTGTTACCCCCCTACACTTAACACACACGCACATACAGAGTCCAGAATCGGTTGACTATGTTGGAAGTTCAGGGAGGTCCAAATCCAGGTTAAACAAGGAGGAAATGTGGCCTCAAACGCTGTCCTTCATGGAGCCTTTAGATGACACAAGCCCTCCCCCAATGTTGCGTGGAGAGATGCTGTGGTCTTGCTCAATGCTGGGGAGAGGGGAGGCGAGGCGCAGGGAGACATGACTGGGAGGGCATACGCAACTCTCCGGGCAGTGGAGGGAGGGAAGTAAAGTCTCCCAGTCTCCCTCCTCTGCTTCGGTTAGAGGTCAGTGCAGATTGGAGCAAAGGGCCCGGCCTGCATCCTGGCAAAATGAAGGACCCGCCCCCTCATAGGGCAGCAGAAAGAACATTCCCAATCCTACCAATAAGTAAAAGAGAGAGACCTTAAAAAAACCCAACTCATTCCCCAGCACAGGGTAAACAGTCATTTTGTCCTAAATTCATAGCTGGAAGGAGAGCTAAATCCCATATATGGGATGGGGGAAAGAGGAGAGGGGAGAAAGTTAAATCTGGGAGTCAGTTAAAGATCCCCCCCCCGTGGCTTTTGATGTCAGAACTCCAATAGAGCAGTCGCCTCCCCAACATGTGCGTTTTGTGAACACCTACTGAATTTCTGCCTGTCCTCCAGCTTATTAAAGATACAGAACCTCAGTCAGAACAGAAAGGTGACCCGCCTAAGCTCCAACTTGACCATTCTATCATAATAAAGACTCCAAAACATGCTTGTCACCAATGGTCACTGCTCCCCTACCCCCACCAGGTAAAAAGGGACTAGGGAAAAGGGGGAGTGTCTTTCCATTCTAGACACCCAATGTGAACCCTCCCTGCATGAAAAATGCTCCTTGGTGGCTGCCTTTATGGCTTTGGAAAGAAAAATGCAACAGGCAGCGACTTCCTGGGGGATTGAGGAAGGGCAGAATCTTGCCTCCCACCCTCAGATGGCCCCCCGCCGGCAGTTCCTGTAGGGTGGGGCAGAGGAAACAACCGTCCAGAAAGTTCTGAGGCTCAGCGCACAACACTGGATCCCTAAAAGAAGGAAACAAAAAGTGATGTCAACATAAGAACATAAGAAGAGCCCTGCTGGATCAGGCCAGTGGCCCATCTAGTCCAATGTCCTGTTCTCACAGTGGCCAACCTGATGCCCATGGGAAGCCCACAAGCAGGACCTGAGTACAACAGCATTCTCCCCTCCTGCGGTTTCCAGCATTGGGCATTCAGAAGTATACTGTCTCCGGCTGAGGAGGCAAAGCTTAGTCATCATGGCTAGTAGCCGCTGCTAGCCTTATCCTCCATGAATTTGTCTGATCCCCTTTTGAAGCCTCCTGTTTCTTTGTCTCTCCCACTTCCTCCCTCCCCAAATGCCAGCTTTTGGGTTAAAAACCCTTGAGATCACATGTTTTGGCCCCGGAAGGCACAACAGGCACAATATATCAGCAGCACGCTTCTAACTGAGGTTGGTCATTACTGGAAGAGAGACAAAAGGAGTCATCCCTCCTGAAAAGCAGCTTTTGGGATAGGATGGAACAGGGAATCAGTGTAGCTATTAGGAATGGGGAACCTGTGGCCCTCTAGCTGGTGATAGACTGCAGTTCCCATCATCCTTGAGCATTGGCCATGATTGCTGGGGGTAACAGGAACTGGAGTCCAGTTACATCTGGAGGGCCACAGCCTCCCCATTTCTACTTTAAACAGTGATATTACACATTTTATTTATTTAATGGAATTTGTATGCCACTTAATTATAAAAAAACAAATTACAAAAAGCCTCTGAGCAGTTTTATTTAACTATTTGGTTTGTTTTATATGTTTATTTTAAATTTTTATAAAATATTTTTTTATAAACAGGGTGATAAAAGTAAAAAAATTCTACAAATCTAATATAAACATAACCCACAATATAATGAAATTAAGAGGAATAAAACCATTCAACCAGAGAAAAATACCATAATCAAGCACCTTACCCATACTGGACCTTCCTTAAATTACCTCCATTAAGCACCCTACCATGTCCCCAGTTGCAGTAGCAAAAAGGGGATTTTTCCAGGATTGCTTAAGCACAGCAATGGTTGTATGAGCTTGAAAAATCCACGGGCAGAGTGCACTACACTAGCCAACACTTTCTTTAAAAAAACCCCAAACCCTGGAAATTCCTGTTCTAAGAAGTAAACCTCATCTATCAAATCGGAGCTGTCAGGTCACAAATGAAGAACTCTGTGTTTCAGTAGGGTTTTTTTTTTTAACTTTGGCAGGGTAATCCATAGTTCCAAGTGGAGCAGTGCATCCACTAGTGCTACCCATGCATGCTGCAGCCCTGTTTAGTGGAATTGGACTAGTCACGAAGAAGGACGGGCTTCAGTGGGCTCAAAAAAGGTAGCTGGAAAAGAGCTGTATTTGACTCCCTCAGGTTGTCAAAGGGGAAAAATGCAAGCAAGCTTAGGGCCAAGGTAGCCACGCCACAGGTGGCAGCTGTGGTACGGCAGCAGAGTACTGTGTAGATTAACAAGGTCAAGTAATGATCTCCAGATTTCTGCACTAATGACTATACGGGCATATTTCTCCTCCCATTTCCTTCTGCCAAAGGCACTCACAGTCCCTGGTGGTGGAGGGCTGGTGGTGGTTGCCTTAGTCCGAATGAATGCTTTCTACTACGATGCTGGGTTTGTCCCGTGCTGGAGGATTCTTGTTGATGTAGCTGTTCAAAGTCTTCTCCTGAAGAAGGGGGCAGGGGCAGGGAGAGAAAAGAAAAAGTTCAGAGGAGCAAATGAGATGCTCCCACCTTGATTTCATCACCTCCCATCGACTCCACCTCCCTTGTCAAAGAACCTTCGGACCTGCTTTTCCCAAAAGGACTCCAAAGACCTAGGTCCTATCCCCTCTCCAAGTTATCTCAGCAGGCCTCTCCCTGGCTTTTCATCCTCCACTCCTCTATGCTACGTAAAGGGAATTCAGGATTCTTGCTTTTCCACACACACCACTGCCTGCTTCCTTAATGATGCTCACATTATTTATTATTTATCATCATCATCTTCTATAGAGTAAAAAGTCTCAAACACACACATAACAAAATAAAAACACAACACAACAGATAAAAGCAATTTAAAACCAGAAAACATTTAACACAATAACAATACAAAATACATAAAATACTCATCGAGCAATAGAGTAATAAGGACCAAGTCCTACCCCCACTAAAAGATGAGCACCACCATAGGAGGCAAAATTAATTAACCAAAGGCCAGGAGCCTAAAAAAGGACAAAGGTGGTGCCAGGCACATCTCCCTGTGGAGAGCATTCCACAGACAGGGGAGCACCACTGAAAAGGCCTGTTCTTGTGTGCCCCACCTTCTGCACCTTCCTCAGGTGGGGCACACAGATGAGCAGTGTCTTAGGCTTGGGATGCACACACTGAGTTACAGCAGCTTTGCTGCACCCTTTTGCAGCATTTGGATTCAGTACTACATTCAATGGATTGGATCCAGTCTAGTTGAACTTGCATCAATGGGACAAGTTAGTCATGACTGAGGCCCCATTAACTTGGTCTGGATCCAATCCACTGATTTCAGGCAGTAGCCTATTGCTGCACCAACACCTTAAAGGAACAGAGGGTGGAACCAGGCTTCAAAAGATAAACTGAGATAAGACTAATGTTAGTTGTTATGTATTGCAGCAGACTCTTCCCCACCCACCCACCCCCTTGCCCTGGGATTTTCCAGACAGTTTGATCCAAATATGAATTGTTCCTGTTCTCCCTGCAACACAGTACTCACCTCTACCAGCTGGTGCCAGTGTTCAATGGGTTTACGTGGATTTGCCAGCATCTCAGCCCAGTGATCCCTCCCAGGTCCATCAGCGTCACTGCCCACTCGGCACATCCCAATGACTTCGTTGTGCCCAATGCTGTGGATGTTTAGAGTATTTCAGTGCCAGCCTCCCACAGAGGAAAAGGATGAGCTGTGGGTATGTGTGTGGGAACTCAACGCTAAAGCTTATCATCAGAAGAAAATTGTACCTGCTATGCATACAATAGTTTACTTTGCATAGTTTGTTTACATGGGGCTGCATCCCAGCGAGTCCACGCAGAGGAGACCCTTTGAAATGAATGACTCTAAATTAGCCTGGTCCATTAACTTCAATGGGTCTACTCTGAACAGGCTCAGCATTGGATACAACTAATTGCAATCTTTGAAACTGGGAGGGACAAAGCTGAATCTTGGAAGATTAACATTAAGGCCATGTGTTTTTTAAAGCTTACTACTGTGGTTCCCAACCTGGGGGCCGTGAAGTAAAAATTGGGAAGGCATGAACAGTAAAAAAATTAAATTATTTATTTCTTTTAAAATTCCCTCTCTGGATGCTGTCTGCTCCACACTGCCGCTGCAGACAACACCTCCGCTTTGCTCCAAACGAAAGGGGAGGACTTTTGCTGAAGCGGCAGAGTGTCTTTCAGGTGCACAAGAGCAGGTGCCTGCCTATAAAACGTGGCAGATGCCAAAGGAGGCTGATGGTGGAGCTACCAGGAAGAAGAAGGAATTACTATTGCTGACTCCCGTCTCCTTGCATTGCCACAGCTGACGCCCTTGCTCAGAACGAGAGGAGAGGGCTTTTCGTGAAGCAAAAAGAAGGCTGCAAGGAAAGGCTGTTTCCCCCTTCCTTCCTGGCAGGCAGTCTGCCTGCCTTTCTTGGCTCCTGCTTCACTGCCACCTCCTTTTAAAAATTATTCTTATTTGTGAGGCCGCCCAGATCTCACTTTCATCCCAGACAGAGCCAAGAAGCAGCGAGGAAGCACAGGACTTGCTCACCCTCCATTTCTGAGGCTAAGTGTGTGTGCCAGCATCCCTCCTTTCTTCCACCTACACTCTGCCCCCCCCATCTCTCTCTCCAAGACTCTGCAGCAGTTGAGGGCTTCCCCACTCCCATGTGCCCGAATGTGTGCACGCCTGCAGAGGCTTGCAGGAGGGGCAGGTGTGTTTATGTGGGTGCGTGCACTGATCTGTTTTCTGCTTCGCTTTCGTTCCCCAAATGCACGCTAACCAAGTCTTCAGTTCTGATGATCATCCCAAGGCCTAAAAGCACTAACCCCCCTCCTCAATCTGTGCACCTTGTTGTCTGCAGTGCACAATCTAGCATCCCCATCACCAACACATTGCTGCTTCTTGATTACTATTTTTTAAAAAGAAAAAGGGAAAAAAAGCTCAGCAGGTTGGCTGAGGCTGGGATCCTGGTATTGCAGCAGGGATGTATTTATTTAATTATTATTGCATTTATGTCCCACCTTTCCTCCAAGTTGTCAAGGTGGTGCACATGGTTCCCTCCCCCTTTCCCTTTTATTCTTACACCAACCCTGTGAGATAGGTCAGGCTGAGAGACTGTGTCTGGGCCACGGTCACCCAGTGGGCTTCATGGCTGAGTAGGGATTTGAATCTAGATCCAACACTGTAACCCACTGGAGTTGGGAGACAGGACTGTACATCTTCACTGGCTTACTAAACCTACTACCCTACTTCAGGAATTAGAAAGTTTCCTCTAAGACAGGTATGAGGATCTTTGGCCCTCCAGATGTTGTTGGACTACGACTCCCACAATCACTGGCCAATCTGCCTGGGGCTGATGGGAGCTGGAGATTTCCCATCCCTACACTAAAGAAGCGCATGTGTGCGAGAGCGTGTGTGTGCTGAGGTTAACGGAGGTATAGAGCCAGAATGACGACACAAAGAAATCTTAATTTACCCAAATAAGCCAGACTGGAGCCTCTGATTCAGCACTACAAGAGTATATATATATCCCTTTAAAAAACATCTATCACACTAATCATCCCCTTCAAGGTCAGACCTGGCTCTCAGACTTCCATTCTGCTAGGCTCCTCATCCCTTGAGAGAACCAAGGAATCCTAGCACTCAGACCCATCTCCGGCTTTGGACCATTTAAGGCCCCCGCTCCTTCCCGAAAACTCAGCCTTCAGCTCCAAATTCTCCCCCCATCCAAAAAAGAAGAAAAACAGCTCTTTGGAGTCCCAGCCTTCTTTTAGGTCCCATGGCCTTTTCTGAGAAGCTGGGAGTCCTTCCTGGCAGCCTCTTGCATCCTGCATTTAGCACCCCATTCCTCCCAGAAAAACTTCATCTCTGTCCCCATCCATGGTCCTGGCTCCTGGTGCCCTCTTTGCCAGAGTCCTTAAGACCATACACATCCCTCTTGCCAGAGCTAAGGCCAGAATCCTGGTGTTATCCTTTATTGCCAGGATATCAAAGAATGCACTAGTAGCCACTTACTGACTGGAAGAGCCTTCTCTATAGAATGGGGAAAGGGCCCCCTGAATTGCATCTAACATTCCTAGTCATCCCTGTTGTACTCCATCGGGGCAGAGTGTGTGAGTGTCTTACCAGTCATAATCCATGACCGCCAGGGTGATGCTGACATGTTCCATGCTGTCCTGGGGGATGTCGAAGACAAGGGCCTCATTGTAACTGGGGTTGAGTGTGTTCTTCTTGATGGAGGTCTTGCGCTTCTTCAGCCGCCTCCCTTCACACATGAGGGATGCCTTGACATAGGGATCTGGAGAGAGGAACCTGTCAGAATGATGGGGAAAGCAGCCCAAACCAAGCATGTGCACAGCTCTGCCCCATGGCACTGCATGTCGCCATCTTGGCAGTGACAGGAAATACTTCCCAATCACATCCGAGATGACCTTTGGTGGTTGCAGAGCACCATCTGCAATTGCCAGGCTCTTCACAGCATTCCCCCCCAAAAATCCTGCCTTATCCACTATAGGACCACCCTGACCTCACAGTGGGCCCAGATCCACACACATCATTTCTTGCCCTAACAAAACCTAGCCCAGGGGAGGACAGACATCAGGCTTACGGCTTCAATTTTGTTGGGTTTTTTTTACTAGAAGCTCCAAAGTCTGCCAGTCAGAGTCAGGTGCGGAGTCAGGTGTCTCAGACAGGTGGGCCTATGCTTAGACAGAAGGGACTGGGTACTTCTGAGCACAGTCAGCCCAGGAGTTTGTTTTCAGCATCAGAACTGCTGGCCAAAGTAGACATGGCACTGACGACATCGCTCAATTTTACATGAAAGTTTTTAAAAAATCAAATAAGCAGCCGCTGAGTGGGGGTGGGGATTAATAATTATGGTATTGACGCAGGTACCCATGAGGAGATTGCAAAGGGCAACTTTGAAGGAAAGATTTTTCATCAGGAGCACAACAAGGAAGGAAACTCCCTGTTCCTGCCTGCTGCAATCCGATAATTATTTTTTTAAAAACCCTCATCAATAGTTGCTATTGGCATTTTTTAAAAAATGAGCACATTAAATGCAAAGGACACATTTAACATCACATCTAGTTTGGCCCCCCAACTCACACATTCTTTCACACAAAAATCTACTGGTTTCCCTCCAGATTTTCTTAATTTTAGCAGCCTCACGTGTGGGAGGAAAGAGCCATTTTGTTACTGCTGCTGTTAAAAACCTGGGAGTCTGGAATCCTGGTCTATCTGTGGCAAAACATCCACAGATTTATCAGGAGCTTCCAATCTACCTTCTGCCCCACCTCTGTCCTAGCTGCTGAAGCTATTTCCCCATCACTACCAACTTCCTAGCATTCATCTTTTCCCTCCCCATCTTACGTGCCCTTTTCTCTCTCCTCCAAGCCCGTTCCCTCTCTGGTGTCCTTTGCCCAGCCCACCTCTGGGGCTCCACTGCTTGGTGCTAACCCTAGCATACTTAACCCTTCCAATCACACTGTAGAGTTTAGGGCTGGGCCAACACATTTTGCTGTCTAAAGCAATAGAAGAGATTGCGCCCTCCCCTTCCATGTACAGAAGCTAACTGTAATGGCAGGTGAATCTTACTTCAGCACTGGTGAAGGAAGGACAGTTTCTATGGCTTCCCACAGTACCCGGGGGCAGCTGGTGAGCTTAGGGGTGCATGCTGCCTGACACGCAGATAGCAATGCCTTCGCTGCTGCCCCTCCCGGCATCTGCCTCCTGAGGCATCCACCTCCCTCTGCCGTATGGTCAGACCAGCCCTGAGGCAGCCCTTTTTCCCTCATGGCTGCCCTGTCGGCTCACCAGAAAATCCAGTCAGATCCATGGCTTTGAGATTGGTGGCCTTGATGATGGTGACTGTGAGACGCCCTGCTGTGGGCAGGTAACAGAGGGAGAAATTCAGCTCCCCCAGATCTGCTTTTTCCTAAGAGAGATGGGAGAAGACCAAAAAATATTTAAAAAATAAATAAGCAAGGTCAGGGGAGAAGAAAGTCCCCTAAACAAGGAGGTTGCCTTGCTGGATTCTGGCACCATCTCTCAACATGGTAGCATGCATCATGATATATACTTTAACACTGTAAGCTGCCCAGAGAACCATGTTATTGGGCATCCAACATAAATATTGTGATAGTGAACAGCAAAGGCTTTCAGATAACCTCGTCCCAAGTTCTGTTGGCCTTTGCAGGGCATAACCAGCACTTTGAACTAAGTAGCCAGTGAACTTATTTTAACATTGGGTAGCAGCGGCGTCATGTGCTCCCTAAAACCAGCCCCAGTCAACAGTCTGGCTGCAGCATTGAACAGATGTACAGGTATACAGATGTATATTGTACAGACGTATACCACCCAACAATACAGCACAATAACTTGTCAGAAATCAGCATCACCACCATGCACATAACTGTTAAGTGTCAACAATATATTGCCCATCAAATATAAGACACGTATCAATTCCCAAATCAGAACATAATGTAGGTTTCATTTCAAACTACTCTCAGTAATTTATTCAGTAATTTATTTCATCTGATTTATTCAGAATATTAATAATTACCATAATGAATCAGTTACCACCACTCCCTCAAGGGTTTTTTTCCCCTGGCACTGTCAGTGAGTCTTTGTTTACTCATACTTGGGTTATGTAAGCACTCAAATACAAACCCATGAAAAAATATTACTTATTTGTGGATAAACTTACATTCTAACCATCTTTCACACAAAGCAGGAAGATAAAACCTGGTACATTTACTCTCCTATGAAAGAGTAGTCAAGGAAAATTTGTGCAGCCGCATTAAAAAGAAACTCCCAAGAGCAACAGACACAAAGAAAACACCACATTCCATAATAATGTTGGATTTCGAAGGGCTTTCACCAAATTCCATGTAAAAATTCCACATTACAACAAATATATGCATATTTAGGACGGAATGTTGTTTTAAAATTAATTTTGAGCATCATTTGCATTAGGAAAAGTACCACTGAATACAAATCTCAGAACAAATACCGGTAATTTCCGTTTTCCAAAAAAGGGATGAAGAGGAAATATGCCCAATTTAATTTCCTCTGAGTAAAAGCCAGGCTTTATCATAGGCACCATTTCTCTCTATATTTGAGATTTAAACACCAACATGGATATTAGAACTCTGCTAAACCAGACAAGTATCCTGGACCCTCTTTATCTCCATTTCTATCCAATTTTATTGTCATCTGGGGGGAAGTTTTAACAGCAGCTGTATGGACAAAAAATTAGATTGCTAAAAACACAACTTCTTGTGTATGTTCAAAGATCTGTGTGTCAAGACTGCAAAGAGGACAAGTGAAACTGATAAACTCTCCTACTCATTCTCTATAACAAGACATGCTGCTTTTACAGAGGTGAAATTGACAAGCAGGTTGACAACCAGTGTCAGTTGTGTCTATTTCACATCTACAAGTAAAGGACTTTTGCTCAATTTGCTGCTGCGCTCTTTGCACAGGGAAACACTGTACAATTCGAGCTGAACTTTCCAGAACTAACAGCTGGGGGGTATTTGTTGGGGGGAGGGGTTGCACGTGTGTGCTAATGCACACATACAGAGATTCTGATCAGAAACTCAGGGATAATCAAGACATTCCATGAAGTATCTGTATCAGCTACGAGGGGGGCTGGAACAGCAATTAACCCTGAATTTTCCTGGATCAACTGCTCTGTTTGATGTTATATGTGTATGTGCGTTATGTTGACATACATACGCATATATTGAGAAACTGCAGATATATGAGACCTTGCCTCCAGGGTTGCTGTTCTCCCCCATTAAAAAAAGGGCAACAACATGGGTGATAAGGAGGTGCCTACTCCTAGCACTGGCCCTTTCCCCTACTTTTCACTGACTGGCAAAATTATATCTGGGTCCTACTACTACTACAAGCTAGAGAAAGCTGTTTCCAGCTTCCTGAAGTTTCTGCACATACAAAACCAACATGCCAAGGAGAAGACTAGGCCAGGACCTTTCTCCTTCACATCTAGTTTTCTGTATGAAGGGAACCTTTTTGTACAGAGGAGGATGCATTCATGTGAGTTCCCACATATGGATTGCAAGAACAAAGCCTGAGCCAGGCTCTCCCCAACTGCCTCCCCCCCAGCCAACATCTCAGGGAGATCTAGGCCTTCGTGTTCTTTACAAACTAGAATATTGTTGACAGTGCTCCTTGGAGCTTAACCTTCTTGCTGAGTCTGGTAACTTAAAACCCACTTACACAGTCCCTCTACAGTTCTCTCCATACAGAGGAAATGTCAGGGAAAGAAGGATTCCAGCCTAATTTTATCCCTGGCATCTAGCTCACTATGACTGGAACCTGCAACAAAATGTTGCAGTGTGGAGTGCTCCTGTTCTGGATACTTCATTCCGATCCCACTCTTCCCCAGTTTTCCATGCCCCGGCAATAAGTCAGTCAGCATTCTGCACCCACTGTGCCTGTCCAGTTTTTTACAGGGCTGTTTTGGTGGGTTTACTGCCTTCGCATTACTCCTAATGATTTTTTTGTACTTCAGCAAACCCTGGGGTTTCTCCGAGCCTGCTGATACCGCCCTCATGTGTGTAGAAGGTGCCATAAGGAAGACTGGGAGGCCAACAGTAGGTGGAGCCAGAGCCAATGACAGGCGGAACTAGAGCCAATGACAAAGTGAGCCAATACATTCTAGTTTTGTCCCCATCTTCCTCCCTCCAGAGTTCTAAGGGGTAAAACTGAGATGAAGGAGGAGGGAGCTGAAAGCCAGGGCCATCCCCTGGAATGGTTGTATATAAGAAGGCAGACAGGAGGAGGCTGGTGGAGGGCAGACCAAGGTTGATGCGGCAGTGCCCTATTTACCCTAATGGACCAGTCTCCACAGGCTATTACCATATTGTTGATGTGGAATGAAGGACTGCATCAGGTGAGTCTACACCTGTGATCTAAAATGGTACAGCCCAGATAGTGGAGCAAAAAAAGTGTCTGCCTGAACAGCTTGTGGGTTTCTACTGATTCTTTTTACACTCTCTCTCTCTCTCTGAATGACAGGAAGAAATTAAACTGATGACTTCCTAGCAGAGAGATGCAGTGGCAGTGAAAGCTGCACCTGTAGCATTCCCACCTGCTAATATGGTTGTTAAAAGCACAGCAGCCTTGCCAGGAAAAAAAATGGGGACACAACCCTTATTTCTGGTGGGGTGTCTACCCTCACACCAAAAAGACAAACCCACTGAAGAGCCTTCCTGTGGCTAGTCAGTCCCCACACAGGTTAAGAAAAGGGAGTCCTGAACATCCCCCACCCCACCCACCACCAAACGGGGCATCCATAAAGGAGGTCTGGCATCAAAGGGAGGCAGCAGGCAGCAGGGCAGGAAGAGGAACGGAGAGGGTGCCAATCCTCCCTGTGTTACCAGGCGGCGTGTTGCTTCCTGCGTGAATATTTTATGCCCTTTTACCAGCTCGATCCCATTTGCAGTCTCATCAATATTAATTAAGCCTCCCCCCCCCCCACTGCCGCCACTCCCGCCACTCACCAGCCCTCTGGCCTGCTTTGCCAACTCACTTTTTCGGGGGCAGGCAAGGGCTTTGCTGGCCATCAGCCAGGACGAGTCCCAAAGGGACTCTGAGCGTAAGAGAAAGACAGCATGCAAGGGCGGGAGCTGGAGGAGAGCATGACGGGGCACAGATGCACCAGACACAAGAACGGATGGTTGGAGAAGACAGAGGGAGAGATGGCGGGGCGGGAAAATGAAGAGGCCCCCAAGGGGAAAGCACAGCCTTGGATGAGATAAGGCCTGCGAGATCTGCACTGACGCTCTAAGTTGGGGTGGGGCTGTTTTTTTGGCACACGTGCAAGCACACACGCACACACCCCTAACCTCAATAGTGTGCAAGGCTCCAAACGCTGATAACAGGAAGATCAATCATTTGCAGAAGTGCTCATCAGTGCTGTCTCATCAACATTTCCCGGTCTTCTGCCCACATCAGACGCATGCCTCATGTCAGCAGTCAAATACCCAATCAAAGAGCGACCCACTGGAAGTCCACCACAACCAGGAGCCAGGGTGGGGCACCGGCAAGATCCCTGTCTGATGCAACTGCTGTTGCCGATTCTGGACCCGCAATGGGCTTGCTATCTGGAGATGATGCTAGGCTAGATATATGCACTGTCGCTGCTAAAAAGTATTGGGCTGGCATTGGATGATGTGAAAAGTTTCGTGGCAATTCAGCCATGATGACTTATTCCATATGTGCAAGTCGTGATGGATTGATGAACCAGCAAAATGTAATGAGGTCTGGGGAATCTCAGGACCGGAGGCCAAATGCAGCCCTCTAAGCCTCTCTATCTCTCCCCAGGCCACACCCCTTCTCCAGAGGCCACACCCTCCTTGAGTGTATTTGCTCATCTAGACTGTATCGTTCAACGCCGATGATGCTTCTTGCTTGCCTGAATGGAGAATAGAGAGATATGAGTAAATTGACATTGGTTGTTCACCCACTTTTGCTTCTGCCCCCTGGAAGGCTGCATAGAAGGAATGCAGCCCTCCAGCTGAAAAGGGTTCCCCACCCCTGATGCAGTGGGAGATCTGCAGTGAGAGATGAACCACCTTAAACTTCTTCAAGGTCAGGACACAAATGTGATAGGCAGGCCAGGAGAGAGCTAAAGGCCCCTGCTTTGCACCCTGGTATGACTGCACAACATATGAAGAGTCCCGCTGAATGAGATCAAAGGTCCATCCGGTCCACAAAAGGGGACCCTTTTCTCCATGGAAGGCTGCTGACCCATGGGAAAAGTCAATCAGGGGCTGCAGCCAATAATAAGTGGAGCCAGACTCAGAAGTGAACAGAGTTTGCAGACTGCAGGTTTCTCTCTCTCTCTCTCTCTGCCACCCCATCTGAAGGTCGCACAAAATTAGGTCAAGGGCCATGCATGGCCCACAGTCCACAGGTTCCCCACCTCAGATTCAGTCCATTATCCAGCTTTCTTTCACAGATGCTTGAAGGCATAAAGGTATTCACAGGAACACTGCCCATGGACATGGAGGTTCCATTTAGCAATCATGATTCACAGTGGCTGGTACTTATTTTCCCTGAATTTCATAGCTGATCCTTCTTGCACATGAAAATAGAACACTGTTTCCTGTTGCATTCAGAGTATGCCCACATCAAAGAGGCAAAGTTCTTGCTTCTAGGCATTATAGAGTCGCCCCACCATGCTGTTTGCCTTTGAAGCATGGCCCAACAGTGCCCACCTACTCAAATATACACAAAGAGCTTGTCTCTCTCTCTCTCTCAGTTCTCCATTCCTTGCTTGGAAGTGTTTGTGCTTGTGAGTGACAGCCAAACATACATATATGCTGGATGGGAATCAGTTGCACTTTTTCTAGGAAGCATATCCAAAGAGAGAGGCTGGAGGGGAAAGAAGCTCTGCAGAGAGAATCACTCGGATTTGCACATTCATTCCACCAAACGTGGCTGGCCTATAACACATCTTTTTTAGAAGAACATTGGGAGCTGCCTAATGCAGTCATATCAATGGCTCATCTAGTTCAGTCCTGTCTACGCTATAGGGACTGACAGGCTCTCCAGGTTTCAGGCAGGAGTCTTTCCCAGTGCTAGCTGGAGATGCCAGTGATGGAACACGGGGCCTTCTCCATGCAAAGCATCATCTTCCACTGAGCTGCGGTTCGTTCTAGCAAAACGGCTCTAGAGCAGGTGCATAAAGCACAACATTTGTTATGTTAGTCATTCTCTTCCAGTTTGGAAATGTTTCCTTGATGGGTTACCTGGAGACTATTCTTGTCATAAGCAAGAAGGTGAACAGCTGTTTATAAGCCTGAGACAACTTCTGATATATTTCAACTGGGGCTGGACCAAATGTTCATAGGTATTTTTAAATATAATTAAAAAAAATTTTTTTTGAAGAGGTAGGGGGAAATGTTTTCCAAAAGAGTCCCAAAAGTGTAGAGTGTGTATGTATGGTGTATTTATTTCCATTCTGGGCAGTTGCTTCAGTGGAATTTCTGTCTACTTTGGGCTGCTTCTACCTTAAAAGGTGATCCCAGCCAATCAGGGAACAACTTGGGAATGTGATGACATGACTTATGCCAAGCAGCCAAATGTGGCTCTGGGTCAATGCTACTGAGGGCAATGCTTGCCACAGCGGGAAGGAATGCATGCAGGGTGTGGGGATGAAGTAAGGGGCTGTGTGGCTCATGCCTAAGCCAGAGGAAACCTCTCAGAGCCCTGCTTGCACAGGCTCTCCCCCATAGTCACCAAAAGCGTTGTGCTCCTATGTACACACAGGGCTAGGAAATCAGGGGGGGAGGCGTTTTAGCTTTGCTCTACACAGTGCCATGCAAATGGCAGCCCAATCCCTGTGAAGAGCTGAAACATTTTCACTAGTCCAGTTTAGATTTACAGACCCTTCAGCAGGGCTGTGCTGCCTTTAGTACTTCAATTTCTTGGCCTTGTGGGCAAGTGTCTCTCGACCCCCAAGTGGGACCATCCACACAGCTGTGCTTCCTTCCTCAGTTGTCCCCCCCCCTGTAAACATCAGCTGATTTCCTGGAGCTCAGGAACAAGTTCACAATCAATGACAATTGCATTCAGCAAGGAGAACATTTAGGGCTCTGGTAGTGAGTGGGGGGGGCAGAGAGAGAAGGCAACTACAGGTCTGGCCTGGGGGGCAAATTAGAACAGCTGTCACAGACAGGGAGGAACACAGCTGAAACGAAGGGGCACCTGGATGGCACAGGGAGTCGGGGGAGGAATGTCTGACTCACACCTGACTGCCCTAATTAGCCACCAGCTTCCCGAACATGAAATCCAGCTAAAAATACTCAAAGGGAGGAGAAAAGCAGACCTATCTGTGCCAACGCCATCTCTTTGAGAGAGTTCAAGAGAGTGGATGGCATGGAGGATGGGAGCAGGGAGAAGCCAACAGGTAGGAGAGAGAATGTAAGAACAGCAGCCCCGCTGGGTCAGGCCAGTGGCTGATCATAGTCCAGCGTCCTGTTCTCACAGTGGCCAACCAGATGCCTATGGAAAGCCCACAAGCAGGACATGAGTGCAACAGCCCTCTCCCCGCTTGTGCTGGTATTCAAAGCATACTGCCTCGGACAGCAGAACATAGCCACGGTGGCTAGCAGTAGCCACTGATAGCCATGAATTTGACTAATCCTCTTTTTAAAGTCATCAGAGTTGGTAGTTATCACTATATCTTGTGGGAGCAAATTCCAGTGATTAACTATGAGAAAGATTTATTTATTTATTTATTTATTTTTACATTTATATCCCACCTTTTCTCTGAGGTGCTCAAGGTGGCATATAAACATGGTTCTCTTGCACCTGGTTTTATCCTCACAACAACCCTGTGAGGTAGGTTAGGCTGAGAGACTTGTCTGGCCCAAGGTCACCTGGTGGGCTTCGTGGCCAAGCAGGGATTTGAACCCTGGTCTCAAGGGTCCCAGTCCGACACCCTAACCACTACGCTACACTGGCTGTCCAATGATGGTGGTGAAAGGGGAGTGAAGGGCCCTCTGTGTGTCCTCTTCAGTTCCCACAAGCAGCCTGCCTGCTCTCTCAAATCTCTACCTCCGTCCATCTCAGCCCACCTCACTTCCCACTGTCTTCTACCTCTTCCTAAGCAAGCACTTCTACAGGTATATTGCTTGCTACCGGTCCGCAGTATGATCTGTAGGCACATGAGTCCACCACGTTGCTAAAGCTATGCAGGTCTGGGTCTGGTCAGTGCGTGGGTGGGTGGCCACCACCAGAACTGCAAGTACGCCATCTTGGATTCTGAGATGGAAGAAAGGGAGGATATAAAGGCAAGAAAATAAATGAATAAAAGACTGTTTCAGGGTTCTTCTAGAATGATTGTAGCTGGTTTCGGGTGGGCTGATTGAGTGTTAAGAACATAAGAACATAAGAAGAGCTTGCTGGATCAGGCCAGTGGCCCATCTAGTCCAGCATCCTGTTCTCACAGTGGCCAACCAGGTGCCTGGGGGAAGCCCGCAAGCAGGACCCGAGTGCAAAAACACTCTCCCCTCCTGAGGCTTCCGGCAACTGGTTTTCAGAAGCATGCTGCCTCTGACTAGGGTGGCACAGCACAGCCATCACGGCTAGTAGCCATTGATAGCCCTGTCCTCCATGAATTTGTCTAATCTTCTTTTAAAGCCGTCCAAGCTGGTGGCCATTACTGCATCTTGTGGGAGCAAATTCCATAGTTTAACTATGCGCTGAGCAAAGAAGTACTTCCTTTTGTCTGTCCTGAATCTTCCAACATTCAGCTTCTTTGAATGTCCACGAGTTCTAGTATTATGAGAGAGGGAGAAGAACTTTTCTCTATCCACTTTCTCAATGCCATGCATAATTTTATACACTTCTATCATGTCTCCTCTGACCCGCTTTTTCTCTAAACTAAAAAGCCCCAAATTCTGCAACCTTTCCTCGTAAGGGAGTCGCTCCCTTGTTCTTGCGCTCCCTTGTTCTTGCGCATCAACCCTGCTTCCCCCCTCTCCCAAAAAACCCCAGGTTTTGTGATAAAGAAAGAGACAGGAAAAATGCACTAGAAAGTATGGGATAACAACTGCATGAAGCAATGTCATATAACCTCCCCAACACATCATCAAAACAAATGCTCAATACTCAGCTGACATCGTCTAAACTCTCTGTAAATTTCGTGGAAATAAATCAGGAGGAATGCTCAACACATGGGTTGCCTGAAAACAACTTCAGCACACTTAAGCATGCAAAACATTTTACAAACCTCCTCTTATTTATCCTTGTGAAACGGGTCAACCTCAGGGTTAAGCTGTGCATGATGCAGGACATTCGTGATAGGATCTCCCACCTTTAAAAAAAACAGTTGCAGGGGACTCCAACACTGATTGAACCAGAGGTGCTAGTAGGAGGATTTTCAAAAATCCTTTCTGCCCCTGCCCACAGCAAGAGTCACTCCCCAATCTAAACCCCCTGAAGCTGCTATTGGCCCATAGGGGGCAAATTATAGGTACCTGCAGCTTTAAGTAGGGCATGGAATTTAGACGAGGAAATGGTACAGGGGAAAGGGTTAAAAAACACTCCTCTGGTGCTGCTGCTTTTAATAAAATCCAAAGTTTTCTGCATGTATTTTAAAATTTTAAAAGAAGAGCCACTGCAGATCTCCCACGTCATGGTGTGGTTTGATCCTCTCACCTCTGTCCCATTTTACAGACTGAGTAAACCGAGGCCAAAAAGAGATAGGTTACCTCCAGCTGCCTCACGAATCAAGAAGGCCTCTACAGCCAGTCTTTCAGGTTATACATTTCACACACACACCCGGGCTCCCACAGCTAGCCCAAATGTGATGATAACCATGGCATGGGAAGGATCCCAAAGCCCTGTCTATCAGGGTCATGTACCAGATGGGCAAATCCCAGAATGGTAAAGCACAGCAGCAAACCCAACAGAAAGCAGGTAGAAGGTGTGTACTGAGGGCAGCTGGGTTAATGCAGTAAGGAGATAGCAGAGGAGCCAACACCACAGACAGCAACAATAGCTGCAACCGTCTCACTGAAGCAGCAAAAAAATCACAACATTGCAAATGTATTTCCTGAGCAGGCCTGATGACCACCAGAAGCCTGCCCCCTAAGCAGAAGTTGCAAAGGAATTTAAAGGGGTGAGGATCTGCTTTGGAGCCAGGCACTGTAGCATCACTGGGTAACCTCAACTTGTACCAGTTTCCTCCTCAGCCAGGGATTTCCAGCACAGCAGTAAGCTTTAAAGTCAGGGGGTGGTGAACCTTCCCTGCCCACCAGGACCATATTTCCTCAAGGGAAAGTGGCTGGAGTTTGCGTATCGGGAATGGGTGGGGTTCAAATTCAGTGCACACCCACCCACACGCACACACGCTGTGACACCCCGCACTCACATGCACTCAGCTTGCTGGACTTCCATACAGCACCCTGGCAAGGGACTCCCCTTTCCCAACGTACAGCACAGAACCGCTACCAGCTGCCCATGGAGGGAAAGGGGTTGTTGGCTTTATTTCCATGCTGCCTACTGAGAAAGGGACTTAGGTGGCTGGGGAGGGGCCGATGTAGCTGGGATTGCAGGCTTCTTGCTCGAAGGGTCTGAGGCTGTGGACACACCACACATTTAAAGCACACATTTAAAGAATCCTGGAACCTGTCATTTGTTAAAGGTGCTGGGAATTGTAGCTCTGTGAAGGATAAACTATAGTACCCAGAATTCTCGGCGGGGAGGGGACGTACTTTAAATATACAGTGTGTACGCAACCTGTATTACCGGTCCCTGACTTAAATGGCTGACAACCCATTCTCTTTTTGAACAGTTGGACTGTAAGGATGGGTCTGCAGCACCAGTTTATTTTGAGCTGCTGGCCCGGTGAGAAACACATGGCTCACTGTGTTAAGCACGATGTTCTCAGTAGCAGGGAGCCTATGTAGTGTGGAGTTATTTTCCTCAGTCCTCAATGCTTAGAGCGAGCTGGGGACTGGCTTTAAATGGTGGTTAAGAGCGGGACTCGTGAGCCATAAAGTACTCCATTCAGATCTCACCTTAGCAACGCTACTTTTCTCCCAGACCCCATCTGCAATAATATTAGACATAATGCTACTATTACAGCTGCGCCTATCAGTCACACTAGGGTCGGGCTGAATTTTTGCAGGGTTCATTTTTCATCACAAGAGGTGCCATTTCAGGGCTAGCAATGTTTGCTCGTTATTTGCCATGAAATCAATTGGTCTCCTTTGCCAAGAGAGGGAAGAGGGATTGCATTGCACATGGTCTCTTTTGAAGTGGCAGCTTCCCCTTAATAAGGGGGAGGGGGCAGAGAGTAACAGAAGGCAGATGGTTCTCACAGGGGATAAAAAAAAAATGCTTGCCAAAAGCAACCCCCTCAACTCCGCTGTTGATGCAGCTCACATTATTATATTGTTGGGATAGTTTCAATGGCTGGGCTGAACTGCAGCATTAACCAGCTGAATTAATGGACTGGGCTAGGTCAAAGCGCTGAGTTTAAAGTTTAAACGTTGGGTTGCCCTTTTAACAAATTTGGTGGGTAAATTCAATTAGGTTGAGTTGAATTGTTTGGTTGATTTGCAGAAGCTCCCTTCTGCAAGGGTTAAACTGCTCGCCCCCAATGTCCCCATGCACATGGGCTCCAGACTTTCGTGCACTGAGCGCAAAGATCTGAAGGAGACTTCTGAACATGCATTCAGCTGAACACACGAAGGGACCTTACAGACTTCCTTTTTACTGCACATTGATGATGAGTTGTGCTCATGATGCTATCGGGGCACACACGATCCCACTTGCAACACTAGTCCAGAGGGGCCCTAAGAAGCCTCCACATGATCGGGACCCGTGATAGGGCAGGGCAGGGCTCCCAATTACCCAGAAGTTTCTAAGCATGTTTATCAAAATGCACAAAGAAGTCCCATTGTACTCAATGCGCCAAGGTCTTCAGACCTTTGTACTCAACATGCTCTTAGAGGCGCTCAAGGATATGGGGACAGTGGGTGTGTAGCTTGCATGCACACCCCTGCCCCTCACTTTTAATCCTTTTGTGTTTAGATGCATGCCTGAAGAGGGATAGATTGCGGCAGATGCTCTTGTTTGACTCAGTGACTCAGCTTGGATCACCCCCATGCCTACCCCAAAATCATAACCCCGCTCACCGAACTGGCTTCCATAATGTCCCTCCAGAGGGGAGCATCATTGTCCCGCTCCGCAATCTCCAGCAGGTTGTCTAGAACAACTTGGCCGATGAGATCGTGACGGGAGAAGCGGTCGAAATCGTAGACACTGAAGTGAAGCTTGCGGGAGGGCAGCTCAGCAAAGGGGACGTTGAAGCTAAAAGTCTCGTTGAAAATAGGGTTCAGCGTCTTGCGATGCACCTTGGTCTGGAACTTCTTCTTACGGTCAGGCAATAGGTACATTTTCACATAGGGGTCTGAGAAGCCATTGGCATCTTTCGCAGGCAGGTCCAAGGCCCGGAGGATCCTCACCACCAGCTGCTCCGTGCTGTAGGCATAGCGCAGGGCAAAGCTGATCCGCCCACAACTCGCGGCCTCCCCTTTCTTGGAGTCCGACTCGCCTGAGCGCTGTTTATACAATTCGGGTTTAATCTGCCCAATGCTAGTCACTTGTTCTACCTTCTCCTCCCCGCCATGGACTCCTGTGTCTGGGCTGCTCAACTGTTGGGTCACGGGGCGTGGCAGTGTATTGTACCTGCAGGAAAAGAGAGATGAAGAATAAAACCCACTGGGTGTAGCAGATGGGCTTGAATCTTGCCCCACAGCAGAAAGGGGGGGGGAACAGATCAGAGGTACAGAGACTTTCATTTTTAAGATTTTAAAGCAATGGGCATAGTCCTCAGTCACCTGGCAACACTATTCATTTCCATTGTCCTCACAACAATCCTGTGTTTTGGTCCTGTAATTTCCATTTTAGAGATGAGGACAGTGACTTTTCCAAAGAGTCCATGCCATAGGCAATGCTTGAACCCCACTTTCCAAACCATTCATTGACTGTTGAACTCTGGCTATTGAATTTAGGCTCCAAATTTGTTGGCAATTCAATTCCTTTTTTTAAAAAAATGGATTAGATGCATTTAGTACCCACCTTTCACTAGAAGGTCCCAGGGGGGGTTACACAATAATAAAAAGATAAAAATACAGTACAATCAAACCAACAAAGAACAGCAGAGCAAGCAATATATAACTACTAACAGCAGGATAAACAAACAATCAAATATTCCTAAAAGCTTAGGTAAAGAAGTGCACCTTTGCATGCCTTCTAAACATATGCAGAATTGGCATTAGGGGCATATCTAAAAGGTAGGTAGCTCCAAAGTCTGCAAAGCCGCCAGACTTCAAATCTAACAAATCAGGGAGACAATCTTCCCTTCAACAATATAGCCCCACATCTGACTTTTTGTGTCCCTTCACTGGGTAAGTAAAGGTTTGGCAGTGTAACCTCAATCCATGCCTTCAGTCCTACAACTTGCCATTCAGTGGCAGCTCCATGTCAGTGAAATCCATCCTGTGTTTCAGTCTTAAATTTAAAGGAGCTTTCCAAGATGCTGAAATCTATTCCCAGAAATAGGTTCAGCACCTTAGACAGCTCCTTGAAACTTTGAGCTAAAATCCAGAACAGATCCCACTGCCCCACTGATACGGAACCACCACCGCTCCCACATTCTTCCATCCAGGTCAATACATGGCATCACTGGGCAGCTGTCAGGGCCCTCTGCTGAGGCCTGCCCAGGCTTGCTTTAAAAAAAAAAAGTCCTGGTGCTCTAGTCAGGGCTGAGTGGCTGGAACTGGGAGGGGCCATTTGCACTTCCCACAAAGCATCACTCTTGGGCAGGGGTAGCCAACATGGTGCCCTGCAGATGTTTGTTTGTTTGTTTGTTTATTTATTTACATTTCTATCCCATCTTTCCCCCAAGGTGCTGATGGTGGTGCACATGGTCCTCCCTCTCTCATTTACCCCTCACAACAACCCTGAGAAGTAAGTTATGCTGAGAGACGGTGACTGGTCCAAAGTCAGCCAGTGAACTTCATGGCCAAGTGGGGATTTGAACCTTGGTCTCCTACCTAGGTCCTAGCCCAACACTCTAGCCACTAGAAATACATTTCTGTATTTCTTTTCAAGGAAAAAATGTTCTCACAGCTTTTCACAAGCCATGTATCAAACATACAATAAAATACCATTTCAAACCATGAAACACCACCATAAAATCTCAAAACAATTATTTCAGACTATGACTAAAAGCCAAGAAGACCAACACTAAGCCAGCAGCATGTAAAATTATCAGAATCAGACGGAAACTGGGGAGATAGGAACAAACATAGGAACATCAGAAGCTGTCTTATATTGAGTCAGACCCATTGCTCTATCTACCTCAGTACTGTCTACACTGACTGGCAGCAGTTCTCCAGGGTTTCTCGGCTCTACCTGGAGATGCCGGGGTTTGAACCTGGGATCTTCTGCACACAAAACAGATGCTCTGCCACTGAACCGCGGCCCTCCCCAACTAAGGACTTTTCTGCACTTATTTATAGTGATATAATTGCTGGGTTTTTTGGATTGTTTGGCATGCCGCCACATGACATCATGATTCAACTAGTATTTTGGAATAATGTACTAAAAAATGTATTTTTCTTCTCCCTCAAAAAAAATCTGACTTTTGTGAAAGGTCCAGAATGGATCCTCCATATTTTCATTTGTCTGGCATGTGTACAAGCGCCGGAGGAGGTGGGCATGGTTTGGCAGACAGCTGTTTGATGTCAGTTCCTTCTGACCAGTGGGAGCTGTCGCTCTGCGAGCACATTTCAGATGGCGGATAGCAAAGGGAGTTCAGGGATGAGCTAGTGAGACACGCATAGTTTCTCTTGTCTAACCTCTTCTAATCTCCCATACTCCCACAATATTAGAATTCTGGAATGCTAAGCAATATATAACTTTGAAAGGGCTATCCCCAGGCACGTGCTCATAGCTGACATTTAAAGGCTGAAGGAACACCAGGGGACATAAGAGGCGTGACTACAGCCACGGAACCTGCCATTAGCGGAGAAAAAGGAAAACCACACACACAGTTGCTAATAACAGTGACACATGACCAAAGGTGCAGACAGTCAACTACAAATCCACTCTTTAAAAATGCTGGATCAAACAGCAACAATACCACCACAAACACTAAGTGTGGAAAGGCCCTCAGATCAAATTGGTTGCTAGAGGTAGCGGTAAAGTGGTCTTTAAGGCTGCTTAAAACCCACAAGGGATGGGGCCTGTCTTGTGTCCCACAGAACCACGTTCCACAATTGCGGGGCCACCACTGAGAATGCCCTTGCCCTACATCTCTCATTATCCCTGATCATTGGCCATGCTGGCTGGGGTTGACGGGAGCTGGAGCCCAGTGTCTGGAGGGCATCGCATTGGCTACCCCTGCTCTCAGGCATTGTGGGGGATTAAAATGGCAGCTCCCAGAATCAGGGAGCTAGCGCTGGTCAGAGAGCTGCCACCACCAAGTACAGGAGGGAGCCCATACAAGAGCACTTTGTCGTGTCCCTCAAACTTGGAGCTGCCCTTGCTTCCATCATTCAATGTACATTCTCCATAGATAAACCAATGCACTGTGCATCCTGTCCTTTTCTTTTCCTCCACCGACTCTGCAACCTTTTATTTATTTAAAGCATCTGTACCCTGCTCTTCAGCCAAAAAGGCTCGCAGAGTAGCTGACATACAATCTGTTAAAACATGACAGTCCCTGCCAGCAGAATTACAATCTAAAAGACATGACACAAAAGGAAAAGGGGCAGGGAGGAAAGAGGAAAAAAGCAAACTCAGGCACCAGTTCTCAAAGTTCCAAAACCATCTATCTATTTCGTCCTTATGCCCCCATCTTCCCATCCCCATGACTCACCTGGGCGTGGGTGCCAAGCTTGCTACTTGTTGATGGGAGTGGGCATTGGGAATGGTGCCTTCCTTGGTACTGGTCTGGCCTTCCACAGGGAGGTCAGGGGAGGTCTGGCTGACCTTGAGGTTGGCCTCAGGGTAGGAGTCCATATCAAGGTAAGACCTCTCGGGCATCTCGGGACCCAGCTCCACCCGCTCGGCCAGGAGGTCCCCAAAAGGCGAGTGGTGGAGGTGAGCGTGGAGGGGGTGCTCCTTGCGCTGGGCTTGTGAAGAGGAGCCTTTGTCCCGCCAAGGGATCCAGCAAAGCTTCCACGAGACGAAGAGGGAGACACCCAGGAGCACAATCCCACAGAAGGTCACAATCACCGACAGAAGGCTGACCAAGATTTCTAGAGGGGAAAAGTGGAGAGGCAGATACCACGACGGAAGGTCAATGGCAGGGCGACGGCTTCGGTGGGTACCTGGCATCTTGAACATCAGCCAAGTGAGTGTTTTGCCCCCTCCCCTGCTCTGGAGGGAAGAGCTCGGAACTTGGGACTGTTATCACCAACTGCCACAAGCCAGGGGACTTTGCAGATCCAACGTTAAGGGCTGCTTCTATGGCTTGGGGGGCATCCTTACCATCAAGCCAGTCCCAGCCCCCACTCCCGAGTGTACATGCAGCCCCTCCTCTACTCTGGAAGGAAGAGCTTTGAATCTGGATTATGCCACCCACTGCCAGGCACCAGAAGAGGCCTTTGTACACAAATCCACATAGCTCTTAATTGTATTGTACCTTTCGGTGGGTTTTGATAGGAAGCTGCTTTGGAAGCGAGTCTTGGCTGGAAAGTGAGGTATTAATATAACAAAGCCTATTTGTTAATAGGAAACTTAATTGTCTTCAAGTGTAGAGCCTTCTGCAGCCAAACTGGCACGTACCCACCCCACGCAAGAGGGAGTATTCATCAGGCTTCAGGGAACCCCAAAGATGAACTAGAAGAACTAATAATAAATGGAGTAAAAAGAAAAAGAAAAACAACAAAGAGGTGCAGATCCAAAACAGCCCACTGAGGATTAAACGTGCCCAATGACCACAGAACGCTGAATGCCTGTTGAGGGGAGGAAATAGGCGAGGGACAACAGAATGGAGTATCCTGAAAAATGGCATGGCTGACTGGCTGGCTGTCACCCCGAACAAGAGGTCCCACTTGTATTCAGCACCTATATCCAGCCTTCCGGAATTGTCCATGGTTGAAACATACCAAGATTGCCTCCCATTAAATCCCAGATCCTGGTAGACTCCACTGCCACTGCCACCACATTCAGCACAACCCCAGCATTATATCAGAATTTTATTTTATTTTTCATCCAAATTGAGCTAATTTGCATTTTTGCACAAGAATTGATATGTTTATTCTTGCTGATGTACAGCATGTGCTACTCCATCCCACCAATGCACTTTTAGGTTTTTTCTTCCAACAAGAACAGTGAGGACTAGAAGCTTGATTGTTTTAAAATATAAAAAAGAGCTTAAATTGCCAGGACACTGCACAACTTATCAGACTGAGTCAGAGGCCGTCTTTTTCACAATTGGTGGGGAAACTGGGGCCACTTGATACTATATCATTCTCATCCTCCAGGCTCCTCACCTGAGTTGATGGGACCCACATGGCCTGTCAGTTCCTGACATTTCTCGCGTTCCTGGGCGGCACACGTGTTGGAACATAGCA
This sequence comes from Rhineura floridana, assembly GCF_030035675.1. Lineage (NCBI taxonomy): Eukaryota > Metazoa > Chordata > Lepidosauria > Squamata > Rhineuridae > Rhineura > Rhineura floridana. The sequence goes on along the minus strand of NC_084490.1, from coordinate 39,040,183 downwards.
CATGAAGAAGCTCCATTGCCCTGCGGTGTCTGTCTTCATCATAATCTCCCGACATGGTGCCTGAAGAGCAGGTGGAAAAGATATTTATCAATCCATGTTAAAAACCTAGGTCACACGAGTCTTTTGGGCCATGGTGATGTCTGCATTGCAGGTCAACATGGCTTCTCTTCAGTGTGCCACTAATTCCCAGTGCTTACTACAGTACACTCACGCTCCTTGGGAATGCTGTTTATATTGGATGCAAGAAGATCCCAAATTCAATCCTGGGCATCTCCTCATAAACGGATCAGGTTGGCAGGTGATGTAAAAGATCCTCTGCCTTGAGACCCTGGAGGGCTGCTGACAGTCAGAACAGACAATACAAGCCAAAAGGTACAAATGGTCTGACCTGGATTAAGGCAGCTTCCTACGTTTCTAGAAGTGTATCCTATATTTGCACATTTTTGGGGGGCAACTGGGGTGCCCCTGGAAATGGCTGTATCTATCCCATTTGGATTCTGTTCTCTTCAGCATTCCTTCTCAAGTGCTGGTGCTGAAAGGAAAAACACTGAGATTCCCCAACCTGTGGCCTCATCTATCCCTGCCTGCTATAGAGCAAAATCAGAGCCCTGGCAGCCGTGACAGAAAGGTGGGCAAGGGGACTAGCACAGGAATAGCACAGGAGGCACAGTACCTGCTTCCTACCTTGATGTTTTCGTGCGCCAAAGTTTAGTCATCCTCTCCAGGCAAGGATCTGGTAACCCTAGAATAGTAAGGGGGTAAAATATTGGGGGCCCCACAGATGCCCTGTGGAATCAAGGAAGAGCAAAGCGGCACAGCATAGAGAAGAGGGGAAGGAAGAGTGAAGAACGCAGTGGCCTGTTCAGGTAGGCACTGCCTCAGGGCTAGGAGCTGGCATGGCAACCTTTATCCTAGCCCTGAGCAACAGGACAATATGCCCACCTACCCCAGGGGCAGTGGAAAGAGGGCTCTTCTTCCATAGATTTCTGCAATTACCCTCAGGGGTAATTTGTTGGGGGATGCATGGAAGAAATGGGTGGCACACCGCGTTTTCTCTCTGCCACCCTCTTTATCCCTGTGTTTTCCCACATGAAATTAGGCCAAGGCCTCGCACAGCAAGCTTCCTTGCTCCTGGGTCAGAGTGTCAGGCTAGAATTGGGAAAACCTAAGTTCAAGCGGCTCAGCGAGGACTCAGCCATGAAGCTCACCAGGGGACCTTGGACCAGTCACTATCTCAGTCAGCCTCTCTCAGCCTAGCCTACCGCACAAGGTTGTTGCGAGGATAAAATGAGAGAATCATGTGTCACCTCGAGTTCCTTGGAGGAAAGGGGGGATATAAATGAAATGAGTGGATTTTCTATGACATTTGCCCTCAGAAAGCACATTGGGGACAATTAGAGTTATAGTGTATAACCTTCACCCCGCCCGCAACCCCCCCACTCTATTCTCCTTCTGAGCCAAGGTACACATATTAAAAAGGTGTGGGAAATGTCGACAGCACAGAAATAAAGCCTTTCCCGTCAGTAACCCCAACAGAAGCACTGAACGCTGTCAGCCTGCGTTTTTGTTGGTTCCAGGCAAAAAATAGCAAGTCAGGCAGGCAAGGGCAGACAGGAGACGAAGATAAGACGGGCTCACAGAAGCAACATGAGCTTTTTTAATAGGCACAGACACATTTAGGAGCAGCTGCATTTATAGGAAAGGCTTCTGGTTCCTGGCCATTCCAAGTATGGGATATCCCATTTTAGAGAATGCAGAGAGGAGGCAAAAACAAGCCCTTACGAGGGAAATACGGGCTCCCCAAGCTCTCTTGCGACACTTGCAAAGGAGACTCAGTGGGTGGCAGTTTTTAGATCTCTCGATTATTTCAGTTGCAGGTTTAGGCTGCCACCCCAACCCCACTTACCTGGGAGCAAGCCTCAAGAAATTCAGTAGGATTTACATATGAGTAGACATGGCTAGGATTGCAGCCTTAGGTACAATAAAGCATGGAGACTATTACTGTTATTTATCTTTCTGATTATGCCTGCAGGCAGGCAAATCTACACACAAAAACACCTATACTCCAGGAGGCTCATTTTACTGGAGCACTTCCTGTCAACCATGAGGACTAGAAATTGCTCTTTTTAAAAAGAACATTGGCAATTTTGTGCCCTCCTCAACCCACTCTCACCTGGCCTGCAAACTGGTTCAAGGGGTGATTGTCAGATTGCTTCAGTATTGCTGGATCCAGGATGCCAACTGGTCCAGATCAATGCCAGGCAGTAGGGTAGCAAGATGCCAATGCCAAGTCCCTGGTGATCCGAGTCCGCACGTGAGCAGCTGCAAGCTGGAAGTAGGGCATCAAATCTGCCATCCGGGGCACTGCTAGGTCCATGTGTAGTAATTGGGGGAGCGGCAGGGTGAGAGCAGTGGCGCACTCTGCTGGACGTACGAGGGAGCAATCTACAGAGATGGAAGGTGGCTGCCAAGGAGGGTCAGTGGTTTTGGCTGGCTTTACAATGCCTGGGTGGAACATCACATCCCCAGCTGACCTTGGGGGGTTTCTTCATGGTGGGAGGGGGCCGTTTTCTAAATCCTCGATGAAATTGCTTGGCCCAGGAATTGTAGCACTGCTGTTGCCACCCTCCTGGGTTACGTGGGCAGCTGCATGGATACAAAGGCTAGTTAGCTGAGGGGGGTCATACTCCTCTTCAGTTGCTCCTATCCTCCCCAATTATCTCCCCCAGCCCCACCAGATGGAACACAGCACATGGGTCTCTAGCACACACATACACAGTCATTCTTTAAGACTAAATGCTGCCTTTCCTCCAATTTTATCCCTGACAGACCAACAAGAAGAGTGGTAAAGTCAGGACACCTAAGTTCCTTGTGAGCTATTTAGTGGGATTTGTGGGTGTATAAGAAGAGGCTTGAAACCTGAGTTCCCAGAGTGCTGTATCTAGCACTGGGAATTGGATATGCCCAGAGTCTTGTGAAAGAAACACTGCTCATGTGGTGCCCATGGGTACAATGGCACTCGTGAGGTCTTCTCCTGGCACCCACAAAATCTTCTGAGACACGTCCCCCACCCCCTTGGTTATGAGATAGTGAGAGTAGGTTTTCCTTTTTCTGTTTGGTCAAGTACATAAAGTTGAAGGAGGAAGTTGGAAGAGTGCCACTCTTTCCCACTTCCTCTTTCAGCTCTATGCGCTTTTCAAGGCTCAGATTAATTCCGGCTTTGTAACGAGAGCTCTAGAAAAAGTAAAGTGAGTGTGCATGTTCTTTCTGTCTCTTGGGGGAGGGGTCTCATCCAGGGGTGGGTGGACGGAAGTGACCAGAAGGGCTGGCGCCCACGGCACTCACTCAAAAACTCAAATGTACACACAGGTCTAAAAAAAAGTGGCAATTCCAGGTTTAGAAGAATGAAGAGGTGGCAGCCACTAAAAGGCATTAACTCCTGGATTCTCTAGGTCAGGTGTGATCAGGGCATTGCTAGGTACTTAAAAAATGCAGGGCACAATCCCAAGACATTCATTTATATACATTTGTATACATGCAAATATAGGCTGAAATTTAGAAAGGGAACAACAAACTTAGGTCCTCACTGTCAGGACTTACTCTGAGCTATGGGGAGCCAACAGGATTTTCTGGTCATGCTGTTTGTGAATTGGGGCCCTGCTGCTTATGTACTATTAAAACTTTTTTTAAAAAAAAAGCCTGCTCCCACTTCTCTCGCTCACACCTCCCTACTTGCATACACGCATTGAGAGCCAGCGTGGTGTAGTGGTTAGAGTGTTAGACTAGGACCTGGGAGACCAGGGTTCAAATCCCCACTCAGCCATGAAACATGCTAGGCGACCTTGGGCCAGTCACTGCCTCTCAGCCTAACCTACCTCACAAGGTGTGAACTTTGAAGTGCAAATTTGATAGATTCGGCTTGAAATGTGAATTGAAATTCTCACCCATCCTTAGTATGCACACATATGTATATGACAATGTGTGCGTAAAGCCTAATTAGAGCCAGAAAGGTTGGAGAACACCATGTTGTGTGTGTGAAAGAGAGAAACAGACAGAGACAGAGAGGGAACCTATACTATTTTCTCCCTTTTGCCATCTTCATCCCTTTTCTATGAAGGAAGATACCATCCCAGAGCTAACCATGGGGCTCTCCTGTTCCTCAGGGGAATAGGAAGTCATGGGGGTGGAGAGAAGAGATCCAGGTTCTTGGCCACCATCACCCCTCCTCAATAACGCCGCAGCTTCTTCCGCTGCGGCCCTGCTCTAGTTGCCAGCATAAGCTCCTGCCCAGAATAACAAGTACCGGAGGCTGGGTGATGATGGCACAGTGTATCCTCCCTCCCCTCCTCCCTAATCTTTACAGCTGTGATCTTGATCTCTCACCACACACACACACACACCCCTCATCCTTGTCCCTCTCCCTGTCTGTTCCACACACACAGAGCAAACTCCTCCACACACACTCCAGGCAGCATTGGCTCTCATCTCCACACACCCCTGCACTGCCAAGTCCTCTTTCTGCTGCCACCACCATTGACAAGCATGTAATTTCAGAAACGCAGCATTTTGACACAGGGGAGAAAGCACATGCCTGACAGCTCTGTTGCCCTCACCACACCCCAAATAAGTAGGATTTGGCCATTTCGTTACTCCCCCATCCCCTGCCCTCTCAAGGTGATTTTTCTAGGACTGTTGCATTTGATTATTAACAACTATTTTGGCATCTTTACTAGTTAGAGCCTCTCTCTACACCTCATTCTGTCTCCCTATATCTATTTGCTGCTCTTTTGCCCAGCTAGCTCCCTCTGGGCTAAAACTTTTTTACTGTTCAGCTCCCAGCCATTTTGATGATGGTGGTAAATATTATCTTCCCATCTAGCCTTCCAACATACCTCAAGTCCCAACCCTACCTACTGAATTTCTACTACAACACACACCCCTGATTCCACCTTCCTTGGTTGAATAGCTAATTGTCACACGTCTCCTTCATTGTCTCCCCCTCCCAGTTTGCCTCAAAGTATCCCTCTCCCCATTTTGCCACACAGCCACCCATTCATCAGCTCCAGAAGGAATTATTCAGGCTGCGTACACGCCATATATTTCAGGCACTCCCCCCCCCCAAGAATCCCAGGAACTGTAGTTTACCCCTCACAGAGCCACAATTCCCAGCACCCTTAACAAGCTACAGTTCTGGAGATTATTTGGGTGTGGGAAATGTGCTTTAATTGTCCTTTAAATGTATGGCCTGTGTACGCAGCCTCATCTATGGGGGAAGAACATCTCCCAAAGGCCTCTGGGATGGGAGTGTGTCCGTGTGCCAAAGTCTGTCTCTAAAGTAGACTGGCAGAAACAAAAGGGAACAGCACCAAACAAAGGGCAGGAGGGAGAGACAAGCTCTGGTGCTAGATGAAATTTATTGTGAGCTCGACACGTTTCGGAACTTGTCCTTCAGGAGCTTTGAAGATCTGTTTTTCTCTTTACTCTGTCAGGCAATGCACATTCTCTGAACGGGCCCACACTAAACACAAACTGAACTCAAAGAACTGAACACATTCAGAGAATGTGCATTGCCTGACAGAGTAAAGAGAAAAACAGTTCTTCACAGCTCCTGAAGAAGGAGAAGTTCCAAAACGCGGCGAGCTCACAATAAATTTCATCTAGCACCAGAGCTTGTCTCTCTTTCCTGCCCTTTAAAGTAGACTGCTCAACAATTTCAAGTTCTTCATAGGTTCCTTCACTTGGGAGCCATCTTGAGCCTTCCACTCCATCACGTGTGTGTGTGTGTGTGTGTGTGTGTGTGTGTGTGTGTGTGTGTGTGAGGGGAGGGTGGCCTGAGAAGGTGTTAACATCATTAGATTGGCTGACATAGTCCAAGGGCCTGGATCTCTGAAAGAATTGTGACCTGCTCTGCCCTGAGTACAGCTCTGGAAAATCCTCTCCCCTGTTGGCATAGGTCAAATAAATGGCAGGATGACTCAAGGCCTCCAGCTGCTCTCTGCCACATCGCATTAGGGACCCCTTTGCAAACAAGGCCACAGCCGGCCCAACCCTCTGCCAGCCTGCTTGGGGACAGATCCCGGACAGAGGAAGCATGCGAAAAACACATGCGAGGCAGCCAGCTGTCTCTAGCGCCAACACAGATTCATTAGAATCCATAAACATGCACGCGGTTCCAGTGTCTATGCCTATATTTGTGCACAGACAGCACAAATGCTTGCCGCGACACACATGTGCTTGCGTTTCAAATACGTGCAGGCTAGTTCACATGCTCATGCTCTCGTTTAGCAAATGTGCATCCATATTTGCAAATCTAATGTCCTCGCAAGCACTGAAGAGCATATCACTAGGAACCCAGAAAGCTGCCTTATACCAAGTCAGACCTTTGGTCCTTCCAGCTCAGTATTGTCAACACTGACTGGCAGTGGCTCTCCAGGGTTTCAGGCAGGGCTCTCTCCCAGCTCTACCTGGAGATGATGGGGATTGAACCTGGGACCTTCTGCACGCAAAGCAGATGCTCTGCTACTGAGCTAAGGCCCTTCCCCATCTCTGAGGACATTTAAAAATCGCTTATCAATGTGAACCGGGAAGTTATCTATCCAGGCAATGAGATGGATCTCTGAACCCTTTTTACATCTATGGGTCTCTTCTTCCTTCCAACTTCTCTAGCCGCTCCATGGCATCTACCAAAGTAGATGCTCTACCAACTGAGTACAGCTCCTTCCCTTATTGGACAAGGATCAAAGCTCCGTAGTGCTAGGTTTAAACACTGGCATCTCCAGCTAAAAATATCGGATAGGTAGCAGATGATGGGAAAGACCCTTCTCTGCTGGAGACCTTGGGGAGGTGCTGCCAATCAGAGCTGACAGTACTGGACTAGATGGTCAGATCCAGTATAAGGCAGCTCCCTATGTTCCAAGCATGGCCACGCTGGATTGTCCCCAATATGTCGCACAACCTGGAAGAACACCAAAGCACATCTGTGCTACCACATCTACGACACAAAGCTCCTTAGAGAAGAAAATTCATTCCGACATGCTTGCATGAGCAGAAAAGCTTAATTTTGTTAAAAGAGAGGTGCCAGAACTCACATCTGCCTGTCAACCATGTTCCCTTCCTCAGAAGCCATACCCAATAAGCCAGGAGACATGTGAGCTGTCAACAGAGAGCCAGTATGGTGCACTGGTCAGACTAGACTGACTTCAGGGAGAACTGGGTTCAGATTCCCACTCAGCCACAAAGCTTATTGGATTACCTGGGGCAGCCACCTGTCAGTGTAACCTACCTCGCAAGGCAGCTCTGAGGATAAAATTAGGGAAGGCGGGGAGAACGACGTATGCCCTCCTAAGGTCTTTGGAGGAGGGATGGGATAAAAATGTAACAAATAATAAAACTTGCAACACTGGCTTAGAGAAGATGACTGACATTTTAGCTAAAGAGGTTTTAGGAGCTGGGGTGATTGTGGATGAAAGGCAATTTTTCTTGACATGTCCTAGCACTATTTTATTGCTTTGATGTACACGTGTATGAAATGCAACTTTGAAAAAGACAAAAAGCAAACAAAAAAGCATGATTTAGTGGCAAGGGAATGGCACTCTGCACATGCTCAAAGCCAGACTCTCTGCTGCAAATATAATGAAAAACAGGCCCAGTCAATGCATAATAAACAGCTTGGGGTCTCTTTACTCAAAGGACAACCTTCTAGAGAAAGAACCTCTGAGCCTGCCCAAACCTTGCAATTTCCTCCAAGATCCACCTGAGGTTAGGTGAACTGATGGTGACCAGAGGGGGTGCCTTCTCAGTCAGGGCTCCTCACATTTGGAGCTCCCTCCCCAGAGAAGCTTGCCTGGCATCTACTCTGATATATTTTTTAAAAATTTGCCCAGGCATTCCAGCCTATTAAATAGGTAACTTTAATTGTTGCTTTACAGTTCAGTCTGGTTTGATCAAACCGATGTTGCCTTTTTTATCCGTTCAGATTTTACAGCTGAATTTTATTATACCCCTTTATTCTTTTATACCGCATATTGATCTGGGAGTTGATGCTGAAGGTTAGCTGAAAGAAATACATGCAATAGGGGAGAGTCATTTCTCAGAACCAGCCAATGGTTTTTAAAAATGAATTGGGTCACTTAGCGTGGACTAGGCCCAGCTTGAGATAATGTTTTTGAGCATGAAGTTGTGAAGAGGAGCTGGAAGATTTGTGAAGTTTTTGAGAACAGAACAGCCCTGTGAGGTCAGAGTAATGGGACATTTAGCCCATCATCCTGTCTTCTGATACTAGCCAACAAGATGGGAGACAGATCTGTGTGCACTCATGTGACCCAAGGGCCAAAAGTGTGAGTTGTGTGCTGGGAAGCCCCCATTTCCAACCTCATTTCCACCATGAATGCACTAGATGGCCTACCTCTCAGCCTCAGTTCCACCCCCTCTCCAACATAAGGATAGGCCTACTTTACAGGGCTGTTGTAAGGCTTATTTCGATGACATATGTAAAATGCTTTTAACATATTATATAAGCGTTAAGTGTGATTAAATATGCTTTTATTTGATACACAAATGTGCTTCATCTTGGATATGCCTCTTGAGAGACAAACACTGCTCTGGAATGTGCAGAGCTGCCTTCCCCAACCTGGTGCTCTCCATATGTTTTGGACTACAACTCCCATCAGTTCCTGCCAACATATCCATGCTGCCTGGGGATGAAGGGAATTACCTTTAGGTGGCAATTTTCTCTCAATAAGACTGTTCCTTTTCTGATCTCTTAGGCTTCATTCCAAGAGAGGACTTGATCAGCATTTGTTTTGGTAAGTTCTTGGCAAGGTCAGTAGATATACTTGCTACACTGAAAGCATGATGGTTTAAATGGAGATTGTGGGTTCTGGGTAGGGTGGCTACGTATGCATTGGCAAAAAAAATGTGCAGGCTAATTTATATGTATAGATAGACAGACATTCAGAAATAATTACTATAATTTATATCAAGGATGGGGAGTCTGTGGCCCTCCAGATGTTGCTAGACTACAGCTCTCATAATCCCTGACCACAGACCATGCTGGCAGAGGTTGATGGAATATAAAAGTATGTGGGGAGCCTTTGGCCCTCCAGATGTAGCTAAACTACAACTCCCATCAGCCCTGGTCATTGCCCATGTTTGCTTGAGCTGATGGGAGTTGTAGTTCAGCAACATATAGAGGGCCAAAGATTCCCCATACCGGAAATGCAATTGCTGCTGGAAGGCTGCAGCTTCCCCATCCCTGCTTGAATCAGTAAGACAATACATCTCACCACATTGGGGAGGACCATGACCAGGTGACCTGTGGGCCTGCTCAGTCTGTTGTCCAGTGTGATTAACTGTTTGTGGGCAGCTTTGTGGCCCCTGTTCTCCCTTCTTACAATTCTTTCTTTTTAACCTGGACTTGGACTGGACCACTCTGTAGATAGAGGCCTCCTTCAGATAGAAGACTGCCTCTGTGAAACAAGTTACATGGTCATCCTAGTTCTTGGGACAGCCAGGAAGGTTGGCCAGCTGCATTACCTGTAGGTGCTAAAGTTAACATACCCCAGCCTTTTGCAAAGCAACCTTGCCTCTGCACTCTTTGTGTCCAGTTTTAGCATATGAGAACTGTGATCATCATCATCAGTTCTTAGCATGAGTCAGATATTGATCAGATACGGCAGAGATAAAATATCTGACGTTGCACTGATTTTTTTTTCACCTTCGTTTTATGTTTGGCCCTTAGAAGTCTTGAGGAAACTTCCTAGCTAAAGCAGTATGTCCGATGTTAGTTTTGCGTTTCTGCAGGAAAATAAAAAGGAACACCTCCTAATTTTCAGAAGAGTCATGTGGCACATTAAAACTCACATAGTACAATCCTACACATTTCCTCAGAGGTAAGCCCCACTGTGCTCCATGGCACCTACTCCTAGGTATAGAGGATTGCAGTCATATTGTGGCATGAACTTTCATAAACATACAGCATTAGATCAGATGGTGCACTTAGGTAATTTTAGACTGGACTTAATGGCCTCTGGGTGGGGCAGGGGGACTCTTTAGATGGTAATGTGCATTACTACACTTACTTCAAAATGTTGTAAGCCAGTCCTGCTGTGTTTGGAGGGGTCCTCTTGCTCATTCTGCTGAGTGGGGCCCTGGACTGTTGCCCCAAAGTTCTATTCAGATGGCACCACTGCATCTGATGAAGCAGACTCTTGTTTATGCCACAAAAAAGGTGACTTGCTTTGCTTTTTCTTCCAGAGGCAACAGGCAAATGTAGCTATTTTTCTGGAATGTACGTCTTGCAAGCAATTTAAGGTATCACTCCAAAAGCGGACAGAACAATAGGCCTATTCATACTGGCAAATTTCCATATTATTTCTATTTTTAATTGTGAGGCTTTGGCATTTGGATCTCTTGTTGCTTTCTTTTATTATAACCATTGTTTTGAAAGTCCTTTCACAGGGAATGTTATTTACTGGCACAGCACCTGACAAAGATAGGGATATTCCCATTTCAGAGACAAGGAGCAACAGCCAAAAAGTGTTCTTTGCTCAAAGCCGGCCGGTGAGACCTTTTTGCTAAGCAGATGGGTCTTCCAAATCCAAGGCTTGACCATCAGAACTTGTGTATTTCATTATATACATGAAGACACACCCACCCTACTACAGTGCCTTCCATACACATAAAGACACATGAATACATACCCTGCCCTGATGAGCACACATAAGCTTTGAGCAGTGGCACCCAACACATAGACATACGTACTTGGGCATACACGTGTGAGCACACTCTTATTTAGCTGGTACTATAAAAGCACATTCTCACTGCTTTGCACAAACCCTGGAGAAAAGTTGCATGTAAACAACTCGCTTGCAGTCAGACATACATTTCCACCAGCCTGTCACACCACCATGCACAAGCATCCATTCTGCAGAATCTCATAAGAGGTACAAAACACAGGTGCTCTTAAGCAGAGGTGGGGAGCCTGTGGCCCTCTAAATGTTTTTGGATTACTCCTTTCCGGCCATTGGCCATCCTGGCTGGGGCTCATGGGAGTCTCTGGCCCTCCAGATGTTGCCGGACTCCAACTTCCAACAGCCCCAGCTAGCATGGCCAACGCTCAAGAACGATGGCAGCTGCAGACAAAAAACATCTGGAGGACCACAGGCTTCCCATCCTTGCTCTAAAGCAACCATGCACAGGTGAAGACAAGCCTACTATTTGGCCTGGTTCGCACGTCACATTAAACCACAGTGAAAGCAAACTGTGGTTTAATGTGAACAAGTGTCTTCCTTGGCTTCCTCATGCTTTGTCTGCAGAGAAACAAACCACGAGCCTGGGTTGGGTGACATGACAACCCAGACTCATTTTCCAGAAGCACAGCAGCAGCAGGAGTGGGGGAGGAGTGAAGCACCCCAGTTTCAGCAGGACACACTGACACACTGCTCATCCACACTAAACCATAGTGTATTTTAAACTATGGTGAAATGCGATGTTCAAACCAGGCCATTAACTGTGCCAGCACCAGAGTCTTGCACATTATGCTGGACAGTCAAAAGCAAGGACTTCTTCACATAGCGCATAGCTAACCGAAGGAATTCACTGCCATGAGATGGCCCACTCATTGAGGTGACTTTAAAAGGGGTGTGGACAAATTAATGGAGAATTGGGCTTCTAGCCGTGGTGGCTATCTGTGACCTCCAGGATTACAGGCAGTCTGTCGCTGCACATCAGTTGCTGGGACTCACAAGTGGGGAGAGGACTGCTGCCCTCATATCCTGCTTGCAAGCTTCCCAAAAGGCATCTGACTGGCCACTGTAGGAAACAGGAATACTGGAGTGGATAGGCCTTTGAACTGATCCAGCAAGACTCTTCTTACGTTCTCACCAAGCATTGCTATGCTCCACATGGAATTTTACAACAACATACCTCCACTGCAAACAGTTAAGTGCACATTAGAAGCATAAATCACAGCATTCCCTGTATTCAAGGCTTTGCATACTTGCACAAATGTAGCCAAACGGTACCACCCACACAAAAGAGGGAGAGAGAGAAAGAGGTATTAAGCAGACTAAAGGTAACCTGAGATCAGCAGGAGTACCAAAAAAAATCTTTGGGGGGGGGAATCCTAAAAAGGAGTGGGGGGGGGAGAGATCCAAAACAGCCCAATGAGGATTGAATGGCCATAGAAAGCCAACAGAGTGACAGACTGAAAAGGGAACCAAGTAGGATGGGGCATGGAATGGAGTGGCTAGAAAAGTTGGAAGAAGAGACCCATAGATGTAAAAAGGGTTCAGAGATCCATCTCACTGCCTGGTTCACATTGATAAGTGATTTTTAAATGTCCTCAGAGATGGGGAAGGGCCTTAGCTCAGTAGCAGAGCATCTGCTTTGCGTGCAGAAGGTCCCAGGTTCAATCCCCGTCATCTCCAGATAGAGCTGGAAGAGAGCCCTGCCTGAAACCTTGGAGAGCCACTGCCAGTCAGTGTTGACAACACTGAGCTAGATAGATCAACTGTCTGACTCAGTATAAAGCAGCTTCCTATGTTCCTAAGTGAGAGTTGCCCATAGAGGCCTAGGATTTTAATGTAGCTAGGGTTAGGCAAATCATGTCTCCTCCCACATAAAAGAGAATCCAAAGTGGACTCACCTCCCAAATACAGCCCAATGAGGACTGAGCCTATTCAGCAGACCCAGAATGCTGCTTGACTGTGGGAGAGAAAAAAGAAAAAGAAAAAAGGGGGTGTGGGTCATGGCGTGGCTGGAATTCTGAACAGATGAACTACAAATGGCAACATTTTCTTGCAGTGCCTTTCTTGTCATTGCAAATACACACATTGCTGAATTGCATGTATGCACACACAAAGCCGCACACAGACATCCATCCATATTGCAGCACCCCTCCATTGTTGAAGTATTTTTCACCCCCCTCCTAAGAACATACAAGCTGCTTTGCTGAATCCGATTAAGGTTTGTCTAGCCAGCATTCCATTTCCAATAGATGCCCCTAGAAGTGCATACCTTGTGCATGGAAGCAACAATCATTCTCTAGTGTTTGTCCCCAGCATCTAGTGCTCTGATGCTGCTCGTCTCACACACCCTCGCCAACCTGTTGCACCTCCTCTCTTGCTCATCATTACACGCATGCTCATTTGCTAGGCAAAAAAATACATGCAGTCACGGTAGATCTCCATTCAACCTGATCCACTGCAGAGCACCTACTAGACATCCACCCATCAAAAACTTCCATGACAAACAGAGGCACAGAACTCCTGCTGCAAAAACTTCACACTCAAACTCTTGCCAGAAGCATCCTCCCTCTGTCCTCATTGCACTCTCTGGCACATAAAACTCCGCACATACAACATGCTCTCATTGCGTTTGCACAGGCCAGCAACTTAAAAGAGACTCACGAAATTCACCCCCGCTGAGCACACACACTGAACTCAGGGAAGCATATTGCACCCTCCTGCGAACCCCAAACACCCATCTAGCATGAGCTTGTTGCAAATGTGCAAGCCATGCATGCTTTCAGCACGCGTGCACCTATGGCAGCCTTGCCATGCCATCACCTGCTACCTTGCTCACCACCAGCTGGATGCCATACAGAAGGTAGGAAGTCAAGGCAAGAGGGTGTGTGTGCGTGCGTGCGTGCGTGCACACATGGGGGAGACACTGAGAGTTCAGCTCTCCAGCTCCCACATCAAACTGCTTCCATCACTCGCCATTCCCCACCCCCGCAGGCAATGAGTCACTTTGCTGTGTGTGAGGGAGATGAGGAGGAGGAACAAGAGAAAGGGGGATTTTCGAGGGAACCTCCAAGAAGGTGGATCTGAGCTGTTAGTGCCACCCCCGTGCTATGGGGGAGAGAGAGTGACACAGAAAGGAGCCTCCTCTCTTCTAGGGGGTCTCCAAGGCTGGGAGTGGAAGGGAAGGAGGTGGGAAGGTTTGGGGGGGACCCAAATCAATATGAACGCAGCTTCCACTTTAAACATTAAAAAAGAAAATGAACATTTTTTTTCTCCAGCAGAGCAAGAAGGGGGGGGGAGGGATGGCGGAAGCTGGAGGAAGGAGTTGTGGCTAATGCTGCGATTTAACACATCTCCGGTGTCAACTGTGTGCCAGGCACAGCACATTAAAAAAAAAAAAAGGCTCAAGTCCCTGCCCCAGAGGCCTTGCAGATTTCACAAGGCAAACAGTTAATCACAAAGGCTGCTTCCTTTGGCTCAATGCTGCTCACTCCCCCAGCTATGCCGAGTGTGCGTGTGAGCTCTATCGTGCCATATATGAAGAGGGCATGACTGATTGGGGCTGTTGCAATTCCAGACAGGACTGAGGACTCCTCTATGTCTGCATCTGTGGCAGGAGGAGAGAGACAGAGAAAGCCGGGCACATCTTGCACTATGTAACAGAGAGACATAGCAGAGCTAGTGAGGCATGGGCAGGTGAACAATTGCCAGCACAGCGCTGGCAGGAATCTACCACCATCTGCTCATGTGTGAAGGGGTGAAGGCAGGCAGACAAGACCTAAGATCATACGAGTCCTGCTGGGTCAGGCCAGTGGCTGATCATAGTCCAGCATCCTGTTCTCACAGCGGCCAACCAGAGGCTTAAGGGAAACCCACAAGCAGGACCTGAGCGCAACAGCCTTCTCCCTGCTTGTGATCCCTAATAACTGGCACACATACTGCCTCGAACAGCAGAGGTAGAGTACAGCCATTGTGGCTAGTAGTAGCCACTGATAGCCTTATCCTCCAAGAATTTATCCGCTCTCCTTTCAAACCTATCCAAGTTGGTGGCCGCCACTCTGACACATGGGAAGGAATTCCTTAGTTTAACTATGCCCTGTGTGACAAAGTACTTTTTTTTGTCTGACAGGGGAGGGTGCAAAAACCCTCCCCTCCCCAATCGTGGACTCCTCTTGGTTCCACAGAGCTGGTCCTCCCATTAGCCAGAGTGAGGCAACTGCCTCAAGCAGCTGGTTTGAGTGTCATGAAAGGGCAGCAAATTGTTCCTTAAAACTATTATTAGTGCCCTCTTACTGCCAGGGGAGAGGAGAGGTGCTTTGTTCCTTGGACAGCCCCTTGAAAGTTTGGGCTAAAACCCGGAGTGGATTCACTGACCTACTGACGTCGGAGCCACCAGTCTCCACTGGCAGGACTTTCAGGCAAACCCCAGGTCCCCATTCAGTGGAATATGCAGTCCCCTGCCTCAAAAGCAGCACATTTTGAAGCTTACCACATTTTGAAGACAACTTAAGCAGGAAGATAAGAAGCTGCCTTATCCCAGATCACCATTGATCTATCTAGCTCAGCACTGTCTACACTGAGGCTGTGAACACACTAGTTGCCATAACAAAGCCACACCTGGAGGAGGAACAGGCTGATCTGCTGATCAGTTGTGAAATCTTTTTGAAGCTGATTAAAAAAAACACCCTACAGTCAAAAGGGGCGGGGTTTGACTAGCATTGTGTGCCCCGCTTTCAGAAGAGAGAGGTGGAGACGCACTGGACCCGGCACAACAGTGAGTGTGTTTCTACTCTGACCGGAGGCGGCTCCCCAGGGTTTCAGGCAGGAGTCACTCTTAGCCCTACCTGGAGATGTCAGGGATCAGAACCGGGCCTTTCTGCATGTAAACCGGATGCTCTACCTTCCCCATATTTGCATTATATACATTCAGGGCTGTAGTCATCCGGGGTCTCAGGGGGACTTAGACCCCTTACTTTTTGGGGAGCAGGGTCCCAGCAGAGTCCCAATGTCTCCAGTATCCCATGAGCCAATCAGCATGAAAGGGGAGTGTGTTAGCCACTGAAAAGAGTCTGCTAACATGCTTCCTTGTCCTTTCCTGCTGATTGGAGCCAATCAGTGTGAAAGGAGGTGAGTCAGCCACTGAGAAGACTCTTTTCAGTAGCTAACACTCTCTCCTTTCATGCTTATGCGTTCCTAGGGTCGTCTGCTGTTGTGGGAGAAGGCATTAACAAGAATCTCATTCTCAACCCTGCAACAAAAAAATGGGGGCTGTGGCTATCATGAAGGGGCCTTGCACTTCTGAATTTGCCACTACACTTAGAGGGCTTGTAGGACAATTTAAAATAAAATACAAATTGCCATCTAAACAGCCCCCACCCCCATAAAAACCAGAAGAGCGCTGCCAGATCAGGCCAAAGGCCCATCATAGTCCAGCATCCTGTTTTTACAATGGCCAGCCAGATATTTGTGGGGAGCCTGCAAGCAGGATCTGAGCACAAGAGCAATCATCCTACTTGTGATTTCCAGCAACTGGTATCCGGAGGCATGCATCCTCCAACCATGGAGGTAAAGTTCAGAGCTTAAAATTACTTACCACAATCTTCTTTCACCTGCTAACTTGTGAATGCTCTTCCAGTGAACCCAGGAGTCCAGCCTCTCAGCAGCCCTTACTCACTGTACAGCCTAGCCCCTTCCCAACCTTGCACATTTAAATTAGCAGGAGTCCCAGGTCCCTCCCCAAGTCTGCTGCTGCCTTTCTTGGAACTGGCATCTATGGGTAACATGACCTACCCCTGTTGCATCCACAGCCATGTCAGGTTGATAGGACAACTTGTCACTGCCTGAACAAGGAATTCCATCTCCATCCCACAAACCTCACCCCCCCCACAACCCCCTAATGGAAGGGATTGCCACTTGATTGGCCTATTAGGGGAAGAAGGACTTCCAAGTTGCAGCAACATTTGAGGAATGGGGCAGGAGACCTCCATATTCCCTCCCTCGTAATTCTTGCCTTTACCTTCCTTTTAACTTCAGGGGCGGGGCTCTGCTGTGTTTCTCCAAAATGGACACAGAATTCCTGGGTATTCTAGGAGGACTAAGGCATCTATGGCAGAGAGCTGCACATCAGGACTCCTGAATTTTCCAGGAGGTATGGAGATTGGGGCTGGAAGCTGGACGTCAGGGCTTTTAGGAGGCAGGGTAGGGCCTAGAGCAGTGGTTCTCACTTTTTTAGTTCACGGTGCACTGTAAAACATATAAAAAAAATCTGGTGCACTTTGTGTACAAAATTAAAAATATATTAATGTATTTTAAACTATGAATAAAAATAAACTATAGAAAACTATTACTTACCCTATACAAATGGGTTTCTTCTCATTTTTAAAATATATTTTCATAATATTTGAGGCACACCTAGCCAACTCTTAGGGCGCACCAGTGTGCCTGGGCGCACCGTTTGAGAATCACTGGCCTAGGGGGTTAAGTGAGGGCTCTGAGGCCAATGTTCACAAGCAGGGTAATTATTTTATTTATTTATTTATTTAAAATATTTCTATCCTGCCCTTCTGCCCTGTAATAGGGCACTCAAGGCGGATTACAAAAATAAAATCAAACACGTACATAATAAAATTATAAACAATAAAATCACAAAAATATTAAAATACAGTTAAAATACATAAAATACAATACACACACATATACATATATATAAGGAGTGGTAATGAAAAGTCTGAAGCAGAGGTGGGAAACCTGTGTCCTTCCAGATATTGTTGGACTCCAGCTCCCATCATCCCTGGCCATTGGCCATGCCAGTTGGGGTTGATGGGAGCTATAGTCCATCAGCATCTGGAGGGCCACAGGTTCCCCATCCCTTGTCTAAAGTAAATATTCTGAGGTCAACAGTTAAAGATGGTGTGAGGAAAGTTATCCTTTAAACTACGGGTGGGGAACCTGCGGCCATCCAGATGTTAGGGCTCCAATTATTATCAGCTGAAGAGAGCGTGGCCAATGGCCAGGGATAATGAGAGGTGAAGTCCCAGTTACATCTGGAGGGCCACAGGTTCCCTATCCCTGTGTTAGAACACATCCCGGACTTTCCTCAAAAGAGCACATGATGCAGTTCACACGCATAGACATACAAAGGACACACAAAGGAGAACTTGGTAAAAACCACAATGGTTCACAAGACAAATATTACGGGTGCAGTTACTTTTGTTTAACACATTACGAATTCCCCACATGGATATTGCTTTCACACAGAATCGGGATGGAGAGCCTCTGACCTTCTGATATTGTTGGACTACAACTCCCATAATCCCTGATCGTTAGTGGCTGGGGCTGATGGGAGATGGAGTCTGGCAACATCTAGAGGGTCAGTGTCCCCAGCTCAGATATGGAAAGATTTACTTACCCTGTATACACACCTGTATGCATGATAAACACGAGTCTATTAGGCCCTGTACAGGCACCACTGTGACCTATACACATGGCAAAACAGACACATGTCCATCACATGGTTGCATTCCACAGGTTCCTACACAAAATATGATGGAAATCTGTCACGTGTGAAATTTTATTTAATGACCCTCACCCCCCAGTACTCATGCTTTGAATGAGAGGATCCCAATCTCCCATGCACATTTTCCTCATTCAAGCACACTGACACTCATGTGTCACATGCGCACGCGTTAACTTCTCACATCTCTGGGTGTGAGTTGTGATGCTGTAGCACACACACACATGCACAGGGTGTTACTAGCATCCTATTTATTACACACAGAAAAACAGCTGCTCTGTCGCACTCACACTCTTGGTGCGTACACAAACCAAGGGCAAGCAATGATAGTGTTACACACACTCTTCCGCAGGAAGATTGTTGATACACAAGTTCACGCGCAATGCGTGTGCGAGGCGAGGGAAGGGAACAGCACTCTTACAAGCATGCATGCACACCAACATTCCAAGCACACTTTTGTGCCCTTTCTACAAATCCCTCTGCCTCATCTTTGCATGCACGCATACACACATGTACACTCCCTCCTTGAGATATACAGGGTGCATCTCCTTATCAGGCTGCCCTCACTGCCCTCTTTTGCTACAAGGGACACGGCCTTCACTGACCTTCCTCCCTGCCTCGCACCCCTTCTCCTTCCCACCCCAAGCCTTTCGCCGCTTTGCACGCGCGGTGCCTCCTCCGCACCCCCCCCTTCCTCTGCACGCTCACTGGCACACACAGGAGACCAGCTCTGGCTGCTAGAGGCTCCCCTAATCACATTAGCAGCATGTTGGCACAACAGCCGCCCCGGGGAGGCTGGCCCATTGTCTGTGCCCTGACAGAGCCGAGCCCTACCAACCGCCTCCTAATTACACCCTTGCCAGGCGGGGTGTGTGCACGGTGCGCGCGCGCGCGCAGGCGGAGGAGGCCCCATGCAGTTAGATGTGCTGCCCCCGGAGCCCGCCCCCATCGCCGAGCACCAGCAGGGGCCCAGCACTGGGACGGCGTCTGGTCTGGATGGATGCAGTTGCAGCAGCAAATCTCCACTCCTGCCCCTCCCTACCCCCCCCCAAGAAGCAAAGCATTGTATACGGCCCCAGCCCCTCTATTCTGCTGCACCCCAGACACTTCCCCCCTCTCTCGTTCCCGCCTTCTTCATCTCTTCCACTTCCCCAGAAAAACCTCCCACCCATTTCATCTGACTCCCCCCACCTGTGCCTTCCCCCCACAGACTGCAGCCCACCCCCAGTTTTTCTAGCTGCACCCCCTCCATCAAATGCCCTCCCCTCTGCGGACCCAGCACCTCCCCCTCCTCCCTCTCGCCTTCCACCTGCATGCCTTCACAGCTCCCCAGTACCCCTTCCCCAAGTGCACCCCCTTTTCCCTCCCCAGACCACCGCTTCTCCTCTCTCCCTCTACCCAGCCAACCTGTCTTCCCCTTTCCCCTCCCGCACATTTTCCTTTGAGCCCTATGGATAGCCCTCCCCCCTGAAATCCCCGTCCTCTCGGTGCACCCCATATTTTCTTCTCCCACTTCCACCGATGGGGAAACCACCAGCCTCGACCGCATCGCCCAGCCCCGTGCCCTGCTCCCACGGGAGGAGCTGTAGCGGTGCCAGTTCGGAGTCCCCTTTCCCTACCTGGAGGACGGAGATGCCGGACGGAGTAGCCGGTACTGCGCGAAGGGCGGGCAGGCGGGCGCCCAAGTTGAGCTCCACGATCGCCGCCTTCCTCGCCCGGCTCGGCGGGAGCTGGTGCGGCTGGCCGAAGCAAAGCCGCTAGAGGACGCCCGTTCTGGAAATAGACGGAGGAAGGAGGAGGAGATGAAAGCCGGGGGGGGGGGGCGGAGACAGCTGCGGCAGCCCTTTAACCCAAACCGAGGTCGGTCAGGGAGCCGCGGAATAACTGGGGCGGGGGAGGAAAAGTAGGATTTCCCGTTTGGAGGTTGCCGGCAAGGCTGAAAGGGAGGGGCTCGGCGAGAGGCTCATTCATTAGAGACGGAGACGCCGTATATACAGTCTGTGCCTCGGCGGTGTGCATGGCCTAGGGTGCGTGCGCGCGCACGCCCAACAAGGGTCTTGCTGTGCATTTTCTGGATTCGGCGGAGAGGGGCGGGATGTGGGCAGCCCTCGGTTTTGCAAAGGCGCCCGGAGATGCTGGGTGGGCAGGGAAGGAGGAACGTGGGCGGTGGGCGCGCGTTACTAGGAAGAGGAATCGGATGGGCGGGGACGTGGGGGCGGTGTCTAGCAAGGTATAAGGTGCTCTGAGGGTTGCCAGCTTCCCCAAAGGTCCCTGCAGCTGTATCCCTAGATCTGGCGGAGGAATGAGCAGGGCCCGGATAAGCTTCCCCTGCTGATTTTTATTTTATTGCTATGAAATGCATAAGAAAGAACAGGCCAAGCGGGTTCCCCGCCCCTTTCCTCCCAGCTGGCTAGTTTGCACCCAGTGAACTCTAGGAAATGTCTGCACATTTGGGAAAGGGGACCTTTTTTTCCTCCTGTGTTTTGCCTCTTGGGTTTTTTAACAGGCAACTCCCTGGGCAGGAATTTAGAGGCTGAGGCTTTTCCTGCTGTCAGGTGATGGGAAGAAGCTTCATATACTTAGTTTCTACATACATGCCACTCTTCAAGGAATTAGTGGTGCCTAATGAGATCCAGTGTGGTGTAGTGGTTAAGGTGTTGGACTATGACCTGGGAAGGGTTCGAATCCCCACATAGCCATGAAGCTCACTGGGTGACCTTGGGCCAGTCACTGCCTCTCAGCCTCATGAAAACCCTATTCATAGGGTCGCTATAAGTCGGAATCGACTTGAAGGCAGTACATTTACATTTAGAGAGGTGAAGACCAAAAAACCCCCCCGGAATAATAATAATATTGGTGCCAGGGGAGAGTCAAGGGGCCAGAAGGACAAACATCTCTCTCTCACACACACACAAGTATCTCACCCCATCTTTGCCCCATTTTTGACTGGTGTGGTTGCATGCAGCAAAGACTCTTTCCTCATAGTGAATTATAGCGGAATCATAAACTTGAAATTAAAACCAGGCTACAGTCCTAAGCATGCTTCCTTGGAAAGTTAACTCTGTCAAAATCAATAGGACTTAGATGTAGATGTACTGCCCTCAAGTCGATTCTGACTTATGGCGACCCTATAAATAGGGCTTTCATGAGGCTGAGAGGCAGTGACTGGCCCAAGGTCACCCAGTGAGCTTCATGGCTATGTGAGGATTCGAACTCTGGTCTCCCAGGTCATAGTCCAACACCTTAACCACTACACCACACTGGCTCTCTCCAATAGGACTTACTTCAGAGAAAATATGTGAGCAGAACAGAATAAGAGTGAAATATAGCTGTCATTTCTCATTCAGAAAACTAACCCGTGGGGCAAAAGCTGCCCCACCAGAAATTCACTTTGCTCCTTATGTGCTTCCCCTCCCCCATATGTATATATGTTTGCCTAGGTATATATGTGGGTGGCAGGCCTCCTGAACCTTGAAGAGTTATGTAGAAAAGGGGGTTTCAGCATATCTTTCCTGGCATGCAAAACATACAATCTTTTGGGCATCATGTGCCAGGGGTAGGTGGGGCCAGAGGCAGAGCAAGGGATGTTACTGTGTGGCTCTTCCAGACTGTCTGTCTGTTGAGCATTCATCCTGATTTGTTTGCAGAGAGATCCCGTTGCATCAAAGCAAGTGTTCTCCCATACTTTTCCAGTGCATTTTCCCATCATTTTCTCAGTTGCAAAGAAGTCTGAGCTTTGGACCGAAACGGGTTTGTTGTTCAAGATCTTCCCATCAACTATAATTGTGCAACTTCAATTTGCCGGTATGTGAGTGAATCTCACCAGAAAATAGTGACAGTCTGCCCTGTTGTCCAATAGGCTACATTCCAGCCATGCAAAAGACCTCTCTTCCTACACCCACAACTCTCACTCACTGCAAGAGACATGATCATAGTTCAAGGAGACCAAACAGTTCAGGGAAGGGTGTGGAGCAGGGCTTCTGAGGGTGTGATCTGAGGGGGCGCATGGGCTGGGGAGAGTCCCAAGGGCCAGATTCAGAGGCCTAGAGGGCCACATTCGACCCCTGAGCTTGAGGTTCCCCCTCCCTGGTATATATGCTACTTGGTGCTGTTTTCATTGGCTACAGCAGAGGTAGCCAATGTGGCACCATCCAGATGTTGTTGGATTCCAATTCCCATCAGCCCCAGCTACCATGGCCTGCAGATGTTGTTGGACTACAGTTTCTGTCTTCCCCATTCACTGTAATGGACCAGCCCCCCTACTGGATGCACTTCTCTGATTGCATGGCTAGAGTGTTTGCTTTGGCAAAAGGTGAAGGTAGAGATTAGTCTGGTGGGAGGTGGTGGGGATGTAGCCACAGAGGGTCTGTCGTCTCCCCTCAGAGAGATTCAAGTTCCCATTCCTGGATTTTCAGCTTTCTTTCTTTAAGAAAACTCTCTTATTCTCATTGTCTCTAGCCCTTACACTTGTATAGAGATACAAGGAAAAGGGAGCAGGTGGGCTGAGGATTTGGCCCAAACTTCTTGTTAAAAAAACAAATCTGCACTCATCATTCTGGGTTCTGGCCAATGTGCAAAAAGGTACTTGGACAACTGACAAGCACTTGGCCACTTACGCCCCCCCCTTTTATAATTAAATTATATTGTATCAATATGTGCCACAATTAAATAACAAAACAGTGGTTGTCAAACTCTTTCACCCCACAGACCATTTGAAAATTGTTGAGGGTCTTGGAGGACCACTTAATGATTTTTCTGCCTGTTGGAGCAATTGTAACGTGCTGTGCTAAGTGCTATATGGTTTTTGTAATTGCATTTTTATCGCTTTCTGGATTTCTTATATATTGTATTTTATTGTATTACCATTTGAATTCCATAAAGTTCATGTTGTAATGCAATAAATATTTAAATACCATTAAAATATGCAACATCTAATATCTTCAACCACAAATCCACAGGCACACTGTGGACCACCTGAATGAAGCTTATGGACCACTAGTGTTCTGCGGAACAGTTTGGGAACCCCTCACTTAAAACATGGAGCTCCCTACATTTCAGATTCTAGATGTTTTACTTTGATTCTCTCCTGCCCTTCCAGTGTGTCTTTCAGTCCCCTACCTCAAATGTCTGGTTTCAGGCTTAGAGAAGGCAGAAGGGAAGGTATTGCC
This sequence comes from Rhineura floridana, assembly GCF_030035675.1. NCBI lineage: Eukaryota > Metazoa > Chordata > Lepidosauria > Squamata > Rhineuridae > Rhineura > Rhineura floridana. Next base: position 39,016,757 of record NC_084490.1, on the reverse strand, counting down.
GAACAAGCTGTCCCAGTAGCCCAACTTTAGTAGGAAGTGTATCTCTGCAACCAGATAAAAGTATGACCCCTGCCCCCAGAAATGGCTGCACTGTGGTTCCTTCTAGCTGGGAAAATGGGGTCCTTACAGAATTAAAATTGTACATCAACAAAAGCTGGATTCTGCAACCTGTGTGACATTTAAACATTTAGTATATTTGCATAATTTTTCTTCATAATTTTGCATTAAAAACCATTTTGTACAATCTGCAAGTTATGAGTCTTTGCAGGATACTGAGGAGAGTTGAAAATCTTATTCATTCAAACATTTCCTTTGAAATGCTTCTGCAATTTCAAAAGTATTGCCTATGCACTTTCAAGCCCATCTTTGCATTCAAAAGGGCTAGAAACTTCCTTAAAACAAAAAAAGCGAAGAACAGTGGATATTACTTCTAGCATTTTTCTTGTGTTGCCAAGAATGTCAACATACATGTAGCCCTTCTTTATAGATCAGGCCAGGATTACTACAAGCGACCCGATTTTTGTGTGTGTTTTATAGAAATATATGTGCTGTGCGGGCACCACATGCTCCTGTTTTATGGTGCATTGAGAAACCACCTGGGTGTCCTTGCACCATGGAATAAACTACTGTTAGCATTTCACAGTAGGGAAGTGTTCTCATTTGCATTCTGGGAATGGGTAAAGAGACGACAAATGGGGACACAGTATCTGCACACACAAAACTATAGACTACTGGGGGCAAGGGAAACAGCTTTTTCCTGTGCACACAGAGTACAAGGATCCTGTGATGCACATGCCTTTTGTGTATACCCACTAGGGACTGCCAGTTCTTGATTGTGCACTGTCAGAAATGACTGTAATTGCTTTGTGTGTGCATGCATTATTTTCAATGCACATCCACCCACAGACACAGAATGTTTCACAGTTGTGCTCATACTATGCACATAAATGCATGTGCATGCAGGTACATACATGCACACGCACAAATCTGTCCTTTGGATGTCCATGCCTGCAGCTCACACATAGTGCATTAATTCTTACATACATACATTGGTCACACCCAAAACATCTGCGAGCATCCTTGTTAGATATACCTGCAAAAGCAAGTCTAGGTATCTTGCATGCACACAAGCTTTACACACAGACAGTACCATATACCACACATTGCATCACATATTTATATATGTTGTTTATAGTTGTTAGTCTTCCCATAATGTACATTCTCGTAGCTTACACTTATACCTTGTTATCCTTTCTTGGCCCATTCCTCCTCTTCCTCTAGTTTTATCCCCTTCCCTTTAAAAATTAGATTGTAAGCTCATTGGGGCAGAAACGTATTTCATTTATTTATTTTGTTGCATTTATATACCGCCCATAGCAAGTAGCTCTCAGGGCGGTAAACAGCATAGAATAAAATACATACATCATAATAATTGTAGTTGTATTGTAGTTGTTTTTAACTGATCTTGCTCTACGAAGTCCCATGCGCGTTGCTGGTGCTCTAGAAATAATGAATGGCTGAGCCAAGTGACGGCGAGGGTCTAATTTGCACATTCCGCTTTCTCTTTATAAGTGTATTGGCTTCTTTGTCAGTTTGCTTGTAACAGAACTCGGGGGATCATTGAGATCCCAGAACGAAATGTAATATACATGTGAGGGGTAATCTCTGTTTCAAGTGTGCATACTAATGAGACCCCCCTCACTAATTTTTAAAGCCGGTAGGAAAATACAGACTAGAATCTAGTGCAGTGTCTCCTCTGAACACTGAGGCACTGGAATAAAAGTTGGTGTGTACATTAAGAACACTGTGGTCCATGTATCCATTTGCCAGGCAGCCAGGAAAACTGCAAATGCTGCAATGCAATATCCAACCTGAAATGCTGAGAGATCATTGTATGTTTATACATTTTATTACCTGGTTTGAAGTTTGGTCATGTGAATTCATTTTTAAAGTATTTATGTAGGGGAAAAAAGATTATATTGTCATGCAGTCTCGGTTGTGAAAACTGTGATGAAGGTTGGTGTGCCTGTCCAGGATACCATTCTACTTTTGAAGTTCAAACCACAGCTCTTAACCTTCCCAAGCACTTTTTTTTTACTCATAATACCTTGTAATTATCTTTTCTATGTATATACATTCTCGCAATTAACTAGTTTCAACACTGGAATTTGGAAGATGAAAGTTTTGTGACCATTCTGATTTGAATGTGCATTCTGCAGCTTGGGAACCTCACTTTCCAAAATGAGGTTTCAGCTTGGTTTCTGTATGTGGTACACCCATCATTTGCTCACGTATGCTCTCACAGCCGCACATCACATACATTCCCCTAATTTCTCAGTATGCCCAGGCTCACCAGAGATGTCTCGTCTTGCTCATGCATGCCCTGTCTAACATGAAGCAGGGTAGCTGGGAAAGCAGACACAGTGAAAAACACACATCTTCACAAGCTGTTCTTCTGCGTGCATGCATGTGCCATTTCTGAAATATAGCTGAGTACACACCATATATTTAAAGCACATGACTTCCCCCAAAGAACCCTGGGAACTGTAGTTTGATAAGGGTGCTGGGAATTGTAGCTCAGTGAGGTATAAACTACAGTTCCCAAGAATCTTGAGGAAGACATGCACTTTAAATATACAGTGTGTATGCAGCCTAAGAAGAGCCAGGGCATGAGCCTGCTTAGATGTTGCTCTTTCTGGTGTTCCTAAACCCCGATTATGAGGCTGGTTGTGGTTACTTTGTCAGGAATGGAAAACATTCTGTGCATGCTCAGAGGACCTGATGCCTGCTGAATACCAATAAGGGAAGGCTACTTTCATGGCTGAGTGAATTTCATCTCCCCGGTCCTACTCTTTTGCTTCAGAGAATTTTGGTGGAAAACTGCTGCCTGGTATTGCGCCAGTGAAGAACAAGGATGAAGGCTGAAAATGCTCCCTCAATAATCCTGGTTCCTTAAGGACACACTGGCTCTCAATCTGCTTAAAGTGACACAAGAATCCCTTATTGGATTCACACCAATCCTGTGCAAGTTGATTTGGTGCTCTTGCACAACCAATGCGCTTCCCCCAAAAGATCAGACTTTTTGTCCTAAGAAAAGTGATGGGAAAATGCACTGGGAAGTGTGGGCTAAGACATGATGCAATGCCATCTAACCTCCCTGCCAAGAAATCAGAATAAATGCTTAATAAATAGCCAATGTCATCTAACCTCTTAGCAAAGAAAATAAGGTGAATGCTCAAAAAACAGGGTCATTTGGAAGTGCCTAAACAGGATTGTTTTAAGGTTGGCTTTGACAATGGAGTCCTTTGACCGCTCACATGATACAAACATTAATAAAGGTTATAATTATGGTTTTCAAAAGTGTGCAGAGGTTGAGAGACTCGCCTATTTGTATGCCTGCATGCATTTTGAAGACCTGCCCTTGAGAATATGCAAGTTGGGTATACATGCATCAGTGCTCAATGACCATGAATATGTATGTATACTATTCCAGGCATGAGATTGCATAGAACCGTTATGTCAGGAAAGGAGAGGGCAGCTCTTGGGCTACAGAGACAGACAGACAGGCACCTGCCTGGCACTGTCCCTCACTGTCATGTTGCTGCCTGGCACCATGTCAGCGCATCATAGGCTAATCCTGGCTGACAACCAGGCCTGCCGGGTGTCGCTCTCACAGGAAAGAGCAATTACTCAAGAACAAGCAGGGAAACTCCAAGAGGAGGAAAGGGGCGGCTCAATTTGACATCTTCAGATGATTGCAGGTAGCAAAGGTGTTTTGAGTATCGTGCTGCTAAATCACAGGTGGGGAGCCTGTGGCCCTCCATGTGTTGCTGGACACCATCCTCCCATCATCCTTGACCATCAGGGGATGATGGGAGCTGGAGTCCAAAAGTCTGGAGAGCTACAGGCTCCCCACTCCTGCTTGAAATGACCTCCATTCCAGGCTTCCACCCCTTTCCGCTTTCACCTATTAGATCAGGCCTGGGAACCCGTGGCCCTCTGCCAGTTGTACGCCAACCCCTATCAGCCCCAGCTAGCATAGCTGTTGGCCGGGGAAGATGGGAGTTGGCGTCCAACAGCATCTACAGGGCCTCAAGTTCCCCAAGCCCTGCACTATCTTTCCCAGGAAAAGCAGGCATTCTGACCTCTTTCTCTGCCTTCTGCCTATTAAAACCCTTCCCCCAGTCCTCCAACTCATCCCCCTTGATGATATCCCTTAGATTGCATTCCTTTCAAAGAGAAAACTCAGGTGTCCCAATTCTCTCATTTCCCCCTCCCCGCTTCTCTGATGTATAGCAATCCATAAATCTCCTTCCCGCTGAGAACATGAAATTCTGTGTTTCTAGCTCTCTCTCCCTTCCAGCAGCATGCAATAACTCATTCGCTGCTCTCAGAGAAGCCAGAACTCCTGGCTGCCCCCACCCAGCCTTGAGGCCAGAACCCATGCTTGGGAGAATGAAGAATGAAAGGGGTTGGGGCACAAATATGGACCATGATTTCCATGGCAACTGTATCCATGGCAATGGGCCAACCAGTCAGTCACTTCCCTTCCACATCTGGCAGCTCAGGCTGATGAGGTGGGGGAAGACTAAAAGGGAAGGCTGTTAGCTTTTACCCCATCTGTAATGGGGAGGAGAATGCTCTTCCTCAAATGATCCACACCAGACATCAAGAAACAGCTGAAGAGGTGGCCAATAGGTCAGTGGTAGAGCACATGCTTTGCATACAGAAGGCTCTGGGTTCAGTTCCTGGCATCTCCATTTTTAAACAATGATCTTGGGCAGCAAGGCTGAGGTTGACCATGGTGAACCAGAGCCAGTCAGTGTAAACAAAAAACTGGGTTTAGTGGGCTAATGGTCTGAGTCTATATAAGGCAGCTTCATATAGTTACACTTATCCCAGTTCTCTGAGCAGTGAGAAGTTCCAAGGATGTAGCACTAATCCAAGTTTGCTTTGGGGGGAGGCAGAGCTTGGAAAAGTTACTTTTTTTGAACTACAACTCCCATCAGCCCCAGCCAGCATGGCCACTGGATTGGGCTGATGGGAGCTGTAGTTCAAAAAAGTAACTTTTCCAAGCTCTGGGGGGAGGTCACAGGAAGCTTTTTGCTATTTTGTAATCTTTTTGTTTATTTACAAATATACAGGTTGAGCATAGGAGAAGGCTCAGCTTAAGCACTTTAATAAATGGCCAAAATCCACGGTACCCATGGAAGAGACAGCCAGTGGTACCTTAAGATGTTGCCAGCTTTTCAGGGTGCAAAGCACAGCTGTCTAACTCAAGAACTCAATCTTCTTTTGTTTCCTTTCATAGGCAGTCTAGATGAGGGGTGGGTAGAAACTAGATTGGGATCTACTGGTAGACCTCTGGTGATCTGCAGGGGTTTCTGACTCCCAATTGTTTTAACAATAGCAACAACACACTGGATGCTTTGTGGTGTTATTTATTGATACTGTTGTAGTTTTTTAAATTATTATTATGTTCTGAATTGTTTTTATTATATTGTTTTGTTCTTGCTGTGTCAGTGACTTTGAGGTCACCTGGTGATGAAAAGCGGCATACAAATATACTAAATAAATAAGTAAATGTCCCAAAATGTCACTTATTACCTTTACTTTCAATATTTACAGGCCCTAGCTCGGTACATCAGGAGCTGATACTCTCTGCATGTTGTTATGTGCATAGCCATTGCTGGGGGTTGGAAGACCTCTTCTGAATTTTCTGTCAGTAGTTTGTTCAATGGTATCTGCTGTTTCAGAAAAATTAACCCATAATATAAAATTAAGGGAGGGTTTAGCGAAACCAGATGCATTTCATGCTGACTGGTGATGTCAGGGCCCAGCTGGGTGAATCCTTGTCGGGGGAATCCTGGGTCAGGCTCCATGTGGGGATGAGGAGCCAGGGTCCTGTGACAAGGCCAAGAAAGGGCCATCTGCACCCAGGGCAAGTTTGGCCTGTGACACCAAGGCTGAACGGGTTCCAAGCCCAAGGGAAAGGTATTGCCTCAAATGCCAGCTGGAGAACTGGCCCATCCAGAAGAGTGTCCAACTGCAAGCCCAGGTTGTTCGGGAGTAAAGGTCTGGCTGCAGACAATAAAAACAGCAACAACAAAATTTCCTTCACCTAAATTAGGCTGCTGAAATTTTTAAAAAAGCTAATCAGGAGTGGACTTTCATGCAAATTGGCTATGAGCTCAGTTCATTTCTGGTAGTGAAAACAAATTCCTAGGCTCAGAGGCACCCTGTCCTTTCATTCCATCTTTATGGTTTTTTGTGTGGTTGGTCCATGTTGGGGTTCTAGGAAAAAACAAGGGAGATCCAACAAACCTGAAATTTGTCCATCTCTGGCCTAGATTACAACATCTTCAGCCAGGAGAGGATGTAACAAGTATCCTCCTTTCAGATATTTGCTGGCTTGCTATTGACAACAATCAGCCAGTCTATTTACTTCCCATGGCAACATATCATCTCTACTTTACCTGGCAAAAACCCAAGTCATGGAATCGTAATGGAATCATAAAATCACTAAGTTGGAAGTATTGGTGGCCACTTGTGCATTACCAAACAAGAGAGGATTTTTTTTGCATATTTGTGTATGCCAATTTTTTGTATATGTGCAGATTTAGAAATAATTATCATTATTTAAATAGAAATACATTCCATAGCGGAGATGCCTCTGATGACGTTTGCTCAGTCTGTTGTCCAGATGCTAACAGAGAAGTCCAAGGTCCCTGTTTCCTCAGGACTTGGGACTGGATAGTACTTCAAATAGAGGATTGTTCTCTGACATCCCTTCAAATGGAGGACTGACCTCTGTCAAGTAGAACACATTGTCACTCTTATTAGAAAGGACTTTGGAGGTCATCCAGTCCAAACCCCCTAAGTGTACAACAATAGATTAATCTTTCTACCTTGTCAAACTGAGACATCAGGGGGTGAGGTGAGGTAATTAAAGCTTGTGTTGTCAGTCTTGGATCTGAGGAGAACAAGGTTCAAAGCCCTACATGGCCATGATACTCACTGGATGACCTGGAGTCAGTCACTATATCTCATGGCTGAGCAATGGAGGCTGGTGGTGCTGATGTCAGTGGGGCAGTGAATCCACTCTGAGTTTTAGTCCAAACTTTCAAGGAGCTGTCCAAGGTGCAAAGCAACCCCTACAGCCTCCGACTCCATGTCCAGATTACTGCTAGATTCAGGGGTCATGACACCTCTGGACTATATTGAGTAGCAATGGCTCTCTAGGGTTCCAGATGAGCTTTTCTCAGCTCTACACTGAGATGCTGGGAATTGAACTTGGAGCCTTCTGCATGCAAAGTATGTGCTCTACAACTGAGCGACATGATCCCTTGCGGTGTTACAAGGGTGACTGGGGCACAGTTCTGAGAGTCTTAAATATGACCATTGGAGGCAGGACTGGACACCCATCCTCCCATCCGTTCTCACTGTGAATGAGTGCAGTGATTGTTGATGGAGATGCCTTTCCCTCATTGATGGGGTGGCTGATGCAGGGGGCACTCCTACACAGTTCTGTGGTCTCTTTCTGCCCTTTCAGATGTGGCAGCCATTTTGTTTTGTGCCATGCCCTCACAGCAGCCATTTTGCAAATAGTGCCCATGGCACATCCTCAGAATTACAAATATACCCACTCACCCATTGGCAACCCCTGCTCTAGATGTAATCCAGGGGAACTGGTTCCAACTGTCAGGCCAGATCCTGCCTTTCCCCTACAATCCACAGGTCATTATTATTTTATTATTATTTATTAAATTTATATCCCACCCTTCCTCCCGGTAGGAGCCCAGGGTGGCAAACAAAAACAATCTAAAAATACAAAAACAGGCTTTAAAATATATTTAAACAAACCATATTTAAAAACATATTAAAACAAAACATCTTAAAAAACATTTTTTTAAAAAAGCTTTAATTAAAAACATGATGATGTCAGGTAGCAACTTTAAAGGAGCTTGCCTGTCAAGTCCAACTGCAAGCAGTTCAATACGAACAGCTTGGAAACGCACTTCAAAGGTGTTGTCTCCCAGCATTTATCAGCTGATTGGTGCCCAGAGACATTGCCTTTAAAGTCCTTTTGCAAGTAGTTTGCACTGAAACCACTTGCAAAGGGGCTTCAAAGGCAATGTGTTTCAGCATCAATCAGCTGATGGGTGCTGAGAGAAGTGGTTTTAATAGAAACCTCTTGCAGTCAGACTTCAGAGTGATGGCAGCCTTTAACTGCCTCACACCTAACATCAGGATTGGGACAGGTGGGCGTGGGTTTGGGGGAAATGGCCTCATGGGCCAAATTAGGATCCCTGCCAGCAGTGCCAGCTGGCGGCTGCATGTCACTGGGGCAGTGGAAGGGTTTGGCCAGAAATTTCAAGGAGCTGTCCAAGGTGCTGAACCTATTGTGGGAATGGGTTTCAGCACCTTGGACAGCTCCTTGAAAGTTTGAACTAAAACCAGGAGTGAATTCCACTGCCACAATGACATGGAGCCACCAGCTGCCACCACTTTGAATTCCCTTTGCAAGTGGTTTCCATACAAACCATTTGCAGACAGAGCTTAAAGTGACAGCAGCTTTTAATTTCCTCACACCTGATATCGAGATTGGGACAGGTGGGCATGGGTTTGGGGAACATGTCCTTATGGGCCAAATTTGGACCCCTGGTGACCCTAATTAGGCCCATGCGTGGGAGGTCCCCCACCTTTAATCTAACCAGACGGTTGACAGCAATTTATGGAGGGAGGGGAGGCCAAATTTGGGGTTGGGAAAGAACGCGAATGGGGAATGGTGGTTGTCCTGATAAGGGGGTAATGGTGGAGGGAATAAGGATGAGGAAGTTTTGGGAAGGGGTCTTTGACCTGGAAAGGGGTTACTGGAGGGAGGAAGATGCCTTGAGGGGAATTAAAATAGTGGGGGTGGGGAAGCTATGACTGGAAGCTGAATGGAGACCAGGGATGGGATTCCTAAGAGGAATATTTGGGGTGGGGGTGTTTTTTGATCAGGAAAGTGGGGCGGGGGAGATGTCCTGAGAGGAATAATTATGGGGAATTGATACAGGGGTCGTTAGTGGGTTTATGACTGGAAGCTGGAAGAGCAATCTTTTTTGGGGGGGAGATGTTCTGAGAAGAATAATGAAGGCTGTCATGAGAAAAGTATTGGGGGATGTCATTGTTTTTATTGATGTATTTTTATATTTGTGTTTATTTTTTGTAAGCCGCCTTGAGGGCCTTTTGGCCAAAAGGCGGGGTAGAAACAAACAATAAGAATAAGAAGTGATCATGCCGTTGTTCCTTTACTTGTCCAGCTTTGCAAAGATCCTCACCTTTTTTTGCAGCGCAGGAAGGCTAACCAAAGCGGGCTGAGCAGTGGCCAGAGCACATGCAGGCTGTACAGAGAGAAACAGCTGCACCATTTATTTTGCTGTGTGGGGCATCTCTGCAGACATCCACAAAGGCCACCCTTGCCCGGCACTGATTTTGATCTGCAAGTTGGCTCCAAAACATTGGGGGAGAAAATGAGAAGTTGGCAGCGTGGAAAAAATCCGGTTCCAGGAAATAATACTTTATCAGTAGGAAAGCTGTTGCTTGCTAGAGGATGAAAGGAGCAGCTCCATCTCAGTGGGAGTCTCTGATCCATGCAGGGGAAGCATTCAGTGCTTCAACTCAGCTGTCCTGTCCGTGATGAAAAATGGCTCTAACTCTGCTGGTGACAGCATCACACCTCCCTTCTTGGGCTCTTTTTGTAGTTCTGGAGGAAGCGCAGCTCGATTCTGCTAATGTCAGGTTTCCAAAAGACTCTCTTGCCCCAGAACTTGGGCTACAACCAAGATCTCTAGCTGCCATCCACAGACTAGAGAAATGTGTCTCCCTTTTCCTTGCTCATTGTACCAGAACCCCAATAAAGCTGACTGGCAAAATATTCAGGACAGACTCCACTGCAGAATGCACAATGAACATATGGAACATGTACTGCCGCAGGATGTGGTGGAAGGCAGCCATTAGCTTTGATGGCTTTTACAAAGGATTTGTGGAGGGCTGTAATCAACAGCTATTAGATGTGATGGCTAATCTAATGGAACATTCATGCATGGTGACAACTCTATACAGGGCCAGCTCTATCATTAGGCAGAGTAAGTCAACTGCCTCAGTTGGCAGATGCTGGGGCGGGGACAGGCAAGGAGTTGCAGCGACGTTTTGCAGGACAGAGCTGTGTGTGCCATGTGGCCTGTCCTCTTCCCTTTAAGCTACTCTACTGTCTTCAGATGCAGTGGGGGATGCTGTCCCATTGCAGTTGTTGAAGTCCAATTCGTCTGCCAGTCGAGTCATATGTAGAATGGGGGGGCATCTTATCCTTCTCAGGCAGTAGAGTGTCTTGGGGTGGTCATGCCCCTCTGTTCCAGGGGTGGGAAAACTCAGGCCTGGTGGCCAAATATGGCCCACCAGCCCTCTCTGCTGGCCCTTGGGACTATCTCCAGGCCATCCTGCCTCCCAGCCACATCCTCTATCCCCAGGCCACACAACCCTCCCGCCTTGCTTCGCACCCTCCTCGAGTGTTTTTCCTGGCTGCAATGTGTCCTCTGATAAAATCTCTTGCTTCTCTGGATGGAGGCTAGAAACTAATTACTGTGTATATAGGTAAAATGTACATTCATTGCTCCACCCACTTTTACCTCTGGCCCCACCCCCCACTGGCATGCAGCTCCCAGAAGCTTGCCCAAAAGGGAATGTGGCCCTCTGGCTACATGTCAACTCATTATCTGAGTGCCTACCCTTATGTAGCCAAAACAGCATCACCCATGCATAAGGGGGTGGGGAGGGACAGCCAACTTGGGGAAACCCTGAGGTTTGCAGAACTACAAAAAAGGTGATCCAGGCACAGCAATACATGCCTTAGTCATCTCCAGATTAAATACTGCAACACACTCTACCCTTGAAAAGTGTTCAGAAACTGCAGCTGTTACAAAATACAATAGCCAGATTGCTTTCTGGTGCACACTTTTTAGACCACATTGCACTTGTCATATGTCAACTGCACTGATTTCTGTTTCACTTTTGGGCTCAGTCCGAGGGACTGGAGCTTGCCTGTAAAAAGCCCTAAATGGCTTAGGGGCCAGGATATGTGAAAGACCACTGCCTCCTCTCCATTATTGGTCACTTCCACACCATACATTGAAAGGACATGGTTTCCCCCAAGAATCCTGGGAAGAACTGCTGTCTACCCCTCACAGAGCTACAATTCCCAGCACCCTTAACAAACTAGAGTTCCCAGGATTTTTTGAGGGAAATGATGTGCTTTAAATGTGCTTTAAATGTATGGTGTGTTTATGCAGATCAGATAACAGTTTTGAATATAGGATTTAAGCTTTTACCTCTGTTCTGTTTGATTTTAAGGTTTCCAGTTTTCATTTTTGTTAATTAAGGAGTGTTTTTGCTCTTGTATGTAAACCTCTTTTATGGAGCCTTGAATGATATAGATATATATATTTAAAAAGCAAATAAATAAATACTATTAAGAATAGGAGGAAAATCAAATGAGGGAAGGGAGAACCCAAAAAGACTCAGCTCAGTGGCCATGGGATGTTGACTGACAGTTGGGGCAGGGGAAAGGGAAAATCGGGTGGGAGGGTGAACAGAATGGAGTATCCTGGAGGTGAGTCTGGCTGACTGAATGGGACCACTCCCCACTGCAAGACCTTGTTGCAAGTACTTCTTATATACCTCTGAGTACCAGATAAATGACAGGAGACAGGTCACCACTTTGAGGTCCCACCCAGTGGAGGCTGGTCCATGAGGACGAATGGGGCACTGGCTCACCAGCCTCAGCCTGCCTAACTTGCAACCACTCCAGGGGATAGCACTGGCCGTCAGGTCCTCCACCTCAGCCCCAGTGCTGTCCTTGTACAACTCATCGAGGAGGATGGGGAGACGACGAAAAGTTGAGTTGGCTCTCCCTATCGTTGGCTCTGCCTCTATCTGCTCTTGGCCTCCTTGCCTTCGGTCCCACCAGTCCCAATGGGCATCAGCCACCATTGGCCCTCCTTGCTTTTTTTTAAATTAAAGTTAAGTTTTTATTCTTTAGAAAACCAAAAACAAGTACACTAACAGCAAGCCAGAACAACAATAAACAGTACAAGACCCTCCTTCTTGACAAAGACATCTGATCAGGCACCAGGAGCTGCCTTATACTGGGCCAGACCATTAGCTCAATAGTATCTGTGCTGACTGGCAACAGCTCTGCAGAGAGGAGTTTTTCTAAGCCCTACTACTTGGAGATGCTGGAGGCTGAACCTGGGACCTTCTGTGTGCAAAGCATGTGCTCTGCCACTGAGCTATGGCCCTTCTCTTGGGGGAAAAAGATACAATGCTGGACAAGTTGTAGATGGCATGAGGGGGGGCTAACACCCCATAGCTCATCCTGTGCAGGCCCCCATCCCATTGTTGGACTCCTGTGTTGTTGTTTTTTAAGGAAACACACTTTCCACATGCAAATTATAACAATCATAAACTGGAAGTTAAAATAAGGTTGCACTCCTAAGCATGATTGGATGAAATGTTGACTCTATCAAAATCAACAGGACTTACTGCAGAGAAAACAGGTTTAGCGTGAGATCGCTACATGTGAACTATACTGTTCATTTTTCTTTCACAAATCGAAGAACAGAACTCACACACACAGGCACTCTTTGCTTGTGTGTTCCCACCCACAGCTCAGTAGTAGAACATCTGCTCTAAGGGTCCCAGATCCAGGCCCTGGCACTTCTGATAGGGCAGGGGATGTTCTATGCCTGAAACCCTGGAGAGCTACTGCCAGTCAGAGTAGACATTACTGAACTAGACAGATCAATGGTCTAACTCAGTATAAGACATCCTCCTGTGTTCCTGATATTTTTTTTCTGGTGCTGTCGCTGAGGCAATTTGATCCTGCAAAATGGATCATAAGTTTTTTATACATGTCTAGTCCAGTTCCTACCCAGAGAGCCCATATTACATAAGGCAAATTTATGTTTTTCTCCCTGGTCCATATATAGTGAGGTGCCAAGGTTAGCCTATTTTCCCCTCATACAAGCATGGCTAAATGGAATCATGCCAGGTACACATATTCATTTTCTAGGTGTACACATAAAATGTTATTTATTTAAAGCATGAGGGTGGAATTTATTATTATTATTATTATTGAATAATATCCTGCCCTTCCTCCCAGAAGGAGTCCAGGGCAGCAAACAAAACACTACAAACACTATAAAAAACAGACTTTAAAATATATTAAAATATCTTTAAAAACATATTTTTTTAAAAAAAGCTTTAAAAACATCTTAAAAAGTAATTCCAACACAGACACAGACTGGGATAAGGTCTCTACTTAAAAGACTTGATGAAAGAGGAAGGTCTTCGGTAGGCATCAAAAAGATAACACAGATGGTGCCTACCATCAATGCTACGCCTACTCAGAGTAGACCCACTGAAGTTATTACACATAACTAACAGGTTTATTAATTTCATTGGGTTTATTCTGATGATGATTACCCACCCTTCATAAGTAGGTCCCAGGGCAGGTCACAACAATATAAAATACTTTATAAAAACAGTTTAAAATAGTTTAGATTCACAACTAGAGAGGGTCCTAAACGTTTCCCAATCTTTGGGTCCCCAGATGTTGCTGGACTACAGTTCCCATAATTCCTGTCCACTGGCCATGCTGGCTGGGGCTGATGGGAGTTGTAGTCCAACAACATCTAGGTACCCAAAGACTGGGAAAGGCTGTTTATGTATCTCAAGTGTCAAATATAAGGGTGAAAAGGTGTGCTTTCAAAAGCTGTACAGCAAAGGTCCCAGACGCACCTGTGTGGGAAGGGAATTCCACACTTTTGCGGCAAGCTTTCAAGGCTGGGCAGGGATCTGAACCCAAGTCTTTCTGGCCAACACTCTAACCACTCTACAACGCAGCTTATAATGCAGAAATAAAAGAACGACAATTGAAAGCTACATAAATTGAAACAACCCTCCTACACCCCACTCCTACACACCCGCACATACCCAATAGTAAGAGAACTGGCAGCAGGAAAAGGAGACAGGCAGCAGATGACAGAAGGATCGTGTCATTGCTCGCCAAAAGCTGGAGATAACAAAAAGGGGTTAACTTCGGTATTTAAAATACATTTTATTTTAATTTTATTATTAAACTTATATTCTTCCTTTCCTCTAAGAAGCTCATGCCCACCTTTTAACCTTACAGCAACCTTGTGAGATGGGTTGGGCAGAGAGAGAGAATGACTAGCCCTAGTCACCCAGGGTGGAGAGAGGTGCAGTCTGTCTTCTAGGAGAACCTAGCCAAAAAACCATACAATCTTGCTTCCTGTGCCTTGGGAGCAGAGCTTTGCTGTCCAAGGATGAACGGAGCTGAGCTGAGTCAAGCCTGTGATTGACAGAGGGCCACTGATGTGTCATACAGATAACAGTTCAGTCTCCTTGGCCATCTCCGTGCATTTCAACGGCCATTGGCAAGGACAACCCTCCCCTTTTTTTGGTTTGGCCTTTTGGAGAAAGTCCTGAAAAACAATCTATAAACAACCAATCAATCTGGGCTTAAACACTTTGTAATGGCTGTTTGGAAAAGCAATGTATTCCTCTGGCTTTTCGACGACATTTTTTTTTAACCCTCATTCCAGGCTGCCAGCTCATTTTTGGCACTGCCACAAGAAGGTGGCTGGTGAATGGAATTGCAAATATTAACAGGGTCTCCTAGTAGCTCTCTGAGTATTCTACATCTTGGCATTGATGGGAGAGATGCTGCAGAGAGATACCCTTCCAAAAAGGCAACTGAATCAGAACCTCTGCAATCTTGTTTTGCTTAACGGACAGGGAATGGCATTTGTCTTGGATGTGTGGTTAGCTGGAGATTATTCCTGGCTCTGTGTGTGTTGTGTGTGTGTGTATTGAAAGGGGGGACAGGCAGTGGTGCTATCAGGTTAGGACTTTGGGGCAGGCGCCCAAGGACCCACTCAGAAGACTGAGCTGGAGGACCCCCAAATGCAGCAGGACAGACTTACCACATTTTGAAGTAAGGAAAGTAATACACAAGGTATTGTTTAAAAACTATTTAGTCCATAGTCTAAAATTACCAAACTGGACCACTGGACCAGGGCCCAGCACCAGTTGGGCAAATGAGGCATTGCCCCATCAACCTAGTCTGTTCTCAGCCATTCCCCACCTGGCTGTCTTGTTCCTTACAACCGGTCAGAGGGTGGCTCTGATTGTCATTGGTTCTGGCTCCACCTACTGTTGGCCTTCCTGCCTTCCGCCCCACCAGTCCCAATGGGCAGTATCTGCCACTGTTGAGCAAGGAGTAACTCCTCCTCCCTTATAGTGGAGCCAACATTCTGGAACCCTGGACCGAGCTTTGAATATCTGCCGTTGGCCAGCTGGGAGGCTGAATTCCCTTAAACCAGCAAAAAGATACGTTTAGCTGGCAGAGGTCAGACAGCTGCCATCCTTATGGAGGCCTTGAATTGTGTGGAGTAAGGGGAGCATGAAAACCCACCTTCTAAGAGAACCCGTATCCATGCCCTATCTATTTCCAGGGGGTGCCATGGTGTGACGGAAGTTCGAATGGGTCAGGGGCCATTAGAAAACAGCATATGAAGGGCCTTTACTGCAGGGGTGGGGAACATGTGGCTCTCCAGATATGGTTGGACTCCAACTCCCATCAGCCCCAGCCAGCATGGCCAACAGGAAGGAGTGATGGGAGTTCTAGCAGCAGCATCTGGAGGTCTACAGGATCCCTATTCTTACTGTGCATGTTTTTACTGTGATGCTGAAGTTGGTTACTGGTTCTCAGTTCTTCACTTGCACAAAAGTTCAGATCAGAGCTCAATCCGTAAAGAAAGGAACTAAAGTTTATGTGGTGGCCCAAAGCTCACTGGGGTCATTGTGTATTAATTGGGGTTGTGAAAAAATGACAGGTTTGATTGTAGAGTATTATTGTGGCTCTCAAAAAGGACATAGAGTTTTGTGATATTGGGGTAGGTCAATGTTTATTTTGGAGCAGAGCTTGGAAGTAATTTGTTACAAGTAACAAATTATTTGTAATTAATTACTTTTTTGAGGAATGAGGGGGTAATTCCTTTACATTGTGATTGTAATAGAACTAGGAGTAATTTTATTATTTTTGTGGAGTAATTGTAATGTTACCAGCATTACCTTTGGGCATTACTTGGGGGGGCAGAAGCAGGGAAGTCTTCTGCTCTGATTTGTGGATGAAAATCATGTGCCTCAAATTGGGCTTCTGTGCCGCGCCACTCTTTCCTCATGCTCTGTGGGTGGGTAGGAGGCGACAAGGGAGGAGGTGGAGAGTGGGATGGGGTGGAGTGGAGAAAACAATTGTTTAAAAAAATGGATGGTGGTGGTGAAGAATGGAGTGGAGGGAATAAGGAGCCGGACGGCAAGAACATGGATAAAGGAGGAGAAGGAGGCAGCAGCAGAATGGAGATAAAGAACTGTGGAGGTGAAAGATGATAACGTGTGTGTGTGAATACTGTGTTTCCACTTGGCATACAAAGTGGCCGCCACCACCCTCTCTGGCTACTGTGCTGCGTTTGCAGTATTTTAACTTTTTTGCATCTCAGGGGAAAATGTTGCTTGGGTGAGTGTCCCTTAGTTGGTGGCAGGGCAGGGGACGGGAGGTGGCTAAGTGAGAGAAATTATGCTTGCTCGCTGAGTGGGGGTGGTAGCACTTGGCTTGACGTGCAAAGATCTGAGTAGTGGCCTCTGCCTCCCTCCCCACCTCCCTTACCAGCAGAGAGACCACCATTGCTATCTTATGGGTACAAAGAATTATTCTACTACCTCTGTATTTTTAATGTTGTTTTAGACTACTTAGATGTGCAGCAGCCAAGGCCAGCACCTTGTAGGCGTTTTTAAAAAAAAGTAACTGAAATGTAATTGTAGTGATTACTTTTGGGAAAAAGTAAAATAATCAGTTACTTTCAGAGCAATTGTAATGGTAATGACTACTTTTGGGGGCCATGTAATTATAAGTAATTTATTACTTTTTAAAAGTAATCTGGCAAGCTCTGTTTTGGAGTGCAGAGGTGTAGAAACGTTAGTTCCTTTTAAGGCTTCCAGACTGACCTCCCTTTGGAACTTTTGTGCAAATAAGGACCTGGGAACCAGTAACCAACTCCAGTATTGTTATGTGTTTCTGGTTATCTTATTTTAATCTATATTTTGTCCGGTTCCAAGGACACAGAATGGGTAACAATGCCACATGGGAATCTACCTTATCCCAGGCCAGATGATTTGTCCATTTAGCCCTGTACAACAAGTGTGGGGAACCTCTGGCCCTCTAGACATTGCTGAACTACAACTCCCATCACCCCTGGCTAGCATGGCCAGTGGTCTGGGATAATAGGAGTTGTAGTTCGGTAATGTTTGGAGGGCCACGGGTTCCTCACATCTACAGTAAAATCTACTCTGACTAGCAGTGGCTTGCTAGGATCTCAGGCAGGGGTCTTTTCTATCACCTACGCTATGATCCCTTTTTACTGGAGATGGGGGGCTTTGAAACTGGGGCCTTCTGCATGCAAAGTGGGTGCTCAAGTGCTGAGCTGTGGTCCCACCCTGTGACTGAAGGAATGGAGCGCATATTGAAATAAATTTGCCATGGCTGCCGGAGCCCACAAGGACACCTTGAGTCACGCTGCAGATTCAAAGCTCTTTTGAGCAGTTCCTTTCCCCCCCTGCTTTAGAAATAAATAGATTTTTTTTCCTGCTGAAAAGGGTTGCAGATTGAAACATGTTGGGAATAAAGAACAACCCGTGCAGCTGGTTTCCTTCTGTGCCTGCATGCCCCAAATTACCTCCCCTTGACAGCTGATCCTCCTCCCAGCAATGTGAAAGACTCACAACATGATTGCCCTGATCTACATGGGGAATAAGAATGGACAAATCTGTTCATTTTGGTTTCTCTCACTTTCCAGTCTTAAATTCACTTCACTACATTTCCTCATCCTTTACAATTTTTTAAATAAAAAGTTCTCATGAAAATTCCCCTGCACATTAGAGGGCATTTCTTCCAATATAGACATTGATGTATGCAATTTTGTCTAATATAAGCATTTTTGCAAGCACTTTTGCCCAATGTAATTCATTTTTAATGTCATTGTTATATGCATTTGTATGCACGCTTATATATACACTTTTCTGCACATATTTTGGACTGGATGACGGCTTCATAAAATTTGGAGAAGTATGAATTTTGAAGGAGAGTACGTTTTGGCTCACATATTGTTTCGTGACATGCAAGTTAGGTAGATTTGCATTAAAGCAAACTGACCCAATTTTCTCTTCCATCCCTAATGGTGAATGCGTCCAGTTGTGAAATGGGGAGACCAGTTACTGGGATGAGGCTGTGTTTGCTCACAAGATCTCCACGGCAAACATAACAACATGTGCGACCCCTGTGAATGCCCTACATGACTTTAAATAAGTCTCACTGTGTCTCCATCTCAGTTTCACATTTGTAAAATGGAAAGTCGATTCCAACCTATCTTACAGGGCTGTTTTGGGGTGGACAAAACAATGAAGAATGTAGGAATGCATGAAAAGCCCTGCTGGCTAAGGTCCATCTAGTTCAGCATCCAGTTTCCCAGAGCGCCCAGCCAGATGCCTCTGAGACACCTGCAAGCAGGACATGAGCTCAATAGGCTTCTCCCGCTGTGATTCCCCAGCAACTGATAGTCAGAGGCAGGGGGCCGGCCTCTGATCCTGGAGGCCGATATATAGTCATGATGTCTAGTAGCTATTAATAGCTTTCCCCTCCATGAACTTGTGTAAGGCCAAACAAGCTGGTGGCCAGCACCACCTCTAGTGGTAGAGAACTCCACACGGCTATGTACACACTCCTGTTTCCTCAGCATCTGGTGAGCATCCACCGCTGGTTTCGGAAATGGTATATGCACAATGTTAGCTGCAATCCATACCTATCCTGTATCAATCCTGTCGTTTCTTATGAAATTCTGCATTTTAATGTGTTTTCCCCTAAAGGCAGCTTTGATCTGAATTGCAAAGATGAACTACCAAACTGTGTTTTAAGCTGGCAATGTGTACATAGGCTAAAGTTAATCTGTGCACCTGCCTATGAAAAAAAAACATGAAAAACACTGCCGTGATGTTTTCGGGAGAGGGCGGTATATAAATACTTTTATAAATAAACTAAATAAATAAATACGATAATTCATTAGTGGGGAAATGGAGAGGTCACATTTTGGATATCACCAAGCAGATTTAACCAGGGCCTCTTTTCCTTGTCCCCAAGGATGCAAGAAGATGAGAATGAAGGAGCTAAATTGCATTCCGGTTCCAGCAGCCAGTGGGAGCCAGGTAAGGACTAAAAGACACCATGCAACACCGCCATTAGCTACATAGGAAGCTGCCTGATCCTGAGACTCACCACTGGGCCATCTGGCTTAGTACTGTCTACAACAGGTATTGGGAACCTTTCGCTCTCCACATGTTGCTGAACTACAATGCCCATCAGCCACAGCAAGCATGGCCAACAGCCAAGGATGATGGGAGCTGTAGTTCAGGAACATCGGGAGGACCACAGGTTCTTCATAGCTGGTCTACACTGACTGGCAGTGGCTGTTCAGGATTTGAAGAAGAGGATAGTCCCAGCCCTACCTGGCGATGCTAGGAATTGAACCTAGGGCCTTCTATATGCAAAGCTTATGCCCTACGACTAAGCCACGGGCCTTTCCCATCCTTGACTTCTATGAGGGTGGGGAGTTTCAGCTGCTAAACCCCTCTCACTTTCCTCTCCATTTTTTATCCTGCGCTGAATTCTATCAGAAGAAGATGCTGCTGCCGTCAGTGCCAGCTTTGAACATAATTATCCAGTCTAAAACAGTTGAGTTTGAACCCATGCCAGGAAAAATGCAACAATGAAATGGGGAGGAGGAGGAGGAGGAGGAAGGGAGATGGGGGGAGCCAGCAGAAGGCTCAGACTGACTCTTATCTCCACTCTGCAAGCATCTAGCGTAAGGACGGAGAACCCGTGGCCCTCCAGATACTGCTGGACTACACATCCCATCACCCCTGACTATTGGCCACGCTGGCTGTGGCTGATGGGAGTTGGAGTCCAATGAGCTCCATGGCCAAGTGAGGATTTGAACGCAGGCCTCACTTGCTCCAAGTCCAAACTTCTAGCCACAGCACCATGCTGGCTCTCATCTTGCCCAGCACAATTGTATTCTCAGAGAACCTCATTTACTGGCTCTAGCTCTCCAAATTGCTAGACATTCCCCATTTTGATGAGAAAGCAGGAGCACAAGAAAGTCCCCCCTGTCCTTACATAAGCCTGGAAATGCAAACTCCAGATCATATCGTAGAAGCTGCCTATGGCCATGCAAATACCCACAAAAATAACTAGCCTGCATACCCACATAAGCATATGTTAAATCACTTGTGTGACTTAATGAAAATCTGAAGGAACAGAAGACCCAGCACTTAGATAGATAGATAGATAGATAGATAGATAGATAGATAGATAGACAGATAGATAGATAGATAGATAGATAGATAGATAGATAGATAGATAGATAGATAGATAGATAGATAGATAGATAGATAGATAATTTGCCTGCCTGAACTTATTTTAAGGGATCTTTCACATAGCTGGGCCAAAGGGATTAAAGATGGTGGCTGGGAATGATATTTTGATGCATTTTTGTGGCTGTTGGAAGTCGTTTGTTAGTAAGTGTGATTATGGAATTGGTCTCCTGAAATTCAGACGATAAAACTCAGGGAGCAGAGACCGGAAGCTCAGGGGTGGTGCTTGTCAGGTGGTGTTTTGTCACTCCAGGAAGAGTTTGATTTTTTTAATTTCAGGTATTTATATACGGCTTAATATTTAGAATTTCTTTTAAAAGAGTTTTCAAGCTTTTCTCCAGGGTAGATTCATTACCCTCAATTTTGATCATGTCTGTAGTGACGCCATCCTTTCAGTCATTGTCCACCCCTGAAAGAGAGAGGCAGAGAGTGTGCATGCTGGAGATAGAGCGGCCAGGTAAAAAAGGGGACGAGGCTCCTGCAGCTGTAGTAGTTGTGTGGAAGAGAGAATTTGAACAGGCGTACATACCTCATCGGACAACTCGACATGGATAAATGATGAATCTGTCCATTTCAATTTTTCTCATTTTTCTCATTTTTCAAGTCTAAAGTTCAGTTCCCAACATTTCCATACCGGCTTGCATTTTTTTAAAGCCCTCAGGAAAATTCACCAGCATTTTAGTGCAAGTTTCTCCTGATACTTTTTTTGCAAAGCAATTTCCCCTAAAATAATGCATTTCAGTATGTTCCTTTTCACGAACATATGCGCTCTTATGCACACTTTACCCTCCAATATGTGTTACTTGGCTAGAGAACAGCATTGCAAAATTCAGAGAAGTGTGAATTTTGAAGGATGGCTGTTTTGGTTCAAGTATTGTTTTTGTAAGTGTGAATTAAGTAGGAGTTCACCTTTATGTGCAAACTGAACTGAATTTCTCCCCTGTTCCTACTTGCGGCTATTTTAGATAGATTTTCCAGTAATAACATGATACTGTATGCAGTTTTATTCTGCTGCTTCTGAGTGTACCTGCCCCCTGCTCCTGCTTGTTTTTAATATGTGTCATGTATTTGATTTTAATGCACCTGCTCTAGGATTGCTTTGGCAATGGAAGACCAAGTAAGAAATTTAAAAAATAAATACGCAACCAAATAAATTAACTTTGTAATAAAATGGTACAGACAAGCCATAAGAATACACTGAATGATGCTTCTCAGAGGCATCTGCTTGGTCACTGTGGAAATAAACAGGATTCATGACTGGATAGACTGTTGGTCTGATCCATCAGGGCTCTTCTTAGTGCTGTTTTTTGTGTACACAGTTCTAAGTTTCTCATTAATATTCCTTCCCCCCAAAGCCCCTCCTGTGCAGGAAAGCGAAAGCGAAGGAGGAGCCTCTTCTCTTTTCCTTGACTTGGAGCAGCCCTGCCCACCACCACGGAAAACCTCGTAAGTACGACTTATGGATGTGTTTTTCTTGAGTGATACTGTGAGCCCGGCTGGCCCTATCGTTGGGCAGAGCAAAGCGGCTGCCTTACACAGCTGATGCTGAGTGTATGTGTCTGTTTTTCTTGAATCTCCCTAGATGTTCCCCCCCAAGCCCCTCCTTGCAGTCATTCCCATCCTTCTGAGCTGGTGCTCCATTGGTGGCAATGATGCTTGCTTGCTGTTGGCTGTCTTGTATAGTTGCCTTCTCCCTGAGCTCCTTGAAGAAAGGATGGACTAAAAATGTCATAAATGAGATAATAAGCAAATGAACTTACTTTCTTCTATGGTTTGTGGTGTTCTTGCATGCTTCCTAAAAGGGGGGGGAGAGACAAGTTCCAGGGACAGAGCTATCCAGGTTTGGTTTCCTGTGGAGAACACTGAAGACTTAGGGCCCATCCATACCTCTTTTTAATCTGCGGTCTAACCCCATTGTGTGTCCATTAATTCACCGGCGTCCATATGATGTTTCCCACAATTTCAGACTTTCTCTAGAGAAATCCGTACTTCCCACACCCTGCTATAAACCGATTATTAATTTTGTCCCAATTATTAACTGCTCTATCCTCTGTAGTGACTATGTCTTTCCCTGCTTTTTTTTTTTACTATGGGCAGATGATGTTAGATCCTACCCTCTGTCCACGCCTCCTCCTTCTTTTTGATAGTTCATTCCTGCTTCCGGTACTGAATTGGGATACTTCCTCCTTCTGGCTTCTGCAGCTGTATTACATTGCTTTTTTTTAAAAAAAAAACCTACTATTTTGTGATCAAACATAAAATTGAATGTTTAATGAGTAATATTTCCACTGAAAAACTATTTTGTGGTATTACGCAAACAATTCATTGAAAACAGGGAATGCACCTCTGTATTAATACATTTAAGTAGTATGTACTATATTATATGTAACAGCCCAGACAAGGGTATTTTATTTTTTAAAAGTTTCAATAAATTTTGTTAATAATAAATAATAATCATTCATGCCTTCTGCTGTTGAAGAAATTTCTATTTAAATGCAAAAAGCAAACTACTGTTATAGACCAATCACCATAAACGGGTGGATTTAGGGGCATGACAAAATGCAAAAGTGAAGTAGACCAAAAAAAAAAAAAAGGCCACATGTATGGATGCTTGAAAATCAGGTTTTAACAAATAACTCCAACCACAAACAGTACATGGTATGGATCTTGAGGCCACCAACTGAATATGGAAAATGTGGATTTTAAGGTTAGGTATGAATGGACCCTTAGGATTTATTTCTAAGTATACAAGTGGAGTGTAAGTGGAGACAAGCAATACAGCAGTTCTTCAAGCGCACATCAGATTCTCAGAGAGAAACACTCTGTGCTTTGGCCCAGTGGCAGAGCATCTGCTTTGCATGCATACGGTCCCAGATTCAATCCCCAGCATCTCCAAGTAGGGCTGCGAGAGATATGTCAGAAGCTCTCGAGAGACACTGCAAAGACCAGGAATGGAGAACCTGTGGTCCTTCATATCACTGTTCTTCAACCGTGGGTCCTCAGATGTTGTCAGACTACAACTCCGATCAATCCCAGCTAGGTTAGCCAATGGCCAAGGATGATGGGAGTTGTAGTCCAACAACATCTGGGGACCCAAGGTTGAAGAACAGTGCTTCAGAAGTTTGGGGGCTATAATTTGGAGTCCAACAACATCTGGAGGACCACAGTTTCCTGAGCCCTGATGTGGGCAATCTTGAGCTATGGACCAATGATCTGGGTCTGACTTGGTATAAGTCAACTTCCTATGTTCAGCCTTCTGCTAAGCCATTGCATTTCTTCTGCCTAAAACTGGAAGCCTGCTGTTGCTTCCAGCGCACTTGCCTCCTTCCCCTTAGCTGAAAGTCTTATTTTCCAATACCTTTAATGGCTCTCATTCAAACACGGAGAGATTGTCCATTAGCCCCCAAATGTTAGATCCCATTAAGTCAGCCTTCCCAGTCAGGTGCTCTCTAAATATAAATCTCGCCAGCCTGGAGCTGATGGGGGTTGCAGTCCAAAACATCTGGAGGGCATCAGGTTTTGGGAAGGCTGCATTAAAGAAACATCAGCCTACTCTCTTGGGATGTAAACAAGCTAGCCGCATGCAAAAGGAACAGCTGGCGTCAATTGTACTATTTATGCCTGTTAATTATTGTTTGATATGTAGTTAAGGACATATGACAAAAAGACGAACACATCTAGATCAGACCAAAGGTCACTTATGTAATCCAGCATCTCAAACTTTTCTGCACCATTTCCAGCACTTTGATATCCTTTCTGAGATGTGGAGAACAGAATTATATCCAGTATTCCAAGTGTGCTCATATTATAGATATGCATAAAAGCATTACTGTATCTGCCACTATCTGCCTCAATTCTTCAGTCTTCCTTCCTAATAAAGTCAGTACAGGCATGGTATCTGCCCTACAACTTCCACATGAAAGACAGAAGTAAATAATTAATCCAGCTTTTCTGTAATTTCCTTATCCTTCTTTAGCATACCTTTAGCTTCCTTGACATCTAATGGTCCAACCACCTCCCTAGCTGGTTTCTTGTTTCTATTTATCATCATCATCATCATTATTATTATTGGTGTCAACAATTTTAGCAACCTATGTCCTCAAATTGTTCTTTCCTTTGCATCCCTTATTGTCTGCTTTGCGGATACTATGCACTGTGAAAAAGACAAATAATTGGGTGTTAGAACAAATTAAACCAGAACTATCACTAGAAGCTAAAATGATGAAACTGAGGTTATCATACTTTGGACACATAATGAGAAGACGTGATTCACTAGAAAAGGCAATAATGGTGGGAAAAACAGCAGGGAGTAGAAAAAGAGGAAGGCCAAACAAGAGATGGATGGATTCCATAAAGGAAGCCACAGACCTGAACTTACATGATCTGAACAGGGTGGTTCATAACGAAGGTTGCTGATTCATAGGGTCACCATAAGTCGTAGTCGACTTGAAGGAACATAACAACAACAAAATTGTCTGCTTGCATTTTTTTGTGTGCAAATTGTGTTCCTTTTTGTTATTCTCATTTGGGCAAGATTTCATTTCTGAAGGAAGCCTTCTTGCCTCTAATAGCTTAATTGACTCTGCTGATTAACCATGCTGGCATCTTCTTGGACGTGGGAGCTCCTTCCATGATATATTCCAGCTGAGCTTCTGTTATTGTGACTTTGAAAAGAAACCCCAAGCTTTCTTGAGCTATTTGGTCCTATTGACTTTCCCTTTCAATTTCCTTTTTATCATTCCCCTTATTTTTAAAAAATATTTTTTCTCTTTTGAAGTAAAATGTGACTGTATTGAACTTTCTTAACTATTTTCCACATTCATATATGTTAAATCTGATAGCATTGTAGTCACAGAAGCTTCCAGTGGGTTCAAAATATTTATGACTTCCATCAGGTCCTGGGCAAAGATGTTTTTACTTTTGCTGATCTTTAATTCCCTTCTAAATTTGTGTATGGTGCTTAATGATGTTGCTTGTTTATTATTTTAATAAATTAAATAAATAACTACAATTATAATGCTGTCCCATAACAAAAGTTCTCCGGGAAGCTTACAAAGCAATAAATAAATAAATGCAACATTAAAATACAGTATAAAACAATAACAGCTCTAGCAAATTAATTTTTTGAAAACCTGAAACATAATTAAAACACTGTTCGAAACTGAGAGGCCTAGACTGTGAAGCGTACATTGTTTTAAATTTAAAAGACCTGGGGAAATAGGAATGTCTTTGTCTGATACTGAAAATACCATTAAAAAGGTGCCAGATATGGGGAGACTATTCCACAGCTGGGGTGCCACCACTGAAAAGACCCCCTTCCTGGTAGCCATCCATCTCAACTTCATTTGTCAGGGATCCGATAAAGGTGTCTGAAAGTTTGAATAGGCAAATGCAGGAGGAGGCAATTTTTCAGTAACCTGGTCACTGAATTGGAAGCAGGGTAACCACTTATGCATCGCAAAAATCAAAAGGAAAGTGGACACAAATTTCCATATGCTAATTTATATATGTGTTGATGCAAATTTACAAATAATAGCTTTAACTGACCAGGTCACCTGCAGGCCTGCTCAGTCTGCTGCCCAGGTGCTGCTAACTGCTGATGGGCAACCTCAAGGCCCCTCCTCCTCTCCTTTCTGAGGGATCTCTATCTTTAAACCTTCAAACAGAGGAATTTATTTATTTATTTATTTATTTGATTTATATCCCACCCTTCTTCCCAGCAGGAGCCCAGGGCGGCAAACAAAAGCACTAAAAACCCTTTAAAACATCATTAAAAACAGACTTTAAAATACATTAAAACAAAATAACTGTAAAAATACTTTTTAAAAAGCTCTGAAGACATCTTTAAAAAAGGGTAAAAAATTGTTTTTTTTAAAAAAGGTTTAAAAACTTATTAAAAAGCAATTCCAACACAGAAGCAGACTGGGATAAGGTCTCAACTTAAAAGGCTTGTTGAAAGAGGAAGGCCTTCAGTAGGCGCCGAAAAGATAACAGAGATGGAACACATGGCCCCCTATTTTAAACATTCAAACCAACACTTTAAATGGGGACTGCAGCCAGACCCAATTAGTTTATTGTGTATTTCATTATTGTTTTGTTTTAAATTACATCATAAACTGTCCTGGGATCAATATGATGAAGGGTGGAAAGTATACAAATACTAGCAGCCTTGTACCCAGCGTTGCTCAAGAATTCTAAGAAACCACAAAATCAGTATTGTTTTGAAAGGTTCAAAATGATTCAAAATGGCGCCCAGTTGTTTCCAAGCACAGATGAAAGACTGCTCCTTCATTCAGGAACCATCACGCCACATTTGCTTATGGTATCTTAATAGGTGTCCAAATGCATACTGAACAGACAAACAACTTTCCATTACATATAGTAAACATCTTAAATAAAAACGATAAATGGCCTGGCATAGAGATTTCAGCCTTCTTTCTCCCCTCCCCCAGGCGGCAATACTTGAAACGGATCATTGCAGAGTATGAGGCCCTGGATATGGAAATGCCGTGTATCCGCAAGTTCCCCAGGCCACCAGCTGCTCGGCCCCTGTGCCTCTGTCTGGAGAGTCAGGTCAGTCCCGAGGAGGGAACCATTTGATGGATGAGAGGTGGGAGGAAAAGACTCCGGAGGGCACACTCAGGACTGGCTAGAGAGGCCACTTACACATCTGCCAAAATAAAAGAGGATAAGAGGGCAGAAATTTGCATACAATTTAAATATTACATACATACATATATATCCATATATCATAGCATATGTAAGGCAGCATCCACACCATACATTTCATACACTCTTATACCACCAAAGCAATAACAACAGAAGATTTATGTAACTTTAAAGTTGACGAGGACATCAAAGTTGTGAAGGATTATCAGTACTTTGGCACAGTCATTAACCAAAATGGAGACAATAGTCAAGAAGAAGAAGAAGAAGGCTAGGACTGGGAAGGGCAGCTGTGAGAGAACTGGAAAAGGTCCTCAAATGCAAAGATGTATCACTGAACACTAAAGTCAGGATCATTCAGAACATGGTATTCTCGATCTCTATGTATGGATGTAAAAGTTGGATAGTGAAAAATGTGGATAAGAGAAAAATCAGCTCATTTGAATTGTGGTGTTGGAGGAGAGCTGTGCAGATACCATGGATTGCGAAACAGACAATTAATTGGGTGTTAGAACAAATTAAACTAGAACTATCACTAGAAGCTAAAATGATGAAACTGAGGTTATCATACTTTGGACACATAATGAGAAGACATGATTCACTAGAAAAGACAATAATGGTGGGAAAAACAGAAGGGAGTAGAAAAAGAGGAAGGCCAAACAAGAGATGGATTGATTCCATAAAGGAAGCCACAGACCTGAATTTACAAGATCTGAACAGGGTGGTTCATGACAGATGCTATTGGAGGTCATTGATTCATAGGTCATTGATTCGTAATCTACTTGAAGGCATATAACAATAAACAAGCACTTTAACAGTCATGGCTTCCCCCAAAGAATTCTGGGAACTGTAGTTTGTTAAGGGTACTGGGAATTGGAACTCTGTGTGAAGTCTCCTAATAACTCTCAGCAAATCACAGTTCCTAGGATTCTCTGGGGGAAGCCATGACTGTTAAAGTGGTAAAAAAGTGCTTTAAATGTATGGTGTGGATGTGACCCAAATCTAGAAATAGTTACGTAGTTTAAATGGAAATACATCTCACCCTAGTGAGACAGAGTGGGGCTAGGTTTCCATGTGCTAGCTCTTGATGAGCTTGTTATTGGTTCACAGTGAGGATTCACTGCCTCTTTAGGCACTACATAGAACTTTTTTCTTTCTTTCTAAGCATAACTAATTTAACGGGAGTTCAGTGCCACAAAATGTAGACATGGCCATTATCTTGGCCGGCTTTAAAAAAAAGCATGACAGATTTATGAAGAATAGGTTCTAAAGCCCAGTAGCCATAACAGCGAAATGGAACCTCCATATTCAGAGGCAATATGCCTCTCAGTATAGAATACTTGGGGCAAACAACAGGGAATGATCATCTTGCCCTCTGTGGCAGCTTGCTAAAGGCATTCTGCCTGACTGCTCCACGAAACAGAATGATTTATTTATTTATTTTATTAAATTTATAGCCCTCCCTTCCTCCAGAAAAAGCCCAGGGCCAGTTGCCAGGAACAGTGTCTTTCAGCCATCAAATGCTGGCTGGCTGGCTGGCTAGAAGACGGACAAGACGGGCAATTCTAAAGTGCGTTTTAAGCCTTCTGTCCTACTACTGTATGACTGTGCATAATGGGGTTGAGTGGCTTTAATGCAGCTTCGAATGAAAAGAGTGCTGTGGGCTTTTAATGCAATTGAGGGGCCTGAAAGACTATTGCAGGTCCCCGTTATAGACTTCCTGTAGGAAGGAAGCAGTACTTCATAATGGGTCTGTCCAAGGGGTGGTGGTGGTAGAATGGAAACTGATAGCTGGAATACTCCCTTTACCTTTTAGCCTGAAAAG
This sequence comes from Rhineura floridana, assembly GCF_030035675.1. Taxonomy (NCBI): domain Eukaryota; kingdom Metazoa; phylum Chordata; class Lepidosauria; order Squamata; family Rhineuridae; genus Rhineura; species Rhineura floridana. The sequence continues at coordinate 38,987,662 of NC_084490.1, read as the reverse complement.
GAGATGAACCACGCAGAAGTCCTAGCAGCAATCGAGGCAGCCATTCCCAATGCGTTTGAAATGGGACTCCTGCACAGCATCCAGTTTGAAAACATCAACGTGATCTGTGGGACTGCTGGACGGAAGAACAGGTGAGGCCTTCCCTGTCTTGTCCCTGCCTTGAATGCCCATAGGCTACATTGCTCATTCAAAGAATCTTTCAGCCTGGCTTTAGCCTTATCCTCCATTTCTGATCCTAAAAATCCCAGGAGTCCTAGCTTTTTCCATTCCTTTGTGTAAATTGTCAGGTGATGAGGGAGGGTGGACAGATGGGGAGCTAGCTGGCTGGCTGGCTAGGCGCCAAGAGCCTGGCAGTGGAGACGGAGGAACATCAGCAGGTCTGCAAGGCTTTATATTCTTCAGTAGCGTCCAATTGGCTCTTCAGCATCACCTGACTTCCCAGGCCAAGAGGATCGTGGGCTGCTGGGGCAGTTCTTGGATGAAATGGTTTGTAGTTGCTTCTTCTGATCAATAGTATTGTTGTGCACTACCCTAATCTCTGAGTGGTGCGCTTACCCAGGGTTTGTTTTTCTTGGAAAGGTCAGCGAAGACTATGGTGTCTTATAGGATATATGGTCTTTATTCACACATATTTGCAACCTGAGCTTACGACTGAGGGGTTCACAGCATTATCAGTCCATCAGATCTTGCTCCCCATTGCCCATAGCTTTGGGGGTACAGAGAGCAAGCAAGCCTCTCTCTTTGTCTCTAGTTCCCAGCCTTTCCTCCAACTGGACTAAAAATACAAAATTCTCCTTGGCTCCAGGATGCATGGAGGAGGGCTTCTCCCCTGAGAAGAGTTCCAATAGCTCCCTTTGGATATGCAGATTGACCATTCAATGTCTATTAACTCACAGGCTAGCTTAACAAGAGAAACTAGTCTGGCCGGTAGAGCAGGTTTCTTGCTTGCATATCCCAACTTCAGATACAAGATCACAGGCTTGAAGGGGACACAAAGAAATCATCTATCTCTTCCCTCAGTCCCCTAACAGTATGGAACCTTAGTGGTGCAGGGAACAGGGAGCCACTGCCTCATTCAAAGGTACCTGACACCATCTCATCCAAAGAGCCTCCCAACCCTGCAAGTCAGCCAAGCAATTTTTCTTGACATATTTTAACCCTTGTTGCTCTTGTTTGTGCCCCATTCAAACATGCATACACATACACACCCCATAGCAGGGGTGGCTAACCTGTGTGACCTTCCAGATTTTACCGGGCTACAAATACCATCATTCCTGACCATTCTCCATCCTGGCTAGGGCTGATGGGAGTTAGAAGACCATCCAACAACATTGGCAGGGCCACAAGTTCAGCCACCCTTGTCCTACAGCATGGGAACCTATGCTGCAACCTCATGCAGCAAAGGCACATGTGTGAATAGCATGAGAGCACACGGCTCATGATCCTGTGGGTCTTTAGACTACACTGAAGCTGCTCGCTGACTGTGGGCGCTTCCAGACAACCCACTGAGCATTAGTTTTCAGGGAGATTTGACTACGTTAGCTATTTAATGAGAATTCATTATGATTTGTTTGTGGGGAGGTTAGATTATGTTGCGTCACAGCAACTGTTATCCCACACTTTCCAGTCCAGTCTATTTCCCCCTTGTTTTTCTTATTGCAAAAAGTCCAGCCTTTTGCAGGTTTGCTGCGTAAGACCTCCCAATCAACTTGAATTATGCAACTTGAATTTGTCAGCACTTGACTGAATTCCACCCCAAAATAATGACAGGCTGGAAGCGCCCTAAATGGCTTAGAGAGGAGCTAAACAGAGGAGAGAGCAGGAATGACAGACACTTATTTTCGAACATCATCAGAGCAGAGCCCACACCATTCTTTCCCATGGTTTCCCTGCCCCCCAAGGAAAGGACAACTGCCTGTCTAGACAGTCAGGGAGTTCTGGGATACCTTCCCAGGAGGACATCCCTATGCATGATCCTCTTGGTTGAAATATAAACCTATGCATATCGCATGAATGAACATCCCAGAAGGAAGGCACACTTGCCTGCAAAAACAAAACAAAACCCGTACCCCTGTTTATTTATTTCATTGGCCAATTGCTTCCCATTAAACTTCCTGAAGTGATTAACAATAAAAACATTAACAATAAACAAATAAAATGAAACGTATTTCATATCCCAGTACAGATACAGATTGGGATAAAAATCTCACTTAAAAGGCTTCTTGAAAAAGGAAGCAGGCGCTGACAAGACAATGTGGATGGTACGTGTCTGATATGTAGTGGGAGGGAGTTCCAGAGGGCAGTAGTGTAGTGGCAAATTCAGAAGTGCAGGGTCCCTTTGTGACAGTCACAGCCACGCCCCCTCCCCCTCTTTTTTGCTGCCAGGTTGAGAATGAGCTCCTACTTAATGCCTTGTCCCACCAAAACAGACATCCCTAGGAGTCAATTAGCATGAAAGGGGAAGATGTTAGCTACTAAGAAGTATCTTCTCTGTGGCTGACTCACCCCCTTTCCCTCTGATTGGCTCCAAGCAACAGGAAAGGACAGGAAAGCATGTTAAAAGACTCTTCTCAGTGACACTAACACACTTCCTTTTATTATTTATTTATTTATTCTATTTCTATGCCACCTTTTGGCCAAAAGACCCTCAAGGTGGCTCACAAAAAAAGCACCACAAATACAAAATACACATCAAAAAAAGAATACAGTGCACAGGAATTTAAATAACAGGCTGATTGGCTCGTAGGATGCTGGAGACATAGGGACCCTGCTGGGACCCTACTCCCAAATAAGTAAGGGGTCTAAGGCCTCCCGAAACCCCAGACAACTACACCTTTGCCAGAGAGGAGGTGCCATCCAATTAAAAACCCAATTCCTACATCATAGGGAATGGATCTCCTGATGAGTGGGACTCTGCAGGAAGCCCTCTCTTGCAGAGTGCAGTGATCGGCTGCATCTTGAAGTACCTCACTCTGTTTTGCCTTTGCTGGTGTCAACACAGCTTTTAGCAACCCAGGAATCCTGGTTTGTTCTACCCACTCTAGACAACCAGGGCGACAGAACCTCCCCTACTTGAAACCATGGAGAGCCACTGCCAATCACTGTAGGCAACACTGAACCAGATGGACCAGTGGTCGGTCTGCCTTGGTGTACAGCAGCTTCCTATATATATGCCTATGCAATCCATCCAGGTGCTGCTTCAGCATCTGTTGCATCCCTGCCCCTTGCCAGGACAGCTGTCCCTGCCATCACCTTCTCTGCTGCGCCTGATGTCATTCCCTGCACCCATTGACTCTGCACTTGAATGAGAGTTCTGGGGAAAGTAGTGGCAGCAGTTTCACCCCTACCCCCCCTCCCACCTCATAGGAAAGCTGCACCACCACAACACCGCAGTCTTCCATCCCTTCCCTCTCTCCCTATACAGGTGGCTAATTACAGTCTCAGACTTCCGGACCCGGAACCAGCTCTTGTGTTCAGGATTGACCTTGGGCCCAAATCACTTTGCATTGCGACGCTGGGACGACCTGGTGATGGAGGACTATCGCATGCACCTCCGGAGGGCGCTAGCACGCCAGCGCCTACTGGACACTCTTAGTGACTCCTGGGATCCAAAGCAGTTGGATGGCATATGAAGGCCGGGGAAGAGAGGAATCCTTGGCAAAGAGAAGCATGTTGTTTGCCTGTTTTTCGTGTCTCTTTGATTTTTTTTTTAACTTTAGAGATGCCCCCTAAGCCAGTATTTCCTTTGACCTTATAGTATGGAGATCCAGCCTGCTGGCTTTTCCTTCAGGAATCAACGTACAGTCCTATGCTACTGGTTACTTCTGCTGATAGCAAATTTGGGAAGCGAGCGCCCCCTGGAGGCAGTTCATGGGACTCCCCCTCTTATGCAGTGTCTGTGTGCGGTACATACTATTATTTTCGAGATCGGATGCATTTTCCTTTAAACCAGCTTCACACGGGCTTCAAAACTATTTGACTGGAGGTGGCAAGCAGCTTCCTTCAGGCGCTGAGGAAAGAAGACGAAGGCAGGAGAAAAGAGAGTGCGGCTGGAAGCGCTTTGCGCTTTCCCCACAGTCTCCTCCAAGCAGGAAGGGTGCAGGGAGAGCCGTGGGGGCACCCTGCCAGCAGATAGCAGGGAGTGTGGAGGCGTCTAAGGGGGGGGGGAGCGACGGCTCCCTTCACAGGTGTCCTCCCTTGGAGGCTCCTGTTTGCCTTTGGTTTCCTTGAGAGGCTCCAAAATTGTCTCACTTCCTCAGCTGCTGCCCTTTTTACTATAAACGTTTTGGAGAAGAGAGCATCTAGTCACAAGGTATAGAGCAACTCTTCTCCCTTGGACTAAAAGCGAGATCTAGGGATACAGGGGGGGTGCCAAAGGGGGGTGCCAAGTGCCCCCCAACAAGGAGCTTGTCCCCCCTTCTGGTAACTGTGTCCCCCATTTTTTCTGGTGTTGCTGCACATTCAAAATTACACAAGCGAGTAACTGCGAGGGAGGAGGAGGGGGGTGGAGTGGGGGGAGAGAGACAAGTCGGCTGTTTTGTTGATTTCAAAACTGTTTGGTCATCACCGCCCTGCTCTGTTCATTGGTTTGCACATGGAGTTAATACGATAAAAAAAAAATGAAAAATATACAGCCTGGTACAGTAGCTACTTCAAAAACAGCCGAATTGTTTTCTCTGGCTGTGTTTTGAAACAGCTCTGCCCACGGCTGGACACATCTCCCTTCCCCACTGCTGATTAGGACTGCAAAGCTTTGGGCCAATTACTGTGTCTGCCTGAGCTTACAGCAAAGCATTTTCACTGGGCACATCTGGAGTGGCAACAGGGTTGATGGCCAATCAGTTTTGAAATCTGTGTGAAGCTGACTTCAAGGTAAAGTGCACTGGAGCTGCAGCTTCAAGGTTGGAGTAAAAAGTTTTGGCATCATGTGTCCCCACATTCACAAAATAGAAGTGGAGGCACACTGAAGCCAGCAAAACCACAAGAGTGTCTCTACCCCCAGGCAAAATGGTATTGCTGCTTTTTAAGGACACTAGAGTGCATGTAGGCATTCTTTCATGTGTAGCTCCAGAGATCCAAGGGCTTAAGCTGCCATGCAAGCCATGCCTCTTGTCATTCCTCATTCTACACGTGGGCAAACTGGTAATGATTTCTCTGGGATGAGCAGAAATGTTTCTCTTTATTAGTGCGCTTCATGTCTTCCAGGGCTTGGTGTTGAGCCTTAGCATCCCCACATAGAGGGTTAATCAACATGGTGCCCTCCAGGCATTCTTGGACCTCAACTGCCATCAGCCTTAGCCAGCATGGCCAATGGTCAGGGATGGTGAGTTGTAACCCAGCATCTGCAGGGTACCATCATATCCCAGCCTAAAGCCGGTTGCACAAGTAGCATCTCCATTATTTTTGCTGTTGTTGAGAAAAAATTTTTTTAGTGAAGGAGAAAGATGGTGTGTGTGTGAAGATAGATATATATGCACATGCACACTATGTATAGGGTGGAGCAAAAGGAATGAGAGAGGAGGGAAGATGTGAGAGAAGAGAAAAGTGGGGATGAAAAAGGATGAGAAACAACAGCAAAAGAAAAATATGGGAGAGTAGGAAGAGGGAGGCGAAAGACAGAGAGGATGAGGAAAGAAAGAAAGAATGAAAAAAAAAAGAATGTTTTGTAGGAAAGACAGCTCAATCAGAAAACTAAAAAGAACTAAAATTGGTATGACCCGGTATCTCAAAATAAGCTTTGCTTATCATATATTCCCGTGGGGGGGGGATTGTCCCTCCTTGAGTCATGCTGTCCGTGCTATTTATCGCTGTGAAAATGCCTATGGATATTTCCCCACCTGTCAAAGTGAATGAATGGTGGAATCTCCTGTCCCATTCACATGAGTCCGCCATATTTGATGGCGTCCTGTGCCCAAAAGAAGCTTTGGTCTGGAAGTAATTCATTGTCATCTCACTGAAGACACTCTTCTAGACAAATGATTTGTAGTGTCCCAATGTTTGTTTTGTGATGTACACCCACAGTTATTCATTTTTTTCTACACATTTTGGGTACTCTTGGCATGGGTACATGTCCTTATGTATTGACAAAATCCTTGAAATTTGCAGATGTTCATGCACTTTTAATGCACCTTCCATACCTCATGGAGGGGACTCCTGGCAGCCTGGCATTAGCATCACTTACTTAGGAGCCCTCACTACAGGCAGAATACGTGACCCGTTAACTTCACTTTTATGAGTCACTTTTTGCCCAATGTAGTCATTTGGAGTTACTTTCCCCCAACTCTCTGATTCAAATGCTTGAGAGTAACCACCAAATAGGAGTTCACTTTAAGCTCCCAACTGTTCCTTGGACGCCCTGCCCTTATTCGCCTCATGTATAATCAGAGAATAGTGGCTGGTGACTCTATGTCAATGGGGCAGTGGGATCGGCTCTGCGTTTTAGTCTGAAATTTCAAGGAGCTGTCCAAGGTGCTGAAATCCAGTCCAGAACTAGTTTCAGCACCTTGGAGAGCCCATTGAACCTTTAGATTAAAGCTCAGAGCAGATTTAACTGCCCACTGACATGGAGCCACCAGCCACCACTGCGAATGATGTCAGGTATAGGTTGAATCGGTGTGGCTTCCCCAAAATGGCCCGGTCGGTCCAATGGAAAGGCCTGGCAGGCAAAGTTTGGTCCAAAGGCCAGCGGTTCTCCACCCTGCACTAGTGCTTCGGCCACATTCACTACTGGCATACAGCTCTTGGACGGTTGATCAATGGAGCATGTGGACCCTCGAGGTTAAAAAAGGTGGGCTATCCCTGTCTAGTCAGTGTATTTAGTATTGCAACCTCAGAATACATAAGGGGTAGAGAACTGGATCTGACCAGTGGGCTGGATCCTGATTTCTCCCAAACCCCATGGGCCATTTTGATGGTTGGGCAGGGCCACCCACCTGTCAATCGCCTGGCATCACCACAACAAGTGAAATGCTTTCCTTTGCCCACATTATTTGAAATAAAACCATGTAGGCAAAGGCCCAAGGGTTTGCTGGCATCAACAATCAGTTGAACAACAGAGGCTGCAAATCCTGCTTTCAGCAGGGACCATATCATTATTTGTGGCACACTTGACATGATGTATGACCTCAGATGTACAGCAGGTGGGCATGACTTGGGGAAAACAGCCTTGTGCACCAAATTAGTACCCCTGCCAGTAATTAGACCTGTAGTCCAGAGGTTCTCCACTGCTGGTATACATGAACTGAAATGTTGACTCTTATCCACTCCAGAAAACTTGGGCTGCTTGGAGCAGCCTCTGCCAAAGAATAGGTCAGGCCATTTCTGCAATGTGTGCAGTGGTCACAGTCCTGCCACTGTTCGCAGAACTTTTGCCTCTGGGGGGGACCAGCAATAGAAGTTCCCTATCATTGCCATCAGCTCCTTTTTGCTGCTGGCTGCTAGAGTCATTATTTGATTGTACTGTGCTTTTTAAAAATCTGTTGTAAGCAGCCCTGACTGATGAAAATGCATTTGGAGGATGGCATACCGGTTGTGGTTGTTATTAAGAATAGAGACAAATAATTCTGTGGCACAAAAATCAGATGAACAGTGCAACCCTATACATGTCTAATGGGAAGAAAGTTCTACTGAGTTCAATAAGACTTACTCCCAGTAATTGGATGTAAGATAGGAGTTGAAGCAGATGACTACATTTCCCAGCATACCTTGCGCAAAGCTCATGAAGTGGGATGGGGGGAGCCGCGCGTGCCTCTACTATATAGCGTTTCTTCTTCAATCATGTCTTTCTGGAGCCCGCCCCCAATCCACTGCCTCATCCAGGTGTTGTGGACGGACTACACTACCCAGCGTGCCTGAGGCCGGGGGCTATTTCCGGTAGCCTGTTATTAACATCAGTTAGGGAACATCACCATTGGGCGAACTATGTGACCTAACATGCCCAGCTACAAGGAGGGAAGCAGAACCGCCAGTGAACGCTGTAAGGCATGTTGGGAAATGAAGTCCCTGCTACGTGAGGGAGACTTCAGTAGCTGGAGGCTGAGTCTGGAGCCGGGGAGTTCTGAGGCCATTGCCTCCTCCTGATCCCTAGCCCGTTTAGTCAGCAGTTAGCGATGATGGAAGTTTAGTCCAACTGCATCTGGGAACCCAAGGTTGAAGACCACAGGTTCGCCAACCTGGTGCCCTCCAGATATGTTAGACAACAGCTCCGATCAGCCCTAGCCAGTCACTGGTCTATAGAAACGGTTTATGAGTGTTTCTCAGCAGGGCTGGGATTAAGCGTTATCAAGCTTGGGCTTCCGTTGAAGGTCCACACCCCAGCGGCAGGGCCACTGACAAGAGCCCCTTGGTCCTTTTGCAGTGAGGAGGTAGACTCATTGGGAGATTCGGGCGGGAGCACAGAAGGAGTTTTGACTAAGGGCCCTCCGAAATCTGGAGCCACCATTGTCTCCTATCCCTGAAACGCAACGCATGGTGGGGTCTCCGGCTGTTATTGATACGGGAATGCTGTGTTCAGCTATGTCCTGTGCTCAGGCATTTTTCAGTGCTGTCTCATAGAGAACACTTTCTTAGAGGTGTGAATGTATGATTTGCAGTGGCACAAAGCTTATTCTGGGATGTACACCCTCAGTTTGTGGATACACACCTTTTACAGTGTCTTGGGCCCAAAGAAAGCATTGAGCTGGATGTGATTCGATGCCATGTCTTAGAGGATATTCTCCTGGATGTGTGGGTGCATGATTTGCGGTGGCCCAAAGCTTAATTTGGGGTTTACATCCCCAGTTCTTTATTCTTTTCTACATTTGTTTAATAAATAAGAGAAATTGCCATTGTCTAGTTAAACAATATGAACCAAACAAAACAATTTTTCAAACATCTCACTGAAACCTATTATTTTTTTATCCAAGCCTAATCAGTTGTTTTGGCCAGTATTACAATATGCAGTTAAATTATATATCCTGTATCACAAGAAAACCTTTAGGTTGTTAAAACATTTAAAAATTGTATTTTCTTTGAGAAAGCACTACATTCAAACTCCTTTTCTTTCCCGCATTTTGGCTGCTATTGGTGTGGGTACACAGCCTTGACAGTCTTTTGTGCCTAAGGAAAGTATTGGTCTGGATGCATTTCAATGCTCTCTAATAGGGGACACTGTCTTGGAGGCATAGATGTATGATTTGGGGTGACCCAAAGCTTATTTTGTGATGTTCACAACTTCATACCCAGTTCCTCCTTTTCTACATATGCTGGATATTATTGCCATGAGGATGCTGTATTTGACAGGGTTCTGCACCCAAAAGAAGCATTGTACTGGCTATGATTCAATGTGTTCTTGTAGTGCACTGTTCTGCAATCTTGGATTTCCAGATGTTGGACTACAACTCCAATCATCCTTGGCCATTGGCTAAGCTGGCTGGGGTTGATAGGCGTTGTAGTCTGACAATGTGTGGGACCCAAGGTTGAAGAACACTCTTGTAGTGGATACTCTCTCGGAGGTGCACATGAATGATCTAGGGTGGCCAAAAGCTTATTTTATGGTGTACACCCCAGTTCTTCTTGTCTACACATACTGACTATGATTGGCATGTATTTTCCTTGACAGTGTTTGCCCCCAAGGAAAGCACTGGGCAAGAAGCAATTCAATGCCATCTTGTAGATTACATGCTCCTGGATGTGTAGCTATATGAGGGGTGGTAGCTCAAAGCTTATTTTATTGTGTACACCCCATGTTCCTTATTCTTTTCTATTATTGCTGTTGGTGCCATGTTTGACATTGTCCTGCACTCAAAAGAAGCATTGAGGTGGATGCAATTCAGTGTCATCTTATAGAGAACACTCTCCTGGAAGTATGGAGATATGATTTGGGGTGGCCCAGAGCTTATGGAGGAGTGCACACCCCTAGTTCCTTATTTGTTATTATTATCTGTGGCTGTCACACATTTATGAATGTCACAAAAACAGAATAGTTTTGACTGGAGACAATTTTTGTGAATCTTGAAAGGGACAGTTCCCCAGTCATGATTATATGGGGGTATGGCAAAGCTTCTTTGGGGGTTAACAGACACGTAAACTTATTTTTAAGTTTTCTGACTGTGTTTTAAACTTTCCTGCATATAAGAAACTGGGATCTAGTAATCATCATAAAAGGGAAGGAGGTTTTTCCTAACAAGAGTGGTGGCTGGAAGATGGATTCCTAAGAAGGGCCACCTCCTTCCTCCAATAAGTGTCAAACTAGATGTTTGCTTAATACATAGTATGCAGCTACATATCTGGTTCCATGTGTGTATATGATTCTCATTGGTAAGCCAGCATGGGGAGAGTAGGGCTATCTCTTCACCACCCTTTGAACTGATTCTCTGCACGCATGCACTCACGCACACTCTGACCCAACTATGATGAATCTGAGGGTGGAAGAATTGGTGGACTCCTGTTTTGCATAAGGATCCTCCCCCAAAAGAATTATGGAAGGTTGCCACCAGTATGGCTGAACTACCTAACACATGCTACGCTGTTCAGCTGCTTTGAAAGCATCTAAACCCTACTGTCAAGAACTCATTCCGTCAGCCCAGCCTTAGAGAAAAATAAAGAAGAGGAGCTTTGGATTTACTCTCCCCTTAGCTCAGAGGGTGTCCAGACTTACAGTAACTTGTGATCTATGCTTAGAACACAAAGGGATAGCTTTACCAACTGTGCAGTCTTTGCACACGGGAAAAATGAATACAAAATTTATTTTTTAAAGAAATGCAAGATGCAGAGCTGCATGCTATGTGTTAAGCAAACATCTTGTTTGGCCTTAAGGTCATTGCCACACCGTAGGAATCCTGATCTGGATTTCGTACAGCAGAAGGGACTCATCCATGTATGGCCTCTCAGATATGCAGCATGACGTCAGGGGCAGGGGAAAATAAGATTCTTTCCCGAGCAGTAGTGTAGTGGCAAATTCAGAAGTGCAGGGTCCCTTCATGATAGTCACAATTATACATCCTCTCCCTGTTTTTGCTGCTGGGTTGAGAATGAGATCCTTGTTAATGTTTTCTCCCACAACAACCCTAAGAGCCAATCAGCATGAAAGGGGAGAGCGTTAGCTACTGAGAAGAGTCCTCTCAGTGACTGACTCACCTTCTTTCACTCTGATTGGCTCCAGTCAGTAGGAAAGGACAATGAAGCATGTTAGAAGACAATTCTCAGTGGCTAACATACTCCCTTCATGCCGATTGGCCCATAGGATGCTGGAGACAAAGGGACCCTGCTGGGACCCTGCTCCCCCCCAAAATAAGACCCTCTGAGACCCTGGATGACTATACCCCTTGGGTTTTTCATGCAGGCCCAGGACGTTATCCAACCCATAAATGGGGTGGCAGATTTTTTACCTTCAACTCCAACTGCATAAAAAAAAATTTCCCTCATATTTTAAGGACCTCCTGACTCCTTATGTTCCATCTCAGTCACTGAGATCTTCTGATGAGGAACTTTGGGTGGTTCTCCACATCCGAGGTTTGATTTACCTCCAACAGGGACCAAGGATTTAGTGTGGCAGGCCTTGCCCTGTGGAACTCCCTACCAATAGAGGTTTGGCAGGAACCATCTTTCTCTTCTGTTAGGCATCTCTTTTTAGACAGGCCTTTGTAATGTGCATTTCTTTCTAACCAATGCAGTATTTATTGATGCTTTTATTATTGCTTTTTAAATTTTATTGTGTCCTTGTAAGTTGTAAGCTGCCTTGATGTACTTCTATGAAAAGTGCAGCTTATAAATACTTTAGTCAATAAATATTTTTTGTGGTTTTGCAGGAATTTTTCTAATGCAGTGTGCTGTTCCTTGCAATTCTGTTCTGACATGCCCCTTAGCCAGTTCACAGGCATGGTGGATTAAACTCTTACACTCACCTCAGAGGGCATGACCTGTCTGACCTAAAGCCCTTGGAGCACCCAAAGGCACTTGCTGGGGAAGCAAGCTCTCTGATTGCTGGTGTAGCCAGTGGCCACTGCAGTCTCCATTAACCCTGAGTGAGGCCAGAGACTTGCTAGCAAATGTCTAATGGCATTTCTATATAGGAGTTCTCTCAGTGTGGCTGGTGAGGGTGCTGGGGTGAATATGATTGAGTAATCATATTTTTTATTCTACCCTTTTCCCCATGAGCTCACAGCATATACAGTTCTCTCCCGAAACCGATTTTATCCTCACAACAACTCTGTGAGGTAGGTTAGGCTGAGAGAAAGTGACTGGATTAAGCAGAGAGTTTCATGTCCGAGTGGGGATTTGAAGTTGTGTTTCCCCGGTCTAAATCCAGCACACTAACCCCTAAGCCACCCTGGCGTGCTGTGGCACCACTCAGAAAAGAGATGACCTGTTCAGTCTGTTTCTAGACCATGGGTTGCAGCCAACCTCCTGTGATAATCAGAGTGGACCCATTGAAATCAGTGAACACGGTTAATTTCACTTCATTGATTTCAAGGGGGGCTACTCTGAGTGTGACTTAATTGGATGCAACCCATTGTCTTTGGCTTTCTTCATCGCTCCCACCCCTGGCTCTGCTCCCTTGCTTCTGTTCTTTTGCTTCCTGGCTCTTATAAGGGAGGTTTTGGCATGTAGATAGGAGCTGGTTGGTACACAGCAGGACCTGGAACTGGTATCTCTTTGCTTCTTCCTTTTGCCTGCATCTTCCTTGGATATGTCGTGTTATGTCGGGATAAACATAGCAGCAAGCTGACGAGCATGGCACTAGTTGCCTGCCTCCTACCTTCCTAAATTCCCACATTAAAAAAATGCTTTTGAAATGGTGACAAGATTCCATCAGACTTCCACAATACTAGAACAGCAGGGCCCCTGCACTGGGCAAAGAAGGGTGCAAGTTCAGGCCCGAATGATGGTGGTGATATCTGCATTTGTTGCATCTGTTTGGCCACTGTTGGAAATCGCAGTCTAATCTATATAGGCTTTGGTTTGACTGGCAAAGCAAATCTCATGCTCAGTTCTCTTCTGTTATTCTCAGATCTCAGTGGCCCCAAACCCAACTACTGTGTCAATGGATATGTTCAGGTTAGGATCAGGTTTATGAGTGGCCTGGAGCTGGGGCAACAGAGCTGATGGAGTTTGTCCCCTGTTCTGATTCACCATTTACACATTATTTGTTGTGTGGCCATTTGCACATTATTTGTTATTCATTAATTCATTGTCTATTTATCTGCCTATCTGTCCCCACCCACCTTCAGTTCTTCCTCAGTAGAGTTCAAGGCAATGTACATAGGGTTTCTTGGCAGTCTCCCATCCAGATACTGACAAGATCCAGACCACCTTAGCTTCAACAAGTCTGCTACATCTTGGGCCTACTGGCCATGCCCAGGACATTATTGTTGGGTCTGACAATGGCCTTTGTAGTGAGGCCTGGAAACCTCTCTGCAGAATTGGACTACTGCCGGGATAGGCAACCTGATGTCCTTGGAATGTTGCTGCACTGTAGCTCCCATCGTCCCTGACCACTGGCCATGATGGTGGGGCTAATGCAGTCCAGTTAATATCTAGAAGGCCACAGATACCCCATTCCTGCTCTTAACATTATTTTCAATATGTTCCCAGGGTCAGAGACCCAGTTTGGAGAGCATTAAAAAAAAAGTAGGTGAGGTGAAACCAGCATTGAAAGGGGATACATCTGTGAGTTTCTTGTGCTGTGCAAAGGCTTCAAATACATACACGCTAAGTTAAGTGCATGGTTTGCTGGAGTTTGCAAAAATAACCCCACAACAATTGAACTGGTGGGCAAAGGGCTGTAGCTATGATTTTGTGAGGGATAAACATTTGTCCTGCTCCTCTTCCTCATCATGGTTTCCCTAGGATGTCAGAGGCTGTCACAAAAATGGAAATGGACTGCCATCAAGTTGATTCCGACTTATAGCGACCCTATGAATAGGTTTTTCATGCTAATTGGTATTCAGAGGTGGTTTCACCATTGCCTTCCTCTGAGGCTGTGAGGCAGTGACTGGCCCAAGGTCACCCAATGAGCCTCATGGCTGTGTGGGGATTCGAACCCTGGTCCCCCAGATCGTAGTCCAACACTCTAACCACTACACCACACTGGCTGTCACAAAACTCCCAAATAATTAACTTGTAAAGCTATTGCAGATTCTCACCAAAATGCCAAATTCACACTGTCGTTCCCCCTCCCCCAACTCCACCAGGCTTAGCAACAACCTGGGCACAACACACCTTTTGTTCCCAAGTGTCTATCTGAAACCATTGCACACTGCCAATTATAACCTGGCTTCTCCCTATGTCTCGCACATACACAGATGCAAAGACACCTGGGGCCCCCTCTGTATCCCATAGAGTTTATATTTGCAAATAAAATCATTAAATTACATTAGTCGCTCTGCACAGGCATTGGAGGCAGAGACAGGGCCTCTGGCCCAGGAGAAGAGGTCGAGTAGAGGAAAGTATAAGAGGAGTGTGTGTTTGTGTGTGTGTGTGAGAAAGTGACTTAGGCTGGCCTGCCTAAATGCCACAGGGTGGGCTTAGGCAGCACAGGATCAATTACATTCATCTTAGAGATTCTGCTCACAGGGTGAGGTTTCCTAGAGGTACAGTTTCTTTGCGGGGGGTGGGAAGAATGAGAGGAAGGTTGAGGTCCTCGGTTCTGGAACCACTCTGGAGTTCAGAGTGCAAGTGGTGCAAAGAGCCATTTTCTCCAGCAAAGGGCAAAAAACAAAACAACCCAGGCTAGATTCTAGAGCAGTGACCTAGAATTGCTGCACTCCAGAGCGTGGATGAGCTGAGGGGAGGTCATCAAACGGCAGGAGCCAATCCTGTCGACTACAGAAACCAGAATGGGTTCTCAAATGAGGAATGCAGAACCATCCAGTTGGGCTCTGTGGGATGATGTGGAAGATGGGTAATGGGAATTAAGGCCTCTTGGGCCAGGAACCAAGCTGCACCTTTAGAGCAGAGGCTCTGAGCCAGGCTTGGGGTCTTGAGGATGAGATGGGAAGTTAGGATGTGGGTAGAATTCTTCAAAGATGGAGGAGGCACACCTCTTGGCTCAGGAGCCAATCTGGGTCATTGCAGAGGTGCAGTTCTAGGCTGGAGATGGGGATCTTAGAATTGGGATTCTTGGGCTCTCTCAAAGAAAAATGGGGTGGGGTGGGTGAAAGGGAAAGAAATCTATTATACATCACGCCTGGGTGCTACAAGGCCAGGCGTGTGGGGCAATTATAAACTTGGAGATTCACACCAGAGGAAAGGATTAAATGAGGTGGAGGGGAGTGTACCAAACCCCTTCCCTGTAGCCCCTGTCCCCCACCCAACAATCACAAAAATCAAAACACAACCCAGTGTCAAATGCAGGCATTACCATCCCCCTCCCCTCCCCTCCATAATCATTCCCAGGGAATAGATCCCTGAATCACAAAGTCAACATTACACAGTTCATTTCAATACATTAAGGCAAGAGGATTCAACGCTGCAGTTCTCAATCCTTCTAGGACCAGTCTACCCTTGGACAACCCAGCCTCATGCTGGGCAAATTAAACTCTCTTATCCCTTCTTGGAGAACCCAGGAGTCCTGCCTCCCCCTCAACCCATTAGGCCCAAGGGTGTTTTTTTTTTAAGTACATGGGGATTTCCTAGATGGCTCCTAAATCTTTTTTAACCCTTACATATTAGATCCCACTCTCTACCCAAATAGGAGAACTGGATCTTTAGATAATAGTGATATCCCCTCCCCATTTTGACTTAGTAAATGCTCACTCCTTTCTGGAGAGCAGAGAAATTCTGCCCTCCTCCACAGCCTTCAGGAGTCCTGCCCCCTTGCTTTAATCCTTTAAATCATACATCCCTCTCCAAGCATGGGATTGGGCCAGGAATATCCCCCCCCAGCAGCTATAGTCCTAATTGCTCTACAAGGCAGGCCAGGAAAGAACAGTAGTGTAACTGAGGGAGGGAGCACAGAGCATGGACTCTTGCCAAAGGTGCCACTGTAAGATAGGCCTGGTGCACTGCCTGCCCTTTCCTTTGAGCAACCAGCAAAATAATTTCTCAGGTATCGAAGTCTCCTGTGTGCACAAGAACTATTCATGGGACCCCAATTTAATCATGCTCCCAAATTAGGCCATACACTCCCCACCCATACAATCTAGAACTGCCCCCTTTACAAGTCCCCCCCCGGTTACCTGTTGTGTTCACTGGTCCTCCTGCTCCACTCCCTAGCCATCATTTCCCTATGAGGCCACTTGTGCCTCGTTCTAAGCCCTATCCCTCTTTTGAAGAACCCAGACCTGGCCCCTTCCTCCTGCAACTGGAAATCCTTGAAGCTATCATTTCCCCCCTCCTAGAAGACCCCAAAGTCTTGGCTCATCCTCCCCATAACCCATCTCTTCCCCTCCCCACCAAATCAATCTAACAATTAGTTTTTTCCCCCTTTTCCCAAAACTGCAACAAAAATCCATGGTGCTGCCCAAGTGAGGAGTTGAGAACGGCAGCACAGACACGCACCCCCGCCCATAATTGAAGAGACCATGTGTCCTGCCTCCCCGCAACATTGTCATTTTGGAAGACATTCTAAAGTTTGTTTCGTTTCGCTCCCTCATTGGGGTTTGTGGACAGGAGGTGCCGGTGCGGCTAGTCCGACAAGACGAGACAAGAGCCCTTTTTGAAAGAAAAGATGGCTGCTCAACCAGCAGCACACATGCGCAGTGTTGGCAGATGTCATTATATCCACACAGTGGGGGGGGGAAGGGCATTTCACCACATAGCACTACAATGTGGCCTTGGTGACTCTTGAGGGTGTGGCAGGGCAGACAACAGCCACAAGTCTGGAGCTAGGGCAGGGCGAGGCCACACCATATGGAGTTGTGGCTCTGGAGGCACAGTGGGAATAGCTTCATGGCATATGTTGGGATGTGGCAATGAAAGAGAAGAGAGCGGGAAGAGGATGTGGCAAGAGGCATCCTGAGAGGGAGGCACACACAAAGCCATGTGGCCCAGAGCCACGGCACTGGAAGGGTTAACCCAGCCATGCAAATTGGGTGAAGATGTGTGACTCCACTCAAAAATATCCAGTAGCCCACTTGTCCAACATCAGCTGGCACAGGTTGTTGTGCAAGTACAAAAAGGCCTTGCACCAACTTACTCTTTCATCCTGGTGGCGAGCATCTTGCATCAAGATGGCTGCTGGCTCCTTCTCTGGTCCTTCTGTGACTTACTTGTTCCTACTGACTGCCTTTGCCTCTGTTCCTTCCAGCAATTTCTCCCATCTCCCTACAACTTGAGTGCCTGCATCTGCCTCTTCCAAAGGCTGCAGGCAGCCATGTTGAAACACCGCCTATGTGGACCTTCTTAGTCCTCTTCACATGCTAGGCTGGGGCCCTTAAGAGTGCTTGGTGAGAACATGGCTGCCACGACAGTAGCTCCTTCCTAGCAGCTATGATGACCACTTGCAATCTCAGCTGCATCTTTTGAAAAATGGCACTTTCCCCACCCCACATTTTCCCAACCACAAGGGCTAGAAATTAACCTTATTTTAATAAAAGCAAAAGCTGAAACTTAAGGTTCTGTGAATATCCTGGCTGCCCACATATTTATTTGCCTGGGGCCTACCACCAGTTCAGGGGTTTTTCCCCTCTTTTTTTGCATGCCTGGGTTAATCTTGTGGTCATGAAGGGAAAGGGTACATTGCTGGCCTTGATGGATGTCAGATGCACAAGGTTACCCTACATCATGGAGCATGGACACGTGTAATGAGAGCCACGCAGTACAGAAACGTGGCATGGCTCAGACAAAGCAGCGTGCTGTGCCACATGGTTAATGGCTGTGGGAAGGATTTAGCTGTACGGCACAGAACTACGGTTTCAGAGGAGGAAGAGTGGGGTGGTCAGGTGTGTGGCACAGTTGTGGCGGGGTGGCTAGCTGTAGATCTAAGAGTCACAGCACAGGTGAAGTGATACAATTGGGTCAGCCACAAGGCCTACAGTCACAATATGGATCCCTTGCACACTTCCCCACAGCTCATAATCCCTGACGTGGAGATTGAGGGGGGAGGAGTCAAGGAGTTCTCCCCCACCCCTGGACAGAGCATCACACTGAAGATCCCAGCAATGAGCAGCGGCAAGAGCCCCCTTCCCTGGCCTGTGTCCTGGCAAAAAGCAGTCCATGCACTGGGTCCTGGCGTCCAAATGGCTGCAATGGGAAAAGTTATGGAGCACCCCCTTGTATGCTGGGCTCTTTTGTTTCTTTGGCAGCTGAGCAGTGGGGGAAGAGGGGGCACTCCATCCACAGCAGATATAGTCAGTATCTGACCCCTCTCCCCTGGGAATCAAGGGGGATGGAGCGCATGATGCTGCTGGAGGAGAAAGCACAAGAGACCGCACCTACCCACAGCTTTTCTGTTGCTTTTTCTTCCCTTTCCAGCCCTCTCAATGTCTGCTACCTATTTGGAGCTGGAATGTTTGAATGCCACAGATATCCCTCTGGCAGAAAAAGTAAGAGACACCCCCCCCCCAACTACTATGGGGAAATGTTTGCATCTCCCCATTCTGGAAGTGCAGAAATGTGCAATACATGTGCCAAATGAACGTGGTGTGGAATTAGCTTCTGAAATGAGGACAAAATGAAGCAGCTTGTTGCTGAACATGCAAGAACAGCACAAACATATATGAGGGTACCAAGCCACTACTCATGAAGGAGCTGTTTTGTGGACTGTTACAGCCAGGGTTGTGTGTACTCTGTGGTGATGAGGGGGATATGTGAGAGTTGTTTCTGCATCACCAGGGTGACTTCTGGGTGTGATAAGAATCCACCCATCTGGTACGACCAATGAGATGTAGCTCTGCTTCAAAGTGAACTGCAACAGGTATCTCAGAGTGTTTGATCACTGATGGAGACTTTTCACTGCTTCTGGGCAGTCTACCAGGAAGCTTTTGCAAACTGGAAGAGATTTAGGTTCTTCTTAGAAGGCTGTTGATGCATCATAGATGATTAAAATAGGGACAGATGAGCTCATTCTTGCCCTGGAAGACTACATAGAAGTGAACCAACACCACACACCAGAGTACCCTTAGAAGTTTCTGGAGATGGTTGGTCTTGCAAGCACAGTATATGCCATTGTGTATTTGTAGCCAAGAGGTCACACCTGTGTTTAAACTTGGGGGGGAGATTCAATGCAGGTTCAGGCTATTCATCAGTTCTAGTTCACGCAAGCCTGACAAAAGTGGCCTGTAAGTAGACAACAGGGACACCACAGAATGGGGCAAGCAGAACAAATGGATCCAGTTGATCCAATGTTGGTTCTCCAACAGGGTTACTGAAACCCAGCCAAATAAGGAACTGTATGGCAAAATTTATTTTACAATGAAGACCCTATGTCAAAATAAATATTTGGCAAAGGCTGAAGCAAAGATGCCCCTTTATGCAGCTGTTCTGCCATTTGGTTCCATCTCACCCAATTCTTTGTAGCAAGCCTTGTGGGTGTCACTGTGCTAAATCTGTGGCAAAAGGGAGGCAAGAGCCACAGGCAATCTCAGATCACAAAGTCTCACAACTGGTCTCGGTTCATAGCAGTATTAGAATATGCTCGATGCTTCCTCCGGGCTGGCCCCATTCAGCTGAAATCACTTGGGACATATGGATCGTGCCAGTATTTCTCCTCCCTTCCCAATCCAGGTTGCTGATGCTAGGGTAATAACGCTGTGATGCGGCTGGCACCAACTGACTAGCTTTGGAACACTCTTGATCCATATCCTGGGAGACACTACTCTGCACGCTACTTCAGTAATAGATCGAGCTATTCTACTGGTAGGCTTGATTTGCTGAGGAGTGTGTGTCTGGTGAGTCAATCAGACAAGAGCACAACAAACTTCTTGCTCTACTGAAAAGTTCATGTGACTCACCCACAGCTGAGAGTAGTGGCAGGGCAGTAGTATAGGCCAATTATATGCTCAGGGTGAGAGTCAAGGCTAAGTCCACATGCTTTGCTCAAGGGCATCACTCAGTATTGGATGCTGAAATGAGGACAATCATGGGAATCTCAATGCCTTTTTTAAAAAGCAAGTTTCTAGCTCTTGTGGCTGTGAAAACATGCTTGAATGGGCAATGTCTAGTGAACTCTCTGATGATTTGGGAGTGGGGAGAGGAAGAAGAAAGAGGCTCTGGGAGATTTCTAATGAGTTCAGGGGATTGAGGTCTTCCCCTTCACTAGCTAACCACAGAATTCATTTTGCAAAGTAAGCATCTATGCAAATTTGGCTTCTTTGAACAGGCCTTTCTTTTTTAATAGAAGGCAGAGTACTTAACAACCCTGGTAATTGTGAAGATGTGCACAGTAAGCTGTTACACGGTTAGATGAATTGATGTGCAAACAACAGCTGCAAGGTAAGAAAAATCAGCAACATAGAGAATGAAATATATATAACACACACATACATATATATGCAGGTGTGAGATGCTCCACAGTGGGATGGCCGACGCCATCCTTTTGGAGCAGCGAAGATGATGAAGCAAGCTGTTACGCCAATGGGAGAATTGAAGTGTGAGTGCACGTGTACAGATTCACACACTCAAAAACCCCACACACTTATATAGAGCTTGGAAAGCAATGTTACATGAATATCCATACCAGCTGTCGGTTGAGTGGAATGGGCAAAGTGCTACATGGCAACGTAAAGGAAAAATAGTGCACACCCATGAGGGTGCCCAGGCAGGCTTTGGTGAGCTTCTCAAAGTATTATTCTGCCAGGGGGTGATCCCCACCCTATCCTACCCTACCCTCACCCGCAGGGTCTTTCCTCACAGCTTCCCCTGTGCCCGGCCCTGCAGCTGCAACCCTTCCACCTCCTTTTCCCCCCCTCCCCACTGGCGGAGGTCCATTGTACGTTCAGGTGAGAGGCTCCCCAGGGCAGGGCCATTTCCCCCATCACCTCTCCAGAAAGAACTTGAGGGCACGGGCGATGTTCATGCGGTGCCCAACTCGCGTCACACCCAGGTCAATGAAATCTTCCTTGGTGAGGGACGGCAGGTGAGAGCCATCGATTTCGTTGTCCAGGAACCGATCACGGTGCTCCCCCAGCTTCAGGTACTCCAGCCAGTCGGCCACATCGTACTTGGTCCAGAAGGGCAGCGGCTTGGAGCCAAATGGCTTGTCCGTAGCTGGCGGCAAGAAGTGGGTGGGCGACAAAGAGCGGCTGCCGGAGGGGAAGCTGGGGAAAGGGTGTTCACCCCCAGAAGTGGGTGAACCGCGGAGATCAAAGACGCTGGTGTATATGGGCACAGAAGGCAGGATGGGAAGGGAGGAAGGCCTGGGGGCAGGGCTAATCTTGTGCTCACTGGGCAGGGCGGCAGGGCTCGGGGCACGCCGCAGGGCCGGGCGGATGTCAAATTCCACACTTTTAGGGTGCTTGCCCTGGGGGGATTTAGGCCAATTATGGAAAAGGCTGCTTACGGGCTTGGAGGAGATCAGTGATGGTGATGTGTCATCTGAGAGCCTGCAGGGAAAGAGACAAGGAATGAGATGGTTAGCACCCCACAATGTTCTCTGCTGGAAGAGAATGGGGAAAAAAACATTTGCTGGAAATAGGCTTCCCAGTCCTGCATCACAGCCTACAACAGGGATGGGGAACCTGCGCCCCTCCAGAAGTTGTTGGATTTCCAACTCCCATCAGTCCCAGACAGCATGGTCAATAGTCAAGGATGATGGGACACAATAACATCTGTACAGCCAACCTCATCTGGAAGATCTAGTTTCCCCACCCCTGAACTATGAGGTCCTTTGCTGGCATATATCCCTGAATTCCTGCAGAAAACTACAGACAATGCTCAATCGCATGAATATTCTAGTCATGTACATGCAATGCTCAGGTGCAAGAATCCTTTTTAAAAACAAAAACAAACATCAAAGCAGATGTGGGAAGTTCTAATATGGGACCACACCATACCTTTATTATTCCACTATTAATCCACGTTAAAGAGTCATGGCTTTTCCTAAAGAATCCTAGGAAGTGTACACAGGAAGCTGCCTTATAATGAGTCAGACCATTGGTCCATCTAGCTCAGTACTGTCTACACTGACTGGCAGCGGCTCTCCGGGATTTCAGGCAGAGAGTCTCTCCCAGCCCTTCCTGGAGATGCTGAGGATTGACCCTTGGACCTTCTCCATGCAAAGCAGATGCTCTATCACTGAGCTATGGCCCTTCCCAGAGTTCTCTGGGAAGAGGAACTGAGTATTAAATCACTCTGCAATTGTAGCTCTGAGGGGAATAAAGATCTCCTAACAACTCTCAGCACCCTTCACAAACTACACTTTCCAGGATTCTATGGGGGAAGCCATGACTGTTTAAAGTGGAAAAATAACAGAAAAAAATGTATGGCATGAATGTGTCCTGGACTGAAAGCTCGGGGTGTGTGTGTGCTCATCTCTTGCCCTGTGCGTTTTTTCTTTAAAAAATTACATCCGCCATAATGCTTTTTGGCCTGTGGGTGAGAAAGTTCACTGAGGCTGATTTTAATAAGAAAACCAGCCTGCAGGGAAAACAAGCTCCACCAACTGTCCATGACACTGCAGGTTTCCTCTGCTACTTTAGATCCCCCACTCAAAATAAATACATGGGGGAAAATATTCATGTGACTGAGCATATGTCACTTGGCGCTCAGAAGCCCTCCCCAAACTCTTCCTCACGAGACAGCAAACTCCTCATAAGATTGGTTTTTTGTAGTAAAGACAGTCTATATGTTACCAGATCTAGGAAAGAGGCAGCTTCCATGTGGCAGCTCTCCAGACCTAGATGGCTTCCTCATGGATCCTCTTGCCAGTGTTAGAGGTTGCTGGCAGTTGGTGTAGAGATGGGAAGATCCACAGGACAAGCTGTGCTAGATTTGGAACACTGCCCCAAAGAAAATGCAATAATGTGCCAACAGCCATTAGAATGTCAACTCCATGGTCTTTCGTGACACTGACAGATGCCTCCTCTATGGAACAGGAATGGACTGACATAAGGCACATTTTTTCCTAACACTCACACATTCCTTAGAAAAGAGTAGCTTGCTTACAAGTCTGCTGTTGCTTCCCCCCATTCATCTGGTTGGCATAACAATAGGCTATGATGGTTGTACATAGGGAAAATCCACAACCCAACAGGAACACATGGTGAAAAAACAAATCTAAGGCTTCAGCAAGCATAACAACGAACCTGGAGGGGTTCTGGGGGGGAAGAAGGTTTTTTCCAAAATATAATTTTACTATTTATTGAACTCATATCCCACCCTTCCTCCCAAAGGAGCCCAGGGTAGCAAAATGTTTGCTCGGGATGCCTTGACGATCAGAGACACATGTGCAGTATACCTGCTGAGACTAGAAATGTCTGTTTTAACTCCATTCCAAAGCCAGGAGGCCTTGGCCTACTCCAGGGGTGGGGAGTTTGTGGCCCTCCAGGTGATGTTAGATTCCAACTCCCATAAGCCTAACCCAGCATTTGTCAAGAGTTAGGGATTATGGTTGTAGTCTAGCAACATCTGTAGGGCCTGCAAGTTCTCTACCCCGACTTACTCCTACCATGCCCCCAACCTGAGAATATGAATCTTCATCATAACCTGGCCTTCACTGACCTGACTCACATGAGGGAGCAACTCAGGGCGTCAGGTTTTTCCTTTGAAAAAAATCAGACTACAAAAACAGAGTTCTCTGGCCCCAAAAGTTCACTTTTGCCCCACCTCCATTCCAGAGCACTTTCTAATCTACCACACTCCATTCCACCTTCCCAACATGCCCGGAAGTTGTGGCTCCTTGTAATATAACCCAGCAGAACAGCCTCCGACTACCTGCTGCTCTTCACATATTTTGGATTGGTCTTGGTCACTAGCTATGCTGGCTGAGCCAGATGGTAATTGCAGTCCAAAACATCTGGAGAGCACCAGTTGAGGAAGGCTGTTCCACGCTATCTCCCTGTCTGTCCCATAGCTTCTCCCCCTACTCCTCGCCCATCCCCCCAAACCAAGACCTCTCCTCTTAAGCAAGAAGCCTCGGTCCTCCCGCAAGAGACGTGGGAGTCCTAACGCTGAGCTGATCTCCCCTCCCAATTCAAAGACAAGCGGCTTTGATCGTGTGGGTGCTGGGCCTACGGTTCCGACCTTCTCTTTGCCAAGCCCATGGCCTTGGAGGAACTGTAGTGAATTCTCCCAGCACAGATATGTGACTGCAGATGAATGACGGAATGGAGCAAATAAAACTCAGCAATGTGACTGTGTTGAATGGAGGGGGGTGGAGATGGGGGGCTGTGAACCCACAGTGCCTATGGCTCTCCGCACGCGTGTGTATTCACAGGCACAACTGCCCATGCGAGTGCCAGCAACACAAGGGTGGACCTGGCCACAGGGAGGCAGCCTCGGTGGGGAAGGAGATGATCCAGGCATGGGAGTTTCCATGACAGCAGGTGTGTGTATGTGTGTAGGCCAGAGGTGGGTGAACCTATGGCCTTCCAGATGTTGTTGGACTCCCGCTTCCATCAGCCCCAGCCAGCAAGGCTAGCGGGGAGGGATGATGGAAGTTTGTATGGAGGGCCACAGGTTCCTCACCCCTGGGGTAGGCCCAATAAATAGCAGTTAGTGGTAGAGGAGGGGGCAACTAGATCCCAGAAGCCCCAAGTCTGAAGTACCACATTTCCTTTTCCCCTAGAAAGCCTAGGAATCAGTACTCTTCCTTTGGAAGCACTAGCATAAGTGGTCTTCTTTGAACAGTGTTTCAGAGAACCTGAAGGTTTCTCAGAAGCTTATCAGGGATTCCTCAATGGAAATATCAATCACAGCGGGCAAGCTTCTCTTACCGATAGCATGTCAATCTTTGCACGCAACACACAATTATAGCAAAGTCCTGGGGGCAGTTAGGGTACACTCTTAAGTAATCTGACACAAGTGTGTGTAATTTTATTTGGAAAGGGGGACTGGCGGGGAGTTTTCCTCTCATGTCATTTCCCCAACCAAAAGCCCTTCCTGTCTGAAGCTATTAGCCTTGCTGGGGGTGGGGGATGGATGACATGTTCAGTAAAGACGTGTCTTCTCACTTCAGTAGAGCTAGTAGCAGCTTTGGGGGAAGAACAGGATTCTGCTACAGAAAAGAGAAAGGGTTGCCCTCTACTCCATCCTACCAGTTCTGTTGCCCCAAACTTTTTTTAACAATTGAAGAGCCAATCCCAGATCTGCTGGGTCAGAGGGAATTTTGCCCTCGTCTTGTGAGAGGCAATGGCAGAGGCCAACACCTTTACCTTTCAAGAGCCCTAGGTAAACAGAGTGCATCCTAGCATGCATTCCGCAAGGCTCTGCAATGAAAGTACCGTATGGCAAATACAAAGGGGTTTTTCAGCAGACCCATCGGTTGGAAAGGCTTCCCTCGCAACAAGAAATGTGAAAAACATTACAGTCAGAAGCATCTTTTTGTCAGAGGAGGCAGGAATGTAGGAAGCTGCCTTATACCGAGTCAGACCATTGGTCCATCTAGCTCAGTATTGCCTACAGTGGTTGGCAGCGGCTCTCCAAAGTTTCAGGCAGGCAAGTCTTTGCGTTGTATCTGGAGCTGCTGGGGAGTTAACCTGGGACCTCCTGCATGCAAAGCAGATGCTCTGCCACTGAGCTACAGCATTCCCCAAGTGGGAAATCTTACACCTCTACACATGCACACTTTTGGTCTCAAGCCTGCACCACATCAAGGCTAGTGCAGCCCCACCAGCCATGTATGGCAGCCTATCAAGGCCTCCACAAATCTGCCAGTTTTTCCTGCCTGCAGTGCAAATAACCAGAAGGGACTGTGATCAAGGAAGTACCAGCACGGTGGATCAACAAGTTGTGCAGGCCTGGGCTAGCCATAAGGGCAATTTGTTGATCACTGTCTTGATCTACGCTAGCAATAAGACCAAAAGGCTCCTCCAGTTAGAAAAAAGCAAAGGTGAGGGGTCTGGAAAGGGATGTCGAGTGCACATCACAAGACCTTTTGATATCAGGAGGAATTGCCTTGAAAGTGAGAACCCCAAAAGTGGGCCGACAAAAGAAAGGCTTCCATGCTTGGTCTTGCACACCATGCTCATATAAGTGAGGGTCAACCCTCCATAGGGAAAGATCTGGGAAGCTGGCTAGGGGGCTCCCTCAGTTCTTCCACCAATTGTGACTGGGCCATATTATGGGAATCAAGTGCATGTTTTAAAAGGCACATACACACATGCAGCAGGGCATCGCAAGTCCCTCGGTGCACGTGCTCATGTTAGTGCATGTGACTTCTAAATTATCTAGGAATTTCCCTGCTTCTTCAGGAGCAAACTCTATCTCCTTTGCTTGACATTAGCAAAAGTTTTGCTTATTATTGACCCAAATATGTTTTTGCCTGAACATATCTGACTACAGACACAGCACAAGAGACAAAGTGTACTTTGTGGGTGCTAGATGCACACACGTGCAGACAGACCCTATATACCCATATATGCTTTTGTAGTTACGCTAGTTTGGATGCAAGTGCACAGCTGTCCACATAAAGGCCAACACGTATGCCTAGAGGAGTTGATTCTGTGTTCTGCGTGCACGCAAAAGCAACTGGAATGGTCAGTGTGCACACACACAGCTGTAAGCCAGAGCTACAGTAAGCAGATGCACAAGGAGGAGGCACTGCGTGTACCCATCTGAGCGTGAAGGGTGATGTGCTCTGCACACAGAACACCCTTGCCCTGTGCCTGCCAGGACACCAAACGATGTAATGGTGGTAAAAAAAGTAAAAAATCATAAAAAAGCAAGCATTGACGGGAGAATGAGAAAAGGAGACAAACCCAACTGAAACACGAGATGCGGCATGCACGGGGCTGGCTTCCTGCTTCTCCTCCTCCTGCTGCTGCAGTCGCCTAGTACCTTTGCCTCTGCAGTGAGCTGGGCCTCTCTGAACCGAAGGAAGCCACTGCATCAGGCGGACGTGACCATGATACCCCGCCCATCTGCTGCAGCTTGGTGCTCAGCTCACTGATGATGCTGGCCTTCATGGTGGACATGGGGGAGGCCTTGGGTTCCTCCCAGGGCAGCGTCGTGGACTTCCGCTGCAGCTCTTTGCCTGGCTCGGTGGGCACTGCCTGCTGGTGGTAGGGTGGGGCGGGCGTGAGGGCAAACATGTTCTCAGTACATGCCGAAACTGAGATGGTAGAGCTGGTGGGGGTAGCCACCGGCAAGCGACCCGGGAATGGCCGTGAGCGTAGCTTGGTCTGTAGTGGGCTCTTGTCTGTGCTGCCGCCGCCACCACCACCACTACCACCACCTCCGCCGCTGCTGCCACTTCCCCCAAAAGCCTGTCCATCCAAATAGGTGATGTAGGTATCCAAGAGTTCTGTGCCTTCCCCAGACATACTGGACAGTGTGGAGACACTACTGATGGTCTCCAAATGGTGGTCGCTGCTGCTGCGACTGTCCACCTCCTCGATCCCTGAGTCCGTCACGGCTTCAGGAGCCTCCGCTGCAGGGATGGCGATAGATGATACGACAGACGAGAAGTTGACATGAGGGGCCTCCTTGGTTTCTGCCGCTCCGGCTTGTGTCAGGGTGGCCACCTCACTGTCGTAGGACGTCAAGCTCGATGCTGTGGAGTCTAAAGTGGCAGGAACAGGGGCAGCGGCTGGAGGGGTCATTACTAAGGGAAGCTCATTAGATGCTTTGGGAGGAGACTCGGGCTTATCAAAGCTATTGGAGAACTCAAGGGGCGGCGGGAGCGGCTCTGTGAATACAAATTCATCATCAACATCAATGGAAGGGGCAGGAGGGGGCAAAACCAACAATGGGAGCCCGTTTTCTTCAGCCACGCGCTCTACTGGTGAGACAGTCACCTCGACTTTCTCACCCTCTTGACTCCCTTCCTCCTCCTCCGTTGGGCGGCAGTTCTCCACAAAACGCACATGCAGTTCCAGCTTCTCCCCTTCCTCAGGCCTCTTTTCCCAAGGTGCCCCCCCTTTGGCCGAAGCTGGAGGCTGGTGCTCAGGCGAGTGATGCCGGGGGCTCTCTGGCTCTTTCCGTGGTGATGCAGGCCGCTGCTGCTGGTGCTGGTGGTGCTGCTGCTCTGTTGCTCCCCAGAGGCGCAGGATGGAGCTACCAGGAGACTCGGGAGTTTTAGGAGCCTCTCCAAACCGGGGCGAAGATGGGCGCGAGTGCCTGTCTTCTCGGCTCTCCTGCTGGGACTGGGATTCTTTTAAGGCCCGCTCACGAGCCACTAATGCCAGCCCCAAGGGGGATCCAGGGTCTAAAATCTTGCCGGTCAGTGGGTGAATGAGAGGAGCTGAATGAGGCTGGAGTTGGGGTAGGAAACTGGAGCACACAGATGTGAAGGCGCTGGTGGTGCTGGCTCCATATGTTTTAGAGGCGCGAGACTGGAGGTAAGCAGGACTGCTTCCGCCACCACTGCTACTGCCAAAGCCAGGAGCCATGTTGAGCTGGATGTATGGCTCACTGGAGAACATGCCTTCGTCAATGGATTTGGAGTGGCGGAGACGGGGCACAGGGGTCTGCTGGGATTCATCGTCCGGTTGCTCAGTGGAAAGGAAGAGAGCAGACTTGCGGCGAGCTTCACTGTACCACTCGCGGTCCCGCCGGGCAGCCCCAACCAAGGCCGCCCCAAACTGACTGGTGAAGTCCATACTGTTGTGAAGCTGAAGCAATGGCACAGGCACCACTGGTTCCGGCTGGCTCTCTGCCTCCATGCTGCTTCCCTGGCTGCTGCGCCCGCTGCTGCTGGTTGAGGGAGCTTTGATGATGATGGTGGGGATGGGGATGGAGCTCTTCTCCGGTGGAGTGGACAGCGGGGGCTGCGAAGTCTGCATCTGGGAAGAAGTGGCACCTTGCTGCTGGCGCTGTTCATCCTCCACTTTGGTCTGCTTGACCAGCGGCCCCTTCCGGCGCATGGGCTTGGTGGGGACGTACATGGCGGTGTTGGTAGCCCGTGGAGGCAGGTTGTAGTACCGCAGGTCCGGGGTGTGACCCCGCCAGCCACGTGCGGTGGACCCCTCTGCCCCCTGCTCAGACTCTTGACGGTAAAGGGACATCTTGTCACGGCCGCGGGAGGGTGGCTCATATGCCGGTTCCTGATGCAGGGAAGCTGAATACAGCTTGGCCTCGGTGCTGGGATTGAAGGTTGAACGGGCTAAGGGCGTAACACGCCCAGATGCTGAGGGTGAGGTGCTGCTGTACGGGGGGTCAGGGGGGGAAGTGGTCGGAGGTGGGGGGATGTCATCAGAACCAGGAACTGAAAGGCTGCGGCTGAACTTCATGGCAGGGGGAGTGAGGTAGGGCTTCTCATCCTCAGCAGCACCTGTGAAGGGAAGTAATGCTACCATCACTGAATGATCCTCCCATCCCTCCAGTGTCTAACCCCAGGGCCACAGGTATCCCTATCCTACTGTAATTAAAGAGAACAATCTCCCCCTCCTGGCTTTTCTCTTTCACATTTATTTCTTCCCATTGATGGTTATTGTCCGTAAAAACAATATAGACTTTTTCTCAGTGAGTGATCATGGGATGAGTCCTACAAATAGCCAGACTGTTATGGGGTAACAGTACAGTTCCATAGATGAATGTGACCATACCACCACCCTACACCTCACAAGACAATCTAGGGGGCCTGGCTGTCCCTCTCTCTCTACAATCCCAACTCTCCTTCGGTCCCAACTACACAGCCTGTTTCACCCCCTCCAGATCCCTTCTCACCAATAGACTTCTGGCGTAGCATCATGCCTGGGGGATGACTGGCTGGTAGGTATGATGGGCGCTCATAACTGGCCTGGCTAAGACGGTGCTGTTCAAAACCAGGCTGAAAGAGAGAGAGAGACAGAGAGAACATAAGGACATAAGAAGAGCCTGCTGGATCAGGCCAGTGGCCCATCTAGTCCAGCATCCTGTTCTCACAGTGGCCAACCAGGTGCCTGGGGGAAGCCCGCAAGCAGGACCCGAGTGCAAGAACACTCTCCCCTCCTGAGGCTTCCGGCAACTGGTTTTCAGAAGCATGCTGCCTCTGACTAGGGTGGCACAGCACAGCCATCATGGCTAGTAGCCATTGATAGCCCTGTCCTCCATGAATTTGTCTAATCTTCTTTTAAAGCCATCCAAGCTGGTGGCCATTACTGCATCTTGTGGGAGCAAATTCCATAGTTTAACTATGCACTGAGTAAAGAAGTACTTCCTTTTGTCTGTCCTGAATCTTCCAACATTCAGCTTCTTTGAATGTCCACGAGTTCTAGTATTATGAGAGAGGGAGAAGAACTTTTCTCTATCCACTTTCTCAATGCCATGCATAATTTTATACACTTCTATCATGTCTCCTCTGACCCGCCTTTTCTCTAAACTAAAAAGCCCCAAATGCTGCAACCTTTCCTCGTAAGGGAGTCGCTCCATCCCCTTGATCATTCTGGTTGCCCTCTTCTGAACCTTTTCCAACTCTATAATATCCTTTCTGAGATGAGGCGACCAGAACTGTACACAGTATTCCAAATGCGGCCGCACCATAGATTTATACAACGGCATTATGATATCGGCTGTTTTATTTTCAATACCTTTCCTAATTATTGCCAGCATGGAATTTGCCTTTTTCACAGCTACCGCACACTGGGTCGACATTTTCATCGTGCTGTCCACCACAACCCCGAGGTCTCTCTCCTGGTCGGTCACCGCCAGTTCAGACCCCATGAGCGTATATGTGAAATTAAGATTTTTTGCTCCAATATGCATAATTTTACACTTGTTTATATTGAATTGCATTTGCCATTTTTCCGCCCATTCACTCAGTTTGGAGAGATCTTTTTGGAGCTCTTCGCAATCCCTTTTTGTTTTAACAACCCTGAACAATTTAGTGTCGTCAGCAAACTTGGCCACTTCACTGCTCACTCCTAATTCTAGGTCATTAATGAACAAGTTGAAAAGTACAGGTCCCAATACCGATCCTTGAGGGACTCCACTTTCTACAGCCCTCCATTGGGAGAACTGTCCGTTTATTCCTACTCTCTGCTTTCTGCTTCTTAACCAATTCCTTATCCACAAGAGGACCTCTCCTCTTATTCCATGACTGCTAAGCTTCCTCAGAAGCCTTTGATGAGGTACCTTGTCAAACGCTTTTTGAAAGTCTAAGTACACTATGTCCACTGGATCACCTCTATCTATATGCTTGTTGACACTCTCAAAGAATTCTAATAGGTTACTGAGACAGGACTTTCCCTTGCAGAAGCCATGCTGGCTCTGCTTCAGCAAGGCTTGTTCTTCTATGTGCTTAGTTAATCTAGCTTTAATAATACTTTCTACCAGTTTTCCAGGGACAGAAGTTAAGCTAACTGGCCTGTAATTTCCGGGATCCCCTCTGGATCCCTTTTTGAAGATTGGCGCTACATTTGCCACTTTCCAGTCCTCAGGCACGGAGGAGGACCCGAGGGACAAGTTACATATTTTAGTTAGCAGATCAGCAATTTCACCTTTGAGAACTCTCGGGTGGATGCCATCCGGGCCCGGTGATTTGTCAGTTTTTATATTGTCCATTAAGCTTAGAACTTCCTCTCTCGTTACCACTATTTGTCTTAGTTCCTCAGAATCCCTTCCTGCAAATGTTAGTTCAGGTTCAGGGATCTGCCCTATATCTTCCACTGTGAAGACAGATGCAAAGAATTCATTTAGCTTCTCTGCAATCTCCTTATCGTTCTTTAGGACACCTTTGACTCCCTTATCATCCAAGGGTCCAATTGTCTCCCTAGATGGTCTCCTGCTTTGAATGTATTTATAGAATTTTTTGTTGTTGGTTTTTATGTTCTTAGCAATGTGCTCCTCAAATTCTTTTTTAGCATCCCTTATTGTCTTCTTGCATTTCTTTTGCCAGAGTTTGTGTTCTTTTTTATTTTCTTCATTTGGACAAGACTTCCATTTTCTGAAGGAAGACTTTTTGCCTCTAAGAGCTTCCTTGACTTTGCTCGTTAACCATGCTGGCATCTTCTTGGCCCTGGCGGTACCTTTTCTGATCTGCGGTATGCACTCCAGTTGATATCCAGTTGGGAGAGAGGAGAAGAAAAAGAAAAAGAAACCAGAGAACCCATAAGCAATGCTGCAAGAGCAGATGAAAGGACCAAAGGAGTGTGTGCAGACATAACAACAACAATAAATAATTCCTCCCTCTAACAGTGAACTCAAATGAAGAGTCCGACAGAAATGACACCAAGATGGGGTGATTAAAAAATACGAGGGACGCTTGGGGGTACAAATGACCCTCAAAACAACTTCGTGAAGATGATCAGTAGCCATGGGATATTGAGTGTCAGTTAATTATACAGCCACGAGAGTGGCTGTATACTATAGCCAGCGTGGATTTTTCACATTCTGCAATGTTAAATTGAAAATACCCCCATGCCATTCTGATGCTTCCCATAAGCTCATTTCAAAACAAAACGTTACAAAACCTATACTCCTGAACTCAGAAACGCTTGCTTAACAACACTCTCAATTTTCATGGCGATACACAAAACAGTCAGATAGAATAGAGAATTCAAAATGTAAAAGGAGAGACAGAAAGAAAAAAGATCCTTATTGGACTTTTTTCTGTCAGAATTCTCATAATTTGTTGAAATTAAATTAAAAATCAGCCATGTCCATAGAGTACCTGTAATCCTATTACTAACCTTGCCCGGTCTGACCTTCATCTTCTGCAGTTTAAAAGTTAAAAAAATGCCTGGCTGATTTTTAATTAATTTAAGAAATTTAGTACTGGAGTCAACGATAAGCCCGGGCATGCTCAGGAAGAACCAACTGTCAGTGTTCTAAAAGCCAGACTCACAGCTACTTGGCTTGGCTTATCAGGGGGCCACACCCACACCAGACTTTGATTTCACTTTAGACAGTCCTGGCTTCCCACAAAGTATCCTGGAAAGTATAGTTTGGGAAGGGTGCTGACAGGAGACTCCTATTCCCCTGACAGAGCTCCTGTGGCCAGAGTAGTTTAACAGTCAGACGCTCTGATTGAAGCTCTGTGAGGGGAACAGGACATCTCCTAGCAACTCTCAGCTCCCTTTACTAACTACACTTCCCAGGATTCTTTGGGAGAAGCCACGACTGTCTAAAATGAAATAAAGATCTGGTGTGGATGTGGCCAGGGACAGCTTTGGTTTAAGTTTGGGTGGGAGACTATGTGATGTTCCTCTATTAGTGTATATATGGTAAGTGCTGTTTGTATAGGAGATACATGGTAAGTGGAATGAAAGAGGAGGGGGGAGTGAATGGGCAGTAGAATGCTGGATGATTGGCTGAATGTTTAAAATGGCTGACAGTATAAATGGAAGGATGTCAGGTAAATCTGGGTGGATGTGAGGTGGAAGGTGGATGTGAGGTGGAAGGTGGATGTGAGGTGGAAGGTGGATGTTAGTGGGTTGTTTTGGTGGGTTTAAGAGAGGAGATTGTGTGGAGAGTTGGTGGATGTGAGGTGGAAGGTGGATGTGAGGTGGAGTGTGGACGTTGGTGGACTTGAGAGGGTTGTTTTGGTGGGTTTTGAGAGGAGATTGTGTGGAGAGTTGGTGGATGTGAGGAGAGGGTGGAGTTCGGATTAATACTAAGACAAGTACCTCAGGAATAGATGAAACCATATGCTTAAGTGCCTTTATAAAGAAATCTTGTTATCTTTGTTATATTTAATAAAAACTATATTTGGTTTACCGAAGGCCTGATCCTTGGCTGAGGTTTCACAGACCAGAAGGGAGGGTAAGGTAATGACCAAGGCTGAAGGGAAACTGTAACAATTGGTGGCAGCGGTGAAGGGAAATATAACACCACAAGTATTCAGAGCAAACCAGGATTATCTGCATTGATACAAAGGGAGTGGGACAGCTTAAGCACTCAGTCACAGAGGTAACCTGATAGAGAGACTCAGGCAGAGTCTCTGGGAATACTGGTTATAGGACGTGACTGGTGGTGCTGCCTAGCAGGGGGATCTGTTGAGATCTGTGCTAGAGCGGGGAGAGAAACCATAAAAAAGGACAGTCCGGACTGGTGGAGTCCCTGGTGGTGCCTAGTGACAAGCAGTAGCCAAGAGCAGGTTGGAACCTGACAGGGAGAGCCAGGGAAGGGCGTCACAAGTGGTGGCAAAGGTGGGATACGAACAACAGAGAATCCAGATACGAATACTAGAGAATCCCTAACAGTGGTGTGGCAAACAGAAATAGCAAAACAAGATTACTTGTGAGAGTGACTGGCAAAGAGTGTGTGGCAAAGAGTGAGTGACCATGGCTGAATATATAAAAATGAAAAGAGAGGAGCTGGTGGAGAAGTGCATAACATTCAATTTACCTCACGAGGGTAAAGGGGTAGATGAATTGAGGGTAGCACTTATAGGATTTGCAACTGCCCAGCAAAAACAACCTGTCAGGGAAGAGACCCCAGAAGGATACTCAAGCAATCCCACTTATATAGAGTACTTGAGAGAGAAGTTAAGATGGGAGCATGAGTTGGAAACTGAGAGACTGAGGATGGAAGGTGCAGAGAAGGAAAAACAGAGGGAGTTGGAAACTGAGAGATTGAGGATGGAAGGTGCAGAGAAGGAAAAACAGAGGGAGTTGGAATTTGAGAGAATGAGAGTGGATGCCGAATTACAGGTGGAAAAGTTAAAGTTTGAAAGGGAGAGGTTTCATTCTGATGAAACAAGAAAGGACAGAAATGAAACTGAAATAAAAGTTACACCAAAAGACTTTGCAGTGTTTGAGCCTGGACAAGATCCACAGATTTACCTCAGCACTTTTGAAAAAGCAGCTCAATTGTGGGGGCTACCAGAGGATAAATATATGCAATATTTATCAAACCTGATTAAAGGGGAATTGGCAGAGGTATACCAATATTTCCCTTCAGACAGGCCCGTCACCTATGCTGAGTTTAAAGAGGCAGTATACAAAAGATTCAGACTGGGACCTGACTATTTTAGAAAGTTATTCCGAAACTGTCAGATCCAAGCAGGGAGGTCTTTTGTTGAACTGGGAGCTAAGTTGATGGATATATTTGGAAAGTGGATGAGTAGTGCCAAAGCTCAGTCAGTGGAAGAGGTGAAAAGCCTCATGATACTAGATCAATTATTCCATCAGTTACCACCAGAAATAAGGCTTCTTGTCAAAGACCGTTCCCCTACATCGGTGCAGGAGGCCGCAGAGTTGGCAGATCACTTTGCCTTCAATAGAACTGGCTGGGTGGGGAAAACATCAAGAGAGTTTAAACCCAGACCATATAATGGTGGCAGAAAGGATGTGGTGCCACAGCGAGTGAGTCCTCCAGTAAAATCTGAAGGGCACAGGACACCCCAGAGTGGATCTGTGTACCCTAAAACAGAGGAGAAATTATGCTACAAATGTGGTAGACCGGGGCACCTACGTTTTCAATGTGGGGTTGCCAATCCCATTAGTAATCCTGCTCAGGCAAGGGCAGTAAAAATAGAACCAAAAAAATTAACCACAAAAAAGGTTCAGTTCTGCCAGATAAACTGGACAGAAGTAACAGACCTTGATTCAAGTCTGAGAGAGGAAGTGAGTGTACAAGGGGCAAATTATTGGGCATTGCTTGACACTGGTGCCGCTCAGACGTTACTGAGGCCAGATTTAATAAAATCTGAGGAAATATTACCTCAGGAAACAGTGAATATCCAAGGAGTGAGGGGTCAACCAGAAAGCTTGCCTGTGGCCCTGGTGAAAATGGCGTGGAGAGGCCGAGAGGGCAGATATAAAGTAGGCATTAATGCCCAACAACAAGAACCAGTGATACTGGGAAGAGATGTTATGGGGGCACAAGGGAAAATATATGTGGTGACCAGACAGCAACTTGGCAGAGAAACAGAAGCCATGTTAAGGGGGGCTGAAGGAAACAGGGTGGAATCTGTTTGCGAGCCTCAGGTCCCCATAGCAACCCTTGGCAGGCCTGCTGAAGGAGACAAACTGTATCAAGTGGTCTCTGGGGAAGAGACAGAGCATTTCAGAGAACAACTGAATAAGGATACCAGTTTGAATCAAATAAAGGAGCAAGCCCTGACCCAACAGATTCCTTTCACTGACAAACTGAGGAATCAAGTTGTGTGTGAGAATGGGATTTTATATAGACTGTGGATGCCTGCTGAGAGAAAGGATGAATGTGAACCAG
Source organism: Rhineura floridana (assembly GCF_030035675.1). Lineage (NCBI taxonomy): Eukaryota > Metazoa > Chordata > Lepidosauria > Squamata > Rhineuridae > Rhineura > Rhineura floridana. The sequence continues at coordinate 38,951,554 of NC_084490.1, read as the reverse complement.
TGAAGCAATTGATAGTACCTAGCAAATACAGAACCAGATTGCTAGAGGTAGCCCACGATGTCCCATGTGCAGGACATCTGGGAATAAAAAAAACCAAGAGGAGATTGGCTGCACACTATTATTGGCCAAACATCTCCAAAGATGTAAAACAACATTGTCTATCTTGTGGTATATGCCAAAAGGTGGGAAAACGTGGAGTAAAGACTAAGGCACCCTTAAAGCCCCTTCCTATAATTGGACAACCCTTTTATAGAGTGGGAATAGATTTGGTGGGCTCTTTTTCCAAACCCACAAGGCATGGCAAGAAATATCTAGTGGTGGTGGTGGATTTTGCCACCAGGTACCCAGACGCAGAAGCACTGAGATCTGTAGAAGCCCCTGTGGTGGCAGAGGCTTTATTAAAAATCTTTATGAGGCTGGGTTTCCCTCATGAAGTGCTGACGGATCAAGGCAGTGTATTCATGGGAGAAGTGATGCAATGTATGTGGAAATGTTGTGGTCTAAAACATCTAAAGACCACTACTTACCATCCCGCCACTAATGGGCTAACTGAGAGATTCAATGGAGTTTTGAAGGGCATGATAAGAAGCTATGTTCAAGATCACCCACAAGACTGGGATGAACGTTTTGGATACTTCTTATTTGTATACAGAGAAGTCCCTCAGGAGTCAACAGGCTTCTCACCCTTTGAACTGATGTTCACTAGAAAAGTGAGGGGACCTTTGGAACTGTTAAAAAATTCATGGGAAGGAACCCTGGGAGAGTACAAAACATCTGTAGTAGATTTTGTATTGGAATTTCGCAATAAATTAACATCAATGATGGAAGTAGTGAAAAAGAATTTGAGTCAAGCTCAGCAGAAGCAAAGTTACTGGTATGACAGAACAGCCAGGGAACGTGTGTATGATGTGGGAGATATGGTTATGGCGTTCATACCCAGGAAACATGACAAATTACAGGCTAACTGGGAAGGACCATATACCATCAGAGAAAGGCTTGACACAGTGACGTATGTAGTCATCACAGACCAATTAAACAAAAGTAAAGTGGTTCATGTAAATATGTTAAAGCCTTACCATACCAGGGATGCAAAGGTGTTGCAAGTTACCTTATTCCCTGAGGGAAGTGGGCCTGAACTTCCAGATTTGGTACAGGAAAGCAAAGACAAAGGAGGGGTAGATCAATTGGAATGGTCAGAGGAGGTGAAGGAGGAAGTAAAAGAAGAGATTCTGAGAGTTTTGAAAAACTATGGGAATCTCTTTGGCAATAAACCTGGCCGAACCAGTATAGCCAGACATTCCATTGATACTGGAGAGCATGCCCCAGTCAGATCTGTACCGTGCTGTGTGAATGGGAAAGTTGTGAGTGAAGTAATCTGTGTAGGACATGGGGTGGGGAGTGGGAAAGTCACCCCCTTATGGAGCAAGGTAGAGGCAGTGCAATCGTGGCCTATCCCCTTGCATGAATTGACAAAGAAAAAGTGTTCTGAGCGTGTGGTATGGACGAATGAATGTCAGAAGGCTTTTGATCTGCTGAAGCAAGCCTTGTGCCAAGGACCCATATTAATAGCACCAGACTATGAGCAACCATTCATCGTGGCTACAGATGCATCAGACCTCGCGCTGGGAGTCGTCTTGCTGCAGGAGAGAGAAGGCACCAGTCATCCAGTGGCGTATCTGAGTCGCAAGCTGACGCCGAGGGAGAAAAACTATTCGTCGGTCCAAAAGGAGTGCCTAGCGGTCGTGTGGGGACTGAATAAGTTGCGCCCATACGTATGGGGACGAAGATTCATGGTAACAACGGATCATCGGGCCTTGTTATGGTTACAGACTATGAAAAACCATAATACTATGTTGCAGAGGTGGTCCTGGGCCCTACAAGACTATCAAGTGGACTTCCAGTTCATAAAAGGCAAGGACAATGTACTGGCCGATGGACTTTCCAGGCAAGTGGCTGGGACTGCAGTGACGTGACCCAGATGAAGGAACAAAAAAAAGACATTTTCCCCATAGAGACTTGTTATATTGTTAACGCGACGTATAAATCCTAGAACAGGAATAATACTCTGCCTTTGTTTTAAGGGGGGGGGAAATGTGATGTTCCTGTATTAGTGTATATATGGTAAGTGCTGTTTGTATAGGAGATACATGGTAAGTGGAATGAAAGAGGAGGGGGGAAGTGAATGGGCAGTACTGGATGATTGGCTGAATGTTTAAAATGGCTGACAGTATAAATGGAAGGATGTCAGGTAAATCTGGGTGGATGTGAGGTGGAAGGTGGATGTGAGGTGGAGTGTGGATATTAGTGGGTTGTTTTGGTGGGTTTTGAGAGGAGATTGTGTGGAGAGTTGGTGGATGTGAGGAGAGGGTGGAGTTCGGATTAATACTAAGACCAGTACTTCAGGAATAGATGAAACCATATGCTTAAGTGCCTTTATAAAGAAATCTTGTTATCTTTGTTACCGTATATTCCGGCGTATAAGACGACCCCCAACTTTTCCAGTTAAAATATAGAGTTTGGGATATACTCGCCGTATAAGACTACCCCTGCTTATGACATACAGGTACTTAGCAGGAAAACTGTCACTTATAAACTTATAAATATTAATATTTGGATTGTCCAGTTGTTTTGTTTTTGTGCCTAGGAATTACCACCAAAAACTGGGGAAAGATGTGAGAAATCTTTTTTTTAAAAGCAACATTAAATGCCTAGACTCTAGTTTCCAACACTATGGAGTATTTATTGATTGATTAAGAGAATTTATATCCTGCCCTTTTGCTGTTAAAAACAGAGCTCAGCACAGCTTACAAATATAGTAAAAACAATAAAAATACACAATCAGAGAAAAACAAGCCAAAATGTTAGGAAAAGGAGTCTTTCACACCACATGCTCAGTTCTAAATACTGTTGCAGCAAGTTTTACAAGTTCCTCCAGTATTCCACTGGTGCAGGCACTCAGACATTCAAAGTACTGTATGTTTCTTAGGTTTTATAAAAGCAGAGCTTTGCTTAACTCAAAATTTCTTCTCCCTTTGATAACCACATCTACACAGGTTCCACCTCCATACTCAAAATGAAACTGAGCCTGGAAGTGTACAACAACCCCACACATACCTTGCTAATTCGATTATCAATGCCAGGATGTCTGTCTTATCGACTACTCTACTGCTCCCCCCTCACACACACACACACACACCGGGCATCATGAAAGACCCAGTCCTGGGCTCAGAAAGAAAATAAATATCTGGTCCTCTTCAAAGTATTGATAAGCCTCTTGTTTTAATTGAAATAATAATTATAAATTCTTGTTCTTATCACTAATGGGAGTTAATTATCTTGCATATGCTGCTGTTGCTTCTATGGCTGTAACGGAGTGAGGTTAAAGATAAGTGAAATGCAAATAGGAAAAAAAATACAGAAGGCAGTAACACTTTCCTAAATGTAATACCATACCAACCACAACAAGATTCCTATAAGGCAAAAAACTAAGCATCTCACAACCAGTCAGGATTCCTAACCAAAAACCAAAAATATGATAAATGAAGAAATATTTATATAAGCATAACTATCAAATATATTTATTATTTACACAAACTGTAAAGGTATTTATAGTGCAATCTTAAATTTATTTATTCAGAAGCAAATCCCAGCGTATTCAATGGGGCTTACTCAAACAGGGACAGAAATGCAACCTCAAGTGATAAGCAACTTCATTCACACAACCCAAAATTCCGAATCATGCCACTTTACGCTGTTTTGCAACTGTTTATACTTGTTTTTATGGTTATTGGATTTTAAATGGCTTTATTTCTTGTTGTGAGCTGCCTTGGTTTCCAACCCTACCTCACAGGGGTGTTGGAAAGACTCCATACACACACGCACACACTGCAGATGTATAAATACATACAGCCCATATAATAGTTTATTGTCAAACCAATTGGTCATTGCAGAAAAATCAGTATTAGTTTTTTAAAAATCAGTATTAGTTTCCTACAGAATGAAAACTGCAATACCTAAGTAAGCCCTGCCTACTTGCTTTAAAATAGGACTGGGGGGGGGGCAGAAAGAGAACACAAACACAATTCTTTTTTACATTCACTCCAAAGTCCCATTGATTTTCAGCACATTCATAATCATGTCTACTCAAAAGTAATTCCTACTGAATTCAATAGGATTTACTCTGGACATATGGGATTCGCACTGTTTTTACCCCCAAAACAACTATTGGGAAAGGTTTCAAAACACTGCCCAGGATCTGACTCCTACACACAACAGGGGGAAAAACTGAAATGTATATACCTACCCAATTTATGAGATTTTCAGATAAACAGGAGGGGAAACCACCATTTTCTGGCCTCGCAATGAAGTTTTGCAGACACTGCCACCAAACAAACACTTCACTGATTGGCTGAAATCCTGAACGGGCGGGGTTAAAGCTACGAAGTGCTATACAGTAGTTTAAAAAAAGATTTAACCGGGGGGGGGGCTGACGTTTTTATATATATCTCGAGAATCGCACCACCTAGAAACTTAATTTTTTTTTTAAATGAAAGCTGAGAATCCGGGCCACCTAAGGGGCTAGCCGGGCGCCGGGTGGCATGCTTAGAATCCGGGTAAAACCTGGCTATCCGGGCAATATGGCAACCCTAATAAGACAACACCCGGCGTATATGACGACCCCCGACTTTGGAGAAGATTTTCCAAGGTTAAAAAGTCGTCTTATACGCCGGAATATACGGTATATTTAATAAAAACTATATTTGGTTTACCGAAGGCCTGATCCTTGGCTGGGGTTTCACAGACCAGAAGGGAGGGTAAGGTAATGACCAAGGCTGAAGGGAAACTGTAACAATTGGTGGCAGTGGTGAAGGGAAATATAACACCACAAGTATTCAGAGCAAACCAGGATTATCTGCATTGATACAAAGGGAGTGGGACAGCTTAAGCACTCAGTCACAGAGGTAACCTGATACAGAGACTCAGGCAGAGTCTCTGGGAATACTGGTTATAGGACGTGACTGGTGGTGCTGCCTAGCAGGGGGATTTGTTGAGATCTGTGCTAGAGCGGGGAGAGAAACCATAAAAAAGGACAGTCCGGACTGGTGGAGTCCCTGGTGGTGCCTAGTGACAGGCAGTAGCAAAGAGCAGGTTGGAACCTGACAGGGAGAGCCAGGGAAGGGCGTCACAGACTACACGTGCCTATTGTAAAATAAAAAGGTAGGGGAAATGCTGAAAAACAATGATACTGTTCACAATGTTTTCCTTTTGAAAAGGAAAGGAGCTTATCCCCCTCCCTCTTGTCCCTCTCCTCCCCCTTCCTTTGCCCCTCTCTCCCCCTTGAAAGACCAACCCCCGTGAAAGACCAACCCAACTTGTGTTTTCATTTTTACAAATTTGTAGGGCAGCACAATATCTCAGAAAGGAGGTCAGATCCCCTGCTCCCCTGGTGCATTCGCTATAGCTGCCCAATTTCCCTGCTTTTTAAAGTTTGATAGAAATATCTGTTGGCAATAGGTACGTTCTTAACCAGCAAGGGGTTTTTTTGGCCTATTAGCGAATAAAGAAATGGGTAACTGGGATAGGGGTGAGGATGAGTGGAATACCCACTCTTGGGGGTAATGGCTGGCTGCAACCCTAAAGAAGAGCACTCCTATTAGGAGGGAGGATACACTTTTACAGGTCTCACTGGTCTTACATAATTTCTATTAATTTGGTTACTGTAAACTGCCCAGAGAGCTTTGGCTATAGGGCGGTACACAAATACAATGAATGAATGAATAAATAAATAAATAAATGCTGTTTTTTGAGAGTTTAAAACGTTTAATGAATATTAACTCAACAATTCTTACAGTAATACTATAAGATGTTGTTGATGATGATGATGCACCTTAACAACAAACACCATTTTGATCCTGTCTTTCCTACAGTGTAGTCAAGGTAGCATACCTGGTTGTCCCTCTCCCAATTTTAACTCCACCACAACCCTCTGGAGTAGATTAGACTTAAAGTGTGTGCGTGTGGACGTGCGTGTGCGACTAGGACCCAAGATCACCAAAGGAGCTTCATTGCTCAGTGGGGATTTAAACCCAGATTTCTCCAGTCCTAGCCTCATTCTAACCGCTACACCATTCTGAATCTGTACATGCCTCAAAATGATTATCCTCATCCTAAAGATATTAAGGGCTAAGGAGAAGAGACAGTGGCTAGCCTCAGGCCACCTAGTGAGTTCAGGGCCAAAGTGAGATTCAACCTAGGATCTTCATGGCTTACACTTCATTCATAACCACTGTACTACATTCATATCCACCAGTCTTTTACCAAAACAACAAAAGAACTCAACTTTGTAGAAATCAGTAAGTGGCCAAACACAATCCACATGCTGAAATGCCACCATATAACACGGCCCTCTCCAACCTGGTGCCCTCCAGATGTTTTGGACTACAACTCCGAAGTTGGAGCTGATGGGAGTTGTAGTTCCAAGATGCCTGGAGGAACCCAGGTTGGAGAAGACTGATATAAGAGAACACAATTTTGGATCTATAGTTTTCTTTCAGCTCACAGGGCATTTCCCTTGGAATGCCTTTCCCTCTTCCTAGCCCTGTTTACAGATCCTGTACATCTGGGAGTTTGCATGAGGCAAAATCCCACTCTGGCTTCCCAAAGGCCTTTCTGCACAATCAGTAAAAGCACACCCAAAGAGCAGTACCACAAGACCCTTTCCAATTATAATTGGGGAGGTCATCACACTTTCTAGTTATTTAGATAGCAATACAAAACTTGCCAAACTTATCATGCACACATGTATTACAAATCAAACATCATCTCCTTGAGAAGTTCTTCAACAGCTCAAAATATAAAATGAGCAAAGAATACAGTTTTAGTCGGTCTATTTTTGTTCAAGTCCTGGATAGTTAGCCTTGCATTTAATAACAACAACAACTTTTTCTCCAAGGAGCCCAAGGTGGTATACATGCTTCTCCCATTCCTCATTTAATCCCCACAACAATCCTGTGAGGTAGGTCAGGCTGAGAGGCAGTGACTGGTCCATGGTTGCCCAGTGAGCTTCATGGCTGAGTGGGGATTCAAACTCTGGTTTTGCAGGTGCTGGTCCAACATGCTAACCACTATGCAACATACTAGTAACTTGCCTGGTTATAAGAAGAGCCTTGCAGAATCAAACCAAAGGCCTATCTAGCCTAGCAGTTTGTTCCACTACTGGCCAACCAGATGCCTTTGGGGAGCGCACATACACAGGGCTTAAATATTAGGCAGGCGCCATCTCTGCTATCTTTTCGGCGCCTTTGAGGACTTTCCGCTTTCAACAAGCCTTTAAAGGTGAGACCTATCCCAGTCTGCGTCTGTGTTGGAATTGCTTTTAATATGTTTTTTAAAAAACAATGTTTTTAACCCTTTAAAAAAAATTTTTTTAAGCTTTTTAAAAAAATGTTTTTAAAGTTGTTTTGTTTTAATGTATTTTAAGGTCTGTTTTTATGAAGTTCTGATGTGTTTTTAGCGCTTTTGTTTGCCACCCTGGGCTCCTGCTGGGAGGGAAATAAATAAATAAATAAATAAATAAATAAATAAATAAATAAATAAAGGCAATAGCCCTCTCTATTCATATCATCTAGCAACTGGTATTCAGAGGCATTCTGGAAGCAGTATTTGTACCCTGATATGGGATGGTTTTGCATAAAGAGTGGGTTAAAATTATTTCTAAATAAATAAAGTAGCCCTAATGACTAAAAGCCATTAATAGCCTTAACCTTAATGCATTTGTCTAATCCGTCTTTAAAGCTGTCCAAGGGGACAGGCACTGCATCACCTACTGGTAGCAAATTCCATAACCAGGCAACCAGGAATTCCATGCAGGTGAGTTTGTTGATGGAGAAGGGAGGGAGCCTGCATCTCCCCATCATCAACCAACATGGAAACATAGGCTACTAGTCTCTTAGCAGGCTAGTAATTTTATCTTGTAGGCTAGTACCTTTTCGTTATCTTCAAGGCCACACTAAGAAAATGACTGTAGAGGCTTATTTTTAGGGCTACAGAAACTGCAGGCAAGCCCAGAGAAACTCTGAAGGCTTAAAAAAAAGGGAATTGTACAATTCCAGACGATTAGCCAAGCACATAGACGCTGCCCCAACTAAAACTAACACTAGCTCATACAAATACCTTTTCTTCCAGCTTCTTTTACACCTCCCCCAGTCTCTGTTTTCTTGATCATTTGAACTTATGGGGGTCATGAACGTTTATCCCTTAGGCCTCTACGGTAAATGCAAATTAGATGCTTTTACTTTTACAGTAGGAAAAGGCCATAGCTCAATGGTAGAGCACCTGCGTTGCATGCAGAAGGTCCCAGGTTCAATCTCCATCATCTGTAGTTAGGGCTGGGAATGTTCCCAGTATGAAACCCTGGAGATCCGCTGCCAGTTAGTGTAGACAATACTGAGCTAAACAGGCCAATGGTCTGACTCAATGTAAGGCAGATTCCCATGTTCCTCCATACTACAATCCTACCACTGAAAGCATCTAATTTGTTTTTCACACTGAGGCTTTTGGGAACAAAAGCTCAGAGAGGAAGTATTAGCCACTTCATTTAAAAGAACTCTTTATTTGCCAGATACTCTTTCTGCAAAGTAAAACTTTGGTTAAAACAACAACAGAAGTAACAGATCTTGCTAGGTAAGAGATGGGAAACCTGCAGCTTTCCAGATATTGGTGGCCTCCAACTCCCATCATCTGCAGCCAACATGGCCAATGGCCAAGCTGATGGAAGCTGTTGACTGGCAACCTCTGGAGTGTCACTGGTTTCCCATTCCTGCGCTAGATCCGTGCTCCAGTGCAGGAGCCAGAGCCAATGGTGGGCAGTTCTCCATCCTACCTCAGAGGAGAAATAGTTCTTTGCAGTGCCCCGAGACTTCCCCAGCGAAGGAAGCCCCCCGCTTCCACACCCATCCCCCACGTTGATAGTCTGTTGAGCTGCTGCCAGAATTTCGTCCAATTTGTCTGCAATTAGGGGGAAGAAGAATGAGGCAAGATTATAATAAATGGAGCAAGATGACAATCGTCCCCACAAAGAGAATCCCCATATCCCTTTACACATCAGGCTCAGGAAGTGCTCTTCTTGACTGGTCTGCTCCTAAACAGAAAATGGAGTCCATGAATCCTAGCTCCTCCTCCCCCGGCCAGGCACCAAGATTACGTTAAGGGCAACTTGACTTCAATGTCATGTGTGATTTTTTTTTAATGGATGCCTTCAAGTCAATCCAGACTTATGACAACCCAATGAATAGGGTTTTCATGGTAAGTGGTATTCAGAGGGGGTTTACCATTGCCTTCCTGAGAGGCAGTGACTGGCCCAAGGCCACCCAGTGAGCTTCATGGCTGCGTGGGGATTTGAACCCTGGTCTCCCAGGTTGTAGTACAACACTCTAACCACTGTGCCACACTGGCTCTCTCAATGTCATGTAGTCAGTTCTTATTTTTTCATGAGTATCCCAGTAGTCCCTCAATGTGTTTTAAATTTACAGAGAAAAATTGCATACTCTGAATCCAAGATAACTATAATCTATGTTATCTCAAAATGCATTCTTGATAAAGAATTTAAGCCTCCCAGGATCAGAAAAGGTTACAAAAATAAAGTGCCTTATTCTGAGTAAGACCATTGGCCCATCTAGTTCAGCCTTTCTCAACCTAGTGCCTTCCACCATATGTTTTCATTTTGGAGTACAACTCCCAACATTTCTGACCACTGGCCATGTTGGCTGGGGCTGATGGTTGCAGGAACTGGTAGCTGGGAGTCCAATAGCATCTGGAGGGCACCAGGGTAGGGAAGGCTGTTTTAGTCCAATATTGTCTACTGTGACTGGTGTCAACTTTCCAAGTTCTCACACAGAGATTTTGCCTAGTCCTGCTACCTGGTCCTGGGGTCCTGCTACCTAGTCCTGGGGTTTCCACCTAGGACCTTCTGCATGCAAGACTGATTTACAATGATGTCAGCAAGGCATTTCCCACTGGAAACCAACCCATCTCCTGCCCATCTCTGTACAAGAGTACACTTCTTCAAGCCTCCTAGGAAACCCAAGAACTGCTACGTTCAACTTCCTTGCTCAAACCCCAGGCTTTAAAGATGATGTTTCCACTGCTGCTGCAAGACCGCCCTGCTACCAGACCCTCCCTTCCCTCCACAAGTAAAACAACTTCAAGCAACCTGGTCTTTTTTTCCCCTTTCAGGCCAATTGGCAAAAAAGAAATGGGCAAGGCTAGGACTTATCATAGCCCATTTACTGTAAGCTGTACACCAGAGATGGGAACCTGTGGCCCTCCAGATGTTTTTGGACTCCAGCTTCCATCAGCCCCAGCCAACATGGCCAATGGATTCAAAGATGGTGGGAGTTGAGAACAATGGAAAACAAGACAAATTTTGTGCTAGGCTCTGTTCTGGATTTAGCCAAACTTGCAGGAGTCTGCCCAGATGCCCCACCAAAGCCAGCACAGGATGCTGGCTTTCAAAAATTGACAAATGTTTGACTTCGGACTTGTCACCTATTCTATACATCCTAGCCCTGGTTAGGCACCCTGGTCCTTGAGTACTGTTCTGCTATACCCCACACCATGGTAACCCAAATATTGCAAAAACTAAAACCAAATTGGGTTACGCAATGGTAACCCAAATATTGCACGCACACACACACACAAAAGCCAAATTCTGTTACTTGCTACATAAATTACTCTGCAACCCTGTTTTGCAATGAAGCATTAGGAGCATTCCCAGCTTCAGGTACTCAGGAGAAGAGTTGCATCCCAGCTATCCAACCTTTGCCCTCCCACCTACTGCTGGGCATCGCTAGGGCATGCTTTGTACTCACTCAAAGCCATCTGATAGACTGTCCGCTTCTTATCAGTGCCCATTGCTGGCTCGTAATCTGCAGAGACGACAGGAGGGGAGGATAACAGGGATGGGGGTGGGGTGGATTGGTGATGGCGTGTCAAGGAGGGCCGGTTTGTGGAGCTGCACGTATTGGAAGGGTGTGTGTGGCAGCATTAACGGATGGGAGCATAAGGTGGGAGAGTGCAGGGCAGGATTGGGTAGGAGGCAATGAGAAGCAGGTGGCTCAGTGCGTGCGTGGCAGGGTAAGGAACGTGTGACACTCACCTGTTTTCTTCTTCCAGGGGGAGACTGAATGGTGGGAGGGAGATAGCAAGAGGGGAAGAAATTAGCACCTCCACTTGTGGGGGAAGGGACAGCTAGCTGGGAAGGAGGCCTGGAACCTTAATTACACTGGAGGACTAGAGGAAATGGCCAGGATGACGAGAATATGATCATGGGGGGAGAGAAGGAACTGGGGCATTAAGCCATCTATCACTGCCTTCAACTGAGGATGGGGGGCCAGAGAGGGAGAGGATCCTTCAGCTCAAGGTTGTAGTCACAGGTGCAGACCTGTGAGGGCCTAGCCCCCACTGATGGGCACAACCTCATCTCTAACTCTTTTACTGGTAGAGATATAAGGAAAAGCATGTGGGGAATATTCTACCCAATCACTCACTAAGAAATAACCTGAAACAAATTAGGCTACCTGAATATACATTCTGGGTATTCTGCAATGATCCCCCATTACTTTGGACCTCTTCACCCCCAAACATCTCGTTACTGGCCTGTTCCCAATGGTCCTTCATCTTTGTCAGATGTTTCTTTCTAACAAAGTAGGTGGGGAGGATTTCGTGGCATCCACGGGGAGTGGGGGGAAAGAGAAATTCATTTGACTTGTGGGTGGATACTTAGTAAACTTGCAGTTACGGGGTGTCCGAGAGCTTTTTTTAATCCATTTCCCCAATTTTGAAAACATGCTTTAAAAAGAGCTGCTTCATGCTTCCGTGGTGTATTTTAAAAATGTCCCCACAAAGGACCCAAATAATGGATCCAGTCTCTTTTCCAGGGATGTTTTGAAAGAGTGTGGTAACCTGAATGTTACCCTCTTGTACACACCCACACCCCAAAACATCTAAATGTTTGGATGGGTTGGATGTTTGAATCAGCCCTACTATCCCCCTCCCCTTTGACACAGGAAGATGCCTGACAGCACTAGACAGAAGCAGGTCACGGGTCAAGGTGGGGAGACCTTCTTTAAGCATGACTCACAACAGCATGAAGGAGAGGGGCCCCTGAATCTCCATTTCTGAGAAACTGGGCACTGCATGTGTCTGGAATCCAGCCAACATTTTCCCCATTACTGGAGCTTTATTCTGGGGTTCAGGAACTCACCTTTCTCAACTGTGATGGGTTTTGGGAGTCCCAGGCAGCAGTGAGTGAACAAAAATAAAGGAGATGGGAGACCGAAGAGAAACAAGAATATACAGCTCCCATCCTTTGAATAATGATACATAAAACTGGGAGGTTGACATTTATCAATCAAATAAATACACATTCCAAATTTTGCAACCAACCCAACCCCCGAGATCTTGCAGTTAGTATATGATTTCGCATGTGCAACTCAAATATTTTATTTTAATTTTTGAATTTATTCCAGATGCAAAATCAGGCTTGACTTTCTTGCCCCGCAGTATGTCCTAGCCGTGGCAATCATGGCTGGAATTTTATAAACATACTCCGAATTCTGTGGTACCACAGATTATTTTGGCTCCAAAGCATCATGGCTTCCAGCATATCATTCCAAAGGCTGAGGCCTGTGCAGACATTACAAATCTTCTTGATGTACACATTCACACTGAGAAGGTAATGCATAACTTAAAACACCTATGGATACATCTGTAGCTTCCGGTCACAATAGGGGGCTGTCCTTTCATTATCTGCTGTAAATGCTTCCAGGTAGGTCTCCTGGTGACTTGTTTCAAGCAAAATTTGAAGGAGGATTTGGGCAAACTGCAGTGAAATGTCAAGAGGAAGTCCTTTAATAGGCAATCCCTGGGTTTTGCCTACATAAACCAACAGTTATGCTATGGGCAATACCACCTTGGATGCACCCAAGATTACACAACCTTTACAGGGGCTTCTTTAGGACACACTTGTTTGCATCGGCCTTCCTCCCCTCCATCACCACATGCAGAATTCCTGAAAAAGGGTGATAAGCACATAATCCTTGGATAGAGTGATGCATGCCCTGGGTAATCTGAGGCACACATACTCCATGCAAAAGATTCACTGGAAACACTTGTGACATGTCTGTGTGGTGATACTGCGTGACTGAACCTGGAATCTTATGCACCTGGAGCTATTGTAGTAATTATGCTTAATTGTATCCCTTTGGGATAATCAAGGTGCATTGCATGGAGAAGATTCTGAATGCCTGACTCAGCCTAGTTCATAATTTGCAGGTCTTCTGCTCTAAGGCAAATGATGACATCCATCTGAGACACTTTAGGGCAGAACTACAACCATTACAGGGTGGCCAAGACAATACTGTGTGCCAACAAATAATAGCTGGAAGAAGTAGTAGCAGCCCAAACTAAATAGGCCACAAAAAGAGGCATGTATCAACTGCATAATCATCATTAATGTACATATATAAACACCAGGTCATTGGTGTGTCTGTTGGTCACACTATGCTTCTGGTGCAGTGTTCCCTTCCCTCTGGTAGAGGGTGTATCTGTATGAGAGTTTCAATATGAGGATTCCCCACATACCCTCATAACAGGAAATGGTAACCTGTTATCATCCTTACCCATTTCTTCCAACTCAGATGTCATGGATTTTGAGCGTAAGGAGATGGCTGGAGGAGGCAGTCGTCTTGTCTGCTGTGGCGCAGCTACAGTGAAAGGCAAGAAGCAATTATGGGGTCTTGCATGTGAACCAGACTTGTGTCCTCCAATTCCCATCACCAGTCTTTCCCCAAACCCACTGGACCAAGCTCTCCTCCAAAATAATATTTTTGTCTTGCCTACCCATCCACTTTGCCTCTGGCTCGAATGTAGTAGAGCCTATTCACTGCTCAGTGAACTCAGAAACCCAGAAACCATGTGGTAGCGGACGAGGGCAAGGAAGGAAATTGAATTGAATTGAAACTTTATTTTTACTCCACCCTTTTTCCAAACTGGAACTCAGGGCGGCTTACAAATAGAACTACGTGTAGTTAAAAACATAGAAAAGCATACAATTAAAATACAATTAAACTATGCACAACCTTAAAACCGAAAAACAAGGGGAGAGTTCTCAGAATAACTCAAGAGAGAATAGTATATAAGCCTAGCCATCCCGTGAAGACATTGAGGGTGCCTCCAGATGGGTGTATATTGTGAAACTGGTGCTCCTCGGGCATGCAAGTTTTTTGCATTGTCCACACATCAAAATGCCAGCCTCCCACTCCACTCCCATCACCAGTTAAGCAAGATTTGCCCTTTATAGGGCAAATCGGGTCAGTTTAAAAAAATCCTGTTGCTAACAAACTGTTTGAGATATGTCAATCACACATTTGCAAATTGAGCCCCAGTCTGGAAGCATCCTAAATCAGTTGTTCCTGAAGAGTCAAATGATTTGAAACACACTGGGCCACATCTATTTCTCAGAGTGTACTGTTGAGGTCGCCTCCTGCTTTGATCCTTTGATACTATACACATATACCTGGGAATAAGCCTTTCAGTGGGACTTTCTTCTCAGCAGACATGCACAGGATTGTGCTGTACCTCACTAAGCATGATTTCCTTCAGATAGAGCTCAGGTGTCCTAGTTCCAAACACTTTCAGCTTCCAAGAACATGGGGACATAACAAACTGCCTTATACCACATCAACCTATTTGTCCATCGAATCCAGTATTGTCTACTCTGACTGGTAATGGGCCACACACCATCTGCTACTAGATTATTTTTAATGGATATGCCAGAGATTGAATTCTGGAGTTTCTGCAAGCAAAGCAGTGCTCTCTCAGTGAATTATCACTTGATCCCTTTCCAGAGGGATGACAAGTCCTGCCTCCCAAGCTTACAAAACTCAACCTTCTCCTCTGGATATCGCTGTCACCTTGTTTCTCAAAGCCTTGAAACCAAATATCCTACTCCCCATTTAGAAGAATTACCACTCCTGCTTCTTAGCCCCAATAGGTCCCATTCTCCATACCTGCTGGAGACCATACTCTCCCATCTTTAAAAACACCCAGAGTGCATCCCAGAAGGCACTGTGGTACCTTTCTTCCTCATGGCCTCCTCCATCTCCGGATTCCGTGTTACCATGACAACCTTCACCATCAAGTTGTTGCCCCCCTGTCGAATCATGTTGACGACCTGCCGATGACCAACTTTCACTACATTCTGTCCATTTACCTGGAGTGAAGAACTGATGGTATAGTTGCTGCAAGGGGCAATGGTGGTATGAGGGAAGGGGGACTTAGACAATGAAGACAGTACGGGTATTTCCAAACACAGTGGCCCACTACGCTCTCTCCCTACCACTGGCATGCTTCAATCATCACATGTATTCCAGTGACCACACAGACGAAGTACGAGACCCTACTGTGTGTCCTGCCAACATCTGAACCATATTTGGCAGGACCTTCTCAATGGCTTCCCCCAAGCACTGGGACTCCTTGCCAAGGGAGACCTGGCTAGCTATGTCTCTAATGACCTTCTGCCAGCAGGACTTTGGCCCATAAGCTCAGCTGCAAATACGTGGTAAACTGGTTTTTACTGATTGTTTTTATTGATTTCACTGATATTTTACCTGCCTTGTTTTAATTTTTTGTTAATTTCGTATTTTATTGCTGTTACTGTATCTTGCAATATTTTGTTGTATTGTATTGTTGTTAGCTACCTTGAACACCACTTGGTAGAAAGGTGGGATATATATTTAACAAACTGGGTTGTGTTCAGGCTTAGTTGTACTTGGAGTGGACCAGCGGTGGAGAACCTTTTGCCCTGTAAATGTTGCTGAACTACAACTCCCGTCATCCCTGGCCATTGGCCATGCTTGCTGGGGCTGATGGGAGTAGTACTTCAGCAATATCTGGAGAGCCAAAAGTTCCCCACCCCTGGAGTAGACTAATTTAAGTCTCATTGATTTCAATAAGTCTACTCTAAGTAGGGCTAAGACTTCCATCCTAACTGTGTCAATTCAGATGTAAGCCCACTGAATTCAATGAGGCATATGCCATGGAGAGTGGGGTAAGGATTGCAGCTCAGGCCTAGATCCAATCTACAGGGGATAGAGAGGATTGCGCCTCCCTCTCTAATAATACAGAAAGTTAGGGTCGCCCAACATAATTGATTGATAGTAGATTCAGGGCAGACAAAGAAAGAGCATAATTTCTAGAATTAAATGCTACAAGATGTAGTAAGATGACCAGTAGCTTAGCAGGCTTTTAAAGATGACTAGAGAGATTTGTGGCAATTATTGGCTGTTAGCAGCTAAATGGAGCCTCCACATTCAGAGCAGCATGCCTCTGAATTCCAGTCACTGGGGAGCAACAACAGGAAAGGGCTATTGTTTTCAAGCACTACTTGTGGGCATCCCAGCAGCATCTGGTTGGTCAGTCTGGGAAACTGGATGATAGATTAAATGGGACTTGCGTCTGATCCAGCAGGGCTCTTATGTTTTTTACAACTAATTCTAATAGGTGGGAGGATCATGGTGATGTGTGCAATGTGTGTGAAGACATAACAAAAGCCACACAACTGCACTATGTGCCATTCAGTCTAATTACTTCATGAAATACCTATTTATTTTTAAATCTAAAACAGAAAAAACAATCAAAACTGTAAACTTGGAAGTTACAATCAGGAAAAACACTGGATACATCATGAAGTTTTGAAAACTGGCAATTAAGAACACAACACATGCCATGCAATGGCATGGATTTGTTTTAAACCGTGGGAGCCTACTGCAGATGCTCAGGGTAAGCGCTTGTGTCCCCACATGCACCCCCTCCACATATAACATGTATGGCCGAGCGTCTGTGAAAAGTCACAAGAGGAACACTGAGGAGGCAAGCCAGCCCAACTGTTACCTCAATGAGGAAATCCCCCATGCGGAGACCGGCACGCCAGGCCACACCCCCTTCATCCACTGACTCCAGGTACTGTAGCGCAGGGAAAGCAGGGGTGGGTGTGAACTCCTCAATTGGGGTCTGCGCTGTAAAGAGAGAGATGTGTTAAGTGTCGCCCCTGGAGCTAAGCATCTGCCAGCCTGAGGTGGGTGGGTGGGGTGGCAGGAGGGCAGGACACGGCCATGGCTTTGCTTGGCATTTTTGTGACACCCACTCCCTATGAAATCAAACAAAATTTGTTTCAGATCCAAGCTCTAAAGGTCCTTGCATTTCAGAGTCAGCAGACAGCAATGGAGCTTGAGAAGTGGTAACAGAGTCAACGCTTCTGAGCATGTACAAAATACTGTTCTCCCTCTCAGTGCCATAGTCCGCTCCTGCGACAGGTCTTTAGGTCATCGTTGTATGTTCAAGGTGAACTTCAGCCCCAGTACCTGTAACTTTAGAGCACGGCATATATCCTGGCTCTCTAATTTAATGCAAGCCATAAACCTAGAGCCAGGCTGGCTTTCCATCCTGGAAAGCCAAATTTTCTACTTTGGGCAGTAGCACCTTCTACCCAGCTTTTTTTCATCAGTTTCCCATCATCTTCCCACTTTCTGTCAAAGTAGAAATGGCACTGTTCCCGTGGCCACTGAGATATTTCATGACTACAACTCCCATTATCCCTGGTCAGCTGGCTGGGGCTGATGGGAGTTGCAGTCTAACCACTTCTGGAGGACCACAGGTTCCCCATCCCTGCCTTGGGTATTTTCTACCCTCTTATCAACTCTCCCTATGCCCATCCTAACACCAGGATGTTCATGGCCAGTTAAGCAATAACTAAACTTCATTAATTGATTTTCAGTATGCACCAACATGCACTCTGGAGCAGGAGAAAGCAGTGGAGGTTGATGGGTGGGTGGGGCAGACCCAGGCTCCTTTGACACCCAGTCAAAATGGCTAGAGGTGGCCCTAGTGTGATGCTAACTCCCGTTCTCACCCTTGGCCCCTCTTAGCACAAAGCCAAATCCTTCGTTGTCCTTCTTCTGCAGCAGCACTGTCTTCTCTTTGATGATGTAGTCACTGCAAAGGAAAGAGACGACAGGACAGGTTAGGAGCCAGCTACATTCCAAAGGGAATTCCTAACTCAGACACTCTCCCAATACACAGAGAATAACCAGAATGTAATACATTGCCCCGTGCCCAGACTGCGAACATAGCATCACACATTCAGTGCACCAGGTTTGCACAACTTGCTGGCTGCAAATCTCTCCTCCTTCCCCTCCCCATCCCTGTACAAAGCTTTGATACTGCAAACATAGCATCTAGTGCACACTGTAAAACGGAGCCTGCAGGAAAAAGCAGCACATTGACAAGGTTCTGAAAGGGCATGCAGGTTCATTGCAAAGGGAAATAACACTGCTAATTTAGAGAGCACTGAACAAATTCCTGCTGTTGTTGGCTCTAGCACTACAAATGCAAATACAAACCCTCCCTGTTATACAGGGCTGAGCTTCTGGAAGTCTAGAAGACAGTGCACAACCTCTGGTGCAAGCAGCACACTCTCACTGCAAAAACAGAGGTCAGTGCACACGATAAAGAAATTACCTCCTTGGAATGCACTGCACAGTACTCACTATCTACACTACAGCTTTGCCAACACGTATATAAAGTCAAGAGCACAAACTTCACACTGCAAAAATATTATACACTGCATTGTGGTCTACCACTGCAAATCTAGGGCACAGAAAAGCAGTACTGCTAATACAGAAAACACTACACAGACATACACCACATACAGTGTCCACTGCACAGCCTTTGTCCACTGCAAGCAAATCCAGTGCACAGGAAAGCAGTATGGCTAATATAGAAAACATTGCACAGACATACACCACATACAGTGTCCACTGCACAGCCTTCATGACAAGCAGTGCAGCAGAGCACAGCACAGCACAGCAGAAATACAGCTTATTGTACAGGGCAACATTCTGCAACACAGAATATATTGTGTATGCTCACTGACACTGCACCAGGCTCCCACAGGCTATGCAGATCAAACTGCATGTACAAATACAGATCCTACTGCAAGTATACAGCAGTACTGCAAATATAATTCAACTATTGCAGACAAACTGCCACAGTACAAGCAGCCATTTATTTTGGCTTCAACTACAGCATTTACAAACACTGCGCAGGCCTCAGGCACTGCAAATACAGCTGCCATTATACATGTCTGCTGCCTGGTTTCCTGTCAGCGTGCTGTGAGCAGTGAGCTCTGGGTTTCTGTTTTTGGTAGTGCCAGCCAAGACTGCACAGTAACGCCCCCAAAGTATTTTTGTCCTGTCCAGTGAACTTAATTTATGAGTGTGTGCTATTCCAGTTATACTTGCAGCGCTGTGTTTATAAGCAGCAGTCACTGCATTTGCAGTTTTGGAGAGCATGGTGCTCTACCACTGCAAATCTAGCGCACAGGAAAGTAGAATGGCTAATAGAGAAAACTCTGCACAGATATACATTCCAAATACCAAGTCCACTGCACAAGTTTTGTAACAAGCAGCACAGTAGAAATAGAGCTTACTGCACAGTTCTGCAACACAGAATATACTGTGCATGCTTATTGGCACTGCAGCAGGCTGGCACAAGTTATGCATAGGCACCAGTGCACATGGCTATAGAACTGCACCTGCAAATACAGAGCCTGCTGCAAGTATAGAGCAATACTGCAAATATAAAACCCACTGTACTACCACTCCATTCAATAACACAGAAAAAGTGCCACAATGCAAGCAGCCATTTATTCTGCCTACAAGTAGAACATTAACAAACACTGCATAGGCCTCAGGCACTGCAAATACACCCACCACTTTACAGCACTCCAAAACTGAAAATGCAATGCCTGCTGTTCATAAACACAATGCTGCAAAGGTAGCAGGAATGGCAGACACTCATAAATTAAGGTCATTGGGCAGGACAAAAGTATTCAGTAAGCTTCACTGTGCAGCCTCAGCTGGCACTACCAACCCCTCCCTCTCCCAGCTCGCTGCTCCTAGCAAGTTGACAGTAAAAGAAGCAGCAGCAGCAATAAATTGCCTGTTTAGCAATCCTATAATTCTAGCTACTAACCACAAGCATTGTCACTAAAGCTTCCCTGATATCACTTCTCCAAATGTTACTTTACTCATCACGAATCCCACCTTTTGGCTACATTGCACATCCCGGCCCGACCACCTGTACACACAACAGTCTTTCTCTACATCAAGGTAACGTGTGACCCCACCAAGCCAAAAACAGCCCACAAGCCATGTATAGTGGCCTATAAACAGGAAGGTCATCAAAGCACCTGGCAGGCCACACAACATACATGGGGTGTTCGATTTGGTGGGTCAAAAGATATGTAGCCTAACCTATACAATCTATACTTGAATCTGTAGCAAGGCATATCCTTAGTGTACAACAGCCACTATTCAACATACACAATGCACGAGAAAGATAAGTACACACACAATTCCCACCTAACACATTTTGGTATATATAAGAGATGTACTCTTTTTAGACACATTTTTGACTGGCAGATGAACACATACAAGCAACACACAGTGCATAGAAATGTGTGATACTGCCACACCCACAGACAGCAATGCTGGCAACAGAAGATGATTTCCTGGATACACAGCACACGTGGGAAAGCTGTGCCAAATGAATATACACCATATCTCACAAAGAGCACAGTTCACCATGCTCATAAGTGAAGTCTTGTACCCAAATATTCACACACATGGTGACAGTAGCCTCACACCTCACATAAACCCACTCCCTATCCAAAACACAGAGATGCTCAGCACCCCAAATACTTATTTATTTATTGCATTTCTATGCCAACCAAAAGCTGTCTAGGCTATTCACAAAACAATGCATCTTTATCATGTTCAAGACTAACACTTTGCACTTCCATGTACCTCCAAGCAACCCCCCCCCAAAACCCCACAACCTCCAATCCCCTCCTTCACAAAGGTCCCTCTGCATTAAGAAAGCATTGGACAAGACAGTGCTGGGGACAGAATTCTGAACAGGATATTCCTGGGGACTAAACGTGACAGAAAGGATCATCATGCATCTTTGTTCAAGACTGACTCTCGGTGCTTCCATGAAAACCAGCACCTTGCAGCGGCTAGAGCTTAGAACTAACCTGTGAGGTTCTAGTGATCCACATGGACCCAACCAATGAAGAGAAAGAAGGATGAGGAAGCAGCTCCCATTTGCTCCATATCCCATCTTCTGAAGAAAGGGGACTTATCACAGGATGGGGCAGTTATGTGTAAAGACTTGCAAAGAACTCAGTGACACTGCTCTACAAAAACCTCTCTTCCATCGGCATTTTGGCCACACAAGCCCAGCATCCTAAGGTGGCAAACTGCAAGTGACACACCAATTTTCCTTTTATGAGGCAATCAAATTATATTCTCTACAGAAACCCATGGCAAAACAAAGTCTTGGAAACATCTCTTTCTGTTCCTATCTTCATGGGCCCAATCCAGGATACAACTAAACCTAGCCACAGTTTTTGACACTGCAGCGTAACTGTAAAGGGAATTGGAACCTCAATCTTCCAGTTAATAGGAAAAACAGCATGGTTTATTCTATTAAATATAACATATGCAGAGACTGGTGTATGTATTCAAAGGATAACATGCCTGTACTATAAATGTGAGCATATGTGGAAGCATACATGTCATATTCAAATGTTCACAAGTTAATGCAGACTTCACATACAGTAATCTGTATGCACACAGGAAGTTATGCTTTCATGCATGCACTGAACATGTACATTTGGATTCATAGAACCCACATGCAACTACAAATATATTCACATGGACAAAAAAGGTGTGTGGGGGGGAGGATCACATTAAATACATACTATACACATGCACAAACCTCCGTGCAACAGACTATTGCAAAGATAAGTAATTGCACAGATACATAAGCAATACACGTTTCAGATCCTGTTGTGTACCCAACAGGAAAGAGTGTCTTGTAGTGTGTGTAGAGGATTTAGCACACCATGCTCCAAAGACTCAGGCTCTGAGGTCCTGCTATGAAGAATAAAACAAAACCATAATCCAGAATGCATGTGTGTTGCTTACTATGACACAGCTATGTATGTATGCATAGACCAGACATTAAACACATGGATGCCAAAAAGAGGTGCATGCGCATATAAGTATACAATACTTTGCTTCCTAGAACTCCTGAGCTACCATAATCCCATACCACAATACAGTTATGACGGCAGCATTAATCAATAGTGCAGTATGCAGCGGATGGCGCCCATGCATGCCTAATCAGAGACACACACCCACAGATGTACACACACATAAATCCTGACTTCACTGGCACACATGCATCCATGGCCACTTCACAGCATACATGCTGAGTTTACACCCATGTCACTTTCCATCTTCAAGAGTCTTCATGCACAAAGATACCATGCATACCCTGTACAAATCGTTCCCACACACTTGTGTGCATCTATACAAGAGACACAAATCCTGTGGTTGGATACCTAAGCAGCTGTTATACCATACACCCCGACCCCTATGCATACACACACACTCACTCACTGATGTACACCGAGAACATAGGTGCAATCCTTTCAAAAGAAACACACACACACCTCTCTCCCTCTCTCCATAAGCATGGTAATTCCCCCCCCCCCCGCGCGTGCTCACATACCTAATATCTCTGGCAAGCACCTTCAACCCATCACACACAGTCAGCATTGTCCCCCTGTGACTCCCACTCGCATCCATCCATCCATCAATCCAAGCGGGCGCGCGCAGGCTGAATGGCCGGATGCATGGAGCGGGGGAGGCGTTGTGCGTGGAGGGCGCGAGCTGGAAGCCGGCAGCCGCGCTGGATGACTGACTGAATGGCTGCATGAATGGCGGGCGGGAGCGCGGGCGTGAATGGGCTGCGGAGGGCGGGCGCGAGGCAAAGGGATGAATGGGGCGCCGGGGAAGGGGGCCCACGAGGCACAAATGGGGGCCGGCCCCACTGGACTGGGAGGCCGCCACGCAAGCCCAGGCCCCAAGGCCGTGCCTGCCAATTGCTGCTCCGCATCCGCATCCGCCCGTACCTGTAGATGTACCAGACGCTCCGGCGCCGGGGCCCCAAGGCCGGCCAGCTGGACGACAGGGCCGGCTGTTGTTGCTGGCTCCCACCGCCGCCGTCGTAGTGGGCCATGGCTCCGCCGTCGTCGTCTCCGCCGATCCCAGGCTCCCAGCCGCCGCTGCCGCCGCCGTGGGGCCCAGCCACATTCTAGGGGCGCGCGGTGGGATGGGGAGGCGGGCGGGGGGCGCAACAGCGGCAGTAGCAGCAGCAGCGGCGGGAGGGCTGCACCATACTCACATCATGGCACCTCGGGAGAGAAGAAGAGGACGACGACGACGGAGAAGGAGGAGAAGGAGAAGAAGAGCGGGGGGCTGGCAGGCAGGCCGGCCGGCCGGCCTTGTTCATTGGCAGCAGAAGCCCAGTACAACGCCGCCGCCGGAGCAAGCGGGAGAGCGCACGCCGACCAGCCGGCACGCTTGCTTAACCCCTTGCGCACAGGAGCGCCCAGCGATGCCGCGGCACTGCAGGAAGCGGGCAGGCCGGCTGGCTGGCCCAGCTGGCTCAGCCCTCGATCATGGGAAGCGGGGAGAGAGTCTTGTGCCTCTGAGCATGTGCAGAGCGCCCTGCACGGAGTAACCGCCAACAGAAAGCACATGCACCGGACACCCACACCCACATATACAGGAGGCATGAGTTCCGGTACCTCTCCTTTGAAACGAATTGTACATAGTCTCCTCCCCCCATCTCTTGCTCACACACACACCACAATGAAATAGACAGATTCATGCTTTGACTGGTCAGTCGGGACAGCACCTATTCCAATAGGTGAGACAGGACAGGCAGAAAAAAGAATGTGCTTCTTCACATAACGCATCATTCATCATTTTTGGAATTTGGTGCCACAGTAAGTAATGATGGCCATTAGGCTTAGTTGGCTATAAAAGGGGATCAGACAAATTTATGGAGGATGATACTATCAATGGCTATTGGCTATAATAGTTACATGAAGAAGCCTCCACTTGTGGGATGGGGTAGGGGGTGGGAAATAGCACTGTGGGTTTCCCAGAAGTATTTGGTTGGCTACTGTGGGAAGCAGGATGTTCGACTAAATAGATCCTCCTCGGTCTAATCCAGCAAGGCTCTTGTTCTTTATGAGAGAGGCTCCTGTGGAAACAGAAGCCAGTACACCAGAGAAGGATGCAGCTCCACTCTGTTTGAAACAACTGCACGGGAGGGCTTGGCAATGGCATATTTTCTAAATAGCTGGTTCCATCTCTGCGGAAAGAGTTTTCCTATGAACAGCTTCTCACCTGAACCCTTCTGTTAGAAGACTTGCCTTTGGCTTTTGGATCATGTATCAATAGGCCTCATCCCAGCAGTAGGGATTTTCAGCTCTGGATGATGGGTCTCCATATGGGGAAGCAGAATTGGGGCGCTGTTTAGAGAAGTGGATCTTATCCAGTCCCACCTTGTGTAGTTGCTGCATTTGGGGCTAGACAACTCTCGTTTCCCTTAAGCAGTGGCACCAATTCCAGCTGCAGCTTCATCGCAATGCTAGGGAAGGGAGCCTTGGATAGAAAATGAGTGGGACAAGGACAGTCCAACGTATGAAGGGCTCAATTACCATGTTTTCAGCAAGAGAGATTTTGACAACTGCTTGTTTTTAGTCTGGGAATACTAGAGCTTGTCACAGCCCAAACCTCTTTACACATTCCATATGGTGACTGCAAACATGTAATGGTGATGCCTGAATCCACCCTTCCTTCACAGTAAGCATGATTAGGATAAAGCTGTAAGTCCTATGACTTGTTCCCAAGCAAAAATGTGCATAAAACTGCACAGCCTTATAGCCTAATTCAGCGCATTTAACACTTGGCAGTGAATACAATTTTGTTGATTTACTCCCAAGTAAATGGCATACAGGATTGCTTCCCTTTGGATGTTTACTTGGGAGTAAACTACTGAATTCAGTGGGGCTTATAAATTACCTCTGCAGGTAAGATTAAGGTTTACCTTGCCAACTTTCTTGCAACTCTCCCTGTACCACACTTCAAGGTCTAGAACTGCCTCCCCCTCATGTTTCTCATACATGCAAAATAAGAAATTCTACTTCATGTAAGGCCATTCATATTCACATGCATATGTACCTTCATACATACAAGCTGGTAGGCCATATTCTTGCTCTCCTGAAATAATTTCCTCTAGGAAATCTCCATGAAGGATTTTTTTTGTAAAAAAAATTGGCTCTTTTTATAAAGATCATAGATAGCTGAAATAGGTACTTACATGGACATATTTGCAAGTCTGCACAACAGTTCAAATCTGCATGTCAGGATACACAGTTGCTTTGGGGAGGGGGTCCCAAAGAACATGAGATAACAAAACAAGGGAAAGAATACCTTCCTTTGGAAGAGTGCACCCTTTTGGAATACATAAAAGTCTTTGGCAAGTGGAATGGAATAGCAGACATCAGCAAGCAAGTCTAGAATTTGATGCAAAGGTCTTGAGCCACCAGGACCCTGGTCCTAAATGCATGTCGTTGAAAGCAGCCCCACCCCCTCTAAACATTTTGACTGTTCACTCAAATAGCTGTGCTGTAAATCTGGTAAATTAAGAGATACTTCTTAGTCCTCCTTGTGATTTTTTTTTGGGGGGGGTAAGAATACCCATTTCTACAGCAACAGAAATTGATCTGGGAATAGATATTACTTTCTCACTTTTGTAACACTACAGCATGCTGATATGTACAGCATGATACTTATGTATGCAGTATGCACACCATGCATTACCTAGTCAGTAATGTTTGCACAATCTTGTAAGGTCACACACACACAGAACAAGAATTACACATTACCTATGCTATTTCTCCCATGAGGTTGGGGCAAACTGCATATTAATACAAGTGTGTAATGAAGCCCCAGCAGCCTTTTTTTAAAACAAATTAAGAAACGAGGAGAAAGAAGCAGCTGGGGATGGGACCATTTTGAGCAGAGAAGCAGTGGGTGGGTAAAGGGTGCTTAACCCTTCCCCCTCTGGACATTTTTCTGCTCTTCATTGCACACACACACACACCACTCAGCCCAGGCTGCTTTTCCCTCTGCAGCATTCTGGCAGTATGTTTGCCCTCATAAATCCAGAGCCTACCATCAAGTAGCAGCAAAAGGTGATTCACAAGAGGTTAGCATGCATCTTTCCAGGGGAAACTGCCTATTTCTAACACAATAAAGAAGGTGGGAGCACCTGCTGCCATAGTATAAAACTATTTTGCTCCCCAGGCAGGAAAATGGGACAAAATCATAAAGTGTGCACAAGCTCTCATTCTTTCTCTCCCACATATGCACACAATGTTCATTAACTTGCAACGCATAGTGGTGCAGTAACAATGCACAGTCCTTTGTAACGGACAATGTACAAACTCTCCAAAACAGTGTATCAGCCTATCTTTTTCTTTCATGCACACACATGGTTCCACACAACTCTCCTGAATTCTTGCATCTGTCCTTCTTACAACATATTTCTCAGTTCAGAGTTGGAGATGCATCTCCCCATGGCCAGACTAACCTTGTCCTACACCAGCAAGCAAGTCTCACTCTCTGAATTTTGTTCCCATTACAGAAGCAGATCGGAACACAGGTGAAGAGAAATGGGTCAGTATCAGCGAAGGGGAGATCCCCTGCTGTATCCCATCACCAAAGCACTTGCATTTGCCCAGCAACTCTCCCCACCATTCCTGGTCTAGAACCCACTCCACTCACCCAGCCACATCTGGCCCCATGATGATGCCCAAACAATTCACATGGCTGCTGGCATCCCGGCATGGCTCATCTTCATTGCCTGGCTGGGGGCAAAAGCCACTGCCCCAAAGGGTGCAGGTTCTGGGCCTATTCAGCCACTTGGCACCAAGAACCCTAAGCAGGAATCATGCAAGTCCCATGGTGGGAAGCAGGAGGGGTGAGCTTGTGCACAGGTGCGCAGACCCCACACAGTACCTCAACCAAGAACCCTGGATTAAGTGGTTCTTTTCCAGATTCAAAGCCAGCCCAGTTTTAGATGCACTGCCTGCTTGCTAAGCTCAAGGACATTTGCCGACCGAATGGCACACAGCACAGCAAACTGGAGCATTGGAGGCACACAGGCTCGGCATAACTGGGTCTGCTGGGGAGGGAGAGCCAAATGAAAGGATCCAGGGTGACAAGGGTGGGGGAGGAGCCCAGCGTGAACTGTAGAGGACAGCGGTTTGAGATTGAGGGTCATAGGCAGGACCCCAAGATAATCAACAGAAGGAGGGGGCCAGTCATGCCCCCAAGCCCCTCAAAACTACAGGACTCGTGGCATGAAGGCCACAAAGGTGGGCAGCATTCCCAGTGCTGGGAAAGGCAGGCAAGTGGGTAGATGGATCAGAATTTGGAAGTATCAGTGGGGAGATGATTTGGGGAGCACAGGGCTTGGAAACGGAAATAGGGAATGTGAGTCGACTTTACAGTGATGACATTAGTCTGGGGGTAAAAAGTTAGCATAGTGTTTGAGGCTGGAGAGCAGGAAGATGGAAACTCCAGCAAATCTACAAGTTTCATTTGTTCTGTTTTACTTTGGCCATGTTTCTTTGTGTCTTTTCTGGAGCCCTTTTGTGCAGCCAGGACAGGGTGAAAGACAGTGGACGCTGGTCCATTAGGGCAAATGGGACTTTGACCCACCAACCTCAGTCTGCCCTTATCTAGCCCCCACCTGCTTGCCTTCCTACTTACAACCAGTCTGCCTGTCATTGGATCTGGCTCCACCTACTGTTGGTCTCCCTGCCCTCTGCCCTACCAGTCCCAAAGGGCACCAAACACCACAGGTGAAGGAGGGTGAGAGTCAATACACATGAGAGAGCAAAGAAGCCTGTCGCCCTCATGCCAGAATTGTTGGAACTGTGTATATTGTTTTTTAAAAAACCACAAAAATACACAGATTCACAGAGGACAGGCGTAACAATGACTATTAAGGACAAAGTACATGTTACAGTGTTTTAACTGTAGGCCAATGGCCCTTATACGGCATAACTGATATAGAACAAGTGGTGGAAAGGCAAGGTGGGGAGAGAGGGTGCTTAATCCTCTCCGCACCCACTGTTTCAATTCCCCCCTTTTTTCCCCATACCACAGGATTTTAAATGTATGTTTGCCCTTGTAGACACATGGCTTCCTGCGAAGAGGTATGGAATATTTAAATAGCTTAAGTTTGTAATGCAGTGTAGATGTGCCCAAAAGGACTTAAGGAATCTGAGTCTACATCACACTTTCATCTGCCTGGGAAGTTTGCCACCTCTTGTCAGTTCTTCTTATTCATGGGCTGACAAGAGGCCTGTAAAGCTAGACAGGAGTAATATGTACAAGATTTAAGAAGCTTAGGCTGGAGAGCTACAACAGAGTCCGGTAACCATTTGGAGCAGCAGGAATAGGGAAATTGCAGTACTGCTTGGAAACAGGTGGCGGGGTGGCCACAGCCTGTGCCATCAGGCAATCTTGTTGGCACATTAAGGGTTGGGGAGGTCCTCAGGGTTGGGGAGGTTCTCAGCATAGTATTTTCATTGGGTCTCCTCACATACTTGTGGGCTCCCATTGGACTCACCCTGAGATGTGGCACAGGGCAGCTCCAATTTTAAATTTCTCACAATCCCCCAGAGTACCTGACATAATATAACTCTAGGGCATTGTGAGAAAGCAAAATGGCACCTTGTAGCTGTCTGCTGTCCGGGGTGGGGTGGGGTGGGGTAAGGCATGAATCGGTGCCAGAGGATCCTGCTAAGGTTCTGGGGCCTGGCAGTTGCCTGAGGATGCTGGGTGCTGTCACCAACCATGCTGCACATGCAGTAGAATGAGGTGAAAGAGACCAGAGAGACAGAGTGGGTTCTACCAGTTCAGTCTGTGGGTAGGTAATCATATTTTTTTAACGCTCTACAACATTAAAAAAGAAAAGAAAAACTTCCTAAAGCTTAAACAAAAAATAGCACATCAGGGACTATGAAGAGGGGCCATAGCTCAGTGTTAGATCGCATGCTTTGCATATAGATGGTCCCAGGTTCAGTGTCCAGCTAAAGCAAGGGTGGGGAAACCTTAGGAATGCAGCCCTCCAGGCCTCTCTGCGTGGCCTCCAGAACTCTCCCCAGGGCACACCCCTCACTGACCCTGCTTCACACTCCAAGGTATCAGCACAAGTGGGCCGTGCCCCTGCCTAGGGGCCCAGTACGTGACCAAGAGCATTAGGTGCTGGCGCTGAGCCTACATTTTTGGTTCCCTGAAGGACTAGGATTTGAAAGGAGGGAAGACAGTGAAGCTAGGATTCCTGAAGTGCCTGGGAAGGGAGTAACTCGAATAGAACTGATCAGGCAGATGGGACTTCAAGGCTCCTGGGGGTTTGGCAGGAGTGTAGGCTCCAGAAGTGGGAAAGGGTGAATAGTGAAGCCAGGGACTCTCGAGGAGTGTAGTCTGAAGGGATTCAATGTAGAAGGTTGGCTAGGAAGCAAGATTCTTCAGATTCCCTAAAATGGATAGGTGAGTATACTGGCACTATGGGAGATGTTTATTTAAAATATTGTTTAGCCACCTTTACTTGCAAAAGCCATCTTATTGAGAAGGGTTATAGAGTGGTGAAACAAGATTTGAACTCGGGCTGGCAGAGTGTTGAACATGGACTGGGGAGACTAGGCTGCATACACAGCATACATTCAAAGAATCTGGCTTCCTCCAAAGAATCCTAGGAACTGCAAAGAGCTACAATTCCCAGCACCCTTAACAAGCTACAGTTCCCAGGATTCCTGGTAGTGGTGGGGGAGTCATGTGTTTTAAATATATAGTGCATACACAACCTTAGGCCGAAAGCCCACTCCACAGGATGGCCCTGGGCAAATCATAGTCCCCCATCTATCTCCAACACTTCTTGCACGGCTAATCAAGGTAAAGATAATAAAGCACACAGGATATGGTAAGTGCTGTGTAAATGATTCATGTAACTTGATCCGGAAGTGGTGGGTGCTACAATAATTAGTCTAATAAGAGCTGAAAAATTGGCCTCCTCCTCCTCCACATGTAGGAAACAGAAGAGATATTTTGCCCAACTGCCGACCAACAGCAAACTGTGCATTCACAGGAGGGACGGGGAATATGAAGCCTTCCCAGTGTTGCTGGCCTACATCTTCCATCATCCCTGACCATTGGCCATGCTGGCTGGGGCGGATGTCAGCTGAAGTCCAACGACATCTGGAGGGCCACAGGTTACCTATCCCTGACTTAGTAGGCAAAGATAGGCCATTCTGCATATTTTGGGAGCTGCTTAGCGGAGGGAATACAGCTTGGTCATCCAGTGCTGTTGCTGCACAAGGTCTTGTGTCTAACGAAGTTGAACTTTCAGGTCACCAAGTGTCTGACTATGCCAAATGGCTAAGTTGCTTTAGATTTCTTCTCCCAGACATGAAAAACATAGCATCATCTGCCTAACTCAGTAGCTGAGTCAAATTAGACGTGACAGTGGCAGATCTATGTGTTTGTATCTGCTATAACTGTGTAGAAAAAGAGGGGAGTTGGTTTAAGAAGCAAAAGGAGTTCATGGATGGGGAGTAAGGATGGGAGAGAAATTTGATTCAGTTCACTATTTAATATGAAGCTCTCTAATTCACACTTCCTGAAATGACACGCAAACAGAAACGCAGCCATCTTTCAAAATGTACACTTCTCTGCATTTAGTGTGGCAACTGTCCAGCCAAATAACATGTATAAAAATGTGTGTTTTAAGGGGGATTTGCATAAAAACACCTATATTTGCAAAAAAGAACATACAAAAATGCATAATAGGGGAATTTGTTTGCAAACGTGTATATTAGAGAAAACTGCATACAAAAATTAGTATATCAGGAGAAAGTTCCACTAAATGCTGATGAATCTTCATGAAGACTTTTTTTCTTTAATTTCCAAACTGATGCAGAAATGTAGAGAAGTGAAGACTGGAAAATTGAAAATCCAAGAAACCTAAATGAACAGATTTGTCCATTCCTGGTGAGAAGAAAGAAAAGCTCTTAGGAAAAGGGGCTGCAGGAGGTTATCTATGCGGGGGGGGGGAGAGGTTTAGCTGCCCTCAACCATGTGTTCCTTTTGTTCTTTAAATCAGGTCCCATCAAGCCTTATTTTTTATGTGTTTGTAGCAGATCAAGATTTAAAAACACAGATCTGCCATCACATTTAATTTGGCCCTTAGGCAAGACCCTATGAGAGGCAGTGCAGCATAGTGGTTAGAGTGTAAGACTAGTCTGAAGAGGCAGCCCAAGTTTATTATTCTCATGAAGTGGCTTTCATCATTCATCATCACTGGCAATCATTCGTGGCCGAGTAAGATTGTCTTCCAGGGTAAGGTCTTTAACGGTGGGTCCGTAAGTGACTGTGGAGGCCAATTCTGGATCCACACAGCCTCCCACAGTGAGGACATAGGTTTCCAGATGGAAGATGGCCGCAATGAGGATTTGTTTGACTTGCCTTCCGCTTAGCTCATTTGTCCCTTTCACCCTGTACTCGTGCTTCTTCAAAGTCCATAGCACCTTTGATAATGGCCGACTTCCAATTGGGACGCTCATGGGCCAAAGCTTCCCAGTTCTCAGTGCTCATGTTACATTTTTTAAGATTAGCTATAAGAACATCTTTAAACCTCTTTTACTGTCCACCAATATTCCATTTTCCATCCTTAAGTTGGGAGTAAAGTAGCTGCTTTGGAAGATGGTGATCAGGCATTCAAACAACATGACCGGTCCGGCGAAGTTGATGTTGGAGGATCATTGTTTCAACACTGGTGGTCTTTGCTTCTTCCAATATGCTAACATTAGTCCTCCTATCTTCCCAAGTAATTTGCAGAATTTTCTGGAGGCAGTTTTGGTGGAAGCTTTCAAGAAGTTGGGAGTGGCGTTTATAGATGGTCCATGTTTCACAGGCATACAGTAAGGTCGGTAGTACAATGGCTTTGTAAATAAGCATTTTGGTCTCCCTGTGAATATCCTGATCCTTGAACACTCTACACTTCATTCAGGAGAATGCAGCACTCGCAGAGCTCAGATGATGCTGAATTTCAGCGTTGATGTCAGCTTTTACAGAGAGATGGCTGCCAAGATAAGAAAAGTGATTGACATTCTCCAGCGTCGCACCATTAAGCTGGATTGATGGTGCTACAGAGGGATTGGTTCGCACTTGCTGATGAAGCACTTTGGGTTTTTTTGATGTTAAGCGAGAGGCCAAGCTTTTCATATGCTTCTGCAAAGACATTTAGGATAGTGTGAAGATTTTCCTCTGAATGTGCGGAGACTACATTATCATCAGCATATTGAAGTTCTACAACAGAAGTTGTAATTACCTTACTTTTTGCTTTCAGCCTACTGAGATTAAAAAGCTTTCCAACTGTTCGATATGTGATTTCCACACCAGTGGGAAGTTTCCCCTCAACAAGGTGTAGAATCATGGCAATGAAGATAGTATATAAGGTCGGAGCAATGACGGATCCCTGTTTGATCCTGATCCCACTTTGAATGGATCACTTTGAGAGCCATTGTTGTCCAAAATTGTCGCCGTCATGTTGTCATGGAGGAGTCGCAAAATATTCACAAATTTATCAGGGCATCCAATTTTCAGAAGGATGGTCCAGAGAGCAATTCAATTTACAGTATCAAAGGCCTTAGTCAGATCAATAAACACCATATACAGAGGTCGATTCTGCTCCCTGCATTTCTTGAAGCTGTCGTGCAGTGAAGATCATGTCCACTGTCCCCCTGGAGGGGCGGAAACCATTTTGGGATTCAGGGAGGATGTCTTCTGAGATAGTTAGGAGGCAATTTGTGAGGATCCTGCGGTAGCTAGATGCCTCGGTAGTTCCCACAATCTGTTCTATCACCATTCTTGAAAAGAGTGATAATTATGGCATCCCTAAAGTCTTCTGGGATCTCCTGCCTCATCCAGATTTTTTCGATGAGCTTATGAAGTTGTTGTGTAAATTCAGGCCCACCTTCTTTAAATACTTCAGCAGGAATCCCATTGGGTCCATTAGCTTTGTTATTCTTCATTTGATTGATGGCTTTACTGACTTCATCCAAATTAGGGGATACTGCAAGCTCATCTCTAATTTGTTGTTGTGGGATTTGCGAGAAGATCTCACCAGCCACATAAGAGTTATGATTAAGGAGGTTGTGGTAATGCTCTTTCCAATGCAGTGCAATAGATTCCTTATCCTTTAGAAGTTTGGTACCATCTATTGAACGTAAGGGATTTGTACCATAGTTTGTTGGCCCGTAGATGGCCTTTGTGGCATTAAAAAAGCCTCATGCATCATGAGCATCTGCAAAATGCTGGATTTCTTTAGCTTTCTTTATCCACCAGGCATTCTTAAGTTCTCTAGTTCTTCGTTGGACCTCAGCCTTTGCACTGGCATAGATTTTTTTCTTAGCAGCACAGTTAATATCTTTTTGCCATATCTGGAAGGCTTTCCTTTGCTTGTCAATGTCAATCTCACTATCATTCTCATCAAACCAGTCCTGATGTTTCTTAGTTTGGTATCCAATAGTTTGTTCACATGCTGCAATAATGGAAGTCTTCAGTTTAATCCAGTGTTCCTCAACATTTTCAGGGAGTTCCGAAGGTAGATGTTTCTTGAGAGTTGTTTGAAAGCAAGCTCGCTTAATAGGATCTTGAAGGGAGTGGATGTTCATTTTATGCCTTGGTTTTCTTCCTTGGAGCCTACGTTGAGGAACAATATTAATGGACATAGTGCATCGAATTAATTGGTGATCTGTCCAGCAGTCATCAGCGCTCATCATGGCCCTGGTGAGGAGTACATCATGACGATGTAATCCAGGAGATGCCAGTGCTTCGACCGAGGGTGCTTCCATGATGTTTTAAATTTATCTTTCTGGCGAAAAAGTGTGTTTGTAACAACAAGATTATGCTCTGCACATTTAGTCAGAAATAGAATTCCATTCAAGTTGCTATTGCTGACACCTTCTTTCCCAATGGTTTGGGAAGGTGGCTTTCAGTCACTCTCTCATAGCCTGACCTGTTTCACAGGGTTGTTATGAGAATTGTGTGTGCATGTGTGTGTGTCTAGGTGGACTATATTGTTTGCTGCTGTGACCTTAAAAGAAGAGCAAAATATAATGGCTATATCCAATGCTATTTCTACTCAGTGCAGACCCATTGAAGATAATGAACAGGATTAATTTAGGTTCATTCATTTCAATGGGTCTGTTCTAAGTAGGAATAGGCATTGGATGCAATGTAATGTGTCTCAAAGTTAGCTCCCACCTGATGCAGGGATAATATCAATCCACCTTACCAGGTTGATGTGAGGACTTTTGAGACGATCTAGGTAAGTGTTTTGAGCACTGAAGCAGCAGTGCCACCACCACTACTACTACTACCACTAATAAAAATAATTAAAATATTTTCATTTTTAAAAAGACATTTTATCTATGGGTGTGGCCAAAAGGGGTGTGGCTACCTCACATTCTCACATGCTCACACACACACAGAGCTCCCTTCCTCAGCTAATCCATGCAGGAAGGGTCTTACTACCCCCACTCTGCTCATCAAATGATCAATCTGATGAATGGGAAGGGGGCAAGTATCCACATCAGCGCGCTGGGCTCCCTCCACCCCCACCCCAGTATTATGTCTTCTTTAATTATTTTTATCCTTTTTACTGCTGCCACCAAAATTGGAGGGGGAGGGGAATATTGCAGGGAAAGGGGAAACAAACCCCAGATTTGGGATTAGCCATTCCTGCGTTGTTGTTTTTGCTGCAACAGACTAACATGGTTGCCCCTTACACTTGAGTGTAGAAGCAGTCCTTCTCATTGATCTTTCATCAGTTCTTTAGTACAAGCTTACCACTTCATCGTATCCCACCTGTGACTCGAAGTCACTGTGATGCCTTCAAAGATTCCTTACAGAATCACCAGGTTGGAAAAGATCAGACAACCGCCCAATTCAGTCCTATTCCACACATTAGTGCCCCTCCTATGTGCACTTCTTTCCTCTCATAATTCAGACCCTGAATGTCACAGGCAGCCAGCCAGAGCAAACTGGATGCAACACACCATGATGCCCATAGAGCACATCACTCTAGAGGACTCAAACAAGTGAGCCAAGCAACACCCTACAGAAGAATGTAAGAAACAGATCAACACCAATTCCTTCTCAAGTCCAAACAGTTATATTCTGAATGTGAAGCAGATCCCATTCACAGTGCAATCGTATACATCCTTACTCAAAAGTTCCACTGTGTTCAATGGGGCTTACTCTCAGGTAAGTGTGCACAGATTGCCTTCCTAAATGGACATTTTATGGGGGTGTGCCAGCTCTATCAGTCTCAAGTCGTGACTGTTCCAGAAACCACAGAAATATGGAAGAAATTTTCCTTCTTGACTTCCATATGGGTGCCTCCAGATGACCCATTTATTGACCATTCATCCAAATTTGCTTTCACAAAGCTTATATGGGGCTAGATTATATCATCTTTATTGAGCATCCATTCTGATTTGTTTGCAGGGAGATTATACGACAAACAGCATTCATCCTGCATTAATCCTGGTTAGTTTCTAAGGTCTTTATACATCTTCCCATCAATTCATTCATTCATTCTACACTTCTAAATGAATTTCCTCGTAACTTTCCTAACCACAAAAAATCTGCTGTGTTTTTAATGTGAATTTGCTGTGTTGGGGTGACAGAGCGCTTTAATCCACTCTAATTGTTGTGTAAGCGCTCAAAACAGAAAAACCACAGGCTATCCTTAATAAATGTATCCAGTAGTCTTGAACCCAGTGATAGTCATTGCTTCCACAACACAGAGAACCAATTTAATAATGTTATTTCTCAAAAAAGTTAACTAATTAATTAGTAGCAACTTGTTAATTAGTTGTCATTCTCTTACATCCCCATCTTCGAAAGTGCAGAAATTATAGCCCCTGTAACAGTTCTTTGTTTTGAAATTAGCAAATTTCTTTACTCCATTTCTGACCCAAATGCCATGTTTGCATGATCAATGCATAAGCATATCTTCTTGCACCTCCCTCTGTGTGAGCAGTGAAGCAAGACAGGGAGCATCAGTTAACCATAGCTTCCTGTTAAGTACAAACTTGGATCGTAAAGTATAATCAGTGGCTTCCAAAGAAGCCAGGACTCAGAAGCCAACTTTAAACTGTATCCTGGCTTGTTTGGAAGCCATTACAGTGTCCTGGCTTTCATGTAATGGGAAGCTATGGTTAAGTGTGACTTTCAGTTTTGCTTCACTGCTTGCACAAAGGAAGCAGTAAAGTGGAAGGGGCTATGTGTGGGTGCAGGCAGCTCATGTAATTCATGGCTTATTAAGTTAGGATTTGATGGTGCAAACTTGATCAAAGAGACTATTCTAGAATTTAACTCATAATGGTCAGAAACTTTGCTGCTTAGAATGGTAATGTATGGGCTTTCGTGAATGAGTCTAAAGAACACACAAAACTGATTATGTTTAGATATGTGTAAGATGTCACCAGAAGAAATTGTGACCTTTATGATCTTAATATACTAAAGATCTATGCAGACTTGTGCATCTTTGTAAGGTCACATTTTGACATGACTCAACCTTGCACACGACCACAGATTGCCTAATATTTTGGGATCATCGCTCACTCACCTGGGGGCATCAAAGCTGTCATAGGAGCCAACTGTGTAGTGCCTGAAGAGTCGTTTGGCTTTATCGCTGCGGCTCTCTGTAAGGCAAAGCAGAGAAGGGATGGGGATTAGGATGGGTATGGTACACAGGCAGTATCTTCTTTTTTACTTCAGGACTTCCTGTCCTGCCTGCTGCTTCCTTTGGCAGCCACTGAGTGGCAGCACAAGTTCAGTGCAGCTTGGAGCACATCTATAGGGCCTACCCATTGTAGAATGTGAGGAGATGTCATGGAAAAGGGGGAACAACTACTGACAACCTTGAATGGAAATGCACTGCCTTCAAGTCAATTCTGACTTATGGGTGACCCTATGAATGGGGTTTTCATGGTAAGCGGCATTCAGAGGGGGTTTACCATTGCCTCCCTCTGAGGCTGAGAGGCAGTGACTGGTCCAAGGTCACCCAGTGAGCTTCATGGCTGTGTGGGGATTCGAACCCTGGAATAAAAGGGAAGCCTGCATCCCTATTTTTCAGGGACAGTCCCTATGGTTTGGTATTTGTCCCTGGTAAAACACTGCCCCTATTTTTGTCTTTTGAGGTGATTGTGAGATTGTCTTTTTACATTTGTATTCAGCACATGCATATATACATATGTACACAGACGGCATGTAAAGTTGTTTTTATTAATAATAATAGCAATAACACAGCTTTAATAGTAATAATACAGCTTTGTACTCTGCTTGGTAGCCGCTAGCAGTGAGGAATTCCATGCAGATGAGTGAAGTGGCTGGTGGAGGAGGAACCTCCTCTGCACCCACTGTAGAAACCAAATGGGCTGCTAGGGGAGGGAAGCCCCACCCTCTGTGCCTGTATAGAAATGTAGTTGGCTGCTGCAGGAGGGTTGGAGCTCTCTGCCCCCTCCTCTGCCAGCCCTCAGCACGCTAATAAAAAACTGTGCAGGCTAGTAGGGTTTGTGGGCTTACTTATAAAATGACAATAGTAGTAGCACTAGTAGTAACACTAGTAGTAGTAGCAGTCATCATCATCATAAACGAATGGTGCCAATGTTATAATCCTTTGGCACCAGAGTATACCTTTTGTATTTGGGCATTTTAAGCATTTATTGCTGCTAGTCTGTTCTATTGTTTTATCTGGGTTTTTTTTAAATTTTGTATTATCGTATCTTATCCTAGTATGACTAGTTTAGTCACGGTTATTGTGTACACCCTGACACGCTAAGGATGAAGGGCAGTTGAAACATATCTTTGGAAATAAATAAATACATCCATCCATAAATGCTATTATTGACATTTTGCCCCCCTCTGCCACTCTAGAACTCTTTGTGTAGGGAATTGCATCTTGTTTCTAGTAATCATTAAGGCACCATCTAGTGCGCAGGCTGCTATTTCACACATTGCAGCTGGTGAGGCTCATTTTGAACTGTTAAGTGTAGTAACAACATATTGTAGAACAATTCTGTTTGTCTGGAATAATACTCTTAAATCATATTATCAGATTTAGCCTGTGACTAGGTTGAATCTGTCTCAGTTGTCTAACAAAAAATGCCAGCACACCGATTCCTCTCAGCGCTCTGCATAACTGCCTGTCAAGATATTAAATGTTGGCAAATGTATTTTGAATTGTGACTATTTTATAGTGAACATGAACAGATCCAATGTGAGATTAAATAATCTTACATTTACAAAAAAAGGAAACAGTTACAGTCAGTTTACTAATCACTTTAACCACATGCCCTGTTTCAGAAGCCAGTGCAGACAGCTGATTGCAGAAAAAAGAAACGCAGAAAGCAGAGAGAAGCGTTCAATGATGTGTGCAGTGGAGAGTGGTGGCTCTGAAGTCAGTAGGGCAATGAATCTACTCCAGGTTTTAGTCTGAACTTTCAATGAGCTGTCCAAGGTACTCAGCACTTTGGACAGCTTCTTGAAAGTTCAGACTAAAACCCAGAGCAGATTCACAGCCCCATTGACATTGGAGCCACCAGCCTCCACTGGAAGTGTATATATGTATATGAAGTTGTGTGAGAAGAGGAGTGTCATAAGTAAATAGTAACCTGATTCGCACATCATGCTAAGCCAAAACATGATGTAGCACAAACACACAGGCTCCAGGAGAGGAGATCGTGGCTATTTTGCTCCACCCCAGTTGTTCTGCTGCTGCACTGTACTGCGTTGCGCTGCACTGAGCTAAGCTGTAGCTTGGCTAAGTGTGCTGTCTGAACTAGGCATGTGTTTTAACTCTCTCCAGACTAACCATAAGCTGTAACCAAGATTTGTCCTATGGTTTACGGCTTGTACTTTGTCCGGGAGAGCTAATGGTTCAGATGACATGCTAAGCCAAACCATGACTTAGCGCAGCAGTAGAACAACTGGGGAGGAGCAAAGTGGGTGTGATCTCCAGTCTGGGAACCCGGATGCATGGTTTGGCTTAGCATGATCTGAGAAGCAGGCCACTGTCCCTATTTTCATTTGTAAAATGGAGAACAGCATGTGATTGGAAGAAAAATTACCTGTACTGCCAGAAGGAAGGCCACATTCTTCAAGTGGAATACATTAGGCAACTTAAGGAAATATGCCCAAATTGAAATAATTGTTGTGATCTTCAGTTTCATTAGTTTGGTCACAGTTAAATTTCATTATAAACATGTAGACTGGGGCAGTAAACCTGTGGTCCTCCATCTGTTGTTAGACTACAACTCCCATCATCCCTGACCATCAGCTATACTGGCTAAAGCTGATGGGTGCTGGAGTCCAACAGCATCTGGAGGACCACTGGCTGTCCACCCCTGTTCTACTCGTCCTTTCAGACAATGTAGCGATCAATCACATTTTGCCTTTCTCCCATAACAGTCAGTCAGCATTCTGTGCCCATGCAGCATGCTCAGTTTTCATTAAGCTGTTTTGAGATTTTTCCCTTGCTTAGGGTCTCCCTGCCCACTTTTTTTTGTACTTCCGCAAACCTTGGGATTTCCCCAAGTCTGCTGATACCTCTCTCTTGTGCATGGACAGTGGTGTTTTGGCTACTTAAAAGTGTGTGTGTGTGTGTATATGTGTGTGTAGTTTTAACTAATTTTTATTTTCATTGTATTGAGTTTCTTGTACACCACTTAGAGACAATTGTAATTAAGTAGTATATAAAATTGTCTAAAT
This sequence comes from Rhineura floridana, assembly GCF_030035675.1. Lineage (NCBI taxonomy): Eukaryota > Metazoa > Chordata > Lepidosauria > Squamata > Rhineuridae > Rhineura > Rhineura floridana. Next base: position 38,911,658 of record NC_084490.1, on the reverse strand, counting down.
AAATAAATAAATATCTCTGTGTGTGTGTGTGTGTTGATGGGAGGGAAAGGGGTTAGGAAGCAATTTGGAACACTTACCTTGCCTCCCTTCCTGGGACTTCCTGGGCACTTCCTCCACACAGTCCGATGGGAACCAGCCCACACGACCCTTTACCTGTCCCTCCCAGAAGCCGCCTTCCCCAACACTCAGCACTGAAAAGGAGAAGGGCATAGTTAGGGGCACAAACATGCAATGGACGAAGGTGGCCAGCCTTTGCCACTTTAAGGTTCATTACTTATTCAGAGCCACTGAAGCATCACTGCCAAGTCTGAATCCCCATCTGACAGACACCTTCACTATCCCTGGGCCATTAACAGTCGCTCAGCCTAGCCTTCCTCAGAGAGTTGGTGTGTGAGGAATGGCCTGTGTAGAGTAGAAAACTGAATTCAATTCAAGGCCCTGGCTTTTCTGAAGATATGCACTTACAGCTTTCTCAGATATTCCCTGTGTTTGGGAATCCTGCTAACATGACTATAAGCAGATAAGCAAATATGAGTTTAGCTGAGTTGGGCCCTTCAGTGCAGAACTTGCTTTTTATTTTTTCCTTTTTTTGTTTCTCCTCCCTATCTTTTAAAATCAGCTCAAGAGAGCAGGGGTGGGCAACTTGTGGCCCTCCAGATATTATTGGACTATGATTCTCATCATCCCTGACCACTGGCCATGTTGGCTGGGGCTGATGGGAGCTGAAGTCCAACAGCATCTGGAGGGCCACAGGTTGCCCACCTCATTTCTACAGATTCTTTCAGACTATGTAGTGACTCATCACCTTTTCTCCGCACATGGAAGGTTTCATATGCGGTGGAGGATGTCTATTAGGGCTACTGAGGCTGTGACCTACCAAGTGAAAAGCCCAGCAATAATTTTTAAAGTTTCCCTGAAAATCTCAAAGCCACACTCTTTCCTGTCCGGCACATTCTTCTACATTCCATTTCAATGTGTTTCCATCCTTCACATCAAATGGAAAGAGACAGGAGGGGAAGGAGGTGGTAAAGAAGGTCTGCCTGCTAACAGGGAGGTCCCACCAAACAGTTCCATGCTCGGAGTTCCCTCAGACCTGGAGCTGGACCCATCAACAGCAATGGACACCAGATTAAAAGTCAACCACTTCTGTGCAGTCCAGTGCATCTATACACATGGCGTATAGGGAAAGGATTTACTTCTGATGAGTGGATGGGTGTGTTTTGTTTTTGCTGTTGCTAGAAAAACCTTTCCCACTGAAAAACAGCTTAGGAATGGCTAGAGGCCAATGGTGGTTTCAAAGTTGCCATCTTCAGCCTGCTCTACACATGCGGCTGAATTAGAGGCTGAGTAGTAGGATTCTGGACTGTGCCACCTCATACTTCAAGGGAATGGGGAAGCACAATGTTTGAATGCTTCTCAAGATGAGAAGCTTTTTAAAAGGGAAAATCCATGAGAAGGCTATGCTAAATAAATAAATAAATCCCTTGATATAGTATGTAGAATGCTTTTTTTTTATAGTTGAACATTCAAAAATTATATTCCCCACCTGCATTCTGAAGTCCACTATACCATTCTCAACACTTCTCATCCTCAGCCGCACTTAATTCTGACAAATGTGCGAACCAGGCCTTCAATAACATTCAGTCCATTTTCTTAGGAAGAATAGGACCCCCCTCTCCTCTCAGTAATTTGTGTACTGCATAATGTCTTGAGATCTCCTAACAGCTTTGGAGATCGCTAAATACTTATTTTTTGTGCAACGTTTTTGAAAGGTCACAGTCAAGATAGGAAATCAACACCTTCAGTATGCAATATATCCATCAGTATCTTTCCAAGCTCCATTATTACTTTCATGACTAAATGCCAAAGAAAAGGTCTTGTCTAGTTTGGTTCTCAGGCTGCAGTCTTATAGCTGCTTCCCTGGGAATAAGCTCCACTGAGCTCAATGGGATTTACGTCTCAATAGACATGCACAGGATTGCACTGTAGGTCTTTGTAAAATGGTTTAGCTGACCAGCCTCCCATTCACCTGTGCAATTTGCAGCAGTTAGACCACTGAATTGCTATCTGTGGTTCACAACTGAATTGCAATCACTTACACATGTCTCCATATTATATATTACTATTTAGGAGATGTCATACCCATGATATAAGAATGCATGACTGTGTTGTTCTGAATTGTCTTGTTTTTCAGCATTTCTTGTATTTTTAAACAGGCTCATTAATTTCAGTGGGTCTACTTTGAGTATGGCTTAGTTGAATACAACCCAAAGAGTTGTATGCAGCCAAGTTCTACTCAGAGTAGACCTACTAAAATTAATGAACCTAAGTTAATCATTTCTATTAGTTTCAAAAGCTTTGCTCTGAGTAGGACTAGCACTGGATACAACCCGAAGTAATTAATAACACAATTAGAAGTTTTGTATTGATTTCATTGGCCATTGTCTATATAACCTTCAGTGTAAGCATATTTTTGGGGAGGGTAGATGGGTTGTGTTGGTTTGCAATCACTCCTTTCCCCTCCCACCTTCTTGCTTTTCAACCTGCTTTGCACAACTGCACTGGAATGCAAAAGGAAGTTTCTCATTTGTATGCTTTTAAAGAGGTTGGTCTCCCAAGCGGTGGCAGTAAGAGAATGTGGTAGTCCTCAGAGAAGAAGGTAACCAGAACTGTGGTTCATGAATGATAAAACACAATTTAAGAATCACTGTCCCAGAACATCACAGCCCCAGTGAACACAATCGGTACTCTTTTATTTTCATGCCTCTATCTTCAATAGGAGAGATACCGTAGCTCAGTGACAGAGCATGTGCTTTGCATGCTGAAGATCCCAGGTTTAATCCCCAGCGTCTCTAGTTAAAAGGATCTGGTAGCAGGGGATGCAAAAGACATTTGCCTGTGACCCTGAAGAGCTGCTGCCAGTCTGTACAGACTGTATTGAGCTGGATAAACAGCCCAAGCTGATAAAACGCAACTTACTACTTTCCAGTAGAATATAACATATATCTCTTATTTCAGGTACCACCGTTCAAAAATAACCTTATTTCACAACATTCTGACCTGGCCACCTTTCTCTGGACACAAATAACACTTAAGACCATGAGCCACTCATGCGTGGCTGACAGATGCACTTCAAGACATGCTAGACACCAACTAAAGACTGCACACACACACACAAGTGCAAGCCAGACTTCACAGGGACCCCGATTCTCAGCTAAGGTTGTATCAGCCAAACATAAGATTCTCCAAGTGTGAGGTAGGGGGTAGCCTCCGCATAGAGAGACCCAAGAACTTTCCTGACCCACACACCATCTGGGTATATCTTGATTGCTTCCTGCTCCCATGTCTCATTATGAGTACAGTGTGGGTTTCCATATTCATGTTGAGGCCCATATAGAGTAACTCCATACTGTTTTACAACGTCCCTTTTAAAAAATGGACTCCTCATCTAGTCACTAGTCATATCCAATGGTCAGGGATGATGGAAGCTGCAGTCTAACATCTGGAGGGTACCAGGCTGGGAATGACTGATCCAGATTATTCTCTCCCTGGCATCAGGAGGCAACGTTGTGGGATTATAATTTTAACTTTCTCTTTCACTCTTTAGGACACCCAAATTTTGTGTTTCTTCATTTGGTGAGGCTGGCTATGACAACGTTTGAGAACTCCCATGCTAAGCCCTTGGTCTCGCCCAAAGAACCCAGGTGTCACAGGGCTCAAGGAGAATCCCCGGGCAATCCAAGGGTGTGCGCAGAGATCAACGTACCCTTGATCTTCTCGCCCTTGCTGATGGAGAGCTCACCCTCGGCCTGGGCCTGGTACGGTTTCACAGCCATGAACGTGCGACCAGGCACAGCCGAATAGAGTTTCCGCTTCACTCCCCGGCTACTCGGCGTGCTGCCTCCAGTGGAGTCCTTCTGGTAGCCACTGGAGCTGCCAGGAGAAAGAAAGAGAGACCAAGATTTAGGCAAGTATGGTAATTGAGTCCTGAGTCTGAGCTCCCTCTTGCCTCTGTTTTACCCAACAGAACTCCCAGAAAGAACACAGAAATCCTGGCTTTGATTAAATACTGTGGTTTTCCTAGCTGGCCTGGAGGGCCAAACTGCACACTAAGTTAAATGCAGAGCTTGGAAAAGTTACTTTTTGGACTACAACTCCCATCAGTCCCCTCCAGTGGCCATGCTGGCTAGGGCTGATGGGAGTTGTAGTTTAAAAAAGTAACTTTTCCAAGCTCTGGTAAATGCATGTTTTATTTTGATCTTTTGATGATGATGATGATGATTTTTAAATAATAGCTGCAGGAAGCCCAGTTCAGGATTGGAACTGCAGCATGTAGGAAAGGGGTTTATAACCCTTTCTTCCTGAACCATAGTCACAACAAAAATAGCCTCCTAAAGCTGTTACTTGGAAACTGCTGTCTGGGGCAATGGCAGCTGAGGTGCAGTGTATTTTTATCAGGCCTGCAGCAAACTCCCCCATCCATCCCTGTATGACACATTTCTGATCACCTCCTGCTATTTTTTTTAAGATGTACATTTCACGTGTATTTAATGTAACAGAAGTGAGACCTGTGACAAAATGTTGCAGTGTGGAGAGTTCCTCTCCAGGGTTCCAGTCAGCCAGGCATGCCTTCTCCCAGGACACTCTATTTCATTTCAATGAATTGCATTCTCCCTCCCCACTCTGGACTTCTGATTCCCCCCAAAACACTCAATCAGTATTCCATGTTCACAGAGCACAGTCCTCACTGGGCTATTTTTGGAGCCCCCTCATTAGGGTTTTCCCCCTCTACAAAGGTTTGTTGTACTTCTGCAAACCTTTTCGTTGCTGATGCCTCCCTTCTTATGCATGGATTGTGCATAAGGATCCACACTCAGAGAATGAATTTGCAGTTGGTATATTGAACACGTAGTTTGTCTATGATTTTATTGTTCCTGACTTTTTTCTCTAGTGGGGCTAATCACAGCTTGAGATATGTGTGTGATTTTGATTGAGAAAACAGTGCGAGGGGGGGTACTTAAACACCTCCTCTCCAATGCTGCTGTTCCAATCAAAATTGGAATGTATCCATTGGCTCCTTTTAAGTTGCTGTTGTCTTTTTGAAAATGAGAAATTTGGATCTCCCACATCAAGTCCATTTCAGCCCTAAACCCCCTCATTCCATCTCAAGGGAGTCTTTAGTCTGTGATATTCTTGAACCTAATCCACTAGATCCTGGCAGTGGTGCCATCAGGCAAGACTTTGGGGCAGAAGCCCAGGGCCCCACTCAGCACAATGAACAGACAGGCTACCAAATTTTGAATGATCAGATTTTGAATTTAGTAAAATAACACACATTATCATCTAAAAAGATTGTCTTACCCCTTATATACTCAGCTGATCACTGCACTCTGCAGGTGAAGGCCTCCTGCAGATACCATCTTATCAGGAGGCCCATTCCACATAATATAGGAAGCAAACCTTTAGTGTTGTATAGGGTTACCATCATTTTGTCATTTGAAAGAGTACATTTGGCTTCAATAAGTGAAAAGTAAGGGTATGCTGTTGCACCATCTCAAAAAGAGTACATGTACTCTTAAAAGAGTAAGGCTGGTAACCCTAGTGTTGTAGCACTGACACTTCGGAATTCCCTCTCCTTAATTGTCAGACAGGCACAATCTCTGTTATCTTTTTGGCCCCTACTGAAGACCTTCCTCTTTCAACCAGCCTTGTAATTACAGGCCTTATCCAGTCTGTGTCTGTGTTGGAATTGGTTTTTAAGATGTTTTTAAAGTTGTTTTTAAAAGTTGTTTTTAAGATGTTTGGTTTTAATGTGTTTTTAAAGATGTTTTGTTTTTCTATGTTTTTAGAGTTGTTTTGTTTTTAAGATGTTTTAGAGGGCTTTAGTGTTTTTGTTTGCCGCCCTGGGCTCTTTCTGAGAAGAATGGCAGGATATAAATGTAATAAATCAATAAATCAATAAAATGATCCCGCATCACTGCATCCAGCTCTCTACAGGAAGACTCAGGAACCAGGCCTTCAGACCCCCCCCCCCCCGCTTACATTAGAGTGCCAGTCAGATCATCTCAGTTCACTCAAAGCCTCAAACAGGAAGCCTCAACCATACCTGGGTCGACCGCGCTGTTTTTTGGCCTCGTCTGTGTGGCGCCCGCGTGATGGAGAGCGGCTGCGAGCACCACGGGGACTGCTGGAACTGCGTAAGGTTCCTGTGGTGATCTTCTGGCCCTGCACAGCCACAGTGGCAGATGAGGTGGATGGGGGGGCATAGAGCATCCAGTCTGGGAGGTTCATGCTGGTGTCGCTGTTGGCTCGCAGCAAGGTGTGTGGCACCATCAGGCTTTGAGAACCATCCCGGCGCCGGCTGGCATATTGTGGGGTCTCTTGGAAAGGTACTGAAAGGGATAGTGTTGTCAGATAAAATATTTGAATAAGAAACTGGGGAGCGGAACATCATGGGGAAGTTGGGGTGAAATGGGTTATACTTTGGGGGAAGGAAGTGTTGGCTTGAGATCATGGTGTGGGGATGATGGTTTTGCACCCTATTACCAAAAGCCTTAATGGAGTGTGAGTACGGGTGGGGCAGAGTTGTGTTTTATGCTGCATTTCTTATGGGTGTAGGGTTACCAGACCTCCATTTTTCAGCTGGAAACTCCGGTGTTTGGGGGTCCCCTCTGGGTTGACTCACATTAATCTCCTGACTTTCAGCTTTCTTTTTTTAAAAAAATTAAGTTTCTAGGTGGTCTGGTTCCAGAGATATACACCAAAATGTCAGCCATCTCCAACAACTTCTTAGTTGCTCTAAATTCTGCTCTAATCCCTGCCCTTTCAGGTTTTTTGCCAATAAGAAATCAGGGTTGTGATTGACAAGGAATTATAGAACCAAAAATGTAGAGTCAAATTGAATGGTCTCCCTTTAAGTCAATTCCAACTTATGAACAGCGTTTTCATAGTAAGCAGTATTAAGAGGGGGTTTACCATTGCCTCCCTCTGAGGTTGAGAGGCAGTGACTGGCCCAAGGCTCAGAAATGTGCTTTTTCCTGCTTTTCTGAACATCTTTTTTTCAGTCTTATTCTCTCTTGTGTGTAGGAGTCAGACAGGTTTACATTTTGAAGAGGGCAGTGTTTTGCAAACTTTCCAAACTGAAGCTTTAATCCAGTACTTGCTTTTCCAGAGTAAACATACCCAGAGTAAGCCCCATTGAATTCAATAGGACTTCCTTTTGAGTAGACATGGTTAGGATTGTGCTGTAAATTGATGGGACTTTTGAGTGAACACAGGAAAGAATTGTGTTTGTGTTATATATCTTTCTCTTCCCCTCTAATCCTATTTTTAAAGTAATTGGGCAGGGCTTACCTAGCTATCACTGTTTTTATATGTAGGAAACTAATACTGATTTTATTTTTTTTAATGTTCTGCAATGATCAACTGGTTTTGACAATAAACTATTATATGGGGTGTATGTATTTTTGCATCTCCAGTGTGTGTGTGTATGGGAATATTTCCAACAACCCTGTGAGGTAGGGTTGCAGTCTGGAAACCAAGGCAGCTCACAATAAGTAACAAATCCTTTAAAATCCAATAACCATAGAAAAAAATATAAACAGTTGCAAAACAGCTTAAAGTGCCATGATTCTGAATTTTGGGTTGCGTGAATTAAGTTGCTTATCACTTGAGGTTGCAGTTCTGTCCCTGTTTAAGTAAGCCCCACTGAAAACATTGGGACTTGCTTCTGAATAAATAAACGTAGGATTGCACTATAAATATCTTTACAGGTTGTGTAAATAATAAATATATTTGACAGTCATGCTTATACAAATATTTCTTCATTTTTCATCTTGTTGGTTTTTGGTTAGGAATCCTGACTGGTTGTGAGATGCTTAGTTTTCTGCCTTACTTGTAGGAATCTTGTTGTGGTTGGTATGGTACTGCATTTAAGAAATCATCACTGTCTTTTGTTCTTTTTCTATTTGCATTTCATTTACCTTTATCCTCACTCCCTTTCATCCATAGAAGCAACAACAGTAGTTCCATGCGCTCTGCTCAACCTTCTTAAACCCACTGATGATGCACCTTGTTGTTTGTTTCTTGCCCAATAATGGTAAAACAGAATTCACATATTGGGCAGCGTGCCTGCAATTGTTGTTGTTCCCAAGCTGCTGCCTATGAAGGTAGACCAAATCATGTGTGCTTTCTCTGTCAATTATATTCACTGGAATTGGGTTGGCTGATAAATTGAGTTTATAGCAGCCCACAGGCAAGACAGAAAAGGGTAGAGTATCTTCTTACTCATTACTCAGACCTCTTTCTGAAGTGAAGGGTCAAATCTGTAAAGAAATTTGGATGTTAAAAGGTAGGGTCAGGGCACTCCAGGCAGGGGGTTGTCAACCTTACTTGGATATGGATATCTTTGCAGAGGATCCCTAGTCAAGCTTTACCAACAACACAATCCAAACCATATCTTCAGAGAAGTAAGTCCTATTGAGTTCTATGGGGCTTAGTCCCTTAGTAAGTGTGTTTAGAATTGCAGCTCTTCAGCGGCATCCATCTTTACTCCTGAGTGCTCCCATCTAACATCTCCACAACACTAGGCTCCTTTCTTCTTCTGGTGACTGGCCTGGCCTGGCCTGAGGGCATTTGAACCCTTTTTGCCAGAAGCGAATTGGCTAGATTAAATGTTCCTTACCCAGGCTCCATCTTTTAGCTAAGATTTCTATGTTAATTTCCAATCAGACAAATGTTTTTGTATGAATTGTATGTGCCAAGCAACTGTGGTTGATGCTTAATTTATCATGCTTAATGACATCACTTGGACCCGCCCCATGACATCACTTGGACCCGCCCCATGACATCACTTGGACCCACGCCATGACATCACTTGGACCCGCTCCATGACATCACTTGGACCCGCCCCATGACATCACTCAGGCCCGCCCTCAAAATCTCAGGGTTTGGGCTGCTTCTGACCTGGCAATCCTATATGGGTGGTTGGCATAGTTTAAGTATAGTGGTGGTGGCACTGGGTGTGCCTTTTAGCTTCCTGAGAATCTTAGCTTTGATTTTTAAAAAGAAGGCCTTATGGTTACAACGATGAGCTTGAAAATGTGTTGGAAATGCCTGCTGTAATCTCAGAAGCCAAAGGGTCAGATGAAAAAGATTTCCAGTGGTAAGGGAAAAGGTTCCAGTGTCTTGCAGAGATCTTTGTCCCTCCCCATTGACTGACAAAATCTGAATACACATTGCAAAACAAGAGGAATGCTGCCCATTCCTAGCTGTTTCTGGTTCTGGGTTTCAGTAGGGGAGGAGAAAGGTAAAAAAGAGACAGGAAAGAAAAGTGTGTGAATGTAGTTGACACTGAGAATGAGATAATGATGTGCAAAGTTAGAGATACATGGAGGTGGGAGACATGACAATAATTGCAAGGGAAGGGAAGAGAAGAGAGGGAGCCAATAAAAAGGAAATGGGGTGAACAGAGAGAGTTGAGTTGGTTCCAGTTTTGACAGGATCTTTCCCCAACTGCTCTCTGTTATGTTAGTGAGCCCCAATTAGGGTTGCCAGGTTCAGGGCCTGAAACTGATCCTGTATCTTTAGGACAAGAGAAAGTCAGCCAAGTGCAGGTGTTCTTGCAACTCTGTAATGGGAAAAACCACAAGGTGGAATTCTCCCTTCCCCCTGCACAACTTCTAAAGGAGGCTGGTACTGGCAACCAAGAGGTCTTCTGTATCTTTAAAAGTTGTGCAGGGGGAAGGGAGAATCCCACCTTGTGGTTTTTCCCATTATAGGGTTACAAGAACACCTGCACTTGGCTGACCTTCTCTTTTCCTAAAGATACAGGGTCAGGCTCTGACCCTGGCAACCCTAGCCCCAATGGCTGTGAGCATACCTTATGGCAATGCCTATAATCTGCCATTTGCTATTTCCCACAATGCTCCAGAGTGCCAAACATAGCATTGCTCTGGGGAACTCTGGGAGATCCAAACAGCAGTCTCCAACTTCCCACAACGGCCTGAAGTGATACTATATTTGGTGCTCTTGAGCATCATGGGAAATTTAAGATGGCAGGCAGGGATTAGTTCTGGTGGGTCCTCACAGGGTTCTGGGGCCCTGGCAATTGCCCAAGGGTGCTGGGGGCTGAAGGTGGGCCTGGGAAAGAGTAGGGAGAAAATGGCTGTGAGGAAAATAGGTGAGGTCAAGACAGTGATAACGAAGAAGACTGTGATAGCAAGAGCAGTGCAGCAATGGAGAAGAGCTTGGCACTGTAAGGAGCATTCTCAGCTAAGAAAGGCAGGCACAGGCCTGTCTCTATCAGGGCTTTCAATACATGCCAAATTCCTATAAGCTAGCACAATTTTTAAAAGAGCCCAAATCATGTTTTAAATGCTCCAGCAATGCAGTGGCCTTGATTAGGGATGGGATCCACTGGTCATCGGCAGTTTGAAAGCATTCCGTTGATCTAACAGGCCGGTATTGATTTGAGTTCATTCTTTGTCCACTAGCTGCTGCTTTTACTGATCAAACATTGATATTAATGTCTATAATTTGAAAGGAAATATCGATAAAATTATCATTCTTATTTTTGCTTCACAAAAATACAATCCACAACTATAGAGAATAAGTGAATTAATGGAAATTTCGATACCAAATCCAAATTGGGAGGAATTCTAGTACATCCCTAGCCTGGATAAACATGTAAAATTCTTAGGTGCCACCATCAAATGTCTAACTACCTGCAATTTCTCCAATGTTGGTCTCCATGATGTCAACAAAGTGGCACGAAACAAAGGCAGTTCATGTTACATCCTATTAAGGCCTAAGGCCCCTACAAATTCTCATTTTCATTTTGAAATGTATCCTTCGTGAATATCGCTAATGCCAAAGACAGTAATTTATAATTCAGTTGTACATCTTAGCCAAGGTTTTCCGTTCACTTTATGGATAGAGAAAATGCAAACACCAAGGTGTTACTTGTGAAAAGTGGCTTTAAACTAGTTCATCTCTCATTGGCTTCAGACATGAAGCTAAACCATGCTTATAAGCCCAGCCTTTCCCAAACTTGCATGCTTCCGCTTCCCTTCTTCTCTTCTGGCATGGCTGTAAGGAGAAGATAAGAAGCTTCCAATTCTGTTTTAGATCAACAACAGTTTAGCATACTGTCCAGACAGCAAACTGTGGTTAATCTTAACTATGCTAGTGAAAACAAGTCAGCTTCATAAACTATGATTTGAAGATGGTTTGTTTCCACCAGTGATAGTTAAGATTAATCACAGTTTAATGTTTTGACATCATGCTAAACTACTGTTGATCTAAAACAGAAGTGAAAATATATGAATATGAAGGGGAGCATATGATCTGGGGTGGGTGGGGCTAGGTTCATTCTCAAAATGTTATATTATGGTTTAGTGTTATGACCAGACAAGCCCATGCTATCCCCTGAAGTTCCCTGGAAACTGTAGTTTTGAAATGTCTGTTCAAAGACAAAGAAATCTACAATTTCCAGGGGTCTCTCGTTCGTGTGTGTGTGTGCGCCGGAGGAAGTGTAGCCATGAAAAATTAAGGCTGCAATCCTTTACACCCTTACCAGGGACTAAGTCGCACTGAATTTAGTGGAACTTGCTTCTGAGTAGACATGTATCAAATTGCACTGTAAATCCATTTACATTTGTAGTGGACTCACGTTAACACCAGCCACCCACTCAACCCACAATCACACTCACCCACATCGGAATCCCGATGGCTCTTGATGAGTTCCCCCAGCTCAAAGTTCCCTGCAATGACTGCGACCTAATATGGAGAGAATATGTACATGTACAGGATATAGTCTTCTCCAGGATCTGACAAACCCATAAGAAACAGAGGATTTCATGAGTTTGGTTTCCTTGAGAAACTCAAGGTTTCACTGCTTTGATCTCTTCCTTGGGCCCACTGTCACCAGGATCTACTAGCTACCCATGTCAAGGCTATTTCTTAGCCCAGTCTGAATTCTGTCGTCACAAATAGTGGATGGGGTGGTAAAACTGCATCCATTTCAGAGTGGAAATCTTAGATTATGGAGTATTCCTCCATATAGTTGCCCCAACTTCCCTATCCCTCAACCTGAAAAATTAAATGTCAGGAAGAAGGATTCAAACCTGTGTTGATCTCTGAGATTTTTCTATGGACATTTATTTATTTATTTTTATTAGTAGTAGTAGTAAACAGGGAAGCATTTCATTATATGAGCCCTTGTTTGCAGTCTGGAATGGTGCAGTCCAGACACAGGTTTACCACAGCCTTGTAAATAAGCCATAGAAGTAACTAGCCTGCAGTTTTATATTTTACTAGAAAAGGGATGGAGCTCCAGCAGCATTTCTACATTGGCTGCAGAGGGAGGGAAAGAGAACTCTGTGGCAGCCTGCTCACTTGCCTGCATGCAACGTCTTCTTACCTGTGGCTTACCAGGCTTGTGCTTACATACACTGCACCTGCTATTTATGACAATGTATCCTATGTCTTGTTCTTAATTAAATGAACCTGTGCTGTGGATATGCTCACATTCTCTCACACACAATCTGGACCTAGGCAACTGCCTTAGCTGAGCTGCAGCAGGCCAGGCAAAAGTTTGGAGTGTAGCTGCTGAAGGGAGGGGCTGTGACTCAGGAGTACAGCATCTGCCTTGCATACAGAATGTCCCAGGTTCACTCCTTGGCATCTTCAGGAAGGACTGGGAGAAAACCTGTCTGAAATACTAGAGAGCTTCTATCTATCAGCTTAGATAATACTGAGCTAGATGGACGAATGGTCTGACTCAGTACAAGGCAGCTTCCTATGACTACTATGATTCATACAAGTAGGGCAGAGCTATGCCGAGAGTCCTGTGTGCCTTCAGAACTCTCAAACAGCCTCTTTTCCTGGCAGGAGTTTGCTGGCCCAAAGCTGAACCAGTGTTAGGGGGCTGTGAGCTGTGCCTGATGGCTTGTGGGATTTGATACATGGAGGGGATGTGGAAACTGCTCCTTCCTGGTGTCTCCTATGCTGTGCAGAAGATAGTGACGCACTGAGGCTCCAATGCTGGAAACAAGGCAGGAGATCTTGGTTCTAGATCCCCAGATTTCATAGAATCTGGCAATCAATGCAAAAGAAATAAATACATTTCTTTTTGAGAAATACCTGAGTGTAGTGTAATCTCTACTAAATGAGACGAGGAACCAGGGAAATCTTATTCCTTAGCATATCAGATCAGCCTAAATCCTCAAACACCCATATTCATATGATGTAGGGCTGAGGCAAGGCATTCAGGGGCTCAGCCCTAGAACATGTTGGCTCAAATTAGGTCAGCGTGTCCCACTCTCATTCTCTCTTGGAACCCATTCACCACACACCTGGAAGGCAGTCTGACCATGGTTGTTCTTGATCTCTTTGTTAGCTCCCCGGTAAAGCAGGATGCGGGCACAGCTCTCCTGGAAGGTAGGGGCAGAAGAGGAGAAAGAGAAGGAATGAATAAAGCACAACTTCCATCCCAACTGCTCTCAATGGACAACTGCTTGCACCTAGAGCAGAGATGGCTAACCTGTGGCCCTTCAGATGTTATTGGACTCCAGTTCCTATCAACCCCAGCCAGAATCACCAATGGTCAGAGATGTTGGAAGTTGTAGTCCAACAACATCTGGAGAGTCATAGGTAAGTGACCCCTGATCTAGAGATGGGATTGTCCTACTTGCCACCCTGGGCTCCTATTGGGAGGAAGGGAGGGATATAAATCTAATAAATAAATAAATAAATAAATAAATAAATAAGAATGTATTTACACCTGTGACTCGCAACATGCTTAAATGAGACTCTTTTTAAAAAGTTATTTCATCCCCATGCAGGTATGTAGAAACAAGCCTACTGAGCAAAAGTAAAATGTACACCAATTGCTCTGCCCACCACTAGCATGCAGCCCCTGGGAGATGGCCCATAAGGAGATGTGAGCTTTGGGCTGAAAAAGGTTCCCCATCCCTACTCTGAACCCAATCAGCTCTACCTACTGTTCAAAGGGATAAGGCAAAGTGAGCTGAGACTGATGGCTCCTTATCATTACTCCTGTCTCTGCTCACTTACTTGTGGAAGGCAGCAACCAGCAACAAGTGGTGCATTCACGGCAGGACTTTAGGGAAGAGGTCCAGAGACTTAATTCAGCAGAATGACTAGGGGAGCTACCACACACAGCAGGGCTGACTTGCCACATTTTAAAGTAAGTGAAGTAATATACAGTGCCATCTAAAGAGGAGGTGGGCCACAAGGCTATCATGCCTACAGTTTAAATTCCCTAATTGCAGCACAGGCAGCGACAGCAAGGAGGAAAAATATCATGGTCACAGTTCTCTGGGATTTGACAGTAGGCCTTTTCTGGGCCTTGGCAGATGCCCCCAAATGCCATCCCCTGATGCAGAACTGTTTCGCTGAGCTCAATCCTGAAAAGGAAAGGTGAATTTGGACTGAATACAATGAAGGCACTTCCAGATTAGCCTGACTATTCTAAAACTGTTGTGGGTTTGCAGAGATGGGGGAGAAATTCAATTTTGTTTGCATTTTAATGAGAAACTAAAATAAAATGTACTTTTAGAGCCAAACCAGTAAGTGAACCAAAACACAAATATCCTTCAATACGCTCACTTCTCCAAATTCCGCAATGCAAATTCCCAACCACTGTGTACAAAAATGTATTATATTAGGGGAAATTGCTTGCAAAAATGTGTATATTAGTCAAATGCACACAAAAAGGTGTATTTTAGAGGTTTTATATAAAGTTTAGAGGGTTTTTTACAATCAAGTGGTATATAAATTTTGTTTAAAAAATTTAGGAGAAATTCAACTAAAATGCCGACAAATTTCCATGAGTATTTCAAAAAATAAAAATTTTAAAAAATGCAAATTGCTGCAGAATTGTGTAAAACTAAATTTAAGATTAGAAAAATGAAAAGCTGAGAGAAACCAAAATGGACAGGTTCATCCATCCATATGGGGTGTGTGTGTGTCTTTTTCTTTACCCATTCCTACCTTGTTGTAGAGTGCACAAATGTGTAGTGCTGTGTTTCCGGATGCATTCTGTGCCCCTGGTTCAGCGCCGTAGAACAGCAGGTGCTCCAAGTGCTGTGAGTTTCCATGTTGGCAGGCCTGGTACGTGGAGAAGCAGAGGTCAGGAATGGAAGGTGTAGGCTAGATGGTCAGATGGACAGGTGCCAAGTCACAGCCACCCCCCTCAATCTTTAGGCTTGGAACCAACCCTGGCAGGAGACACACACAGGATGTAAGATGGGTAACCTATCCCTCTTGACTGTACAATAATCCGGGGCTGCCACACAGGGAATCTCAAGAGTGCTTGGGAGCTTGACCAGAATAGGTAAACCTTTACCTGGTGTATTTCCTGCCAGCCATTCTCATCAGTGGTGCCGATGTGAGCCCGGTTGTAGAGCAGAAGCTCACAGCAGCGTGGGTCACCTCCAACCATGGCTGTGTGGTAGAGCGGAGTCAGCCCACGACGGTCTTTGTAATTGGGTGAGCCACCCAAGTCCAAGAGTGCCTGCAGGAGTTAGGAAGGAAGACATGAATGGCAAAGACAGGGTCAGTCCAGAGTTGTTTCATGCCAGACCCAAATTAAACATTTTGCTCCCATTGCAATGTTTTATTGTATGCTGAGCAGCCTTAACTCTGTGGTTTTGAAGATACATCTGTTCACACATGCATTCCCTTCATCTCTTGATCTGTTTTAATGTGCTGTGTTGTTTAATGGGATTGTCTTATTGCATATATTAATTATGGGTGCTTATATCTCAATGTTTGTGTCATTGGTTTAATAACAACAACAACATGGGTGTGTGTGGGTGGGTATGCAATATAATTTATGTCATCGAATGCAAAAGACCAGGATGTCATATCCAATACGTAGGAAAAACCACAACTGACCTAAGCACACGCTTGAGAAACCACAAATCGGCAATCTTAACAAAAAAAGTGGAGCAACCAGTTGCAAAACATTTCAACATTGAGGGTCACAGCCTGCTGGACTTTTCTATAACAGCGATAGAGATGCCAGCAGATCCAACAGCATTGACTAAAAGGGAGAACTTTTGGATATACTCTCTGGACACATTGGCACCACATGGTCTGAACCTGGAGAACAGTGCAAACATTGCTTAGCTTCTGCAAAGGAAGCCCCTCTGAGCATTCCATCCTCAAACCTCAGTAACTGCCACCTTGGTAACAACATTGGTATGTTAGCAGCTGATGAAGGCGAAAACCGAGAAGTTTTGGTAATACAATAAAAACCTCTGTTTTGTTAATCACAATTACATGCATATATTTTTAGGTGTTAACAGAATCCTTATAGGGATCCAGAGCAAGATTGGGTGAAGTTCTGCTCGTTGCTTTCAAATCTCTCTCTCTCTGGCTAGGATTCTATTTTCATATTTTCATATAATATCTGTCACTTCCTTACTTCTTCCCCTTTATAATGTATCCCAGAGATGGCCAGCAGAGATCATCAAAAGGTTCTCAATTGTGGCTCCCTGGAGTGCAGGAGACAATAACTCAGCTGATGAGTTTCTATGCAGTCTCCAAAAGAGTGACTCCAAAAGCGCAAGAAATAGCTCTCCCCCCAAAACGTATACCATAGCTGTGGCCCTTTAAATTTTGGCATACTGGACATTGAATCTCTGCACAAATGCACACTACGGGCCCACAGACTGTGACTCTTTGGCTGGAAATCTGAGCTGGCATGGAATGCAATATATCAGATTATGCTTAAGAGGGAACCCAGAAAATCTGCACACAATACAAATCCTGGCATTAGTTTGTAAGCTTCTCCTGGCAGGGACCTGTCCTAGCATAATACTGTAATATCCTTGGGGCAAAGATCTTTTCCTGGCATAAGAACGTTAGCTCCTTCAAGCAGGGATCTGTCTTCTTATACTCTGTAAAGTGCCATGCCCAGACGCTATAAGTAAATAACAACAAGGAGCAAACAAGATGGATAAGATATATTGGCATTGGAATCTTTATTTGCTACTCTCACATCTCCCACAACTTAATTCACACATCTCACAGGATTGAGAGCATCAGGTGATGAGCAACTGGCATTACCATCAGGGCCTGATAGTGGTGGGAGCACACAGCTTTGTGGAGTGCCGTGGCTCCATCCCTTGCGCGGAAGTCTATGTGGGCGCCGCCAAGGCAGAGCAACCGGATGACATCAATAGTCCCATCCAACTGGGCAGCTAACGTCAAAGGTGTCTCTGCAGAGAAACAACAGGGTCACTATTGTGGGGAGAGGGATGGGTTGTGTGGCTAGCATTCAAGACTACCCTTCTCTCCCCCTTTGCACCCCTTGATAGTTACCGCCAGTGTCAGAATCGTGATAATTGGGGTCCAGCCCTTTGTCCAGGAGTCGCGCCACTTTCTCAGCTGCTCCATGTTGCACATACTCCAGGAACTTCTTCAATCCCGTCTGGGGAAAGATTTGCCAGTGATAGCCATTGTGGGGCAGGGAAGGGAGGGGACAGAATACTGTGGGTTGAAAAGAGGAACACAGTGGAGCTGGGCCTAGTGCTTAAGGCTCCCAGAACGTCTTATGGGCATGAGGAGTTCCAGTGGGGACAGAAAGCTCTCTGCCTGCAACGGCTCCTCTAATCATTTCAATGGAGAAGGAGCATTCCCCTCTCACATTCTTTGGTATCAAGGCTTATTAAATGCCACCTTGCCCACCAAAGTTACTAGCCTTTTTGTTTGTATAACTAAACCAGCTTGCTCAGAAGTGAGTGGCTTGCCACTTTCATGGAAAGGGGAAACATGGTCAGCATACTCTCCCAATTTGTCTAATTTGCATGGTATTTTCATAACAGAGCATACAGGGCCATAGGGTTTGAATGTTGTGACTGTAATATAAATGGCAACTTCCAGATGCTCTCCTGACAGAGATTTTTAAATTTGTTTTGGGGGGGGGGAGAGGTGTTGAAAGATCTCTCTTGTCTCACCTTAGTGTGGAGTTTTGCTAGCTGCTTCTCATCCAGGTTGGTCTGCTTGTAAACTCGGGTTTTGTAACGAAACTGGAAGAGGGGAGGCAATGGAAGAGAGGGGCATGTTACTGCAGTTGCACACAATGCCTAACCATGTTCCAGAGACACATCCCTGTGTTTTGACCCTAACCCCACACTTCCATAGGAAACTTTCAGGACTGCTTTACATAAAATAAATCTCCCACACAGAAATCACTTCTATATAAGAAGCTTCAAGTGTTATTCACAGAGGATGGGAGACTGGACATGTGCTGCACAAGTGTCAGGATGTTTCAACGAGCAGTACATGTGCTGCCATCATGCATAGCAAACTAAACACAGGATTCATGCAATTTCCTCAGCACCCTCCAACATGTCACTTATTACAACAGGGATACCCTTTCATACTTCCAACACCCCTGTTCTTACACCAGGGGTCACTGCCTAAGTTGGAGAGGCTCTCCTCCGCACTGAATACAGAACATAGGAAGCTGCCTTATACCAAGTGGGATCATTGGTCCATTTAGCTCAGCATTGTCTACACCAGCTTTTGCCAACCTGGCGTCCTTCAGCTGTTTTGGACTACAACCCCCATCAGTCCCAACTAGTGTTAGTTGGGGCTAATGGGAGTTGTAGTCCAAAACAGCTGGAGAGTATTAGGCTGGGGAAGGCTGGTCTACACTGACTGGCAGCAATGCTCCAGGATTTCATGCAGAAGCCTTTCCCAGCCCTACCTGGAGATGCCAGGATTGAACATGGAACCTTCTGCATGCAGGGCATGTGCTCTGTCACTGACAGAGGCTGCTCCCCAACACCGTTCACCTGCTGTGTCCATTTCCTCTTCAACAGCTTATCCTGAACTGCTTTAAAAGCCAGGAGGATATAGGTTCTTTTAGTTAAAAGGTATGCTAGAAAAAAACTTAATTATTGCATTGTGCTGCAAATATTTCAAAATGAACTTCGTCAGTTGAAATATGTGTAATAGTTACACAGTACTTTATTTTATGAAGGACTATGTAACACCTTCATGTTCATGCATGTGCATTTCCATGCAGGTGCATGCAAGTGCACTAGAGATAAGGTGTATCTGGCCCCTCCCTGCATCATAGATTTAATTTCTATAGATCTGGAAGAAGAATGTTAACAGATACTTGTATGATTCAGTACCTCCCACTTCTCAAGTAATGCCTCAAACATCTATTTTCTCAATCCTTCTCTAATTTGCTGAATTTGTCTCTCCCTCTGTTGCTTCCCCGCCACCACCTTCCTTTGCCTCATGTATCTGTATATTTAGATTGCAAGCTTATGGTTTCATCATTGCTAATCTTAGGTTTTATATTGAACATATACTGGGCTGGATCCAGAGGAAGCAGATCATACTTTAGTACCATTGAAATCAGTAGGACAAATTGCTCCTTACTTAGTTGTTTCACTGATTTTGGGATGGGGGAACCTCAAACTTCACTAACTTCTGGATTCAACTCACTATATATTTATACTGCTCATAGATTGTGTTGGTTCAGCCCACCACTATCTATGATCAAACAGGTTTGGCAAGTTTTTGCAGTGTTTATAAAACCTGCAATATCCATTATTTTGGTCAAAAACTACAGAGGGAGTAAAATAAATTTAAAAATAAGAATAAGTGTCTACAGTATGCCCAATGATGGGTCTATCATGCCATCTTCAATTATCTTTTTAAAAACCTAATCTAACAATTTAATTTGACAGTGGTAGTTAAAATAATCAAATTTTGCCTTTCTGTCTGACAGCAGGCCTACAAGGCAGGTGACATGCCTGGTTTACACAGAATGCTAAACCATGCTTTGTTTAGCCAAAGTGTGGTTTGTTTGAATGTTTGAACCCAGCTCAGCAGATTAACCATGATTTGTTTTTCTAGCAACAAACCATGATGTGAAGCTGTGGTTTGTTGTTGCTTTACAAACTGGATTGTTCTAGCTATGGTTTGGTGTTTTATTTGAACATGACAGTCTTGCTTAACTTTGGTTTGTTTGGTCACCTTACCCCAGACACTTTCCAAGGCAAAGGGTAGCTGGAAAAGAAACCAAGTTTTGGAGAACCAAGCTGTGGCTTCTTTGCTCATCTGTGGGATGACCCATGTTTTGTTGAGCAAACCATGGCTTAGCTTGATGTGTGAAAATCAAACACACAATACACATAGTTTAAAGGCATTGGTGACTATGGGGTTTGATGGTATAAAATGTCCTTTCCCCATTCCTTACTGCCTGCTGCTCACTGACTGGAGGTGGAAGTGAGAGAAAGTCGCATCCTGAAACTGCATGACCTAGAAACCAGGATTAGATAGTTCCAGATGTGTTTGCCTGTAGGAATAGGGGCTTCTCCTTACCTGGGCACCTGAACTGTCTGTGACTCCCACTGCTTCTCAGCAGTGGCAGTAACTGTTGAAAACTCTAGGGGAATTATGTTATTAAGATGCCCACTCCCTAGTCTTTGGGTATTACTGCTGTGGTGAGAGAAGGGGCACCCAATGGACATCTACCCACTATCTTCTTCTGAGTGTGCCCTAAAACATATCTGAGCCTCTGTTGATCTGGTATTATAAGTTTTGTTGGCTATGGTTTTAGCTCTGCTTCACAATATTTATTTTTTATATTATGTTCTTTATTGTCATTGTTAAGTTGCCTTGAGGGACTGAATGGTGAGATAAAAACGTTTTATAAATAAAAGCATTTAAAAAGTGGTGGTGGTAGGAAATAGACTGGCCTCTTCTTTAGAACACTTCTACATCACCTGGGAAATTTGTTTTTAATAGGGCTCCTAGTGGATCTATGCCTCTTTTGTTTCCATTGGGCAACCTCCATTCTGACCAAAGGACCAGTAGACTTACCTCCAGGTAGGGCACTCCCTTCTCAAAACTCTGTGGGTACTCGCGCAAGAGGCGCTCTTCGTCCAGGAATTTGGCATCCCGCCCGTTGGTGGCCGGCTGGAAGAGCCCATAATTCAGCACGTCCTTGAGGCTTTCATTGAGTGTGCAGAGGATCTGTTGCTTTGCCACCCAGATGGCCGCATCAGGGTTGAAACGTAGGCATTTCTGAAATGGGTTTGGGCCAGTGGGGGAAGGGGGTGGAGTTGAGAGCAAAAGGAATGCATCAAAATGGCAGAAAGTGGCATCTTGTTTGAGCTTGCTCTAAAGCAGGATCTCAGCCCTTTAAAATCTGTTTTATTTGTCTGTCAGGCATGGAGAACCTTTGGCCCTCCAGATGTTGCTGAACTACAACTCCCATCATTGCTGACCATTGGTCATGCTTGCTAGGGCTGATGGGAGTTGTAGTTCAGCAACATCTGGAGGGCCAGCAGTTCCTCATTCCTGATCTATACCCTCTCTTTCTTCCAGGGGACTCAAGGCAGTATATGATGTCACCCTTCCCCCATTATTTATACTGTACTCACAACAACTCTGTGAGGTAGGTTGTCAAGAGGCACAGTGACTGCTGGTTCAAAATCATCCAGTGAGCTTAGTGGCTCATTGGAGATTTGAACCTGAGTCTTCCCAGTCTGATTCTGACTAATCCAACACGTTAGTGATTCAAGTGTAATCCTTACACCACACTGGGGTGTGTGTGTGTGAGAGAGAGAGAGAGAGTATATATACAATCCACCTTTCGGAACACTTCTACATCGTGGGCTATTCATTTTTAGAAGGGCAGCCAATTGATCAAAGACCTTTTAGCCAGAAATGCTATGACGAGGGCGACCTAAGGTTACATAACGTGGGGAAAATGAATGCAGAACAGCCAGGATCTAAACTGAGGAGGCTTAATAAATTTAAAGCTCTCTGATTGTACACAACACATAGCTTTTATCACCTATGTTAATTCACATGGAAGGGCTCTCTGACCACCAATCCCACAACAGTCATTTTGGGGACATACTATTGTATAAGGGTAATTTAATTGTCACCATCCCCACCAACTTTACCTTACGTGTCTCATTCTCAGTTGTGAATGTGACTCTCAGATCCTATTAACAGTGGTTGTTGATATTTATTGTAGCATTTTTAAAACTTGATAATAAAAATCAAACGTTAAAAAAGCTATCTGATACCATTAGTACTATTCCATGTCAGTGTCTAGTGCTTTTCATTTTATCCCTGTGCCTTTGCATTAATTGGCCAGCAGAACCCTGGAGGTCCTATGTTTTATTGAACCACTGTGCAGAATACAGCCTGCATATTTTAGTTCATATCTCCACAAATGAAAGTGACAAAGATTTTTTTTTCTTTAAGAAAAATTGTTAATTGAAAGCTGAAATTCAGGCAAGGGGCCTACCGTCTCCCTGAAGGGACAAGGTCCCTACAGGCCTCCTGCAGCTATAGCCTGGGGCAGGCCTAATTTCTAGTGATTCTTCAATACAGAGTTCAAGGCAAAATCTGAGAAGTAATACAGAGAATGAGCTACTAAGAATGTCAATGTTCTTTTGTAAAATGAATTGGGGAAGGGCCTTAGCTCCAGGGAAGGGCTATAAGCAGTGCCTTTTTTGTGTGATGGAACTCACCAGTACAGAGTATTGGCACCTTTTTTTTAAGATGGCATTTACAGCACTTTCATCAAGGTATGACTAATGGCACCTCATTTTTTAAAAAAACATCTGGCTGTAGTACTTTGGCAAAGCATCAGATTTGAATGCAGAAGGTCACAGGTTCAATCCCCAGTAGGCTGGGAGAGACTACCTGTCTGGAACTTGGAGAGCCACTGCCAGTCAGTGTAGACAACACTGCGCTAGACGGACCAATGCTCTGACTCAGTATACAGCAAGTTCCAATGAATAATTAGAGGTATATCTGAAGGCAGTATTTGTGTAGGTGTATGGGGGGCGGGCGGAGAGGCTTAAACACTGTGTATGGGATGTATTCAGCTCCCCTTTTGGCTTAGCTGTGCTTTTGGCTGAGTTGTATGGCAGATGGGCGTGACTTGGTGAAAAAGGCCTCTCGGGCCAAACACAGAGGCCTGGTGGGCCTAATTAGGCCAGAGATTCCCCACCACAGGGGTAGACCTTCTGTGGTCCCATGTCTTCCCCTCGCTGCCTCTAGATGTACTCTAGATGTGCTGTTATTGCTCATCCTGACAGCAGGCAAGACACACCACCTCTTCCCAACAATGAAATTACTAGGTTTAGAATGCAACATGCCAATTTCATTACTCCAATTTACATTTGCAAAAGGGGGATTTCAGCTGTGCATGACACAGGCCACTTCTGCATGGAAGGTTTTTTTTTTAGGTCTCAGGCATGCTCAGTCAGCCCACCACACTTGCGACCTGCCAGCCACTGCATGTGCCCCATTGCCTGCCTCCACCACAGGCAGCAGATCTGCAAAAGGGTTAGCAGTGCGGAGTCTTGTGCGAGGGAACCCATGAGGAGGCTGTGACACAAACAAACAAAATCTCAGAAGCTTGCTGTCCTTCTGGTTGGGGAGGAAAGACTGCACAGGAAGAGAGGAAATCTTCCCATAGGGATGTGCTCCTATTCTAGGCATGGGATATGATTTGGGGGGGGTGCAGGACATACCGGTTTGTGGTGCAGCCTTATTATAACAATAACATCAATCTGAATCGAATGGTAATAGAGTTCCCCAGCTTTTGCTCCCTGTGGCTCCGTATATCTCCCTGCAGAGCTCCCAACCCACTTTAGCTCCGAGATGGGGTTTGAACTCTATCTGACTCTCCTGGCAGTCCCTACTTCCTTCCCTCACCTCTCAGTTTTCCAGGGTCAGGTTGGGGGGGGGGGTTGTGAAGGGACAACAAGCCAGACACATGGTGGCAGTTCCATCCCTGTTTCCATGGACACAACAATGTGTGATCTCTAGCAACGGTTTCCATGGTTGCCCCTGTGAATAGAAATGGGACCCAAGATGAAGGGGGAATGTGGCTTTAAAGGAGCAGTAAAAAGATTGGGTAGAGGGAGAGTGAGAAAGAAGAAAGGGGACTGTCTCTTCCAGAATGGTGTGTAGACTAACCAAGCTGGGGTTTGTGGCAACTTTATGTGACATTTGCATTAGTGTTTTAAACCCTGCCCTCCAAAACACTGTCTACACAGAGCAGAGTGGGGGGATCCTCTGTGCTGTTGTGTGGGTGGGTGGCATCGGCTTTGAAAAGGAACATACAGGAATAGCGGGATGGAATTGCGAAGACTAAGTGAAAGAAAGCTGGGTTATTTTAGCCCACTATCAATAAAAAACAGTGTAAAGGTCACAGGCATTCTGTTAGTACAATGCTTAAGAACATAAGAAGAACCTGCTGGATCAGGCCAATGGCCGATCTAGTCCAGCATCCTGTTCTCATAGTGGCCAACCAGTTGCCCATGGGAAATCAGCAAGCAGGACCTGAGTGCAAAGGACACTCTCCCCTCCTGCAGTTGCCAGCAACTGGTATACCGTCTGCGCCTATGGAGGCACAGCGTAGCCATCATGGCTTGTAGCCTTTTCCTCCATGAACTTGTCTAATCCTCTTTAAAATCCATCCAAGTTGGTGGCCATCACTGCCTCCTGTGGGAGTGAATTCCATAGTTTAACTGTGTTCTGTGTGAAGTACTTTTCTTTTGTCTTTTCTGAATCTTCCAACATTCACCTACATTGGATGTCCACAAGTTCTAGTGCTATGAGAATGGGAAAAAAGCTTTACTCTATCCACTTTCTCAATGGCATGCATAATTTTATAGCTTGGGCTAACCCTGAGCTTCTTTCTGGAGCAGACAGGTGTTTTTTACATTGTAGGCCTGTAGGCAGGGCCTGTCCTCAATTTTAATTTTCGCACAGCACCTAGGTATTTGAGGTGTTTTAGAAACAATTGAGTTGTATTTCAACGGGTCTACTCTGAGTAGGACTTAGCTGGATTTAACAAAATTTCTATACCACTTGATTATAATAAACCTCAATACTAATAAAACATTAAAACACAACCCATTGTTATTATGCCAGTGGTAGTATGCGTCCTGCTTTGCAGAGGACAGTCCTTTATGTGAAGGGCTGCCCAGTCAAAGTCTGATTTAAAGATAAAGAACCATAAGAAGGGACTCTGCAGGGCTCTTGAAGTTGCCCATCTACCACAGTTTGTGCCTGGATGGCAGACTGAGGAGGCACACATTTCACATGGTCACAGTCTTCTCCACTAGAAGGAGACATGTTATATTTCTGTTTAAAGCATGGTAATAGTTTCTCTATGTGCACATATATATAAAATCAGAGCTTGGAAAAGTTACTTTTTTGAACTACAACTCCCATCAGCCCCAGCCAGCATGGCCACTGGATTGGGCTGATGGGAGTTGTAGTTCAAAAAAGTAAATTTTCCAAGCTCTGGTTCTAATATAGTGGTTCCCAAACTTTTTCCCCCACAGACCACTTGAAAATTGCTGAGGGTCTTTTTCTGCCTGTTGAAACAATCGTCATGCAGAGCCAGTGTGGCGTAGTGGCTAAGGTGTTGGACTACAACCTGGGAGACCACAGTTCGAATCCCCACACAGCCATGAAACTCACTAGGTGAGTTTCACTAGCTCTGTATAAAATAATATATGCAAATACTATACAAACCTCAGCTCTCTCTCGCTCTGGCAATGTGTATCCTCCTTTGGGGGGGCAACGACCACCCCAGAACTCAGGGCTAGTTCTAGATTTGAGCAGGCCCTTGGCAGAGTGCCCTATCTTGGTCTTCCTGCTGCTTACCTGGTGACTGTGACAGAGGTAGCTGTGGATGGCTGGTCTGGCAGCTGCCACTGTAATGCCCTGGAGCAATACTATGGCCACATTCACACCATACATTTATTCCACTATTATTCCACTTTAAACAGTCATGGCTTCCCCTAAAGAATCCTGGAATGTGCAGTTTGTTACGAGTGCTGAGGCTTGTTAGGAGACCCCTATTTCCTCTCACAGAGCTACAATTGCCAGAGTTTCTTGGGAAGACAGACTGACATGTTAAACCACTCTAAGAATTGTAGCTCTGTGAGGGGAATAGGGGGTCTCCTAACAACTCTCACCTTTCACAAAGTACACTTCCCAGGATTCTTTGGGGGAAGCCATGACTGTTTAAAATGGGATAATAGGGAATAAATGTATGGTGTGAATGTGGCATGTGTTTGGGACACTGTAGGAAATTAAAATGGCAGCTCTTACACCCAGCTCCTTTTGAAAAGGGAAGAGGAAGGGCAGGCATCAGTGGTAGGCCCTGACAGCTCCCTAAGGACACCGTGTGCTGACACTGGGCATAGTGGTGGCAGTAGTAGCAGCAGTGTTATACTTCCAACATGGATGCTACTCTTAAGAAGAGTTTTACTTTCTCAAAAGAGACATACAGGAAGGCACACCCTCTGACTCCTGTGTATTGGGGGGTTGGGGGGTTGACTGGGTTTACTTTGTTAAGACAAAGGTATTCCACATATGCTCCAAAGTTCTCTTGCCTTTCTGATGATTTCAATTGTGACTCCATGTGTTCCAGGAATGAGCCTTGCCTCAGATTGAGCCCCACAAACATGGACCCCAGAAGTGTGTATGTGTGTGTGTAGAGCCCCCACAAATAATAGTCTGAGATACTGACTCATCCTCCCAGAAGGATTATCTGGCAAATATGACGGCTGTTGTAGTCAAAGCTAATGAACATGCTTTAAGTGTTATCATGTTTCCTTTACTATCAATTACTAGAGGCTTAGATTTCTTTCTTACTGTATCCATTGTGAGGGACTCATTTCAACAGTATTGAATGGGATAGTTTATGGTTTCATTATTAGCCCATTAAATAAGCAGATGTAGACATTAAACCTGAAGAGTTGGCAACATTCATGATATCCTTACTACTCCTTAAAACACTTCCAAGGTCCTTGCCATTGACACATTTTTTGAGGTTATATGGAAGTTGTACAGTGTGGACTCTCTGGGTTTAAGAGTGCCATGACCCGCTCACAAGCCCTTGGAATACGATGGGGCAGTAAAAATAAATAAAATATGCTAATAAACCCTGTTGGGATGTCAGAGAGGCTCACATCACTGTTGTGCTGGTGTGGTGTATTGGTTGGAGGGTTAGACTATGATCTGAGAGACCAGGGTTCAAATCCCCACTCTGCCATGAAGCCCACTGTCTCTCAGCCTAATCTAGAAAGACTGTAGCCCAGTGGCAGAGAACCTACTTGGCCTGCGGAAGGTCGCAGGTTCAATCCCCAGCATCTCCAGGTAGGACTAGGAGGGTCTTCTGCCTGAAACCCTGGAGAGCTGGTGCCAGTTAGAGTAGACAGTACTGAACTAGATGGACCCATGGTCTGACTTGGTATAAGGCAGCCTCATATGTTCCTAACCTTCTTCACAGGATTGTTGTGAGGATAAAATGGAGAGGGAGAGAACCAGGTATGCCACCTTGACTTCCTTGGAGGAAAGGGGCCATGTAAATGGAATCACTGTCTTCATCAACGGAGGTGAAGCAGGCATAGAGACAGCACGGAGACTTCTGGAGTGCTCAGGGAGGGTCCATGCAGTTGTGCAAGGACACTGATGATGGAGGTGGGGACAAAGGGTGCCTAGGTCTGCAGATGGCTTTCCATATCACAAGGTTGCTGAATAAAAGGACTGGTGCTGGTGGCACAGAGAGAGAGAGAGAGAGAGAGAGAGAGAGAGAGAGAGAGTGTTGCTGAGTGTACTGGTTTTATTGCTAATGAACTGAGAAAGGAATAAGTTCCCTTTAGTGCTGAGCTAAGGATGAATCCAGTTCTGCATTAATTACCCCTCTAGGGAGTGAGTGGTGGTGGGGTGGAGCCCTGCCAAGTAGGGAAGCCCCATTTTATTTTGTCCATCAGCCACAGCCCTTCGCTCCTGCCTCACTCTCGTTGGGGCACAAGCAGCATTGCAGAAGGAAGGATCTAGGGAAACCCATGTCCCTCTCTGCCCATAAAACTCTCTGCACATTAATCTATTCCCTCCTCAAGTAATCCATGCCATACAGATTAGAACATGTCCATGCAGAAACAGAGAAAATGGGCAAACAAGGAGTCCTGGACCAGAGGAAATCTACCCTGTACCAGAGGAAATCTGGCCACCCAGTTCCTGAAATAATTTAGTAAAATTTGGCACAGCTTACTATAACTAAACCCAAGCACATGTCGCTGAAATAAAAACATATTTGCAGTGTTGCGTTGCACAGGACACCCCCATGGCCCATCTGCCCCCTGCCTCAATGAGTCCATCTCCTTATTGTCATTATCACCAACTACTACCCCTTCTCTTCCTCATCACTGCTATCACCTGCTTGCCTGCCAGGCAGAGAGCCAATGAGCAAATAGGCAGTGGCATCTTCTTACACAACGGAACTGTAAGGAGGAAGAGCAGATTGCAGTGGTGAAGAGAAAGAGCAGGTCCAGGGGCTCTTGTCAGTGGGCCCCCTACTGAGGTGTGGGTCCTTGGCAGATGCCTGACCATGCTGACCCTTGACGCCAGCCCTGTATATTATTTCCCTGTTTAACCCTGCTTCAGTTTCTCTTCTTTTACTGTGTAGTTTTATAGATTATAGGACTTGCCCTCATGCTTTGTAATAATGCCACCTATAGATGGCATCATCATCATCATCACTATTATTCCATAGCTCAGTGGTAAAGACCAGCTTTACATTCTGGACATCTACAGGTAGAGCTGAGAAAGATGAAGTCCCCTTTGAAATCCTGGAGATCTGGAGATAGACAATAGTGAGCAAGATGGACAAATGGTCTGACCAGGTATAAGGCAGTTTCCTAGATTCAACATAATCATCCAGATGGTTCAAGCAATAGAATCAAGCCACAAAACACAGATCGTGTTGGTCGGGGGGGGGGGGATGAAAAAAAATTAAATCTGTAAAGTAATCCAGCATCACTTGTTCTTGATTTCTGTGGGAATCTCTACCAAACACTCAATATGGAAATCAGCCAAACTCTGAAAACATCTATCACACATGCCTCCCTCCACATCTCAGCTTACACTTGGCCACAGGTGACCCTCCATGCTCTCCCACACACTGTCCCTCTTTGGCTCCTCACCGTCTGGTGCAGGTCAGGAATGCCAATTCGGAAGACCATCATACTGAAGTGGGCGTCCTCAGGTACCAACATGGAGCAATTGTGGGCAGGGTTAGCAGGGCTGGCAGGGGGGCTGGGCCCCTCGTGGGAGCTCTCCGAGCCCGACTCCCCTTCGGGGCACTGGGAGAGGTGCTCCTCCTCCGCGCTTGATTCGGGGCTCTGGGGCATCGTCAGGGGTGCTGGGCACCATCACTGGCTGCACTGCAGGGGTGGGAAGAAAAAGAAATCAAATGTTATCTCCATAAAGAAGTGTATAAGGGATGCATTAGGAGCATGTCCTGTTCATGGGCTTCCCAAAGGCATCCTGAGAACAGGATAATGGACTAGATGGGCCTTTGGCCTGACCCACAGGGCTCTTCTGATATTTTTAGCGATAAGGGGAGATAGAAGCACAGTGATGATCTCTGCAGCCCCAAACTACCAAAATGTGTTCTAATCAGAGCTTGGAAAAGTTACTTTTTTGAACTACAACTCCCACCAGCCCCAGCCAGCATGGCCACTGGATTGAGCTGATGGGGGTTGTAGTTCAAAAAAGTAAATTTTCCAAGCTCTGGTTCTAATATAGTGGTTCCCAAACTTTTTCCCCCACAGACCACTTGAAAATTGCTGAGGGTCTTTTTCTGCCTGTTGAAACAATCGTCATGCAGAGCCAGTGTGGCGTAGTGGCTAAGGTGTTGGACTACAACCTGGGAGACCACAGTTCGAATCCCCACACAGCCATGAAACTCACTAGGTGACCTTGGGCTCAGCCTCATGAAAACCCTATTCATAAGGTCGCCATAAGTCAGAATCGACTTGAAGGCAGTACATTTACATTTTTTATGCTTGATCATGTTTGATTTTTGCTTGTATTTTTAAAGATGTGCCATACACCACCTGAATGAAGCTCATGGACCATGGACTACAGTGGTCCATGGACTACAGTCTGGGAACTCCTTGTCTAACACACACATATGCATTCAACACAAGCAGACACAGACCAAAATACGCATTCAAACAGCCAAGGCTAACATGCAAGTCAAGCAAAAAGGATACCTCCTCTCCCCTCTTTATTATTTATTTATTTATATCCCACCATCCTTCCAACACTGGAACTCTCTCTCTGCTATGCCAACACAAAACAAAAACACACTATACAAATAAAACATGCAGACACACAGCAGAACTAGGCACTAGGGTGAAAACTAATTTTGCCACCCACCCCGCATCTTGTGCCATGCAGGAGGTCCAATTGTGTTTCCTCCTCAACAAGTTTTCTCAATTGCTGCTCCTTCCCCCTGCTTAGTTAATACAAGTGAATGGAGATACTTCACTCCATTCATTTGTACGGAGTGAGGGCAGGGGGAAGGCTGCAATCAGAAAACCATGACTGAGAGGGGAGGATAGACAGACTAGAGATGTGAAGGCCTGGAAAAACTTGAAAAACTGTGGAAAAAAACATTTTCCCCTGGAGAACTGAAAAAAAAAACCAGAAAAAGTTTTTCCCCTCCTGATTTTTTCCAATTTTTTCCAGGGCCTTCACTTCTGTAGGACATACAGAATTCCCCCCCACACACACACACTATTGTACCAAGCATGGGGGAAGGGAGTGGATTGTGTTTTCTCCGTGATTGTGTTCCTTGTTAGCTCTGAAATCCTGAAACTCTGCTGTTCTAGGCAGCTGCCTAGGCAGGCACTGAAACAAAGGTGCATTCCAAATACTCATGAAAGATACAGACATGGCAAGAAACTCAGGGGAACATATATATGAAAAGGCAGATAGAGAAAATAATGTATGTACAGAAAGGCATACAACTCGTGTATAGTCAACCTACATCCCACTCCTGCTTCTAATGCATGATTATTGACGCAACAGCCCAGTTCACACATAACACTAAACTAAACCATGGGTAAGCATGAACATGTTATAGCCAAGGTTTGTTCTTGGCCTGCTGGTTGTATTTTGTCTGGAAGTGACAAACCATGAGCCCAGGTATAGTCGTAATGCTAAGCCAAAACATGGCTTAGCTCCAGGTAGCAAAGCAGCAGCAGGACCAGGAGAGGAGCCTCTGGCCATTGATCAAGTGGCCATTGATTTTTACTGTGAGTCCTTGCGCATTTATGTTTAGCCAGGGCTTGGCTCAGTGTTACATTTGAACTCGGTCACCGTTTGATGCTTTGATATCATTAAGAAAAACCTGCACATATTTTAACATGCTCCCAAACTGCTTGTGGAAAGTGGCTGTTAGTGGTGGCACACAATCCTACCTGTCCACACACACACACACACATATGCTTGCACATATCCATCACTCTGAGGGTAATCTGTTTATTGAGCATTCGTCCTGATTTTTCCCCAGGGAGATTAGATGATCCTGGCTCTTGAATGACCATTCATCCTAATTTTTTTGCAGGGAAGTTAGATGACATTGTGTTACCTACACTTGCCAGTGCATTTTCCTGTCACTTTTCTTATCCCAAAAAAGTCCAGACTTTTGGACAAGTGGGTTTGTTGTGCCAGACCTCCCCATCAACTGTAACTGCGCAACCTGAGTTTGGCAGAATGTGATTGAATCTCACCCGAAAATATGAACAGCCTGGAAGAGTCCTGAGTAAACATGCACAAACTCTCTCTTGGCCTGCCCAGCGCAAACAGATGGGGATTCTCTCACTCCTCCCACTTCTTAATTTCTGTATCTCATTCAGATCTTCTACCCCTCTTTGTTCCGTTTCTCCCTACTTTCCCAGTTTCCTGTACTGCTCCCTCTACAAGATGTGCAGGGTGTAAATTCCTCGTCTTGGATCCTTACTCTCCGTGGCATCCAAATGTTCCCTTCCACCCCACCACCTCCACCCCAGTCTCCTTCACTGACTTTTTGTGCTCCATGTCCCAGTTTCCATCCAGCCCCAGGGCCCAAGCAATCGGGATGCAAGCAGCACACGACGTCCCAGAAAGCAGAACAGTCCTGGGACGTCTGCCCCACTTTCAGCACCTGCCAAAAGGGCCTATAATTAGCCCCAAAGAATACCACTTGCTCTGCCCCTGACCCCTCCAATCCCATTTGCTGGATAGCTCAGCCATGCAGATACTGTGGCAGGTGGGGGGAAGGATTGCTCAAGGGCTGAGCATGTGTTTTTTGTGAGAAAGGTCCCAGGTACATCCCTGGCAGTTCCAGATAAAAGGATCTCAGGTAGCTGATGTGAAAGACTGTCTGCCTGAGACCCTGGAGGTCTGCCACCAGTCAGAGTAGGCAATGCTAAGCTAGGTGGACCAGCAGTCTATCCTGTCCTGGTATAAAGTAGCTCCCCTGTATCTGCTCTGCAGAAAGGGAATTCTCTCTGGCATTACATGGAGGTGATCACGAGAGAGAGAGAGAGAGAGAGAGAGAGAGAGAGAGAGACCTTCTTCGGCAAAACCCTCAGAGCCCATCCTTCTAGGGATGGAGCAGAATTTTGGTTGGTTAACCCTTTAAAGTGAACCACGGTAAGGGCACAATCAAACTTCTGTTTATGCCGGGTTGAGGAGATGGATCAGGCAGACCTCCAGCTGAGCTGGCGGAGTCCCAGCTCAGCCAGGCGATGCCAGAATTAAGTCCCTCGTTCCGCTCAGCCATGGCTGAGCCAGGGGCCGGCCAGTTCAGCCAGAGATCCGCCGGGGAAGCCTGAAAAGTGAGCCAGTGGAAGACCTGCAAAAGGAGCATTCCGGGGGCATGTCAGAGGAGGGACCAAGTGGGGGTTCTTACACTATATCTAGGTCCTGTTCGGCTTCCTCCTGTGGCCCTCTGTCCCGGCAGCTAGCCTGCTGGGAAAAGAGGTGGCAGAAGAAAACATGTATTTTGTTTGCTTATGCTGGGCCCTACTGCCAAGAGGCTTCTGAGCAGCAGCCGGATGTGGCAGTCCCTTTCATTGGCTCCACCTCCACCAGCTTCTCTCCCGCCAGCCACCAATCCTGGATTTATATGTGGATTGGAATTCAGATATCAGTTCAATTGTGCACTTTTCCAAATTGTGTGATGCAGTTTCAGTTCAAAATGCACACATAAATGTGTGTTTTGTTTTGTTTTGGGCAGAAATGCATACAAAAAGGGCAGAGGAAATGCACAGAAAAGGATACAAAAATGTATTTTAGGGAAAAGTGTATATAATTTAAATGCAATTTTTCATGCAGTTTTGTTAACTGTACAAAAAATGGAATAGTGGAATTGAGCACATGCAAAACCTGCACAGAATGGAAATAGATCGATCTGTCCATCCCAATAACCATGGCTACATAAGATTTCCCCCTATTCTTCAGAGGCGTTAGAGATTGCCATAACTGTAAAGACAGGACTTTCGATATATCAAGAAGCCAAGTCAATGAGATCAGAGGGCAGTTCACATAAACATCTGTCCCACTTTGAAGTTAACACAAGCTGTCTTTTTCTGCATAAGCTGTGAGTTCATCTCGGGAATGGTTCAGCACATGGTCCATTTCATGGTTCAATATATCCTGTACAACTGTCCAAAGCACACTGAACAACTAGAAAAGCACCAAAGGGCAGGCAACAAAAATAAAGGAGGCAGGGAATGCTGAAGGCATGAAATAAGATTTAGTCTAGGTCCAATGCATTTCAGAGGAATTCTCACCAAGTGCATGGAACACTGTGCACTTGGTGAGAATTGCTGCTCAAAACGTGCCTCCGAGAAAGAACTGTGGCTGTGTAACCACCATACATTTAAAGCATATGATTTCCCCGAAAGAATCCTGGGATCTCTAGTTTATCCCTCACAGAGCTACAATTTCCAGCACCTTTAACCAATGATGGTTCCCAAGAATCTTTCAGGTAATCCATGTGTTTTAAATGAGCTTTAAATGTATCATGTGCATTCTGAAACATGTCAGACCTGGAACAGATCTTATTTCAAATATTTGGAGCATTTTCTTCTCTCCCTCTTTTGCAAAGGAGGCTGAAACCAGATTTCTTGACATACTATAAATGTAGGAAATGGGAATGGACTGCCTTCACGTTGATCCTGACTTATGGCGACCCTATGAATAGGGGTTTTTTTCATGATAAGCGGTATTCAGAGGGGGTTTACCATTGCTTCCCTCTGAGGCTAGTCCTCCCCAGCTGGCTAAGGCCTGGTCAGCTTGCCACAGCTGCACAAGCCAGCCCCTTCCTTGTCTGCAACTGCCAGCTGGGGGGCAACTGGGTTATGTAGCTTGCCCATGGCTGCACAGGTGGCAGGGCATGTAACCCCTGAGCCACTCACTGGGGGTGATCTTTAGTTGGCCCTTGACACCCAGGAGACACGAGCGGGGATTTGAACTCACAGACTCTGGACTCCCAGTCAGGCTCTCCTCCCCACTGTGCTATACCAGCTGTTCTGTAAATGTAAATGTAGACATGGACTTAACTAAACTATTTGCAGGAGCTGGTTCATCTGTGCAAGGCCGGGGCACCACAAATCTCCT
Organism: Rhineura floridana; assembly: GCF_030035675.1. NCBI lineage: Eukaryota > Metazoa > Chordata > Lepidosauria > Squamata > Rhineuridae > Rhineura > Rhineura floridana. Next base: position 38,877,152 of record NC_084490.1, on the reverse strand, counting down.
GTGCTTGATACTGTAAATACTCCAGATGGAAGTTAATAACAATGGTGTTAAACGGTATTAGCACATGAGTAGTAAAATGTGCGCATATATAACACTGAATTCACCTTCATCTCTGGGCGGGGCAGTAGTGTGGTCGATTACGTTTTGGTTTCTCCCTTTTTACTCAATTTTATTGCGTATTTTGCAGTGGGTAATAGATTGGACAGCAACCATCTCCCATTAATGTTGTCATTCTCACCTCTGGAGTCTGTCCATCTAAAACCCAACATCATTTATACCCACAATTCCTTCTCCCCTAGACATAGAAGGATTAAATGGTCTTCGGACATTTCAGCTAGGATAGCTGCCTTCTTAGAATCCCCTTTGGCCCTTGCTCATAAAGAACACATTATGAATGCCACTGATTCCCAATCCAAATTAGCTGCCTATTCCAACTTGGCCCTTGCCCTGGACCCCTTCCTAAAATTTAATTCTCGCCATCCAAAGCCTCGCGGCTCCTTTCGCCCCACCCACTGGTTTGACAATGAGTGTGTCGCTGCTAAGAAAAATTTGAGGAGGATCTATCTCACCTACAGAAGCAATAATTCCAACTATCTGCCGATGGAATATTACGCTGCCAAGCGCTTTTACAAATCCCTTTTGGTCTCTAAAAAGAGACAAGCTACTCTCGCCGGGTGGAAGGCGCTAATTAACGCCTCTAAACTTAATGATTCTAAGCTCTTCTGGGCTCTGGTCATGGATGCCCTGTCCTCTTCGAACCCGGTTGCTTGCCATATTCCTTCCCACGTTTGGGAAAAACACTTTTCCGATTTGTTTAACGAGCCCACATCCTCTTCTTTCAATAGGTTAGACAGCTTTGACTTCCCGGACCTTCCTCTTTGGCTCCCTGTCTCGCAGAATGAGATTATTTCTCTTATTAAAGGCCTGAAGGCTGGCAAAGCCCCCGGCCCTGATGCTATCCCTCCTGACCTTTTGAAGTCACAACCAGCATGGTGGGCCCCCCTCCTCTCCAACCTTTTTACGTGGATAAACAATTCCAGTTTTATCCCCGCTTCCTGGCTCAATGCTATTGTGATTCCCATCTATAAAAAGGGACCTCAGGATAACCCTCAGAATTTTAGACCTATTAGTCTGCTCTCTACCGTTGGGAAACTATATGCTAGGTACCTTAACGGTAGACTTACCACCTGGATTGAGGAGGAGAATATCTTAGGCCCCGAACAGGCTGGTTTTAGAAAGTCCAGATCCACTCTCGACCATTGTGCCCTGTTAAACCACCTTGCGGAAAAGTATACCGGCCCCCTAGGGAATGGTCTTTATGTGGCCTTTATCGATCTTAAATCGGCCTTCGACTCAATTCCTAGAGACAGGCTCTGGGCAAAGCTTCTGCAAACCACCATTGACAAAAGACTCCTTTTCCTTATTTTTCAACTTTACCAACCTTCCACTCTACCAGTTCGGTGTGGAACAGATGGCTCCCTTACCAACCCTATTTCAGTTACCAGAGGGGTGAGGCAGGGCTGCATATTGGCCCCTACCCTCTTTAACCTTTATCTAAATGACCTTAGTTCATTCTGTCACTCTGCCATTTTTCACCCTCCCAAAATAGCAGACCATGCCTGTCCTCTGCTACTTTACGCCGACGACACAGCTCTTCTGTCCCTATCTAGAATAGGCCTTAGACGGCTCTTTCGCGCTTACATGGCCTATTGTGATGAAAATTTCTTGACCATTAATTTTTCAAAAACTAAAATCTTGTTTTTTTCTTCTCGGCCTTCTATTTCAGACTGGCGAATTAATGGTCAGAGGATTTCCCAAGTCAGGGAGTATAAGTATTTGGGGATAATGTTCCACTCTTCACTCTCCTGGACCCCCCCATCTACGCTCCTCTGTACCCACGGCCAAGTTCTTGGCTAAAGCGCTACTCCGCTATTTTTTTTCTAAAGGCGGGCAATTTATACCTGCTGCCACCAGAGTCTTTTCCGCTAAAATTGCCCCCCAGCTCCTCTACGGAAGCCCAATTTGGATCGCAAATTTCTGCCCCAAAATTGAGGCTGTTCTTTCCAATTTCCTCTGCTCCATTTTCGGAGTGCCCTGTTGTGTCCCTAATGCAGTCTTAAGACTCGAGGCCGGGCTCTCCTCTTTAGAATGCCTTTCTTGGTCCCGAACATTGTGTTTCTGGTCCAAGATAGCATTCGCTGATCCTGTGCTGGGATATCTTAATGCCATGCAGATTGACCGCTTCAGCAGTTCCTGGGCCAAAGTGGTTCAGCACAAACTTTCTTCTCTTGGCCTCTCTACGGAGTTTTTAGCCACACTCGATTTTGGCACTGCCAAAATGACCATTAACAGACGTCTAAAGGACATAGATCTTCAGTGTGACATAGCCAATGCAGCTAAAACCTGTTCTCCCCTCCACTCTGGATTGAGGTTCTTTTCCCCCCTTCCTGACCCGTATCTTGAATTTTTAGATCTGCCGCGCTACAGATTAGTTTTTACCAGGGCTAGATTTAACTGCTTAGCATCAGCCCTTCTTGAAGGCCGCTTTCGGGGCATCCCACATGCTAATCGCCTCTGTCCCTGCCGACTTAATGAAATTGAATCCCTGTTTCATGTTCTATTTATTTGTCCTCTTTACTCCATTGAACGCACCAAGTTCCTAAATCCCTTGATCGTGAATTCGCTTGGAGGTACAACTTTGGACAAACTGAAGTTCCTTTTATCCGGCACAGACAAATCAATATCGCTTGGGGTTGCTAAATTTCTCCATGCGGCCCAATTTTTACGCAGTAGATACATTTCTAGTATTTCGTGTTGATTTTCTTGTGCTAGACGTACCTACTTGTTTATCCCTTTTTATCTTGCCTGTTTTAATTTTCTTATTTTCTTATTTGTATAACGGGTCTATGACCGTACCATTAACTGAATGAATGAATGAATATAACACTTGTACAACACCTCAAGTGTTACCATTACTGTCAAACATCACTGTATGTGTGAGACTGCACATAAAAAGACACAGACAGACAGATATCATATAATCATAGAGCCTCTTGGAAGGGACTTGCAGGACCATTAACTCAGACCATGAGGCTGTGATTATGCAGAAACAGAGGGAAATTGCAGAATTCTATGTCCTAAGAAGCTGAGCTTGCACACAGATTTTTCTGATAACATTTCTGAGTACTGTATATCCTCTCTTTCGTTCCTCCGCCCCAAGGGCTATTTTGCAGAACACATTTTTTTTATGGCTGTTGTCTGTCCCCTGCCACCCCGCATAATGTCCCAGAGCAATGTTAGGTCTGGGGAATTTTATGTGATGCAAAATGGCTGCCAGGCTGCCAACATAGTTGCTGCCTCCACTGTCAGAGGCCGTATGCTTCTGAATACCAGTTGCTGGAAACCACAGGAGAGTGCTGTTGCACTCAAGTCCTACTTGTGCCTTCCCATAGGCATCTGGTTGGTCACTGTGAGAACAGGATGCTGGACTAGAAGGGCCACCGGCCTGATCCAGCAGGGCTCTTCATATGTTCCTGCCACTTGCAATGGCAGAAAAAAAGAACCTTGCTGGGGGGGGGGGATGAGCTCCTATCTTGGACACTGCTGGAGAATTTGTCCTCCTGCTAAAGAATATTGGGTGAAATGTTCCCCACCATCTGGGCTCCTCTAGATGACCTGTTTAACCAGCATTCATTCTGATTTGCTTGCACAAAGCTTATGTGGAGGTTAGATTATATCCAATCTTTACTGAGCTTTTCTTCTTCTTCTTCTTCTTCTTCTTCTTCAGGTTACAATAATATAAAATACAATATTAAAAACAGATTTCTTTGCAGATAGGTTATACGAGAATAAGCAGCCATCCTGCATTCATCTCAATTTGCTTGCAGGGCATTTACATGTCTTCCCCTTAGTTATTTATTCATCCCATGTTTTTCAGTGCATTTCCATGTCACATTCTAAGTTGCAAAACATCCTTTTTATATATATGTAAAGTGAACTTGTTGCGATGGGTGACAAGAATGCTTTAATCCACTTTAATTGTGCAAACCTAAAACTCCAATGTGTGTTTCTGCAAAACAATGACAATCTGGAGATACCCTTTATCTGCCCACAAACAGAATAAAGAATTTTGGGAGGTCATTATTCACTCAGCTCACTTCCACTGAGTGCAAGACAGGTGTCCAAATAGACTTAGAAGTAGGCAGCCAATCCCTTATTTATACTCAAACTGTCCCTACTACCCAGGAACCGAGTCTTTATTTTCTGGCTCCTCTCCCTGTCCAAACTGTCCAGTTTGTCTCTGGTTTTTGCCTTTGTGGGGAGATGTTGTAGATGCCTTTCTGAAATGTTAACATGCATATGCATGCAATTGCAGTTCTTCTGTTTGAATCTCCCTGTCCTGTGACTGAATAGACACAAAATGCTGGTGCATGAATATTAAGCGCTGTTAAGGTCCCACATGCAGGATTAAGGCCTAAGAAAGAACAGCAAGGAAAGAACAAAGAGGGGGCTGTTATGGGTGGGTGGGAGATATTAGGAAAAACCAAAGACAGACTTACAATTAGGAATGGAAGCATCTGTCAGTTTCCGTTCTCTCAGTTTCTCATTTTTCCAATCTTACATTCAGTTCTCCACATTTCTGCAGCAATTTGCAAATTCTTTTTTAAAAAAAATCCTCGTGAAAATTCTTCAGCATTTTAGTGCAAATTTATCCTAATAAACACATTTTTGTAGACAGTTTTGGCTAACATACACATTTTTGCAAGCTATTTCTCCTAACAGAATGCATTTTTGCATGTTATTTTCACAAACGTTTTGTAAACATTATTTAGTTAGAGAACTGGATCGCAACATTCAGATAAGTGCGAAATTCAAAGGATGGCTGCGTTCCGGTTCTTGTATTGCTTCGGAAAGTTCAAATTTGATACATTTAACTCTAAACGTGAACTGAATCTAATTTCTGCCCCATCACTACTTACAGTCAAATTGGATATGACACACTATTTTTGTGGATGCCGTGCTGCCAGTGGTGTCTTTCCTTCCCATGAAAAAAGCAGCTTCTAAGCTCAGTGGAGGCTGATCCACTTGCTGCCCCACCAAGCCCAACCTGCCTTCAGCCAGCCCCTGCCTACCTACCTCCTTACGTAACAACCAGTCCAGGCCTTGCCACCGCCTGTCAGCCTCCTCCTTGGTTGCACTGTTGCCCATGTGGCCTCAGCAGGGAAGAAGATGGGGACAAAAGCAAAATTAGTTGGCTCTGCCTGTCATTGGCTCTAGGTCTGCCAACCATTTGCTTTGGCTCCACATACTATTGCCTCCCTGCCTTCCACCAGTGGTGGGCGGGGACAGAACCAAAAGTAGGTGGAGCAATATGCTAATTTCTGCACACACTCGCACACCTCTCTGTCCTCCATCCGAGCAAGCAAAAGGCATTTTTCAAGGACACACTCCAACCAGGCAAAAAACCTCAAGGACAGTGCAAGGTAGAGTGGCGAGGGGCATTTTGAGAGTCAGATAGACAGGCATGGAGGGTCTCAGTTTCTTCACCAATGCTTTAGACCCCTTCCTTTTTCTATCTCCCCTTAGCAGGGGTGTAGTTGTCCAGAGTCTCAGGGGGTCTTAGACCCCTACTATTTTAGTAGCAGGGTCTCAGCAGGGTCCCCATGTCTCCAGCATCCTGCAAGCCAATCAGCATGAAAGTGGGAGTGTGTTGGCTACTGAAAAGAGTTTTCTAACATGCTTCCTTATCCTTTCCTGCTGACTGGAGCCAATCAGAGTGAAAGGAGGTGAGTCAGCCACTGAGAAGACTCTCTTCAGTAGCTAACACACTCCCCTTTCATGCTTATTGGCTCCTAGGAACGTCTGTTGTTATGGGAGAAGGTATTAACAAGGACCTCATTCTCAACCCAACAGCAAAAAAAAAAAAAAAAGATGGGAGGGGGTGGGGCTGTGACTAGCATGAAAGGATCCTGCACTTCTGAATCTGCCACTACACTACTGCCCCTTAACTACTAGACTGGTAAGTCTGGAAGCTCACAGGTACTGTACCTGCCAGGCCTGTGTGTGTCTGTTTTTTTAAATACCTGTTTCTTTTAATTTACAAATTTACATACTTCTGCAAACCGAGGGAGTTCCCTAAGTATCTAGAAACTACTACCTTATTATTTATGGCTCCCCCATTTCGCTTCCAGCTGTTAGGCATTCAAAGCCTTGAGTTCCTTGTTAGCGGGAACTCTTGTTCAGGGTGCCAGCCAACCAGCCCTAGGAATATATAGGAAGCTGCCTTATATTGAGTCTGAGCATTGGGTCCATCGATATTAGTATGGTTTACACTGATTGGAAGTGGCTCTCTCAGACAGACGACACTCGTATCCATATCTGGCAATGCCAGGGATTGAACCTGAGACCTTCTGCAGGCGAAGCCGATGCTCTGCCACTGAGCTACAACCCTTCCCAAAGGGCCATGCCCATCTCCAGGTTACTGCAAGCAGGCCATTACTCATCTCCCCTCCCCCCCCATTTTCCGTTTTTCTTTTCCAGCCGACACTCAACACTCCATGGAGAATCACCGTGCTCAATCCTCATTAGGTTGTTTTATGGATATTTTGCCCTATTAGTTTGTTTGTTTTAAAAATCATTTCTGTGTACTTCTGCAAACCTTGGGGTTCCCGTGAGCATACTGATACCTCTAAATGGCCTTGTTTCATCTCCATTTCTGTTGGTACCACCTGAGTTTGCTATTAGAGAAAAAGTGATGATAGGGGAGAAATATAGTCATACATGCACAAATTAAGGTTTCTTGGGGTGGAAACACATTGGTTTGCTTAGTGGATCGGGGGCAAAACCTGACTGGTCAAGAGGAAGAGCAATGGATTCACTGAAAATGCTGGCTGACCATCTACGTAAAGGAAAAGTTGACGCTCGGTGGTGAGTCGGGGTGGGCAAATCCATCCATTTCTGTTTCTCATTTTTCCACTCTTTACATTCAGTTTCCCAAATCAGTTTGTGAAAGTCTCAAAAACAAGTCCTCATGACATTTCAGCAACATTTTAGTGTGAACCTCTCCTAGTACATGCAATTTTTGACCAATAAATATATTTTTGCAAAGCAAACGCCCCTTATATAATGGATTTTTGTATGCTACTTTCACTAATGTATGCATTTTTATGCACACTTCACCACAGCATATGCATGTTTGAACACATTACTTGGCTGGAGAACTGCCTTGGAAAATTCAGGGTACTGTGAATTTCAGAGGATGGCTGTGTTTTGGTTCATGTCTTGCTTCAAAAAGTGCAAATTAGCCAGGTTCGCCTATGAATGTGAAATGAATCAAATTTCTCCTCCATTCCTAGTGGTGAGAGCACATACTCTGCACACAGAAGGTGCCAGTTGCAGTCCCTGACCTCTCCTCTCCTGATAAAAGTTTGAGGTAATACGGCTGGGAAGACACCCTGGGAACTGCTGTCTGTTAGAGTAGACCAGCCACCCTTCCCCAACCTGGTGCCCTCCAGATGTTTTGGATTATAACTCCCACCAGCCCCAGCCAGCATGGCCATTCCAGCTGGGGCCAAACCAGGATAGCCACTCTAGTTGGGGCTGATGGCAGCTGTCATGCAAAGCACCTGGAAGGAACCAGATCATGGCAGGGTGGGGTAGACAGTTGTGGGCTAGGTAGACCAGAGGTTTAAAGCAATATAAAGCAGCTTTGTACATGCAAAATCCACTAGATTTCTAGGTACATACACATATACTATTATATGTTAAGAAGAACCCTGCTAGATCAAATCAAAGATCCACCTAAGCCATATTCACACTGTACATTTATTCCACTATTATTCCACTTTAAACAGTCATGGTTTCCCCCAAAGAATCATGGGAAGTGTAGTTTGTGAAGGGTGCTGAGAGTTGTCAGAAGGTTCCTATTCCCCTCACAGAACTGCAATTCCCAGAATTCCCTTGTAAGAGGGATTTATTATTAAACCACTTGGGGAATTGTAGCTCTGTGAAGGAATAAGGGTTTCCTAACAACTCTCAGCACTGTACACAAAATACCCTTCCCATGATTCTTTGAGGGATGCCATGACTGTTTAAAGTGGAATAATAGGGGAATAAATGTATGGTGTGAATTTGATCCCTGTCTAGCGGCCAACCTGATACTTCCTGGAAGCACATAAGCCAGGGTTGCAGAACCTCAAAAGCGGAGGCCTCTCCAGGCCTCTGTCTGGTCCCTGGGCCTCTCTCCAGGCCACCCCCCCTCCTCAGCCCTACTTCTTGAGTGCTTTTGCCTGGCTGGGATGTGCAAGGACAGAGTTCCTGATCATGGTACTTGCTGGCGTGGATGGAGGATACAGAGGCGCGTGTGAGGGTCTACAGAAACCAGCCTACAGGACAAAAGGAAAAAAATTAACATCCATTGTTACACCTACTTGCCTCCAGCTCCACCCACCACTGGCATGTGGCCCCCCTGGAATATTGCTCTTGGACTGAAAAAGGTTCCCTGTCCCTGCCATAAGCAGAGCATGATGAAGCCAATAGCATGTTTCTGTTGATGCTCCCCCTTCAATACTTGGTACTCACGAGTTATACTGCCTCTGGACATGAAGGTTCTGTTTAACTAATGGCTAACAGCCATTGATAGGTTTTTCCTTCATGAAACCATGTTAAAATCTTAAAGCCATTCAAAAGTCACTGACTACTCAGTCACACATTTGGGGACGAATACCCTAGAGGCAAAACACACACCATGACACACAGAAAGAATCACCCATGTCTGCACACACCGCAGCGCATCCACCTACACACAACCATTCACCAAATACACCCCACAAATAATGAAAGATGTAGCAGAAGATAGTGACATGATGAACACAAATACAGAAGGCGAGATCAACCCAACAGGCAGTACAAAGGGCTGTCTAGAGTGGCAACATTTCAGAGGCTCCAGGCTAACCAGGGAAAACCTGTATGGTACGGCTGGCCAAAACCCCAGTTTGGAGTTAGCGTATTTAGTCCCCAAGCATTTTTCTGCCCCTCCAAGACACACACACTCACATTTTGGCAGTGGAAGTAGAGACAGTGCTGGGCGATAACCCCCCACCTTGGCTGATCTGCATGGATCAGCTGAGAAGGAGTTCAGTGGCAGAGCATCTGCTTTGCATGCAGAAAGTCCCAGCTTCAGCCCCCGGCATCTCCAGGAAGGGCTGGGAGACCCTGGAACTGCTGCCAGTCAGTGTCAACAATACCAAGCTAGATGGACCAGTGCTGTCAACTCAGTGGAAGGCAGCTTCAATCAAATAGTAGCTTTTCAGCCACACCCATTGCTGGCATGCGGGGGGGGGGGCAGAGGTTGATCAAGGGTGAATGCAGCCCTTGGGCCAGAGTGAGCTACCCCTGTAAGGGAAGTGCAACCAAACTCCCAAGTTTTGGGACTCAAGGGTCTGAGGGGTGGCCAACTGTGTTTCACCACAGTTGTGTTCTGCTGTTACCTTCCAGTTTTCCTATGCCTGCAGCCCTTTCCCTTTTGCGCCATCCACGTTAATGGAGCTAAGGGGTCCATTGGAAAGCAACTTGGGAAGCTCTTGAGAAGGAAACACAATCCCTTCCTTCATGTATAACAAGGTGGATGGCAAAAAACTTTTACGCACGCACGCACACAAACACACATGGCCAATGGGCAGCATTTGTGGCAAGATTTATACTCCTAGGCAAAGCTATCACATGTTTAGCTTCAAAATCTAATTTTGGCTTCTCTCCTTTCATTTATTTGTTTAGGGCAAGCTTACCTCTTCTATTTAAAGCAAAGTCTTCACCTTAGGCAAAGACCCATTTTAAGTTTGCATAGATTTAAACAAATTAACGCAGACAGATGAGTAATGGCTATTCCCCCCCCACTTCCTTCTAAAAGAGAGAAGAAGCCACTAAGGCGGGGACTGCTTGCACACCATACATGGCTCCCCCCCCCCAGTTATCCTGGGAACTGTAGTTTTTTAAGAGTGTGAGGAATTCGGGAGTAATCTATAGTTCTCAGGATTCTTGTGGAGGGTGCTTTAAATGTATTGTGTGTACACATTCAGGGAATCATTATTCTGTTGTTAACTGCATTCCTCAGGGGTAATCTATGGGGCTGTGAGGTCGAAGCTAAAACTGGACAGGGCCAAAGCCAAAACAAGGCAATCCCTCCCTCTTCCCCCCAGCCCTTTTCTCTGTCTGTCACCCCTTCTCTCTCTCTCTCTCTCTCTCTCTCTCTCTCTCGCTCCCTTTCTCACCCTTTCCCCTTCTTTGATACCCACATGAAATAAGATTGATGGCTAACTGTGTCCCATCACTCCTGTTCTAGGCCCCCCACCAAGTCCCTCCTATTGGTTGATCTGAGACCCTGCCTTCTCCCCTCCTCATTGCCCTCTGCTGCTCACTGTGGCTGGTCCTTGCCTCCATGTTTCTTTATGACATTGTGCATATGTGGCCATGCGCAGTGCCATATGGCAGCGGTGGGGAACCTCCAGCACACATGTCAAACCTGGCCTGCCAGGCCTCCCCATTTGGCCCCTGAGGCTGTTTTGGTGAAACCATGCCCACCCACCCACCTGGTGTGGGGTGAGTAAGGGCAGGGTTTCAAAGAAACAATTGGAAGCTTAAAGAGGGCTCTTGATTGTTCCTTTGCTGGAGCAAGGCGTGCTCCCAACTGCCATTCAGACGATGGACAATAGCCATGTTACCAAATTCCTCCAAGCTACACAGGAAGTGGATTGGACTGTGAAAGACCAACCCAAAATATGTTTGCATTTTTACAAATTTGTAGGGCAGCACAATATCTCAGAGAGGAGGTCAGGTCTCCTGTTCCCCTGGTACATTCACTATAGCTGCCCAATTTCCCTGCTTTTTAAAGTTTGATAGAAATATCTGTTGGCTATAGGTATGTTCTTAAACTGCAAGGGTTTTTTGCCTATTAGTGAATATAATGCATAATTAATATATGGCAGCATTCACTAGCATAAGGTGTGGAGATGGCTGCAAGTTTTGATGGCTTTATATATTAAAGGGGGCAGCAGGCTTGCAGGATCTACATTGTTTTTTACTAGAACCCTGAGATCAGCAACTGGAGCCAGGTGCAAAAGAGATGTACTCAGCCCAGGAATTTGTTTTGAGTATCCAAACTGAATGGAGCTCATAATTCTTCAACACAAAAACCTATTCCTAGTTACCACACCCCCGACTTTATTCATTTTAGCTATAATTGTGTGTGTGTGTGTGTGTGTCATTTTGTCTGTTGCCATTAAACAATTGATGGAAAGTCAGAAATCCTTGCTGATATTCTTCAAATCACTCTGAGATCTACTAGTAGATCCCAGTTCATTTTCTGTCCACCCCTGGCCATGACCGGATTCATGGAGAGGAGGTTGATTAAAAATGACTGCTAAATGGGACCTTTACCTTCAGAATAAGTGGGACTTGCAACAAAATGTTGCAGTGTGGGATGCTCCCAGTTCAGGATTCCAGTCCCCCCATGCCATTCACCCTCACCCTACAGCGCTGATCGTCCTGATCTGAATGCCCCCTTTTCCTGCTATATTTGTTTGTTTGTTTATTAATAATAATAATAATATTTAATTTGTTTGTCGCCTATCTGGCAATTAGCCACTCTAGGCGACGTACATTAAAAAAGATAAAATACAATAATATCAGATGCAATCACATTAATAACAATAGATAGAAATACTGGACAGTCATCAATACATATAAAAGCAATTATATTAACAACATACGATAGATGACAGACTCATGACGATTTACCCATCCCAAGGACCTCAAAGGTTTGTTGGAATAGCCACGTCTTCAGGGCCTTGCGGAATACATCTAGGGAAGGGGCATGTCGAAGATCACATGGGAGGGAGTTCCAGAGAGTGGGGGCCACCACAGAAAAGGCTCTCTCCCTAGTACCCACCAACCTAGCTGTTGGCAGGATTGAGAGAAGGCCTTGTGTGGCTGATCTAGTTGGGCGGCATAATTGGTGGCGGTGGAGGCGCTCTTTCAGGTAAGCTGGGCCGAAACCGTACAGGGTTTTAAAGGTTAAAACCAAAACATTTGCATCCCGCCCTTCTAGTGCAAAAGACCTACACTCGCTATTAACACCACAGAAGATCGCATTTACAGATCTCCTGCATCACATTTGGTTGGTCCTCAGAGTACGGATGTCAAAGAATTCCAACAGCAAAGGAAGTGGAAATTGCTGCAGTTTGTGTGTGGTCAGGAACAGCAATCACTCAAGTGAATACAATCTCTATCCATTCACATTGTCATTTTTTTTCAAGTCCACAAAGGATACCTCATGAATGGCTTTTTTTAGATTGTTTTGATGTTTCTGTTACAGTGCAATGAATGTAAGTTACACAAGTTACATAACTTACGTTAAATAGTGGACAGCAAGACAAATAGTATTTGGCAGAAAATGGAACTGCAGAGGAATGGAAACAGTCCTGACTGTTTACAGGTTGGAATGGGAATCGCTACCTTCTTACATCCCTACTCAGAATAGGATGTTATCCTCACAACAACCCTGTCAGGTAGGTTAGAGGCATCATTTAGAGGGCAAATTTAATCTGAACTAGGAAAAGTACAGTTACCAGCTTCAGGACAAGCCAGGATCTTAAACTCCAACTAAATTGGTTTATGATCCTGACTTTTTCTGAAGTTAGTAATCAGAGGCTGTGCTTGCACATAATACTAAAATTGTCAGTGTTAGGACTTGTTGCAGGGAGCCTCAAGCTCATGCACTCCCTCTCTGTTCTCTGGCGTCCACAAGGAGGAGGTCAGAAGCTTTTGCTTCTGTTTACATTAACTGCAGTTTAGCATTATGTCCAAACTCTAAAGATTGGTTGATCTTAACTATGGTTTATTGAAACAAGCCAGCTTCAAAACCCATGGTTTGAAGTTGTCTTGCTCCAACAAACCATAGCAAAGATCCACCAGAGTTTGCAGTTAACCTAAAACAGAAACAAAAGCTTCTGGGAGGGGAAAGTACACGAGTCCAAGACTCACTGTAGCTTGTCCTCATAACACTGAACCAGGGGTAACCAATGTGGTGCCCTCCAGATACTGTTGGACTTCCACTCCCATCGTTCCTGACTATGGGCCATGTTGGCTGGGGCTGATGGACATTGGAGTGCAACATCATCTGGAGGGTACTACATTGTCTACCCCTACACTAAACGATGGTTTAGCATTATGTGCAAACAGCCATAGTTTCTCAATTTGGACAAAACAGGAAACTATGGGTAATTAGAGATTTCCTGGTTTATTTGTGGCTTGCGCAAAAGGAAGAATGAAGGGGCTGCCTGCTCAGGCAGAAGACTTGTTCATATCCCACCTTGTTAAGCCAAGAAACAAACAGCTACTGTATTTCAGAGCCAAGCAGTGTTTTAACCTTACATTTCCACATCCCAAGCTCTAGTCCAGCCATTGCACTTGCACTCAAGCATCAAAGGAAGAAATATAGGACATCAAACAGGAAAATCCAGTGCACAGAGCTCAAAAGATACATCAAGGATGCTTTATTGGCCTGATGCATTTAGAGCCTGTTGATTCTTCCCTTAGGGGTAACTAATTTGTTGCTTTAAAAAAAAAAGTTTACACTCCATCTCAACATTTAATATTTTTGCTCCTTTTCTTTTTAAATCAGCTGTCCCTGAGGAATGTTCAACAGACTTGAAACAAAGCGGACCAGCAAACTAGCCTCTGAGCAGCTTTAAGCTCTCTACATTCTTCTGCCTTGAGTACTCCAAAACGATTTGTCCCCCAATAAAATCTGTGCTCCCAGCCCACTACTGAGTGTGTTGTCACTCAGACAATTCAGCATGCTCTCATTTCCATCCACTGATCGCATGGAAATGATGGAATTCCTAAGTCAGCATTTGATGTCCATCCAGGCATAGTTGGGTGGGTGGGTATGAGCAAAGGAATGCAGGCAAGATGGATGTACTGCTGGTTGAGGGTCCTGTAGATCTGGGTGCAGCTTCAGGGTGCTCTGTCCTGGACCCAGCACTTTCACTGGTGATGGCAGCGGTCAGGAGCCCTTTCTACCACCTCTGGCTCATTCTCAAGCTGTGGCCTTTCCTAGAAAAAAAATGGATCTGGCCTCAGTCATCCTTGTTATGTCCAGATTTGAATTACTGTAGTGATCTCTATGTGGGGTTGCCGTTAACAATGGTCCAGAAACTCCAATTGATCCATAATGCAGCAGCCAGACTATTGACTGGAGGTTGGCAACTGGACCATGCAACTTTGATCCAGGGTTGTCTCAATGTTTAAAAGGGTCCTGGTCAAAGTGACCTTTGCTGGCCCCTGGTGGGCTTGCTAGTTACAATGGCAGCTCTTTAAGCAGCACAAGACTGCTGGGTCTAGTCACCTTTTTAACGGTCCGCAATGCTTCAGAATTACACCAGGTCAGGGCCACTATAAGAGATTAAATATTGGCTTGATCTTAGAATAGTAGAATTGGAAGGGCCCTATAAGGCTATTGAGTTCAACCCCATGCTCAATGCAGAAATCCAACTTAAAGCATACCCGACAGCTGGCTGTCCAGCTGCTTTTTGAATGCCTTTGATGTTGGAGAGCCCACCACCTGCCTAGGTAATTGGTTCCATTGTTGTACTGCTCTAATGGTTAGGATCAAGCCTCCTGATGCTGCTTGAAGAGCCAGGTAAAAAAAATGTTAAGGAAGGGGGGGCAGGCATCAACCAGGGGCCCTGCCAGGGTGCTGGGGCACTGGAAGCTGCCCAAGGATGCCAGGTGCTGATGCTGGTCCTGCTTCAGTCCTGTGCCAACGACACTGGTTCCCAATTTATTTCCCGTCGCAATTTCAAGTGCTGATAGTGACATTAACTGTTAAAGCAGGGGTGGGGAACCTCAAGCCTGAGGGCCCAGTGTGGCCCTCCAAGCCTCTCTACTGGCCCTCAGAACACTCACCAGGGTGCACCCCCTCCTCAGCCACTCACTCTACAGGCCCTGCTTTGCATCCTCTTTTGAGTGTTTTTGCCTGGCTGGAATGTGCCATTGAACTCTGATCATGCCTCTTGCTGGTCGGGATGGTGGATAGAGAGGACCATGTGAGTGTCTGTAGGTGCAAAAACCAACCTACTGTACAAAGGTAAAATTCACATTTGTTGCTTCACCCACTTTTGCTTCTGGCCCCACCCACCACTGGCATGCGCCCCCCCCCCAGAAGGCTGCCCAGAAGGAAATGCGGCCCTAGGGCTGAAAAAAAGGTTCCCCACTCCTATTTTATAGCCTTTCACAGCCTTGGAACAGGTTGTCTCAGGGACTGCCTTCTTCAATATGAACTTGCCTGAGCCCTAAGTAGTTCTGGCTCCAGATTTTTGGGGATCTCTTGAGCAAGTTGACCTTCATACTCTTTCTCCTCTTTGCTGCTCTTGCCATTACCCTTTCACATTTCTCCCACCCTCTCTCTCTCTCTGGGCCCAGTCTGCACCTCTGGGATGAGTGAGAGAGGGCAGGGAGAGAGGACAGGGCTGTGGAGGCTATTCATCCCTCTCCTAGTTTTTCTTGCTGCTCATTCACTTGGAGAAGGCAGGTCAACAAGCTGCAACAGGAAGGAGGAGAAGCAGAAGAGCTAGCAGAGGCTCCAGGGATTGGCAGAGCTCCCACCCTACTGAGGTGTGTGCCTTGGCAGTTGCCTAATGCTGACAACCGCTGGTGCCAGCCATGGTCCTATGACCAGCTCCAAAGCTCTACTCTCTATTGGATTTGGAGACAGGGCTTTTTTGGTTATGGCACCAAAACTTTGTGATGCCCTCTCTTGGTCAATTTGCTGAGCTCCCTCTTTTTCTACTTTTAGTTAGGTTTTGAAAACACATGTTTTAAAACAGGCATGCAATCTTTGGTTCCCTTCTGTATTTGGTGTTTTCTTTTTTCTTTTTAAACCTGTTTATTCATTTTCCCAGACTACAAAAGCTTTGCATTTCCAACATTTGGTCACATTACATCCTTTGTATGGAGAAAACAGACATCAAATAAAATACGACAATACTAAATAAATTGTTGTGTGCATTCAAGTCAATTACGACTTATGGCGACCCTATGAATCAGCGATCTCCAAGAGCATCTGTCATGAACCACCATGTTCAGATCTTGTAAGTTCAGGTCTGTGGCTTCCTTTATGGAATCAACCCATCTCTTCTTTGGCCTTCCTCTTTTTCTACTCGCTTATGTTTTTCCCAGCATTATTATCTTTTGTAGTGAATCATGTCTTCTCATGATGTGTCCAACGTATGATAACCTCAGTTTCATCATTTTGGCTTCTAGTGACAGTTCTGGTTTAATTTGTTCTAACACCCAATTATTGGTCTTTTTCACAGTCCATGGTATGCGCAAAGCTCTCCTCCAACACCACATTTCAAATGAGTTGATTTTTCTCTTATCTGCTTTTTTCATTGTCCAGCTTTCACATCCATACATAGAGATCGGGAATACCATGGTCTGAATGATCCTGACTTTAATGTTCAGTAATACATCTTTGCATTTGAGGACCTTTTCTAGTTTTCTCATAGAGGCCCTTGCCAGTCCTAGCCTTCTTCTGATTTCTTGACTATTTTATCCATTTTGGTTAAGGACTGTGCCAAGGTATTGATAATCCTTGACAAGTTCAGTGTCCTCATTGTCAACTTTAAAGTTACATAAATCTTCTGTTGTCATTACTTCAGTCTTCTTGATGTTCAGCTGTAGTCCTGCTTTTGTGCTTTCCTCTTTAACTTTCATCAGCATTTGTTTCAAATCCTTACTGGTTTCTGCTAGTAGTATGGTATCGTCTGCATATCTTAAATTATGGATATGTCTCCCTCCAGTTTTCACACCTCCTTCATCTTGGTCCAACCCTGCTTTCCATATGATATGTTCTCCATATAGATAAAACAATTAAGAACAATACATTTTTATTCATGTGTTGGTGGATTGCTTTTATTTATTTATTTAGTATGTAAATATATAAATAAATTGCTTTTATTTATTTATTTATATGCTAAATAAATAAATAAAGTCAATCCATCAACACATGAATAAAAATGTCTTGTTCATAATCGTTTTATCCAAATACTGCCACTGAATGCAGGATTTTTAACTGTGTTTGTTTGGGTTGCTTTATTAATTGCTCTTGTGTGATTTTGCTTTCTTTCTGTTGTACCCCACTTTGAGTACATTTACAGAAAAAGCAAGATAATAGTAGTAGTAATAAAGATGTTGAAGATGATGATGAAAACATGTGTTGCCTGGAGCATCCATAGGGGACATCTAACATCCTCCTTTTCCTGGATTCATACAGATGAAAAAGATTTCTGTTTTAGTAAGACATTCTTCGCTTCCTCCTGCTTATATTGTTCACATGAGCAGGAGGGAGGAAGGCACCAAGCAGAAAATGTTTCAAGGTGCCCAAAGTGCTACATGGATCTCCATGGCCATTATCTCACACTGTCAGCAAAGGGACAAAACCTAGGATAGCCTCCCCCAACCTGCTGTGCTCCAGATTGTTTTGGGCTAAAACTCCCATCATCCCTGACTGCTGGCCACACTAGCTGGGGCTGATGGGAGTTGTAGTCCAACAACATCTGGAGGACACCAAGTTGAGGAAGGCAGATTTAGAATAAAGTCCTCAGCCCAGAGCCAGCCCAGCAATGTAGGCAGACCAGGAAGTCATCAGGAACATGAACAATGCAAGGGGCACCGTCATTATTATTATTATTAGAATTTATTACCCGCCCATCACCCTGAGGTTCCAGGGCAGGTTACAACAATTTAAAAAAATATAATTAAGAACAGTTAAAAACAACCTAAACAACATCACAGAAAATAGGGTGGGTCCTAAAAATATACATCTCAGGTGTCGAGGGCCAGGGTAAAGAGGTGCGTCTTCGGCATTCACAGAAGTTGTACAATGAAGTTGCCGGACGCACCTCGGTGGAGAGGGAGTTCCACAGCTTAGGGGCTGCGACAGAGAATGCCCTCTCCTGGTCCACCACCCCTGACCTTCCAAGGGTGGTGGAATTTAGGGTGGCCATGTAGCCTATTTTACAGAGGACAGACCTCTATTTGAAGGGCTGTCTGTTCCAGGTCCAGATTAAAGAGGCAGAACCATAAGAAAGGAGAGTAAGATGCTTTGGAGTTGCCCATCAACAACAATTAATACATTGACGCAAACTCAGCAGGCCAGAGGTCACCTGGTCACAGTTTTCCCCAATAGGGTGAGATGGATTATATTCTGTTTAAATTACAGTAGTTATTTCTAAAGTTACATCTATACATATAAATCAGCATTTTTAATATTACATTTTTATTTTTGCAAATCTGAATCCTCTTTTTTGCATAAGAGGCCACTCTGTGGTGACTTCCTGCAGGAAGAGTACACCTCAGAATCCTCAGTGGCTTTGCGGGTGGAACTCCGTTTGAGCATGGATATCCCTGCTCCATCTCACCTAAAGCAGAAAGCAACCTTGAGCTAGCCGTGGCAGAATCCCAGTCTGCTTTGGCTGATCATACTTTGCAACGACACAGCTTTCTTCACTCAGAAAATTAAAATGTTTCATTCAAAGCATGTTATGTCAAACAATAAAAAAATTATGTATATTTTGCTTCCATGGCATAAATTGGCTCTATTTGCATTCTGTATTCTGAATCTGACATTTGAGAATTTCTTTTTCTCAGAGGATCTGTGATAGAACAGAGCAATAGCAGGCGGAAAGAGTGGTCTGTACATTTGTGTGGGGAGTGGCGCATGACTGGAAGCTGCAGAGGAGAGATGGGATGCTATGCAGGAGACAGAAATTATGTACATTTCCCCATGAACATTGCAGTCTTTGGCAGCCAATGAGACTACCTGGCATTTACTGACCACACTTTAGAGTGTTCAAAGCACTTCACCTAGATTATTTCAGTAATCTTTAAAACAATCCTGCAAAGTAGACCAGTATTATTATCCCAATATTGCAGGTGGGAGGTTGAGGGGGAGTCTGTTTAAATGCAACACTCCCTCCTCTTTTGTGTACTCCATTTCCCTTCCACTCTCTCCCTTTGTTTGAGCAAACCATACTTTACCATTATATATGAATTGGCAGAGTCAGCCAATGAAATACATTGTTGGATTTAGACTATGAAGACCTGGATTCAAGCCCTTATTTTGCCATAAAGTTTACTGAGTGACATTAGGCTACTAACACTCAAACTAATGTACCTCACAAGGTTGTTGTGAGGATAAAATGACGGGAAACAATATATCTTAACTTGAGTTCCTTGGAGGAAAGGCCAGACAGAAATGTTAATAAAAAATTCTAGTCTGAGCAAACACCATTGTTAGGTGCTACATATGAAATGGGCAAACCATAGTTTGCCTTCCAAACAGAGATTAAAACCATGTCTTGAAATGGGTTCAGTTCCAGGTCTGAAGGCAAACCATGGTTTGCCCAGTTCAGATGTAACACTAAACTATGGTTTGCTCATACAGCAAAGGAGGAGGGGGCCTGAGACATTTTCATGATCCCCTAAAAACTCAGTTTGGAGGATTGAGAAAGTTTGGAGGCTTGCCTAAGGGCAATTGAGTTTTCAACTGAAGGCTTCTCAACTCATCCTTAACCATTGCACTACTATACCAGCTCCAGAGGTAGAGTTACACTCTGCACTTAATAATCTTATAGGGGTGTGGGCTCTAGCAGCAGGGCACATTCCACAGCTTGGAAGCTCTTCTGAGCAAGCCCAGTTGCAGGGATGTTGATTGACTCAAGGCAGAGGCCCATGATGCAGATTTGCACAACATTTGCATATGCTAATTTATACGATGAGATGCAAATGTAGGTCTCAGACTAAAGTGAGATGATGGGTGGCTGCTGTCTTTGTGGCATGCTCAGCAGCCTTGTAAGCAACATTTTTTTAAGGGGAGAAAAGGGAAAGAGATCTGGGGCCCAGTGTTAAAAACCCAGGGCTTGGGCATGGACATCTACGGGGGGTAAGGGGGACGGTTGCTCCCCCAAATAAACCATAATCACTAAATTCCCAGCTTTTATAAGAAAAGAGAGAGAGCATACAAGACTGTACACACACCATACATTTAAAGCACATTTTGCCCCCAAAGAATCCTGGGAACTGTGGTTTATCCCTCAGAGAGCTACAGTTTGCAGCACCTTAATAAATACAGTTCCCAAGGTTATTTGGGGGCAAAATGTGCTTTAAATGTATGGTGTGTACACAGCTTCAGTTTCTAGCATTCGTTTAACCTGAGATATGAGGTAAAATGTGCAGATATTAATTTCCTCATTTGTTTTCTCAAAAACTAACCTGCTCCCACCTTTCAGTTACCTGTGCTTGTTTGTTTATTTGAAGTATTTATTTTGAGTCTCCCCCATCCGGGGGGGAAATCCTACAGATTCCCATGGAGTTGGGGGCTGTAGGACACACTCTAACAATATACTCTTGTCCAGTTGAAATGGTCAGGAACAGCTGAGCACCCAATCTTTGAAATGGGTTATAAGCAGGAGAACATCGTAGGGCATAAGAACCATAGAGTTGGAGGGGGTCTTGTAGAACATTGCAGGGCACTAGAATTATCGAACTGGAGAGGGTCATGTAGGCCATCTAGTCCAACCCCCTGCATGATGGAGGAAATCCCCAACAGGTGTCTGCCGACTTCTGCTTGAAGACCTCCAGTGAAAGAGAGCCCATCCCCCCCCGGTAATTGGCTGCACTGTCAAATTGCTCTTACCATCATGGATGGCGCCCGAGCTCTTTTTCACATATAAACACTTATTCGCATGAACACACCACCCATTTTCTTGCAAGGCTTTATAATAAAGCCTGTGTGGTGCAGTGGTTAGAATGCCAGGCTATAACAGGAGAGACCCAAGTTCAAATCCCAACTCAGCTGTGAATCTCACTGGGTGATGCTGGGTTGGTAATTCTCTCCTAGCTTGATAACCTACCTCACAAGGTTGTTGTGAGGCTACAAAGGGTGGGAGAATAGAACTATGCACACCACAGTTATCTCCCTGGAGATGAGCAGAAATGTAATAAATAAATAACTCCTACATTCCCTTTACACACTGACACTCAGGCGTGTGAAGTCCATGCATCAGCATGTAACTCCTCCATCTCCTTCATGCAATCCTTTGTCCTTTTCTTATCAGCTGAGAAGAGGAATGGAATGCTGAGGTGCAAAATCAGCACAGACTGGAGGCGAGTTTGCAGTCACAGACCATGCCACCATGGGGCATATACAGGCAAATCCTGGGGCCTAGTCTGCTCCCCCTTTATTATTTGCCAGTTGCAAGTAGGAGTGAAGTCGTCGTGTATGGCTGGTTCCCCCCCCCCGCCACCATTTTAATTCTCCTTGAAAATAATCTTGGATCGGCCCCTGTGAAGTTACATGAATGTTGGCATACTTTAAATAGCAGATGCATAAGCACCTCCAGACTAGCATGTGTTCTTTTGTACCCATGTAGTCATTCAGTATGCGTATATCAAATAGAAGATATATGCACACTTGCGCTAGTCTGAATATTATGCACCTGCTGTTTCCAGCATGCCAACAATTCAAGCGGCTGCAATTTCATGGGCCACCCACCATCCTTGAAAGAAATGCATACATTTTTGCACATTTGTACATTTCCACATTCACAAGGGCATGACAGTATGGATGTGCATGCATATTAACTGCTGCAACCCATACAGAAACATTTAAACACATACACATCAGACAAGGAATGCACATGAATATGACACACATATATACTCTCTTTTGTCAAAGCACATGCGCGCACACAGACACATACTTTCTACCAGATGCCTGTGTACAAACCAGGATGTTCAAACCTGTATGCACCCAGATGTGTACACAATGCTCCTATACACTAAGGAATATTGATGCACACAATTTTTTTACACATATAAGCTTACATGTACAGATAGACATACACCCCTCCAAGGCCAAATGTGCACATGTATGTGTGCATACCCTCTCCTCCAAGCATACCTACTCCCATGCCCAAACACGTCCTTACAGGCATAGAGACGTGTCTACATGCTTTTACAGACAGAGATTCTCACACGCACTGAGCCAGGCATGTGCATATTCCTCCTCTCTCACACACCGCAGTAACTGTTCTCTCTGCACACCCAGCAGAAATACTCTCAGAAGCATGAATCAAAGACTTGAGAGCTAAGAATAGCCAAGCCCAGCTGGGCGGGGGAGAAGCAGCGCAGGCGCTGTTTGGAATAATGCCAGCCTGAGAATGGTGGGGGAGAGAGAGAGAGAGAGATGCCCCCCTGAAAGTCCATCTGTGAAGGTAGAGGAGGCAAATGGATTGGGAGGAGATACTTGCTAGATCCCTGCCCATAAATGGGTTTTTATCAGAAAAAAGATGTGTAGATAAATAGATAAGATTACATAGATCTGGAAAACAAAAGGAAATGACAATGGGGAGGATGATAGAAAAGGCAGGAAGGTTGGGTTTTTTCCTTCTCTCCCCCCCCCACATCTTGCAGACCCAGCCTCTTCACAAGCCCAGCCTAACAACTCCAGTGGAGGGAAGGGAGTGGGGCATTGACTATATGGATTGCACGGAATTGACCATGCAATTGTAGCCATGCTGGTGCATGCATCCAGAGTGCACAGTCAAAGCCTGGTGTGTGAGAAGCATTGTCTTGCCTGTAAAGGCTGTTGAAAGCTTGATCCTGTCTCAATGTCAATCCTTGATACAAAGGCTTCTCTCTCTCTCTCTGTATTTCTTCTTCAGCCTTTCTGCATCCCTCTAGTGCCACGTGCAGTGGGTGTGAAATGAAGCCAAATGAGGCCAGCTCTCTCACATACACAAGTGCAAATATCCCCATTCTCTCTTATGCACACTCACATATTTGCAGATTCATATAAATGCTCATAAAGTGGATCGCCCGCCCTTCTCCCTCTCACATACACTGGCTCAGATGCACATGTATCCTGTATACATGCTCTCATTGTCATCCTTACATAGAATCACAGGCAAATCTTGAGACTGCCATCTAGTCCAAGGTGAAAAGTGCTGGCTTTGGACCCAGAAGGCCTGAGCTGCAAGAGCTTTGGTTAAGTTGTTCTCTCACAGGCTGTAAACACACTAGTCACCACAGCAAAGTGTTTCCATTAGCCACAGCTGGAGGGGGAATGGGTTGATCGGCTGATCAGTTGTGAAATGTCTTTGAAGCGAATTAAACACACACACACTCAAGCTGCTCCCACCAGGCTTTACAGTAAAAAGGGACGGGATTTGACTAGTACCGTGTGCCCTCGTTTTCAGGAGAGGTAGAGACGCAATGGAACTGGCAGAACAGTGAATGTGTTTCTACCCTCAATCTTGGTTTCTCCATCAGGAAAATGGGAATAAGAAGCTGAAGGGACAGGTTTTGAGGCAAAGATGGGACTTGCAGCTGTTTATGTGCCACATAATGCTAATTTATGGTTGACTGAGGGCATTTGCAGGACAGAGTCAGTAAGAGGGAAGTGATGGGTGACCCTTCTCCCGCTTGCTTAATCTCCTGTGCAAGTCTCTTTCCCGGTTGTTTTTAAACTGGTTTTCCCCCAGCTAGGCACTGAGATCAGAAATATGCCCAGTGTAGGAGAAATGGCCAGGAAGTCAGTTGTAAAGGAGAATGGGTGGATATGGAAAGGGTTAGGAACCCTCTCCCAACTGTCAATCCTCCCCTAAAAATGCACCCCCTGCTCGTACATTTGCAATACCTCTGCAAACACAGGTTTAGGAAGACAACATTTGCCCAGATGTGTCATTGCCTACTTTGCAAGGATTGTTGGGATGAGAAATTAATGAAGGAGATATATTGTCAGTGGTCTTGAATGCCTGGCACTCTGTATAATAATAAATTAATATACCCACACACACAAAATAAAGACCCCCTTTCATAGATTTAGAATTCTATGGGCTAATCCTACAAAATATTCATTAATTCATATTTGCAGACTTCCCATGTATAATGAAGCACACTCCGTTACCCTAACAGCATGCAATTTGTATTCTATGTATGGTTTATTTGGGAATAAATCCCAGGACATCTCTCATTTCCCCCAGGGTGTAAAACATTTTTGCATAAAGAAGCCCTTGTGAAAGTGTTCTTTGCAGCTAATATAGCACTGTGGGAGCTACTTTTTCGATGGGTTCATCCCACATCTTTCACGACCACATGGCTGGGGCTAATCATGAGGGTTTTCGTACAGCACCACAACCCTTGGGGCAACTCCCTTAGCCCCACCCATGTGTTTGCAGGCCTTTCAATATGACTGCAGTGCTGTGGGATGAACCCACAATCAAGCAGCTGCCACAGCACTGTGGTAACGTGTTAAGATTGCTCACACAGGGAAATACAGACAGGCCCAGCAAATATGGCACCTAGCAAGCACCACTAAAGAAGATACACACACACCCCTTCTAGCACTGCATGGCCGCTTACAAATATACACACAAGCGGAGATGGCTTATAAAGCAGATCATGAAAGCGCCACAAAACTACCCCCACAAATGCAAAGAGGCTGTTCACACACTATCATTTTATAAGGCAGTCATGTGTCCAACGTTTCAGACCTTTTGAAGGATGGTCTGGTTCAAGTCCAGTTTAAACATAAAGATCAAGAACCGTAAGAACAGGGGCCTTGAAGAAGTCCATCAACAGTTATCAGCACCAGACAGCAGAATGAGCAGGTACACAGGTCACAGTCTTCCCCGCTACGGTGAGCAGGACCATATTTTCTATTTAAATGCTAGTGATGATTTCTAAATTTGCAGATATGTATAGATGTAAATGTACTTATATGCACATTTTGTGAATAGGCAGCATATGCAAATTTTATGGATTTGTTTGGCTTCTTTTACTCTCTGTTTTGGTGATGCGTGCCCTTTTCTTTTGGATTACAAGACTCCATAGGTAAGAAAGTGGAACCCTTTGTTAATACGCTTGGTTCTGCTACCTCATCTTGTCTTTGTAACCACTATATGTGACTAGTTTTCAGATGGAAGAGAAAATCAATCTGAACTGTCCTTGACCTCTGCTAAAAGTTATCACATATGGGTAGTTGTTTACTGCTGGCCAGGCATTGCCAGAGTCACAGAGGCCACAAAATCTTATAGCCTGAGGAAACAGTGTAGTCCAGTCGGGTGAGACAGCTAGCCACAAAATTGCTAGGAGGCTTTGGGCAAACCACCACCTGCTCTGAGTTTCCATTTCTAATGTGTAAAATGGGAAGAAGAGTAATCCGTCCCACTAGGGGAGCATGAGAGAAGGCTGTCAAAGCACTTTGGACTTTGGGGTTGTATCCAACTCTACTCAGAGTAGATCCATTGAACTTAATGTACCAAAGTCAGCCATGTCCATCAATTTCAATGGGTCTACAGCAAACAGGGCTAACATTGGACTCAACCCACTGACAATGCAATTTACCCTGAAATAAATCCCACTGAGCTACTTGGGTCTTACTTGCTTGTTAAGTGTGTTTAAGATTGCAACCTCAGTGCCCAATCCCATTCAGATGTAAATCCTGCTGTGTTTGGTGGAGCTCATACCAAAGTGAGGGAGCACAGAAGTCAGCCTAAGGCTGTGGTCGTGTTCACATTTACCAGGGAGTAACTTCCATTCAAGTCAGTGGAACTGTACTTCTGAGTTAAACGTGCAAAGGCTTGCGCTGTTAAAAGTGCCATTGTTGTTAAAGGGTGAACAAATGCAGGAACCAAACCAAACTATGGTAGAAAGAGAATTCTATATCACACTCATATTAAAGGGCACAAGAAGTACACACATATGCACAATTATTAGTATGCAGCTACCCCCACACTGAGAGGCATGGATAACAGAACTCCTATAAGCCATTCACATATAAAATATTAAATAGAAGAACCTATAACCTGTAAGATATTTAACAGAAGAATACTTGGAATTCTGTGAGGCACAAGTTCATAGGTAACTGGGGGGGGGGGGCACCAGAAAAAATATCCGAACAGAATTAAGGAAATCCAGATAAAAGCTTTCTATTCTTCCTGTAACCACATGTTGCACAATGCTCAGAGAAGTGTACTGTACCAGCAACAATACAGCTCAAGCTACATTTGTATAAGAATCCACAATGGATGTCACACAGGGAACAGAATATTAAAGCCCCACGTCCCACAAAGGGCCACAGAGTATAGTGGGAAAATCATGCACACACGCGTGTCAGCTCCTAAGAAGCCACATGGAGATACATTTACAGCCCAGCATGAGTTTTGCCGCGAAGGAGTGCCAAAAGGGCAGATCGCACTAAGAACCCGCCGCGTGCCTGTGCACAGATGGACTGTAGCTGCCACAGCTCATATATAATGTGATGGGGATGTGCACATGCAGACCTCATGACTGCACCCACATAACAATATGTGAACATACAGATGAATGCATATCCGGCTAGACTGGCAGACATGGGGTTGTGTGAATGCTACGCAAGCACACACACACACACACACACACACACACACACTTTATTCATCTCGAGGGCATGAAGGAAATTAAACCACATGTATACCTTTTACAAAATACAATCAACTTCCAAAATTGTAAATTTGCCTTTTCTTTTTTGTTTGTAAGGGTGGTAGCGGGAAAGGCGGGGGGGGGAGTGGCAGAAGGGCACACAGGGAAGGGGGGGATAAAAAAGAGTACTAAAAGGGTCCAGACAGCATTGAAGCTCAAGCTCATTTTTATTTCTGAATCTTCTGCAGACACCATCTGCACATTTTCACAGGAGAACCAGGAACTTGTTTTCATATTTTGCAGGGAAAGTGTTGTTTGGGAGGGGGGGCAATACCAGGTCCTGCATTTGTGCAATGAAATCACAGATGCACACATACCGTTGCTGTACATGTATACAGTATGTGAGCATGTGCACTCACAGCGAGATGGATTTATTTATTTATTTGGCACACATTTTGGCTGGATCCAGATATGCTTAAAGCGCTGACACCCAATCATTCAGATAAGCATGCCCACACAAGTACTTATCTGCTCCTCTCTCTCTATTCACAACTGCAAGCAGATATGGAGACCAAGGGGGGGGGGGAATGTTCCTACAAAGGTATGGCCACTGCAAGGGATAAAATGTGCACGGCATGCATGCACAAGGGCAAACACATATGCACATATGCACAAAGAGATGGATGCACAAGGGATGTGCAGAAAAAGACAGTTGCACACACACATCTCGAGGAATAAAGCATGCATAATTTTGTACCTGCAGATTAAACACTTAGGTAGGGAAACTAGCATAATGGTGCACATGATGGCATATACAAATACAGGCACATGTGAGATGGATGTGTACACCCTTAAACATATGGTACACATTTCCCCCCATGTCCCTTCTCCCCCTTTCTTTGTCTCAAATACATTACTACCAACACATCTGTACATGCTTACAAAAATGCTCACACAGCCACAAACGCAGGCTTACTACCCCCAGCACCCATGGACCTGTATATATGTCTACACATGTGCAAGTGTGCACACAATGAGCTACGTCTACATGCGGAAGCCAAGCTGCACACCCTGTGCATGGAAACACATGTCCGCACGTAGCCCTTCTCACGCCCATTTGCCCGAAGCTTCTGCACCTCAGCTTTTGAAAGAACCCCCCCCTTCTGACTTCTAATGAACTACCAAGTCCTATGTGAGTGCGAAAGGCGAGGGAAGAGGGGGGAGCCTGTGACCCTGACACACATAAAACACATTTTCTTACTCACTTCTGTTCCACAGCAGATGCTGCCCCCCACCCCACATCACAGGCGGAGAGCCCCACATTCGTAAAAAGGGGGCCTCCAGAGGGGGCGTGGCAGGGTCGACAGAAGTGGCCGCACGCTATGGCTACGGTGTCACCTCCAGCGGCCATGTGCCCCCCCCACCGCCCGTGTCACAGCAAGGATCATGGCACCCTCCCCTTTCCCGTCGTGGGAACCCCCACCTCTCCCCCTCCCCACCAGAGACGGTGGCGTTTCGCCTCCTACACAAGAAGACCTATATCCACCCCCTCTCCACCCCCGGCATGCAATTGCTGCCCCCACCCACCCGAAAAATGAAGCCACCTCCCGGCAGCCCACCCCCGCATGCCCCCCTTCCCCTTAACGCTCCCGTTACCTGCCGAGGATGGGAGCCGCTCAGCACATGCTCTCCTTTGGGGGGGACCCTCAGGCTGGTCCCCCCCCCTCGCTCACCTCTCCACCGCCACCCCTCTTTTTTGCCTGGTAGTGTCCTTGCAGTCCTTGTGGCGGGAGGTGGGCGGGGAGGGAGCGAGGTCCAGATGTTTCCTCTGGGAAGGGAGGGGCGGAGGCGAAACCACGCTAATAATAATAATAATAATAATAATAATCGGAGGGTGAGGGGGTGCTTCAAGCTTCCATGGCGGCGCCCTTTGCCGTCTACGATCAGTTCAGTTTCCTTGGGCTGCGCTGCTGCCAGCCTCTCCCTCCCCTGCCTGCCTGCCTGCCTCCCACCCTACCAGTGCTGGAGAAGATGCGCGCTCTCTCTCTCTCTTTCGCTCGCTCTGCCGCCCCACCCCCACTCCTGCTCTCTTTCTGCTGTTCAGGAATGCACGGTTTTGCCCAGCCCCCCCTCATTCATAACGTCACGTGGGTGTGGATGTGGGGAGGTGGAGGGAGAGAGAGAGGAGTGATCGTGCAACCACACCCCCTCCCCATCTTCGGCCAGCAGCCTCAACCTCTCAACCTTCCTCCCCTCTGCACACACTCATGGTACACACCCATGGTACACACCCATGGGCTCCCCTTTGTATCTCTCACAGCTCTTAGGTCCTCCTCCCATCCTCCTTTTCCCGTCTCATCCTTTTTTACGTCCCATTTACCCATCATTTTGTATCTCCTGCTGCCTCCTCAGGGACCAACCTCATTTCCACCCCTCTGTTGAGTCGCACGCTGCTCCTCCACCCCGCAAGTCTTGTTGTGCATCTCTAGAACCAAGGCGCCTCTGCCTTACCACCAGCCACCGTATGGTGTTTCCACAAAATGGAAATAGACTGCCTTCAAGTCAATTCCATTGTAGCCTAGCACCTTAACCACTGCACCACACTGGCTCTCTGGTGTTTCCACAGGTGAGGTTTAAATTAGTTTGGGCTTAAAGAAACAGTGTGTGGTGTGGAAATAAACCAACCTTGCCCAAAATATACATCTCAGTACTTTTTACATCTTTCATTCTTTATCACTGTTATGGGTGGCTATCAGGCCCCCACATCCCCTGCATCTGCCTGATCCTTACACCCTGAATCCATTTCTATCCCAGGATCTCAAGATATCCATCTGCTACCTAGTGGGACTTATCTACAGGTCTGTTGGCAGTAGTCCAGAGTCTTGGGTGGTCTTAGACCTCTTACTTTTTGGGGAGCCAGATCCTAGCAGGGTCCCTATGTCTCCAGCGTCTTATGAGCCAATCAGCATGAAAAGGGAGTGTGTTAGCCATTGAGAAGAGTCTTCTAAAGCAGTATTCAAGCCTGGCCAGATTATTCTATAATCTTAGAAGGGAGCATGACTGTGACTATCATGAAGGGACCCTGCACTTCCAACTTTGCCACTACATTACTGTCTGTTGGGTACCACCAGAGTTGCTCACAACTATGCATATATATATGTAGGCGTCAGTCCTACATGCATCTTAGATAAACAAACATCCCTTCAAATCTGACCTCCTCCCCAATCCATTT
Organism: Rhineura floridana; assembly: GCF_030035675.1. Taxonomy (NCBI): domain Eukaryota; kingdom Metazoa; phylum Chordata; class Lepidosauria; order Squamata; family Rhineuridae; genus Rhineura; species Rhineura floridana. The sequence goes on along the minus strand of NC_084490.1, from coordinate 38,847,397 downwards.
AGTCTTGCTCTCTTAATTGTGGGTCCTGGTGTCAGCCATTCCCCCCCTGCCCCCCAGTCTTCTAACAAAGTGGCTTGGAAATGGTGGCATGAGTGGAGGACATGGCTGGTGCTTATTGGGACTGGTAGGGCGGACAGCAGTGAGACCAACAGGAACTGGAACCAGAGCCAATGACAGGCAGAGCCAACTCATTCTCCATTTGTCCTCATCTCTCTTCCTGCTGAGTTCTACAAAGGCAACACTGGGATGAAGGAGGAGGAAGCTGACAGCCAGGACCAACCTCTGGACCAGTTGTCAGTGAAACGGCAGGTGGGCTTGGAGGAATCGAGACTGAGGTTGGTGGGGGTCATGCCCCATTTGCCCTGATGGACCAATCTCATGGAATGTACATAAACTAAGGTATACTTTTAGGATCAATGAGACAATGCTTGGCTATGATACTCAAGAGCAACATTAAGAAATGGGACCCATTAAGACACATGAGATACATGACATGGCTGCACAAGGCTGTACATGAATCCTGGCATTCACTTATTATTTATTTGTTATAAGTATTATACTATTCCTCCATCATATTCCCCGGGTGATTTATAACAAAACTCAAATGTATTTTAAGAGTATTTGCTGTGATGGTTGAGATGGCTGAGAGTGCAATCCTATGCATATCTACTCTGAAGTATATCCCCACTGAGTTCAAAGGGGCTTAGTCCCAGGTAAGCAGGCTAAGGAACTGAACTGTGAAACACTAAGTCCCTACCTCCAAGTCTCACCTTTGCCACAAACTCATTAGGTAACATACTAGACTTAGCCCCATCAGGGCCGGCCCTACCGTTAGGCAGAGTGAGGCCATTGTCTCAGGCACCAGATGCTGGGCTGCATGAGTGTGGGAGAGAGAAGTGATGGAGAAGTGTTAGAGGACAGACCTGTGTGTGCCCCACATCCTGCCCTGCATCCTCTTAAAATAGCCTGCTGCCAATTAGGTGTGGTGGAGAACACAGTCCTCTTGCCAGCATCAAAGTAAGATTCAGCTGCCAGTCTAGCAGGTTCTGTATGTGGAATGGGGGGAGAAGGGAGACACGATTTTGTCCTTCACCTCAAGCAACAAAATATATTGGGCTAGCCCTGAGCCCCACCCTGCCCTATCTGCAACACAGAGAGAATAACAGAATGATCTACCTTACATGGCTGTTGCAAGCAATACTGAATAAAGCACTATAACCATCATATTCCTCCATCAGCACCACAACCACTGGAATGCAGTGTCTCCCTGCACTTCCACTCTTTTTAAGTAAAGGAATTTGTGCCTTTGGCACTTACACCAAAATCCATAAAATGGATCAGCCACTCAGTGGCTGATTCAGTGCGCAGAATCACTGGGTAGGTAAGAGGTGGTGCTCTCAATAAACAAGTATGTGTTATCTCAAATATGAGAGTGGTGATGGGCTCCCCAGCTGTCCCTAAATGGCACATGTGGCAATGGCATATGATTCTATGTGAACGGGATATACAAAAAGTCATCCAAGTGTAGAGCACACTCTGGCCCATACTCAGTTACACATAATTGACAGATGCTATGAAGGACCAACAAATGAATACAAAGATATGGTGCATCTTGTATTATACCCACATTCCCTAACTTGGTGCCCTCCAGCTACTTTAACTACAACTCCATCAGACCCAGTTAGCTGCACTATACGAAATACAGTATATTGTATCCTAGATATTCTAATAACAAACTCATTATCTGAGTGTGGATCTCTATGTAACTAAAACAGCACCATCAATCCCCAAGAAGGAGATATAAGTAGACTTGGGGAACTCCATGTTTCAGAAACACAACACATTTTTAGGGAGGAAAACCCGAAATGGGGGAAAATCCCAAAACATCCTAATGAGGACTGAGAATGCTCAGTGGGCATGGAATGCTGAACAACTGCTGGAAACAGAAAACTGGATAGGAGGAGGCAGTGGTGCAGTGGTGTATTTTGAAGTGCAGGAACTCATCATGACAACCCCCATTGCCATACCCCCAAGGAGAATTTTAAAAATGCAGGGAGCTGTGTAAAGCAATTTTACTACCCAAAAGAAGAAAGAACGACTAGCCTTTCGAGAAAAACTAAAGGGTTTTTTTTGTAGAATGACAGCAACCCTATGCTAAGGTCACATCCACATCATACATTTAAAACTCATGGCTTCCCCCAGAGAATCCTGGGGACTGTAGTTTGCCCCTCACAGAGGTACAATTCCCTGTACTGAAGAAACGACAGTATCCAAGATGCTTAGGGGGAAGCCATGTGCTTTAAATGTGCGTTAAATGTGTTTTGGCTGGCTGGCTGGTTAGCTAGCTGGCAGACACCCTGAACATGAGCAGTCCATGCTGCAACATTTTGGTACAGGTCCCACTTGTTATTTTATACTATATTGATCAGTCTTTCTTTTTAGCCAAAAATTAGCTTCCAACAGAGCTCATAGCAATTAAAATACAATGCAAAATGCTGCTGGGGGAGCAGTCCTCATCTGAGTCTGCATCCAGGTGTGACAGATGCTGCAGTGCCTGATGGCTGCCTCCTCATCCTCTGATGATGTCAGTGATGGGAAGTGGTAGTTCGGAGGAGGTTCTCTGGAGGTTAATTGTTAGTTACAGCTAACAATACCTGCAACAGCCCCCAGGATACAGATTCTTAACACCTATGTGAAACATCTTTAGATCAGAACTTAAGAGGAGCCTTGTTGGTTCAGACTAAGAACCCATCTAGTCTGGCATCCCATTTCTACCACCCACAAAGCTAAGATGTATCATGCACAGTGTGTGCAGAAAGAGTAATGTGTTGTGTGAGACATACACACAGCGCAGGGACATCCATTACTGGGAAGAGCAGATGTGCAGTTGTTCTATGACAAAGGCAGACAAATGCACTATATCTGCACTGTGGAAAGAGCAAACAAAAGGTGCCCACACACTTTGGACTAATGGCAGGAATGGGTCTACCTTCCCCACCCCAACCTACCAACACGCACAGAGACAATGTACTATCTTTCTTTGGTAGGCTGGCGGGGAGGGAGGAAGCAGCATCTTCCTCCTGATATACATTCATTTAAATGCATGCAATTAATTTTGTTAAAACTTAGATCAGCTTGATTTTACTGTCTATTTGAAGAGATGGTGGCTTTTCCAATGTGTTGAGTTACTTAATTTACTTTATTAATTTTAATAATAACAATAATGACAACAATAATAGTTCTACCTTACTACCTTGTTTGCTGCCCATGGAGTAAAAAAATTATGAATGTTCCAGGTAGCTACCCCCAACCCCAAGCATCTCCACTAACTGTCCATATTCTACTAAGCCAAATTCAATGTAGTTGTGTTTGATATACAAACCCCTGAACAAGAACAATTGGGGTCTCACACTATAAGGTCTGCCTGAGCCCTTAACTCTCAGCCTAGTCACTGATATCATCCAGAGGAGCACTGTTAGTTGTTCCCCATAGTACAAAGGCCCAACTGGACATTTAGGGTTGCCCATCCTGTGGGGCATTTTTCCAGCAGAGTATTAGCAAGCATCCTCACTTTCAACTTTCTTGACGTTTTTATGCCAACACGCCTATGCAGTTGTTTCAAATGTCTCTTAGTGGCCACTGGCCAGTCTTTTAAAATGATTGTTCCATATTGCTTTTAAATGTTTTTATGCTGCTGTACATCACCCTGATGTTTTGTGAGAGGGCGGTGCATAAATACTTTTACAAAACAAACAAATAAAAGAGAACATATACATAAAATTTACATATGCTAATTTATATGAACTCACCAACATTTAGAAATAACTGCTATAATTTAAATAGACATATAATACATTTCACTCTACTGGAGAAGTCTGTGACCAGAAATATTTATTTATTTATTTTATTCCATTTCTATACCGCCCACAGCCAACGGCTCTCTGGGCGGTGTACAACATAAATATAAAAATACAGTAATATAATAAAATCACATAGTAAATACAAATATACCACAAAAATTCCCCAGAGCTAAAAACATATTACACAATTTAAATTTAGAATACCAGAATGTGCTAAATATGCTAATATATGTTAAAATGCCTGGGAAAAGAGGAAGGTTTTAACCTGGCGCTGAAAGGATAACAATGTTGGCGCCAGGCGCACCTCGTCGGGTACACTATTCCATAGTTCGGGGGCCACCACTGAGAAGGCCCTAGTTCTTGTTGTCATCCTCCGGGCCTCTTTATGAGTCGGTACCCGGAGGAGGGCCTTCGATGTTGCACGTAGTGTACGGGTAGGTTCATATCGGGAGAGGCGTTCCACCAGGTATTGCGGACCCACGCCGTGTAAGGGTTTATAGGTCAAAACCAACACTTTGAATCTTGCCCAGAAACGAATAGGTAACCAGTGCAAACGGGCCAGAACAGGTGTTATATGTTCTGATCATTTGGTCCTTGTTAACAATCGAGCCGCTGTGTTTTGCACTAGTTGCAGTTTCCGAACCGTCTTCAAAGGCAGCCCCACATAAAGCGCATTGCAGTAGTCCAATCTTGAGGTTACCAGAGCATGGATAACTGAGGCGAGGTTGTCACTGCCCAGATAGGGACGTAGCTGGGCTACCAACCAAAGTTGGTAGAACACACTTCGTGCCACCGAGGCTACCTGGGCCTCAAGTGACAATGAAGGATCTAAAAGAACTCCCAGACTACGAACCTGCTCCTTCAGGGGGAGTGTAACCCCGTCCAGAACAGGTTGAGTATCCACCATCTGATCAGAGAAGCCCCTCACTAACAGCATCTCAGTCTTGTCAGGATTGAGTCTCAGTTTATTAGCTCTCATCCAGTCCATTATCGCGGCCAGGCAACGGTTTAGTACATTGACAGCCTCACCTGAAGAAGATGAAAAGGAGTAGAGCTGCGTGTCATCAGCATACTGATGACTACGCACTCCAAAACTCCTGATGACCGCCCCCAGCGGCTTCATGTAGATGTTAAAAAGCATGGAGGACAGAACTGACCCCTGCGGGACCCCATACTGGAGAACCCATGGAATCGAGCAATGCTCCCCAAGCACTACCTTCTGGAGCCGACCCACCAAGTAGGAGCGAAGCCACTGCCAAGCGGTACCTCCAACTCCCAACTCCATAAGTCTCTCCAGAAGGATACCATGGTTGATGGTATCAAAAGCCGCTGAGAGATCAAGGAGAATCAACAGAGTTACACTCCCCCCGTCCCTCTCCCGACATAGGTCATCATACAGGGCGACCAAGGCTGTCTCTGTACCAAAACCAGGCCTGAAACCGGATTGAAATGGATCTAGATAATCGGTTTCATCCAAGAGTGTTTGGAGCTGGCTAGCAACCACCCGCTCTAAGACCTTGCCCAGGAATGGAACATTCGCTACCGGCCTATAGTTATTCAAGTTTTCCGGGTCCAAGGAAGACTTCTTCAGAAGTGGTCTCACCGCCGCCTCTTTCAGGCAGCTGGTGACCACTCCCTCTCGTAAAGAGGCATTTATCACTTCCCTGGCCCAGCCGGCTGTTCCATTCCTGCTAGCTTTTACCAGCCAAGAGGGGCAAGGATCCAGTACAGAAGTGGTCGCACACACCAGTCCAATAGTACATCTCACTCTACTGGAGAAGACTGTGCCTGTTCAGTCCAGACTCTAACTTTTTATGGGCAGCCTCAAGGCCTGCTTTCCCTTCTTAGGGTGCTTAGGGTTCTTTATCTTGAAACCAGGCCAAGGCTACATGCACATGGGCTCCTTAAAAGGCAAGCAGACTATTTTGTCTGAGTGTGGTTTAAAAAGAATCTGTACCCAACTGTACATATCTTTATTGTTTGACTCATTGTTTTAATCGTATTGACTCTGTGTACACACCAGTGGGCAAAGCAGGGCAACGATGACCAAACAGTTTTGAAGTCAGTGTGTGAAGCTGTTTTAATGGGAAAATGCATCCGATCTCACAAATCCCAGATTTTGGAGTAAAAGGGGCAGAGTTTGACTGACATCACGTGTCCCCAGATCCACAATACAGAGGTGGAGCAGCACGGAAATCAGTATAACTGCAAGTGTGTCCATAGCCTTGGAGTGGACAGCCTTTCAAAGAGAGGATGCCTTCCAAAAGAGGACTGTCTTTCTGACAGCCCTTCAGAAAGAGGACCATCTTTTGTAACATAGGACACATGGCCACCGTATGAAGGTGTGCGATATAAATTATGTAAGTAAGTAAATAAAAATAATGATCACAGAGACTAGAGCAATGCAAACATAAAAATTAAATTTAACAAATTCATTTGACGTAACAAAAAGGGAGAGAAAGAGAAATTAATCCAGATTTAAGCTGGCTAGGTGACAACCCACACACAGTTCTCAGTCGCAATCCAGCCTGGATGAGGCCTTGGCCTGGCTGTTCCCACATCTGGACTGGATTAGACATTCCGGCTTCTGGCTGGCTCAAGTTCTCTCCCTCCCTTTCCCTATTTCTGCCCCAAAATCGCCTGTGTGGGCAGACATCCATGAAATCCAAGAGAAAAAGAGGGAGAGGAGGAGGCACAGAAGGAGAGGCAGATCCAGGACATTCTTGAGTTGGTTTGGGGGAGATTCAGGAGAACTGACACCCCCTCCTCTTCATCTGTACGCCAAGTCTCAGTGGAGAGAGAAGCACCATGGAGCTTTGGCCTCTGGTGCGGCTGCTGTTCTTGGGCATGCTGCTGAGGGCAGCTCAGGGACAGAGGGACGAACTCAGCTCCGAGGAGGAAAGAAAAGCTCTGATGCTGAAGGTGAGAAAGGCTCCATTTCCCTGGCACCCCCATCTCCTAAAACAGGGGCAAGCGAACTATACTTAGGCAACAAAGACAGTGGCCCTGGGGAAAAATAATTCAGAGGGGGCCTGCCATGCTGGAAGCAGCGTGTGAGTCTGGGATCTTGTGGTGCTTCTGGAATGGCCAGCCTGCCCTTGTACAAAATGCAAGTATGACCCAGAATCCACCAAACGTCACGGAAGGGATACCGGGAGTGCCCGTGACTTGCTCCCATTGACCCTCGGGTGGGTGGCAGTAGGTGGGAAACCTCCCCCAACAAACTAATCCAACAATAAACCGGGCAGCTCCTGCTTAAAAGAGCCCCTCATGTTTGCTTGGCAATGTCTTAAGAAGTGCTCGTAGTCACGTTGTGTAACAGACTAACCCAGCTGGCCAGTTGCCCTTCGCCACAAACCCTGGCAAAGCAGGCAGGCGTCTGTCTTCTCCAGCTTCCCTGGCTACAGCTACTTAAGCTCTCTCCCTTGCCAGGAGAACTTAGAGTGATGGTTCCTTTGCTTCCGCTCTCCAGATCTTCCTCTTGTCTCCACCAAGAGAACCAAGGAGGTGCTGGCTATAACTCTTTAACCTTCTCTATCCACTCCAAGATCTCTATGGATTCTTTCCAGCTCCTCCTGTTCTTATCCATCATACTCCCTCTCTACCCAACTAATCTTATCGTATCCTATCCACCACATGTTCTCCTCCCCATTTTTTCCTTTGGTCTGTTCAGCACTCCAAGCAACTGAGCCTGGCCACCATTTAAATTTCCCACAGTGCCCCAGAGGAAACTAGGTCAGGGCACTGCTGGAAATAAAAATGGTTGCTAGATCTCGACCACCAGATGCTGTTTGAAGTGGCGCTGCTGGTGTCCCTTGCCACTACCAATAAGCCTGCCAGGGTCTATTGACAGGGGAGGGGGCCCACCAGAGTGCACTTTGCCCCTTGAACCTGGAGCCAGCTGACTAAAAGTTATTCTTCAGCAAGGGGAATCCAGGAAGCCTCTGCACAATTCACCAGACCACAAGGACAGAGAAGGGAGTCATGCAAGAAGAGGGGAATGGGCCCTTGCTCAGTGGTAGAGCACCTGTCTTGCATGCAGAAGGTCCCAGGTTCAATCCCCGGCATTGCCAGGGAGGGCTAGGAGAGAATGCTGCCTGAAATTCTAGAGAGCCACTGCCGCCAGTCAATGTTGATAATACTAAGCTTAATGACCAATGGTCTGACTTAGTATGATGTAGCTTCCTATGTTGTTCCTAGGCTGAAGAAAGCCTGGGAGAAGTGAGGGAATTTTGGGCTGCGTACACACAATACGTTTAAAGCACATGACATCCCTCAAAGAACCCTGGGAACTGTAGTTGGTTAAGGGTGCTGGAAATTGTAGCTCTATGAGAGGTCAACAACAGTTCCTAGGATTCTTTGGGGGGAAGCAATGTGCTTTAAATATATGGTGTGCATGCAACTCTGGACTTGATGATCTTACTTCAGGGTGTCCTTAATGTGTAATGTTTACTCCAAAATGTGCTGACCCCCCCGATGCCATTGGGGAGCCCTTCTGTTAATTCTGCTGACTGGGCCCCTGGATTTTGCCCTAAAATCCAGCTCTGATGGTGCCACATAAGAATCTGATCTACAGGAGTTTTCTCTCTTCTCTGCTCAGACCCAGGGATGGGTTAATCTACAAGGGATAGGAATAAAGCAGTGCTGGACTTGCCATGGGGTAGAGCTAACTGGCCTGCTTCAGCGATATCATGAGGGGTGTGTGTGTTGGGGGGATAGACAGATGGAGCCACAGGTGTCTGAATGGTGCAGCAAGAGCTGATGAAATACTGGCTCTGCAGCAGTGTGGGTAGGTGGTGTTTAGGCTCTGCTAAAGGCAGCAAAATGTTTGGGGCTGGGAAAGGGATTAAAAGAAACAGAAGCCTTGTGCAGACACTCCGTGAATACATTTAGGATGGAGTGAGATCACACACGCCATGAGCCTCACTACCAGCCTCTCTGTAGGGTGGACATTTGGACATTGTCAAAAAAAGAGAGCAAAAGAGGAGAGATTTGCATAACATTTGCATATGCTGCTTGATGTGTATAGACACAAATCATTACTATAATCAAAGTAAAAATAACAGTCCATAGTAGGGAAAAGCACGACCAGATGACCTGTGTGTCTACTCAGTCTGCTGTCAGTGCTACCTGTGGATGAGCAATGTCAAGGCCCCTGCTGCTCTCCCTTATCTTAGGGTTCTTTATCTGGTATAGCACAGTGGGGAGGAGAGTCTGGCTGGGAGTCCAGAGTCTGTGAGTTCAAATCCCCGCTTGTGTCTCCTGGGTGTAAAGGACCAACTAAAGATCACCCTCACAGTGAGTGGCTCAGGGGTTACTTGTCCTGCCACCTGTGCAGCCGTGGGCAAGCTGCATAGTCCCAAGGAGCCCAGTTGCCCCCCAGCTGGCAGTTGCGGACAAAGAAGGGGCTGGCTTGTGCAGCTGTGGCAAGCTGAGCTGGCCTCTGTTGGGGAGAACTAGCCGGGAGGCAATGGTAAACCCCCTCTGAACACAGCTTACCATGAAAACCCTATTCATAGGGTTGCCATAAGTCGGGATGGACTTGAAGGCAGTCCATTTCCATTTTTTCATCCTTAAACTGGATTTGGACAAGAGAGCCCTTCAAACAGAGGACCCTTTCAAAAGAGGCTGTCCTCTGACAGCCTGTCAAATAGACATCTGTCCTCTTTAAAGTTGGACACGTGGCCACTCTAGTTGTGTAATGTTTAGAAACCTACTCATATTTTTTTTCTTCTAGAATCTGGGGCAGTTCCAACTTCCAATCCAAACATTTTACTTAACTCTCTCTGTCTCTCTCTCCCTCTCTCTCTAAGCTAGACCTGCTCAGACTGCCAGGAAAAATACTGGTAGATCTCTGCTGCATATACATGTTTCTACTAAAATAATTTGAACACAATCTTACTTTGCCCTGAACATTTTTCCTGAGTCTCTTATCTGAATAATCTTACACAGCTTGGATTGAGTCCTGTACTTCCCCTACCCTAGAGCTGTTGAACTCTGTCCACTCTTACCACACTGACTCTTTTTGCTTTTGCTAAGGAAATTTGGGTGTTTGACAGACCCTCGGAAATCCAGGACAGAATGATAGGAACTGGCTGACCTCGCCTGGGCGATGATGTCAAAAACACTAAGTGTTTGCATTCTTTTTCTTCTTAAAGGGATGTTTTGATCTGAGCGAGTCTTTGTCTTTTGTTTGATTGCCAGCTGACCAGACGCTATCAGTGCTGCGTTCTTGTGAATGAGGTCTGGAACAAGCCTGGATTTCTGAATCTTCTTTGACTATTAAAACATGGAACTCTTTTAGAACAGCAACCCAGTTTTGTGAGTTGGCTTAGGACCGATGGCCAAGTCAAAGAATGTGCATTTGTGTTCTTATTGTTTTCTGTTGTGTACATTTGTATAGATATGACCAGAGATTGTCAACGGTCTGAGATGCTGTGTGCCAGTGTGTGTGTTTACCTAAGAAAGTACGCTTTTACCCCGCATTGAGATCACTGAGACTTAAGACTTAGTAAAATAAGAAAAGATACTTTATTTAGTAGATAGTAGATAGAAAGCCATACCTAGTTCTAATTAACTAAATTGGAGGCGCAACACCCAGGTTTGGGACTTGCCCTCATGGCTCAGGAGATAGAGAGCAGAGACAAAGGTGTCTCCTCTCTCTCGGACAGTCCAAGAAGAGAAGAGAGGAAAGGGCAGAAGGAGGAGGGGCAGATAAGCTTCCCTAAGACATATCAGTCTGCGATGGAAGGAAGTCAGTCAGATCATCTCAGGTAAAGGTAGTCAAGCCTAGCCATCTGGAGGGCCCTAACTCTACCTGCCTTCTGGAACATAAACAAAAGAACAAAACAGGAGCTGCTCTTGCCCCACTTCCAACATTTTCTATGTCTGAATTCAATCTGTTTCTATTATTTCATTTCTTGATAAACATAACTGTTTAAACACCAAATATTCTGCTCAAGTAGTTCCTGAGGTTTTGCCCTAGGCCCCTTCTATACTTTAAATTCATGTTTTGTTTACACTACTGCATGTTTTAGGAAGATAGGACGCTGCCTTACTCTGAGTCTGTGGATACGCTTGCAGTTACACTGGTTTCAGTGCTTCTCTGCCTCTTTTGTGAATCTGGGTACACATGTCAGTCAATCTCTGACCCTTTTTACTCCAGAATCTAGGGTTTTTGATATCAGATGTATTTTCCCTTTATAATAATAAAGTGTAAAGTGTGTATATAAAATATATTTTAAATAATTTTTATTTATGATTACATTTACATTACACCTCTTCCCCAAGCAGCTCAAGATGGCATACAGACATGGTTCTCCCCCACCTGATTTTATCCTCACAACAACCCTGTGAGGTAGGTTAGGCTGTGAGATAGTGACTGGCCCAAGATTACCCAGTGAGCCTCGTGGCCAAGTGGGGATTTGAACCCTGGTCTCCCAGATCATAGTCCAACACTGTAACCACTACACTACACTGGTTCTCAACAGAAGTTCTTCAATAGACGTATTCATCTATTGAAAGGGATGTACAGCCCAAGTCTGATTTTTTTTTTTTAAAAAGAACCATAATAAAGATGATCAGGGACTCTGAAGCTGCTCACCAACTGTTAGTACCAGGACAGCAACAGACTAAGTATTTCCCAACCTTTGGGTCCCCAGATATTGTTGGACTACAGCTCCCATCAGCCGCAGCGATCATGGCCAATGGTCAGGAATGATGGGAATTGTAGTCCAGCAACATCTGGGGACCCGAAGATTGGGAAAGGCTAGACTAAAAGAAAACAGATTGCAGTTATGGTATGGCAAATGAATGTAAACAATACATTCACATACCCATCCTGGTGCCCACCTTGATGTTTTGGTTCCTCCCCCACCCCCCACTTTTAAGACCTGAACCTTCATGATGCAAAAAAAATAAAAAATTGCTGAAGTTCTGCTCACAGCTTATAACATAAACTGGATTTTTATATTAGATACTGGTGAAGTATATGGAGGTTTGTGTGCCCTTGTCTGTGCTGGCCAGTAGTCTCTCTAACCCAGGGATGGGGAACTAATTTCAGTCCTAGGGTGACATTTCCTTCTGGGCAAACATATGGGGGGGGTCACATTCCAGTGGTGGTGGTGGTGCGGAGGCAAAAGTGGATGGAGCATTGCCAGAGCAATAAATGTGAACTTTAGCTTTGGAGAATAGACTTGTTTCTTCACACTCACTTACCCCTCTCTGTCTTCCATCTGGGCAAACAAAGAAACATTCTCAGAGTTTGAGGACACATTCCAGCCAGACAAAAACACTCAAGGAGGGGGAGAATCAGGCAGGTACGGTGCCAGAGAGCGGCCAGGTTGGGCCCTGGCCGAGGGCCCCTGGGTCCCAAGGAGCCCCTGAAGGGTCCCTCCTTAGGGTGGGTGGGTAGCGCTCCCTTCCATGATCCATGGCAGCATCAGCTCCTGACCCTGCCGCAGATCACAAGAGGGAGCTCCGCGCCACTCGCCTGCATGCCCCACCTACCTCTCCCTTGATGTAAATGCTGGTTGCACTGCAGGTGCAAGCCTGCCATCAACCAAGATGACAGCGGAGGCATCAACCTCTTAGGGAAACCTCAGCTGCCATCTTGGTTGATGGCAGGCTTGTGCCCGCAGTGCAACCAGCATTCTCCAAGGGAAAGGTAAGTAATTGGGGCATGCGTGTGTGCCAGCCTTGGAATCAGGACTGGCAAGGGTTTTGGCTGGGGAGGGCATATGGCCTGGGAAGAGTCCCAAGGGCAAGGCAAAGAGCTCCCTGGGCCTGAAGTTCCCCATCCTTGCCCCAACCCTTCTCTGTGATTTCCCCTTTTCCTAGCATCTGCAAGAGGTTCTGGAGCTATCAGAGGTGTCCGAAGAGGAGGCTGCACAGGAGGTCACCCTGACAGAGGTAGAGGACCGAGATGGCAAGGAGATCTTGGATGAAAATGTGGAGGAGGAAGGGCATGAGGAACAGCCTGCCCATCCCACTCTGTTGACCTCAACTACAGCATCCCCAGCTCAGCAGGAGGAGGAGGATGGCTTCACCTATGTGTGTGAGTAGTGTGGAACAGTCAGGTCGCTTCTCTTTTAAAGGACAACCTTCACCTTGAAGGGTGATTTCCCCACCCCAGGTAACATAAGGGAACCCTCTCCTAGCTGGCTTTAAAGGGGGATTAGGTAAATGAATGGAGGACAGATCTAGCGATAGCTTCGAGCCATGATGCAGCCTCTAGGTTCAGGAGCCTCCAGGGTAGATCTGTCAATAGCTACTAGGCCTGATGGAGCCTCTGATGTTCAGGCTGTGAGTGTTTTTGCTTATGTAGTAAAAAAGAAAAGAAAAAGGGTACCACTTGCATACATGGAGGAAGTTATCAGCCAACTCAGGGGATACTCAGTTTGCAGAAGTAAAAAAAAAAAAAAAGTGAAAAATCCCTAAGGAGAGGGAAGGGAGGGACCCAAAAATGGTCCAATGAGGAATGTGTGGCCACAGAATGCTAACTGGCTATTGGGTGGGGGAACAGAAAAGGAGTGGTGAAAAGGGGCATGGGAGGCTGCCTTCTCCTGAATCAGACCATTGGTCCATCTAGCTCAAACTTGCCCACACTGACTGGCAGTGGCTCTCCAGGATTTCAGCAGTCTCTCTCAGCTCTTTCTAGAGATTTCAGGGATTGAATGTGGGACCTTCTGCATGCCAAGCATGTGCTCTGCCACTGAGTCTGGGCAGCACTGTGGGTGAAGCAGCAGTTGATGAACGGTAGCGCCCATCGAGTCCCAGCTTTTAGGAACATAGGAAAATGCCTGATACTGGCTCAGAGGCCACCGAGTGGTCCATCTAGCTGAGTAGTGTCTACGCTGACTGGCAGTAACCATCTGGGTTTCAGACAGGAGAATTTCCCACCCTCCTGGCGGTTCTGAGGACTGAACCTGGGACTTTCTACATGTGAAGCATGTGCTCTGCCACTGAGCTAGGGCCCTTCCTCCAAATAGAGGAGAGTGTCTGGAATCATGAACAGCAGCACCCCACGCTGCAACATTTTGTTGCAGGTCCCTCTGGTGCCACCGAATACCAGTTGCTGGGGGGAGGGCAAGAGTGAGGGAGGACTGTTGCCTTCATACCTTGCTTGTGGGCTTCTCAGACGCACCGTGATGGACCTTTGGTCTCATCCAGCAGGGCTCTTCTTACTTTTTTACATTCTCTAGAGTCTCCAGGTGGAGAACCTTTTTCCACCTCAGGGCCACATTCCCTTGAGGGAAACCTTCTGGGGGCCGCATGTTAGGAGTGGGTTTGGCCAAAGGCAAAAGTGGGTGGAGTAATGGATGTGAGTCTTCTTAGCTTTGTATGGCAGGCTATATTTCAACCATGCAAATATCAGAGCTTTCTATACATACACCTCGGCATCCTCCATCCAGGCAAGCATGAAGCATTGCCACAGTTAAGCACTCAAGGAGGGGGTGGAGGCACAAGGCCAGTGAAGGGTACAGCCTAGGGAGAGGTTGTGGCCTAGGAACAGTCCCAAGAGGCAGCTACAGAGGCCCATAGGCCTGCACTAGCTCCCTGGGTCTGAGGTTCCTCATTCCTGGTCTATACTCTACACCAGGGAGGGGGAACCAGGGGCCTTCCAGATGTTGATGGACTTCAGCTCTCATCAGCCCCAGCCAGTGTGGCCAATGGCAGGGATGATGGGAGTTGTAGTCCAACAACATCTGGAGAGCCACGGGCTCCCCATCTCTGCTCCAGAGCTTTGCAGCTTCCTGCAAAACAGGGTTTTGAATAGGACTGTTAGTTTGTTTGTTTGGAAGCCCTATAGACTCATTGGGTTTATTCCAGAGAGGCCAAGGTTTGAATCCCAGCTCAGCCATGAGCTCATTTGAAAACTGCAACTGTGTCCTCCCTCAGCAGTAGTTCTGAGCAGCTAAACATACCCTGTTTCTCGAGCCTTCCCTCACATATCGTCCCATGCTCCCAAATGATAAATCTTCTGCGCTTCTCTGAAGCCTCCGCTTTCTGTTTCCTCCCGTGTCCTCAGGCACAGAAGCCAATTACATCTAACCCAAATCAATTCCTAGCATAAATCCTGATTTCTTGGGTCTTGGCTGGAAGCAACAGTAAGCCTACCCATCAATGACTTCCTTTCACTTGATAAAAACCTCCGCTTTTGGCTGAAGAAAAAAAAATCATGCTACCACTTTACTGCGCTGCCAGAAATGACCCAACCTCTCTAGAATTCTAATATTCACAATGGTAATAAAGTGTAGGTACCTCAGTAAGAGCAAGCTGTCCAACCAGAAAGCATCCTGGTAGATCCAATCTTAAAAGAAAGTGCTAAGAATGCCTTTTTATGTATTTATTTATTTATTTAAAGTATTTTTATCCAGCTAAAAAGGACTCCCAGAACCTCTAACATAAGATTCATTAAAACAAGACAGCCTCTGCTCACAGGTTTGCAATGTAAGAGACATGACACAAAAGGAAAACAGGGATGAGGAGGAGAGAGGAAAACAAGCAATCTCAGTTTTTAACTGGTCTTATGATGACCAGTTGGGATGGAAATAACTCAGGGAGAGGAGGATCCAAAGGGAGCCTGTTTCTCAGCTGAGCCAATGAGATGGTGCTGCTTCCCACTCCTCTTGCTGTAGCCAGATGGATTGACAGCTGAAGGAAAGAGAAGACAAATGGAGATGGGATCTCAGTAGAGCTGATGGCATGGGCTGATCAGAATTGCCCTGTTGGATCAGGCCAAAGATGCCTCTGACATTTAACAAGAATGGCACAGAAGTGATAACTCCCCCCCTTTTCCCTGGTAATTAGAAGTATACTGTCTAGGAAGATGGACAGTTTGTCCATTCAGCCCAATATAGTCTTCTCTGACAGGCAGCAGCTCTCCAGGGTCTCAGGCAGAGGTCTTGCCCATCTCCTGTTACATGAGATCTTTTTAACTGGCTACAGAATGTTACGGATATCCCTGATTTCAGACACCACCGATTGAAAGTGCCTACAGTTCTGGGACTAGACACTTCTGTAGACAGAGTTACACTTTATGTGTAAACAAAGGCCAGAAGACTTTCTTACAGGGCAGAACACCTTCACGAGAGGAAGTTTGGAGCGGAGAAGCAGTGGTGGGGAGAGGGTTAATCCCTTCCCCCCCCTTCACTGCAACTCCGCTCCCATTCTTCCACATGAGGGGCTTCCAAACCCTTACAAATGTGTTTGCAGTGGGATAGGGTGAGAGAAACGGCTGGAAGAAGTTGCAGGGAGAAAGCAGTCAGGGGAGAAAGGGTTAATCACACTCACACTTACCTACCCCAAAGCACCTCCCTTCCCCATTGCTGAAGCTTTTCCCTAGAGGAAACAAATGCCATCAAAGTTTTTGTTACACAAGTTCACGTGAAATTCAGAATGACAGCTCTCCTTCTGTAAATTTGAGAGTAACAGGTTTCCTCCCCATCATAAATAATTGACTATTGGAACATCCTCTGAAGCACAGCATTATGCATACTCCTTTAGGGCCAAAGTACCCATGATGGAACGCCATGTGTAACTTTGCCCCAGCATTTTTTAAAATGAAAAGTACACAGGGAAGGCTGGAATCTTGAGCAAAAGGCGTGTGTGCGCACCTGTGTGTATTTGTATGGGAGTGAAGAGGGGGAAAGAGGCTTCCAAACTATTTCCTCTCATGCCATGCTTCTGCTCAAAATTGCCTTCCCCAGTTGCTTCTTTTATATGCAAAAATATGGGGAGAAAAGCACAGGAGGGATTCTGAATTTTAAAAAATGACTGGAGAGGTAAGGGTTAAACTCCTCCTCCTCCTCCTCCTCCTCCTCCTCCTCCTCTCCTCCTCCTCCACTACTCGTCTTCTGCTCAAGATTCCAGCCTCCCTCAGCGCTTTTCCTTTATAATACATACACAGAAAACACCATCAGCAGGATAAAATTATACACCACAGCCTGTCATGTTTAGTTTGGCATGTATTCTTCAAAAGGATTCTGGGATAGCCCAATCCTGGAGGGGAACTCCCCTCCCAACTACCTAGCACTGAAGTCCACAGACATTTGATGCAGTCTCCTAGGAATTTCCCATCCCTGGGAACATAACATATTTCTCAGCATTAAATGAGCATTAGAGGAGAAACTTCCCACAACCCACACACGCACTAAATGACATCGCTTGTGAATTGCAGCTGTGAAGGTCATACAGATTTAGTGGTTGAAATGAATGTTATCATAGGAGCAAAATGATCAAAGCAAGGGTATTGTGAATGATCACAGGTCTTTTAAAAATAAAATCCTAAAAGTGCATCTTCATTTTTGTTTGCACTTCAGTAACACTTGACTGAAGCCAAGTTAGTATGAATTAAGCAGGTTTTTTTCAACCGGTAGGTAATCCAGGATGGGTGTTTTTTTAAAAAAAAAAATACAGTGGTAGCTGAAGGTGAATTTAAGGATTATATCATCCTCTTTAGAGTTCTGAAAACACTTCACAAATATTATCTCAATAATCCTTACAACAACCCTGTAAGGTAGACTAGCGTTGTTATCCCTCTGTTGCTACAGATAGGAGACTGAGTGACCGGGTAGCAGTGGGCAAGGAATCATTTACGGTATTTGTTTAGAGGTTTTTTTATTACACATTTTGCTTTAATTCAAGCTGTGATTTAGGGGAGGAGAAGGTAAGGGGAAATCCATAAGTCCCACAAGGGTGGCCTTGTGTCCTGCTTTACAGAGGAGAGTCTTCTGTTTAAAAGGTTGTCAGAGGACAGTCCTCTATTTGAACAGCTGTCTGGTCTGAGTGTGATATAAAGATAAAAACCCTAAGGGGAGAGGAAGGGCCTTGAGGTTGCCTATCAACAGTTAGGCACCCAGACAACAGACTAAATAGGCCCACACTCAGATGATCACTGTCTTCCCCATTATGATGGGATATATTCTATTTCTCTTTCAAACATAAGGTTGTATTCAATTAAGTCCTACTCAGAGCAAACCCACTGAAATTAATAAACCTAAGTTAGTGATGTCTATTAAGTTCCATGGGTCAACTCTGAGTAGGACTAGTATTGAATAACACCCATAGTAATTATTTCTAAATTTGCACTTATCCAACTTAGGGTTGCCAGGTTCTTGGCCTGAGACTGATCCTGTATCTTTAGGAGAAGAGAAAGGCAGCCAAGTGCAGGTGTTCTTGCAACAATGTAATGGGAAAAACCACAAGGTGGAATTCTCCCTTCCCCATGCACAACTTTTAAAGATACAGAAGACCTCTTGGATGCCAGGCCTGGCAACCAAGATCCAACTACACATATAAATTAGCATGTGCACATTTTATACAAACCTGTATCCTAGGTGTGGGAAACCTTTCGCCCTCCAGACGTTGCTGCACAACAACTGCCATCATTCTTAGCCATTGGCCACACTTGCTCTGGTTGATAGGAGCTGAAGTTCAGCAACATCAGGAGTGCCAAAGGTTCCCCACTCCTGCAAAGTGCATCTTTTTTTGTCCTCTTTTTTGGCAATGCACAAGTAGCTACCCCAACCTGCCTCTCACTAGTTTTAGCCAAAGCAATTTTAGCTTTCTGAAAAGAATAGCTTTTTAAAGGGGCCATCACAAGGTAAGGAGGCTGCCCCCCCCTGCTGCCCCCCTGTAATCTGAGCACAGATTCATGCGCATACTTCAGCAGTATAGTAGAATATATGACCCTGGATTAATGGCCTAGGTGCATATGAAAGGCTTAAGAAACAGACCAGGATGTGGCATTTACTCCATAGATTTTAGTATTTTCCCTAATTTTCTTTACTTTTAAGTTTATACCTGCCTTCTGGCACAACCAATTGCTGCCCAGGCAACTGAACTTCAGTCTGAAATAAAACTGTGTGATCTTCCCGGTTTGGCTTTACATATTTGATGGGGAAAAATGTGCTGCTGTGGGGGAAAGATTTGAAGCATCTACTGTAGCTCTTCCCATTCTGTCCGCCTACATTAGGGCCACACTATGCTTGACGTTTTAAATGTGTCTTTGCATCTAATGTGCAGGTTTTTAAAAATGCAAATTACATCAGCTTGGGGTGGGGTGGAGGCCTTGATAATTAACAGGATCAGAGTAGGCTTCAAGAGAGAATTTAACACTTTCCTCCCCTGCTGCCAATCCTGAGGAAAATCCTTCTTCTGAAGTAGTGTTTGCTTTTGTGTGTGTAGGGGGAGAGGTATCCCCTGCTGGCACCAATGGGGAAATGCCCTTCCAATGCAGACACTAGTTCCAGCGGAGGAATTTTCCTAAGATCTGCAGCAGAGAAGAAATAGGTTAAATTTCCTTTCTGTGCCTGTTCTGATCTCCTTTCCCCTTGTTGCAATTTGCATTTTTTTTAAAAAAAATCTGTATATTAAATGCAAAGGCATATCTTATGGTATGTCTCTCACACACATAAAACACCCCCCCTTTCTGCCAGTGGTGTTGGCTGTGGTTGATTATTCCTTTCTTCCAATTCAACCACGTGTACACAGTGCCCATCCAAGGCCAGACCCCCGTAGTTGACCACAGCCACCTAGATCTCTCCACAAGTCCTGGATCACCCACAGGCTACCTTCTGTTATCTGTCGGTTGCACAGAGAGGCTTGTACACACACACAGAGAGATGGGCACCAAAAGAGGTAGATATATTCCCATGCCCCTAATAACCCAGTCCTTTGAATTTATCATCACCAGCCTGCTCATTCCATTCCTTAGCTAAGCTGAGCTACCAGTATTTATAATTTGACCACAGCAAGAATGATGGCCCCATAATATGATAATTTGCTGTTTGTGTCAGGAACAGACAGTAGATAATTTTCTTTTAAAGAAACCCAACACGGGCAGTAAAGTCAGACTCAGTCTCAGTAGGAAGGTGTTGTCAGATAATTTACGCAGCAGCAGACTCTATATCAGGGGCAGGGAACCTCTGACTGTGCAGATGGTGTTGGATTCCAACACCCATCAGCCCCAGACAGTACAGCCAATCATCAGGGGTAATGAAAGTTGTAGTCCAGCAACATCTGGAGGTCTACAAGTTCCCTATCTTTTCTCTGTATTGGGGCTGGGAAACCTGTGGCCCTCCAGATGTTGCTGGACTACAACTGCCATTCCCCCTGGCTATGCGAGCTGCAGCTGATGGGAGGTGGAGTCCAACAATATCGGAGGGCCACAGGTTCCCTCTCCCTGCTCTGTATAGTCATGTTCCTCAACAGGAGACCTGTCAAACTTCTTCAACCAACTAGAGCAGGCATCAGGTTTCAGGATACCCTTGGCAAAGCGCCTGAGGGCCCCCTCCTATGTCAGTGGGCTTACCTGGTAGTGGTGGCAGCAGTGGACATTGGATAACGATGGCGGCAGCAGCAGCTCTCCAGTGCCCCTAATGTAGTATTGCTCCATAGCATTGTGGGAAATACAAATGGCGGCTCATGGACTCAACTACCTAATGCCAGGGGCCCAAGGAAGCTATCTGTAATAGTGGGCCCTGCTGTTGGCCATGTGCCTTGCTTTAAAGAGGAAATGGAAATGGACTGCCTGCAAGTTGATTCCGACTTATGGCAACCCTACAAATAGGTAAGCGGTATTCAGAGGTGGTTTTACCATGTGGTGTAGTGGTTAAGGTGTTGGACTACAACCTGGGAGACCAGGGTTCAAATCCCCACATAGCCATGAAGCTCACTGGGTGACCTTAGGCCAGACACTGCCTCTCAGCCTCAGAGGAAGACTTTACAGAGGACAATCCTCTATTTGTGGGCCTGTCAGAGGACAATCCTCTAATTGATGGAGTCCTCTATTTGAAGGGCTGCCCAGTCCATGTCTGGTTTAAAGAGAAAAAAACACAAGAAGGGAGATCAAGGCTGTGTACACACCCTACATTTAAAGCTCTCCCCCTCCCAAATCCTGGGAACTGTAGTTTGTTAAGGGTGCTGGGAATTGTAGCTCTGTGAGGGGTAAACCACAGTTCCCAGGATTCTTTTTTGGGGGGGGGAAATGTGCTTGTGCATTAAATGTATGATGTGTATGCAGAGCCTTGAAGTTGCTTATCAACAGCAGATGCAGCAAGCACACAGGTTATCTGGTTAGAGTCTTCCCCACTATGGTGAGCCTTCCTTAAGACAAGGGTGAGGCTTGGTTACTGCTGGGAGACAGCCAGACAATGGACGCTAATGGGCAATTTGGTTGCTCTTTGTCTAAAGCTGTCTTGGAAAGTACCTTGAGCCGCACACACCTCCAGGGTGATAAAAGAGCCTCAAACTGCATTACCTCCTCCATAAGAGTGTGCGCAAGGAGAACAGTAAAGAGACTGTATTGGATTTTCACTTTGCTAAGAGTCAATTTGGATTTCAGGGAACTGGTTGCTGGGTTGCTATGAATATGGCTTTCCTTAGTTGTGCAGTGTGATCAGCCCTGAATTTGCCGTGCAGTTTCACTGTGCTGTTTGTGGGTCTACCAACATCACTCCTGCTTCACTTTCTTCCCTGACTAGGAGACCCAAATGTGTGGCTGCGGTGAGGAAGAAAGCAAGCTCCATGTTGGGGATCATTAGGAAAGGGATTGACAATAAAGCTGCCCATACCATAATGCCGGTATACAAATTGATTTTGCAGCCACGCTTGGAATAATGTGTCTAGTCCTGGGTGTTGCACCTCAGAAAGAAACGTGTAGAGCTGGAGAAGGTGCAGAAAAAGGAATGTCAAGGGGCTAAGATGTCAAGGGATTGGAGCAGCTCCTCTGTCAGGAAAGGCTACAGCAGGTGGGGCTTTGTAGCCTGGACAAAAGGTCAGCATGTGGGGGACACGAAGGAGTGTATGAAATCATGTGTGGTGTGGAGCAAGTGGATTGGGAGAAGTTTTTGTCTTATAGTTATAGAAGTGGGGTCATTTAATGAAGCTGAAATGTTGGGAGATTCGGGACAGAAGAAAAGGAGGTACTTCAAAACATGGTGCATAGTTAAAACGCTGTAATTCACTCCGACAAGATGTAGCGATGGCCACCAACCTGAATGGCTTTTAAAAAGGATAAGAAAAATTCATGGCGGATAAGGCTATTCATGGAGGATCAATGGCTAGTAGCCATGATGGCTATATGCTGCTTCCAGAATCAGAGGCAATGTGCCTCTAAATACAGTTTGCTGGGGATTAACCATGTGAGAGGGCTGTTGCTCTTGTGCCCCACTTGTGGGCTTCCCATAGGCATCTGGTTGACCACTGTGTGAACAGAATGCTGGACCATATAGGCCAGGATTGGGGAACCTGTGGCCCTCTAGATGTTGCTGGACTCCAGCTCCCAACAGCCCCTGCCAGCGTGGCCAATAGTCAAGGATGGTGGAGGTTGTAATCCAGTAACATCTAGAGGGCCACAGGTTCCGCACTCCTGGCCTATATGGTCTAGCATTCTGTTCTCACAGTGGTCAACCAGATGCCTACAGGCAGCCCACAAGTGGGACACAAGCGCTCACAGGCGGGACAGGCCTTTGCTCTGATCCAGCAAGTCTCGTCGTATGTTCTTATGAGAGCTCTCCAGATCCGTAAAAGTTGTCAATGCTTCTTCTCTTTCTCTCTCCCTCCTGTTGCGTAAGCAGTCTCACGCCTGAACAGCCTGGATGCAGCTGTCCACCGCCTCAATGTACAGTTCTACCACATGGACGTGCGGGTGTCTCAGTTCTCTCAAGGCCTGGCTGAACTGAAGGGGAGCCTGGCTGAGGCTCATGAGTCACTCGCCTCCTTGAAAGAAGTTGCCACGCGCAACCAGAAAGACCTCGGACGAATTGATGGTGAGGATCCGGACGGTGGATGGAATTGGCCTTGTATTTTTATTTCCTGGGGGACAATGCATGTTTGGAGCTAATGGAACCCAGGAAGCTGCCTTCTTCTGAGGCAGACCATTGATCCATATAGCTCAGTATTGTCTACACTGGCTGGCAGCAGCCCTCCAGGGTTTCACATAGGGTTCTCGCCCAGCCCTACCGGGAGATGTCAGAGGTAGAATCTAGATGCTCTGTTTGCAAGGTGCAGGCTCTGCTACTTGGCTACAGCCCTGGTATTGACCAGACCATAACAATGTGTGGAGCAGTGGTGATCAGAGCATAAAAATCATGCTAACTCTCCCTCACAGCTTCTGAAGTACCCAAGGGGCACTTCAGAAGGACAAAGAGGCATGAGTGGCAGCTCCAGATTTTGGGGGGTTTAGTTTGGGGGAGGAGGCCACCCTTGAGCAAGATGCCCTTAGACTCAGCTCCTCACTGCTGCTTCCACTGCCCATTCACTTGCCTTCTCCACGTGGGCCCACCACCCAGAGAATGCTGGAACAGAGGCTGCCATCCTTTTCCTAGCACTTGTCAACTGCTTGCAGGTGAAATGGTACTAACAACTGGAGGAGGAGCAGCAGCAATAGCAGGATAAGGAGGGTCTGGGAGTCAGCAGTGGTCCCCTGATAGGGTGGGGGCCTCAGCATGTGGCCCATGATGCCAACCCTTTTGTTAGTCATGCTTGTAAAAAGCAACATTCCTGGTCACCTGTGATGAGCAGGAATTGTCTCTAAGTGACTACCTTGGCAGGGTGGATGTCAGGCTTGTGGAATCAACTTTGTTTTTCCCTGAAACTTCAAGGTCCACCAACAGCCCGGAACCAGGTACAAAACAGTAGCTCAGGGAATGGCAGACATACATCTTAGAATTCAGGAACAGGTTGCTTTGTGCACATGCTTAGCCCAGGAATTGGTTTTCAGTACCAGAACTGAGATAAAAACTTCTTTCACACAGAAATCCACTCCTGGTTTGTCCCCAAGCTTCCTTTATTTCAGAAGCCTAGAATCATAGGATAGAATTGTAGGGTTGGAAGGGGCCTATAAGGCTATCGAGTTCAACCCCGTGCTCAATGCAGGAATCCAAATTAAAGCATACCCATCCCGAGAGGTGCCTGTCCAGCTGCCTCTTGAATGTCTCCAGTGTTGGAGAGCCCACCACTTCCCTAGGTTCCATTGTCGTACTGCTCTACAGTTAGGAAATTTTTCCTGATGTTCAGCTGAAATCTGTCTTCTTGCAACTTGAGCCCCTTATTCCGTGTCCCCCATTCTGGGATGATCGAGAAGGCATCCTGGCCCTCCTCTGTGTAGCAACCGTTTAAGTACTTGAACAATGTAGGGTTGCCAGGTCAATGGCCTGAGACTGATCCTGTATCTTTAGGAGAAGAGAAGGTCAGCCAAGGGCAGGTGTTCTTGCAACTCTGTAATGGGAAAAAACACAAGGTGGAATTCTCCCTCCACAACTTTTAAAGATACAGAAGACCTCTTGGAGGCCGGGCCTAGCAACCAAGAGGTCTTCTGTATCTTTAAAGTTGTGCAGGGGGAAGGGAGAATTCCACCTTGTGGTTTTTCTCATTACAGAGTTGCAAGGACACCTGCACTTGGCTGACTTTCTCTTCTCCTAAAGATACAGGATCAGTCTCAGGCCAAGAACCTGGCAACCCTAGCTATCAAGGTTCTCTTCTATAGGCTCCTTCAGTCTCTCCTCATAGGGCTTTGTTTCTAGTCCCCTGATCATCCTTGTTGCCCTCCTCTGAACCTGTTCCAGTTTGTCTGCATCCTTCTTAAAGTGCGGTGTTCAGAACTGAATGCAGTACTCAAGATGAGGTCTAACCAATGCCAAATATAGGGGACTAATACGTCATGCGATTTGGAAGCTACATCTGTGTTAATGCAGGCTAAGAGTTGCAAGTGTGTGTATGTGTGAAGCCTGTTTGTTGTTGCTACTGTGAAAAGCCTGAGAGCAGTGGTGGCTCCATGTTAATGGGGCAATGAAATCTACTCTGGGTTTTAGTCTGAACTTTCAAGGGACTAAAACCCGGAGCGGATTTCACTGCCCCATGGACATGGAGCCACCAGCCGCCACTGATTGGGAGCCAGAAAGAAACCCTTGCCAGAGTTACTACAAATTACACAAGAGGTGTACCAGCAGATTCCAATCCACCCATTACTGGGGCCCTGATCCTCAACCATTTTTAAAAACCAGGGGCTGTACTTTAAACTGAGCAAAGGTTGGGGGTCCAGCAGCGACATCAGGGTCTTCTGCAAAGGTCTCTGTAGCTCCATGCTCGTTGCAAAAGCAAGTGAAGCATTGGCACAGTTCCTTTCCTAATGCAGCTCAATGGCTAGTTAAGACAAAGCTTCTACTGCTGTCTGTAACAGGGTGGGAGAGATGGGGGGGGCTCTGCAAAGGTATCTCTTTGCTATTTACACTGGGAAGGGAAGAGTTAAGGAGTGCTTTTGTATACAATGCCCCACCCACCTCAGTCTGGTCTCAGCCAGCCCCACCTGCCTTACCAGTCCAGGGGGTGGCAGTGCCTGTCAGCTTTCTCCTCCTTAGTCTAACTCTGCAGGGAGGAGGATGGGAACCAAACTAGAATAAAGCTGCGTACACAACATGCCTTTAAAACACATATCCTCTCCTCCCCAAAAGAATAGTGGGAACTGCAATTTAGCGCTCACACAGCTACCATTCCCAGCACCCTTAACAAACTACAATTCCCAGAATTCTTTTGTGTATGTGTGTATGTGATTTAAATGCATGGTGCGTATGCAGCCTTAGTTGGCTTTGCCTGTCATTGGCTCTGGCTCCACCTCCTGTTGGCCTCCCTGCCTCCCACCCTACCAGTCCCAATGGGCACCAGCCACCACTCCTTAACCCATTCCTCACATGCCACCATCCCTGATCCAAATCCTCTCTCCCCCAATGCTGCTGCTTACTTGATTATCTGTATCCTGTTTGACATTCCCCTTCTGCTGGTCTAACAGAGCAATCCTATACATGTCTGCTCAGAAGCAACCCCACTGACATCAGTGGGACTTACTCTCAAGTTAGGGGGTGTAAGATTACAACCCCAGACTAGGGCAGCTTTCGCCAACCTTGTTCCCTGCAGATGTTTCTGGAGCACCACTCATGATGGCTGGAGCAGATGGGATTTGTAGGTCAGAACATCTAGAGGGCACCAGGTTGGCGAAGTCTGGACTAGGAGATGGCATGGAGAAACTTCCAGCAGCTGCTTTAAAGTTTTTTTTAAAAAAAGAAAAGATCAGGAAACGCAGTTGCAGATCTCCCACTGCATCTTGTCTGTTTCTGCTCCTCAGCTTGCCAGGGAGGTGGCCGCTGAAGGAGTATAATAGGCAGAGCCCTTGGAAATGGGAGGCCACGCGGAAAGCTGGATTAAGCACCCCTGGCTGGTGGTTGCCAAATCCCTCCTTTAGCTCAGAAGCTGTAGTTCTTCTGTTTGTGTGTGTGTGTGTGTGCGTGCGTGTACATGTGTGTGTACATATACACACACATGCTCTTAGAAGAGTCAGGAGTTTGTATGCTGCTCGGAGCTGAAGGGACAAAAGGAAAGTTTATCCAGGGGGCCAGAGGAGGATTGAATTCAGCACATTGACCTTGGGTTCAGATGAGAAAAGAATGGATAGGGTTTTTCAAAATCATTTGCTCTGTCATGTCCCTTGTATTGGGTTTTAGATTGCAGGCTTCTTGGAGCAGAGACCTATCTTCTTGCATTCCTCAAGCACCGTGCACTTGATGAAACAGAAGTAGTAATAATACTAATAATTTCTGCACCATCACAGGTTGCTTGCGGGGCCGGCGCACCCAGACGAAATGCTTCCTGATCTTCAAGGACTTTGAGGTCTACGATGGGGCACAAAAACTGTGTGCGGTCAGGGGAGGACACCTGGCCATGCCCGTGGATGCCACTGAGATGGCCGTCCTCCGCCGCTATCTCCACGATGCCTTCCAGCCTTACAACTGGCCAGCCTGGGTGGGCATCCATGACCGGCGCTCGGAAGGGTTGTGGCTCTTTGAGAACGGGCAGCGTGTGTCCATCTTCGACTGGTACCGCGACCACTTGGTGACTCAGCCCAACGGCGGCACCCGGGAGAACTGCGTCTCCCTCAGCTCCGATGACGGGAAATGGTGGGACAATGACTGTGAGAGGCGAATGTATTACATCTGCGAGTATCGCCTCTAGGAAGCAGCTCTTTCCAAGCCCAGCCCCTTTGCGCACATGATTGCCATTGGTATCCTTCCACTAATGGTGCAATGATTAGCGCATGTGTGCTGTGAGAGCCTACAGTCTCTGGAAGGCAGTGCCTTTTCTCATCTTTTGCATGTGCATGCACGTTTTGCCTGTTCCACCTCCCCAACCCTGCCTGAAGACACACACATCCTGCCCCAAGCTATAAAATATACACACAGTTGCTGGTGGCCCCGTTAGGTAAACCATCCCTTTTATTTAGTAACCCCCTATCCACACACAATAATAAATTGTATCTAGCCCTTCACATGGGGAAATGTCCATAGCTTGCAAAAGAACAGCAACTCTCTTCCACAAGGCTTTGCTTTTTCTGTTGCATGGTGACACTGGCAATCATAATTTAACATGACCTATTTGGAACTGAACTGTCTAAAGGGGTCCAGTGTGCAATGGACTTCAAAGCGGGGGGGGGGAAGAACTTGTTATGCTGAAAGCATGGTGGTGACCCTGCAGCCCATTGCACATTAGGGCCCTTTAGACAAACTCAGTTCCATGCTGAGAAGCCGCTGCTTAGGGGGAAATGCAGTTCTCTGTCTCCATCCTAAAGGCTGAACTAAGCATGATGTTTGCCATGCGGTTTGGCCTTGTCTGCAAGGCTGATTTTTCCTTAACAAGTAACTGGTGCATTGGAGGTGATGAGCTGATCAGGACAGTGGCATTGTGTGTGTGTGTGTGCATGCTTTAACCCTTTGCCTCCCAGCCTTGATTGGACCCTCTGTGACTTCTTATTTGCAGAGAGGAAAGGTTCCATTTGAACAGAACAGCAGCACTGGGGGGGTGGGGAGGAGTATTCATCCCTTCCCAGATCTAAACTGTA
Organism: Rhineura floridana; assembly: GCF_030035675.1. NCBI lineage: Eukaryota > Metazoa > Chordata > Lepidosauria > Squamata > Rhineuridae > Rhineura > Rhineura floridana. The sequence continues at coordinate 38,819,647 of NC_084490.1, read as the reverse complement.
TTCCTTGAAGCTACTTATTAACTCCACTGGGGGAAAATACAGGTACAAAATGGCTGCTTTTGAGTTAAGCAAATATACAGAGATTCGATCATGGATCTTGTATGTCACATCTGCTTCAGCCCCTTTTAATTTAGAGCCCTCCCCTCATAAATTCCTCAGTGGGGCAAAATGCTAGACAACTTTATCCTGAAGAAGTGGCATTTTAGAAATAAACTTCAGGGACAGCAGATCTACCCCATATAAGCAAAAATATTGATTTATGGGTGACAAACTCTTTGCCGTCTTGCTTTCAAATTCTCCCAGTTGCTCTGGCTTTCTGCCACCAGGAGACAAGGCCAGCAGTCCTTTAGTACAGTACAATCCCATGCATGTTTAGTTAGTGGCACATCCCGCTAAGTTCAATGGGCCATACTCCCTAGTGAGTTTTAGGACTGCAGCCTTTAAGTGTTGCATTGCCTGATGTTGCAGCTTGATCTTTCTTTCTTACACTGCCAAATAAAGTTTAGCGAGAAGATGGTGTACTTCCTCACCATATGTACCTGTTCCCTTCATATTGGTCCAAAAGCCATTACTGAATACACTTTATGGGATCAAAGGGGGGGGAAATATGATCGTTCTAGAATCTTTAAGAAGTATGGATTAGATGAGGGGGCATTAAAGAGATACACTGCAGGATGGCAATAGAGCTGAATCATGGGGTCAAAGGGCAATCTGTGAATCACATCACAGTTGTTAAAGCAAGCAGATGGAATGGAATTCTTCCCTCAGATGCAAACCCCTTTAGCTCCACTATACCCCCTCCCACACACACTTTCTAGGACGGCTTTTACCAGCCTAGTGGCCTCCAGCTGTTTTGGACTACAACTCCTATCAGTCCCTAGGGCATAACCTCCTGCCTTTGCCTTGGGGTAAATCTCTCCAGCTGCCCCATCTCTCCTATTCATCTTCCTTAGTAAAACCAGAAGTGCCCTTTTAAAATAAAGCATTTTTATTTTCTTGTTGAAGCGATGATTAATTTTTTAAAAAAACATACAAACAAAAAAACACATTTCAAGACTGAATAGGGAGGAGGTGGGGGAAAGCTCGTAACCCCTTCCCCCTTGAAAGATGTGGGGGAATAATAACTGGTGTGGGGGGGAGAATAACCTCTGTTCACTTTTTTCAGCTTTGTTCCTTCATCTCTTTGTGTTACAAATGTTAACATTTCAACTACATGCAAATGTGGGGGTGGAGGCGAAGAAGGGGTGTGTGTACATGAAGGGGGGAAAGACGGAGAGTGAGTAAGAAAAGGATGGGTAATACTTTCTTTGGTTTATTATGTCAACTGATTGCCCAGATGGCTGGAAGTGGAGGACAGAGGGCATTACTGCTTCCAAAGAGGAGTTGGTGCCTGACATCATCTTTGCTTCCCACCCCCAACCAATTTCTTCTCTTTGATCTGTTTCTTGGACTCGCCACCTCCCCCCCTCTCCAAGGGAGTGGCAGGAAAAGAAGGCAGACACGGTCACCGAATTTCACAGTGCATGGGAGATGCTACAGGGGCTGAGGGGGGCTACCCAGCCACAATTTTGTTCTATCCCCAAGACCCCTGCTCAAGAAAAAGGAAGCTAAAGGTATGATTTTGCTTGTCTTCTGATGAAATCCCTCCTCAAATTGCTGCTTGGAATGCTGAACCATTAACGCTCCTTTCCTTAATCTCAAAGAACATCTGGCCCCAATGATTTTTCATTTTAGAAGGAAAGGTAACTTTTTTGGAGGGGGGGGGGAGACCATACCACTTACCATCGAAAAACTCTCTCCACCACTACCCTGCAATACATGGCTAATTACAACCCAGCCCACTTGGAATATTCCATGTTGCTATTTTCCCCTCTTCTCCATCCAATATGAGCTATTTCTGTGTTCAGCCCCCCCCCCCCAAGTCCCTGTAGTTTTCTCTATTCGCTTCCCTGGCATGAATCCCCCCCTCATCTACCTAGTCAGGAGTTCTGCCTGCCCCCGCTGCACACATGAGATATTCCAGCCCTACCTCTATTCCTCTGTGGCCTCCCCCATCTTCTTCATGGACTGTTCCTGTCCTCAAATGCTCCCTCCTTTCCTTTCATGGACCATCCCTGTCCTCTGCTGCATGCCTTATACCAGGAAGGAAAGGAGCTGTAATATACACTAAACAAGTGCTATACAAACCATGCCCATCTTAATTCTTCCTGATGTCCATCCCCCATTTGTGTTGCACATATGGAATGTTCCTGCACATCAGGCCTTCTATCCCTCATGAACTATTTCTGTCCTCAGCCTCCTCTCCCTCCCCCCAGATCACCCCAAAATGGACTATTCCTGTTCTTCCAAATGATTTACTACAGCAATAGCTGCATCTTTTACTTCACAGACCATTTTGGCTGATGCACAGGCACCCCTCTTCTCTGCCTTCAAAAAAAACACGCCCAAATGGTTTGGCTCTGCTCCTCTTTATCCTCTTCTCTCCAAAACACACAGACCATCATGCCTCTCCCCTCAAGGACAGTCAGCCATTTGCTGCCGCCCAGCAGAAGAAAGGACAGATGGAAGAGGGCCTCTGGAAGCCCTTTGGCTACCGTTTGCAATCCCTTGTGGGGAAAGGGGGACAGGATTCTGCTAAAGGATGCAGGCAAAGGCCCTGCCCACCCAAACCCACTCCCTTCCCGTGTCCTAATAGAGTATGGCTCGGTTGCCATGGAGAAACACCAACATATCGACGTGCTCCGGCGTCAGGGCTTGGCGCTTGGTGTGGATGGCATCGCCGGCGCTGCCGAAGAGCCAGCCGGCAGGCACCGAGGTGGCAGGCACGCCAAGCAGCTTGCGGGCTGCCCGGGCCAGCAGCGGGTACTGAGTGTGGTGGGTCTTCCACCACTGCAGAGGCTCCTGGCCCAAGGCGGAGGCCTTGCTGGACTGGAAGCTACTGGTCTCTTGCTCTACCTGCTGATGTGCAGAGCTGACGCCTGAGGCGCTGCGCATGCTGCACAAGTCTCCCAGCAGAAACTCGATCCCTGCATCTTGCTTTGGCAGTTTGGCTGGCGGGGATGGTGGCGAGGCCACATCAGGCATGCTGGAGGTCAATGCTGCTGGCACCTCTGCCAGATGTGAGGCTTCTGTCTTGAGCAAGTGCATGGTTTCCACCCGGTCTGTGTGGCTCAGGAAATCAAGGCCACGGAAGCGGGGGTCCAGAGCACAGGCCAGGTTGAGGGCCTGGCTGACATCTGGGCTGGAGAAGTGTTGGTTCAGCTCCTTCTGGGCTGCTGCTTTGGCTTCGAGGGCCAAGGGGGAGTCCCACTCGCTGGCCACCAAATGCTTGTAAAGGAGACTGGTCAGCACGGGCTTTACTAGGGACAGGCTAGAAAAGGGGTCTTTGGTAAACGTTGAGGTAGCAATTGCCATGGGTTTGAGCACTTTGACCGTATCCTGAAGGGCGGCCCAGTCTTGTGGACGTAGGGTGGCCTCCCCGTCTGGGCCGAGCCCTGCCAGAGGGTCACTATGCTCCAGCAAACCCTGCAGGACTACGTAGATGCTATGCCATTTGCCCCCCTCTCGTAAGAAGCGGCTGAGGTGAGCTTGCAGGAGGGGCTCCTGGGTCCACAGTTTCTCACTGCGGCCTGCCCCGGCCAGTGCCCAGGATGCCAAGCGGCGGAGCCGTTCAAAGGCGCTTTGTGCTGCTGGCTGGCTAAGCACGGCCTCCATGGCCGCTCGCAAGGCCTGCCCGATGCAAGGCAGGGCGGTCCAGCCAAGCGCTGCGGCAGCCTGCTGGGTGGCAGGACCAAGGCCCCCAATGGTGTATGAGGTGCTTTCCCGCACCCCCCACTCCTTGGCCACCTCGGCAAGGGCCTCCACCAGGCTTTCGGCACTGGGCTCTTCAGGGACGGGGCGGCTTGAGAGGACACGTGCCCGGGCTTCAAAGCAGTCATCCACATAGTGCACGGAGAGAGTGAGGTAGGTGAGGGTGTTGCTGTGGCGCCAGATGTCCAAGCTGAGAGAGCACTGGGGCAGGATCCGCACCAGCTCCCAGATTTTCCCCTTTACGTGGGTGTACATGTCCTTCAGCACAGTGTGGGCCAGGGAGTTGGCGTCTGGGGGTTTGTAGCTGGGATCTAGGACCCCCAGCATCTGCCCAAACCCTTCTCCTTCCACCACCTCCACGGGCATCAGGTCCAGCACAATGAAATCAGCCACTGCCCGCGTGGTCCTGCCGGGGGCTGGAGGCCGGGGGGCTCCAAACTCACCTGTCCCTACAACCCCTTTGTCGAGGGCGGTCGTTTGTGTCCCGACCAGCTGGTTGTACTCGCAACGGTGCTTGTAGATGAGGTGCTGGCGCAAGTTGGTGGTGTTGCCGCTGTAGCTCAAACGGACCCCACACAGCTTGCAGATGATCTTGCTTTTGTCCAAGATGCGGCCATAGGCATCCCCCTGAAACCCAAAAAAAGTCCAGTAGCGGCTCTGAGCCCTTCCCAGCCCCACCAGGTTCTGCGTCCCTTCCAATAGGGGAAAAGTGCTTCCTCCTAGGGGAAGGCCTGGCTTGTGGAGGGGTAGGAGGGAAGAGGCAGTGGCATCTCCGCATAGGTACTGGGTGCGTGAGGAAGGGGCGTGGGGAACAGGAGGTGACGCCGGGGTCTTGAGGTGCAGCTCTTGGAAGAGTTTCATCAGCAGCTCCTTCTCACCAAATTCATACTTAAAATGCTCACCTGGATGGGAGAGATGATAACAAAGGGGTGAGACTCCACCACATCCTTCAAGGTGGAAGGGAGCCAGCCACAATCCCTTCTCTCCTTGTGTGGGAATGAATTAATGGTGACAGGGTAGCCCACCTCACACCCGTCGCTATTTAGCAGCCACAAACCACTTGAAAACTGCTGGGGGTCTTGGCAGGCCACAACAACCCTTCATTCTACAAATCAAAGCACACAGACAACTCATATTCCAATAGTATTTTTTACCTTTCAGTGCCAGCATCACTGTCAAAACCAGTGCTGTATAATGAAAAGCACAGCTCCCCGCCACTCCCAAGCTAGGTAGGGCCTTGTCAGCCTGTCCTCCATCCTTGCGGTGAAAAATAAGATATTCTAGACTCTCCGGCAAAATTTCTGCGCATCTCAGTTTGAGAACCTCTGCTGTAAAGGGATTAGGAACAGGAGGTTCACAAGACCACAAAAGGGAGGGACAGATGTGGGAAAACCCTCTTTGAGGGAAATTTAAATTGGCAGGGGTACTACAGATGGGCTCCTCATTGCATATCCTATCTGGCACTTGGACATCTGGCACCTGCTCAGTGGTAGAACATGCAGAAGCTCCTTGTTTCAACACCCGGCATGTCCATTTATAACGATCAAAAAGCAGGTGATGCCAGTTCAAATTTGCTGTCACCATGACCCTATATTTCTGGCCTGACAGATCAGCGACAATCCTTTGTTCTCCTTCCTTAGCTCCAAGCTCAGGAGGAGGGTGTCTTCTTTCTTGCCCACCAGAGTTGGGCAAAGGGTTTGCCAAGTTGAGCGTGGCAGGTGACCCTTTGCAACTCCATCCCAAAGGTGCGCATGCCAGCTTTAAAAAACTGTCCACCAAAATGTAACACTGGCCATTGGCTTGACAGTATCTGGCAATCCTCAACCTTGGAGATGTTGGGAAATGAAGATGAGCCATCGGATACATACTGTATATTCTTCCATAGATATTCATTTGCCCTTTCATGGGTAGTCTGGGAGCTAAGGAATATGGCCACAGGCCAAGGTATTTCTGGTGTGGTGCCATCAGGGCAGGACTTAAGAGGCAGATGTTCGGGGACTCGCCAGGGAGAATGAGCAGGAGGACCCTCAAATGCAGGTTGTCACATTTTGAAGTATGTGAAGCAATACACATTATAATCCAAACAGCCCCCCCCCCCGACAGATAAGACTAATAATTCCAGAGTCTTAATTATTTAACTGAACCTCTGATTCCAGGCCATACTGAGGGGAACAAAGCCTGGGAACTAAGCCCTCAACGGGATAATGTTTTATGACTGCACCGGGGAGACAAAGGTACAAGACAGTAAGTTGTCAAGAGGCTTTTGTTAAATATAATCACTGACTCCACTGCAAGGTCATGGGGCATGTTTAAATAAAAGAATAATCCCAACTGTTGGGCTACTGGGCGTCCTTCGTCACAAGCCGTGCTGTGGAAGGATCACTGCACAGTGATAAGAACACATGCTCTGCACACAGAAGGGCCAGGTTCAATCTCTGGCATCTCCAGTTAAAAAATGATTAGGTAGCAGGTGATGGGAAGGACCTTTGCTGGACACCCCAGAGAGCTGCTGTCAGTCAGAGTATGCCATTCTGGACTTGATTGCCTGACATGATGTAAGAGAGCTTTCTATACAATTATAAAAAGCCTGAAGGGGGAGACAAGAGAGCGTGCTACCCTCCCAATTCCCACTTTTTGCCTACCCAAGCGCAATCCCAGAGTGCGGGCATACTCCTCTCCTATCCACACCAGCAGCTCTGTGTCAGCAGGTATGGTTTGGCTGACCCGGTAGTAGATATAGCCCCGGTACTGGAAAACTGTCAGATTCTGTTCATCCTCGGTGGAGGCGCATGCCACATATCTGCAGAGAGAAAGGGGAATGAGTCACACACTGTGGTTTTGGGCATGCGTCATGTTTTACTTGTTGGCTGATGTACCAAGTGGTAACCGCAGCATACAACTCAAGGGAACAGCAAGCCCACAGCCTGTAAGCAGGCTTGAAGCACTCCCCTATGACTAAACAAGCGTCTACCTTGGGGATAACTCCAGCATCCTATGGGGGATTAAAATTGCCAAACCTCATTTATCCCAGGAAAAAAGCCACAAAGATGTAACGCACGCACTAAGCTGAGATGGGTGTAAATGCCCTTTGTTCCTTCCACTGGGCCTCTCTCCCAAGGCACTCACCTCATCCAGTTGGATTTGGAATCATCAGATGCATTGACGAAGAAATAGGAGCCATTCTCCCGCACCTGAAGAAGGGATGGAACAATCAGGGAGGAAAAACCCAGAAGTCCTACTGTCACTTGCAACACCCACCCTCGCCTTAATGCTTCTCCAAAAGACCTATTTGCTGAGCGTTCATCCTAATTTGTTTGCAAAAAGCTTACCCAGAGGTTAGGTTATATTCAGTTTTTACTGAGCACTCGTCGCGATTTGTTTACAGGGAGATTGTATAACAACGAGCATTCATTCTGATTCGTCTTGCAGGGTGTTTATACATCTTCACGTTAACCATTCATTTATTCCCCACTTCTCAATGCATTTCACCATCACTTTCCTAAGAGCAAAAAGTCTGGGTTTTTAAAAAATAGATTTGTTGTGCTAGGGTGACAGAGTGCTTTAATTGTGCAAACCTATGTTTCCCAGTATGTGAATCCCTCCTGCAAAATACTGACAGTCTAGAGGCACCCTTAGAGTTTGCCTAACATCACAGATGCACCCAAGGGACAGGGCTGGCCTTGCAACTGGGTGGCTTAAAAGTGCACATTGTTGAAAGTGTATGCCACAACTGGGTCCAGGAAGGGGGTGTATATGTGATATGGCACTCTCGCTGTAAGTTAACCCATAACTTTCTGCAGCCCAAGGTGGTTTCAGGTTGGCAAGCCAGAGCCAAGGCAGAAAGAGGCTCAAATGATATGAGAGTGCCACCTACAGTGGATTTCAAAAACTTCAAATACCCTAAGGTAGCCATGGGCAAATCTGCAAGATCTATACATTTTTTAAAACTAAATGCAGGGTTAACTAACTGGAGCCAGGAACAAAATAGTGACCCAGAAGAAGGTAGATCCAGATCCAAAATAGTAGATCGGGGAGTTGATTATTTCCTGAACTCTATAAGCCACATACTATGATATCCGGTATATAAGGACTACAAATCAACATCTACTACAGATCAGAGATTCTAACTGCCTATTTTTTATTTTTGCGCGGTAGAGAACCTTTTTCAGCAACTGGGAGTCAGAAACCCATGCAGATCTACTGCAAACCATCCAGTGACCAATCAGTAAATCTCAAAGGATTTTCTGCTCACCCTTCCACTCAAACCAGTTTACTGAGCAGCACTGGATTCTCATTTGTTACCCACAATCCCCATGTCCTCCTTTATGGTTGTGCTTCTGTGGCAAGGAGACTCCAATCGCCCAAAACACAATTATTTTCTAACTTCAAAAAATACTCATTTCATATCCCAAATAGCAGCAAGGCTGCCATTTTGCAAATCTTTTGCTCAAATCAACATAAAAAGAGAGCAGAGGTTTATTTAGTACATCATTGTGCTCCCACAGTGGCCAGCCAGATGTCTCTGGGAATCCAACACACAGGTTCAGTTTCTGGCACCTGCAGTTAAAAAGTTCTCAGGAGGGCCATAACAGATGGGATGTGATCTGCGAACAGAATTCCTTTTTTTTTTTGTTAAACTTAAAAAGCAGCATCAAAATGGACCAGAACAGCAGTTGATGGGGACTAGGTGTTGCCGCAAGATGCTCTCCTAGAGGAAACGGCCCTCCCCCTGAATCTATAGCCCCGCTGCAGGGAATAAGAGAGGAAGAGAACAGCTACAATATGTCTCCCTTCCCCAACACTTCCATTTTTATTCTTCTACTTGTTGTATTGAGTTTTGCTTGGTATGCTTTTGTACTGTTATCTTTATTCCGTATATGTTTTTGAGATTTTTTTTTGTAAGTCGCTTTCAGTTTCATTTTGGGGAAAAAAGCGACTAATAAATATCATAAATAAACAAATAAATAAACACTGCTAGCAGCAGCTTTCTGGTGGTGGTGGGGCAAGCACAGGAGTTTGGAAAAATGGCAGGTGGAGAAAAGGGTGGAAGAACCCTTTCTCGGGGTCACTGCCCCAAATTTAAATCATAATCTTAACCATCTATTTACAAGTCAATCCTACTGAATGCAATAGGGCTCACTCCCACCTAAGTGGGATTAAGGTTCCAGCCTTATTCAGCTGTCTTCCGCCAGTGGCTATTAATTATCATCATTATTATTAACAGTAGCATAGTTTGGCTTTGCAGACTCACCTATTCCAAGTATCCATTAATTGATATTTTATTAGATAGTTTTACATTTTTAAAATGTTCTTAACTACCTTTGATTTTTTTAAAATTTTACACGTTTTAATAAAATTACATTGGTTCAGTTTTTGTGGCTTATGTTGCTGTGCATTGCCTGGAGAGAACTCTGGCTGAAAAGACAGCCTAAAAATGATTAACGTAAATAAATTAAATACTAATAGAGCAAGTGATCCAATTGTGGAGTTCTCACATCAGCGCAGTTCTGACCTAGGAGAAAAAAAAATCTCTAGCAGAGCCAAACTGGACTTGAGTGTCTTTGTATTTAATTTACAGGGTTTTTTTTAAATAATGCAAATTGTGTAAGTTGGGGATGGTGGTAATTAATAGGCTCAAATCAAGTATGTAGAAGGAATTTAACTCTTTCCCTGCTGCAGTCCTCAGCAACATCCCTCCTGGGAGATCAGTATTTGCATTAGAAGGGAATTCACCACTGGCATCAATGGGAGATCTGTCTCTCCACCACTTCAAAAAAAGCTTCAGTAAACAAATTTTCCTCAGGACCATAGCAGGGGAGGAAGAGGGTTAAAGTTCCCCCTCCATTCCTCCTCTGATTCATTCGTTTTCAATTTCCCCCTCACAAGCTGATGCAATTTGCATTTTTAAAAACCATCACATTTAATGCAAAGATGGATTTAATACTTCATGGAGACTGGTCAGAGTTTTGAATGCTATTGCAAGTCAGAGTTAGGATAAGCAGATACAACGTAAGGGACTCGCGTCCTTCTCCTTAACAGTTGTGTGGAAGATGCCGCTTGGTATGCAGCAGTCGGAAAGACTCCACCTAATGCTGATTTTTGCATCTTGGAGCTCGATTCTCTGCAGAGTTAGGTGTTCAAATAACCACAGCTGCATTTACAGGGTGACATCATCATGCCCACAAATAATGCAACCATTTACTCAAGGACATTATTTGTTTTGTAATGTTATAATAGGCGGCAAATGGATGGCATATGAGAGAGAAGGGAGGAAGCCTCAAGGTGCACAGACATACATTTATTGAGTGCCACATTATTTCAACATAAATCCTTCTTCAGGAGCCCTCTTAGGGCCCAATCTAACTTGCATTTATGCTGGGCTGCCGGCTCAATCAGGGCCAAGCTGAGACCGGCACAAGTAGAGCTGGCATAAAGCCAGAAAAAGGGGCATGTTGGAGGAGGGGCTGAGGTGAGGGGACTTAAGCTACATCCAACGCATGTTCGAAGCACTCCTGCAGGTCCCAATCCAGGCAAAAGTTATACTGGGAAAAAGGCTGGTCTAAGAAAATAGTTGCAATAGAAGTCAATAGAGAGGGCTTACTCCCCGGAAGGGGTATTTGGGAGAGATGACTTTTATTTTCTGGTCCCCTAGTGCAGCTCCCTGTTGAGCCGGCATTCAGTCCCAGGGGCTTCTGAATGGCAACTGGATGCGGTTGGACTTTATGCCAGCTTTCCCTGAGTTGGATTGCTCTGCCCGGCACAACCAACTCAAGCCTTTGGTTCCCAACTGTTACAAAAATAAATGGGTTTGGGATTTTATTTTTTAAATTTTGATCGCACACTTTCCCAAGGAGCTCAGGCTGAAAGGGATGGCTAATCCCAGTACCACACACAGTACCCTTTAGCATCACAACAAGGCTGAGAGGTAGGTTAGGCTAGAGATGTGAAGGCCCTGTGGGAAAAAAGGGAAAAAATCCCCAACTTTTCCTGTTTTTCCTCCCTAGCCCCTAGGCTAGGCTGAGAGACAGCAACTGGCTCAAAGTCACCAGAAAGCTTTATGGTTTACTGGGAATTTGAACCAGAGTCTTCCTGAGTTCAACACTCTAGCCCAGGAGTAAGGAACCTGTGGCCCTCTAGAGCACTGGTCTTCAACCGTGGGTCCCCAGATGTTGATGGACTACAACTCCCATCATCCCAGACCATTGCCCATTACAGGTACTCTGAACATGGCTGATTTTTAATTAATTTCAATAAATTATGAGAGCACTGACAGAAAAAAGTCCAACAGGGGTCTGTTTTTCCTCCCTCTTCTCTTTTTACACTTTGAACTCTCAATTCTCTCTGACTGTTTTGTGTATTGCCTTGAAAATTTAGTATTCTCTCCAAGTGTTTCTCCATGAAAACTTACATGGTTGTTTAGCAAGCATTTCTGAGTTCAGGACTACAGGTTTTTTAGGTTTTACTTTGAAATGAGCTTATGGGAAGCATCAGAACGGCATGGGGGTATTTTAAATTTAACATTGCAGAATGTGAAAAATCCATGCTGGCTATAGTATACAGCCACTCTTGTGGCTGTATAATGTGAACTGGCACCCTTCTGAAATAAACATTTTTACATTTCATTTGTTTGGTGGTAGAAGGCGGCAGATGCACATCCTCTACAGTGGAATTGTTCTTTGTTAATATTCCCTCTACAAAAATGAGAAGCAGGGTTCTTGTAACTGGCGATTGGCAAAACAATGCAGACTCCAAAGCCATAACACACGCAGAAGGCAAACGGGTGTATATGTGTGAAGAGGCCAGTGCTCTGTATATATATCTTCACAAATATGCACTTCACTCCTGAAATGTGTGAACTGGGCCTTAGGACAAGTAGAGCGGAAACATCAAGAGGCCTAAGATAGTCTGGTGTTTGACCCAGTGCATTCCATACAAAAAAAGCTTCCTCTGCAGAAATATCTTCTCCATCAGTATTTGAGTGAATAGAGCAGTGTTATGTTTCGGTGGCCCCAAGCAAGATTTTCTTCAAAAGGCAGTTGGGACAAAGGGACAGTGGCTGCATCTTGAAATAGTCATGGCTTCCACCAAAGAATACAGGGAACCGTAGCTTATTAAGGGTTCTGAGGGTTGTTAGGAGGCCCCTATTAGCTTCACAGAGCTACAGTTCCCAGAGTTCCCTGGGAAGAGGGATTGTTAAACCATTTTGGTGACCGTACCTTTGTGAGCGGATTAGGAGTCTCCTAACAATCCTCAGCACCTTTAACAAACTACAGGTCTCTAGATTCTTTGGGGGATGCCAGGATGCTTTAGAGTGGTATAACACTGCTTTAACTGTAAAGAGCAGATGAGGCCAACATTTTTACACACTTTGAAGTTTACTTCCCCTTTTTTCTTTGGATTGGTGCTTTCTCTCCTTTTCTGTTTTGAACTGAGACTCTGACACAATGGAATATATAGGTCAACCCACAATCACACTGCCATTATATTTTGAAGTGTATTTGTGATACCATGAGGGATAGAAACTTTATGTTAAAGGAAACCACCTCAGTGGGAGAGATGGGAAGCAGGGCTCATTCCATCAGCTCTGCTGAAAGACCACTTCCATCAGGCACCTCCTACCCCTGAACTGTTTCTATGATACCTGGTAATGTTAAGTGCTACTACTTCAGAATTGGTGCCCGAGTTTGCTTTCTTCCTCTTCCCTCCCTGCCCCTTTCCCCTTATGTGTCATGGTTTTTAGATTGTAAGCCTGAGGGCAGGGACTGTCTTGTATTAATTGATTGCATGTAAGCCACCCTGGGTGCCTTTTTGGCTAAAGAGTGGGGTACAAATACAATAAATAAAAGGAAAGCAGGCAATGTCTGCTTGACTATATCAACCAGAGTGTATTCCTTACTTAGCTGAAGATACAGTCGTCATCCACCACCCCTCCATTTGAAATATGGCTTGGCTTTCCAGTCTGGATCTGTTCCAGCCAGTGTACCATTTCCCTTTGTCATAAAATAAACCTTGCCAAATATAATGGATTTGCAAAAAGCTCTCAATGAAACAACTAATTTTTTCAATGGGGCTAAAGTGAGAGTGAAGAACCCCAGGCCTGGGGTCAAATGCAGCCCTACAGACTCTGCCCAGACCACACCCCACACTGGCCCTGCTCTTGCCCTCCTCGAGTGCATTTCCCTGGCTGGAATGCGTCCTTGAACTGTGATCGTGTCTCTTACTTGCCTGGAAGGAGACATTCGAGCACAGCAGCCTCCGAATTGTGCATGTCTTGAATATAGACTACAGTACAAAGCCAAGAGTCACATCCGTTATTCTGCCCACTTTTTGCCTCTGGCCCACTCCTCACACTGGCATGTTTCCCCTGGAAGGTTGTCTGTGTGGGAATGCGGCCCTTGGGCTGAAAAAGGTTCCCCATCCCTGGACTGAATCACAACTAACTTAGTCACAGACTGTGCCAGGAAATGAGAGATGCTTACAAAATGGCTCCCACTGGAAACCCCCCCCCCAAGTTACCTCACAGGTTTGTTGTGAAGATAAAAGTGGGGGAAGGCCATCTTGAAGATGTATTCTATCTACAGCATATAACTGAAATTCTGTTAAAAAACGAGGAACTGAGAAGGAGACAGTGTGCTTTGCCCAAGGCCTCACAGTGAATCCCAGGCCAAGGAGAGATTAGCTGGGTCTGTAATTGTGCCTGATGGATCGTTGCTGGAGGGCCAGCTAAAAGTTATATATTATGGGGATCTGATGGGAGAGTTGTGTATCTTACCGCCCAGGAATAACGGGTGCAGTTGCCATGTTCCCGGACCACTTCCCCCTCATAAGGTCCAAAGATGCAGCCACGAGGTAGGGCTGGGAGAGCGCTCCAGACTCCAAAGCCCCCTTGGGAACGCTCCTTGACTAGAAGTCCCTCAGGCAGGGACAGCAGGGCTCGTGAAGGAGCCCTTTCTGGAACGGGTGTGTCAGCCACAAAGGTAGGGGGTCCATGCTGGGGGCAGGAGTCCCGGAAATAAAGGCGGCAGTCTTCACAGACTGTGGGGGGAAAAGACAGATGCTTACAAAATGGCTCCCACCAGAAACCCCCAAGCTGGCAACAACCTCACAGGGTTGTTGTGAAGATAAAGACCATCTTTATCAGTGGTGAGCAGAAAGTAGATCTGGATCTATCTGCAGATCTGTGGGTAATTTTTGTTAGATTCTCAACCATTTCCAACTCTCACTTGTTTAACAGCATCAACAAAAAGGCCAGCCTCCAAAAAAACACCAATTGGCTCCTGAAATGAATAAAGCTTGGGGAAAACTCTGAGTGGATGTTTGTGGAAAGAAACTATGAGCTCAGTTCTACTACTGAGAAACAAATCTTAGGCTTTGCAGGTGCTCAGACAAGCTCTGTTCCTGAATTTTAAGTATGTCAACTCAGCCCTGCCCCTAATCACTATTTTGCACCAGTCTCCTATTAGCTGATCTCCCAGAAGCTGAAGGCTGCCTAAGCAGCACCCGTAGCTCCTTAAAGTAAGGGTGGAGTACCAAGAGAGAGGGAGATAATTGGACAAGGGCACCACAATGGAATTCCAAAGACTGAGTGAATTACACAGAAATGGGCATTATAGTACTTACACAGTACTTCACCATGCATCATGCTCTGGGGTTGTCCCCTACTACTAAGCTAGGGAGCAGTGCAACACCTAACAGGCTTCACCTGGCTCCTGAAATCTACAAATGTGCTTGCCAATTCTGGCTAGATCTCCAAGACAAGGATCCTACTTTCAGAACCTTAACAAAGTCAGTGTGAGGACTGGGAGATTCCCTGGCACTCTTTAGGACTGGGAGGAGATTGGGGGCGGGGAGGAGCCCCCTAACCTAGTGATGAGCCTCAGAAAGGCTTGGGACAGAACAAGACGTCTCACCACTATCTGACCATCTCCAAGACTCAGCTTAACTTGCCCCTACCCCTTCCAAGCTTGAAACTGGGGCAGGCAACGCTGCCCACCTGCAGTCATGCTGTGCTTTCAGATGCTTGGAGCACCTCTGACGCTCAGTGCGCCGGAACAGTATTGCCTTCTCCTCTGCAGACAGGAGCGACTAGAAATTCTGGCTGACACGAAGGCCAGCCAAAAATTTGTCAACCACCACTGCCTTACACTATGCCATAGCCAGGACAATGGGCAATACTAGTCCTTATTGCTTATGTCATTTGTGGTCCCTAAAGCATTCTCCTCCTGTAGACAGCCAGGATGGGTGAAAACATGTGTGTGGCATCTCCTTGTGCATTTGGCTTACAAGTTTATTCCATATCACAGACTGGAGATGATGCAAAGGCAGGCTGGAAAAGTGACACTCAGCTGGTCATCTGTGGTGAGTAAGAAACACCTTCAGGTGACCAGTCAGGGAAGCTTTATAAAACTTGATGGTTCTTTCCCCCTCCCTCCCTGGGTTAGACCACAAATGACTTAACACATGCATTTATGAGCAAACAGACTAGGAGCTTTTATGTACTTCTCTGCAAAAGAAAAGTGACCACCACAACCCTGCAAGGCAGGTTAGGCTGAGGCACAGTGACTGGCTCAAGGTCACCCAGTGAGTTTCATGGCTGAGTGGGGATTCAAACCCTGGGTTCCCAGGTCACAGTCAAACACCCTAACCATTACACCACACTGGCTTTCCACATCTGAGATGCAGCTGAAACAAACATTTTACTTTTACTTACAGAGCAGCTCATCCTCCAAAGTGGTGCAGGCATCCTCAGCTACTTGCATGGTGTGGTGAGGTTGTGGAGCCTGCAGAGTTAACAAGGAGGGAGAGTTTAGTAGACTCAGAACTTTGCCTTGCACCAAAACTGAACTTCAGGATGAAGACTGTCTCATACAGCAGTGACAGGGAACCTGGGGCCCTCCAAATGTTGTTGGACCCCAACTCCCATCCACATGACCAACAGTCCCATAATATCTAGAGGGCCACAGGTTCTCCATCCCTGCCACAGACTACATGGATTCTCAATTCCAAACCCACAGCAACTGTCACCTCTTCACACAAACCACACCTTCTTCCAGCAGCCCCCACACATTAAGCAATTATGCTTCCCCCCCCTTTTGTCTCTCCCACACAGACAACCCTGAGTCTTTCTCTAAACTAAAATATTGGTCATGCTAATATGAAACTCTGATCCCTCCTCCCTTCAACAGGCACCCACTGACCTCCCCAGCCAATTACTGACCCTCCTTAATATCCCCTCTCATCTAAATACTAGCTTTTCCTACCATTCTCTCTTGTTATTAACTCTGCATATCAGCTGCCCCCCCCTCTGGAGAACAGCTCCATCAAACGAGGGTCAGCGCCACTAAACACCAGGCATTCACTGGACGTCGCCCCAGTTCCCCATCTCCCCCACAAACTCAGTCCTGTTTTCCCACCAGCAACTAACCCGATCTCGAACCTCCTCCTCCATCCTCTGCACGCAAAGCCTTACAGTCACCTGCAACATCAGCAAGGAAGCCTCACTCCCCAAAATCGATGCTGATTCCCCACCCCACCCGCAAATCATTAGCGCACCAGCAGCACCAGCAGCTGCAGCAGCTTCCCTCTCACCTACCCCCGCCCTTAAAAGACCCTTCCTCATCCCCAGCCTGTCCCCTCATCCGATGAGGAAGGAACCCCGATAAATCGCCAAGCATCGCCCCTCGCCTCTGCCTGGGCGGAGCTGGATCGATGCCACTGCGGCAGCTCCTCCAGGCGGGCGCCCTCATGGGATGGGAGGGAGGATCGAAGAGCACGCGCTCTCCTAAGACAAGGTGGGAGGAGACAGACAGACAGCCGCCCTCCTCTCAGCCAGCCAGCCAGCCAGCCAGCCGCCCGCCCTCCTTCCTTCCTTCCTTCCTTCCTTCCTTCTTCCTTCCTCCTTCCTTCCCTTCCCTTCCCTTCCTCCACTCCGCCAACCTGCCCGCCGCGCCACACCGGCGGTCTCAGCCGCGTCGAAGGTCC
Source organism: Rhineura floridana (assembly GCF_030035675.1). Lineage (NCBI taxonomy): Eukaryota > Metazoa > Chordata > Lepidosauria > Squamata > Rhineuridae > Rhineura > Rhineura floridana. The sequence continues at coordinate 38,802,856 of NC_084490.1, read as the reverse complement.
ATCTCAGTGAGCGAGAGTGCAACCACCTACCTCCTCCCGTGACAGCTCAGCCTCACCAATCAATGCCCACCTGGAGGGCGTTCTGGCCAATGAGAGGCTTACCGAAGTTTCACCAGCAGTCTATAAAATGTCCTATCGATGCAAAGACAGGCCCTGACAAAGAGGGTTTTTCGAGTCGCAGCCAATGGATTCACAACAATCGGGGGAAAGGGTAGTTTTTTTTAATGGGATGGCAGATTCTCTCTCTCTCTCTCTCTCTCTCTCTCTCTCTCTCTCTCTCTTTGAGGGCGGGCACACAGAGAAGCTTTGGGACCAATAGGAATGAAAGGGCGGGACAAGCGAAGCAACAGACTCTTAAATGAAATGAGAGCACCTATTCACCGGGGGGGGGGGGCATGCGGTGAAGCTGAAGGAGGTGGTTTCAGGACTCTTGTGGCCAATGGGATTGAAAATGGGGAATACATTCACCAATGGGGATCCTCCAGTGAAGGCTTTTTTTGGAAGGCAGTGAGCTTCCCTTGAAGTGAGGGGTGTTTGGGGAATAGTAGTGAAAAGTTCTGGGGGAGGGCAACGGTTGGGGACTATTATAATTTATTTTTATTTTTATAAAAATTCCTATATCGCCATTCTAGTGCCCATGCACCGTTCAGGACAGCTTGCAACAGTTTTAGAACATGATACAATAGAAAGTGTGTTAAATTTTAATAAATAAATAAATAGAACCATAATCAAAATACATAAAACACACAACCTTAATATATATATTAAGCTTAAGCCACCTATCACCAGTCCTGGATCTCATCCTTGTCATTCCAAACACTGTATCACCTGTGTGTACCTCAGGAAGACAGCTACTTTTACAAGCACTAGGACAGGCAGGACATACTACATCAAACAGAACATCACCTGCAGGTCCTGCAATATAATTTATGTCATTGAATGCAAAAGATCAGGATGTCATATCCAATATGTAGGAAAGAGCTTGGAAAAGTTACTTTTTTGAACTACAGCTCCCATCAGCCCAATCCAGTGGCCATGCTAGCTGGGGCTGATGGGAGTTGTAGTTCAAAAAAGTAACTTTTCCAAGCTCTGGAACCACAACTGACCTAAGCACATGCTTCAGAAACCACAAATCGGCAATCTTAACAAAAAAAGTGGAGCAACCAGTTACAAAACATTTCAACATTGAGGGTCACAGCCTGTTGGACTTTTCTATAACAGCGATAGAGATGCCAACAGATCCAGCAGCATTGACTAAAAGGGAGAATGTTTGGATATACTCTCTGGACACATTGGCACCACATGGCCTGAACCTGGAGGACAGTACAAACATTGCTTAACTTCTGCAAATGAAGCCCCTCTGAGCATTCCATCCTCAAGGCTCTATAACTGCCACCTTGGTAACAGCATTTGTATGTTAGCAGCTGATGAAGGCGGAAGCTGAAATGTTTTAATATAATAAAAACCTCTGTTTTGTTAATCACAATTATGTTCATATATTTTTAGGTGATTAATGGAATCCTTATAGGGATCTAGAGCAAGCTTCAGTGAAGTTCTGTTTGTTGCTTTCAAAACTATTTATATATATGTTGTTGTTATGTGCCTCCGACTACAATTTATGGCGACCCTATGAATCAGCAACCTCCAAGAGCATCTGTCATGAACCACCCTGTTCAGATCTTGTAAGTTCAGGTTTGTGGCTTCCTTTATGGAATCTAGCCATCTCTTGTTTGGCCTTCCTCTTTTTCTACTCCCTTATGTTTTTCCCAGCATTATTATCTTTTCTAATGAATCATGTCTTCTCATTATGTGTTCAAAGTATGATAACCTCAGTTTCATCATTGTAGCTTCTAGTGATAGTTCTGGTTTAATTTGTTCTAACACCCAATTATTGGTCTTTTTCGCAGTCCATGGTATGCGCAAAGCTCTCCTCCAACACCACATTTCAAATGAGTTGATTTTTCTCTTATCCGCTTTTTTCACTGTCCAGCTTTCACATCCATACATAGAAACCGGAAATACCATGGTCTGAATGACCCTGACTTTAGTGTTCAGTGATACATCTTGGCATTTGAGGACCTTTTCTAGTTCTCTCACAGCTGCCCTCCCCAGTCCTAGCCATTTAAAAAGCAACGATGGCTGAGTATACAAATAAAAATGACATTCACAGCTCAAATTTAGAAGGCAAAAATTGCTGGAATAAAAATGTCTTTGCCAGGGGCAAAAAACAACTATTGTGATGAGATGGAGGGTGACACCTGAAATTAAAATATTATCATTAGTGTTAATAATGTGCCTTCCACCACCTCTTTCTTGGGAGTGCCTTCCATCAGCTTCAGCTGGTGGGCCATCCATCTGTAACCTTATCTGGACAGGGGTAGTCTAGTTTTGGTTGTCTATATTCTGGAAACCTCTAAGTTAGATAATTGCAGCGTGTTATGCATGGGGCTGCCTTTCAGGACAGTTTGGAAGCTGCAGCTAGTACATAATCCAGCGACCAGATTGTTGTCTAGAAACAGGAGGTTTGAACATATAACACTGATCCTGGCCTGACTGTATTGGCTGCCAGTTAGTTTCCAGGCTCAGTTCAAACTGCTGGTTTTTGACCCATAAAGCCTTGTGTGGCTTAGGACCCCAATACCTTAGGGACTGCCTCTCCCATAAGAATGTATCTGGACCCTGCATTCGTCACCTGAGGCCCTTCTTTGTGTGCCCTCTCTGAGGGAGGTGCGGAGGCTGGCACCACGAGGACAGTTCATTTCATTCATTGGCGATCACTCGTGGCAGAGTAAGACTGTCTTCCAATTTAAGGTCTTTAACGGTGGGTCCATAAGTGACTGTGGAGGCCAATCCTAGATCCACACAGCCTCCCACAGTGAGGACATAGGTTTCCAGATGGAAGACAGTCATGATGAGGATTTGCTTGACGTGCCTTCCACTTAGCTCATTTGTCCCTTTCGCCCTGTACTCATGTTTCTTCAAAGTCCATAGCACTTTTGATAATAGCTGGCCTCCAATTGGGACACTCATGGCCCAAAGCTTCCCAGTTCTCGATGCTCATGTTATTTTTTTTTAGATTAGCTTTAAGAACATCTTTAAACCTTTTTTGCTGTCCACTGATATTCTGTTTTCCATCCTTAAGTTGGGAGTAAAGTAGCTGCTTTGGAAGACGGTGATCAGGCACTCAAACAATATGGCCAGTTCAGCGAAGCTGATGTTGAATGATAATTGTTTCAACACTGGCAGTCTTTGCTTCTTCCAAAATGCTAACGTTAGTCCGTCTATCTTCCCAAATAATTTGCAGAATTTTCCGGAGGCAGCTTTGGTGGAATCTTTTAAGAAGTTGGGAGTGGCATTTATAAATGGTCCATGTTTCACAGGCATACAGTAAGGTTGGTAGTACAGTGGCTTTGTAAATAAGCATTTTGGTCTCCTTGCAAATATCCTGATCCTTGAACACTCTACACTTCATTTGGGAGAATGCGGCGCTCGCAGAGCTCAGACGATGTTGAATTTCAGCATTGATGTCAGCTTTTACAGAGAGATGGCTGCCAAGATGATCAATGTTCTCCGGTGTCGCACATTAAGCTGGATTGATGGTGCTACAGAGGGACTAGTTTGCATCTGTTGATGAAGCACTTTGTTTTTTTTAATATTAAGTGAGAGCACAAGCTTTCCATATGCTTCTGCAAAGACATTTAGGATAGTTTGAAGATGTTTCTCTGAACGTGCAGAGACTACATTATCATCTGCATATTGAAGTTCTATGACAGAGGTTGACATTACCTTATTTTTTGCTTTCAGCCTACTGAGATTAAAAGGCTTTCCATTTATTCGATATATGATTTCCACACCAGTGGGAAGTTTCCCCTCAATAAGGTGTAGAATCATAGCAATGAAGATAGCAAATAAGGTAGGAGCAATGACTCATCCCTGTTTTACCCCTGATCCAACTCTGAATGGATCGCTCTGAAAGCCATTGTTATCCAAAATTGTTGCTGTCATGTTGTCATGAAGGAGTTGCAAAATATTTACAAATTTATCAGTTTTCAGAAGGATGGTCCAGAGAGTGGTTTGATTCACAGTATCAAAGGCCTTAGTCAGATCAATAAATGCCATATATAAAGGTCAATTCTGCTCCCAGCATTTTTCTTGAAGCTGTTGTGTAGTGAAGATCATGTCCACTGTCCCCCTGGAAGGGCGGAAAGCATTTTGGGATTCCGGGAGAACATCTTCTGAGATAGGTAGGAGGTGATTTGCAAGGATCCTTGCAGAACAGTGGTGGCTCCCTGACTGTGGAATGCCTTCCCCAGCTGTTGTGAGAGGGAGAGAAAGGGAGTGAAATTTCTTGCTGTGCCTCTGCAGGTCTTTGTATCTGATATTGATGGGAAGACCTGGAAGTTCTATGTCTGGTCACAAATTACAGTGTTGGCAAGTTTTGGAAGATATGATCCTATATGTTCCGCTCATTCAGAAGGAGCCAGGATGGTGATGATGCTGACACTTTCTATTCCATCAGGCTGCAGGAGTGGGAGGGTTGGGCAGCAGGGCCATTCCATCAGCTCTGCTGAAAGATCAGTTTCATCAGGCTCCTCCTGTCCCTGAACTGTTTCCATTCCAGCTGGTCACTGTAAAAACAAAACAGAAACTCAAAAACTATATTATTTAACTTTAAGAACTGGTCCCTGAGTTTGCATTTCCCCCCTCTTCCCTCCTATCCCTTTTTCCTTTTGTGTCTTATCTTTTATATTATAAACCTGTGGGCAGGGAGCAGGACTGTCTCCTTGTAACTGGTTGTTTGTAAGCTTCTCTGGGAGTGTTTTCAGCTGAAGAGCAAGGCAAAGATGCTCTAAATCAATAAATTAATATTTTAAAAAGGCTCAGGCAGCAAAAAGTCTTGGGCCAACCCTGATGAGTTTATATACGGATCCATTAAGTGATTTCCAACATCCCACCGTATTTTTTTAAAAACAGAATTAACATTATAATTAAAATCATTTCAAAAAAAAAAAGACAACCAGTCAGTATCTGCGGATATATTGAGAGAAAGGGCCACACAGTTCTCTGAGCACAACATTGCATTGCTTCCCATTTGTGATCCTTTCCCTCAATCTGTCATTGTTTCTTCTCATCTGGTTTTGATGGGAAGCTCTGTGCCTGAGATAAAGGACTTTATTGCACCCACCAGTGTATTTGGGACATTTATTGGGGCAGCAAATGTTTTGTCCGTCCTTCTCATGCTCACCTGTCTGCACTGTCCCTCTACATTTACAATAATTAATGTGGAATAGGGGTGTATGTGTATGCAGGAATTGTGGATGGAAAAGATGGTGGAAGATTATGCTGTGCAATCTTAGTTGTACAGTTTTTAAACAGAGACAACCCTTTTATTGCATTGACTTCTAGTGAAGGTGATGTTTTATTACACTGATTTTAGTGGTGGCCTTGAATGTGCCATCTATGGACTGTGACAGGGAAGAGGTGTTTGTTCCATTAGTATCCTCTTCCCCTCCCCTTCCCTCTGCTCCTCCATAATCAATGTAATTGTCTTTACTGTAACACCGTCTTTATAATAAATGGCCACCCATTTCCTTCAGTGGTCTTTCTCCCAGCCTCCACACTGTAATCATAAATTAAGCAAATTATAGTACAACTATGATGAGGAATGCTCTGTGACTGCAAGAAAAAAGGGGGGGATAATTTATTATACATATAATAGTCGAGGGGGTGTAACCATTCATTTACATTTGTTACAGCCCAAAGTGGTGTGAATGTTATATTTCAAAGTGGTCTAGAATTCCACAGCTGATGGAATGTGCTCCTCCTTCAGTGTATCAGCTTCTAAGCATCATGATTACACAATAGATGTAGATACAGATGTAGCTATATAGTCTATTTTAGAAGCTCTCAAAGAAATACGACAAGGGATCAGCTAGAGTAGGAGTGGGAAATCTGTGGCCTTCTAGCTGTTGGTGGGCTCCTATCATCCCTGACCATTGGCCATGCTGGCTGGGGCTGATGGGAACTAGAGTCTAACAGCACCTGGAGGGTTAAAGGTTCCTGATCCAGCTAAAGACTCAAAAGCTGGAAAGTTTCTGGATGGGACTTCATTGTATGCAAGAAAGGAGGCAATGGTGGATTTCTGTCTCCTGCCTTTCTGTGCTTCCTTAATACCAAAGTAGCCTTAACGTTTCTACGGTCTTAATGTTTCTTAACTGTTTCTACTACTGCAACTATTCAACACAATTCCAGATAGAGCCATTAATTTAGCAAATAGATGCTGATCTAGGAAAATGTGACTTTATTATCTATTTATTCTGATTGTAGAATTTCTTTGTTCTGACTGCAAAATGTGTGGCACTCTGTGCCTATGTGAAATATGTGTGCAGAAATCAAGATCCTTGCTTATATTCAGTGTTCTTAAAGGATATTAGCAGCACTTGAAAAACTATCATCACCCACTACTTTCCTACATTCTAAGTCAGTACATTGGTCCATCTAGCCCAGTATTGTCTACACTGATTGGCAGCGGCTTTCCAGAGTTTCAGACTGGGAATATTCCCAGCCCTACCTGGAGATGCTGGGGACTGGGACCTTCTGCATGCAAAGCAGATGCTCTGCCACTGAGCTATGAGCCTTCCCCAATGGATGATTTAGGGTCAGTAATAAGGGAGCAGAACAGCTGGTATAGCACAGTGGGGAGGAGAACCTCCTGGGAGTCCAGAGTATGTGAGTTCAAATCCCCGCTCATGTCTCCTGGGTGTCAAGGGCCAGCTAAAGATCACCCCCACAGTGAGTGACTCAGGGGTTACATGTCCTGCCACCTGTGCAGCCGTGGGCAAGCTGCAATAGTCCCAAGGGGCCCAGTTACCCCCCAGCTGGCAGTTGTGGACAAGAAAGGGGCTGGCTGGTGCAGCTGTGGCAAGCTGAGCAGGCCCTAGCCAGCTGGGGGGACTAGCCTCAGAGGGAGGCAATGGTAAACCCCGTCTGAATACTGCTGACCATGAACACCCTTTTCATAGGGCAGCCATAAGTTGGGATCTATTTGAAGGCAGTCCATTTCCATTTTAATAAGGAAGGGGTCATAGTTCAATGGTAGAGCACTTGCTTTGCATGCAAAGGGTCCCTGGTTCGATCCCCAGCATCTCCAAAGAGGACTGGGAAAGATTCCTGAACTGAAACCCTGAAGAAATGCTGCCAGTCACTGTTGATAATACTAAACTAGATGTGGCTCATTATAAGGTAGCTTCCTACTTTTCTAGCAGAAGGCAAGACGCTAGAGATCATTTTCAGTGCAAGGCACAGCCACAGAAAATGTGAAATGGGCATTAATGCATATTCATCCCATGTAGGCTGGTCTGAAATATTGCCTCATATTTGTAGAGGTGCGTGGAAATTTGCATCCTGTGTTGGGCTGAATTTTGTGTGTATTGTGTGTGGGGGTTGTGTGTGTATATGGTCAATTAAGCTCCCCAAATGACCCTCAACATGGTTTTAGGGTAGAGGGATGGGCAGTGGTCTTAAAACGTTGGCACTTCAGGAAAGTAGAATGGTAACAATGGGAAGAGCCCATTCCCAGTGTGTTACCACCAGCTTATAAATATTGTAAAAAGAAAAAAAAGGAACATAAAAAATCAAGAAAAATTACAAGAAAAGGATCAGAAGACTCCCCTGGGTGTGCTGAAATTGTACCCACTCCCCCAGTTGTTCTGTCCCCCCTTTGATATGTTTACCCCTCCCCTTTCATTTCTTTGAGGTTTCAGCAAAAATCCCCCACATTCAACTGAATCCCCAACAGAAATGACATGACCCTCCGCTTCCATCCTGTGGTAGGCTCTGCTAAAATCTTTCTGCCTATGTAAGCACTTGGTTGTGTATACTCTCTGTTTATGTGCATTGTAGGGTATTCTCTATCTAGAGGTGCAGAACCACTTTTCCACCTTGATTTATGTGTCTCTTTCAGAACACAGGCATCATTTGCATGGTGCTGAGGATCCAAGCAGAAGTGATGTTAAATGTGTTTATAGATTTAACATATCAACAAAGCAATCTGCATGGGGTCACAGGGGAGAGGAGGAATATCAGGATTATGGTATGCAGGAAATATTAATCCTTCACCCTACTGTGGTTTTACAAAACCCCAAAACCCCACTCAAACCCACCACCTCAGCTTCTGTTAGCTCTGGGAGGGGAAGTTCCATTAGGGCCCATGAAGGTTACATGTACCAACATTTGTATTAGAACAGGGGTTACCAAACTGTGGTCTGCAAGATTCATTTTGGTGGTCTACAGCACTGTTCTTCAACCTTGGGTCCTCAGACATTGTTGGACTACAACTCCCATCAATCTCAGCTAACGACCAAGGATGATGGGAGTTGTAGTCCAACAACATCCATGGACCCAAGACTGAAGAACAGTGGTCTGCTGTGAGTTTGTGGTTTTTCCCATTACAGTGTTGCCAGAACACCTGCACTTGGCTGACTTTCTCTTCTCCTAAAGATACAGGATCAGTCTCAGGCCCTGAGCCTGGCAACCCTATCCCCCCCCCCCATCTCATTCAAGCTCTATTAGGAGGTTATCTGAAGGGAGCTATTTTTTTAAGGCCTTGCAGATTCCAGGCCAAGAGGGAGGCTGCTTCAAGTAAAAAGATTCTGAGGGAGTAGCATGTGCAGCAAAATGCTGCAGCATGGAGTGCACCCTGTTCAGGATTGCAGCACTCAATTCTATTTCCTGTCCCTGCAAGTTGTGCATTCCACCTCCCAACAGTGAATCAGCATTCTGTACCCAATGAGCATGCTCAGTTTTCACTGGGCTGTTTTAGGTTCCTCCCCTTTAGAGTTGCTTCTGGTGGGGACATTAGGAGACCACTTAGGAATAATACCCCCCCCCAACTACAGTATGAAGGGCAGTAATGTATTGGCAAATTCAGAAGTGCAGGGTCCTTCATGTTAGTCACAGCCAGGCCCCCTCCTCTGCCATTTTTTTTTTTTTTTGCTGAGGGGCTGTGAATGAGATCGTTGTTAATGGCTTCTGCCACAACAATAGACATCTTTAGGAGCCAATAAGCATGAAATAGGAGAGTATTAGCTACTGAAAAGAGTCTTCTCAGTGGCAGACTCACTTCCTTTCATGCTGATTGGCTCAAATCAGCAGGAAAGGACAAGGAAGCATGTTAGAAGACTCTTCTCAGTGGCTAACACACTCCACTTTCATGTTGATTGGCTTGTACGATGCTGGAGACATAGGGACCCTGCTGCAATTCTGCTTCCAAAAAAGTAAAGGGTTTAAGAGCTCCCAAGACCCTGGATGGCTACAACCCTGCTAAAGGGGTTGCTTACATCCTATTCTGCTGCATGTGTAACCAGCCCTGATTCTGTATAGGTGGAGTGCAATTAACTAATTTTAGATTCTGGACTTAGTGGTCCTGCATCCCCCATTTCCCTTTAGATGGGAACGTGCCTGCTTATGCCAGAATGCTGCATTTGGAAGCTCTCTTACCCTAAGTGGGGACCTAGACTTCTGTCCTAAAGTTTTGCCCTGACGGCATAACTGCAAAAGGATGATCTGTAGCTGAGAAGATTAAGGCTGCCAAGAGGTGCATGCTGTGGGTCTTCCATCCTCTGCCTCACTTCTCCATAGGGAGTAAGCCAGTCACTGCTCTTCTTGCATCTGAACATCTATAGATGTTTTTTCCTGCAGTAGGGAGTCATCAAAGATCCTCCATGGCGCAGAGTGGTAAGTGGTGGTAACGCAGCTGAAGCTCTGCTCACGGCTGGAGTTCAATTCCAATGGAAGGAGGAAGTTGAATCTCCGGTAAAAGGGGTCGAGGTCCACTCAGCCTTCCATCCATCCGTGGTTGGTAAAATGAGTACCCGGCATATGCTGGGGGGTAAAGAAAGGCCGGGGACGGAACTGGCAATCCCACCCCATATATACGGTCTGCCTAGTAAACGTCACAAGATGTCGCCCTAAGAGTCGGAAATGACTCGCACTATAAGTGCAGGGACACCTTTACCTTTTTAGGGAGTCCTCAACAATCACAACCAGCTTGAAGGCATTGCGCAGACTAGGATTTCAGGGCAGAGAGAGGACTGCAGGGCTGTGAGCTCCAGAAACCTGCTTTTTAAAAACAAATTATGCTCTGGTGTGCAGACTGGGAAGCATGGGGAAGGACTGTGACATGTACTAAAGCAGGGATGGGGGACCTCAGGTTCTGGGTGGGGGAATGTGCCCTCCCTGGCCTCTTTATCTAGCCCTTGGGACTCTCCACAGGCCACACCCCCTCATAGGCCACACCCCCTCCTGAGCCACACCCCTGCTTTGCAACCCTTGCCTCAGATTAGAAATAGCTGAAGTGGTGAAATTGAAGCTAAAATAATGGGATAAATCTGACATCTAGTGGACAAAGGAGTGAATTTTGTGCCTGTGAGTGGTTGAAAAATTGTGATTCTTCCCACACTGCTTCTGAGTCTATTTTGGGTGTTGCATACAGTTTATTGTTCAGTTTGACTGGATTTTGTTTTGTTTATTCTGATTATTTTATTCTTTAGTGAAAATCATGTTCTTCTTGAAATGTTCTTGGAGTTGAATGGCAGGGTGGATATTTTAAATATTTTTTTATTTATGGCTACATTTATATTCCACCTTTTCCCCAAGGAGCTCAAGATGGCATACAAACATGGTTCTCCCCCAACCCAATTTTATCCTTACAACCACCCTGTGAAGTAGGTTAGGCTGAGGGAGGCAGTGACTGGCCCAAGGTTCCCAGTGAGCTTCATGGCCAAGCAGAGATTTGAACCCTCATCTCCCAGGTCTCAGCTCTAACCATTACACCACAGTAATGTCCTAACAAACTATGTGTGTGTGCATGTATGTATGTGCTCATGCACACAAACAGAATAAATGAAGGTACTATAGTTACAAACAGATTGTTGGATTCCATCCAGGCTAGGTTTAAGACTTTGCAATTCCCAGGGGCTGAATTCTCATTCCAGATCTCCTTCCCGTCACTCCTTATTACTGCATCAATGTCATTTTTTCAGCTGTCATTTAACAGCCACTGAGCATGCTCAGTTCTCATTGGGTTATTTTGGGTAGTGCTGTTTTGGCTATATAAGCCAAATGAGCTCATTGTGTGTGTGTATAGACAAATATATAGGGTTGTCTCCAATGCTACTCCTACTTAGAGTAGACCCACTGAAATTAATGAACTTAGGTTAGTCATGTTTATTAATTTCAGTGGGTCTACTCTGAATAAGATGGACATTATTGCAACATTTATATCCCACCTGTCCTCCAAGGAATTCAATGTGTCATTCATGGTTCTCCTTTTCATTTTATCCTCACAACAGCCCTGGAGGTAGATTAGGCTGAGAGGCAGTGACTGGCCCTAAGTCACCCAGTGAGCTTCATGGCTGACTGGGGATTTGAACACTGGTCTCCCAGGTCCTCGTCTGACACTCTAACCACTACACCACATGGGCTCTCTATACTACCCTATATATTGTATCCAAGTGAGAGCCAGTTGATACAAACACTGGATACAACAGAGGATACAACTGAGAGCCAGGATTGGGTACCCCTAGATATTTGTAGTTTGCCATTTTCTCCGCCAGGTGGCAAAGCTGTTCTGTTTTTCCTTCCCTGCTTGACTTTTCTCTTGAGAGAAGTAACAATGTTCAAAACTCTCCCATCACCTCTGGAAGAGTGCTTAGCTGGGCTGCAGAGCAGTGGAGAGCGGTGGCTCCGATGTTAGGTGCTGAGCACGTGGGACAGCTCCTTGAAAGTTCGGACTAAAACCTGGAGTGGATCACTGCCCCACTGACATTGGAGCCCCCAGTCTCCACAGCTGCAGAGTGCCAAAACCAGAGAAGCAAAGCACGCCGTTTCCAGATTCCTGACCTGAGCACAGCTTCAGAATATTCAGAATGAAAAGTGTCTCTTTTTATGACCGTTACGCAATAGTCAATTAACCAAGTTAGTTTTAATTTCTATGAATTGATCTATTAAATCTGCATATGATGAAAACAATAGTTGTTTTTGGGGGGGATTCTTTCTTTGTTTTTAGGTGTTTCCCTCTTCCAAGTGTGTGTGCTTCTGGATACCTGTTGCTGAGGAGCGATGGTGGAATAAGATTGTTGTTGCTCTCATGCTGTGCTGCTTCTGGGCTTCCTGGCAGCAGCTGGTCAGCCACTGTGGGAAACAGAATGCTTGACTCAATGGACCTTTGGCCTAATCCAGCAGAGCTCTTCTTAACAGGAAGGCAAAACCTCAACAGAAGTCTGGTCCAACTGTATCTGTTTCAAACATTTCCTCCACTGAGATTTGATCAATCAATCTGAAAAAAATTGGAAACCCTTAAGGCACTGCCTGAGTTGACATAACTTCCATCTGTATGCGCCATTGACTCAAGGCCTTGAAAGATGGAATGGCTTTGGCTGGCTAGAGTTGTGCAGCTCATCTAGAATCACATTGCTAACAATATCCAGTAGATGACCTTGAGCAGTGTGCAACTCTGTTCCATGCAGCAATCCCACTAGCAGTGAATGCACAAGTCAGTGGGGACATAAGAAAGCATCGTATTCTGTTCTGCCCTGGCTTTATCACATGCATCATTGTTTCTCTTCTGCCGCAGTTCATCTTCTGCTACAAACGATGTTATTTCTTTCGCTGTTCACTGTGGTGACTTACATAATTCACGTAAATAATATGTAAATTACATTGTTTTTATGTTATTCCACCCCATTCATTTCAATGCAAAGCAGGGGAGGAACGTAATCAATTACATATCATTTGCCGATTAAAAGCAACAACAGCAGCAAATACCAATTGTATTCGCTGGATTGATTTCCATTCTGGACATGGGACGAATAAACAAACTTTGACAATTTCTGTTCGCATTTCTGTTTTTGTCAGAATTCTCCGACATCCCTGCTAATGAAGCCCATTGCCAAAAAATATTGCACTGGTTTTCACTGCAGGAAATTCTTTATGTTGAAGAGCATTAATAAAATGTGGTCCCTTGCCTGCAGTTTCAAGTAGTATTGTGGGCCATCCTATCACTCCAGTATCCCACCACCTCATTCTGCTCCATGTGTGGACCAGGTCATAGATATGGAGCACAGGGGCTAATGGTCTCAGCACCGTATGATCTGAAGGCATCCTTTACAGCAACTGGGTCTGGGCATAGCCATTGCCTAGATAGGAGACTTACTAGAATCTCACATGTGTTGTCTTGAGATCTACTTCTAAAAAACTGAAGAGGGGGGGGGAAAGCCACCACAATATGAATTGATCCCTTTGAACGAAATTGTGGTGAGTGTTCCAATTGTACTCTATGTCTGCCTTGTGCCTGGGCAGGCTTCTTGCCTGTCTAGGTGAGTGTTGTATCCTGGCTGGCAGTTGCCCTCCAGGGTATTCAGTGAAGGTCTTTCCCATTACCTGCTACCTGATCCTTTTCACCGAAGATACCAAGGATTGATCCTGGAACCTTCTACATGTAAACCTTTTGTTTAATAGCTGTATTTAATGTTGCAGCCCCCCCCCATTTCCTAATAAATATAGTGGCTTGGATCATTCCTCTCTCCCAACTCTGCCCATCATGTACAGCCCACCGCCTGCTATGCCCTATGGTCCTCCAGCTGCCAGGAACAGATTATGAGAGAGCTGCAGAGGGACGGTGTGAAAGCTCTGCTCCATGGACTCTGGCACAGGGGTAGTTGTGAGGCTAAAAATGGGTGGGGGAGAACCACGTTTGTACACCACCGTGAGCTCCTTGGAGGAAAAGTGGGAAATAAATGTAATAAAATTAGAATGATGAGAATAGTAATGTGTGTATCTTTAATAACAAATCCATGTTGTGTTGATTGTTGCTGCATTTGTATCTCACATTTCCCTCAAGGAGCTCACAGTGGCATCCATGGTCTCCCTCCCTGCTTTTTATCTGTGCACCAACCCTGTGAGGTAGGTTAGGTGAGAGGCAGTGACTGGCCCAAAGTGGGCTGAGTGGGGTTTTGAACCTTGGTCTCCCAAGTCGTGGTCCAGCAGCGATCAGCTGCTTTCTTAAATGAGTCCTGCTTGTGTCTGTCTTTAAAGTCAGCCTTAAACCCAGAAAGTGAACAGATGCAACATTTCCTGGCCTGGAGAAAACAAGCCGCATGAACAACCTCACTCACTATGTTTCAGTTAAAAAGACCCAGGAGGAGGCTGGGGCAGCGGAGACAATGATGGAAAATGGAACATCCTGAGCTACGGAAGCATCATGGCTCTTTTCCCCTCCCCTTTCTTCTCTGCCCCCTGCCAGGCAGTGGCTTTGGTTTGGAGGCACTGAGACCACCCAGGGGCTGAACCCACTTCTTTGTTCAGTCCACCACACTGTGGGGTGGTTAAGATGGTGTCACCCAGGGTGTTCTCACAAAGTAGCCTCTATCCTGATGCACCAGTATAGCTCCCCTTGGCCTGAAGATCAAGCCTTGAATCGATCTCAGCCTATGAGAAGAATGTGGGATAAGCTGGAATGAATGTGGTGCAGGCTTGCAGTTTTTGGATGCTGCTTTCTTTTCCTTAGGATTTTCATTTCCTCCCTTGGCTTGTTTGGCTTTTTCGAGAACATGCATGGGGAGGGGAGGGAGGGAAAGCAGGCATGATGACATAAGGAGAGCGGAAGGCTAGTGGCGTTTCCAACGAGAAGGATGGAGCGCTCAGTAAGGGCAGCCAGTAAAGGTTCCTACCCAAAGATATAGCTTCCGTTGGGCAGCAGTTGCACAGGGAGCTGAACCTGTGACCACTGGACTGGAGTGCAGAAAGAAACTGACTAAGAGCCACCAAGGATGCTGTTTGAAAGGGTGTGTCCGTGCCAGCAGCACCAGCCCTTAAAAACATAAGAGCCTTGCTAGATAAAGGCCCATCCAGCCCAGCATCCTGTGTATCAAAGTAGCCAAACAGATGCTTCTAGGAAGCCTATAGGCAGGGCATGAAGGCACTAGCCCTTCCCTACTGTTGCCTTCCATGAGCTACCCACTGGTATTCTCTTTCTCTTGTAAACAGATGTTCCATAGTCATCATGACCAGTCACCATTGGCAGACCTGTCCATTTGTGAGTATTGTCTGTTGAAATAAGGGTCTACTTTATCCAGTCTGGAAAATAAAACAATGGATTGGCTGAAGAAACTGTTGTGGTGTAATAGTTTGAGCTAATCTAATGTCCATTCAGCCATGAATGCCCTTGGTCAGAGGGAGGCAGGTTTTAGGCTTGCATGATCTAACTTTTTTTTTTTACTAGAACCCCGAGGTCTACCAGCCAGAGCCTGGTGCAAAATAGTGGTTTGGTGGGACAATAAAATTAAGGAAGGGGGTGCCTTTGAGCACATTCTCAGCTGAGGAATTTGTTTTCAATACTAGAACTGAGCTCATGGTCCTGTCACACAAAAATCCACGCCTATTTCTCTCTCTCAGTCTCCTCACTCTTCTGCAATGTGGGATAATAATATTGACATACTTTACAGGATTGTTCTAAGGATCTATGAGCTCATATGTATCCCATACTATGTATGATTATTATTAAGAAACCCAAGTTTTAACACTATGAGTGATGAAGACAAAAACAACAATGCCCCGCATATATCCTGAAGACATCGTCACATCCAAATTTGCTTTTTGACTATATATTTTTGTAATGAAAGAACCACCCCTAATCCTGAGAGATGCTAGCAAACTTGGCAATGAAATCCGGCTCTGAGAATTATGGCTCCAAACTTAGTGCAAAAAATTGCAGACAAAAGATGCTGCAGAATAAATGATGGTGAAATAAATGCTACTCCTTGCAGAATAAACCCTGGAGAACGAATGAAAGATCATAAACAGAGACTGGCCATCTATTAAGGATACTGCCTATTAGCAGTAGGTTTACTATATTTGCAGGAGGTTGGACTAGATGACCTTTGAGATACTTTCCAACGCTATGATTAAGTATCAGTTTGCTTGTTTGGCATGATTTAAAGGCTCACAGAAACCAGAGGGTTTTTTGGGGGCAGGGAGAGCTATCTTGGTTCAGAACACTGATGTATCTAATACAGAGTACACACATGGCCCTATTCAGAGCCTGATCTAAGTGATCAGTTGAATGTGCCTGCTATGAGTGAATGAATGTGAGTGAGAGAAGGAGCCAGCATTCATGGCTTATCTCAGATCTCTGGCAGCAGAAGGTTCTGTATATATATCAAGGGAGGGTAAGGATGAAAGATTGGTGTTTCTCTTGTCCCATTTTGTTGTGGCAAGATATCTGTTGCCACAGCTGACAAGCAGCCTGACTGATCTGTTTTGTGCTGGTCTTTGAATCTCCCCTCCACCCAGCCTTCACACGTCCATCTCTGCTTTACAGCCACAGCCTCACATTCAGAATGAATCTGCCTTTATTCTATTACATGAACCTACATAACAGATGTTGTGACTATTTTATCGTTGGGAGGGTCTTTTTTTTAATGTTGCATGCAGATAATCTTTTGAATTTTAACATCCAAACCATCAAGCTATGGTTTAGTGATCCATTGAAAGCAGGATTCCAAACCACTGTTTGAACCTGGTTTGTAAATTGCAATCCTGGTTCAGAGGGATTGCTCAAGCAATAGTTTCCTGGTTTGGATGTCATATCTATGGTTTGAAGAGACCTGGATATAATGAATATAATGAATTAAGCCCCTGTGTGTGAGAGGAAGAGAAGGGAGATGGAACGTACAAATGCAACACAGATTAAGATCCTCCAAAATATAGTTTGAGGGATGTCTGAATGCAGTCATAGAAACTGTGTGGGCATGAAGATTGAAGGGCTGGGAAATAGCTTTCAGCAAGGATTTTGATTATATTAGAAGTCAAGCATGAGACCTAGAAAGGGGGAATGGCTTAATAAGTTTTGGAAACACTAGCCTGGGATAAATTCATGGGTTTTCATACACCACCACCACCAAAACATCAAGAGGTCATGGAAGCTTGGAGACCGGGGATGATTTTGATTCTGAATGAACTCAGTGTGTGACACGTCCAAAGTTTTTTTAACTTTATCACTCAAGTGGTACAGACCATGCGACTACCTCATTCTTATGTGTAAACCAGACCATTGTGCAAACTGGTTTGTGCTCATGGTTTGAGGCTGAATCTTAGGTTGAGTCCTTAATGCTGTTGATATCCTGCTACCTTTCCTATTTGGAACTCTTGTTCTGTGGCTGGGTGGGTGGGGATAGCACTTCCTTTGAGCCTTACAGGGCCTTCTCTGTTTTTTCCTCATCATCCCCATTCATCGCTGTACCTTGTTGGGGTCTCTCAACAAGCCACTAGTCCACATTGCACTATTGTATATTGGCAGAAGGTACCAGGGCTGGAACTGGAAAGTTTCAGTTACAGTGGGGGGCTGGTGAGAGCAATCAGACTAGAGTGGGTGTGGTGAGAGCAATCAGACTAGGAGCCTGAAGCGTCATCCAAGCAGAGAAGTGTTCACAGGCTCTGGACTGGCCTTCTCCACAAAGGCCTGGCCATTGGACCCCCCCGCCAACAAGACTTCCTGTTTGAACAAGGATCTTACCCAGGGAAATTTGCTGCCTGACACAAAGGGCAAGATGGTGCCTTCTCCCTCCATGTTCTTTGATGCTTCCCTAATACTCCCATATTATTGCTGTCCAGAGGAGCTATAGCACAACAAAAGCAGAACCAAAACAACATTTGTTGTATAAAAAGTGACGGGATTTCAGACGGACGTTCCAGGACATGCACTGATTGAAAATGAAGCAGTGTGACTGCTGCAAAATCGGGTTTGTGTATGACTGTCTTGTTAGCATCATGAGCACAAATCATGATGAACATGCAATAATTGGATTCTGGAGGGGCTCTGCATCAATGACATGTTAAAGAATACACTCGCAGAAACCCACCAGTTTGGAGTTGGTCTTTGTGGTATAAAAGTGAGAGCCAGTGTGGTGTAGTGGTTAGAGTGTTGGACAAGGACCTGGGAGATCAGCGTTCACATCCCCACTCAGCAATGAACCTTCCTGAGTGACCTTGGGCCAGTCACCATCTCTCAGCCTGACCTACCTCACAGGGTTGTTGTGGGGATAAAATGGAGGTGGAGGAGAACCATGTATACCACCTAGAGCACCTTGGAGGAAAGGCGGGATATAAATATAAATAAATAAATAAAAAGTTACGGGATTTCAGCAGTACATAACAGGACATGCCCCAACATGAAACAAAGCAGTATGTTCACTTTGAGCCTTTTGTATTGAAAGTAGAATTGCTTTTAACCACCCCGTTGCCATCATGAGTCCAAGTCATCATGAATGCACAATGCAAAGGATGTCTGCAGGTTCCTATGTTCCTAAGAGCTGGGAGTGAATGGGCACTCTTGTTCATCAGCTGCTGTACCCAGGGAAAGCAGCCCCCAAGGATGCCCCAGCTGCAGCTATGAAATAACATGAATGAAAAGGTGGGTCTCTATTCATGGGAGGCTCTGTCTCCTGCTGAGGGGAGCACATGGGTAGACCTCATGTTAAAAGAAGAGCAGCCATCTCTGGCCATGTCGGGGGAGGGGAGGCTGAGACACATGGCCAAGAGCTATTTATAGCTCACTGCAGCCTGGTGCAAAAGGGATCGTGTGGAGCAGCCGAGCTATTTATAGCAACCAGCTCTCAGCAGCAGCACCCGACTCACATCCTAATAACCCACCGCAGAGGAGAGAGAGAGAGAGAGACAGGAGTGTGGGGTTCGGGCGGCGGCAGGAATGTTCTTGCAGTATACCACCCAAATCCAAGCCTGCAGTCTCAGTCAGATCGTGGATGTAGACCTGCTTCCCCATCCATCCACAAGGAAATTTATTACATTTTCCACTGTGAGCATCTTCTGCCCAACATTAGATGAAATGTAGCCCTCCCTCCCTCTGTATATTGTTAAATATTTTGGCCACAGTTAAAGGCTTTGAATAATAGCTGTGGGGAAGGGTGTCCCTTTCAGATTGTCCTTTCTTCCTTAAATATCTCCATAGCTTGTCCATGATACCTGAGACAAGATTTGTACCGAATTATTCTCAGTATAAATGATCCTCAGTTCTGATAATTGGCTCTTGCAAGTTGTAAGGTCGTGCTTTGCAGCCACTGATGATTTTGACCTTCTAGCTGCAGGAATGTAACTTCTGAGAAGAGCCAAAATTAGAATTTTTCAAATGCGTGGGTTCCATTACCCCAATGTTTAGATTTCCAGCAATGAGAGAGGACCCTTACCCCTTCCCAGGTAAAAGTCCCCAGATTATCTCTGACTGACTGACAACCTGGCAAATGTGTCAGCTGGATACTTTCCACTCAGCATGAGTGTGCTGGGATCATGCGGAAGATATAGCAAGATTAGAAATTGATGCATACGATAATCCTTCCTTATGCCCAAGTCTTTGCTGTACCTTTTATTTGCTTTTGAGCTCATATAGATTTTAGGGATTGTTAATGGTAAAGTCAGGTGTTTTGAGCCGAGAGAGATAGGCTAGTCAGTGTCAGCTGTGATGTTAGGTGTAGAATGTGTCAACGGCTCACTTGTGACTCCCGAGGCCAAACCACTGGTGTGATTAATGTATTATTCGTTATGTAACCATGAATACTATACGGTCAATGGTGGTGGGGATGTATATAACCCTGACAGACCCCTTCCAAGAGGAACCTCTCCGTGGGTCAGGACTGCAATGTGTGCCACAGCATGCTGAAATTACACCTGTGCTGATACAGGAGTTCCTCAGTGACAGAAGGAACGTGACTCTGTATATCTGTTTTCTCTCTCCTTGTGTTGTATGGCCTATCCTCTAATAAAATAAGTTACAAGGGAGCTTTCTGGTGTGATTATTGTCTCATCTGAATCCTTATGAACCTCTGCCAAGCAGCAGGCAGAAGACTGAATTCTGCCTAAAACCTATTCTTGTGTTGCTTCTCATCTGGGTAATTAGGTTGGTGTCTGTGTGATGCTTCCTGGCTTCAAAAGTTGTCGGTCTTGTTATTACACCATAGTGTACTTTCTGATTTACAAAGTATCACAAGCACAAAGACGGAAACCAAGAGGAGATCCCTGCCCTGAAGAGCTTTAGTCTTAATTTTCATCAGTCCTGGAGACCGCAAAATGAAGTGGGAGAAAAGGGGCAAGGGTAGCAAGGGTTAAATGGGACCAAATGTAGTGATACATCCTAAGACTGCAGTCTTATGCATAGTGACCTGGGAAGTAAGTTCCACTGTAAACAGTGAAAAGTCTGATTAAACATGGATAGGACTGCACTCTTAGGTTGTAATCCAGGGGTGGGGAGACTTTTTCCAGTCCGGGGGCCACATTCCTTTTGGGAAACCTTCCAGGGGCCACATGCCAGTGGCTGGTGGTGAGCAGAGCAATGAATGTGAAATTTACTTTTGTACAGTAGGCTAGTTTCTTCACATTCACACATCTCTCTGCCCCTTCCATCCAGGCAAGCAAGAAGCATTATCATGGCTGCCCATTTGCTACCGGGCCAAGTTCAAGGTTCTAGTCTTGGTGTACAAAGTCCTATACATCTTGGGACCAGGATACCTGAAAGACCGTCTTATCCCTTATATACCCAGTCTATCACTGCACTCTTCAGGTGAGGGCCTCCTGTAGATACCATCTTATCAGGAGGTTCATTCTGCACAATATAGGAAACGGACTTTTAGTGTGGCGGCACCTACCCTGTGGAATTCCCTCCCCTTAAATATTAGGCAGGCACCATCTCTGTTATTTTTTGGTGCCTATTGAAGACCTTCCTCTTTCAACAAGCCTTTAAAGTTGAGACCTATCCCAGTCTGCGTCTGTGTTGGAATTGCTTTTTAGTATGTTTTTAACCTTTTTTAAAAAAAGATGCCTTGAAAGCTTTTAAAAAAATGTTTTTAAATATGTTTTGTTTTAATGTATTTTAAAGTCTGTTTTTATGATGTTTTAAAGTGTTTTTGCTGCTTTTGTTTGCCACCCTGGGCTCCTGCTGGGAGGAAAGGTGGGATATACATCAAATAATAAATAAATAAACAAATAATTATCAGAGTCCAAGGACTCATTCCAGCCAAGCAAAAACACACAAAGAGGGTGCAAAGGAGGGCTAGTGAAGGGTAGGTCTCAGGAGGGTTCATGGCCTGGGGAGAGTCCCAATAAAGAGGCCTGAAAGTTCCTCATCCCTGCTGTAATCCTACACAAACATACTTGGGAGTAAGTCCAGTTGAATGAAGCAGGTTGAGTAAACATACATAGGACTGTAGTGGGTTAGGCTTTGTTGCAGTTGAATAAAGGCTAAGGGGTTAAGCCAGGGCTGGGGAGTCGCCAACCCTCTAGGCGTTGTTGGACTCCAAGTCCCATCTCCCCAGCAGCATGGCCAATGGTTGTGGATGAAAAGAGCTGTAGTCCAACAATATCTGGAGGGCCACAGGTCCCCCACCCCTGGGTGAAGCTGAAAAGCTCCACCAAAATGCTGTTTTTGAGAAGGGATTTGCGAGAGAGGTGGCACCATGAAGATATTGTGGATGGGCATTACAGACACAAGGGGCAGCAAGGGAGTAACTGGAGAATTAAGGTTTTCAAGTGGTAATAGAAGAAGAAGATATTATGATGAATCAGTAGTGTAGTGGCAAACTCAGAAGTGCAGGGTCCTTTCATGATAGCCATGGCCCCTTCCCCTTCTCGTAGCTGCTGGGTTGAGAATGCCTTCTCCCACAACAACAGATGTCCCTACCTAGGAGCCAATAAGCATGAAAGTGGAGAGTGTTAACTACTCAGGAGAGTTCTCCGTGGCTGACTCCCATTCTTTCACTCTGATTGGCTCCAATCAGCAGGAAAGGACAAGGAAGTATATTAGAAGACTCTTTTCAGAGGCCAACACAATATCCTTTCATGCTGATTGGCTCGTAGGATGTTGGAAACATAGGAGCCCTGCTCCCAAAAGTGTAAGAGATCTAAGACACACCCCCCCAAGACCCTGGATGACTACACCCCTATTTTTGCTACCACTACTACTATATCATCATCAGTTTTCTATGCCAACTGAAAGATTTCCTCTTCTGTCAGGCTTTTGTATTCTCATCAAGAAGCACTGTCCTGTACATAGTCAAGGAGGTGAATGCTGTTGTAAGCCTGAATTGCTGTAATATGGTTCTTTTAGAATTTTAAAATTATGCATTTTATTGTTGCAACCTGCCCTCCTCTTGGGAAGAGCCCAGGGCAGCAAACAAGGGACAAAACACTTAAAACCTCTTTTAACTTCTCAAAAACATCTTGGAAATAAAACATTAAAAAACAAATCTTTTAAAACATCTTTAAAAGCAATTCCAAAACAGACGCAGATTGGGATAAGGTCTCTACTTGAAAGGCTTGTTGAAAGAGGAAGCTGCCGCAAATCTAGCCGGGTTTCACCAAAGTGCCTGGCCAGATGACTGCCTGCAACAGGAGCTTGAGCAGCATGGCAGCAACTGGCGGGGTGCGGGTGCACTCATTTTGATGACCTGCAGGGACTAGGGCAGGTGGCAAGGTGGGGGCTCCTTCTGTTGCCCCTCCCAATCTGCCGCCAAAGGAAAGTGGCTCAGGGTGGCTGATGATAGGCCAACCCAGTCAAAAACAGACAATATTTACCTCCTTAAGATAATCCTGTCCTATACATTCAGTGCAATCCTATACATGTTGACTCTGCTGGGCATGTTCCCAAGGGGACTTTCTCCCAAATAACTGGATATAGGATTGCAGCCTAAATCAAGCAAAATAAGCAGAAACAAGGCTGTTCCAAAGTGACCCAGCAGTATTAGGTCGGAAGCAACCCAAGAATATAGCAATAGTTTTATGGATGGCAAAGGAAGCCTGATTGTCCTGCCTTAGTACCTCTTGCAATGTCACTGTGGCTACTGGTGTGGGCACAACTTTCAGATTGTGTGCCAGTTGGGTGCAAGCTCAAGAGCTGTGACTCAGCATTCTTGGTGCTCTTGGAAAGGATCCTAAGATATACCTCTTAGATCCTGTGACATGCTGACTTTAGCTAGTCTTGGTATGAAATAGTAAATATTGAATTTCTCCTCTGGGAATAACTGGGCTAGCCCTAACAGCTGGTTCCCATAGAAAACATCTCGACTTCAGCAAAGCGTTTGACAGATTGCCCCGTGATATTCTGATTGGCAAGCTAGCTAAATATGGGCTGGATGGAACAACCATCACAGTTGGCTACAGAATCATAGAGTGCTTATCAGTAGTTCCTTCTCAGACTAGGTAACAAGCGGGGTACCACAGGGCGTGGTCCTGGGTCCAATGCTCTTCAATATTTTTATTAATGACTTGGATGAGAAGGTGGAGGGAATGCTTATCAAATTTGCAGATGATACAAAATTGGGAGGGATAGCTAATACCTTGGAAGACAGAAACAAAATTCAAAGGGATCTTGATAAGCTGGAGCATTGGGCTGAAAACAACAGAATGAAATTTAACGGGGATAAGTGCAAAGTTCTACACCTAGGGAAAAAAATCCAAATGCACAGTTATAAGATGGGGGATACTTGGCTCTGCAATACTACATGTAAAAAGGATCTTGGGATTGTTGTTGATCACAAGCTGGATATGAGTCAACAGTGTGATGTGGCTGCAAAAAAGGCAAATGCTATTTTAGGTTGCATTAACAAAAGTATAGTTTCCAAATCGTATGAAGTATTGGTTCCCCTCTATTCGGCACTGGTTAGGCCTACTCTTGAGTACTTCATCCAGTTCTGGACACCACACTTTAAGAAAGATGCAGACAAACTAGAACAGGTTCAGAGGAGGGCAACAAGGATGATCAGGGGACTAGAAACAAAGCCCTATGAGGAAAGAGCTGGACATATTTAGCCTTGAGAAGAGAAGACTGAGGGAAGATATGATAGCACTCTTCAAGTACCTGAAAGGTTGCCACACAGAGGGCCAGGATCTCTTCTCGATTGTCCCAGAGTGCAGGATGTGGAACAATGGGCTCAAGATACAGGAAGCCAGATTTTGATTGAACATCAGGAAAAATGTCCTGTTAGAGCAGTACGACAATGAAACCAATGACCTAGGGAGGTGGTGGGCTCTCCAACATTGGAGGCATGCACAATGCAGTTGGACAGGCACCTGTCAGGTATGCTTTAATTTGGATTCCTGCATTGAGCAAGGGATTGGACTGGATGGGTTTATAGGCCCCTTCCAACTCTATGATTCTATGATTCCATGAAATATTACCTTCATCCTAATGTTGCTTTGGAATTTATTTGAATGACTGGGCTAAATTTACATGTGCAATAAAAGATCTGATTTTGCAAGGGAAAAAATCTATAAAGGAGAGTCAGAGTGGCATAGTAGTTATCTTGGACTGGCAAGAACTAGGTTCAGAACTTAACTTATGAAGCTCACTGGGTGACTTTGGGCAAACCAGCGTCTGTATTCCTAATGGTGCAGGGTTATTGTGAGGATATAATGGCATAACCTACATAGATCACCTTGAGCTTTTTGGAGAAATGGCAGAATACAAATCCGAGGAAAAGAATATAGAGCTAGCCAGCAGGAATTTGTGATGCTCCTCATAGACATTGCCTAAAAAATCCAGGTGGGTATTCCATTATGGCATGACGTTTTAATGTGGTGTAGTTGATAACATGTTGGATACAGGCTCAAATCGTTGGCTGGTCATGTAACTCACTGAGTAAATTTCACCCAGTCATATTCTCTCTCTCTCTCTCTCTCTCTCTCTCTCAGCCTTGCCTACCTCACAGGATTGTTGTGAGAATAAAATGGGAAGGGGAAGCCATGTGTACCACCCTGAGCCTCCTTGATAAAACTGTAATAATAAAAAGTATAACTCTGTATAGGGATGTTCCCAAACCTTGTGCTGATGCTCAGAATTCAAAATACTGAGGTCCTCAGAAATTCAGCTAGAATAGAATCTTCAGATGAATATTTTTTGGGGCAAGAAAATTCTTGTGAAGGAGGCATCACTGAACCAGTTTTCTTTCACAAACATGCTTTGTGGGAATCTTGGTTTTGAAGCAAAGTAGATCTATTTGTTTTTCTGTCTTTCTCTCTCTGTCTTTCTCTCTCTCCCCCACTTCACAGTTCCGATGGCTAAATCTTTGTCCTTGTTCCCATCACCAGTAGTGCAGTGGCAAATTCAGAACGGCAGGGTTTCTTCATGCTAGTCACACCTATGCCCCCCCTTTTGAGAATGAGATCCTTGTTAATGCCTTCTTCCACAACAGCAGATGTCCCTAGGAGCCAAACTGCATGAAAAAGGAGAATGTTAGCTACTGAGAAGAATCTTCTCAGTGGCTGACTCACCTCCTTTCACTCTGATTGGTTCCAGTCAGCAGTATAGGACAAGGAAGCATGTTAGAAGACTCATCTCAGTGGCCAGCACACTCCTTTTTCATGCTAATCAGCTTGTAGGATGCTGGAGACATAGGGACCCTGCTGGGACCCTGCTCCCAAAAAAGTAAAGGGTTTAAGACCCCCTGAGATTCTGCACACCTACATCCCTGCCTATCACTGATTAAAAGGTAGCCAACAAAGTTCTGAACATCTCATTGAGTGATGGTATGAGTGTAATAAATATCAGAGTCCAGAGCATCTGGTATAATTTTGAGTGGTTGAGTATCTTTTTTCTTAATGGCCATAACTATATTCACACAAGTAAGAGGAAACAGTGCTTAGTACCTCAACAAGAGATACTTATGATTAGGGAATTTACATCAGTGTTGTTTATGAACACACTCTTTCTGTATCCTAACTGTACTGATTTCCAGACAGGAACAGTTCTCAGCATCTTTCATTGATAAACTGAGCTCTTATAATCCTGGGTGAGAATAAAAAATTGCACTGTCCCAATCTGGAACGCAGAACATGTGTCATGTGTCTCACAGGTCTCTGAAAATCATTAAAAAAATTACTTAGGCTGAAATCCTATACATGCTTTTACTTGGGAGCAAGTCCTATTGAACTCAGTGGGGCTTATTTCTAAGAAGAATGTATTTATTATTAAATTTATACCCCGCCCTTCCTCCCAGAAGGAGCCCATAGGAAGAATTGCACTTCCTATGCATGTTTACTCAGAAATAAGACACATTGGGTCCAATTGTGTTTACTTCCTGGCAAGTGAACATAGGAGTACAGCCTTAAATGTTTTGGAACCCCTGTTTTTATTTTGAAAGCAATAGTAAGTTTCCAGTTCTGGTGGTCACTGAGCTACAGTTGAAAATAGGATTACAAAAAATAGCTACAGGATCTAAGTAGGGAAACAGAGCATTAGTAAAGAAGCCAGATTAATTCTATTAAAAAAAAACAGCCCCCAAATCTTCCTCGATTTTGAAGTCATTGTATCAACATTTTCCAAAGGCTGAATCTTAAAGAGAAAAAAATATTTAGCAAGAAACAATTTTAGATAAAGGATACGGTAGGAGTATATGCATTATGTCCACCAGTTGTTGGTTGGTATCCTCCAGGATCATAAAAATGATATGCACATTATGCTAATGTCATGCAAATTAGCTGCAGTCCACCAGCTCACGGTATATTTTATACGCAGCCCTTGATGTCTCCTCCACCTCCCTTCTCGGATATAGAGAACCCGACTGGCATGACCTTCGAGTTTGTCCGTCCTTTCCCACCAGTTTGGGGTAGCTGTCCCAGGTCCTGAAAATCTCCTTCGGCTCCACGGGGAACTGTCCGTGGTCCTGATCGTACCTAAGACGCTGTCCCTCCCAGCACCACCTGCCGGCCCTCCCTTTTCTAGCGCCAGTGCGCCCTGCGCTCCCCCCAGGGCTCCTCTTCCCTCCCCAATCAGCGGCGCTTCGTGACTGCCTGGCAGATGCGTCACGCTCGGGCCCGGAGTTCCCTTCCCCGATTCGTGACTCGCCTGCCGGAGTCTCGGGCGGGACTCAGCAGTCTCTGCAGCTCCGCGATCTGGACAGATCCCCTCCCTTTCTCCCCCAAACTGACAGCTTCTGTTTCCCTACCCTCTGGGGCGCCCCGATGGAGAAGGTGAGCGTCTGCCCAACGGGAATAGGCACGGAAGGAGAGAGAGGGAACGGGAGTTTTAGAGTATCATCATACTCCTGCTCTTTTAGGGATATCTAGACAAGGTTGGGGGGGGGCTGGGAAGAATGGGGTGGTGCAGGTGGTGGAGGGAGAAGAGGAACTGGGGAATGGGGAAGTGGAAATGTACCAAAGGAGATCAGAGAGTACCGGGAGGCACAGGGATGTGAGTTCTTTAGACACACTGGACTGGATCTAAGACATGGAAATTGTGTGTATGTATACATATAACACACAGTGTGAAAGGGAGGTGAAAGAGGAAAAAATAAGGAGATGTATCAGAGAAAGCAAAGTGTGTGTTTGTGTTTTGGTTTTGTAGAAGACTGGGGGGGGGCAGAGAGGCAATGGCTGGTTCCGGAAGGGGGAGGCGAGCATGATGTGCATCGTTGGCCACAGTTGTTTCTGTGCGTTTATGTTCCCCTGTACACAGTTCCCAAGCCCTCTGTTTTCTTCTTTGTACATTTAAACATCTCTGATTCAGGGCTGCGTATATTTTGTCATTATTTCTATGACTGTATGTTGTGGGATGAAGGGCTTGATTCCTTGTCTAGCCAATATATGTGCTCCTCTGTATTTGTATGTTGGGGTAGAGATGTGTGGAATTGTGCATGAGCGTTAATGCATGTGACTATCACAGTGTGTTTGGTTGTATGAGTGTGTGTGCCTGTGCAAAACATGCAGGATGTATGCCTAGGATGTGTCACCCTCTGAGGGTCAACTTCAGACTTCACAGATTTCCTGTATGGAAAACACATGTCAGAAAAAGTACACAAATCAAGCATAGATCATACTGTATGATGATCACAAGTTCATCAGTGTTTTTTTCTGCAGGCTAAGAAGCCACAGTTGGCTATGGCTTCCCACTGCATGCACACTGCAACAGACATGTGTGCTATCCTCACACATGATGATCGACACATCATTTACATGTTCTTTTCTGCACATGTGCATATGTAGGAAAATTGTCTCAACTGAAGCAGCCTTAAGAGTGTGTGTGTCTGTGTGTGTGTGTGTGTGTGAAAGTCACAGGCTGTGTGTTGGGAGGCTTGTGAGCAGTGGATATGTTTGCATCTTCACAGTCATGAAGTGTTGCATGTCTATATGTCTATGGTATGACAATATGTGTGCCTATCTATCCCTGAGTGTATGGGAATGAAAGGTGTTTGTGTGTGTCACACACACACACACACATAAAGAGAGAGAGAGAGAGAGAGAACAGGGATAGGGAGCTGTTTTTGGTTTTTTTAGTCTGAGTCTATGACAGTGTAGGATTGTGTAAAGATGATGTGTTTTGGGCTCTGGGACATGTGTGCGTGTCCATGCATGCGCATGCACACAAAGGACTGGCACTGGGTGCCCATTACTAGATGTGTGGTTCCTTTCAGTGTATGTATGTATTTATTTATTTCTACATATATGTACAGCCCCTGCTAGTCAATAAAGTGCTTTATCAGGTAGTCTCTAGTCTTTCCTGGAAAGTGGGGTGCAGGGGGCACATAAGGAACCCTGACCCTATCTGACACACTCTCACTTGGAGAATGTACAGAGTCAGCCTTGCATGTAATAGGATGGGAAGTGTGTGTGTGTGTGTGTGTGTGTGATCCTTTGATATGAGGAGGTCTTTGCTCTGTCAAGGAAGGAGAAGGAGGGTGAGAAATAACGAGGACATCCTAAAAAGCTCAGAGAGGGAGAGAGAGGTGGGAGAAGGGGTGAACCCGAGCCTTTTGGAAAAGGCTTGGCTCTGGGCTTCTGCAGAGGATAGGGGCGAGGCGGGGCGGGGCGGAGCAGAGCTTAAAAGCGTGTTTTTTTTCAACGGGGGGGGAGGTTGGAGTCGATGGTGAGAGATTCCCCCACCGACAGATAGACGGTGCCTGACTGCGTGGGCGGTGGAAGCAAGGAGCTCCCCAGGAAGGAGGGAAGGGGGGCAAGTGATGGAGAGGAAGGGGCGGGGAGTCTGGGTGGGACCCGAGAACTGGGGTCTTCTAGCCACAAGAGAGAGAGGGAGCTGCATGAGAGAGGCGGGAACCTTCATCGCCTGCGGAGCCAAGACGGAGGAGCCAGCGCGAGTTGCAGTCGGGGTGCAGATCGCGCCATGGGAGTCTCCAAGGCTAAAGAGGGGTCAGCCCAAGAAGGGGGAAGGGGCAGCCCCAACGGCTGAGACCGCATCCAGACACGCCACAGGTGGGTTCGGCAGAGTCGAGGGTGGAAGGACCTCAGACAGGAGCTGCTGCGGCTCTTTCTTGCCGGGTCACAGTCACGGAAAAAAGAGAAGACGCGGGGGGGGGGAGCGAGAGAGGAGAGGGGCAGAAGGGTCTTCCCTGGGTCTTTTTGCGGTCTGGGCTTTCTGGGTCTGTCCAACCCCCGTATCAGAAAGCCCTTACCCCAAAAAGCATCCGGGGTTGTACGATGGCATCGCTGGAGCGCCACGAGGGGGCCCCCCAGAGGTCATTCCCGCCGCAGGAGCTGCCCGCCATGGACGGCGAGGAGAAGCCTTCGCCTGGAGACCAGCAAGCCTCCTCTCTGCCGCCTGCCCTGCCTGTGCCCGCAGGAGGGCAACCGTGCCGTGGAGTAGCGCGACCCCCTTCGCTGGTCTCTCTACACTGAGGCTGATTGACGTCAGCGGGAGGCACAGCCCCTCTATGGATCCCATGTGGCACTCTGGGAAATTAGACCATCGCATGGAAGCAAGTTGGCCCGCTCCTTTCTTCCCCGTTTTGACTCCCCCCAAGGCCGAGTGGTTCCATTTGTGGGCGAATCTGGAGTCCTGCAACTTCTCTCCTGCACCTGTGCTAGATTGCTTACCTCTCTTGATTCCTTTCCTTGGCTTCTGCCATCCTCTGTCATCTTTGCTTCTTTCAGTCGCCCCCCTCCTCTTCCCCCTGCCCTCCTGCTCTGTCCACAACAGGTGCCCCTGCCAGGCTTTCAGGGGTGTGGTGCATGTATGTGGGTGAGTATGACACAGAAATACAACCCCGAGCTGGTACATGTGCTTACCAAACCAGTCGTCCTCTCTGTATCATGGGGCATTGGCAAGACTCGACCCCACATTCTCATGCATCTGCTATCATGTGAGGTCCAGTGTGGTGTGGTGGTTAGAGTGCTGGACTAGGACTGGGGAGACCCCAGGCGCCAATCTCCACTTGGCCATGCAACTTGCCGAGTGACCTCTCAGACTAGTCACTATCTCACAGCCTAACCTACCTCGCAGGGTTGCTGTGAGGATAACATGGGATGATGATGGACAGACATAAGCACAAAGGAATCTGCCTTATACTGAGTCAGACTACTGGTCCATTTAACTCAGTACTATCTACGTACATGGACTGGTGGCAGCGCTCCAGGATTTCACCGCTTTTTAAAGAATTATAGAATGCATTTACATTTTATGAGAAAATTAAATACAACAGGATCCTGCTCTCAATCTTTCTCCAGCCCTTCCTCCAGCCCTGCCAGCCAGGAACTAAGTGAACCTGGGACTTTCTGCATACAAAGTATGTGCATCTAGCTTAGAGCTGTCTACCCTGGCTGGCAGCTGGTCTCCAGGGTTTTCAGATAGGGCAGGAAAAAAATTCTATCTGGAAATGCCAGGGATTGAACCGGAGACTTTCTGCACCCAAAGGAGATGCCCTCCAGTTGAGCTACAGCCCCTTCCCACCAGGAACCATGCATGGTGATCTGAGCTCCTTGGAAGAAGGGCAAGATATACATGGAATATATAAGTAAATGTGGAACCAAGGAAGGCAGGTGCATATCCCATACATTTTATTTTATTTAGAATACTTCTGTCCCATGATCTCAAAGGATCTTAGCAAAAGGTCCCAGGCTATGGTCTGAAGGCACATGAGGCCAGTACTGCTGAAGCTAAGCAGGGTCAGGTCTGGTCAGTGCCTGGATGAGAGACCGCCTGGGAACCATATGTAAGTCTCCTTGGGTTTCTATGGTGAAAATAAGGGCTGGGTGTAAATTAAATATATAAATACAAGTTTTGCACAATGCAATCACATCCCAGAGCAATATCTGGAAGAGAAAGAACATGGCAATCCAAACAGTGCTGGGATTATTCGGGCAGCATTTTGTGCCCTCATACTTGTTCTTCCATGGTGTTGCCAAGCAGCAAGTCCACTGAGTTCTTCCGAGGCAAGGGGATGGGGCTGAGCAGCTGGGACTCATTCATCCCATGATGGAAGCAAGCCTTCCCTTGCTTAGGGCAGACATGTGCATGCTCAATTCCCACAGTGCCAGCCCAAAGAAGGCATTGGAAGTTACGCATAGGCACGTCTGCCTGGAGTCATAGAGGGCCATTTACAGATGGTGAAAGAAATGTGCACGAGCCCGCTGTACCATTGAATGTAGTCGATGGCTAGCTTGTTAAGTGGGCAAAGTGAAGCGGCCCCAAGGCGCCTTCCTACAGACTCCAGAATGTCCACATCTGTCCGCTCATGGCTTGTACTGGATGTGGGTTGAAGAGACTGCTCAGGCAAATGGATTCTCCGGATGTTCTTGAACAAGTCGTTCCCTCCTCTCAGTCTCTGTTGCACCATCTGCAATTAGTGACCTGCCTCACCATGTTTGCTCTAGATAAATGAGGTAGTTATTACAAAGGACTGGCTGCACGAAACCCAGTGCTCTGGAAATGCTCGTTAACAATCCTGATGATGACACTGACTTAGAGGGCTTTGTTTGCCTGTCTTCCAGCTGTTGTATTAAAACCAACATGATAAGAGAAGGGCTGTTGTGGCTCACTCCAAAGCACATCTTCACATTCCAAAGGTTCCAGGTTAGATCTTTGGCAGTTCCAGACTGGGCTGGGAAAGACTCATGTCTCAGACCAGGGACAGCTGCTGCCAATTGTCTAAAACCAGGTTAGCCTTCCAGAAGTTCCTGAGCTGCAACTCCCATCAGCCCCAGCCAGCAAGGCCAATGGCCAGGGATGATGGGAATTATAGTTCTGCAACATCTGGATGGCCAAAGGCTTCTTCCACACCAGGTCTAGGAGAAACTGTGCTATGGGCCTGGGTGAAAGAGCCCTGCCAGGAAGGGGAATATCACCCTGTCTGATAACACTCTTTGGTTACTAACACCTGTATCCTGGAGCCTGACTACAGCAAAAACAAACACAAGTAAAAGACGTCCGGGCCGCCGAGCTAAGTGGATCCATGGTCTGACTCTGTCAGAGGAAGCTTTCTATGTCCCTATAGGACAAGCCTTTTTCGGCCGCATTCCCTTGTGGGCAACATGTCAGTAGTGGGCAGGGCCAGAGGCAAAAGTGGGCAGAGCAATGGATACAAATTTTCTCTTGGGACGGTAGGCTAGTTTCTGTGTCGCCTGCACACACTCACCTGCCCCTCTCTGTCCTTCATCCAGGCAAGCAAGGAGCAGGAGCAGAGGTGAAGGACTCATTCCAGCCAGGCAAAAACACTCAGGGAGGGTGTGAAGGAGGGCCAGCAGGGGGTGTGGCTAGAGGGAGGGTGTGGTGTGGAAGGGTCCCAAGGGCCAGACAGGGAGGTTTGGAGGGCCACATTTCTTTGGCCTGAGGTTCCCCACCCCTGCCAGAGGGCATGAGCCAGACAAAGCAAAGCTCGTTGAATCCCCATTGATTTCTATGGGATAGTTGATCACACTTGAAAAAGCCAGGAAAAATAAGGAGGAAACAAAGAGCAAGGAAGGAAATCTAGGATGGAAGCTTCAGGTGCTGAGACCTCATCCTGTAATAGGTTCAGCACCTTGGACAGCTCCTTGAAAGTTTGGACTAAAACCTGGAGCGGATTCACTGCCCCACTGACATTGGAGCCACCAGTAGAAGGAAGCCCCTCCCCAGTTTGAAGATTGCCCACTTGTGATTTAAAACATCCAGAACATCCATGTACAAATCATAGAATCATAGAGTTGGAAGGGGTCTCTAAGGTCATTCAGTCCAACCCTCTGATCAATGCAGGAATCCAAATTACAGCATATGTGACAGGTGGTTGCCCAGCTGCCTCTTCAATGCCTCCAGGGTTGAAGAGCTCACCACCTCCTTAGGTAATTGGTCCCATTGTCGTACCGCTCTGTTAGGAGGTTTTTCCTTCCCCCCCCCAATTAATTTTTATTCAAATTTTCAAAACCAAAACAATACAAAAAGAAAAAACACAAATCAATAACTAATACAATAAAAAAAGAAAAAATATATAAAAATATTGACTTCCGATTTGTCGTAGTTCAGCTATAAATCAATAATATATAACAAGCCTGTCTCTTAATAGATTATAAAATCACCTTCCTCCAGTGGTTATCTTAATTGGTTTCAAATCTCATTAACATCATATCATTTTATTCTTCCACAAAAAGTCAAAGAGAAGTTTCCAATCCTTGAGATATATGTCCATCAATTTTTTTCTAGATAAACATGTCAATTAATCCAACTCATCAAGTCTACTAAGTCCAGTAATTTCAAATCACTCTTCTTCCATTATCCGTATTGGTTCCATCTTCCATCTTCCATCTTTGCGCACCCAATAATCTTGCTGTCATAGTCATATAATAAGAGTCTGATAGGAATTTCCTTTATCACAGATATTTTCTTGCCATCAATTCCGAACGTATAACTGAAGTATTGTTGCAAAGCCGCATCTCTGTTCCTCTTTTTTACATGATACACTAGCACATCTCTTGAAGATTTTTCCATTGACACAAAACAGGGATTAATTCTGTTAACTTTCTCCATTTCAAGTTCCATCAAATCCTTCCAGTCCAGGAATTTTTTTGAACCGATAATATCTTTATCTCCAATCTCTTCAATTCCTTCAGGGACAGCGCTGAGTTCCAAACCGTAATATTTGTCTCCAGGATCCATCACAGCCAGGAAATCCAAATCTTTTTCCATGTCTATATTTAATCCAATCTCCATAGTTTGAACCTTGCCTTTAATTTCTCTTTCATCCTTTTTTGGTTTTCCAGATCTATCTTTATTCTCCTTTCTCATAGAATCCTGAATTTCTTTCAGCTCCTGTCTCATTTCGTCAAATTCAATTCTCAACGCTTGACTATTATTTCTCAGTTCTTGTTTTATTGACTTAATCCCATTCATTATTTTCTGAAACATGTCTAAAGATAAAGTCCCTTCTTGTACATCCATGATCTTCTTAATTGTCATTCTTAAAGCCAAAGGAACAAAACTCCTTCAATTTTCAATGTACCAAGCAAAGAGCAGTTTATTTCTTTATCCAGTTACAAAGGAGTTAATCTTTCAAACCAACTGGCGTCACACTCTAGACAGCCCTTATCTCTTATATGCCCAGAAGTGCAAAAACAGCTTTAGTTCACAGCGTCCAAATAACTAGTAGCAGAAAGAATGAGCAGATTCGTCAAAAAAAAAAAGTAGATCAGAAAAAATAGTCCCAGACATATATTACACAAAAGTCTTATAAATCAAAAAGATTTTTCTTTTCTCTTCCAATCAGAAACCCCTCATCCGTTGTAATCTTTATAATGCTATTTTCCATGTCAGCTTTTTGCAATAAAAAAAAGATAGGCTATTTTTATTTTCTTCCCCCTTAGTTCCGTGAGTAAAAGAGAAGGAAAGTTTTGACTCACCCAGGTTTTCTTAATTGCTGGTTCTTTGACAAATCTCTTTAGCTATATAGATAAGAAAGTAATAAGTGTAGACGGGAGAATGCTTGCATGTTAGTCCGTTTTTCTTTAAAGAAAAAAAAACGGGTCACTTATTCAGCTGAGCTAGCTAGAAATCCTCGCTCCGTCCGAGCTGCTGGAAGACCTTCTTTCACAGACAATTCTGACGAATTCCAGTCTCCAACAATCACAACAAAGCTATGTGGGAAATCTCACGTTTCTTCCTTATCCGGAAGAAATTATCCCCAGTCAAAAAAGACCCTTCTGAGTGGATTTAAAACTGAAAAAGTTTCATCCAAGACGGGAGCCCGTCTCAGAGGCTGCACAGGCGGAGGGATCCTCCTGGGAGGTTTTTCCTGATGTTCAGTTGAAATCTGGCTTCCTGTAACTTGAGCCCATTATTCCGTGTCCTGCACTCTGGGACGATTGAGAAGAGATCCTGGCCCTCTTCTGTGTGACAACCTTTCAAGTACTTGAAGAGTGCTATCATATTTTCTCTCAGTCTTCTCAAGGCTAAACATGCCTAGTTCTTTCAGTCTCTCCTCATAAGGCTTTGTTTCCAGTTCCCTGATCATCCTCGTTGCCCTCCTCTGAACTCATTGTCTGCATCCTTCTTAAAGTGTGGTATCCAGAACTAGACGCAGTACTCAAGATGAATGAATTTATTTAATTCGGTCCAAGACCAGCAATTTTGACACAAATATAAATACAGACATATAAAATACATTTTACTCAAGCCTGATACCAGGTGATAAAATAATTGAAATAAAATTTAAGATGATTGGACCAAGCTCTTTCTGCGAGCCATGGCCGCAACACAGAATTTCGCAACCATATCCATGATGAATGGATGTCGATCTTCAAGTAAAACATGGACTTCATTTTCTTCAAAAGTTCTGATCCTTTTAAGAAGGCAGGGATAGATGAACAGAGTGCGAAGATCAGAATAAAAGTGACAATATAACATAACTTGCTCCACCCCTTCCACCGCTACGGAGTCACAGATACAGTGCCTGTCTGCATAGGGCACTTTCTTATACCTCTCATCAAGTACAGCTGAGGGAAGAGCGTTAAATCTGGCCTGGGAAAATGCCTTTCTGTACTTGGGAAGACTCAAAGTAGTTAGGTATGTTGCAAGTGCGGGCACCTTTGCGCTGGGCCTAACATAGGGAAATGCTGACAACTGACTCATATTAAACTGAAGTTCTATGTCCCTGATACGTTGCATGGTGAGTTCTTTGGCTTTGAAATATCCCAGTTGTAATATAGCTGACTGGGAGAAGCCTAAGGACAACAACTTAGAGGTCACCATATGTTTCCATCTAGATTGAAAAAGGTTGGTAAGGATTAATGGGGCAAGACCCAGGGGGGCAAAAATCAGCTTAAGCCACAAATTTATCCTATAAGCCCATGCCCTGGTCTCAACCAACAAGGTGTCTACCTCTCAGCATAATGCAACGTTTGGTACGCAGCTGGGCAGGCCTAAAATGCTCCTAATGAATTTTGATTGAACACGTTCCAGAGGGGCATAGTTGCCTTGATGGCATAACTGTGTTCCATATAAGAGTTGGGGAATTACTCTGGCGTTAAAAACCAGCATTGTCGAAGGGGTGTATTGACCCCCTTTGGAGAAAAAGAATGAGAGAAGCGCCCTAGTGCTTCTCTGCACACTTTCACCAGCATTTCTTAAATGATACGTCCAGGAACCCGATGAATGAAAAATAATCCCCAGATATCTATAAAATGGAACTTGTTCAATTGGATGGTTGTTCAGCCACCAACGATGTTTAGATCTTTTATGGGTAAATATTACAATCTTATACTTGTCATGATTAATTATGAGATGTTCTGTCTCACAAAAAGAGCCAAGTGCTTTTAGAAGACGATGCAAACCCACACAAGTTAAGGACAGTAGGACAGCATCGTCAGTATACAAAAGAGATGACAATGATCTACCTGCTAGCATGGGAGGGTGGGCATTTTCCGCAGCAAGATGTTTAATTAGGGGATTAATATAACAATTAAACAGCGATGGCGCAAGGACACACCCCTGCTTAACACCGTTATGTGTTGGAATAGAAGCTGATAACTGGCCTGCTTGATTGCATCTAACTTTTAAAGAGGTGTTCCCATACAGGTTCTGAATCAAGGCGAGTAATCGCCTGTCTCTCTTATACTCCCTCAGTTTTTCCCATAGCCTGTCCCTCGGGATCAGGTCGAATGCGGATTTAAAATCAATAAACGCCGCATACAAAGATCCACCAGAGGGGGACATGTACTTTTCCACGAGATGTTGCAATACCAGCCCCTGGTCAAGGGTGGAGCGACCTGCCCTGAAACCAGCTTGTTCCTCTACTAGGATCTTATCAGCTTCAAGCCAGTCCTGAAATTTGTCAAGTAGGTGGGAAGTGTAAAGCTTGCTAATAACACTTAGCAGGCTGATTGGACGATAATTAGCGGGGTCTGATTGTTTCCCCTTCTTAAATATGGGAATTACAATGGCCAGTCTCCAGTCATCAGGGATATAAGCAGTTCGATCAATGTGTGTAAAGAGGGCTGCCAAAAGCGGTGCCCACCAGTCCACATTATCATTGAGGAGTTCTGGAGGCACATTGTCGCTTCCTGGGGCCTTACCAAATTTAAGTTTATCGATAAGCGACACAATTTCTGAGACTGACACTGGGGACATTCGGGAAGCAATTCCAATTGATTTGTCTCCTCATCTATATGGTCTTTGAAAGCAGGCTTGGAGAAAATCGACCTAAAGTGAGCTTCCCATGCCGTAGGAGAGATATAAAAATCCACGTTCGCAGTAACAGACTGGCATCCTCTGGCAACCAGTTTCCAAAATTTGGGTTGGTCTCTCATTCTGACTGCTTTTATCAAGTTTTCCCAATCTTCCTTCCTAGCATGTTTTTTTATTTTATTTATTAAAGCTTTATAATTCCTCTTAAGCTCAAAATACTCCCCGGCAAGGAGGGCAAGTCTAAGAATCTATACTCCCTGTATTTATCCAGCAGTAGGTTCTTTAGGGTGACACATTCATGGTCGAACCATGGTTTGGAGTTATATAACCAGTGCCAAATAGAGGGGAACCAATACTTCAGATGGTCTGGAAACTGTACTTCTGCTAATGCAGCCTAAAAAAACATTTGCCTTTTTTGCAGCCACATCACACTGTTAGCTCATATTCCGCTTGTGATCAACAACAATCCCAAAATCCTTCTTACATGTAGTATCGCTGAGCCAAGTATCCCCCATCTTATAACTGTGCATTTGGTTTCTTTTTCCTAGATGTAGAACTTTGCACTTATCCCTGTTAAATTTCATTCTGTTGTTTTCAGCCCAATGCTCCAGCCTATCTAGATCCCTTTGAATTTTGTTTCTGTCTTCCAAGGTATCAGCTATCATTGGATGCTCATTTTTAAAAAAGTAAATGCTTGTTGAAACAGGAAGATTTTACGTTTTTAAAAAAGTTTGCATATGTTCCATAATTTCTCTAAGATCAAATGAGACTGTCTCCTAGAAGTTCCTATGTATCAACACTGCCAGGCAGGGCTTTTGCTACCCCAGGCACTCATGACATGCAATTTGAGAGGAGCATCTCAGGATGCTTGCAGTGCAATAGCACGCTGGATGGACCTATGTCAGGGATGGACCTATGCCCTCCAGGTGTTATGGACTCCAACTCCCACCAGCCTTAGGTAGCATGGCCAATGCTTGGGAATGATGGGAGTTCTGGTCCAGCAATATCTGAGCTGGCTTATGGTGTCGCTAGATATAAGACAGCTTCATATGTTCTGGCTTGTAACCATACAATATTCATTTTGAAATGCAACATCATCAGAGTGGGATGCCAGTGACACTTGGAGTGGCTCCCTTATTAGAGAAAATAACCACCCCTCTCTAGATGTTCGTATACAGTATTATGCCTTACCGATATTAATGGTGATTCTAACATAAATAATATGGTTTTGGTTGTATTTCATTTTTTATTACCATGATGCATGTGAGCCACCTTGGAAGAGCTTGCCCTGAAAGGCAGCAAAGAAATATTGGCAATAAATTAAAATACAAGGATGGACACCAATCTTGGATCATGTGCAATCTGTGTCTTATGTCCCAGTATATCTGCATCAGAGCAAGGCATCCTGGGGTGGATTTTCTGGATCATGGCTCTATTGACACTGAATGACTGTTGGTGTTGCCAGCACAGTTAAGCCAGCCCTGTAGCTTCTTGGGTGTTACAGGTGAGCCCTTTATGACTGGGACAAGAGAGAAGCAGAAGAAGAGGAAGTTTAAATGGGTCCTGAAGGTGGGAGAAGCAGTGACACCATGAGACCATGTGTGACCATGAGACCATTTGGATGGAAGGGCCATGAAAACTTGAGGCATGAAGCTCACAGGTTTAGGACCATCCACTGGAGTAGATAGTATTTCCCTTGAGGCAAAGTGTTCATTTTCATCTGCTGGCGACTTGGGCAGTTTCCCTGCAGTCAGAGCCTTGACAAAGTACCAATGCTGATGTTATACGAGGAGATTCTTTGGCCCCATGGGCCACTTCTAGACAAAGCATTTATTCACCAATTGTCCTGATTTGTTTTCACAAAATTTGCACAGCGGTTATAAGAAGTTGCTGTCAGCTGGTTGCTCTCCTGCACTTTCCACTGTTATTTTTTCTGTCACTTTTTGTACCATAAAAAGTCTGTTTTTTCCCAAACAAGTGAATTTGTTGTGCAAGCATGGTATTTAGCCATTGATGTTTAGTGTAATGTATCCATTTTCTTTGTGGTGGCTTATGAAGGTACACTCTTATTGTACAAAGGGCATATGTTGGCATCTACCTGAATGTGTGAGAGATTTGCACAAAATTGCCACTATTTAAAAGCCTCCTTGGACTCCAGTGAAGGTCCTTTTTGAACATTAAAAAGCAAACCAACCCCAAGCCAAGCATTTTTTCCTGAGGGATGATGTGATTCAGGCCTTCATTTTGAGCACAAGGTTATCCAAGGGTTGCTCCCGCATCAAACCTAAAACTCCCACAAATTATCTGACACTCCTGTAGCATTTCAGGAAAAGACTGTGCATCCGAGCATGTGCAAAGAGCAAGCCAGGTTTTTGAAGTTAGAAGCCAAGGATTTGAGAACACAGGGGTGGCCAGATGATTCTAATGATCATCCTGGCTTCGTTACTATCTGCTCAAATACAGAGGTGGGTAAAAAAATAATAATTCATAATCTGAGTCCTCTGGAGAAGACATGAACTCTGAGTTGGTGTCATTATGATGCCTTTGTGTGTGTATGTGTGCGTGCATGCATGCATGCATCCATGATATGTTTGGCTTGAGACAGAAATAGGCTGTGCAGGTACAGTGCCTTGCAAAAGTACTCTGATCCCTGACCAGTGCTTTTCATATTACTGAATTACAAATGGTACATTGTAATTTTGTTCTGTATGATATATTATTTTGAAACACTGAAAATCAATTATTGTAAGGTGACATTGGTTTTATGTTCAGAAATGTTTGTAAGAAACATAAAAAACTGAAACATGTCGCTTGCATAAGTGTTCAACCCCTGTGCTGTGGAAGCTCCCAGTTTACACAGATGAAAGAAATTGCCCTATCGAGGACACAGTTACCTTACCATTGGCCTCCAGCAGCATTTAAGTTGCTGTCACATTGACAGGATAAAACCCCCCCTGTTGAAGGATCATTGGTGAGGCTATGGATCTGAAGGAAAATGAAGACCAAAGAGCATTCTACAGAAGTGAGAGATAATGTAACACAAATGCATAGATTAGGAAAAGGGTACAAAATAATATACAAGTGTTTGGATATCCCAGTGAATTCAGTTGGATCAATAATCAGGAAGTGGAGGCTGCATCACACTACCCAGGCACTGCCAAGGAAAGGCTGTCCCTCAAAATTCAGTGCTTGAACAAGAAAGAGGCTTATGAGAGAAGCCACAGAGAGGCCAACAATCACTTTGAGGGAGCTACAGAGTTCAGTGGCTGGGAGTGGAGTAACGGTGCACCAGTTAACCATATCAAAAGCTCTGCATAACACTGGTCTGTATGGGAGAGTGGCAAGAAAGAAACCATTACTCAAAAAGTACTATCTGAAAGCACATCTGGAGTTTGCCAGAAAGCATGTGAGTGCCCCAGCTGCGATGTGGGAAAAGGTTTTGTGGTCAGATGAGACCAAAATAGAGCTTTTTGACCGAAACTCAAAGCTTGGGAGGAAATTCACTTTTCAGCAGGACAATGATCCCAAGCACAAGGCCAAAGCAACATTGGAGTGGTTCAAGAACAAAATGGTGAATGTCCTGCAGTGTCCCAGTCAAAGTCCTGATCTCAATCCCATTGAGAACCTGTGGAGCTCTTTGAAAGTTGCAGTCCCCAAGTGATGTCCAACCAACCTGAATGACCTGGAGCGAATCTGCCAAGAAGAATGGGCCCACATCCCTCTGACACTGTGTGCAAAGCTGGTACATTGTTGTTGTTATGCGCCTCCAAGTCGACTATGACTTATGGTGACCCTATGAATCAGAGACCTCCAAGAGCATCTGTCATGAACCACCCGGTTCAGATCTTGTAAGTTCATGTCTGTGGCTTCCTTTATGGAATCAATCCATCTCTTGTTTGGCCTTCCTCTTTTTCTACTCCCTTCTGTTTTCCCCAGCATTATTGTCTTTTCTAGTGAATTGTGTCTTCTCATTATGTGTCCAAAGTATGAATAACCTCAGTTTACATAATTTTAGCTTCTAGTGACAGTTCTGGTTTAATTTGTTCTAACACCCAATTATTGGTCTTTTTCGCAGTCCATGGTACGCGCAAAGCTCTCCTCCAACACCACATTTCAAATGAGTTGATTTTTCTCTTATCCGCTTTTTTCACTGTCCAACTTTCACATCCATACATAAAGATCAGGAATACCATGGTCTGAATGATCCTGACTTCAGTGTTCAGTGATACATCTTTGCATTTGAGGACCTTTTCTAGTTCTCTCACAGTGGCCCTCTCCAGTCCTAGCCTCCTTCTGATTTCTTGACTATTGTCTCCATTGACTGTGCCAAGGTAATGATAATCCTTGACAAGTTCAATGTTCTCATTGTCAACTGTAAAGTTACATAAATCTTCTGTTGTCATTACTGTAGTCTTTTTGACGTTCAGCTGTAGACCTGCTTTTGTGCTTTCCTCTTTAACTTTCATCAGCATTCATTTCAAATCATTACTGGTTTCTGCTAGTAGTATGGTATCGTCTGCATATCTTAAATTATTGATATTTCTCCCTCCAATTTTCACACCTCCTTCATCTTGGTCCAATCCCGCTTTCTGTATGATATGTTCTGCATATAGATTAAATAAATAGGGTGATTAAATACACCCCTGTCTCACACCCTTTCCGATGGGGAACCAATCGGTTTCTCCATATTCTGTCCTTACAGTAGCCTCTTGTCCAGAGTATAGGGTGTGCATCAGGACAATCAGATGCTGTGGCACCCCCATTTGTTTTAAAGCATTCCATAGTTTTTCATGATCTACACAGTCAAAGGCTTTGCTGTAATCTATAAAGCACAGGGTGATTTTCTTCTGAAATTCCTTGGTCCGTTCCATTATCCAACGTATGTTTGCAATATGATCTCTGGTACCTCTTCCCTTTCTAAATCCAGCTTGGAGATCTGGCATTTCTCGCTCCATATATGGTAAAAGCCTTTGTTGTAGAATCTTGAGCATTACTTTACTTGCATGGGAAATTAAGGCAATATTTTGATAATTACTGTATTCCCTGGGATCCCCTTTCTTTGGAATTGAGATGTATATGGAACGCTTCCAGTCTGTGGGCCATTGTTTAGTTTTCCATATTTCTTAACAGATTTTTTTCAAAATTTGGACAGATTCAGTCCCAGTAGCTTGTAGCAACTCTATTGGTATGCCATCTATTCCTGGTGATTTGTTTCTTCCAAGTATTTTAAGAGCAGCTTTCACCTCGCATTCTAAAATTTCTGGTTCTTCATCATATGGTTCCTCTGTGAATGAATCTGTCATCCTGGCATCTCTTTTATAGAGTTCTTCAGTGTATTGCTTCCATCTTCCTTTTATTTCATCTCAGTCAGTCAGTGTGTTTTCCTGTTGATTATTCAACATCCCTACTTGTGGTTTAAATTTCCCTTTCATTTCTCTAATCTTTTGGAATAGGGCTCTTGTTCTACCCTTTTTGTTGTCCTCTTCTATTTCTATACAATAACTATTGTAATAGTTCTCTTTGTCCCTACGTACTAGTTGCTGTATTGTTGCATTTAGGGTTCTGACTGTGTTTCTATCTCCTTTTGCTTTTGCTTTCCTTCTCTCTTTAACCATTTTAAGAGTTTCTTCAGTCATCCATTGAGGTCTTTCTCTCTTTTTAACTAGAGGTATTGTCTTTTTGCATTCTTCCCTGATAACGTCTCTGACTTCATTCCATAGTTCTGGTTCTCTGTCAACTAAGTTTAAAGCCTCAAACCTGTTCCTTATTTAATCTTTATATTCTTCTGGGATGTTATTTAAATTGTATTTTGGCATTATGATTGCTTTGTTGGTCTTCT
Organism: Rhineura floridana; assembly: GCF_030035675.1. NCBI lineage: Eukaryota > Metazoa > Chordata > Lepidosauria > Squamata > Rhineuridae > Rhineura > Rhineura floridana. The sequence goes on along the minus strand of NC_084490.1, from coordinate 38,759,582 downwards.
TTAGCTTTACTCTGATTTTCGATATGACCAGTTCATGATCTGTACCGCGGTCTGCTCCTGGTCTTGTTTTCGCAGAAAGTATGGAACTTCTCCATCTTCTGCTACTGATTATATAATCAATTTGATTCCTATATTGACCATGTCGTGATGTCCATGTGTACAGTTGTCTTTTCGGTTGCTCAAAAAATGTGTTCACAAGAAACAAGTTATTGGCTTCACAGAATTCAATAAGTCTTTCTCCTGCTTCATTTCTGTCTCCTAGGCCCCATTTCCCCACAATTCCTAATTCTTCTCTGTTCCCTACTTTTGCATTTTAATCCCCCATGATTATCAGCACATTTTGTTTTGGTATGTGATCAATTTCTTCCTGTACTTCTACATAAAATCTCTCCAATTCCTCTTCTTCTTCGTTTGCCGTTGGAGCATAGACTTGGATGATGGTTATGTTGATAGGTTTCCCGTTTAATCTCATTGATATAACTCGCTCCGACTTTGCATTTTAGCTCCTAATTGCTCTTGCTACATTACTTCTCACTATTAAAGCAACTCCATTTCTTCTTAATTTCTCATTTGCTGCATTAAATATTTTGTAGTTGCCTGATTGAAAATGTCCCATTCCCATCCATTTTAGTTTGCTCACACCAAGTTTTGTAATGTGGATGTGTTCCATTTCTTGCTTGACAATTTCTTACTTTCCCTGGTTCATGCTTCTCACATTCCATGTTCCTATTGTGTGCATCATACAACTCCGGACTCTCCTTTCGCATCTGTGCGCATCAGTCTCTGGGCTTCCTTTCAGCTTTGACCCAGCTGCATCATTAGTCACAGCGCTACTTGTCCTTTGTTCTTCCCCAGTAGCTCGGTGAGTGCCTTCTGACCTGGGGGTCTCATCTTCCAGCACTATCTCGTGTTGCATTTTGGATACTCTGTTCATAGGGTTTTCGTGGTAAGAGATATTCAGAGGTGGTTTACCATTGCCTTCCTCTGAGTTTGGATGCATCTTAGTCTGGTGTTTCAGCTTTGACCATTCCGTCTTGGGTGCCCCTGCTAGGAGTTTTGCCTCTTGGTCTAGACTCCTGACAGCATTGCTCTTAGCTTCTTCAACACTCTCAAACCCCCTCACCACGTTAAGGTGTGCATCCCTCTGACACCATGTCCAAAGCTGGTACATACCTACCCCAAAAGACTTAAAGCTGTTATTGCAGCAAAAGGTGGTTGTACCAAATATTAATGTGTGGGGGTTGAACACTTACACAAGCAACATGTTTCAGTGTTTTATGTTTCTTACAAACATTTCCCAACATAAAACTAATCTCACCTTACAATAGTTGATTTTGAGTTTCAGTGTTTCAAAGTAAAATATCATACAGAACAAAATTACTATGTACCATTTGTAATTCAGTAATATCAGAACATTGGTCAGGGGTCTGAATACCTTTGCAAGGCACTGTAAATGGTCAGTTCGCATTACCCTTTAGTCTAGTGAATTTTCTTTAGTCAGTGCTTAGAGATAAGAGATAAGGCAACTGCCTTGGACCAAGAGAACAAAAATTATAGGATCAATGAAGCAATACTGTTCATAAGGGCCAGCAGCCACTGTGTTCAAAAGTCAATATATGTATGGAGTCATTCAATAATCATTAGCATCTGTTTGGCATGTCTGTGTTCACAAAGTGATTCATATACAATAGTATTAAACAAGAACCCTGACATGTAGATCAGGCTTCCCTTCCCCCTGTATATCATGGGGCTGAGGCTGAGAAAAGTGACTTTAGCCAAGTCACCAACACATTAATGACAGAAGCGGTATTTGAACCACAGACCTCCTCCAGGCTTATAGTTAATATGCAACATCAGCTGATCTCCATTCCAATCTCGGTGGAGGAGCGAAGCAACAAGCCTCCCTTGCCTGTGCACCTGCCTTCACAGTGGGCATTGGGCTCCCCTTTGTCTGAAATTAGTTAAGGACAAACAAGATAGGGAACATTCTCTTACCACTTTAAACAGTTGTGGTTTCCCCTGGGAACTATAGAACCCTGGGAACTGTAGGTTGTTAAGGGTGCTGGGAACTGTAGCTCTGTGAGGGGTCTCCTAACACCCCTGAGCACCCTTAAAGTATCAGAGTGTTTTAGATGTATAGTGTGGATGTGACCTGAGACACATGTTCTGTGGCATTAGACACCATGCATCAATTGCCGTATTCTGCCTATGCAGACTATAGATGGGAGACTATGTTTGAAAGTTTCTGCACATACCCTCCCACCTCCCTGCACATTGAAAAGCAATATGTCAGGGAGAAGTGCTAATCCAACATGTGCAGGGAGTTGCTTTTGTATTAAGATGGGGGCAAACTCAAGCACTCAGTCCCTCCAACTACAGTCTGAAATGGTACTGTCCAGCAATAGACCCATGACATAGTTCTTTTGGACATGTAGCTTGGCTCTTTATCTTTGTTCTCTCCATCATGTTTGTGTCTTGGTAAGTTTTTATGTCTCTGCTAGGACCTCCATCCCTCATGCACCCGACAAGTACTTTCTCTGTACAGTGTAAAACTCTCTAAAACAGTGGTTCCCAACCCAAATTTACTTGGTATGGGTCACCCACTGGTTTATTGTCATATGAATTTTGGACCTTAGGTCTTCAGTAGCCATCAGTTTCATGTATTTCATGCATAGATAAACTGCAAATTTATCTATTTTATAACCATATTTTTGTCACTAGGCAAAGACTTTTCCCAGGCTTTTGATAGACTATTGTTTGTTATTAGTGGGCTGCCAAAGTTTTTCTGTGGCTGTTGGGGGGGTTTGTTCTTGTTTTGTTTTTATGGTCTAACATATTTATTTGTGTTTTTAACAGTGTAGTTAAGTTGCTTAAAGACCTTTGGATATCAAGCGATTAATAAATCTAATAAATAATAATAACAACAACAGCAATAATAGCAACAGCAGTTTCAGGCATCCGAACAAAAACTTTCTTAACCCCCCTATTGATGTGGAATTTGTTGAAATATTTATAGTACTTACAAAGTTATTCCGTTTTTTTAAAAATGGGAATGTAAGAACACCAATCATCTGATTGCAGGATATTACTTCATAAGCTATAAAAATTATTCTAAAAACATACATTTACACAGGCATTGTTAGGTATAATGAACTATGAATATTTGTAATAGTTTTATTCAGAATAAAGTCCATTTTGGCAAGCATCAGTGGCAAGCCAGCATTATAATATGCCAACAAAACAAAAAATTGTAAGAGGTATTTATCATACCAATTAAGGATTAAAAGCAATAACGATGTTGGGTTCACTTATAAAGTCTGCAACCCACTGGCACAGGCTTTGTGACCTACAAGTTGGGAAGCACAACTCTAAAACACTCATGCCCCATGTCGACAGATGAACAAATGCTCTAACCGCATGGCTGCTACTACCATCAACTCAGTGAGATACAGCCTCAAGGTTCCAGTGTAAAACTGAAAGCTGCAAATCACTCTACTCCTGCAACTCTGTGGTACAGTCTCTATTTATCAGCATTGGTGACCACCTTCAGCTGGACACAGGAAGGTCCAATCAAGCTGTATTGTGACTAGGACTTCTTGGCTACTAGAGTGTGACAAATGGGACCTACAACAAAATACTGCAATGTGGCTTGTTTCTGTTCAGAGTTCTAGCCAGCCAACTTATGCCCTTTTCCAGGACACTCCATCCCATTGTCCCTCCCTACTCTTTTCTCCTGTTCCTCCTAACAGTCAGTCAGCAGTCTATTCCTACTAGGTATGCACAGTCCACATTGGGTTGTTATTTCCTCTCCCTTAGGGTTCCTCCCACCCCAAGATTTTTTATACTTCTGCAAAACGTTGAATACTCCAAGGCTGATAACTCCCTCAAGTGCATGGAAGATATCATTTTAACTACAAAATAAGGATCCACACTTGAAGAATGAGTTTGCTATTAGTATACCATATGGAATTTGTTATTATCTGGGCCTAGGGACCTCTAAGGTTAGAGATCTATTTCTATATTTCTTAATAACGCATAAAACACAGTGACTCTTACATTGTAATCATATTTTAGGGCTGTCGCAAGACTAAAGATTAATTGGTCAATTCATTGTTGATTATGCAGATTTAATCAATTACTCTGTTCAATTTGCATAAAGGTGCATTTGCATAAAACAATACTTTTTAGATTATAGATGAGATCCAACCTCCTGGTCCAACCACCCTTTTTTTCTGGTCCAATCAGCCCCTATCTTTTTGAACTATGTTGCTTGATGAAGAGTTCTGGAAAACTCAAAAACTTACCACATCCTGGGGCCTTTTTCACTGCTCCTAATAAAGATATTTCCCAACTTGGCGTGGTTTCTTCTTCTTCTGGACCTACACAGCTACCCTTTGAATATTATTCTTATTTGTTCTTTGAGGGCCATTTAATTTTTGCATCTTCTTTGCTGGATGACATGTCTGCATGTTCTGAAACGCAGGCAAGCTGGGGAAGGAATGTGGCTGTCACTCCCAGCCAAAGGGCTGTGGCTCAGTGGCAGAGCATCTGCTTTGCACGCAGAAGGTCCTAGTTTCAATCCCCAGCAACTCCAGACAGGCCTGGAACAGACCCCCATCTGAAACCCTGGAAAGCTGGGTCAGAGTAGGCAATACTACGCTAGATGGACCAATGGTCTGGCTCCATGTAACACAGCTTCCTTTGCTTCCCATTCATTACACAGGATGAGGGTGTTGTAATATTGGAGATGGGTTGAGCCTTTGCTGCAGCACTGCACAAAGAATTATAATTTTGTGTACAAGTGTCATTTTTATTTCATTTGGCCTTTTAAAAAATATCCCCAGGCCATTTGATTTCCTTAGACTGTGAGCCACTTGGGGACAAAAGTCTTAACATGTAGAAAGACTGCTGTAAGCCGTTCTGAATTTATGGGATAGAGTGGAATATCTCAGTCAAACATTTCCCATCATCCCTTGTCATGGGCCATGCCGGCTGCAGTTGGTGGGAATTATAGTCCAACAACATCTGGAGGGCACCATGTTGGCAAAGGCTGGCATATAGGATACATTTACAAAAATTAGAGCTTGCTTCAGTTAGAAACCAGCAGGCATCCAGCAATATATTACACTACCACAGTGTATGGTGATGGCCGCTAGTTTAGGTGTCTTACTTTTTTAAAAAAAGACTTAGACAAATTCATGGATGATAGGCATCACTATGAGTCAGATGGACCCTCTATGTACAGTGGCAGAATATCTCTAAATGCCAGATATCAGCAATGAATAACAGTGAAAAGCCATAACCTTCTAAGTTATACTAGTGAGTGCCAAGAGGCATCTGGCTGGCTCCTGTTGAAAAGAAAGTGCTGAATTAGATGGACTTTGGTCTGATCCAGCAAAGCACTTGGGTTCATATGTCTTGCAAACTTAAAACACATTTTTTGGCTATGTGAAAAAATTGCCTTCCTGAATCAGACCAGCAGTCACAGAATCATAGAGTTGGCAGGAAAGCCATCGAGTCCAACCCTTTGCTCAGTGCAGGAATTCAAGTTAAAGCATACCCGACAGGAGGCTGTCCAGCTGCCTCTTGAAAGTCTCCAACGTTGGTTAGCCTACTACCCCCCTAGGTCATTGGTTCCATTGGTGTACTTCCCTAACAATAAGGAAGTTTTTCCTGATGATCAACCAAAATGTGGCTTCCTAACTGTTAATCCTTCAGGTCCAGCACTGTCTTCAATAGATACTTGCCAGGTGCCTTCCTGGGGAAGCTCACAGACAGAGAGCCAATGTAGGACAATGATCAGAAGGTCAGACTATGACTGAGGGACCCAGGTTCAAATCCCAGTTCAACCATGGAGCTCTTACTGGATGAACCTGGGCCAGTCACTATAGGGACATGGAAAGCTGCCTTTAACAGAGTAAAACCATTGATCCATCTACTCTGAGTGGCAGAGGCTCTCCAGGGTTTCAGGCAAGGGTCTCTCCCAGCCCTGCCTGGAGATGCCAGGGATTGAACCTGGGACTTTCAGCCTAGCCTGTTTCATTGATGATGACCAGATGCTGCGGGGAGAAAGACAAATACCCCTCCTGGATATGTCATGGCTAATTGCCATTGATCAGCCTGTTCTTTGTGAATGTGCAAGGCCATCTATGCTGGTGGGCATCACCACATCCTGTGGCAATGGAATCCATAAATTAAGGAAGGCTACAAGCCTATCAGGAAGGCTACAAGCCTGGCACCAATCAGTTTCATGAGATAATCCTGCAGAGAGAGAGACTGAGAGAGAGAGAGAATAATGTCACTATTCACTCATCTCAGATCATTCACAATGTTATGAACCTCTCATCATGGCTCACCAGTCATCATTTTTCCAAACTAAAAAACAAACAAACACACCTACTTTAGACTTTTCATCTTAAGAACAATAAATGGGAAGTGCAACAAAATGTTGCAGTGTCATCCTATCCCCTAGGAATGCTCTTGTTCAGGGCTCAAGGAGCCCCGGAGAACTGCACAGGCTTTTCAGGGGAGAGATTCAAATGCAGGAGGGAAGGGAAAAAGACCCCTTTTGTTCTCTCTGTCTCCTGTAATATGCTATAAAGTGCTCGAGGGCTTCTTGAACATTTTACAGTTATTTCATGGAGGACTGTGGGATCCTTTTTCCTTCCCTCCTTGAAACATCCCCACATCACAGAGAGGGGAGGTTTTATTTTTAACTTAATGTCACTCAACCCCTAAACCTTAATCTCATTCTCTCACTATTAGGGGCTTGATAGGCCACTTCCCTCTTTTTCTCTGCCCTCCTCTTCTCTCCCCACCCCTCAACTGACACCCCAACATTCTGTGTCTCAAGTCTACTCTCGCCCATAGACTCAACTGACACTCACACAGTCCTTCAGTTCTTTTAGAGTCTCAGCAGTCCATGAGAGCTGCCCATCGAAAATAATCATCCAGGAATTTAGCATGGCTGTGATTGGACAGCATCTTGTTTTCCCCTAAAAAAAGGTAACAGCTAAGGCAGGGGTTGCTATGTTCAGTGTGAACCCACTTCAGACCATGAAGTGAGTTACTCTAATATTCCTTATCTCTACGACCCAAAACTTGAACTCTCATAGGTTCTTGTTGGACCATTTTGTTTGGTAAGTAAAGGTAAAGGTGTCCCCACACTTATAGTGCGAGTCGTTTCCGACCCCTAGGGTGACGTCTTGTGACGTTTACTAGGCAGACCGTATATATGGGGTGGGATTGCCAGTTCCGTCCCCGGCCTTTCTTTACCCCTCAGCATATGCCAGGTACTCATTTTACCAACCACAGATGGATGGAAGGCTGAGTGGACCTCGACCCCTTTTACCGGAGATTCAACTTCCTCCTTCCGTTGGAATTGAACTCTGGCCGTGAGCAGAGCTTTGGCTGCATTACCGCCGCTTACCACTCTGCACCACGGAGGGTCTCTTTGTTTGGTAGTTTTCTTTTTCTTTTTTAAAAAAGCCTTTTTAAATTCCCAGCACCCTTAATCAACTACAGTTCACGGAATTCATTGGGGGGAAGTCATGCACTTTAAATCTATGGTGTGTACGCAACCCAAATACTCACAACTTCTATATGTCAATATACCTTTTAAGTATGTTGGGTGGGTCTTGTTTTTCCTCCAAACTGATCGGTACTCAACCACTCATGTTTGTTCTGAGAGGGAACTCGGACGTTTCTCTGTGTAGCTCTGTGGTATTTCCTTTTTTGAGATGGAGCAACCAGAACTGCTCAGCCGTTTCCATCTGCAGGCACACACTGCAGATTTTCTTCACCATCAGAGTAAGAGACTCCAGGGAAGCTACCCACAATGTCTATGTTTCCCCAAACAAATGAAAGGCAGGCCTGAAGAAGTCCTGACTTTAACAGTATTAAACCGAGTCTGTCCAAAGGTGGGCAACAATAGCAGGTTGTCAAGGGCAACAGAGGAGCAGTTGGAAATCCCAAACAGCATTAAAAGAGTCATCTAAGAACTCTGCTGACTCTGATCGGGTTGGGTGTAAGGATTTACTATGGATCCTGTGAGCACCATACATTAAAAGCACATTTAAATCACATGGCTCTCCCCCAAAGAATCCTGGGAACTATAGTTTGTTAAGGGTGCTGGGAATTGTAGCCCCGTGAGGGATAAACTACAGTTCCCAGATTATTTGGGGAAAGTCATGCACTTTAAATGTGCTTTCAATACATGGTGTGGGCAATATTCCAAGTGCCACGTACTAGTGTTAGGTGGAGCCAGAGGCAAAAAACTGGGCAGAGCAATAGATGTGAATTTTACCTTTGCACAGTGCTTTATTTTGGATGGGAGATAAGATGGCACCACATTAACAGGGATGTGTTTGGAGCTCTGTAATTTTTTACTTTTATTACTTTCTTCATTACTCTTTGTTACTCTTCAACATTTTTATTTTCCATTATTCATTTTACTCTTCATTATTCAACTCTTTGTGCTGGAAGGGAGTTGAAGGGAGTTGAAATAAAATCTGCTGAAGGACGGAAGGAGTGAAGGAGGCTTTGGAAAACAAAGAGGTCAGTCGGTGTGCCGATAAGAAGTGATATTGATTCTAATACTTATGTAGTCTCTCAGTCTTGTCCTGCTCTTAGCTTTAGTCAGCTAGTGATGAAGAATGGTGGGGTCGTCTACATGGGAGCATTTCTTCATGGCAAATACACTGTTTTCCCTTTGTTATTGATTTGCACTGTCCACAGTTCCTGCTTAATGGTAGGTGCCAATCACTTTTTCCTATTCACAAAAGAAAGCATTCCCCTGGGAAGGATTAGTCTAGCTGTTTCCTTGTGGCCCCAACCTCTAATTATACATTTCCACTCCCTCTAGCTGCTGGGTGACCGAGCATGCTCAGCCTGTTCTACCAGCTGCAGTAGGTTCCTTGGAAATGCAAATATCTGTGTTTTCCCTGCCTATGGTTGGTAGGATACAGCTGAAATTCAAATCTTTGTTTGAGCAGTGTTATGCTTTTGTGCACAAGTTAGGAGGAAAATAAAATAAAGGCACTGTTTGCAACAACATAAAGAAGGTCAGCAGAGGAGAGCAGCTGGAAGTTGCTTGTCAGCCCACAGGAAACAAAATGAACAAAGGGAGGAGGAGATAGTGGGCATGGAGAGGGGAACAATTGACACACCCATGTAAAAGCATCAGAGCAAAGCATCTGCAACCACTAGAGAGACGGAGTGGATACCTTTTTTCTCCCCTTTTCGTATTATCTGTGGATTAGGTTAGTATGGATTTACAGGGGAAAACTGCATGATAGCTTCTGTTTGCCAGTAACATCATGTGAACCATGCAAATTTAAAGGAAGTGTGCATAGCACCAAACACACAGTAAATCACCACATAGATGAGCTCAGAGTTGAAGACCAGAGGAAAGCAGTAGATTGCAGCGGGGCAGCCTATCCCAACCTAGTGTCCCCCAGATGTTGTTGGACTTCCCATCAACCCAGCCAGTATGGTCAATGGTGAAGGAATCATGGGAGCTGTAGCCCAACAGCATTGCCTCCCTGCCCCTTTCCCCTTGTGTGTCATAGTTTTTAGATTGTAAGCCTGCGGACAGAGACTGTCTTGTATTAAATGATTTGGGTAAGCTAACTCTGGGGACCTTTTGGGCTGAAGACTGGGGTACAGATACAAGAAATAAACAAACATCCAGATGGCACCAGGTTGGGAAAGGCTTATCTGAAGAAAATGGCTTTAGGTAACAAACTGAGAGAGCCAGTGTGGTGTAGTGGTGAAGGTGTTGGACTAAGACCTGGGAGACCAGGGTTTGAATCCCCACACAGCCATGAAGCTCACTGGGTGACCTTGGGCCAGTCACTGCCTCTCAGCCTCAGAGGAAGGCAATGGTAAACCACCTCTAAATACTGCTTACCATGAAAACCCTATTCATAGAATCGCCCATAAGTTGGAATCGGCTTGAAGGCAGTCCATTTCCTTCCAACAGCCTGAACCTTTGCAAGGGGGCTGAGATCTGGCTTGGAGAGGCTTGTTGTCATTTTTTATTGAATTTATACCACCCATGTCCTTCACAGAACTTGAGGGGGCACCTGCAAATTTCCAAGGTTGTCTCCCACTCAGACACTGACCAGCCCAGGACCTGCTTATTAGCTTCAGCATAGCTGCCATACCATGTACTTTCAGGCCACACACTGGGACTCAGCAACTATTGGTGGGGATGGGCAACAAATTCAGTTCAGATAGCATTTCAAGCTGAATTTATCAAATTTGCACTTTCTGAAAAAATATGAGAACTGAAAGACAGCCATCCTTTGAAATTTGCATTTAACTGAAATTTTGCAATGCAAAATTTGCCAACCAAAAAATGTTTACAAATATGCTTATATTAGTGGAAAGTGTGCATAAAAACAAATATATGAGTGAAAACATACAAAAATGCATTATATGACAAGAAACGGCTTTCAAAAATGTGTACCTTGGTCAAAACTGCCTACAAAAATGTGTTTATTAGGAGAAATTCACACTAAAATTCTGGAGAATTTTCATGAGGATTTTTTTTTAATGGAAATTGCTGAAGAAATGTGGAGAACTGAAACTGCTGGTAAAAAAAATAAGAAAGGGGGAGAACTGAAATTGACAGAACTTGCCATCCCTAGATTGGTTACCAGCAGAGGGTTTAAATACAATCACATCCCAAGTATAGAGGTGAGGGAAATATGTAGAGCTTACTGGGACTGGGGTGGATGCTGGGAGCATGCCTGGTCTGCCAGTCCACTAGCAGGGGTAGATGGGACATGAGATTAAATTATAAATCAGATTAAAGGATGTTTAGATAAAAATATTTCTCTATGTATCCTTATGGGGTATCCAGATCTTTTAAGCAGCTTGGGAGAATGGCTGGAGCCAATCAGAAGAGTGTTACAAGAGAATGAACCAGACTCTTAAGGATTTGAGAGTTTGAGGGGCAAAGAAAGTGTGCCTCCCTCTGGGACATGCTCTCTCTCAGTCCCAGAATTCTTTGTTTCCTGCAGGCATTGCCTGGGTCTATAGGGCATCAGCTGCTGATATCTGTAAGAATATTGGCCCCCTCCAGACGGGTGTTTTAGTGTGGGTATATTCTGCCACATGTTCTTGATGTATTCCTAGTGCATTAGTGATTGATTTATTCTGCTTACTTTGTTCTGTGATGCTTCCCCAATGCTACCATATTATTGCTGTCCAAGGGGTTATAGTTCAACAAAAGCAGGACAAAAATAAACAAAAATATTTATGGTATAAATAGGTATGGGATTTCAGCAGGAAGTTATGGGATATGCACTGATTGCAAATGAAGCAGTGTGACCATCCCAAAACATTTGCAGGCTCAGACAGTATTGAAAGTGTGATCACCACCCTGATAACATCATGAATACAAATCTTTATGAATGCACAATAAAAAAGCCAGTCTGGGGCAGGCCCACATTGCAAAGTAATGTGATTTGTTGCACTGGAGAAAATACTCTTTTTAAAGCCTGCAATCCTTTGCAATCCTTTGGCTGCTTGTATGGAAGCCCCATTGAAGACAGGATGAATTACACCTGAATAAGCATTGCATAGGACTGGACTGTTAATTGTACTGCAATTTATTCATCCCATGCCTACCAAAAAAATAATAAAATTGTCACACAGATCATGACAACTTTGGCACATGATGTATTCCCTCTGATATGTAACCTCATTTATTTATTTTATAGGAGTATTTCTAAACCATCAATTCATTAAAAAAAGTATAATGGTGATGTACAGTGTACATTTCTTACATGTAAGGAATGTCTTTGGATTGATAAACAAGACACTCGTCAACAAGGAATAAATTGCACACAAATCAGGACTGGCCATACCATTACATAGAGTGAGGCAGTTGTCTGCAGCAGCAAATGCCAAAGGTGCAGACCTGTGCCCTGCAGCCTCCCCATCACTCCCTAAGTTAGCCTGATGCCCTCAAGTGCAGTGGAGGGTGTCGTCCCATTACCAGCAGAGATTCAACTGCTAGCCCAGTCGGGTTCTGGGTTTTTGCTATCTTGCCTTTTGCCAGTGTGGCATAGTGGTTAGAATGTTGGACTACAACCTGGGAGACCAGGGTTCGAATCCCCACACACCCATGAAGCTTACTGGGTGATCTTGGGCCAGTCACTGCCTCTCAGCCTCAGAGGAAGGCAATGGTAAACCACCTCTGAATCCCGCTGACCCTGAAAACCCTATTCGACTTGAAGGCAGTCCATTTTTATGGCCAATAAGGCCAAAGTTAAGCATGTCTGACTTTTATTAATTACTACAGGAGAGTAAAATTCCCTTGGTGAATTCTGACTTTTATACTGTGTTTATGTATATGGATATTGTTTATGTATTTTGCTTTGTAAATTAATTTGATATGTTTGTTATTGTACCTTGTGTATTCTATTGTAAACTGCTTTGAGATCTTTTAGATGGTAAGCAGTCTATAAATGGAAATAATAATAATAATAATAATTCAATTTTGCTGTTGTCTTAGGTAGCAAAATGTCTTGATCAGGTTCTGTATGCTTTCCAAAACCAACTCCCAGCAATTTGCTTTTGTGTTATAACTCTTCCCGTGGTGAACTCATGTGGCGTCCCATCAACAAATGGTATGTTGCTTTCTGCTCCTGTTTCAGTAAAACAGTTAGGAATACAATATGAAAGCTGATTGTTCAATTCCAAGATGATGCCTGCTGAGACAGACAAGACAACAAAGGCGGGGAACCTGCAGCTCTCTCGATACTGCTGGACTCAGATCCTGTCAGCTTAATCCAGGGCGACCAATGGTCAGGGATGCTGGGAATTGTGGTCCATCATCATCTGGAGGGCCACAGGTTCCCCCACTCTGGCTGTATTCACTCCTGCCACTTGGATTTCCTTGGGAATGACTGGGGCCTAAGCACAGGTGGAGACTGCAAGGGGCCATCACAATAATCCTGAATAAAATGTAAAGTGTAAGGAAGAATCAGAAACAGCTGTTACCACAGATGTTACTACTGTGCATGGAGGGGGAGGAAGTGGAATAATTCTAGGGGAAAAGGATAGAAAAATACCATCTGGTTTGGCTAGTTGTAGCCAAATATTGGGGAACCCAAATGTACGGCGTTTGATGGAACATGCAGGAAAATGTGGCGTGCTGTGAATATGATGTCAAAACTGATTTACTAGTTTGAGATGATCACTATAAAGCAATCTTTCTCTTTAAGAAAACATGTGGTGAAGTTGATCCTGAAAGCAAAACCAAACCACAAGTTCCTGAGAGAGAATTTACAGCTGGAGATTTAATCCATTTTGTAATTGACAAGATGTGGATTTTTTAAAAAAAGGCATTTCTTGTAATATTTGCTCTTTCTCTCCTCTCATCATCCGTTCAAGTATTTGTAAGCTCTTTGAATAACGGAAATGTCCTTATGGAATTTGTTCCTGCTTTTCTAAAATAAATTTTAAAAATAAATTTTAAAAGGAAAGGGAAAATAAATCCCCTCTGATTGTACACACACAAACAGAGAGAGAGAGAGAGAGAGAGAGAGAGAGGAGTTTCTTGCTTTTCTAAACACATCCATCCACCCATTTAAACAATGCTGGCTTTCCTTCTGCCTCCTTCCCCACCTCATCCCTCTTCATGTTTCTCATTCATGTTTTCCCCTTTCCCTCTTCATTCATTCATTCCTTCATCCTCTCTCTCTGCATCACGTTTTTCATTCATTCCCTTTTGGGCTCTGCTCTGCTCACCCCACCCCCAGGAACAGCCTGGATAAGCTGGGCGGAATGTGTAGGAATCAAAGCAGGCATAGCAATGAGGAGCGGTGTGTGTGTAAGAGGAGATGGTTCTCTGTAGCAATGGGCCCTGGTTCCTCCCCCCCCCCCGTCAAATCACACAACACTCCCTTTTATGGATGCGTGTTTGTGTGTGTGAATGGATGGGGACTGGGGGCTACAAGCAGCCCTGACGTGTGGATGTGTGAAGACGAGAAGGCAGCGCCAGCATCAGCAGCCAAAAACGTGACCAACCTGTATCAGCGGATACAGCGGGAGCCGGAGGCAGAGAGTGGAGAGACACACGTGGGAGCTAAAAAAAGCATCCCAGCCCCCGCTCCTGGTGACTGAGGGGCACAGGGCTCTAAAAATATTTCACATGCCATGAGAGCTGCTTCTCCCATTTGTGTAGGAGAACCGGTGCAGGCCGCCCTCTCTGCATCTTTCATAGCCATGCAAAATGAGAGGATTTCAGTCAATGCACCTTTTCCCTCCTGGTCACTGTAGGACAAAGGGCACCAGATGAAATCTCCTTTTTCAAATCACCCCATCCATTTTTAAGCCACCGTTTCTCACAAAAGTGTCTGTGAACCCATTTCTGGAGAGAGACAGTATAGCATAGCAGTTAGAGAGCTTGGGGGCAAGGCTTGTGGGGAGTCCTGGTTGCCACTCAGCTCTGAAACTCTTCTGAGGCCCTGCTCTGCCTGCTACTGCCAAGTGAGGTGGGGCAAGTGGATACAAAGGAGAGGGTCTTTTCAGTGGTGGCACCCTGCTTTTGGAACAGCCTCCCCAGAGAGGCTCACCTGGCACCCTCTTTATGGCCTTTATGTTCAACCACACCTTTTACATTTGTGTTTCAAAATAAACCCTGAGCCTGTGCTGTTTTAATGTGGTTATAAAGAAACCTTACCCCAGCCTTCCCCAGCCTGGTGCCCTCCAGATGTTTCAGTCTACAACTCCCATAAGCTCCTTGGACTACAACTCCCAGCAGCCCCAGCTACCACTTACTGCCTTACGCACTCTGTCTCTCTCAGCAGTGTAGTTTTATGCTGCAAATGGTTCGATTCTGTCTCCACTTGGAAAGGTTTTCTTTTTTCCCCTTTTTATTTACATTTTGTTTTAATTATTGCATGTGCATTTTTAAGTACTGTATGACTGTTTTTATTCTGTAAGCCATGCAGAGAACTTTATTAACAGATGGCCATATAAATTAAAACAACAGCTCTTAGCGGGTGACCTTGGATCAGTCATTAGCTCTTAAGCTGAAAATGGAGAGGTGGGCAGGGGGAGAGATCCACACGTGCCTAGGAAGAATGATTTTTTAATAAAATGAAATAAAATGATGTTATCATGATAACAATTCTGTAAGAGACAGTGACTTGTCTGTGGCAATCTGCTGAGCAGGGATAGGGACACAGGAGCTTAAGACGAAAGGCCTATCCAGTCCAGCAGCCTGTTCTCACAGTGGCCAACCAGATGCCATGATGGAGAAGATAATAATAATAATAATAATAATAATAATAATAATAATAATAATAATAATAATTTAATTTGTGGGTCGCCTATCTGGCCAATGGCCACTCTAGGCGACATACAATTTAACAACAATACATTACATCATAATAAAATACATCATAAAATACAATATAACAATAAAACAATAAAACAGTTCCAGTACAGAGTAGTAGGCTATTGGTCGTAAAAATTTAACCCTCCCCGTAAGTCCCAAAGGCCTGTCTGAAGAGCCAGGTCTTCAAAGCTTGGCGGAATACATTCAGGGAAGGGGCATGTCGAAGGTCATACGGGAGGGAGTTCCAGAGAGTGGGGGCCGCCACTGAAAATGCCCTCTCTCTTGTCCCCGCCAACCTAGCTGTTTTAGTTGGCGGGATTGAGAGAAGGTCCTGTGTGGCTGATCTTGTTGGGCGGGATGGTTGGTGGCGCTGGAGGCGCTCCATCAGATAAACTGGGCCGAGACCGTATAGGGATTTAAAGGTTAATACAAACACCTTGAATTGGGCCCAGAAAATAACTGGGAGCCAGTGTAGGTCGAACAACACTGGGGTGATGTGTTCCCGGCGGCGACAGTTTGTAAGTAGTCGAGCCGCAGCATTTTGTATAAGTTGTAATTTCCGGACTGTTTTCAAGGGTAACCCCACGTAGAGCGCATTACAGTAATCCAACCGAGAGGTGACCAGGGCATGTACCACCAGTGGGAGCTGATGAGCAGGAAGGTAGGGCTGCAGTCTACGAATGAGGTGTAATTGATACCAAGCTGCCCAGCTCACTGCCGAAATCTGAGCCTCCATGGACAGCTTGGAATCAAGAACAACCCCAAGGCTGCGGACCTGGTCCTTCAGGGGCAATTTCACCCCGTCGAACACCAGGTCAACATCTCCCAGCCTTCCCTTGTCTCCCACGAGTAGCACCTCAGTCTTATCAGGATTCAACTTCAGCCTGTGATGAGGAGCTACAGCGGAGTCTGGTGGCTCCGATGCCAGTGGGGCAGTGAAATGTCTCCAGGTTTTACTCTGAACTTTCAAGGAGCTGAAAGCACCTTGGACAGCTCCTTGAAAGTTCAGACTACAACCTGGAGTGGCTTCACTGCCCCACTGACATTGGAGCCACCAGTCTATGAAAAAAGATACAGGCTCCCTGTCCTTTGGGTCCCTTTATTCTGTGGTTTCTCTCTCGTCTCTCTTTCACTCCCTCCCCTCCATAATGCTATTATGGTAGCTCAGACATGCAAAGATTAAGGGGGAAGGGGCCACTGGGGTGTATATGAGTGTTTGGGTCAGAACACAGGGGCACCTGTGGAAACTGAGGATCTGGCTTGTCCACATGGGAGTATATTGCTGACTTACTGCTACTCATGTGTGCAAGTTTTTTGCAGCATCCACGTGACATCACCCTCTTCAAAATGTCAGCTAGCATCCTCCGCATTTAATCCAGATTTTCCTATTCCACAGAGTATGGTTGCCAACTGACCAGTAAAAACCAGTCTGCTGCTCCACTCCTGTACCTTTATCAAAAATTGATCTGCAGAATCAGCAGGTGAAGCTCTTTTGGTTATGGGAGAAAAAACATTATCACCTGCTGGAGATCAAGCTGCTGTTTAAAGGCATAGGAACAGTGACCGATAAAAAAAAAAGAGTTGGCAATCTTTGTTAGTTGCTAGTATCCCTCTGTTGGGATGACTTACTTAAACAGCTGTAGCCAATGTAGTCCTCTCCAGATGTTGCTGGATTCAAAATCCCATCAGCCCCAGCAACCATGGCCAATGATCAAGGATGACGGGAGCTGTAATCCAACAATAACTGGAAGGCCCCATGTTGACTAGACTTAAAGGATGCAAACTTACTTCCATGAAAGGTCATCTGACACAGAGACTGTACTCTCTGGACCTACCTTTGCCTTACTTTAGGACATATCAGTTGTACATGCTCTGGTAACGTCGCGACTGGATTACTGCAATGCGCTCTACGTAGGGCTGCCTCTGAAGACAGTTCGGAAGCTACAGCTTGTGCAAAACGCGGCAGCCAGATTGATAACGAGGACCAAACGGTCCGAACATATAACACTTGTTCTGGCTCGCCTGCACTGGCTTCCAATTTGCTTCCGGGCCAGATTCAAAGTGCTGGTTTTGACCTATAAAGCCTTATACGGCGCAGGACCACAATATCTGTTGGAACGCCTCTCCTGATACGAACCTGCCCGTACACTGCGTTCTACATCAAAGGCTCTCCTCCGAGTTCCGACCCATAGAGAAGCTCGGAGGGTGGTAACAAGAACTAGGGCCTTCTCAGTGGTGGCCCCCGAACTGTGGAACAGTCTCCCCGATGAGGTGCGCTTGGTGCCGACATTGTTATCTTTTAGGCGCCAAGTTAAAACCTTCCTCTTTTCCAAGGCTTTTTAATCTAACTTAATTCAGTTTTAAAATGTATCGTAATTGTTTTTAGCTTTTTGTATTTTTTGTATTTTGTTATATGTTATTATTGGATTTTATTGTATATATTTGTACTGCTTTGTTGTACACCGCCCAGAGAGCTATGCTAGTGGGGCGGTATAAAAATGCAACAAATAAATAAAATAAATATCACAACTGCCCTCAGGACTAGACTAACTGCACAACAAATAAATATTTAGGGTGGTCCTTGGCCTTCAGAGTCTGAATTATGTTGCTTGCCTCACCATAATTGATATGCAATCCTTCTGTTTTCTGTTTTGTTTTTACTGCGGCTGCTTACTTATGTGTATTGCTGGTTTGCACTTTTTGTGGTTCTTTTTCATGCTTTCTGACTTTTTATTGCCTCTCGTGACTTTTTCGTTTTGTCAGCAGCCTCTGTGAGGACTGGTGGGATATGAATATCTTAAAATATATTTTGAAATGTTTTGCAATCGCTTACTCTGGATTTCTTTCAGTGCCATAACAACATCAGAAGAGCCCTGATAGGTCAGGCCAAAGGTCCACCCAGTCCAGCATCCTGTTCTCCCAGTGGCCAGACAGATTCCTGTGGGAAGTCAAAACCAGCAGGACCTGAGTGCAACAGCACTCTTCCCAACAACAATGAAGTAGCCATTTGGAGCCTTGTCCTCTATGGATTTTAAACCTCTTTTTAAAGCTATCCAAGCTGGTGGCCATTATTACTTCATCTCTTGGGAGGGAATTCCATAGTGCTGGGTGGAGAAGGACTTTCTTTCATCTGTCCTGAAGCTTCCCTCCATTCAGGTTCATTGGATAGCCCCAAGTTCTAGTATCCACTTTCTCTGCACCATGCATCATTATATACACCTCCGTCCTGTTGGTCCTTGGATATGCTCTCCACAGCATAGCTGCAGTTTGTGTGTGAAATCCCAGGCTGTGTGCTGCAAGGTGGGCCTTGGTGCCCAGGGGCACCCATTTCTACTTACACAGTAGAGATGAGGCATCCATTCCCTGCTCAGGGCCACAACCTTATTTATATCTTTAGCCCTTGCGTTGTTGATTTTAAACACCAACAGCAGCAGCAGCAACAATAGCTTGTGCAGGGAGCACTGAGCTGAATTGGGACCATGTGTGATGTGTGGGGAAGGGGGACTTTGCCATACTGTGGTCCCAATCTGGGCTCCCCCCCCCCAACGGTTGCACGTCTGCTATTCTCAATGGGACTTAATTGCTTCTCATCCTGTTCAACCAACCGAAGATCAATTTCCTAGGGAGACTTTCATGGACTAGAGCAGAGAAACCCAATGTGATGGCTTCCAGAAGTAGCTGAACTCCAGGCTTGTCTACATTTGAGCATTATTTAGCTGCTAATCCACATTTTCCCCATTTGAATTAGACTGGAGTAGTTGACACCTGCACGCAAATCTGCATAGGAGGCAGATTTCCCATTCATACCAGTAGGCGTTCCATTTTGCGTTGTGCTGGCTTCCATGCATCTCCAGCTCTGCTTTCTGAAGCCAGAGATACACACTAGTCAAACGCTGTCCCTTTTTACTCCAAAACTGCGTATGGACTTCCTTTGCAGCTTCTTTGCTCCTCCCTTGTGTGATCAGGTGAACAAGCAAAAGATTCAGCACTTAACCATAGTTTCCCGTTATGTGCAAAACTGGGTGCTACAGTTAATGACTTCTAAACAAGCTAGGATGTGAAGCCATGGTTGAAAGTTGGGTTAATATCCTGACTTGCTTTGAAGCCATTGACCATAATTTCTAAGTTATTAAACCAGATTATGTGCAAACATAACTCTTAATATGGTGGCTTTTCCCCAAGCTGGATCTTTTGGGGACTTTCAATATGGCCTCATCTGCAATGTACTTTTAAAGCAGCATTATACCACTTTAAACAGTTATGGCTTCCCCCAAAGAATCCTAGGAACTGTAGTTTGTGAAGGGTGCTGAGAGTTGTTAGGAGACCCCTATTCCTTTCACAGAGCTACGATTCCCAGAGTTCCCTGGGAAGAGGGATTGCTTGTTAAGCCACTCCAGGAATTGTAGCTCTGTGAGGGGAATAGGGGTCTCCTAACAACTCCCTGCACCCTTAACAAACTATAGCTCCCAAGATTCTTTGGGGAAGCCATACCTGCTAAACTGGTATAATACTGCTTTAAACGTGTAGTGCAGATGGGCCTAAGTTTATCGCAGCTGTCAAATGAAGACACCTTGCAGTTTTCAGCTTTTTATTCTAAATGTCCAGGTCAAGTGCTAACTTCACTGGTCTATGAGCTTGTGGCGGTCTTGTTACTGTTTCTGCCTGATCTGAAGAGGAGCAGCCTATGGTGGGAGACTCCAACACCTCTGGCTCACACGTCAGGAAAATTTGACAGAGCCAGAGGAGACCTATGTCTTTGAGACCTGATCTCCCTGAATGCTCCTGATGCTGCTGGCCAAAGGCCTGTCCCTAACAATGGTGACTTCAAGAGGCAGAGTGTTTTCTGTCACACACCCCAACATTTGCATAACTATTTGCATGATCAATTGCCTTTAACCTGCACAAAATGGTTGTTCCAATCAGATCTAAGGCGTGTGTGTGTTTGCAGGTGCTAGTGGAGGAGGAGAGAAATAAAAATACACACTGAAGTTGCCAATTAAATATTCTGACATTCACGGCATCACCCTTTTACCACCGTACTTTACAGGCCCTTGATTTCTAACATAGTCTCAGAGCAGCCTCTGGTGGCAGCAAGGGAGAACTCCAAGTTGAGTTTTGGAGTGATATTAACATGGGTTGCAGAAGCCAATCACAATTGAATGGAAGGCCTCTGGGCAAAACTACAGGTTCCATGCAGCCATGAGTAACTTTTCTCCAGTCTTTTCTTTGTAGCAGCCTCTGAGACTGTGCGTTTCAATAAAGGAATGGCAAGGCGGAAAGGGGGCTTATAGGGTGATATTCAATGCTAGTCCTATTCAGAGCAGACCATTTGAAGTTAATGGACATGGCTAACTTAGGTTCATTAGTTTCAATGGATCTACGCTATGATTTAGTTGAATACAACCCATAGTGTATTTTCTACTCAAAATTCACTATAGATTTCAGCAGCTTTTTGCTCCATATGGGGAAAACATGCAGAAGCTGGTAGCTTTTCTCCCACAGAGAAAAATACAGTGATGGTGGGTGGGGATGTTCTCTTCCTTCTGCCAAAACTCACAGCCTTCATCACATTTGTCTAGCTCTTTTCAGTGTTCAAGCCTCACTGCACGTGCATGGTCTCGTTGTAATCTGTACAACAATAACAACAACAACCCTGTTAGGTTAGTCAACATTATTATCCCTCATATTGCACATGGGAGGCTGGAAGATGGTGGCTTATCTAAATCTCCATAGTGAGTTAGGATTGGGGCAGAAATTTGTTTGAGTTTGCATTTAAAGCCAAATCCATCAAATCTGCACTTTCTAAAATGATATGAGAACCAAAACACAGCCATCCTTTGAAATTTGCGCTTATCTGAATTTTGCGATGCAATTCTCCACCAAACAATGTTTACAAAAATGTATTTGTTAGGGGAAAGTGTGCATAAAAATGAATATATTAGTACAAATAGCACAAAATATGCTATATTAGGAGAAATTGCTTGCCAAAATGTGTACATCAGTCAAAACTGCATACAAAATGTGTTTATTGGGAGAAATTGGTGCTAAAATACTAAAGAATTTTCACCCAGATTTTTAAAATGAAAATTCGCAGATTGCTGCAGATATGTAGAGAACTGAATTTAAGACTGGAAAAACTGAGAGAACCAAAACTGATGGCTCTATCCATCCCTAGTAACGAGTTCATGGCAGAGGCAAGATTTGAACACAGGGCTTTCTGATTTGCAGTTCAGTTTGTTAGCCACTAGGCCCCTGTGCTATACTTTGAAGGGGCGGGGACTGCTTTTGATCAAAAATAAAAGAGGGGGGGAAACATCCACAGGACTGAATGTAACTTGATTCTCAGAATCCTTCAACAATGTCTCTGGGACACTGTTCTTCAACCTTGGGTCCCCAGATGTTGCTGGACAACAACTCCCATCGTCCCCAGACAGCATGGTCAATGGTCAGGAATGATGGGAATTGTAGTCCATCAACATCTGGGGACCCAAGGTTGAAGAACAGGGCTCTAGGACATAAGAAGCTAAAAAGAGCCCTGCTAGATCAAGCTAAGCATCCTGTTCTCGCCAACCAGATGCTTTTGGAAAGCCATCAAGCAGGACCTGACTGCAACAGCACCTTCCCTACTTCTGATTCCCACCAGCTGGGGACTATTTGCACTAAGTCTTCTCTTTGGGATTTATTGTAGCTATAATTAAACTCTCCCTCTCTGAGTTCAGTGAACTAACATTGCAGCCAGCATGTGGGCAGACCTCTCAACCATCTCAGCATTCGCCACATGGGATCCTTACTCAGCAGTGCTTACACTCAAGGCCCTCCTCCTCCTCCCGTAGAGCGAGACTCTGTGACTAGGCACATGGAAAGGATTCAAACCTGGATCAGTTGCTCTGGAAGAACCATTACCACATGGTTCCAGTTTCATCATCATAAACAACATTATGATAGCTGTTCCATTATAGCCAACTTCAAAAAACACAAGGACGCACAAAAACAGACACATTTCCCATCACTTGGTATCCTTTTATTCAGTTCATCAGAACAGAGGCACCTCTCATGGTCACATGTGAGACACACTTGGACACTGATTTACATCCCTGATGGTTTTATGATGTAGCATGCTCATTCCCAGCAAGGTTCTTACACTCGCAATTGCTTGTATATAATATATAAACGTAATTGTGATTAACCAAACAGAGGTTTTTATTATATTAACAAAACGTTTCAGCTTCCGCCTTCATCAGCTGCCAACATACAAATGCTGTTACCAAGGTGGCAGTTATAGAGCTTTGAGGATGGAATGCTCAGAGGGGCTTCATTTGCAGAAGCTAAGTAGTGGTGGTAATGTCCTCCAGGTTCAGGCCATGTGGTGCCAATGTGTCCAGAGAGTAAATCCAAAAGTTCTCCCTTTTGGTCAATGCTGCTGGATCTGCTGGCATCTCTATTGCTGTTATGGAAAAGTCCAACAGGCTGTGACCCTCGATGTTAAAATGCTTTGCAACTGGTTGCTCCACTTTTTTTGTCAAGATTGCCGACTTGTGGTTTCTGAAGTGCGTGCGTATGTCAGTTGTGGTCTTTCCTACATATTGAATATTGCATCCTGGTCTTTTGCACTCGATGATGTAAACTATATTGCAGGACCTGCAGGTGATGTTCTGTTTGATGTAATATGTCCTGCCTGTCCTAGTGCTTGTAAAAGTGGCTGTCTCCCTGAGGTACACACAGGTGATACAGCATTTGGAGTGACAAGGATGAGATCCTGGATTGGTGATAGGTGGCTTAAGCTCAGCTCTCACCAACAGTCTGCGCAAATTAGGAGGTTGGCGAAATGCTATAACAGGAGGCCTGCTGATGGCTCTGGTAAGATGTTCAGAGTTTGCCAGCAATGGGTAGCTCTCCTTGATTGCTCGGTGATAGTTAGGAGATGCTGGATGGAAATCTACCACAAATGGAATCTGTTGCTCTCTGCTCTTTGACACCTCAGTATGATGGAGAAGGTTTTCTCTGGACAGAATGGAGGCTCGGTGGATGTTGCAATTCATAATATGTGGAGAATATCCTATTCGAAGAAGGTGTTCTTTAAGTTCACTGATCCTTCTCTGGTATTTATCTTCAGTGTTGCAAATAAGTTTGATTCTCAGAGCTAAGCTATACACAATCTTCTTTATATGCCTAGGATGGCAGGATTTCCAGTTTAAATAGGTGTGGGCATCAGTGGGTTTGCTGTAGAGATCAGTGGCTATTTTGTTGTTTTCAATGGTAAGAAGGACATCCAGAAAAGGGATGTGCGGATTGTCATTTGTACTATTAAATGTAAACTTAATAGAGGGATGGATAGAGTTGATGTAATTTTTAAATTGTTCCAAACTCTCTTTACCATTCGTCCAGACCATAAAGATGTCGTCAATGTATCGCCACCATATAAGTGGTTTGTTGATGGCCTTTTTGAGGATCTCCTGTTCCAGTTTACCCATAAAGAGATTTGCATATGATGGAGCCATGCAAGTCCCCATAGCTGTGCCTTGTAGTTGCAGGTAGTGTTCTCCATTGAATGTAAAGTTGTTACAAGTCAGGACTAGCGTAGCTAAAGTTGTGAGAACCTCTGTTGGAGGATTGTTCATATCTCTGGTGTTAAGGAACTCATTTAAAGCCTGAATCCCATCATTATGCGGTATATTGTTGTAAAGAGATGTGACATCTAAAGTAGCTAGTATAGTATTGTTGTGGAATTGATACTGCTTGTTTAAAGACTCAATTTTAAGCAAGAAGTCCTTGGTGTCTTTGATATACGATGGGAGGTTTTGCACCAAGTTTTGTAAATTTAAGTCAATGTACAGAGAAATCCTTTCAGTAGCTGTGTTGTTACCTGAGACAATTGGGCGACCAGGATTGTTGGCTTTGTGGATTTTAGGCAGCATGTAAAACCTTCCAGGGGTGGGATTTGGATTAACAAGATCCGCAGTTTCCTCTTTAAGAAGTTTCCTACTTGTAAGGTTTTGTATAGATGTAATGATACAAGTATTGAGATCTGTGGTGATGTCTTTGTCAAGAAATCTATATGTTGTTTCATCCTTTAGTTGTCTTTGACCTTCTGCTATATAGTCTGTAGTGTTAAGTACCACAACAGCACCACCCTTATCTGCAGGCTTGATGACAATATCCCTTCTCATCTGAAGGTTCCTTAGGGCTATTCTTTCTTCTTTTGAAAGGTTGTCATGAGTAGGAGTTGGTGTGTGGTTGTTGATGACTCTGTTTATTGATAAGAGAAAGGTTTCTAGGACTGGATTCCTGTTAATGTTCGGTGTCCAAGTTTTAGGTGGCAGAAACTGTAGCAGAGGATCTCTATTGTAGAGGTCTATGTTGTTCTTAGAGTCATCATAAAAAAATTCAGCCAATCTACATCTCCTTTCAAATGCTTTGATGTCACATTTCATCTGTGCTATATTGTGCTCTCTAGGTGTTGGGCAGAAGTTGAGGCCTTTGGACAGAAGCATAATTTCATTAGGTGACATTTTGCCTGCAGTGAGATCTATTATTGTTGTGGAGTCATTTCTGTAAGTTATGTCAGGTGATCTTGTTATACATGTGGAAGTTTTTGGAGTAACTCTTTTGAATCTCCTGTTTTTCTTTTTCTTGTGGTTAGCTTTTGCTCTTGTAGTACATGAAAATATTTCTTTATATATAGAACACTGTGTTATTAAATTGGATGGAATAAGAGGAAGATGATATCTTAGAATATCCCTTTTGAGTTTTTTCTTTTTGGTGGCATGGACATTGATAAAAGTTGTCTGTTCTGTTTTATGGAGCAGATACAGGAGGCATTCATAGTCGCATGGTGTTAGAATGTTTCTTTGAAACATTAGTTCCTGCTGTAGTGCATGTTTCAAGGTCTTGATTTTCAGAAGATTCTGCTTAATAATCGTAGAAATAAGGAATATGCTCAGCTGCTGTTTCTCTATGTGCCAATTTAGACATAAAGGGATACTTTCTGGAATAGAAATTGGTTTATAGATCTCAAGGCCTCGTGGGATAATGTTTAAGGACTTATATACTTTAAGATGCTCTATAGTAAGTTGGCATTTTGTAATCTTCTCTTGTAAAAACATTGCGTACCTTGGGTGGTTGTTGTGCATGATGGAGAACTTGAATGAAGAAGACTGGATCCTTGTTGGATGCGAGTTGCTTTGGTATACAGATAAGACAGTTTTGAAAGCAACAAACAGAACTTCACTCAAGCTTGCTCTGGATCCCTATAAGGATTCCGTTAATCACCTAATATATATATATAAACGTAATTGTGATTAACCAAACAGAGGTTTTTATTATATTAACAAAACGTTTCAGCTTCCACCTTCATCAGCTGCCAACATATAAATGCTGTTACCAAGGTGGCAGTTATAGAGCTTTGAGTATGGAATGCTCAGAGGGGCTTCATTTGCAGAAGCTAAGTAGTGGTGGTACTGTCCTCCAGGTTCAGGCCATGTGGTGCCAATGTGTCCAGAGAGTAAATCCAAAAGTTCTCCCTTTTGGTCAATGCTGCTGGATCTGCTGGCATCTCTATCGCTGTAATGGAAAAGTCCAACAGGCTGTGACCCTCAATGTTAAAATGCTTTGCAATATATATTTGTATAAAAATAATTGTAAAATTAATTTAGCTGAGTATTGTCTACTCTGACAGGCAGTGGCTCCCCACAGGTTTCAGGCAGGGGTCTCTCCTTTCCCTACCTGGAGATGCTGGGGATTAAACCTGGGACCTTCTGCATGCAAGATAGATCTTCTGGCACTGAGCTACAGCCCTTCTCTCTACTTATGGTTCTTTCTTTCAACCAGACTTGACCAGAAAGCCTTTGAAATAGAAGATGCTTTAAAACAGAGGTCTGTCCTCTGACAGATGTCCCTTCTGTGTCAGGTAAGACACATGGTTACCCTACCTGCACACCCTACATGCATGATCTCTACCTTGGTGGACCCCATTTGCCTCTGTGGGCAACGAGTCTTCACCTGAGTGCCCTGTCTCTGGAAGGATCATCTGTGAGAGCAACATGCCGCCCTGGGGTCCTACTGGGAGAAAGGGTGGGATATCAGTCAATCAAACAATCAAATAAATAAAACATCTCACATCAATTTACCCTTTAGTTTATTAAATTTGTACTTTGCTTCCCATGAAAATTTTTTCCGAAGCAATATACAAGCAAGTAAAAATGCAATAGTAAATCACATGAGCATAATTAAAAACAAATTTAACAATACAGTAGCATATCACTGGTGTTGCCGAAATGCCCGGAAAATGAAATATTTACCTGTTGCTAAGATGATGACAAGGTTGATGTCATGTGGACTTCCCTGGGGGAGTATATCTCATAAATGGGAGGCTATGACAGAGAACATCCATTCTCTTGTCATTACACTACAGATCTCAGGTGACAATCTCACTAAAAATAAGACTGGGTTCAATATGCCAAAGTCCACTAAAAAAATCAACTTGCTTAGTCATATGAATCAGTCTTCAGTCAAGTGTGTGTGGTGATGAGTCCAGAACACAGACTTTCGGATTCTCTAGTAGTGAGCATGCTCAACCATAACAGTCTTCAATATTTTAAAGCCTGGGACTCACCTTGAGCCCAAACATGCACTTGGGGACCCACGTCTTAATTTCCCCCCATCTATTTGTATGGTGGTGATGCTGTTTTGTGACCCACATTAGATCAGCCTGCAACCTAGTAGCGCAGGAATGAGGAACCCGCGGCCCTCCAGACATTGTGGAACTACAACTCCCACTATTTCACACCATTAGCCATGCTGGCTGGGGCTGATGGGAGCTGAGTCCAGCAACATCTGGAGAGCCACAGGTCACCCACCTCTGCAGGAGTAGCCCCTGAGACATCAGTTGGAGACCAACATATCAGTGCAGGAACAAGGAACCTGCGAGTCCTCCAGATGTTGCTGGACCACAGCTTCCATCAGCCCCAACCAGCCTGGCTGTTGGTCACAGATGATGGGAGCAATAGTTCAACAACATCTGGATGGCCCACAGGGGAGAGTGCTGTTGCGCTCATGTCCTGCTTGCAAGGCTTTCCCACAGACATCTGGCTGGCCATTGTTAGAACAGGATACTGAACTAGATGGGCCATTGGCCTGATCCAGCAGGGCTCTACTTACATTCCTGTATTCCCCATTCTTGCTCTAGTGCAAGGACAGGAAATGTCCATAGGCCACACTGAAGCTGTTTGTAATCTAGTTAAAAGCGCTTCTGTGTCAACCTTGCTTTTATTTCATTGAACAGCACCCAGCTACGCAAAGCTTGATTGCCTGCAGTATATCATCATCATAATCACATGTTTAAATGGTTCCATAAATGGCATCACATCTTCCCTGGAAGGTCACAAGAGGTGTCCGCTCCAGCTTAAGTATACTGTGCACCCCATCCATAAGTGATGCACCCCAAATGTATTTTGCACCCTGAAAGCCCCCACCCCCCAACAATCACTAAGCAATTGATTTACTTACATGTATAGACTCTGCTAGGCAATAAAAAGTTTGATTTCTTTTCCTGGTCTGGTAAATTTGCAGCAACCAGGATCTTTAGACTAGGAAACAGTCATATTGCATATTGAGTATATTGTTATGCACCCCCCAAGCATTCAGAAGTTTTTATTTCAAAGCAGTACTTATCTGGGCTTGGTCTCCTTTGGAATAAAGCCTCTGGAGATTTATGGTGTTTTGTAATATTTGTGCTTATTTAGGGTCCCTCTAGATGAGCTGTTCATTGAGCATTCATCCTAACGTGCTTGTGCATGAGATCATTTTCTCCAGCCCAATTGCAATATCTTATACTGAGCAAGTTATTTTCCTTATAAACTCTGGGCAACCTCTACCCACCTCCACCTCTCCTTCTGTACTTCTCAATATCACCCCCTGGTATCTTTCCTGCTTTTAAATTTATGTTCTGCTGGGTTTGTGGTCTTTGGTGGTGTTACGTGTCAGTCATATACACACCATACCTTTTTATGCCCATATGGCTTCCCCCAAAGAATCCTGGGGACTGTAGTTTGCAATGGGTGCTGGGAACTATTGCTCTGTATTCCCCAGGATCCTCTGGGGGAAGCCACGTGCTTTAAATGTATGCTGTGGATGTGACCAACATAAGAAGAGCCCTGCTGAATCAGACCAAAGGTCCATCTAGTCCAGCAACCTTTTTCCCACAGGGGTCAACTGGATGCCTCTGGGAAGCCCCAAGGCAAGGAACTACTTTCCCTCACCAGCCCAACTGTGCAAGGGAGGCCATGGAGTGAAGAAGAAGTAACTGGTGGCCCTTTAAGAGATTGTCGTTCAACACAAGTGGCAGCACATATGACAGGTAGACTGGAGGCAGAGACTCAGAAGGCCTCTGGACACCCCCATCCTTTGTCTGAGCAATGTTGCTTGCTTGGAGCTCTCCGTGGTGCTGCAACAACTTGCTGTTCCCCATAGGCTCCTCCCTCCGGATAAGAGCAGATCACCTTCTTCCCTGCATATGCTTATCCCCCCTTCTATTGTTTTCCTCATTCCCTGTTTGAGATAGTAAATTCCTTGGGAAGGGAGACCTGCCTATTTCTGCATGTGAAACTCTGTAATTACTTTGTATGCTGCTGCTGCTGCTGCAATATGAAGAAACAATAATCTGCTAAGACTCCAGGGTGGCCAGAGCCCTGGCCTCTTTTGCATCTTGTCACCCTATACTATAGCTTTTGCAGCTGCTATTTCTAAATAATAATAATAATAATAATAATGTCACTTGATGATCATTTCTTATTTCATTTCACATGGATAAAAGAACAAAGGTACCTTAAAGATGAACAAATTTACAAGGGCATAAGCGATTATCAAGAAGTTCTATTCTATCACTTTTGACTTAAATCAAGAAAAAAAATTTTTAATGTGTTATTAACTTACCAAATGCCAGGATGTTTGTGTTATCATCAAGCCAGCTTTGTGAACAGTCACTGCAATTATTTGTACATTTAAGCCTTAGTGTAATTATCATAGCCTATATTTTGTGCATTTCATTTACCTCTGATCTCACTGCTAACATTTCTCTGATCCCCCTTTATATGCCAATACAAGAAAAACCAATACAGACAAAACCTGCCAACTTAGCATATGATCTATTGAATGCTGGTCCATGAAAACCTATGCAATAATCAGTATGTTAGTCTTTAAGGTGCCACAAGTTCCTTTGTGCTTCTGAAAATTGTTAAAATATTCTGGGATGTGTCAAATTATTCTGCTCATTTTCCCTTAATGTCCCTTGCTCCCACAATGCCTGTAACGCCCTGGGCTCCTACTGGGAGGAAGGGTGGGATATAAATAAATAAATAAATAATAAACTCCTTTGTAGAGTACACAGCACCATCTCTCCCTCTCTTTCCGTCTCTCACATAACAATAAAAATAATTCCATCTAATCTCTCCCATTTATTTTGCATCAACCCTCTATACACTCTCTATAATAAATATGGAAGGAGGTGATGTTAACCCTTTGGCTGCTTGTGCTTCCTCGCCTGCACTTTAAAAGGAATTCATTTGACATTATAAATTCCATACATGCAGCACCAGTGAAAGGTAGCTATGAGAACTTTGATTTACTTAAAATTCCTGCACATCCTGTGCAGGGAAGCAGTCTCCCAGCAGGTGGCGCTGCTCCCCTGCTAAGCCATAGTGAAGCTGAGGAGCAGGTGCTTCTCACTCTGGAGGGGTCCTTTGTGGCATTGTCTGGAACTCTTGGCAGATGGATCTCCCAGCTCCAGATTAGGGAAAGGGGCGTGTTCCAAGATGCTGCACCTGGGTCCCAGTTTGCTTAGTCCTCATGGGATCCCGGCTGCAGCTCTTATGAATCTGCAAGTACCTGTAAAAATCAGTAACTCTCCACTGCAGAGCAGTTTCTGTACTTTCCCGGCCTTGACTGGAAATACCTACTTCTTTTTCATGTTGATCTCTTCCCAGCTGAAAAGGTGCATTCCTTGCCCACCTACCCACCCTGGCAAAATAATCCAAGTGTTATCCAACTACATCAGAGTGGCAGATAGTCTCTTATGTAAAAGATCTGCCAGGAAGTGGAATTCATTGGACTCACACATGCTTCCTCCACGAAGATGCTCCTATATCAAATCATCAGAGAAAAATGTAGCCAGGAGGAAGGTATCTCAAGGCCCTGAAGGGCTGCCATATCTGGCTGGCGGTCTATATTTGATCGTTGGGTCACAAGCAGTGGCGGCTGGTGGTTCCATACCAGTGGAGCAGTGGAACTCTTGGTTGTAGACCAAAGTTTCAAGGAGTTGTCAAAGGTGCTGAAATCTATCCCTAAAATAGGGTCAGCACATTTGACAGCTCCTTGAAACGTTGGGCTAAAACCCAGAGCGGATTCCATTGCCCCACTGTTATGGAGCCACCAGCCACCACTGGTCACAAGTTCAGGCCTGATTAGGTCTGTGCTGAATCTTGATTACTCATTCAGCCTCCAGACAAGTGTTGGCAAGGTTTGTATAATAATTAATTAATTATTAAACAAGGCTCTCCATAGCTTCCTGGAAGGGCCCTTAACACAGGCCTGCAGCCATTGAGCTATCAATCACCTGATGTCACAATGACATCCGGTAACCCGTGTCTGCCTGCATGGTACTATGAAATCAGACTGTGTAGGCAAAGGCACAGACCCTCCGGTGATCCTCAGAGCCTGCAAAGTGCTGCGTGTTTTCCATTGGCAAGTGTCTTTACCTGCCCCGCACCTGATGACAGATATGATGACATGTCAATGGTAGGTGGGTGTGGCTTGGCCAAAACAGCCTTGCAGCGACAGGCCTAATAAGGCCCATGGACTACAGGTTCCCCACCACTGTCGTAGGCCATGGGAGAGGGATCCTGGAAGCTGGATCATTCTGAAGACCCCAGTTATTCCACTGGGCCTCACCACAGCAGAGTCTCATCACTGCTTTTCAATTAGGAACATCGGGATGCAGGAACCTGCATCATGCAGAGTCAGACCAATGGTCCTCCTAGCTTAGTATTGTCTATGCCAGGGGAGGAGAACCTCCAGTCCATGGGCCAAATGGGGCTCGCCAGGCTTTCCCATTTGCCCATGGGGCTATTTTGGGAAAGCCACACCCACCCACTGAACCTGATGTCAGGTGTGGAGCAGGAAGGGTGGGGCTTCAAAGGAACAAGCAGGAGCTTCAAGTGGGCTCCTGAATGTTCCTTTGCTGGAGCAAGGCACGCTCCCAGCCACCCATCAGCTGAGCATGCCTTGCTCAAGAAGGGGAAAGTGGTTTCCATATAATGGAAACCAATTATCCCTCCAAGCACTTCTTTTTGAAGCCACCCCACACATATGTGGTGGAAAGAAGCCAGGTGGGGGTACTCCCTGTGCTTCTCATTTGCACCTCAGACATCAGGGTGCAGACTCTATGCTGATGGGCTCTAAGGTTTGGGGCAGGGGATATTCCCAGCCCTACCTGGAGATGCTGGGGATTGAACCAGGGACCTTCTGCATGCAGGGCACATGCTGTACCACTGGGCCATGGCCCTTCCCCTGTTCTCTCACCAATGTCTAGGAAGAGGAGAACTTAGCAGCAGCTGCCTCTTGGGACATCAGCTGGCGCAGAAGCTGAAGGAATGAGAAGGCAGATTTGTGAAGCAAAAAGGAAGCCAGAAAAACCAATACAGAAGAAACAAATTGTGATCCTCTCTCCCTTCGGCACCTTCTGGGTCAATTTGTTGCCTTGTTACACTTCAGAGAACAAAGAAAATAGCCTGAACATTTTCTTTATTCATGTGTTGTAAAATAAAAAGCAGAAGGGTGGAGTTTGAAGAGGGTTGGGGTTTCTTCTTGCTCTTGTTATTGTTGCCAAAGAGGAATTTTGCATTGCCCCATCAGAAGAACCTAAGAACAGCCCTGCTGGGTCAGGCCAGGGGCCCATCATAATCCAGCATCCTGTTCTCACAGTGGCCAAGCAGATGCCTACGGGAAGCCTGCAAGCAGGAACTGAACACAGCAGCCCTCTCTCCTCTTGGGATTCTCAGCAATTGGCATTCATCCAATATGAATGCATGTAAATTTCAAAGCAATAAATACATCTAGACCTGTACGGTTGACCAAACATACGTTTGCATTTTTTGCTTGATTCTTTCCAAGTCCATAATGCCGCCTATGTTAGGCTGTGTACACACCATACATTTAAAGCACGTTATTTTCCCCAAAGAATCCTGTGAACTGTAGTTTACGCCTCACAGAGCTACAGCTCCCAGCACTGTTACCAAACTACAGTTCCCAGGATTATTTTGTGGAAAATAATGTGCTTTAAATCTATGGTGTGTACACAGCCTTAAACACTTCCAAGTCTTACTGAGATAAGGTGGCAAGGGTCAAAAGAGCTCCTGCACATTAATAGTTGTTGTAGAATAGTACCTTCACATCTACACCCCACATTTAAAGCACTCTTCTACTAGTTTAACAGTCATGGAGAATCCTGGTAACTATAATTTGTTAAGGGTGCTGGGAATTTTAGGTCTGTGAGGACAGTGCCCTTAGAAGACTACCGTCTCCAGGATTCTTTGTGGGAAGGCATAAGAGTTAAAGCAGTATAAATGTGTTTGAAATTCCCCTTTCTGCACAACTATTAATGGTGTATTAGGAGCCTTGTCCTCTTTAGCATCCTGGCCAACCTACATTGGAAGAAAGTGCTTAACTTTGGCTGGTTAGTGCCTCAGCTGTGTTTGACATATGTGGTTTGTATTTGCTTTATTTAAGTTACATACAGGGTGCTGTTAACTAAAGAAGGATATCAAACACGGTTATATTCACCTTCCCGGAGGGCTCTTAACACAGGCTTGCAGCTGGGTTTTTCTCCTAGACCAGGTGTGGAGAACTTTTGACCTTCTAGATTCTGTTGAACTACAACTCCCATCCTCCCTGGCCATTGGCCATGCTGGCCGGGGCTGATGAGAGTTGTATTTCAGCAACTATTGGAAGGCCAAATGTTCCCCACACCTGTTCTAGGCCAAGGGAAGAGTGAGGGGAGGGAACATCTGGAGGCTGGGCTATACTTAAGGAGACAGTGCACCGTTAATTCAATGTACCTCAATACAAGACAAACTGTCCTTGATAGAATAGCTTTTTGCTAAACAGTTAACAAATTGGAACATGATGTAGTTTATGCAGACACTCCACACACTTGTTCCAACAGGGCTCATGATATTTTGCCATGTGACTCTAAAGCTGTCCTCCAGAATTCTGCAAGGGATTCTGAAAGTGTACCTCTCAAAATTCATACAGCATCATTGGCAAGTGAAAAATGATGATAATCTCCAGCAACCAATCAGGTAACTTGTACAGTCAAGACAGCCCTGCATTCCAGTCCTTTTCATCACAATTCTTCCACCTTTGGGACATTTCCCCATTAAACACAGCCCCAGGTATCCTTAAATATGTGTGTGCATCTCTTTATCAATCTCCCTCTAGGTCTGATTTCGTAAAGGCAAGGAGATGAATAAAAATCTTGGCTTCTTTGATGATTATGGCTGTCAGTAACTAGCTGCTAGGCTGTGTACTACCAATGTACTGGAAAGGGGGAAAAAACCACACACAGGTAATCCACTGTTTGAACAGGCAGAAAAACGTATCTGTAATTGACTTTGCTTGCATGATAGCTGAAAACTTCCTATGTTTTCCTCTTCAGTTCAATGAAGAGTTCTGTAGAACTCAAAAGACTGCAAAAGATTCAAAAGACTACATTTAGGAGTTGCTGTTTTTATCTTGCTGTCGTCTTGTTGTTTATTTAATGGTTGTTTCTTGTTTTCCATTTTACTTTGCAAGCTGCCTTGGAGGTGTTTGATTTCAAAGGTTGGGACACACATTGATTAAGCCAACAGACCAATAAACTTCTTCACCAACTGATGGTACACAAAGGGACACCTTTTTGCACTTTTGTGGACATATATGCGCTACAAATCTATATAATTTTTATGCCAGTTTAACTGTCACAGCTTCTTCCAAAGAACCTTGGGAATTATAGTTGGGTGAGGATGCTGAGATGCTCTGTTGGAGATCCTTCATCCTCTTCACAAGACTTCCAGGTAGCACTTTCATTCTTCATCTTCCTAACACAGTGAAGGCGAATTCCTGAGCGTACCAGACAACAAGGGTGAACCAGTTGTCATCGGCACCCTGCATTTAGAAAACATTTGGGGTAATCCAGGGATGGGGAACATATGGCCCTCCAGATGCTGTTGGATCCTATCTTCCATCAGCTGCAGCCAGCATGGCCAATGGTTAGGAATGATGGGAGGTGCAGTTAAACAACAACTGGAAGGCCATCTCTCTGGAATAACGGATTTCCCTGCAGAGTAGTAATCATACATGCATTTCTCACAACATACCCTGGGGAAGCTGGTGCTGTAAGAATCCCAGGCATATATTTGTTCCACTGCAGAACCATATGTGAATGCTCCCAGGAGTGTTGTACTCTTACTGATCTGTGCATCAGGAGGGTTCCTGTAACCTCCTTCCTTAGACAGAATATTCACAGGGACTCCCTGGCACCTCAAGGCTGCCTACCAGTCTATCCATGTTGACTAAGAAACCTTACTGGGATTATTCCCAACAGTGTGTGGGATTGCAGCTTTACTCTGAGTACTCTCAGATCTGTTTCTTTATTAAGAAATAGTATTATTTCTTAATAATTATTAAGAAATGGCCACTGTGAGAACAGGATGCTGGACTAGATGGGCCACTGGCCTGATCCAGCAGGCTCTTCTTATGTTCTTATGTTCTTAATATACCAGTTAAACCAGCGGTAGCCAACATGGTACAACTCCCATCCCTCCCAGTCAGTATAGCCAATAGCCAGGGATGATGGGAGTTTTAGTCCAACAGCATCTGGAAGGTAACATGTTGGCTACCTCTGAGTAGGGATGGGGGAGCAATTTGTTTCAGTTTGCATTTAAAGTCAAATTTATCAAATTCGCACTTTCCAAAACAACATGAGAAGTGGAACACAACCATTTAGCAGGGGGTTGGACTCGATGGCCTTATAGGCCCCTTCCAACTCTACAGTTCTAGGGTTCTGTGATTCTGTGATGATTTGAAATGTGCACTTATCCTAATTTTGCAATGCAGTGATCCAACTAAGAAATGTTTGCAAAAATGCATATATTAGGGGAAAGTGTGCATAAAAAGAAATATATGAGTGAAAATAACATACAAAAATGCATTCTCCTATATATTAGGAGAAATTGCTTACAAAAATGTGCACATTAATCAAAGTTGTGTACGAAAATGTGTTAAGCAGAAGACATTTTCACCAAAATGCTGGAGAATTTTCATGAGGATTTTTTTTTACTGGCAAATTGCTGCAGGAATATAAGATAGGGAAAACAAGAATCTGAGAGAACAAAAACGAATGGATCCTCTATCCCTACCCCTGAGTTAAAAGTACTATCATGTCACCACAGGGACAGAGGAGATCTTGGTTTTCGCACCAGAGCAAACATGTCGATCTTGCTGGCAATGATGGATGAAGAAATGAGACAGCTCATTTTTTTAACACTCTCCTGATGTGTGTGGGTATGTGTGTGTTATAAACTCCTAGCCCTTTTCAGCACTACAAGTTAACATGCTTATCTCCAATGCACTTGCCCCAAGGCCCCCTCTTTTACACAAGTATATGCAAAATGCCTTGCAGGGCTGGTCCTACCATTAAGCAGAGTGAGGGAGCAGTCTCAGGCAGTGGATGCTGGGAGACCAGGGCCAGCTCAAGATGTTTTGCTGCCTGAGGCACAGCACAATATGATGCTCCCCCAAACTCAAGCCCATGCACAGGAAACTACAGAACTGAAAGTTGAATCTTGCTTCAACACCAGTGATGGGATAGTAGTGTCCACTGTATGTGAGAGCAGAAGGCCATCTTCCAACAGAGGGGAACAGTTAGAGGCAGTGATGACTGGTGCCCACTGGGACTGGTAGAACAGAAGGCAGAGAGCCCAACAGTAGGTAGAGTCAGAGCCAATGATAGGCAGAGCCTACTCATCCTAGCTTTGTCCACATCCTTCTACCAGCTGATTCCTACAAGAGCAACATTGAAGAATGAAAGGCCCAATCTGTATTGGCATTCTGCCGGCTCCTGAAGACAGACCTGTTTAGGCAAACATTTCCCTGCGCTTGAACTTCTAATTTTATTAACTGGTTTGTTTTACTGCATATTTTAATTAAGAATGTTTTAATGTTCTGATTGAATTGTAATTGTAATTTAATTATGTATATATATATAATAAATAATTTCATGTTGTAAACTTTTTCAAAGCCATTTTGACATATTATCTATCTGCCTATCTATCTATATGTCTATCTATCTATCTATCTATCTATCTATCTATCTAAACAATAATAATAAACACTGAGATAAAGGAAGAGGAAGCTGACAGCCAGCGCACCCGCCTGGACTAGTTGTAAGTAAGAGGGCAGGCAGGTGGGAGGCTAACTGAGGGCAGACTGATATTGGTGGGCAACTTGTTGGTTGCATGACGGTTTGTTGCCTAGTAAACCAGCCTCCATTGTTTAGGAGGCTCTGGAAGAAAAGCCAAAAAGCTGTTGCCATCACAGACACCCAGCATTTCCTGCCTGAGCCTAATAGTGGCCACTATCCTCTACATGTTCCTCCTGTATCCCCCCACCCCACTACTGTCCCCCCCTTCCTGCATCCCACATTGATAGAGTCCATTCTACCTCCTAATTCCTGGCTCATACTGCTGCCTGCATAAACTGACCCAGGTTCAGAAAATGGCCTGCAATAATAGAATTTATTTTTCCCTGGCTTGGCTTTTGACGGTCTGTCAGTGAGATCACATTGCTCCTGATTGTCAAGGGAGCTGCCAGGCTCTTCTCTCCCTCCTCCTCCACCTCTGGAGAGTCACATCCTTGCACAAAACCACACCAGATGGCCAGTGGCCTCATGCAGAACTTGGATCCTGGTAGGCACAGGAGGATCTGCAACATGCCTGGCTCTGCCGCAATCTGGCTAGGTCCTTCAGAGTGACCTCCTCACCCTAGCAGCCTCTGTAAAAGGAAGAGAGAGGAAGGAAACAAGTGGCAACAACCAGGTCAGTGCCTTCCACTGAGGAACACCAGACCAGACTACACGGGAAGAGCTTGTTTCCTTTCGAGCTGATTCCTGCCAACCCCCTCCCTTGTTCTTGTTGGGCCCTGTTCTCTGGGACCGGCTCCCATCAATCTGGCCCGCAACCTGGGCTTCCTGGCGTCCCTGAGATGGTCCTTCCTGCTGGCCATGAAGCCAGCTTCACACTGAACATTGCTGCAGCAAAGGAACATGGGGGCTGCTCAGAAGGCAATCATCATCAGCCAGCACATAGCTGCTTGGGAATTTGAAAGGATGTCTGTGGATGGAATAGGGGACGCCAGTTCCTACACTGAGACACTCCCAGATAATTAGTCCGCGGCAGGGGTCCTAATTTGCCTGGCTGTTCTCTCTCTCTCTCTCTCTCCCCCCTAGCTTATCAAGAATTGCCCAGCCGATCCTCAATGAATTGTGTTTGCTCGCCCTTCTGCACCTTTCAGAGCAGCCTGGCATGCAGAAATTAAGCAGGGAATGCTCTCCTATCCATTTGATCTCCATTCCAGAAAGGTATCTCCCCCTGCTATGTTTTCACATATTAGGCTGCTGTGAAAGGCATTGTTTGTTTATTTAGGGCATTTGGGAAGGGCCATAGCTCAATGGTAGAGCATCCCAGGTTCAATTCCCGGCATCTTAAGGTAGGTTTGGGAAAGAACTTCTACATGAAATCCTGGAGAGACGCTGCTAGTCAGTGTGGGCAATACTGAACCAGATGGACCAAAGGTCTGACTCATTATACGACCTTTCCTGTGTTCCTCCCATGTTTCCACCAAGGAGCACAAGCTGGCATGCTTACCCCCTTCATTTTATCATCACAATAACCCTGTGAGTCAGGTTAGGCTGAGAGATAAAGACTGGCCCAAAGTCACCCAGTGAGCTTGGATGCTTCCAGGCTGACACTATATTCATTTGGGATTCCATCACATACTGGCAAATTCAGCTTGCAGAATTATTTGTTGATTGGGAGGCCTTGTGCAGCAAACCCATTTACCTAAATGATTGGATTCTTTGCGAGAAATAAAGTGATGGGGAGAATGCACTGGAAAATGTGGGATAACAGCTGTTTTGATGCAGCATCTAACTTCCCTGCAAACAAATGAGAATGAATG
This sequence comes from Rhineura floridana, assembly GCF_030035675.1. NCBI lineage: Eukaryota > Metazoa > Chordata > Lepidosauria > Squamata > Rhineuridae > Rhineura > Rhineura floridana. The sequence goes on along the minus strand of NC_084490.1, from coordinate 38,720,959 downwards.
CTCATTAAATAGTCCACACCATCTAATCTCCCTGCAAACAAATCAGGATAAATGCTCAGTAAATAGTTTGCCTGGAAGCCTCCTTCATGGCTAAGTGGGGATTTGAACCCAGGTCACAGCTCATCATGGTGCTCACATTGACATGCAGAGCTTTAAGGGACTTGGGCTCCAAATATCTGATGGAATGCCTCCTCGAATATAGCCCTGCCAGGGTGTTGAGATCAGCAGGCCAAGTCCTTCTGGCAGCTCCGCTGCCATGTGAAGTTTGTGGGGCGGTGATGGTGCATGAGAAGGCCTTTTCTGTGGTGGCCCCAGATTGTCAAATGCCCCACCCATCTGAGGTTCATCTGTCCTCATCACTGCATGCATTTCAATGCCAGGCCAGATGCACCATTTTGCAGAGGCCTTTGGGAGTGGAAGATGTTACATGGTTTAACTGTATTGTGTTATATGGTGGGCGGGCTATAAAAGCCAATCAATCAGTCCTCATTTCATTCTGTTTCATATGCTGATATCTAGGGACATAAGAAGAGCCCTGCTGGATCAGACCAAAGGTCTATCTAGTCCAGCATCCTATTTCCTACTGTGGCAAACCAGATACCTCTGGGAAGCCCACAAGGAGAGCATGAAGGCAACAGCCCTCTCCTTTTGTTGCTCCCTGGCAAATGCTGTTCAGTAGTTTACTACCTCTAAAGCACCTGGAGGTCCCATATAGCAGTGATGATGAGTAGCCATTGACAGATGTCCACAATGAATCTGTCTAATCCACTTCTTACATATAGTGGTCATGTTTTGTGCAGTATTTCATCATCACACACACACATACCCCAGCACAATCAGCATGCAAAGAGATGCACCCATTGTGCATGAGAATGCCAGGGAGCATGGTCTCAGTGAGTGCATTGCTTGCAATGATTTTATATGTGCATACCTGCCTAGCACATGGTCAAGCCTGTTCATTTTCTTCTGGTGGAATATGCTCTCTCTGTGTGTGTACAGGCACAGACTGTGTGCTTGCTATTGCAATAACAGCTCCAGTTATTTCATAGGTGTCTCTGTACACCATTTTGTTGAGTGTGTGGCTGTAGTGACAAGGGCTGCACTTCCACCATGATTTGTGTAGGGTAAGAGATGTCTCTGGTTCAAACTTTGCCTCTCTCATGAACTCAGTAGGTGGGCTTAAGCAAGCCGCTGTCTCTCAGCCCTCCATCTGCAATATGGAGACAATAATACTGGTCTGCCTTACACAGTTAGTGTTAAGGAGCACAAGATAAAGTATATGAAATTTTTTGGATCCTCCATGCCATATAAGTTATACCAGTGTTAAGTATTATTAGTACCAGAAGGTAAGGCCCGCTGAAGACACTGGGGCTTACTTCTGAGGAAATGTGCATAGGATTGTGCTGCATGTCTCATTGAAGTCAGTTGTGCATACAGTACAATCTCAGGCATTCAGTGGCAGCTGATGGCTGCATGTCAGTGGGGCAGTGGAATCTGCTCCAGGTTTTAATCTGAACTTTCAAGAGCTGTTGAACAGCTCCTTGAAAGTTCAGACTAAAACTCGAGTGGATTCCATTGCCCCACTGACATAGAGCTATCAGCTGCCACTGCATTGAGTTCAGTGATACATCAGATGAGTGTGTATATAACTGCAGCCTAAAACAACAGCCAGGGAGAACTACCTATGAACAGATCTATTTCTGCTTAGCAAGCAAGCATAGCCTGCTGCTATCCCTTTCTACATGAAACTAAACTTTGTAGACAGGGTAAGCCCAAATGAAGAGTCATATTGCTGCTAAAACATTAAAATGTATATTTTGTGTATGTTTTGTGTTCTGAAACCTAATCATGACCATTTTTCCAGAAATTATTCAGCCCCCACTTTGCTTCATGAACCATGACTCTGTATGTTTAACTTTACCATTCCAAGAGTTTTCAGCTATTCATCAACTGATCGCAGTTCAGATCTTTCCCACTTGTGAGCAGCTTCAATTCAAGCTGCTGTCAATGGATTTGAAATTAATTCCATGTCCTGTCTTTTCACTGTGTCTTTTTAACTACCCTAACAGAATTATTCAAGGGTCTAGGGAAATTAAATATATCACTGCCTGTTTGATTACCTTTACTAGTTCTTCCCAATATACTTAAATTTTAGCACAACACCACCATTTGTGCAGAATATAAATATGGTTTCACAAAGATTTCACATTTTTTCAGCACAACACTGAGAATTAGCAACCTGCCCCTTTTTTAGAAAAAGATAAAAGTAACAGTGGAATGCTTGATTTTCAACAGATTTTGCACCTGGAACATTTGTACACAGCCCGTGATCTGTGGTCCTGCAGAGTCTCGTGTTTCCTTGTTTATTTGGCAGATATATAGCCTACTTTCAACAATTGTTTTTGGAGCAGGTTACATTTGAAGTCACATGAATGACCAATAAAACCCCAGCAATAACAATCAGAATATTAGGATATAGTAAGAAAGGGATCCATTAAAACAGAGAGTCGGCTTTAAGATGGTTTTTAAAAACTGACCAGACAGCACATTTAACAGGGCCAAGTCTCCTGGTTCTGTCACATTAAAATTGGCAACTAATTCCAGATCTTCAGCTGGGGTGGGGGTGAGGGACCACTGATAGGACCATTCTGTAGTGGCCACCAGCCTGATGGTGGAATTCCTCAAGATCACAAACAGGGAAATCTCAAACATAAGGAAAAAGGCATTCCTTTGTGTATTGTAGGCTCAGGTTGTAATTTGAGCACTAATGCCTTGAACCTAGCTCGAAAACAAATTGGAAGCTGGTGGGTACAGTGATTTCACTAGAAAATACAATAATGCTGGGAAAAACAGAAGGGAGTGGAAAAAGAGGAAGACCAAACAAGAGATGGATTGATTCCATAAAGGAAACCACAGACCTGAACTTACAAGATCTGAACAGGGTGGTTCATGACATGCTGTTGGAGGTCACTGAATCATTGGATCACCATAAGTTGTAATTGACTTGAAGGCACATAACAACAAAACAGTGACATAGCTGCCTCTTTATACTGATACATATCCCTGTATATCAGCATACCAGTTTCCACCTGCCTCTTTTGAAAGACTGTGAAAAAAATTTTATTTATAAAAAGGTTGGTGGAAACACTAATTGAGGAGAGGGGAGTTTGAAAACACTTGTGTGTACAGACAACACAGCTAGCAGCTACTGCTGTAGATGACTTTACTGCGTGAAGGTGTGTCCAATTGCAAACCGCTATGTGTGAAAGCACACGTTGACAAAAGACACCTGAGCATTTCCAAAGCTACATGTCTGCTGAGCTACTTGGAACTCAGAGCTCTCTGAAAGAAATAAGGATCTGCAACATCAGCTCCTGCAATTGGCAGGCTGTATGAAGGGAGGGGCCATCGGTCAGGGGCAATAGTGGAACACCTGTTTTGCTTGCAGAAGGCCCTATGTTTTATCCCAGGTATCTGTAGCTAAAAGGATCAGGTAGCAGATGATGTAAAAGAGCACTGTCTGCGACCCTGGAGAACCCTTGGGCTGGACAAACAAATAGTCTGACCTGGTACAAGGCAGCTTCCTAGGACACTGGATTGGCTATGGCTGATGGGTAGTCTAGCCTTTTGCCCTTGCCTGGTCAACTGAGTAGTACTTTCTTCCTGATACCTTTCCAGTTCATGGCCCTAGCAGCCCAAGGACCCTTGGGTGGGGAAAGCATACACTCCAGGTCTGGAGTTGGGTATGGTTACACACCACCCTGGTCTGACCTGGCTTGGTCCGCCTGATACTTAGACCCTTTGGTGAAGCAATTTTGTCAAAAGCATTTTGAATGGTTACGTATATGAAGTCTACCAGGTGATCATCATCACCATTGTCATCTGTTTGTTTATGCTAAACCTTCTATCCTGCTTAGCCCCTCCAACTTGGAGGCACCCAAAGCAGCTTACTTCAACAGCCAATAAAACAGCCAATAAATATCTAGAGGTTGCTAGGCTGGCAAATGCTATCCTAATGTCTGGGTGCCATGAGAGAAAAGATCCTTTAATGCTTGTTCACCAGCCATACCCCAAAAGGCTGCGGGAAACCACCATCATTGTTTGCTATTTATAAAGCGTGTAACAGGCACGAGGCTGTACAGAAAAGCTAGTAATGTAACAGCAACAACATATTACCCTGGAGACTCAAAATGGAGAAAAGCAAAACGTGAGACAAAAGGAAAGAGGGAGGATTATCCCTATCTACATCTTCATTGACCCCTTCAAAGGAGCTCTAAAGGCTACTGTGGTGAAACTTCCCTTTTGCAGAAGCCATGCTGGTGCTTCCTCAGCAAGACTTGTTCTACAATATATTGAGCAATTTTTAGCTTTAATAATACTTTTGCCCAGAATTTAGGCTAGGCTGAAGGATGTGTAATTTCCTGTATCCTCTCCAGATTTCCCCACTATCCATCCATATGTGTGTGCGGTGGGCACATATATACACATTCTGCTGCCCTTCTAACATGGATTACATTGGCCAGCTTCCAATCCTCCAGCAAAAAAAAGAGGGAGGCTGATTTTTGGTGATGGTGATAATGCATTATTTTAGTTAAAAGATGAGCAATTTCACATGTGACATTTCCAGATTTCGATTTCACACTTCACTTGCTGTGCCTTCCTGGGTTTCACAGTATGTGGATCAGTGTAAAAGAGTAAGAGACCAGGGGTTGGCAGGTCAGATGGGCCATCATGTCCATGTGCCTGTGTGTGTGCATGCGTGTGAGGAATGGTGGGTGCAGCGGATGGACTAGAACTGACTGGGGGGTGGGGAGGAGAATCTGCCTTCCTCAGAGTAATAAAGCCATAGTTGGTGGTAAGATGAGAGAAGGCCCCAGGTGTGTGTGTGTGTGGGAAGCTGACAAGGCATTTGAAAGGAGTAGGGCGTCAATGCATAGTTTAGCATTTAACGCAGTGCATTACAATAGCTAAACAACAGGCAGAAAAATCATTAAGTGGTCCATCAAGACCCTCAGCAATTTTCAGGTGGTTGGGGGGGGGAGTTTGGGAACTACTGGAATAGATTAAACCACTTCAGACAGTAGGTGGGAGAATCACTTTTTTTTTGCGCCCCTTTATGGAAAACCACCACCACAACCCTCCCACATACAATCTAGACATGCGTAAGCTCTATTTAGACCCTTGGGAGAATGCATGGAAGTCAAGGAGCCAGGAGAGGAGGCATGATTCCGGTTCCCTCCTCCACACATTCACTGCACAGGGAATGAAGATGACTCTCTATGGCCTGGGCAGCAGTTTGGAGACTGTTCTGCTTTATGGGGTGTTTTGTGCTGCTATTGACTAATGTTTTAAACTCTGACCTCAGTGCTTTAATCTGAATGTCACCCAAAGAACTTTGGTTATTGGGTGAATGATAAATGGAGTAAATGATTATGTAAATAAATAAAATCTAGCTCAATGTTGTCTCTACAGTGGAGACAAGTGGTGAGGAAACCCAGGCCCTGGGGTCAAATGTGGCCCTCTAGATCTTTCTATCTGGCCCTCTGGACTTTCCCCAAGCCACAGGCCTCAACAGCCCTACCCTCTGTGTGTGTGTGTGTGTGTAAATCTTTGACTTATGGATGGCTGGAATGTAGCATACTCTACAAAGGTTAGATTAAAGTCATTGTTCCATGAGGCTGGTTCATTAGGGCAAAAGGAACTTCCCCACCTCAAGTCTGCCCTCAGTCAACCCTCACTTGTTTGCCTTCTTCTTTAACAATCAGGGGCAGGCTCCTACTGTCATTGGCTCTGGATCCATCTATGATCAGTCTCCCTGCTTTCCACCCCACCAGTCCCACTGGTTCCACCCACTTGTGCCTCTAGCTTTGACCACTGTCATGTGGCCCCCGGAAGGTTGTCCATGAGGGAATGTGGCCCTGGGCTGAGAAAGATTTCCCACCTGTGGTGTAAACACTGATTTTGTAATGATTGGCACTGGCTATCCATACAGGGGTCTTTTCCAGTCCTGCCAAGAGATGAAGAGGAGTGAACAGGGACCTTAATCATGCAGATCAGGAGGCCTACTGCCCCTGAGCTATGGTCCTTCTTCAAATGATCAATCCAGAAGACAGTGAAGCCCACAAGCTCTTTGAAATGTATCTGGCATGTCTGAATGCCATCATGAGATTATATGAGAGAGGAACTTCGATGCTTCCGACACTGTCCTTCTCCTTCTAACCTGTGTTATTCCTAGGGTTGCTGACCTCACTTCCTCCCTCTGTCTGTCTTCTTCCACTCCTCACTTGCAGAGGAGACTTGCGATGAAGGAACAAGCATGCTTTGTTGTGCCTCCACCTTAGTTAGTCAGAACTAGGGATCTTTCCTATCAAACATCACACCTACTATCATTGGTCCATAATTTGTTGAAGCTCTTGGCTTATTGCACAATTACATGTATTTACTCACATCCCAACACCCATTGCAGCACTTTGCAGCACCTTTTACTAGGCAGCTCAGCATTTTTTCCTAATAAGAAGCCTGCCTTTATTTTATCCCTTCCTCCACAGTGCAACACAGTTTATCAACCTAATAGCGTGTTGCACTGTTTAGAGATATACAACTGGAAATTGCGGAGGCATTAAAAAATGTGTGTGTGCAGCTTTTGGGGGCAGGAAGAGAGAATAAAATTTTGGGTAGCCTGAAACATTTTCAATATTTTGTTGGCAACTAACATTGGGGAGCCCCGGGTTGTTTGGATTTCTGACCCATTTATGCTTGGCCTTAGCGCGGGGTGATAATTTATGCCATGCGTAAGCAGCAGCAGTAGCTGCTGCTCACACCTCTCTCTGCGTTGTTTCCAGTTTTACAGCTGGCATGTGGAAGTGATTATATTGGGAACAGCCAGGGGAGGGGTGACCCCAAAAATCTGTGCTTGGTGTGGTTGGACATTGCAAAGATTTCAGGGGATCAAGAAAAAAGCTAGATGACATAATAGGATCCTGAAATTAAAAGAAAATCAACTAATAAGGACATTAAGATATGCAAGATCATTTAATGTAGTCATCCCTTGACAGGTACTCCAGGACCTGAACCAGGAATTTTGTTTCCTGAAGCCTAGTTAGTTTTGCCTAGACCAGGGTTCGAATCCCCACCCAGCCATGAAGCTCACTGGGTGACCTTGGGTCAGTCACTGCCTCTTAGCCTAACCTGCCTCACAGGGTTGTTGTGGGGATTAAATGGGGAAGGGGAGAACCATGTATGCCACCTTGAGCTCCTTAGAGAAAAGTTGGGATATAAATGCAATAAACAAACAAACAAACAACAAGCTCTGTTATTGGAAGGCAACATAAAGCCTTTTGGATTGGCTATTCTTGATTTAAACAGAACTAGGATTGTGTTTGGCAGACCCTGGGATTGGCAGGCAATCTAAAGCCTTTGGATTTGCTATTGCTGATATAAACAGAACTAGGAACCTAGCCACCTCTCCTTGCCAGGTCAATAGAGCAGCATATTTCACTTGCTGCACCCCCAGCTCCAGAAAGTGACCTCAGAGAACCTGGTGTCATGCCTCCATCGGATGAGTCCTCAGAGGAGGATGAATAGTTGTAAGTAAAGAACCAGAGGGTGTGAGCTGTCACTCCTTGAAAGTACTGTCTAAAACCTGGAATGGATTCACTGCCCCTCTGACATCAGAGCCACCAGTCTCCACTGAGTATTAAAATACAGTAACTCATCAATCTTACTCTTAAAAGCAAGGAAATGCTATACTGTAGTGGCTCAGAGAACATGGAAAGTGCCACATAAATGCCAGTTATTATTATCATCAAAGTTATCATCACAGAAAGTGGGTCCAATTTTATGAGTTTTGGTTAAGGGTAGATCCAAAAGAGTTGAAGACTCTTAGGGAAGGGACATAGACCCTATGCATTGCACACAGAAGGCCCCAGGTCCAGTTCGCAGCATAACTCAGGAACCCTGGGGCACTGAGGGGCTCTTAGGTCAGTAGTCTTAGGAACATTGGGTGCTGTCTTATACCGAGTCAGATCACTGATCCATCTAGCTCAGTACTGCCTGCAATGACTGGCAGCAGCTCCCTGGTGTTTCAGAGGGCAGACCTTTCTGGTCCAAAAGGTGTACATTAACAGATTTTGTGAAAGTAGCCATCTGTTAGAACAGGGATAGGGAACCTGTTGCCCCCCCCAAGATATTGCTGGACTACAACTCCCATCATCCCTGATAATTGAATACATTGGCTGGGGCTGGTGGGAGCTGTAGTCCAGCATCTGGAGGGCCACAGATTCCCCATCACTGTTTTAGAAAGTTGTATACAGACATAATGATTGCTGTAGGGCAACAGAAGTGACTTTCCCCTTTTCCCGATATGTCATTATTACAGATTCAGAAAGTCCATGAACTTTCATGCACTTGAGCCAACTTTGTGAGATTAATAAAGTCAACATCAACTTTTAGTTCCTTTACTATTTTTCAGAAAACAGTTCACAACAAAGAAAACAAAGGCATTAGGTTGCAATTGCATTGTAAATTTTTCACCTGGTATGTACTTATATTGGTTACAATATTGGTTACTATTTCATCGATATCTTTTTTTGTAATAAACAATGATTCCTCCTTCTGTCTCAAACTCTCTCTCATTTTCCCTGCTTCCATCGCACCGGCCTGTAGCCAGCCTAAAAGTTCGGGGGGGGGGACCAAAAAAAGTAGGGGTGGGGGGAGATTTTTTTTTTCTATAATAAATTTAATTATTTTTTTTTGGTGAAATATTTTAGGGTGTCAGAAAAGACCCTGTGGCCCTCCAGCTGTTCTTGGACTCCAGGTCCCATCAGCTCCAGCTAGCATGGCCAGTGGTCAGGGACTATGGGAGAAGCAGTCCAGCAACATCTGAAGGGCCATAGGTTCTCGACTTCTCTTTATGGGATCCCCACTAATTGTTTCAGCTTAGCAAAGGAAGGGGAAGCCTGTTGGCTTTGTTTTTCTAATTCTAAACTGCAGCCATATCTAGTCCCAAGTGAGTCAAAGGAGTGGTGACATTAATTAGAACAGGTCTGTGTGTAAAGCAGAGATGAGGATGCTGCAGCCCTCCAGCTGTTGTTGGACTCCAACTCCCATCTGCTCCAGACAGTGTGTTCAATGGTCAGGGATGATGGGAATTGTAGTAAAAATAAATAAATAAATAAATGTGGAAGGCCACAGGTCCCCTGTACCCTGGGGTAAAGACAGCTTTTCGTCTAGTCAATTTAACTCCTAAATCAAATTACACTGGAGCATAATTTTTGTTATTGGACTGGAATGATGGTGATGCTTTAATTTGGATTCCTGCATTGAGCAGGGGGTTGGACTCGATGGCCTTATAGGCCCCTTCCAACTCTTTGATTCTATGAGGCCAAGTCTGTCTGTACAATGATGAAAGCTGCATTTGACCTGGTCTTCTTCACCTGTCTTGTCACCTCTTGACCTGTCTTGTCACATTTCCTCTATGCCCTTTTCGCCGCAAGTTCTGGGATCCCTCAAGGGCCGCGCGCTCTTGATATCCTGACTGTTGGATTCCCACCTAAAAACAAACAACCCCAGACACACACTTATGATCTCCATAATTGGGCAGCGGGGAAAAGAGAGTGACAGCTGCGAAGAAGGCCCGAAGCAGACGAAACAAGCCAACCCACAAGCTCTCCAGGGCGGTCCGTCCGTCTTTCTCCCAATAAGGACCGCTACGTCGAGCTGAGGGAAGGCGCGGGATGGTGGTTTGAGGAGCTTGCTTTCCAATAAGTGGCCCGGCATATCCCCCCTCTCTCTTGGTAAAATCAATCAGGGACGCGGAAAGGCAACCTGCTTCTAGACATGGGGAACAGCTAAAGGTCTTCCCCCACCCCAAATATCCTCTCTACCACGCCTGAACCTTCCATCTGCCCTCTCCCCCCCCCCGTTCTCTGCCACAGTTTTCTCTCCCTCGCTGCGCCTTGACCACCATCACGCCTTTTGCGCGCGCTCGCTCTCTCTGGCTCTCCCTCCCCTTCAGACCATTGCTCTCGCTCCTTTCCTCAGTCGCTCACCGCCCCCCCCCCGCGTTACTCTCCTTTTCTCTCCCCCCCACCCCATCTCACTCGCTCTCCCCTCCCCCTCCCCGCTTCCTCCCACCGCACCCCCCCCTCCACTATTAGTATTCCACTCCCGTCCCTGCTCCTCGCAGGAGCGCTTTTGCTGCAGCGCTCCCGACGACGTTGGTTGGTTGGCTGGTTGGGTCTGCTTCTTCCTTGGCAGCCGGGTCGGGTCGGAGCCAGGACGAGTGTTTGGGGGGTGCGTGCGTGCGTGGGTCTTCGATTGCTTCCGATTCTTCTTCTTCGCCCACTCCCCAGGGCCTTGGCGGGGCTCCGGTTGAGTCTGATCCGGGATCTGTATGGAGCCCAAACATTAAGGGGACCGGGGGAGAGCCTGCAGCCTCCCTCCCGTCCCCCCCCGGGCACGCGGAGGAGAGCGAGAGCAGCCAGCTGCGCCAACGTTGCCAGAGGAGCGGGGCAGGGGATGTTACCCCCACGGCGACCCCCACTTTGGTGAGTGTGAGGACAAAAGGGCGATAAGGATGGCTGGCTGGGATTTTATTTTTGGAGCGGCGGTAGGCTGGGAGTATCCAGCCTGAGGAAGGGGCGCATAAACGATTCATAGAAGGAGGGGGGCGTACATGATATATAGAAGGATGAAGAGGTGAGATTGGGACAGTGATTCAGTGGGGGAGGGACTGATAGGACAGGAGCAGTGGAATGGGGATGATGGATGGAAGTTGCTATGGAAATGGCACTATCTACCCCCCTTGGTGGCAGAAAGATAGTGCTTTGACACCTCCCCCCCCCCGCATTGGCCTGGTATCCTAACCTTTTCTTGTCCCTCCTCCCACTGTATCCAGGAGCTCTCTTAGGTCCAGCTAGCCCCCATTTAATCTAACATTCCCCCCAACAAAAAATCTCTCACTAGCATTTATTTGCTATGTCCTCTAAAGATCCCCCCTCTCAGGTTTAGCCCCCTCCCTTTCATTGCCTGCTCCCATAGCAACACACTTTGCTTTCCCATCAAGCTGTGCTCATTACTCAGGCCTGATGCCACACCTCCACAGTGGGCAGGGGGGCTTCCTCTGTTGATGAGTCCCATATGTCCCCATCTAGGCCTGGCTCCAATAAATGTGCCTGGTTCCTGTCTTTATTACCTCACACCTCTCAACGTCAAGTTCCCTTTGAGGCACAGGACCCTTCCGTTGACTCTCCCTGGAACTGGTTTCCTTTCCTCCCTGCTTTCCACGGATCCAACTTAAACTTCTTCTGCCCCCCCATGCTCCGACCTCCTTTTAGGGCCAGACCCCTCCTTACTTTTGTCACAGTGGACTGCTTGAAGCCATTGCCAGCCCTCTGATCTCCCATTAAAGTGACCCACACCCAAGAGTGGGATCAATCATGAGATCCTCAGTTTCCCCCCAAGAATGTATTATGCCAAAATATTATCCCATTCCTAATAACCTCTCCCCGCACCTCGATTTAAGCCTTTTCCACTCCTACCATGAGGTCTAGGTGTCTCAGACTCATGGTGTCACCCTCATAGTGTATATGCAAATATCCCAAATGAGGCTACCTAGGTCCCAATTCGAAGGGGGCTAAGCCCCTCCCATCACAGCATGACTTCTCTGCACTTTCAGATCCACCATCCTGCTGAATTTCCCTTCTCCCCATTCATTTGTGACCCTTAAGGACTTCCCCATCTTTTTTCATTACTGTTATTTTGCCAATATGAGTTCTTTGGTGTCTCTTTCCCCCCCACCTTGGCCTCCATTGGCTCCTGTGCCACTGGTATCTTCCCATCCCACCCCTACTCCATTTGGGATTAGCTGGGCAGGTACTCCTTCAAGGCTCTGAAACTCTTCTCACTGTGGGCCCTGTTGACACTCCTCCATATCACAACACAAAGGACCATCTTGACTTATAAGCTTAGCTTCTCTCATCCCTTTATTATTACTTATTGCTCGTGCCTCCATCACTCATCATGAGCCAGTTTTGCTTTCTGCTTCTCTCCTCTAGGGATGGTATTCTAACTCAAGAAGAAGGTAGGCTCCCTCAGATGATAGGAAGTGCCGGGCCACATTCGGTCATATTGTGGCTCCTTGCAGGTGATCAGTCAGCATTAAGTAGTCAGGCCAAGAGGGGAGCCAAATAAACATGTGGCCAAAAAAATTGAGGTGCCCTGGAGCCTGTTGTCTGTTTAATGGTGTGCATAATATAACATTTTTTTATTAAATTAAATTTAAACTAAGTTCATTTTCTAAAATTTTTTCTTAAATTGTTTTTTTTAAAATGTGTTTTTAAATTTGTATATTTGTTTTTAATTGCTGTAAACCTCCCAGAGAGCTTTGGTTATGGGGCGGTATATAAATGTAATAAATAAATAAATAAATCTCTTGTCTTCTGCCCAACCTAACATTGTAAAAGATAAAAATAATGTTTTATTTTTACATTTATATCCCATCTTTCCTCCAAGGAGCTCAAGGTGGCATCCAAACAGATTTTATCCTCACAACAACCCTGTGAGGTAGGTTAGACTGAGAGACAATGACTGGCCCAGAGCCATACAGTGAGTTCATGGCTGAGCCAGGAATTAGAACCCTGGTCTCTCAGGTCCCAGTCCAACATACTAACCATTATACCACACAGGCACAACACCAATAAAAGGATAAATACTGACCCCCCCCAAGTTGTTGTTGATGATGATGATGATGATGATAATAAATAAGATAGGTTGTTCCCCCTTTCAAATAACTAGGTAGTGTAAAATAAATAGGCCTCAATGAATTCCACTCCTGCTTCCATCCCATTAGAAATCCCCACAATTCTGTTCCTATACCCCACCATCTATACCACTGTCCCTGACACTCCAGGCATGTTGGTTATGCTTTCAAGGTTCTCACCAATTTACATTTCATCTAAAACCATTTAAAGTTTTCCAAGATATGGTGCTGTATGGGTGACAAAATATACCCCTCAGTGAAACCTCATTCTCACAAAGGGTGGAGGAAGAATTAAACCTGTGTCTGGATTGTGCTACTTCAGACTGCAGGTAGGAGCTGACATGATTTAATACTCCTCCATAATAAAAAAAGAAAGTTCTTCCATATGTAAAACCAGATATTAGGGAGAAAGCTCGACTTGAACCCTTCACTCTGACACGATAGTTTTCTACATGTGGGGACTTGCTCATTTGTATGGAGGAGCATGGTACAGTCAAGACACAGGTTTCCCACCCCATTTGCTCTTTGTGAGAACTAGGCCTACATGTCTAGAAGGCTCTGAACAAGCTGTTTGTTGTCATGGTTACTGTAAAGACTATGAGTGGGATATTAGTGTAAGGGAATTTGAGGGGACTGGAGATACTGGAATTACAAATTTATGCAAGAAAATGGTGTGTGTGTGAGAGAGAAGGTCTTCATAGGCTATTGTAGGTGTTTTAATCTGGAGACACTTGGGGACCAAGGGAGGACCTTGGACTGAGGAATAGCTATGGAGGAACATATGGGAGCTGTTCTGGCTTGGGAGGAGTTATGGGTCCTAGGATTTGAGGGATTCATTTGGGGGAACATCACAACCTTTGAAAGGTGCCCTGACAGCACATTGTTCACTTGAGGCCTTTATTTTCTCATCGGTGCTCAGCTAAGTGTTCCTCAGTATTGAAGATGCAACCCCTTCCACGTGAGAGGCCTAGAGCAATTGTGCCCTTAAACAAATAGTGGAGGGTTCATGAAAGCATGGGAGTGGCGTCCGAGACTGGTTTAGAGTGACAACAGTACCAATAAAATTACAGATACAGGATCCTGCAGGTGTATGTGAGAATGAAAGGAGTAGAAATGGAATCCCACAATAGATGGGTATAATTGCTTGGGAATGGCTGTTCTGTAAGCATAGGAGGCAGTGAAATTTTGTATGTGTTTGTCTGTGGGTTGAATGAAAGAGGGACTACAAGGGCTGGAGACAGTTTAGGAAATAAAGATACAAGAAGCTGGCTAGGACTTAATTGGCTATTGGTGTATCTAATCAGTGTATGCACAGCATACATTTAAAGTACATTCCCCCTCTCCAAAAAAAGCCTGGAGACTGTATTTACCCTTCACAGAGTTACAATTCCTAGCACCCTTAACAGTTTGCAGGATTCTTCGAGGGGAAATTTGCTTTTAATACTGTCTGATCCACCTAGCAGTGGTACTGTTTAAAGTCTCAGGTCTTTCTACTCATATTCTCTGTTTTTTGTGTGTGTTTTTTTGTATGGGGAGGCAGGTTATGATTATCCAAAGTGACTCTCCTTTCCACTCAATAGAAGGGGATCAACAGTAGGAAGCCCCGAGATGGGAAGAATCAATGTATTTGTGCATGTGGGAATGTGGCACTGGAGGATCAAGGAGCCATTTGACAAGGGCCACATTGAGGGTGATTGCCGCCTGGTGCATATGTGCGGAACACGCATTATTAACTGTAGCTAGCTACTGCTGAAGGCAGGTGAGGAAAGAGGCCTAGGCAGATGTTGCTTTGTGTCCTTAACTTTCTGTAGTTCAATGCTGACAGGAGAATGTTAGGGACAGACATCTGGGGAGATATCATGAAGCTTTGGGGATTAATCCGTAGTGTATTCAGCTGACTTGTTAACTGTGAATTTATACAATGAGCTTAGGCCTGTACATGGAAAATTAATTACGTCCCTTAGCTATGGGGTGTATGTGTGTGTGTGTGTGTATTTTTTTCCAGGATAACAATTATATATATATATAAACTCTACATGGCTACAGCTGCCAGAAAAGGTGGCCAAGAGGATGTGCTAGAAACAGTTACCATGGCAATTGGAACTAGAGGAATGGGGATGAAAAGAAAAAAGCGAGAACCCCATTTAGTTTCTGCCCCAGAAGAGTGCTGCCTTCACAGCTGCCCCTTTCCAACATCTTGTCCCCATTATACAAAATAGTTTACATTCTTCTCAGTGATGGGTCTAGGGGAAGAGGATATGATTTTTTTTTCTTATAGAAGGTGTGCGTAGGAAATGATCTGTCACTGCATGTATGTGTGAACAGGCTGGAAGTGGAATCTTGTATTAGGTGCCGAAACAGGGAGGACGTGTGGCGTCAGGGATGAAGTGAAGCTGGAGTGGCAGCCAAAGAGGAACACAGGGAGCTGCCTTGTACCAGGTCAGACAATTTGTCCATCTGTCTGCTCTAACTGGCAGCAACTCTCCAAGGCCTTTCCCCTCATCTGTTTATTACCTGACCCTTTTAAACTGGAAATGCCAGGGAGTGATTTTGGGATCTTCAGTGCGCGAACTGTTGTAGTGGTTAGAGTGTTGGCCTTGGACCTGGGAGACGAAGGTTCAAATCTCTGCTCAGCCATGAACTCACTGGGTTAGGCTCCTTCTCCAGGATGTAAGATCTTGTAGTAGTAGGTTGTGAGGGTTTGGAATGTAGTCTCAATCCCTAGGTATTGAGACACCTAGGTAAACAAATCTCCCCTTAGGGATTGTGTTCTTCCCAGATATGTGGGTGGCATTTGTGTCATCATGACAAGGAAGTATCATATCATGGAAATCATTTTGAATTCAAATGATATTATTAGATGTCTGTAAAGTGTGAGGTCTTTTGTTTTGGCAATTAAGAGAAAGCTCAGTCCGAGGGTGATTCAAGAGTGGTCTCAGTATAGACAGCAAGCTGTTTTGACTGTGGAACACAACGTCCTGGAAGGTGGTGGACTCCCCTTTCTTGGAGGTTTTTAAGCAGAGGCTTGATGGCTACCTATCAGGAATGTTGTAGTAGTGGATTCCCTGCATCAGCAGGGGGTTAGGCTGAATGACCTTAGAGGAACCTTCCATGAGTCTAGGTTTAAAGCCCCACTTAGCCAAGAAGCTGATAGGCTGACCTTGGGGCAGCCATCATCTCTCATCCTGATCTATCTTACAGATTTGCGGTTGTGGGGATAAAATGCAGTGGGATGGGGGTAGGAGCGGTGTATGCCATCTTGAGCTCCTTGGAAGGAAGATGGCGGGGGGGGGGGAATAAACATGTAATAATTAAATGCCAAAAAAGTTTCTCTCTCTCTCTCTGTGTGATACAATGTGAGAGAGCAGAAAGTGTGAGCTTGTTGCTAGCTATAAAGATTTTTTTTTAATCTTGGAAGGAAGAAAGTAAGGCTGATGATGACTCCTCAAGGTGAGGGTTAATTGTAGTACTTGCCCCTCTTGCCGTTCAATACTATGAGGTCTACTGAGAAGTAAGTACCATTGTATTCAGTGGAACTTGCTTCCATGTAAGTGTGTTTAGAATTGCAGATTAACTGCTATTTTTAAGATATATGAGGGGAGACTGTGCTTTGGGGGGGAGGGGGGAGGAGTTAGGGTCTGGAGCTTATGGTTTACATTAAGCGCCCTCCCCACCTTGCGTCTCATAACTGAGTCACTGGTGGTGGGCTATTTTGGAGAGCAGCTAAGAATTTTGGTTTGGTATGAAGGGTTTTCTGCCTAAGGATTTTAGAGTCTTGGTTTTTCCCCCCTCTGTAGTTTTCTTTTTAAAATCTTCTGTTACTAATACGTTGTTTTAATGAAGTCAGGGCAACAGAGTTGCTGTTGGTTTTTTTGTGCACAATGAGATAAAAATAAACCAGATATAAAAATAAAAATTTAATACAAGGAGAAACAGCTTGGGAACATGTGAACCTGTGAGTCCATGAGTGAGACTGGACTTAAAATCCACAACTCTCAGGCCCTGATGTGGCAACCTGCTTGGCATTTAGAGGGAGCACCTGTGGGCAAGGACAGTGGTGTAAGGAGTTAAAGTGAGGTCTATGGTAGAAGGGGAAGTGGCAGACAGTAGTTGGAACTGGCAAGAAGGAACAGAGCAGGGATGGGGAACCTTTGGCTTTCCAGACGTTGTTAGACTACAACTTCCATCATCCTGGATTATTGGCCATGCTGGCTGGGGATGATGGAGTTTGTCCAAAAACATCTAGAGGGCCACAGGTTCCCCACCCTTGGCATAGAGTATCCACAGGAAATAGCAGTAGGTAAACTGGAGGATATGTGTTGGAGGTGGACAGAGCTATTGACTGTTAATTTTAGCCAAGAGCCTCTGTGGAGCTGAATTCAAATCCTAGCTCAGTCATGGCATAGTCTGACCTCAAACAAATCTCTCTCTTTTGGCCTTAGTTGTAAAATGGGTGCAAAGGCTATCTGGGGCAGGGTGCAAAGGAACTGAGTTTTGCACCGGGGTACAATGTCATTTGAAGAAAGGCATATATGGAGCAGAAAATGGAGTAGAGATGGTTGCAGTGAGAATAACAGAGGGGTCACCACATGATCTACTGATGTTGGTAGACAGGTGCACGTGAAAAAGACAGTACAGGTAGAAGTAAATTTTGTAGCAGCTGAATCTTTGGGAAAATGGTGTTTGTGTATGAAAATACTGATTTCAGAAACCCAGGTTTGAGGAACCAAATCAGTAGTTTGCACACTTAAAAATAACAAAACAGTCTAATCCCAACAGCATCCATAATTTGGAATGTTGCAAAAATATTTGCATTGGAAGGCACCAGTTCATATTGCTGCAAGGTGGGAAAATTGCATCCCAAATGTGTTGTGGCCTGAGAGTTGGAGCAGAGCTGAGGTAGTATGTGGGGGTTAAATGTGGGTTGTGGGAGAGAGAACAAAGAAAGAAGAAGTGCGTATGAATAAAAATGCTGCAGGAAACTGGGTGTGGCAACAAGGGGGAGCATAGGAACCTGCCTTATACGGAGTCAGGTCATTGGTCCATCTAGCTCAGTATTGCCTACACTGACTGGCAGTGGCTCTCTAGGGTTTCAGATGAGGGTTATTCCCAGCCTTGCATGGAAGTTCTGGGGATTGAACTTGGGACCTTCTGCATGCAAAGCAGATGCTCTACCCCGAGCTGTAGGAAAGGAGGAGTGATGTGTGTGTGTGATGAGGAACAAGTGTAGGATGTTAGAGAGTTCATGAGAGGCAAAAGTGGACATTTTCGGGGACTTAGTCTCCCAAAGATAATATTTTTTAATAATTCCACCTGCCCACACGTATCTTATGATCAAACTCAGTCTTATGCATGCTTACTCAGAAAGTAAAACCCAGTGAATTCAGTAGCCTTAACTCCCAAGGAATTACCAGTGGGACCACAGCCAAAGTCATTTTGGGCACATTGGCTGAAGCAGAAGAATCAGCTCTTTTTCCATTTACAAAGGCTTCTGTACTTTGAAGTCTCCAGGTGATTCTTAGTTTCTCTCCTCTCCTCAGTTTACTATTTACAAGTCTGGTTTATGGGGTCCGAATGGCTGAAAGGAGAGTTGTAGGCCCAGATGAGTTGGGTAGAGAAGGGTGGAATGGAGAACAGGGATTGGCATCACAGGACCTGTGTAAATTCTATGGATGTTCAATATCCCCCTTGGTTCTTTTAAAAAATAAATGTTTGGGCTTTTAAGTTTCACAGTTAAGAATTCTGCAGAGTAGGTATGTATCTGAATGGCAGAAACCAAACACCCTTACAGTGCAATCCCAGTCATGCCTACTCAGATGTACATCCTATTGAATTCAGTGGAGTTTACTCTCATGGGGTTAGGATTGCAGCTTTAGGCTGTTTTATTCTGATTGCTTCTACAAGTTTATTCATGGTATGCAAAGGACGGTTATCAGTGCTTTCCCTTTCCCCTTAATTAGTGATCTTGTTGTATTGTCATTTGAGTTCTTCCTTTTCACTGTATTTTAAAAATTTATTTCAAAATAGAAGTCCACACCAAAAAAGAAACCAAACTTAAGCATGTCTGAAAATTAGCTTTTTCTGCGGGATACTTAATATGTAGTCTCATTTGAGGACCAAACTATGTAATGGACATAACTGAATGTATCCACCTCTCTTTAAAGTGTTGTGAATGGTACATTGGGGGGCAGGGAATTATCTGGCTTGGGAGTGGGGGGAGAGTTCAACCCTTTCCATCTCCATGAAAATCATCCCCAGTTGCTATTTGCCCCATTAGGAAAAACACTTCATCTCACTGCTTAGAGTGGGAGAGGGCTGGATAACCTTTGACCTTCTAAATGTTGTTGGACTCCAACTTGGATCAGTCAAAGCCAGTGTGCCCAATGGTGAGGGATGATGAGTGCTGTAGTTCAGCAATATATGGAGAGGCTGCAAATTCCCCACCCCTGGAGTAGGAATATAAGAAGATGCCTTATACTGCGTCAGAATGTTTGTCCATAAGCCCAGTAGACAGTAACAATCCAGGATGGGTCTTAGCAGGCAGAGGTCTTTCCCATCACTTGGTGCTAGATCCTTTCTTTTTTAACTGGAGATGCCAGGGATTGAATCTGGCACTTTTTACATGCAAAGTATGTGTTCTGTCACTAAGCTATGGCCTTTCCACTGTGCTTTCTCATGAAGAGCTAATTTGAATTGTCCACCAGAAATGCAAATTGCAATTTTGCATGCCACAGCTTTATCCACATTTCTAAAGTTTGCAGGGATGTGTAAAAATTATATTGTTACTTTGTTGGATTGCTGATTTCACTGGATGAGTCCTCCTTCCTACCGTGCCCAGCGTGACACCTCTGGGAAGCTTGCAAACTGGGCATGATCCTCACGCCCACATCAGAATCTGGTAGTCAGAGGTATAATACATCTGAACAGGGAGGTTCCTTTTAGCTATAGTAGCATCTTCAGATATTTGAAGAGCTGTCACATAGAAGATGGAGCAAATTTGTACTCTGTTGCCCAAGAGGGCAGGATCAAACCAATGGATTGAAAGGGGATTTCAACATACCTTTTGGAAGATTGGAACAAACTGCCTCAGAAGGTGGTGGACTCTATTTATTTATTTATTTATTATTTGATTTATATCCTGCCCTTCTTCCCAGCAGGAGCCCAGGGCGGCAAACAGAAACGCTAAAAACACTTTAAAACATCATAAAAAGACCTTAAAATACATTAAAACAAAACAAAGTTAAAGATATTTTTTTTAAAAAGCTTTAAAAACATCTTTAAAAAAGGGGTTGAAAACATAAAATTATAGAAAACATATTAAAATCAATTCCAACACAGACACATACTGGGATAGGTCCCAACTCAAAAGGCCTGTTGAAAGAGGAAAGTCTTCAAAAGGTGCCAAAAAGATAGCAGAGATGTCACATAGGTTTTTACAGCAGAGGCTAGATGGCCAACTATTGGGGATCAAAGAATCATAGAATAGTAAGGTTGGAAGGGGCCCATAAGGCCTGCTCCCTGCTCAATGCAGGAAACCAATTTAAAGCATACTTGACAGGTGGCTGTCCAGTTGCCTCTTGAATGCCTTCAGCATTGGAGAGCCCACCACCTCCCTAGGTAATTGGATTCCATTGTAGTACCACTCTAACAGTTAGGAAGTTTTTCCTGATGTTTAGCTGAAATTGTTATGTTCAGGCGAAATCTGGCTTCCTGTAACTTGAGCCCATTATTACGTGTCCTGCACTCTGGGATGATTGAGATCTTGGTCCTCCTCCATGTGACAATCTTTCAAGTACTTGAAGAGTGCTATCATATGTTCCCTCAAATCTTTTCTTCTAAAGGCTAAACACACCCAGTTCTTTCAGTCTCTCCTCATAGGGCTTTGTTTCCAGTCCCCTGATAATTCCTGTTGCCCTCCTCTGAACCTGTTCCAGTTTGTCTGCATCCTTCTTAAAGTGCGGTGTCCAGAACTGGATAACTTCTCAAGATAAGGCCTAACTAGTGCTGAATAGAGGGAAAGTAGTAATTCAAGTGATTTAGAAACTATACTGCTGTTAATGCTGCCTAAAATAGCATTTGCCATTTTTGCAGCCACATCACACTGTTGGTTCATATTCAGCTTGTGATCAACAACAATTCCAAGACCCTTTTCGCATGTAATATTGCTGAGCCATATATGAGAAGGATCTTGGAATTGTTGTTGATCACAAGCTGAATGATGTAGCAGTGAATTTCCTGCATTAGCAGAGAACTGGACTAGAAGTTCTTTGGAGTAATTTCCAAGTGTATGATTCTAATAGCCATTGATATGCTTCTATGGATTTGTCTAATCCTTTTTTTTTAAGCCATCTAAGCTAGCCATCATCTTGAGGAACGATTCCATCAATCAGTTATGCAGTGTGTGACAGAGTCTTCCTTTTGCCAGTCCTGAATCTTCCACCAGTCAACTTCAGTGAGTGAACCCTGAGTTTTAAGTGTTACAAAAGATGGAAAGCAATTTTCCTATCCACGCTCTTATGATTTGTGTTGCTAGTGAACAAATCCAGTTCCGCTTACCATGAGGCCTGCACAATTAGGGCCCAGTGAGAAAGCTCCTGGCTACACATGGAGTGGTTGTGTGATTTGGACTGATAAATCTTGTCTATCAGTATGGAATGAGAATGAGTTCTGTGGAGGAACCTGTCTCAACAGTTGTGGTGGTACTGGCAGTGGTGCTGTCAGGAGCAGGATTTGGGGGCAGAGGTACAGGCCTGTCGTTGGTTAAGGGTGCTGAGATTTCTTAGGAGATCCCTCACAGAGTATGGATGAAATTATTTGTCAATTGCGGTTCTCTCTGTTTCTCATTTTTCTAATCTTAAATTCAGTTCTCCACATTTCTGCAGCAATTTGTGATTTTTTTAAAAAAATCCTCATGAAAATTCTTCAGCATATTAGTGTGAATTTCCCATAATAAATACATTTTTCTATGCAGTTTTGACTAGTGTATACATTTTTGCAAGCAATTTATCCTAATATAATGCATTTTTGTATGGTATTTTCATCAGTATATTCATTTTGTGAACACTTTCCCCTAAGATATGCATTTTTGTAAACATTGCTTGGTTGGAGAACTGCATCACAAAATTCAGATAAGTGTGAATTTTAAAGTATGGCTGTGTTTCAATTCTTATGTTGTTTAAGGAAGTGCAATTTTGATAAATTTGACTTTAAATGGGAAGCGAATCAAATTTCTCCCCCATCCCTATCACATCTACAATTCCCAGCACTCTCAACAGCTACAGTTCCCAGGGTTCTTTGGGGAAGCCATGAAAGATAAAAATGGTGTGAGTGCTTTTAATGTTTGGGGGATGTAACCCTTCTCAGCAGAGTGAGCAAGAGGACTCCCAAATGCAAAAGGCGGCAAAGGCTAGCTCATTAGGACTAATGGATCAGTGCCCCACCAACCTCAATCTGCCCTCGGCCAGTCCCCACCTGCCTGCCATCTTACTTACAACCAGCCCTGCCTATCAGCTTCCTCCTCCTTGGTCTCAGGGCTGCCCTTGCAGATCTCTGCAGGGAGGAGGACTGGTACCAAACTAGAATGAGCTGGCTCTGTCTCTGCCTGTTGTTGGCTTTGGCTCTACCTACTGTTAATCTCTCTGCCTTCCGCCTCATCAGTCCCAATGGGCACCAGCCACCAATGGCAATAGGTCCTAGCTTACTAGATTTTGAAGTAAAGTAATAGACATCACCATCTGAAGGGACCATTAAGTTGAGATTCTAAAATTGTTTCCATAGTGGAAAGTTTAGTGATGGATTTGAATCACCGGTGTGGGCAGCACTTATTTAGGGCAGGGATGGGCAACCTTTTTTCTGTATTCCCTTGGAGACAATCTTTTGAGCGCTGAATGCTAGTGGTGGGTGGAGCCAGAGCCAATGACGGGCGGAGACAGAAACAGAAGTGTTCTGGATTACATAGGAACGTAGGAAGCTGCCTTATACTGAGTCAGACCATTTGTCCATCTAGCTCAGTATTGTCTACACTGACTGACAGCAGCTCTCCAGGATTTCAGGCAGGACTGTCTCCCAGCCCTTCCTGGAATTGCCAGGGATTGAACTTGGAACCTTCTGCATGCAAGGCAGATGCTTCACCACTGAGCTATGGCCCTTCCCAGTTTAAGCTGGAATAAAGACTGGCTTGCTTCACTTTTCATCATGGCTATGTCAGATTAGAATGCCATCTTCTATATATACCTACTCACTGTGTTTGATAGAGCTACTCTCAAATAAGTATACAGAGGATTTGTTTTAGTACAACAGACCAATACATCTACCATTCTGTAAAGTGCGAAAATAATTCTTTTCTGGCTTCAGTGCGCTGTCCAACCCTCTGATCCACCTCACTGGTCTCTCTCTCTCTCTCTCTCTCTCTCTCTCTCTGTGTGTGTGTGTGTGTGTCTGTCTGTCTGTCTGTCTGTGTGTGTGTGTGTTGGACAAGGTGGATGCTTCTGTCCTCCTAGCCCAGAGCAGCTCTGTCGGCCTCCACCCTTGGAGCTCCCTGTTCTGCTCACCAGCAGACTTCCCACCAGTGGTAGCCTACAGAGAGCTCCAGAATGGTGGGATGTTCCAAGGGAGAAGCTGAGCGGGCCCCACTGCTGTCACTTGGTGGCATTGGGCCTGATCTGGATCTGATTGCTATGCCACCTCCAGGCTGGTATATATAGCCCAGAGCAGGCTTTTGCCTGCTTCTACCCTCTGCCCTGGCCAGTGCGATTGACAGGGCTGTGGATGTGGCAGTAGCTATGCCGCTTTGTCACACTCTGCTGCAGTCCAGCTGGGGTTTAGATTGCTCTGTTAGTGTACTGTGGATGATAGTCAATGCTAATTCTGCTCAAAGTAGACCCACTGAAGTTAATAGATATGACTAAGGTTCATTAATTTCAGTGGGTCTACTTTGAGTATTATTTATTTATTTAACAAAATGTATGTACTGCTTGAATGTAAAGACCTCTAAGCAGTTTACAAGAAACATTAACATTATAAATAAAACAATACGTTAACAAGTAAGGACTTAGTTGCATACAATCCTATTTCTCTCTATATATGCATATAAACACATAGCAGAAGCCTACCAACTGGTTCTCAGACAGTTGGGGAGAAATTTTTCCCCAAGCTATTTTAAAAAATAAAATAAAATGCTGCCCCTCCCAGTAACTATTTTGCAGGTGACATACACACAAATTCAGGTTATGCAAATACAGTGGATTTGGTACTCTTGCACAACAAACTTACTTCCAGAAACAACGCCCCCCCCAATACAACAAAACCCCAGTTTTTCAGGGGAAATTGCATTAGAAAGTATGGGATAACAGTTGTTTGATGCTACACCATATAACACCCACTGTTACAAATCAGAATGAATGTCCAATAAACACTGGACATCAATTAACCTCCGCACAAACTCTGTGCACAGAAATCAGGATGAGTGCTCAATGAGCAGGTTATTTGGAAGCGACCTCTATGGAAAGAAGGGGAAACACTTTAAAAAGTCAGGGAAAATAAGGAGGAAAGGAACAGGGAAGAGACTCTGATGGGATGAAAGAATGGGGCTGCTTCAGGAGGCATTGGGAGCTACATAAAATGAGATTGGGGATACATGTGCCCTGAGCCATGGGTTGCCCATTTGTGATTTCAGGTGTTGTTCTGGCCTATGTGGATGCCTCTTTAAACATCCACAGGCTCTGTTGGTTTTAAAAAGAACAAAAAAATCCCCGGGTGTATATGTTTAGTTGTTAGCTGAACACAAGATTCTATCAGTGAGTAATTTCCATAGACGCTGATATGGTGCACTGGCAGGTTAAAGTTTCCAGAGTGTTAATTACAAGCGGCAATTTGGCAAGAAAGAGGCAGTTGCGATGCGGTTATGCTCACTGCTCCAAGTAGCTCTGTGGAAGTGAGGGAAATAAGAATCTGATTTATACCTGATGATCGAAATGCTGTTTCCTCTCTCCCCCTTTTGGCTAATGAATAGGAAACAAAACCGGGGTGGGGTGGGGGAATGCCTGTTTAAAAAAAGAAAAGAGCAGGAGATGTAGAAGAGGTTCAGGGTGTGTAGTGCCTGTGAAGAAGACCAGGGAATGATGGGAAATAGATTTGAGTGAGTTTATCTGGCGATGAAAATATATGCTGTCCTGGTGATTGCAAGAGAGTGCAGCAGCTCTGCAAAATTAACACAGACAAGGGCAAACAAAAACAAGAGGGTCTCTGATGGTTTCTGTGGCAGAGAAGGTTATAAAGGTTGGGTGTTCTCCTCTTGGAAAGTTAATGAGAGAGTAGAGTGATGTTGGGGAAGAATTGGTTGGGATTTGATGCCAGGAAACAGCATCAAGTTCTTTACCCTAAACGCCACACGCAGGGGTCTGTGAAGAGTATTTATATGATGTAAGCCACACAATGCATTTTGACTTACTGGTTTTGGTAGGATTTGAAATGTTTGGCAGAGAAGGTGAGGAATGAAGAGGTGGGCGGAGGCTGGTGAGGATAGGGATTGGAAACCCCCAGTAACCTCTGCCCTAAGAACACAGGAAGCCAGCCTCCAGCAGATATCTCTTACACCTTCCTCAGTCTTTTCTTTGCAACCATGAGTCTAGAAACTTGTCTGTTCTGAAAGGAAATTGCTGTTTGCAGCATGGAAGATTCAGTAGAATTGTGTGTTGGGTGGTGTGCAAGGCCATCTAGAATGTGCAGCGTTCTGAAGAGAACAGAAAGGCAGCAAGTTTAGAAACACCTGCTCTTCTGCATGCAAAGCTTGATTGCCCTGTGGAACTTACTGCCATGGGATTCCATGAAGGTCAGTAATCTATACAGTAGGTCCCATAGCCTCTTGAGGGCCCTGTCTTGAAGTGGGAGCCTGAACTAATATCTCGCTATTTTATTTCTCTGAAAAAGCGGCATTAGTCACGGTAATATAAGTTAGCTCTATTAGTAGCTATTATCCAAAATGCTCCCAAATGCAATCTACATCTCTGCAGGGGTAAAAGAACCCCTAACCAAGCAGAGCAATCATCAAATCCATAACTGAGGTTCAAATTGCTAGATAAACAATTAAAAAGACTACCTACAGACAAAGACTTGGGAAATACAAATCAAAGCTCGCAACAACCTGGATGGCAAGAGATTGCTGCCCAATGATTATTTCTCTGGCAGACTTCCTTACATTACTGAACTGTGTAAAGCTAGGGCAGACTTTCCCCAACTACTCAATGGGCAAGTCATTAGGCAGCAAAGGGATTGTGTGATCAGAGTGGAGGATATCTAGCAAGGACCTCATCATTCATTAGCTACTTTGCAGTTTGTACTGTGCAATACTACTTGGCTTTTTTCAATATTTATTTCTCCAGCACCGTCAGTGAGGCTTGAGGAGCTTGCAGTCTGCAATTCAACATGCAAGGGAGACAACAGAGGAAGGAGAGGGAGGGCAAGGGGGTAAACAGGGGAAAGATATGCATTTATTTCAGCAACATGTACTTAATTAATTACAGTGGGATATGGAGACTAAGGAGTTGGGTTAAAACAGCCTTCTTCAACCTGCTGCCCTTCAGATGTTTTGGACTACAACTCATGTCAGGCCCAGCCAGCACAGCCATGCTGGCTGGAATAAATGGGAGTTATAGTCTAAAAACATCTGGTGGGCACCAGGTGGGGAAGACTGTGCTAAAGGCTTCATAGGAAAGCTGCCCTGGGCTCCTACTGAGAGGAAGGGCGGGATATAAATCAAATAATAAATAAATAAATAAAATAGGAAAAGTGCATTTTGAGAAAGGACTGCTCCTGGACTTGTAGGAGGGCCATATGTCCTACTTTATGGAGGTCAGTCCTCTATTTGAAGGGCTGCCAGAAGACAGACTTCTGAGGGAGACCTGTATCGGAAGGGCTGCCTGATGCAACTCTGGTTTAAATATGAGGAACCATACAAAGGAAGTTCAGGGACCTTGAAGTTGCCCATCAATGGATAGCAGCTGGACAGCAGGTTGAACAGGCCCACAGCTCATCTGCTTACACTCCTTACCCACTGTGATGAGATGTACTGTGTTTCTGCCTAAATTATAGTCATTATTTCTAAATGTATATCTCTACATATAAATTAGCACTTGCACATTTTATGCAAATCTGTGTCTGTTATCCTCTCTCTCTCTCTCTCTCTCTCTCTCTCTGGTGATGCATTTCCTCTCTTTTGGCAATGCCTAAGTGACCACTATGTAAGGGACAGCAAGGGAGAAAGAGCAGGATCTTTTGAGGGAGCAGGAGACCTTTGGATTGCTGGGAGTAGTGAAGCTGCAGAAGGAGAACGTCATGGAGGCAGCAAGGAGATGCCAGAACATGAGAGTGAAGAGGTAAGGAGAAGTGAGGCTTAAGAACTGGGACTGGATCCAGGAGCAGACAGGAAGCCAGTGCAGAAATGTAAGGGCATCACAGGATCAGAGCAATGGGAGGTGAATGTTTTTGGCAGCAGAGTGCTGGATGGATAGAGGTGAGGCAACTGCTGAACTGTGACAACAGAAAACCAGGGAGGTGGTAGTTGGAGTAGTCAAAGAAGAGATGACCAGTGTGGAAACCAGGATTAAGAAGGTAAGAAGAACCTGCCTGCTGGATTAGGCCAGTGACCCATCCAGTCCAGCATCCTGTTCTCACAGTGGCCTATGGGAAGCCTGCAAGCAGGATCAGAGTGCAACAGTGCACTCCCCACTTGCAATTCCCAGCAATTAGTATTTATTGTCTTCAAAGGGGCAGAGAGGAAGGGATATAAAGGGAGAAGCAACAAGTCTTGATGAGGGACTGAGTATGGGGAGCAAGGGAGAGAAGGGAGTCTGAGCTGAAGCGGATGGTGTGAATGGGGCTAACAGATTATTTCCTTGGCCCTGCACTGCTGGGCACTCCCCCGCTCCATTTCTGTGTCTTTTGTATAGAAAATAGCAGCTAGGGTTGAGCTGAATATTAGCCAGTTTTGATTTGGGTGTCAAAGCTGGTAATTTTAATGGGTTGGAAATTTCTCTTGAGGGGAGAAAAAGAAGACGACACAGATAGTGTATTTTACTTTGTACGTCGCCCAGTGGCTGGACAACCAGCCAGATGGGCGACTAATAAATATAATATAATAATAATAATAATAATAATAATAATAATAATAATAATAATAGTGTAAATATTCATTCATTTTCTTTTATCATGTTCAGACCCATTGTTTTCCCTGGCAGCTTCTTTGTCTTCCATTTTATCTGAATTACTCACATGGGTCATCCTTTCCCATCAGGGATCACACATTATGACGTGATGATTCCACCAGACATTCCTAAATACCAACCAGTCCAAATTTGGCCATGTGATGACATCAGTGAGAGCAGGTTAAATGATGGCATTTTAAATGAAAAGCAGCAAATTTCCAAGGAGTGCTGAAAAATCACTGAGACAGGGAGATGTTTGCGGCACTGTCAAAAATATTCATGAAAACAGATGAATAATGTTTGCTCAGTGTCCCAGTTGCAGCCAAAGATGCAGGATTTCCCACTCTCCATATTCAGTAACTGAAAAACTAAAAATATTTTTTCATATGCAATGAAGTAGAAATGACCTGCACCCCTATCCCTGCTAAGGGTGAAAAAATTGGAATTGCATGTGTTTGTAGAGTTTATGTTTTCAACATAAATTTTCAGAAATATTCTGCATTTGGTCTGATTTTAATCATGTGTCTGTTAAGAAAATTGTATGTTTGTTCAGTTTTGGACAATGGTTTGTGTAGTTCTATCTCTACCCCTATTCTTTGGCTGCAGTCTGGACACTCAGCCAACTATTCTGTTTTTTATAAACATTTTTGAGTATGCTGAAAAACATTTTCCTTTTCTAGCAGATATTTGGCACTCCTTGCAAAAAATGTTCATTTTAAAAAGTTTAATCATCCTTACTTGCCCTTGCTCTCAGTGGTCTTTTTAGTGACAATTTTGTTTTAGCCCAGTTGTGATTGGTTGCGATTTTATTTGCTGATGTCTAGTGAAATCATCACATCGAATATAACATCATAACTTCCACCAAATTTCCTATGTCCTTATTGTTTTCGTCCTTCCAGCAATCCTGGGAGGTAAGATTTCATTTTACAGATTGGAAACTAATGAACTAAGGCTACAATCATATAACACTTACCTGGGAGTAAGTCCCATCAGACCCAATAAAGCTTACTTCTGAGTAAACATATATTGGATTGCACTGAAAGCAGTGAACTGCCCTGTGAGTCCAGCAGCATGAATCCCTTTGTTGTTGTTGCTTTTACAAACAACAGGGGGAGAGCTATCTGAATATACCTATTTCCAGATAGGTTGCCATGTTAGTCTGTTGCAGCAAAATCAACAAAGAATCTTGTGATGCCTTAAAGATTAAAAATACTAATTATACCATATGCTTTTGTAGACTAGAATCCTCTTAATCAGATGCAGACTAGTCCATGGAAGCTTGTGCCATAACAAACTTGTTAGTCTTCAGTGTGTTACAAGACTCTTTGTTGAATATCCCTGTGGAATGCTGAGGATGTCAGTGGAGGGTGGGAGGGAGCTGGCCTGCTTGAGCTCCTAGCAGCTTATAAGAGGGGTGGAAAACTAGTGACCCTCCAGATGTCATTGGATTACAGCTCCCACGATTTCTGACCATTGGCCGTTGGTAGCTGGGGCTGATGGAAATTGGAGTCCAACAACATCTAAAGAGCCATAGGTTCCCTACCCCTGGCTTATTATATCCCGGAGGGAGGTTAGAGTTGGGGATACGTATATCCACATGATATACCCTTCCCCATGCTATATGGAGAGGTTTCAGGAGTGAGAAAAGGGAAAAGGACACATTTCCCTTTTTTTCATTCTCCAGAAACTACTATTTCCCTGTTATATAGCTCTGTAAAGCCCAAATAGTGCTAAAAAGTTCCTGTTCAGACTGGCAGGAGCAAGACCATGGCCCTTAGAACAGGGGTTGGGAACTTGTGGTCCTCCAGATGCTGTTGGATTCCCATCTCTCATCATCCCCAGCCATCATGGTCAGGGATAATGGGAGGGCCATAAGTTCCCCATCCCTGTCTTAAGAAGTGGGGAATCTACTGTAATATTTTGTTGCAACTCGTTCTCACTTGTTCCCTCTTGTACTGAACTTTAGTGATCCTGTGCCAAATGCCTGTCAGTTTGGAAATGAAACAGACCCAGAATAATGTAGTGTTTTCTCCATACTTTGGGGACTTCCTAGGTATGCAAAGATATATTAGTTTGTAAATTAATACATATTTATATTTAAAAATACACACATTAAAATGGCCCAGGAAGGACCTGTGCACAGTGAGCTTTCAGGGCATACATAATGATGAGGGCAGCCGAGCCACAGAATATTGAGGGTATCCCTCCTCCTCAAATATCCCTCCTCCCCTGCAAGACCCAAACAGGCTCTTGATCCTGGCAGGCTGGAGTCCTGAACAGAGGCACTCCTGTTAAGGGCTGGGGATATGCTGCAACATTTTGGTGTAGGTCTCTACTTCATATAGACCACAGTCACAGGAATAATAATAATAATGCATGCATCTCCCCCTTTGAGTCCCCCTTGCCCCATGAGACAATCAGGATAGGCTCTGCTCTTGGTGATTGTACCATTCAAAGTAATATCTGCCAGAGCAAGGTACAGGGCCTTTATAATGGTGGCTCCGGTTTTGTGAAATTTCCTTCCTCAAGAAGCTTGTCATTGCTCACCCTTGCTTCCTCATAAATTTCTGTTTAAGCAAGCTTTTAATTTTTCTGAAGAGTTAGATATAATCAGCTCTGTCATGATTTGTTAATATTGTAATGCTTTATTCTTTTATTATTTCACATTATTTTTGTTTAATTATTTCTCCTTTTTAAACTTTGATATTGTTTTAATTTGAGATTGAGAGCTGACCTGATTCTGCAAAGAAAGGCAGGTTATAAATATTTAAATAACTAAAATAACTTGAGGATGGGAAATATGGGAAGGACAGCACTGGGCGGGCAAGAGCAGGAACAACAGAGCTGCAGGAGGAGACCCAAATGCAAATATAACTTAGAGCTAAGGAGAAATCTGAACCCAGTTTCTACAAACCACACCTCCTGAGTCATTCTTGCAAAAAACACATGGTTAGAGTAAACTGGAGACATTTTCTGCAAATATTCCTGAATTTGCACAATGTATCCAAGTCACTGGATGTGGGACTTGCTGAGGATGAATGAGGATGAGGGGCTTGCACTCAAATAGGCACAAAGGAGACAAAGGAGGAAGAGAGAAATGTAGGCAGGTAAATAGGGGAAGAATATGCAATTGTTGCAGTTACACACACATTAAGGCTTTCTTGCAGTGAGGCAGGGATAGTCACCGTGGTGCCCTCCAGATGTTGGATTTCAACTCCCATCAGCCCCAGCCAGCATGGCCAATGATCAGGAATGATGGGAGTTGTAGTCCAACAACATCTGGAGGGCACTATTATACCACTTTTGATGGTCATGGAGAATCCTGGGAACTGTTGTTTGTTAAGGGTGCTGATCTCACAGAGTTGCAATTCCCAGCACCCTTGAAAAACTACAATCCCCAGGATTTTCCATGACTGAAAGTGATACAAGATGGTTTTAAATGTATGGTGTTGATGTGACCCTGGAGAGTGGCAGATGATGAGGGCTGTGGTGTCAGCACTTGGCTGGCATGGGCATGCCAGGCCCACTGGGGCTGATGCTGGTCAAACAGCAGCCTTTCTTTCTTTCTTTCTTTCTTTCTTTCTTTCTTTCTTTCTTTCTTTCTTTCTTTCTTTCTTTCTTTCTTTCTTTCTTTCTTTCTTTCCTGTTCAACGTATGATCACTCTGAAGAAGTTGGCTTCCATTCTTGGCACATGGCAGGTTGTGGACAGGGATAATACAGGAAGGGAGTTGAACTGTCCCTTATCAATATGCGCTAAGGAAGCAAGAAGCTGTAAAGGCAAAGTTTTTTTTTATTTTGAACTGTTTTGTTCAATATGAACGAAGGGCATGATTTGCACTCTACGCAATTTTTGTTTGTATCATCTTTTGCCATTTTTGTTACAGCAAAAAATATCAATAAACATATGCCAAATGACCACATCACATTCTATAGTCAGGGGGTGACTGTACAAGGTTACAGATGCTGCTTTTTTTAAAAAAAACTTTTTTTATATTATCATTATCCCCAAGTGTATGTGTTTACCAGCAGGGCAGCAGAAGCAAACTCAGCTTTATTCCTCCTATCCTGATGGTGCTATGACTGAAGTGAGTTTAAAATACAAAGCTTCACATGCTCAAGAGTATTTCTTTTCTTTTTAAATCAGGGTTAACTTTTTGTTTGTTTGTTACTTTAACATATCAGAAATGTAGAAACAATTGAAAAGCATGGAATGGCGGTGGGGTGGGGGAAGAAAATAAATATTAATTGTGTGTTTCACAAATGAAGTAATGCATATTGTCTAAAGGAGGATCCCCTCACCTGTTGCCCGCCTTGTAAGGCTATTAAATCCAGGCTGTAAAATGTTCCAGCTGCATCAGGTAAATGCACTGGAGAGTGTTAAAGGGCCATAGGAACATAGGAAGCAGCCTTATATTGAGTCAGACCTATTGGTCCATCTAGCTCAGTGTTGTTCACCCTGACTGGCTGCTGCTCTCCAGGATTTCAGACATGAGTCTATTCCAGCCCTACCTGGAGCGCTCTGGGGATTGAATTTGGGACCTTCTTCATGCAAAGTAGATGCTCCATCACTGTGGTCCTTCCCAGAAGGACAAGAAGTGTGTGTGGGATCTGGAGGAAGGATTTCAGGAGTGGCATAATGTGGTCAGAGAGACAAGACACATGGAAGGATGGAAATCTAGGCCCTCCCTTCCCCCCTTGGCATAACATAGTTCAGAACAGAATAGGAGAAATCAAGCGTGGATGCTGGGAGTGAGTGACTGATGGGGTTGCATCTCACCATAACTGGACAATGATAAATGTGGCCTATGAATTCACAGGAGAGCTATAATAAGCAGCCGGGAAGCCCAGCCTTGAGAGAAAAGATTGAAGAACCTGGGAACTGTCCAGCTCAGTAGTCCCCAATCTTTATAGTTCCAGAAGGACCCACCTTTAATCCTAAACTGCAACACGAGACCCCCCTCACTTAGTTTTTCCCCTCTTTAGGTTGACCGGATGCAAAAGAGTATAGGTCTCTTGTGTTTTTAATAGTTGCATAGAAGAGGGGCAAAAATTTGACAGGTGCATCTTATCCTGCAGGGGTGAAAAAAATCACACCTACAAAAATATCTTATCCTACACAAATGTTAAAAAGAAACAGGAACTCTGTGCTCCTTTCCATATGTCACCCTTTCTTCTCTCTTTGTTAGTATCCTTCTATTTAAGAAGAAAGCCAAAAAGGAAGAAAATGGCTGTGGTACCACTAGCAGGGCCTACCTTAAGTTGGGGCTTGACCTGATTGTGGGTCCCAACTAAGGTGAGCTGAAAGGTCTAAGCATCTCTCTCTCTCTCTCTCTCTCTCATCAAAAGTTAGGGTTCTAGGGAGAGTGCAGAGATTTCACAAAACCACCACCACCTCTTTTGTGGAGTGGGCAGTAGCGGCGGTCCTGCTCCCTGGAGTGAGGGCAATATTTTGTGCCCTGACTCTGGAGCCTTGTGTGTGTGTCTGTGTGAAATAGCACCCACCAGCACTCAGTCCCTTGATCACCACTGCTGGTAATTTGACCCCATACTTTATTCCTGGGCACTTTCGGACTATGGGTGGGATTCTGTCGCATTGTGGAAGATTCATGTTGCGCAGTTAAAGTTGTTTGGGAGCTCTTGCCCAACAAACCTACCTCCCCAAAAGACTGGACTTTTTGTGATAAGGATAGTGATGGGAAAATGCACTGGAAAGTGTGGGATAATCTTTGCTTGATGCAACATGATCTAAGCTCCCTGCAAATGAGAGTAAATGCTCAGTAAACAGCCAATGTCATCTAACCTCCCTGCAAGCAAATCAGGATGAATGCTCAATAAACAGGCCATCTGGAAGCAACCCCTGTTGATACTTCTGCACCTCAAAATGCCAATATCCCCCCTAATTTTGAATCCTACAAACAGGGTGGCCACATTGGAGAGGGCATTTTGGTTCAGCATTAGTTAGGAATATGGGAAGCTGCCTTAGTACCACGTCAGATCATTGATCCATCTAGCTCAATATTCTATACAACACTGACTGGCAGCATGTCTCTAGGGGCTCCGGCAGCAAAGGGCCTCTCTCATCACCTGCTGTTCAATGGTTTTTAACTTGAGTTGCTGTCCTTTTGTATGCAAAGTTCAAAATGCTCTGTCCTTTTGTATGCAAAGCATTCACTCTGTCAGTGAGCTATGGCTGGAGATCCCTGATCTAATCCCTGATCTAGTCTAGAGAAGAGAAGACTATGAGGCTTGTGATAGTTAAGAGCTAGAGGAGCTGGACAGCTAGAGGAGGATTCATCTCCACTGAGGAAAGGACAATAAGAATTGTGCTTTAATACCATGGAGATAGATTTAGGCTGGATGTTTGGAAAAGACAGCTAAGAAAAAATAAAAACCGTGTAATCCTCTTCCTTAGAAAAGTATCTGATTGCAGGACCACAAAAGTATCTGATCACAGGATCACTGGCCCAAGCAACCCAAATAGGTGCATGGACAGCAACCTTTTTGGAGTTCAGTGAAGCAGCATGTGATCTGAGAGGCATGCCTCAGCGTCTGTTGCAGCGATACAGAGGGTGCTTGGATGCAATCCTGGCACTCTCTGTAATCTTCCAATGAGCTTATAGGTGGCAAAATGCGTTGGATGAGTCCTGTTGGGGGTGGGTAGGTTGGGAGCTGCAGCCCAGTGACTGAGCACATGCTTTGCACACAGAAGGTCAGAGTTTCAATCCCTGGCATCTCCACGTCAGATTGGGAAAGACTTCTTGTGTGAAACCCTGGAGAGTTGCTGCCCATCAGTATAGAATACTGAGCTTGATGCATCAACAGGTCTAATTCTGTCATAAGCCAGTTTCAGGCTCTTCTTATGTTCTTATGTTCTTTAATGTAAAGAAATTAAGGCTAGGACTATCCACTCTTCAAAGTTTTAGGCAGCGGCCCAGTCTAGTCCTTCCCTGCTACTGGAGATTCTTTTTTAAAAGAGGCAATAGCAGGGACTGAATCTAGCACCTTGTGCATGCAAAGCAGGTGCTGTACCTCTGAGTTATAGCCCTGCAGTCCTTGCAGTTATTTACTACACATATACCCTGCCCTGAAGTTTGCTGAGGTGTATTTAGGATTCCCAGACAGTCTCTCATTCAGGCAGAAACCAGAGCCAGACTTGCTTAGCTTCAGCACAGTTGCTGTTTCATGTGCTTTTCAGCTCACACCTTTTAGGAATCTTTGCTGGCTTTGAAGCAGTAAGCCACAGCTCATGTCCTCTTGGAAGCCCCACTGACCCAGAAACCCTGCTCTCTGCCCCCCCCCATATAGGAGACATGCTGGTTGATGATGATTCATGGTATAACTGGGCAGCTTTTAACTTCTGGCACGGGGCACATTATTACAGTGCCTAACATCTTTGAGGTTCACAGGTGTCTGGTGCTTCAGTGTGCATTGCAACTGCCTTGCCTCCCTTTTCCAGGGATAGTTGCATCCCATGCCTCTGGTTGCACCAAAGTGAGAACTACAATGGGAATGTGCTCCCAGAGGCGTTGAGGGAGGTGATCATCATATGCTCAGAGGACCCTGCCCTTTCTAGCAGGCCATCAGAGGAAAATAGCTCCAGATAATAATACAATGACTATCTGGAAACTATCTGATTAAATAACTTTGTTTAAACTGGAGCAAAAACGAATGTAGTGGTGGTGGTGGTGGGAATGGGAAGAGGAGGAATTCCCATTTCCCCAAAAATAGATCTCGCAGGCAACACACTCAGATGATTATTTTTGTCCCAGATTGCAGCCTCACCCATGCCTTGGTTGTGTGAACCAGCCTTCAAGAGGGGCAGGAGAGGAATTAATGGACAAAGCAGGGCTTAGATAAAGAAGTGAGGATAGGGAACATTTGGGGTGTTGTGTGTGTGTGTGTTGTGTGTGTGTGTGTGTGTGTGTGTGTGCGAGAGGGAGAGAGAGAAACATTGCAGAAAGGAATGATTTTTAGTGGTCCAAGCAAGGGCTTGTGGAAGAAGCTGATTTTGAAGAGAGGGGAGCAGGCATGCCAAAGAGAGGAGGCAGCAGGAGCTGCTGCAGGCATCTGTTTCAATGCTCCATTCGGACCCTTTAAAGATGCCTATTTATTTTCAGGAAAAGGCAAAAAATAAAAGAGTTCAGATGGGGAAGGGAGGGATATGGCAGCATATGATGATGGGGCAGTGGGGGGGATACCAAAGAAATGTGATAAGGGAGGGAAGAATGTATCAACCTCCCACCCTTCTCCTGCAAACACACTGTGCCATCTGATAATGTCTTTAATATTTACTGGGGTGTGTGTGTTAATACCCCACAAGTCCCTGAGCCCCAGTCAGACTGTTCTGGCGCCCTTGTCTTGCTGCTCCCATATGGTAGGGGAGAGGTGCGGTCCCTCACCACAATCCTGAAATCTCAATCTCAGTCTTCTTTGTGGGGGCGGCAAAGGAATGTGGGGAGAGTATCAGCAGGGGGAAATGTTTTCTAGCTGGCAGCTACAGCCCCCTCTCCTTGCTTCCAGCCTGCCTCTCTCTCTCTCTCTCTGCTCAGCTGGAGGGGACTGGGCAGACCTCTGCGGTGGGCTCCTCCTTTGCATCAGTTCATTGCCATGCACCTCACATATCCCCGCTTGCCAGGCCCAGCCCAGCCGGCAGCTGTTGCATGCCTCCAGCCACTGACATTGAGGCAGGCAAGCAGGCAGGATTGAAGCTGGCCACCCTGCTTCTCTGAAACACAGCAGGGGGCTAATGCAAAAGGGATATGGGGTGGAGGACAGCACCCCCTCCCCAGGTCACCTGGGGAAGAGTTTAGTAAGACTCACTGAGCATTCTAGGAAAGTGTTTTTGAGGAATCGACTCTGGGATGTCTGATGTGAAGTCTTCAAGAAAGATGGATATGTCTCTGAGCAGGTGCAGAGCACCTTCCCTTTTCTTCAAGCAACTGGGATTAGAAACAGTGGTGCTGTCAGGAAAGAACTTTGGGGCAGAAGTCCAGGGCCCTATAGAGCAAGATCAGCAGGATGCCCCCGCCCAAATGCTATAGGGCTGGCTTAGCACATATTGAAGTAAGTGAAGTGACACACATTATCATCTAAAAAGTCCCCCCCACACACACACCAAATAAGAGTCCAGAGTCTAAAATGACCTAACTGCACCACTGATTAGCAAGGAGGGCTTCAAGGTCCAAGGGTGTGACTCGTAGACACATTTGAGCTCTGGCATCGTGCTTTGTAAGAAATGAACCCCCAGGCATTGGGAGCCTGGTAACAGTGCTGGAAACTGGGATTCCTAGAATATCTAGGAAGGGAGCATGGAGAGGAGGAGGAGGATAGCTGGATCCCTGGGTGTCTTAAAATGAGGAGGTCATACTGGTGTATGAGAATGGATGGGGTTCAAAGCAAGACTTGCCCTTTTGGGACAGGTGAGTAAGAAGAGAGGGCCCCTCCAGTCCGGCGGCTTTTTGCGGGTGTATTGTGCAACACATAATTTACACAATAGTAATGCATTAGTGGTGGATTTATACTGGACTGTCCACACATCATTCTGCTTTATTAGTAGTTCAGTGATCGCTAGGGATTTGCTAGAATTCTACTCAGTTCGGATTTTACCAAATTCTACCCAAATTTTCCATTAATTTGCTTATTCTCTGTCATTGTTGATCAGATTTTTATGTAGTGATTTTCTATGGCTATTTTTGAAAATGGAGTTGTTTTTTTAAAAAATCTGCCTCTTAAATGTTGATATTAAAATGATAATTTTATCAATATTTCCTTTAAAATTATCTATATTTCCTTTAAAAATATCAATATTTTTTGCAAGGGGAAAAAAACACCCTGGATTAGTAGAAGCAGCATCTAGTGGACAAAGAACGAACTTGAATCAATACCAGCCTGTTAGGTTGATGGAATGCTTTCAGACCAGCACCAGCCAACGCATCCCATCCCTAGTTACTGTATTATTGTCATCTGGAGGGGCACTCATGCACTATAGCACAACAAAAGCAGGACAAAAAACAACACACCAGAACATTTGTGGTATAAAAAGTTATAGGATTTCAGCAGGAAGTTAATGGGACGTGCACTGACTGGAAATGAAGCAGTATGCCCACCCTGAAACATTTGCAGGCACAGTGTTGAAAGTGGGATTGCTTATAATCCCTCCAATACCATCATGAGCAGAAATTGTCATGAATGCACAATAAAAAGGACATCTGGAGAGGCCCAGAGAGAAAATGTTAAGATGCCTGGTTTCTTTGTAGGATTGTGACCTGACTTGAGAATAATAGCAATACAAAAAACTGTTCTGTCCTGCTCTGGTTCTTTATTATTGTACCCTTCCTCCAAGGAGATCTCATTGGTGTGCACCTTGTATTCTCCTCCATTTTATCCCTATAACAGTCCAGTGAGGTCAGGTAGGCAGAGGAAGAGGGTGATTGGCCCAGGATCATTCAGTGTCAGCTTCATGGCCGAGTAAGAGTTTGAACTCAGTACTCCCTGGTCCTGGTCCTAGTTTGATATTCCAACCCAGCTGTGCTCAACTTTGGTTCCCCAACTGTTGTTGGACTACAGGTCCCATCAGACCTGACCATTGGCCATGCTGGTTGGGGATGATGTGGGTTATAAGTACATTAACATCTGGGGACCCAAGGTTGAGAGAGGCTGCCCTAGCTATCACACCAGGCTGGTCTCTAATGGGTGGTTGATATAGGCAGGAACTGTATGTTTTCATAGCTCTGAGCTCAATCCAGTCACTTGCTGATTGCTGCCAGCCAAGCAGCTGTTAAAGGGACAGTGACAACAGTCTTGCCAAGAGTTGATTGCCCCTATTTCTTTGGGTGGGGAACGAGGGCCAATCTACACATTATGGACTAAGAAGTGGTCAAATTCCAGATTACACCACTTCTAAGCCAAGGCGGGGATTCATACCTTTGAATGTGGGCGTGACATAAAAAGCCCATGCATGACTAGCACATGAGGGACAGGGTTACTATGCTAAATAGGGTTGCCAGGTTCAGGGCCTGATCCTGATCCTGTATCTTTAGGAGAAGAGAAAGTCAGCCAAGTGCAGGTGTTCTTGCAACTCTGTAATGGCAAAAACCACAAGGTGGGATTCTCCCTTCCCCCTGCGCAACTTCTAAAGGAGGCTGGTACTGGCAACCAAGAGGTCTTCTGTATCTTTAAAAGTTGTGCAGGGTGAAGGGAGAATTCCACCTTGTGGTTTTTCCCATTGCAGGGTTGCAAGAGCACCTGCACTTGGCTGACTTTCTCTTCTCCTAAAGATACAGGATCAGTCTCAGGCCCTGAACCTGACAACCCTAATGCTAAACCATTCTCCCAAATGTGCTGATTTGTTAGAGGACCCTCCCCCTTTTCAATAAAAATGGGACATCACTGCCACTTCTTTCTGCATAATGTGTAGATCAGCTCAGCTTCTGGAAACAAAGATCCCTCTAGACACCTGTGGCTTTTTTAGTTTGCATTGGAGTCTGTTGGGTTGGGAGGGGTTGAAAGCAGTCATCTTGGAAGGTGGTGTTGCAGGGGTGGAGGGAACAGTACTCTAAGAACTAGGACTGAAGAAAAGGAAAGCAATATCTTCCAGGAAAGTGTTCACATAAGAGCAACTTGAAGCCAAGAAGGTGGAAAGTGGGGAAAGCTGGGATTCTAGAGTTTTTTCCGTGATTAGTTTAATGTGTATTATTTGAGTTGCTACCTGCAATCTTGGCGTAAGAGAGTGGGGTCTAATCTCTCAGGTGCCAAGACTCCAGATTTTTTTTGAAAGTGGGATGATTAGAAACCTAATGGAGTAGGCAGGAGAAAGTCTCAGGAAGGAGTGATGTTGCCAAATGCTGATTCCGCCTTTGCACCCTATCCACAACAAAAGACATCCCCTTTCCTTCCCTGCGCCTTCCTCCCAGAAGTGCTGCTGTATATCTGGCAGGAATTAGTGCTGACAAGAAGGCAAGATTGGAAATTGATTCCTTGGGCTGGATTCATCTTCTCTTCCCGACCCCTATCGATGGCCTGTCACCCCCATGCCCTTCCTGTCTCTCTTGCAACTTTCTGCCTGCAAGAGATGAGGGATGCAGTAAAAAGATCCCCTCTCCTCTGCCCCCCAATCCTATCCTCTGCAATGCTCACACTCCCCTATAGCAGAAATAAGGGCACCAGGCTTTCCTGCACAAAGGGGAAACTGAGACATGGGTAGGCGAAAGGTGGGCTCCACACTGGTAAAACAATTCAGGAGTTTGGGTTTGTCACTGCTTCCCCCCCCCCACTAGGCATTACTTCCTGCCCGGAAATATAACCAATTAGGGACCCTCCAAATGTCTTTTATATTTGTGCA
The DNA here is from genome assembly GCF_030035675.1 of Rhineura floridana. Lineage (NCBI taxonomy): Eukaryota > Metazoa > Chordata > Lepidosauria > Squamata > Rhineuridae > Rhineura > Rhineura floridana. The sequence continues at coordinate 38,680,658 of NC_084490.1, read as the reverse complement.
TTATGGCATGTTTTGTGCTTTTGATGGTATTGGGGCAGTTGTACACAATTATGCTCTCATCACTGTTTGCACTTGCAAAAGTTAAAGGGTGGACAAACTGTTTTGTTTCCAATCAGTGCATGTCCTGCAACTTTCTGCTGAAATCCTGTATCTTATTATGCCACAAATGTTCAAGATGGGGGTTCCAGATGGCACTAATACAATAAAATTGGAGAAGTATTGCAGAACAACTAATAAAGCAGAATGATGTGCAGACACTTTAGTATAAATCCACGACTAATGCACTGTTATTGTGTGAAAGACATGCTGCAGAACGCATATGCAAAAACCCTAGTGTGGAGGGGCCTGTAGCTCTTTATCTTACTATTCTAGGAAGTGCAACATGTCCTAGAGAAAAGCAGGTGATATTCCTCCTGCACCACTCTCATGCTCACGAAAATCCCTGTGCTGGTCCCAGTCTGGGTTCCTATTGGCTGCAAGGTCCTGAGGAGGACAATCAGGCCTAAATATATTTCTTCCACATTTTGAGGACTGAAATCCCATGGGTCCGATTCCCAACAGTGGCATTCCGTCTGGATATGCCTTGGCTCGGCCTTGCAAGTTCACAAAAGTTACTGGTGTGCACAGAAATTGGTCTTACCCCATGAATATCCAGTCCTAGTCACTGGTAGCCAAAAGAAAGAAAGAAAGAGCTGCTGATGTGCTGGTGCCATATATCAACTAAGAGACTGAGGCTGCAATCCTAACCCCACTTACTGAATTCAATAGGACTTACTTTGGGTAGACATGGTTAGGATTGCGCTGTGAGCAGTAAATCAGGAAGACCTAAGGAAGCTTGATTCTTGAATCTACCATGGAGTCGCTGAGTGGCCTTAGGCAAATCACTGTCTCTTCGGGCTTATCTACATGGTGGTTTACTGTGTGTTCGCTGCTGCTGACATCTCTTAATTCACATCATTCACATGACGTTATTGGCAAACAAAAGCTACCACACAGTTTTCCCCCTGTAAATACGCACTAACCCAACCTGCTGATAATATGATAATACAAAAAGTGGAGAAAAATACATCTCCACTCTGCTGCACTAATGGTTGCAGAAGCTTTGCTTCAATGTTTTTTGGTGGGTGGGTGAATCATTACTTTTTCACACACCCCTTTCCATGCCCACTGTTTCCTCCCTTCTTTCATTTTGCTTCCTGTGGGTTGACAAGCAACTTTCAGCTGCTCTCCTCAGTTCTGCTGGCCTTTTTTATGTTGTTGCAAGCAGCCACAGGGGGCAGACTACAGCTATTTACTGCAATAAGCAGCCCCCCTTCTTGGCAGATGAATGGTGCCTTTTATTTTTTCCCCCTAACTTGTGCGCAAAGGTATAATACTGCTCAAACAAAGGTTTGTACTTTCAGCTGGACTCACATAGGTGGCATCGCCTATTCTCCCTTATTTTCAGACACCTAAAAAGAGTGGGGAGGTGGTTATTTTTTTCCCTGTTCCCCTAACCTGTGCACAAAGGTGTAATACTGCTCAAACAATGGTTTGACTTCCAGCAGTATCAACTAAAAATAAACTTGTCCAGCTAGTTTCTTTGTAATTGCCATGCTGGGTACCTGATTTAACATACCTAAAGGCAGGTGATTATTTGGTGATGCATTAGGAGACTAGACCTTCAGTCTCATCTTGCTGGGGCACTTAAGCAGCTTTTGTGTAGATGAAAGCTGGAAAAGTATCAATATATAAGAACTCAAAGCAGAAATAATAGGAGCAATACAAATAAATTTAAAAGTAATAGATCATCTAGCCTGCATATTACAATTGCTATAACAGGTATAAAATCCATTCATTTACCCACAAAGACCATTAGCAATTTGAATGAGGTACAGTAGGAGACAACGTTTTAGAACTCCTAATCTTAGTGTTTACACTAATTTTAGGTCCTTCACCCATGGGTGTAAACAGAGGGAGGTGTGTTCTTTCTGCACCCCCTTTTGCCCACAATTTTTGTTTCCCCCCCTCTGTTTTGTTGTAAGGAATCTACTGCAGCTGGTAAAATAAACTGAGCATGCTCCCTAGTTCCCTAGCAACCAGAGGAAGTGGCAATGTAAGATGAGAGGGCGTGGTCATTAGGAAACTGCGTGATAGAGGAAGGACTGCTGCTGGTGTGAATTGAAAAGACTGTATTTACAGGTAGTATAGAGCCCTCACTGTAGAAGGTGCAGATAGAAAACAGAGGTAAAAACAGTGGCATTAGTATGAAGTTATGCTTCCATGTGGATAAGCCCTCAGCCTCAGTCCTCCATCTGCAAAATGGAAATAATAACACTCATACCTTATAGGGTTGTTATAAGGATTATAGCAAGATATGATATTTGAAAATTAAATATTATTGCCTAGTTGCTTGAAGGTGATTCCTATGTAGGATTGCCAGGTCAGAAGCATCCCAAACCCTGAGATTTCAGGGGCAGGCCCTAGTGATGTAATGTGGGCAGACCCTAGTGATGTCATTAAGCATGATACATTAATCATCCACCATAGTTGCTTGGAGCATACCACTCAAACAAAAAAAAATATTTGATTGGAAATTAAAATAGTAATCTTAGCTAAATTAGTGTGTTTCTAGGTCCAGCTGAAGTGACAAGATCATTCCTTCTCACCTGCTTAGGGAGCTTGGACAAGGAACATTTAATCTACCCTACTTGCTTCTGGCAAGAAGAGTTAAGTGCCCTCAAGCCAGGCCAGTCACCAGAAAGCCATTGTAGGAAGAAGGTAGCCTAATTGTGTGGAGATGTTAGTTGGAAACACTCAGGAGTAGAGATGGATACCCCTGAAGGCCGCAATTCTAAACACACTTACTAAGCCCCATAGAACTCAATAGGACTTACTTCTGAGTACATATAGTTAGGATTGTGCTGTTGGTAAGGCTTGATTAGGGATCCTCTGCAACAATATCTATATCAAAGCAGAGTTGGCAACCCCCTGCCTGGAATGCCCTGCTTGCCTTTTTACATGGCTGCTCCAAACTTCTTTATAGACTTGACTCTTCACTGCAGACAGAGGTTTGAGAAATGAGTAAGAGTTAAGAAGATTCTCTACTCTTTCCTGCCTACTATGTGGGCTGCTATAAACTCACTTTGACAGCCAACCCAATTCCTGTGAGTAATAATTGACAGAGAGAAAACACGCATGATTTGGTCTACCTTCACAGGGAGTAGATTGGGAACAAAAGCAATTGAAGCCACACTTCCCAGTATGTGAATTCTCTTTTACCACTATTGGGCAAGGAATAAACCATCGTGCGAATAACAAGATGCATCATCAGTGTGTTTAAGGGGGTTGAGCTGACTGCATGGAAACACTGTCGTTGCTTCTATGGAAGAAAGGGAGTAAAGTCAGAGGTAACTAAAATGCAAATAGAAAAAGAAAAACAAAAGACAGTGATAATTTGCAATACCATACCAACCACAACAAGATTCCTATGAGTAAGACAGAAAACAGCATTCCACAACCAGTCAGGGTTCCTAACCAAAATAAAAACAATCCTGGCAGCCAGTTAGCCAAGGTCACAGAAATCCCCATACAGCACAACCTTACCTGGGGGCTGCAGTTAGTGCAGAATGCTGTGGCACGATTGCTGACATGAGTGAGACCCTATCAGCACATAGCACCTCTGCTCTGAAATCTGCACTGGTTGCCGATTTGCTTAGCAGGCCAAGTTCGAGGTGTGCTTTCCATGTTACGGATGCCACATAGTACTTGTTCTGCTCTTGTAAGAAATCAATTCTTTAGTGTGGCTTTGGAACTCCCTGCCTATTTACATTAGGCAGGCAACTTCATTGTACTCTTTTTGGCACCTGCTAAAAACATTTTTGTTTAGGCAAGCCTACTCAGGAATGTAGAAACTATTATGTTTTTTATATGTTTTTAACTCATTGTTGGTTTTATTATTTTGAATGTTTTTAAATACCTGTCTAACTGTTTTTGCCAATAATTTTATTGTTTTAATTCCTTCTATAAACTGCTTTGAGGTGTTTTTTTTACAATAAAGCAGTATATAAATGTTGTAGATAAAATAAATAAATAAATTTCCAAGTCATTGTGGCCCTTGGGTCTCTTTCCTCATTTGTACCGAGTCAGGCTATTTGGTACGATCTAGCTCTGTACTGATGACATGGACTAGCATTGGCTTTCCAGGATTCCAGGCAATAGTCTCTTCCAGAGATTGAATTTTGGACCTTTGCATGCAAAGCATGTGCCCTATCACAGAGCTACAGCCCTGTTTAAAAAGTATCTTTTAAAATTGCTCTTTTCAATTCACGAATGAATGCACAGCATACTAGGGCAGATCCACACCATGCATTTAAAGCACATTCAACATACATTTGAAGCACTTGAATCCCACTACAGAATCCTGGGAACTGTAGTTTGTTAAGGGTGGTGAGAACTACAATTGTGAGGGCGAAACTTCACTTCCCAGGATCCTTTAGAGGAAGTCATGTGCTTTAAATGTGAGTTGGATGTGCTGTAAATGTATTATGTGGATCTGCATTACTTCATAAACTTTGCCTATTTATAAATCATTTTAATTACAATTTAAAATGGAAATAAGCTACAAAGTGTATGGGTGACTAATCTGCCCCTCAGAGTGAAAACAACAGAGGGGGACCATGACCACCCCAGGGAAGAAAGGCACACTTCAAATGTAGAGGCAATAATCATTTGTAAATAATGATTTACAACCATAGTGTGAAATCAGATACATATCAAGACATAGCATGAAGAAAAATTTATATAAGCATGAATGTCAAAGATGTTTATTATTTACACAACCTGTAAAGATATTTATAGTGCAATCCTTTGCATGCTTACTCAAAAGCAAGTCCCAATGTATTAAATGGGGCTTACTCAGACAGGGAAGCATGCACGGGACTGCAATTCAGTGATAAGGAACTTCACTCACACAATCCAAAATTCAGAATCATGCCACTTCAAGCTATTTTGCAACTGTTTTATATTTGTTTTACAGTTATTGGATTTTGTTGTTGTTATGTGCCTTCAAGTCGATTATGACTTATGGTGACCCTATGAATCAGCGACCTCCAATAGCATGTGTTATAAACCACCCTGTTCAGATCTTGTAAGTTCATGTCTGTGGCTTCCTTTATGGAATCAATCCATCTCTTGTTTGGTCTTCCTCTTTTTCTACTCCCTTCTGTTTTTCCCAGCATTATTGTCTTTTCTAGTGAATCATATCTTCTCATGATGTGTCCAAAATATGATGACCTCAGTTTCATCATTTTAGCTTCTAATGATAGTTCTGCTTTAATTTATTCTAACACCCAAGTATTTGTCTTTTTTGCTGGTATCTGCAAATCTCTCCTCCACCACCACATTTCAAATGAGTTGATTTTTCTCTTATCTGCTTTTTTCACTGTCCAACTTTCACATCCATACTTAGAGATTAGGAATACCATGGTCTGAATGATCCTGACTTTAGTGTTCAGTGATACATCTTTGCATTTGAGGACCTTTTCTAGTTCTCTCACAGCTGCCCTCCCCAGTTCTACCCTTCTTCTAATTTCTTGACTATTTTCTCCATTTTGGTTAATGACGGTGCCAAAGTATTGATAATCCTTGACAAGTTCAATGTCCTCATTGTCAACTTTAAAGTTACATAAATCTTCTGTTGTCGTTACTTTAGTCTTCTTGATGTTCAGCTGTAGTCCTGCTTTTGTGCTTTCTTCTTTGACTTTCAACAGCATTTGTTTCAAATCATTACAGATTTCTGACAGTAGTATGGTATCATCTGCTATCTTAAATTGTTATAGTTCTCCCTCCAGTTTTCACACCTCCTTCATCTTGGTCCAATTCCACTTTCTGTATGATATGTTCAGCATATAGATTAAACAAATAGGGTGATAAAATACACCCCTGTCTCACACCCTGCCCTATGGGTAACCAACCAGTTTCTCCACATTCTGGCCTTACAGTAGCCTCTTGTCCAGAGTATAGGTTGAGCATCAGGACAATCAGATGCTGTGGCACCCCCATTTCTTTTAAAGCATTCCATAGTTTTTCATTGGATTTTAAATGGCTTTATTTCTTGTTGTGAGCTGCGTTGGTTTCCAACCCTACCTCACAGAGAAATATTCCATATACGCGCACACTGGAAATATAACATACATACACCGCATATAATAGTTTATTGTCAAAACCAGTTGGCCATTGCAGGACATTTTTTTTTTTTTAAAGTATTAGTTTCCTGCCTAATAAAAGCAGTGACACCTAAGTAAGCCCTGCCTAACTGCTTTTTAAAAAAGGATCAGAGGGGAGAGAGATTTACAACACAATCCTTTTCTATGTTCACTCAGAAGTCCCACTGATTTTCAGCACAATCCTAACCATGTCTCCTCAAAAGTAAGTCCTACAGAATTCAGTGGGGTTAGCTTCCAGCTATGTGGAATTAGCATTGGAGCTTTACTCCCAGAAAAAAAGCATATTGGGAAGGTTTCAAAACAGGTTATAAATAAGACAAATAAGGTGCCCTTTTCAACAGTCCAGTAAAAGTTAAACTTGTTTGACTTCTTAATTAGAAAAGTATAACACTGTAACATGTACATTTTTTAAAATTTCTGTTCAAAAATTATTTGAAAGATAAAAAGTATACAGGCGGGCCCCGCTTATATGGCAGGTTCTGTTCTGGACCCCTGCTGTAAAGCGGAAATCGCCGTAATGCGGAACCGCATTGAGTATAATGGGGTGCATCGTGCGAAAATGACACGAAGATGCCGCAAAAGCGGCAAAAGCGCCTTTAAAGTGGGGAATGAAAGCCGCCGCATTAGCGGAACGCCGGGAAGCGAAGCGCTGGGAAGCGGGGCCCTACTATAATACAATTTTTGCAAGTAATTAAAAAAACCCTGAATGTACACTTTTATGCCTACCAAGATCCTGCTATCTTCTGTTGTAGTGCAATCCTTTTTATGTAGTTTGTATGTTGTATTTTACTTGATCTTGTACACCGCCTAGAGTGGCCGCTTGTGCGGCCAGATAGGCGGCCTAGAAATAAAATTTATTATTATTATTATTATCCTATGCATGTTTACTCAGATGCGAGTCCCAACCCTGTACAGAGAAAGTACTCTTTATGCTGCTGAAAAATAATATATTTACTGAATTCCTGATGTGAGACAAGCAGGAAAAGGAAACTCTTCTCAGACTTAAAGGTCTTCTGTATCTTTAAAAGGTGTGCAGGGGGAAGGGAGAATTCCGCCTTGTGGTTTTTCCCATTACAGTGTTGCAAGAACACCTGCATTTGGCTGACTTTCTCTTCTCCTAAAGATATAGGATCAGTCTCAGGCCCTGAGCCTGGCAACCCTGTTCCTGACTGGTGGTTCATCTGAGCCTTCTTTAACAGCTCCTCTGTAAATAGACTCCCTGAAAGTGGAAAAGTTGCAAGGGACAGCCAGGGCTAGAACCTTTCTTCCTAATGCTGCTTTAAAAAATATATCAAAAACTTAAAGTGAGTTTTTTAAAATAACAAATAAGCACACGGGGGAGCTTTAAAACATGATAACACCCTTTCCCCCAGATGCAGTCTGAAGTGGTATAGTCTACACTACCACCTCAGGCTTCTAACCATTCTGCTGCTATATGTGCAGACCAGGCCTGGGTTCATTTGATTTATTTCTTTTCACAGATTTAACACCATGGCATAGAGCATGTGGGGTGGGTGGGAAGCATACAAAAAAGCAGACTCTTTAGCTAAAAATCAATGCTTGTAGTGCTTCAGTAATGAAAGAAGAGGCTCCAGACTAATCTGTCTTTCAGGGTGGTGTATCTTACTATACAGTCGTCTATTTGAGGGCATCTTGAAGGACTGTCACATCCAAGCCTAACTTAACGATCAAGAACCATAACAAGGGAGATCAGGAGGGGCCTTGTAGTAGCCCATCAACAGTTATTCACCTGGACAACAGCCTGAGCACAGATCACCTGGTCTTAGTCTTTCCCAGTATGGCAAGATGGATTTAAGCACATGCACATTTTATGCAAATTTTTGTTCTTGTGTTACCCTCTTTTTGGGTGATGTGTAAGTGGCTACCCTACTGTCTGTGGAGATCCAGGAAGGAAACTAATTGGCGGGAGATTTCAGACAGGCAAAAGGAATGACTTCCTTACACAACACATGTGTGGAAGATGCTACCACAGGATGTGGTGATGGCCACTGGTTTAAATGGCTTTAAAAGGGGATTAGATAAATTCATGAAAAACAGGTCCATAAATAGCTATTCATGATGATTATATAGAGCCTCCATGTTCAGAGGCAGCATACCTCTGAATATCAGTAGCTGGAGGGCAACAGCAGGCGTTGCTTGTGACCTGCTTGTGGGCCTCCCAGAGGCATCTGGATGGCCACTGTGGGAAGCAGGATGCTGGACTAGATGGACCTTTGGTTTAATTCAGCAGGGCTCTTCTTATGACAGAGGTGCAGGGGCCCACTAGAAGGGTTGGGTTTTTTTGCTTGTCCCCCAAGCCTCGTACGTTCCAGAACAAGGACTGACAGCTAGATGTGAATGCCGGCCAAATTGCAATTTGTATAATGCATAAATTTTGCAGCCGGTAAAGGGTGATTAACTGTCAGGTTGGAATAAGCTGAGAGAGGCAGGCAGATCCCCTGTCTGAGAAAGGCAGGACGTCCTTCGAGAAAGCGATGTGTGCATGTGGGATCAATCAAATAATAACTGAAGGGAATTTATTCAGTGCCCTGACTTCAGGATCCCAATGGACTGTTGACTTCTAAAAATCCATGGACTGTGGAGCGGAAAGGAGGAGCAGGTTAGAAGAGGAGCCTGTTGCAGGTGGCAAAGCTTGTAGCAGGGTGGCTCAGGCTGTAATCCTATTCATATGCCGGGGAGTAAACCCCCATTGAATGCAGCCAGATTTACTTCGGAGTGAACATGGACAGAATTGTGCTGTAAGAGATTACTTTGTGAGCCAGGCAATCCCTGCTTCAAATCTCATTTTTGTCATGAATGCAGTAGCTGGCCTTAGGCAAATGTTTGGTTCTTACAGCCAAACTAGATGTAGCTTTCAAATTAACATGCATTTTTTGGGGTGAATGGGTGGGTGATGTTTGGCAAATAGTACCAAAACATCACCTCCCAAAAGGAAGCCTGAGCATCTTTGGGACCATGTGGGTAGGGAATGTGGTTTTATCTCTTCTGGTCAGGACAAAATAATCTCTCTCAAAATTTTGCATTCACACGATTAGCATCCTGTCTAGTTTGGTCCTCAGCCTCTCTCCTCCCTTTAGTGTGGGAATAATTATGCTGATGTACCTTATAAACTTTGTGCAAGAACTACCAAGATAATGCTTGTTATGTGTTATTAGTTCACATCCCTTTTCAGATAATGCACTAGCAAGGTAATGGTCTGTTCTTATTCCTCACTAAATAAGGCCTGCACAGCTTGTGATGGGGGGGGGGGAGAGGGAGAGGAGAGCCTCTAGAACCCTTCCATACTTTTTCAGCTTTGGTCTTAAAAAAAGAAGTCCCTAGCAACTTTACTTGTGTAGAAATACAGAAAAGTGAGGAGACAATATCGTCCAGTTGCTTAGTAAAACATAAATGTTTTCATTGTTTAATTTCTTAACCCTAATGTCTTTTTAAACATAACAGGCTGCCCATGTTTTTGTTCTGGCTGTTCCCCATTGGTTGTACCCTTCAGGCCTCGTCATAAATTTTCTAGCTACAGACCTGGTGACCCACCTACCTGAACACAATCTACCAGTCCTGTGTTGCAGCCTCCCAGGCACTGGACAACGGAGAAGCCAGCATTACTTTGAAGAGGTCCTTGCCCCCCCCCCCCGAGTGTGGGCTCTGGGAGGCTTACCTGGTAGAAGCATTGCTGCAATCAGTGCCAGGTAGCTGCGTCTCAGTGGCCTTTTAAACTTCCCCCAATATCCCCAATATAATATCAGGGCATTGTGGGATATTTAAAATGGTGGTTTGCCAGAGGCTTAACCACCTAGTGCAGGGAGAGCAGGTATAAACACTGATGGGCCCTGCAAGGTTGAGGGGGCCTGGCCTCTGCCTGAGGGTGCCAGCTGCTAATACCAGGCCTGGACAAGTTATGCCTGCTAAGGGTATGTCTGGGTCTAGGACCCTGAATGACATGTTAGTACTGCAAGCCTTCATGAGATGTAGCTTTCAAGCACAGGATGCTACGGTGTTTTTGAATCATCTCAAAAAAACTCAGCTTTTCTTCCTTCTTTCTCCCCACCCCGCTCCCTGAATGTCACAACCCAACTGTCTTGCACTGATGGTAGCAGTTGAAAGCCTTGCAAATGTGTTGGCAGCCGTTGCTGCTACCAGCAGCTCAGAAACGAGAGAGTGGGGGTAGGGTAGGGGACTTCCACTTGTCAAAGGAAACATATTCTGGCACGCATCCCGTGCTACAAACAGTGGCACATTTGCAACGAGGTTCATACAGGCTTTCCCCACTGACCTCTCCATTTCACAAGTCTGCCTCACAAAGCTCTCACCCCCTTTCTGTGCTCACTATCTTTTGACCAGATGTCCACAGCAAGAGTTGAAAACAAAAACAAATACCCAGCACTTCCAGGTAGCTGCAAGAGGGCAATAGTAATCTGGCAGTGTGAAGGGGCAGCAAGCAAATATCAGGATGGAAACTCCACCCTTGACAGTGTCACACCTGGAGGCAGGGGGAGATTACTGTCAAAAGTGGGTGATGTGAGAGCCCCAGTAAGGCATCATGAGGCAACAGAAACAGAGCAAGAGCTGTGTTGTGACAGGTGGAAACCCAACTGGTGTAGGCTTTGCTAGCTATGAGGGGGAAAGCATAATCTCTGCCTGCTATGATCAGAGGGGCAGGAGCCTTGTCAGGAGACAGGTGGCAACTCTGGGCTCATGGTAGTAAATTGTCATTTATTGTGGATTTTGCATCCAAGAATTAGCTGTTGAATTTTTTTTGGCAGGGGTGTGTGCAAGAAAGGGTTGCATGGGATTGAAATGGTGGAAGGGTAGGTTTAGAATCTGGAATGAGATAACCATTAACAACAACTGATAATTAATAGCTAGATTAGTGTAACTGGTCTGATCCACCTGCATCAGAGGCCATTAATGTATCTCTTTGTTCTCAGTGTTTAACTGGTGACTTGTTAGCAAGCTGCTATGCTAAAAGCTACTATGGTCCTGTGCGGAGGTGAACTGCCTTTATATTCAAACGACCTTATATCCAAACGTCTGGGGGTTCAAGTTGTACAAATATCATATGATCTAAGGAGTAACTTATTTTCTCTATTGCCCATCTGTAAAATGGACATTGAAATGGAAAATGGGAACCATATAAAGAAACTGCAATTCAAATAATCAAGGGGGTTGGGGCATTTTCCCTATGAGGAAGGCCCAAAGAGATTTGGGGCCTTTTATGCTACAATACGATGCTTGTTTGCTTGGAAGCAAGTCTCGCTGTGTTCAGCGGGCTTTGCTTACTTGTAGGTAAGTGTACACCTTATAGGCAAGTGCAATTCTAGGTATGCTTACTCAGAAATAAGTCCTGTTGTTTAATGGGCCTTACTCCCAGGAAAGCGTGCATAGAATTGCAGCCTTAGTTTAAATGTATGTGTGTGTGTGTGAGAGAGAGTGTGAGTGAGTGAGTGAGAGATAATAGATTAGAGCATTGTAAATAGCAAAAATATTTTATCTCAATGTTAGAACTCCAGGTCATAAAGAAATTGATTGTCAGTAGCATCAGGATGGACAAAAATAAATATTTGTTTAGCCATCACATTATTTTCTTACAAAATCAATTATTGTAATCCCTATTTGCTTTGACAGGTTATTTTAAAGACCCTTTCCCAACCTGGTGCCCTCCAGATCTTTTGGACTACAATTTCCATCAGCCAGCACTGTCCCCCAGCCCCAGGTTGGAGAAAGGTGCCTTAAAGGATTACACAGTGTTATGGAGAACAAGGTCTGTAGATGTCTAGTAGCTGTGATAGCTAAACAGAACTTCCACATTCAGAGGCAGTATTCCTTTGAACGCCAGACAGGTAAGAAAAGATGGCTGTCAGTATCCAACCCTGATTGTGAATATCTAGTCACCTGCCTGTTTTTTGTTGGTGACAGGATGCTGGTCAAGAAGGAGGTCTCCTTGCTAGATTAGACTCTAACATTCTGTGAAGTTTGCTTCACAGGACAAACACGCCCTGGAAAGTGAAAGTGAAATAATGCTTTACACAGATTAATGAAGCTATGCAAATGGTGGTTGTTTCTGCAAATTGCAGAAACTTGCCTTTTCTTTTCTTTTTAAATACAGCTGTGGTTCTTCTTAGTATGTTCAAGTCTAAAACAGATGGCAGGTTATCTGGTTTTGCAGTCAGTTTGTGGGTGTACAGAATATACTTGCATACATTCTTATGCCTGCACTTTAGGGGTAGCCTGTGTGTTTGTGTGTGTGTGTGATTGAGTGAGTTTCAGTCTGTGGCCACCTGTATTTTTAATGCAGACAAAATACTTGCAGGCAAATGCTCACAGGTTGCCGCAGAGATTGCAATGCCAAGGGCTTGTTTTGAGAGTGAGATTGTACTTTTGTGGGTTTCTGCAATTAACGTTTTCGCAGCAGGCATATTTAGGTGTGCAGGTACAGTTTAACCTGATTTGTCCAAATGGACTAGAAAGCAGGATGCCAGATGCACAGGAGGATAGGGCCCCTGGATTTATTTTAAGGAGATACAGTTTCAGAAAAGAGAAGCTGCCTCTTCTTAAAGGCACAGGAGCTCTCTGCATGTGGTCACACTAACTAAAAGCCCCCCAAAATGAGACACCATTGTGGATCACTTTTCTCCTGCTTGCTGCCCTGGACATTTGCCATCTTTCCCATTCTTCCCTCTATCCATTACAATGCCTGACTGCCTGATGCTGGTGTTTCTGCAAATGTTGAGGTTATGACCCCCAGCGGGGCTGTGGTGAGGTCACACCCTGTTTGATAACTGATACACCCTGTGCATCTTTATTGCTCTTGGAGGTCATAGCTGTGTTGTGTAAGTCTCTAAATAGGGTCACATAGGAAAAGAGCTCTGTGTTGTCTTACAATTCCCCAGAGCCGCAGTGGGGGCACATAGTGGCCTTGGCTGATGCAGTCGCTATGCAAGATAAAGGGAGGAAGCTCAGCAAGTTCTGACTGATGACCATCCAGGCAATCTTATTAATAACAATACTTAGCATTTATGTGGTGTTTTCAAGCGTTCTAAGCTCTTCACATGCGATATCTAGTTGTTACTCTTACGACAACCTTGTTACTCAGTATTATTATCCCCCATGTTTAGGGATGGGGAGAAATTTGACCCAGTTTGCATTTAAAAGGTGAACCTATATAGTTTGCTTTTTCAGAAACAATATGTGAACTGAAACACAGCCATCAGTCACAATTCACACTTCTTTGAATTTTGCAGAACGGTTCTCCAGCCAAGCAGTACATACAAAAATGCATATACCAGGGTAAAGTGTCCATAGAAATGCATATCTTAGTGAAAATAATATTACAAAAATGCATCATACTGGGGAAAATTGCTTTACAGTTTTGCAAAACTGCATACAAAAATGTGTATGCTGGGAGAAAACGCTGATGAATTTTCATGAGGACTTTTTAAAAAAAAATCACAGACATGAGGAAATGTGGAGAGAAGAACTTAAGAGAGGAAAATATAAGAAATGGAGAGAAACTGAAATAGATTCTCCCATCCCTACTACCCACATTATTGCAGATTGGGGTGTGGGGTGGGGAGACTGGCTGAGGGAGAGAAAGAGCAAGGCGTGTGTAAGGGCAGGCTACCTCATGGCAGAGGCCACATTTGAACTGGGGACTCCCTGACTCGCCTCCCCCCAGTCTCTTAGGCATTGTGCTATATACCACACTCTACCAGCTTCACTAAAAAAATAAATAAATCAGCGACTCAGGTAGGCTTGAAATCAGGAAGTCTGCATTATGCCTTCAAGTTTCCTTATGCAGTCAAAGACAAGACAGCCACAGCTTCTTCCGCCTGCCCCTCTCAAGCTCTAGTTCTCCTTCCCTCTTCCCCTGTCTGCTGTAATGAGCAAGGCTCTGGAGGTACCACGCAGCAAGCGTGTGTATGTGTGTGTGAATGATGGGGAGGTTAGATGCCAGGACCGGGGAAAGAATGGCAGAAGGATCAAGGAAAGCTTCACAGCTTGGTATGATCAGCCATCATCCCTGCAGGGGCTCAAAAGTATGTAGGAAGAGCCTGCTGGATCAGGCTGGTCTATTCCAGCATCCTGCTTTCTCTGTGGCCAACCCAGATGCCCATGGGAAGCCCATGAGTGAGACCTGAGCGCAGCAGCACTCTCCCCACCTGCGCTTCGCAGAAACTGGTATGCAGAGATATACTGTCTCCATCAAGAGCTTCTTGGACTTGCTTCTCCTCCTTCACAACGTGCCTGCCTGCCTGCTCTCTCCCCTTTTGGGCCAGAGGGAGCAAATAAACAATGGCGGTTGGGAGTGGGAGCAGCAGCTGCTTGCTTGCTTGCCAGCTCTCTTCCTGGTGGGGAGGAGGAGGATTTCACTGAAGGTGCGTTCCCCAGTTTCTTCTCCCCCCCCCAAAAAAACCTAGGAACTTGAAAAGCCATGGCTCATCATCAACACCATCAAATTTTATTGTACTAGCTATTGGCCTTGGCAACATCAAAATACGCTCTGATATGCACAATAAAATAAAGGTGGATAATACAATAATAAAATTAATATATGGTAAGATTATATAAAACTTTTGACGCAACACAGTAAAACCCAACGGTTGTCTTCTCTCTTGCTCCCTGGGAAAACTTAAATTATGCAAAATGGACCGCTGGCTTATAATAACCGTGCAACTATTGGGTCAAGTGCAAAAGGGTAATTGCTTTGTGGTAAGCAACATGGCATTCAGTTAGTGAGTTACCTTTACTCCGTCCCCCATTATACCTGCTGTCCATCCGTCTCCATGTGACTTCTTGTATTGCCACCTGTGTGGTTTCTTGTGATGATGTCAAATGTAGGTTTCCCAATTTGTTTTGAATGCTGTGCCCCCATGGTCAGTCTTGCACTCTGCGAGGTTTCCAGAATGTCATTCTTTCCCATTTGAAGGCAAGTTGTCCAGGGATGGTGCATTCTAGATTCTATCAAAGAGCTTTGTGTGCTAGCTCTTCTCTACATTTATTAAAAATAGTACAAGAAATTGGCTCTTTTGCAAGTTAATTTAAGATACCCTGTGCAGAAACTGTTTTGCTGGATATCTCAGAACTAAGATATAACAGCAAGCAGACCTTAGCTCTTTCGCCAGCAAGTTAAGCAGGTGATGCCTAAATGAAGTATATTCAAGTAGACTGTAGTATTGACTTCCATTTCTGTTTGGCCATAAAACATCACAGCATTGTAATGTATTTATTTCAACATATATGTAGAATGTACGAATACAAAATTTAAATAGAAGTGGGATCCTCAAGAAAATGTTTCAGTGCGGAATGCACTTCTTTGGGATGCCAGACAGTCAGCCAGCCAGCCATGCCCTGTTCCAAGGTATTCCATTCCCTTTCCCTTTCCCAACAGTTTTCAATTTCCCTCCTTCCAATAATCAATCAGCATTCCATGCCTACTGACCTGTTATGCCCTCCCTGATCCTGACTTAGAGCTTTTCTCTAAATATTTTTTGTACATCTACAAACTTTGGGGCTCCCCATGCCTACTGATATCTTCCTCTTGAGCATGGACGGTGCCATTTTCACTACATAAAGACCAGCACTTGGAGAATTTAGTTTGCTGTTAGTATATAGCATCTGCACTGGTTTTCCTTTTGTCATGGGGGTTAGGTAGTAGGGGCAAGAACTTTACAGGAGTCTAAATCTCTTTCAGGTTTTCACAAATTAGCAGAGCTACAGATGTGCTGTTGCCAGTGCATCAGCAACATCACACATTGTGGTGTTGGTGCTACACCCTAAATTGTGATGTTGTGCTAGGATTGCATTCTGTTGCTCAGTCTCTAAACCAGCCTGCACAGTTGGGGCCCAGTTTATTATTCATTGATTGTAGCATCAAGTGATGATGTGTGAAAGGGTAAAGAAGATGTTGTAGGCAGAACTCTTAATATCCCCTGACATTAAGTCGGAAGATTCCTTTGTAATGGAATAGGGTGACATTCGTAGCATATATTTATTCTGCTATTATTCCACTTTAAACAGCATAGCTTCCCCCAAAGAATCCTGGGAAGTGTAGTTTGTGAATGGTGCTGAGAGGAGAGTCCCTATTCCCTTCACAGAGCTACAGTTGCCAGATTGGCTTAACAGTCAGTCCCTCTCCCCAAAGAACTTTGGGAATTGTAGCTCTGTGAGGGAAATAGGAGTCTCCTAACAACTTTCAGAACCCCTCACAAAGTACCTTTTCCAGGATTCTTTGGGGGAAGCCATTACTATTTAAAGTGGAATAATAGTAGAATGAATATATAGTGTGAATGTGGCCTAAGTTCATGTGTTTGACTTAAGCCATATTCACATGTGCATGTTTGCCACTGGCTGACGACTATCATATGTGAAAGAGCCATCACCTATCAGACATCACAGATAGAGGTGGTCACATAACCTTGAATACTATACTTTTCAACAGGCAATTCATGCATGTATAGCTGTGAGTCATCAAACTTTCAATAGCCAAGGGATGGGATAGACATGCATGTGTAATTATATGACGTTGCCTTATACTGAATCATTAGTTTACTCCAGTGGTGGGGAACCTTTTTTCTCTTGAGGGCGGCACCCCTTCAGTGGTAATCTGCGGGTGGCTGGAGGCCAGTGGGTGGGGCGATTTCATCTCTCTCTCTCTCTCTCTCTCTCTCTCTCTCTCTCTCTCTCTGACATCCCTTTTTCTCTCTGCCTTCTTTCTGAACCCCCTCTCTCCCCTGATTCTTCCTCCCCCATCCCCCACCCCTGTGAGCTGCCTCAGAAGTGACTGATTGCTCGTGGCAGAAATCCAAACTGCTTGCTTGCAGAGGGCTTTCTCCCCTTTTTCATTTTGTAGCTCCGTCTATTTAAGCTTTCCCTCTAGTTTTTCTGCTTTTCAAACTTTTCCTCTGGGCTCCCCACACCCTCATGAAATTAGGCCAAGGGCCACATGTGACCTTTGACCGCAGGTTCCCCTCCCCTGGTCTACTGCAGGCTGGTGGAACATCAGAAGATGTCTTATACTGAGACAGACCATTTGGTCTATTTAGCTTAGTATTGTCTACAATAACAGGCAGTGGCTCTCCAGGGTTTCAGGCAGGAGTTTCTCTCAGCCTTACCTGGAGATGCCGGGGATTGAACTTGGGACTTTTGCTATGGCCTTTCTCTGCCACTCAACTCTCTAAGGAGCCAGGTGCACTGGTCTTTCCCATTCTTGCTACCTGAGGCTCTTTCAAATGGGTCTGAATTTGGGATCAGGGCCAGCTCTATGGTACCTGTCCTGCACCCGTGTCCCTTTCTCCAACAGCAGCATACCTCCTATTGGTGCCAGGAGGTTGCCCTCTTAAATTTCCCATAATGCCCTGGAATGTTGCAGTAGGGGCCACCATATTAAATTCCCCACAGTGCCCTGAAGTGACACAGTGTTGACCACTCTGGCGTATTGCCGGAAGTTTAAAATGGTAGCTCATAGTGGTCTGCCACCTGGCAAGGGGGACGCAAGGCAGGTGTTGGTGCTAGTGACCCTTCCTGGAACACTGGAACCATAGCAGCTGCTCAGGAATGCTGCGTGCTGAAACTAGCCCTGTTTGAGAACCTGCCTTTTCTAGACAAGTGAGCAGTAACAGGGAAAGGAAAAAGGAGCAGGGCTCTCTGCTCTCTTCCTTTAGGCCCGTGGGCTGGATGTAGCTTGTGGGACTTCTCATCTTGCTTGCAGCCTTCCCTCTTGGCCCTGGCCCTGCCCTGTACTACAATGCAATTAGGAGGCTTTTAAAAAATCCTAATTGTTATGCAGGGGGCTATATTCCGGGGAGTTGTTCCTGAGGAGGGAAGGGTTAACCCTCCCCTCTCTGCATGCTGCAATCCTCCTTCCCCCTCTGAAAATAGCCCTCCCTGCAGCAATTTGGTGTTAATGTTGGGCCCATGGAGGCTTTTAAAACCCCACTTATTGTGCAGGGGGACATTTTGGGGGCAATGAGATGGATTGGGGCTTAGAGGACAGAACAAGCAAATGGGTAACAGCAATGAGGTGGGGTATGCAGGGAAGGGGGACCCTGAGGGCATTGTGCTGAAGCCTACCCCCCCCCAAAAAAGACCCCTGGAGCCAACAATGATGTTATGCTGGTAAACACTTATTCCCAATGTTTAAAATCTTTCTATCCCGTCTTTGAACAGTGTAATTATAAGGTTGACAATATCCATTTTTTTAAAAAAAACCCAGCAACAACTGAATAATAAAGTATAAAGCAAATTACCTCAGTAAACAGGAAGGCAGAAGGTGGCCTTCAGATACCCACCTAGTCCTGGGCTGTTCAGGGTTTTATACAACAACGCCAGCACTTTGAATTGTTCACTGGGTTGATGCTAATGGGCTATTGATAATTTTCATGATTTTTTTGTAAACAGCTTAGAGGTTTTTCACCATCAAGTGGTGTATACATTTTGTTAAATAAATAAATACTAATGCATGGGGTGGGGAGGTTGCAGGTTAGTGAGAGAGGCTTAACCTTTTCTCTGCCACCCGCTTTCATTGCACATTTTTTGACTGTCCCCTTCTCCTCTCCCAGCCTGGCTTTTCCCTCTGGTCTTGGACCCTGGCCAAGGGGAGGAGGTAGCACCAATCAGGTCAGTGGTTAAGCACTCTGCCTACCTGTTGATTCTCTTCCACATATTGCTTTACCCAACCCCCAACCCCCCGATACTTGTATTTGCATTACCAGGCAAACACAGGTCGGGGAAATTTGTGTTTGCCTCATAATGTGTAGTCCCAGCCAGTCTCTGCAGATACTGCAATCGACAGGATCATCTGCCCTTAAATCCTGGCTCTACAAAAGAAGTGTGTGTGTGTGTGTGTGTGAGTGTGTGAGTGTGTGTGTGTGTGAGAGAGAGAGAGAGAGAGAGAGAGAGGGGATATCCCAACTGTGACATTCTCTCTAGAACCAACCAAATATCCCCTTTTGTCCCTATGACTTCCTATAAAACCTCTGGGGCTGCACATTTAGTGCAGTTGGTATGTCAAGGATGCCTCCCTTTGATTATGTCTAATGAGCCTGCTATACAGATGGCATTCCGTGGGGGAAGAAGGTACAGCTGGCATGTTTCGGGATTTGGATTGTGGCGTTATAAATCAGGCTTGAGCAACCTGCTCGCTACTGTAGAGCTACTTTGGAGACTTCATATCAGCCAAGAGGGAGGACAGGTAATTGGTATACCTGAACAAATCATATATGAGTTCCTTAAGTGGCATAATTTTGCTCCTTGGTGGAAGAGTTGGCCATGGATGCTTGGCCAATATTGGGGAGAGGACCTGCCTCCTTCTCCTCCTCCACTACCATGACTCCAGTTAAGGTTCATCATCTCCTTATCCTTTGGGCCAGGGGTGGGGAACCCTTGCTGCCCCCCCCATGTTGTTGCACTCCAACTCCCATAAGCACTAGTCAGCAAGGCTGATAGCCAAGGATAATGGACATTATAATCCAGCAACATTTAGAGGCCGGATGCTCCCCATCTCTGCCTTACACTGTTCCTATCCTTAGTTTGAAAGTTAGGTGCTCACCGTTGTATTTTGGCCAAGAGAACTCGTTTTGATGCCCAGCCATTCTTTTGCTGGAAGAGGACAGCACTTTGCAACTACCTAGCTTGCAGAGTAGCCAAGGAACAAACCTTTTCAGATATTAATGTATTAACCATACAATTGACCATTGTATCTTACTGGAACAACTTGGTGGGATGGTAGTTGGAGGTACTGTGTTGCAGTGTATCCACTCCTATCTGGGGGGCCTTGATCAGAGAGTGGCATTGGGTGATGCCTGGTCAACCCCATGGTTTTTGAGCTGTTGGGGTCAGCAGGGTTCCAGTCTATTTAATTTATGTTTAACTTATATATGAAGCTGTTGGGAGCGGTCATTAGGGGATTTGGGGCAAGGTTATGTCAGTATGCTGATGATACCTACTTGTGTCCATTTACCAACTGAGTCAAGTGAGACTGCAGGCCCTGATGTGCTGCTTGGATGCAATGGTGGGCTGGATGTGGGCCAAACTGTTGAAGCTGAATCCTGATAAGGTGGAGGTACAGTGGGTAGGTTGTGCCTAGGTCCAGGAATTGGGTAGGTTGCCTGTTCTGGAAAGGACTACACACTCTCTGAAGGAACAGGTGTATAGTATAGGGATGCTCCTGGAGCCATCATTGTGATTGGAGGCTCAAGTGACTTCTGCGGCAAGGAGTGCCGTTTTACATCTTAGGCTGGTTCGTCAGCTATTGTTCCTGGACATGAGGTGGCTTGCTACACTCACCCATGCACTGGTAATCATGAGACTGGATTACTTTCTTGTGCTCTAGGTGGGGCTGATCCAGAAGATGCAGCTGGTGCAGGCTAGGCTTCTATTGAGGATGGTCTACTGTGAGCATATAATACTGATTCTGAAAGAACCACATGGGTTGCCAGCATGGTATTGAGCTAACTTCAAGGTTTTGGTACTGGTGTACAAAGCCTTAAACAATCTGGGACTTGGCTACTTGACAGAATACCTGTTCCTTTATAGGCCAGCACTTCTATTCAGATATGCTAAGAAAGTTCTCTTGGTGGTGCCACCTTCCTTTACGGCTTGATTGGTGGTGACATGGGGGAGAGCCTTTTTGGTGATAATCTCACAGCTTTGGAACTCCCTGCTACGTATGGTGCTGGTGCTGTTAAATTTCTGGTGCCAATTAAAGACCTGGTTGTTCACCCAGGCCTTTGCTGGAGTTTAATGCCAGATTGGTTGGTTATGTATTCCCTGTGGCTGTAAGTTACCTGCTTTTAAAATGTTGCCACTTTTTTAATATGCATGTTGAACAATTCCACTTGTATTTTAATTGTACCTCACTCTGAAATTGCTCTGCAAGGAAGAGCAGGCTAAAATGCTCACATACACACATGGACACACATGCGTGTACCTGCACACACTCGTGTGTGTGTGCACGCACACACGCACACACACATACACACCCACACTTTCCCTCTCTTGAGCCAGCAAAATGTCCATCCAGCTTTGAAGTATGGTAGTGTAAGCCAAATTGCCCTGAGCAGCAGTTACTCTGTTATGTTGTATGAGTGTGCTGGGTCTGTAGGTAGATACCAAGCCACAGGTGGTTGACTAAATACACTTAATTGGAAATATGCTTGTTCTGCCTCCAAACATATAAAGAGTTTGGAGAGAGGGGGAATTAGATAGCCTCTGAGATCATGAGTCTGAGGGGGAATAAAATTGAATTTGTTTCTTCTCACTTGTTGTCTTGTTTTCTAAGCTTTCAGCATATATTGCCAATACATTTTCCAGCTTATCCTTGTAACAACAGGTACTAAAAACATAGCCTTCTTAAAAATGAAAGCTGAGATTCTCATAGTAGTTTGCAGAGAACTGCCTTGAGGCTACATAGAGCCGGAGGGTGCTAGTGTAACCCACCTGTGATGAAGATGTTGGCAATTTGTGTTTTAATATCATCAGGAAATCAAAACAGGGATAACTGTAATTATGGATAATCACAGGTGGAAGGGCACCACCTACAATTAGAAGGATGGCTTTTGAGCAAATTACCACAGTGATAACATTCCCTGATAAGTCTGTCTCTCTGTCTCTGTCTCTGTCTCTGTCTCTGTCTCTCTCTCATTTTCTTCTTTTTTCCTTTCTTCTGCCTGCCCAGGTACTAAACCTGGTGGATTTTCTTCTGTAGATAGGATAATGGCATTTTAAAACCAGATCTGATCCTTTATGAAATTGGCAGGGTATCCTTGAAGCCTCAGTGGCCAAAACTGTTGAAAAACTCCCATTCCTGGCTACGCTCTTCAGCTATCGAGCAGCCAAGCTCTTGGGCAAAAACTAGACCCAGGCATGGGTCCAGGGCTGGATTCTTTGTTGGCTAGGAGTGGTTTATTCAGTCATCTGCTCCTGATGTGAGTTTTGCCAGTTACCAATGGACAGGAAGGCCAAAAAGGAGTTCTATGTCCTCCTGAGGGACAGATAGACAGACAGGGACAAGCAGAGGGAATCCTATGGCAAATGCATGCAAGAAGCAGCTTAAACAAACAGCTTGTCAAAGCTATTCCTGGACTGGACTGTTTCAGACTGGGGTGGGGGCTGCACTTAGGTAATTTTAGATTCTGGACTTTGTGGTGATAAGCTCCCCACCCCCTTTAGATGGTACAGTAATGTAGTATTGCTTCACTTAACATAGGGCCACATATGCATTGTCAAACAAAAGGAAAGGCATCACCCAAACAAGGGCACAGATTTGCAAATCATTTGCATAAGCTTATTTAGATGCATAGATGCAATTTATAAATTATTCCTATAGTTTAAGTTGAAATTCAGTCCATATTTTCACCATAGTGGGGAAGACTACTGAAGTGGACATGTGTGCCTGATCAGTCTGTTGTTGATGGGTAACTTGAAAGCCCCTTCTCTCTCTCTCTCTCTCTCTCTCTCTCCCCCCTCCTTATGAGTTTTTTTAAAAAATCTTCCACTTCGCTAATTGAAAGGCTGTAAATAGAGGACCCATTCAAACACAGGACCAGTGGACCTTCAAATAGAGGACTGTCCTCTGTAAAGTAGGATACATGGCCACCCTATCATTAATTTGGGGGCCCTTCTGCTCTGGATTTCTGCCTTAAAATCTTGTCCTGAGTGCCCCACTGGATTGGTGGAGGGGGCAATGTTGGATGACTGAACCAGAGAGAGGGGGGGGAGAGAGAGAGAGAACTTCCTGCACATAGACCTTCGGTGTTTGAGAGAAAGGTTCTATACTTTCTCAAGTGAAATGCTTTGTTTTATTTTAGTTTTAATTGTGTTGGTATCCCCCCCTCCAGTGTGTTTACATTTGATCATGCAATCCCACACCCAGTGAGTGCGGCACTGCCCCACTAACCTCAGTCTGCCTTTAGTCAGTCACCTGCCTTCCTTCTTACTTTCAACCAGTCCAGGAAGATGCCACAAGCTGTCAGCTTCCTCCTCCTTAGTCTCAATGTGGCTCTTACAGAACTCAGCAGGGAGGAGGCGGCTAGGGACAAAACTAGAATTAGTTGGCTCTGCCTGTCATTGGTTCTGGCTCCACCTACTATTGGGCTTTCCTGCCTTCTGCCCAGCCAGTCCCAATAAGCACCAACCACTGCTGTCCCCACCTTCAGTCCCAAGTGGTACAGTCCAGGAATAGTTTTACCATTTTACTATTTTATCCAGATGTCTGAGACACAGCTCATAATGCTCACAAGTGATGGCTGTCCTGGCAGTAAGATGATTACATATAACTTCAGCTTCCATATGAGATCTAACTGGAAGGCTGAGATGAGGCCCTCTGAGAGCCTGACGAAACTCTGCGCATGCTCCAGCAGGACTTTCTTAATCCATGGAACCCAAAGTGCCATACATGTGGTGCCCAGGCAGCCTCCCATTCAGGTGCTAACCAGACCATGACCTGCTTATCTTCAGCAAGGTGGTGGCCTTGTGTGTCTTCAGATCATACCCTGGGACAATCTTGCCTCCAGTGTACATGCAAGTCAATGACTGTGAATGGACACTAAGGCACACAGCAGTGCTCAGGTATACTTTAAACCATCTTGGTTTTTAAGCTGGCAGAGAACATTGTTGCAGAGGAAATAATGCAGCATACCACAGACAGAGTAGAGCCTTCACTATTGTGGCTCAGGCAATGATAGTTGGTATGAGAAGAGCCATGTCCTCCTAGTTCTGCCTGTGAAATGTTGGAGAGTATGCCAGTGATGGTACCTTAGAAAGCAGGAAGATGGCACTGTGCTTCAGTCTTGCAGGATAATTGAAGTGTCAACCAATACTGAAGGATACCTAAGGATTCCATTCCTATAAGAGGCACCAGCAGCCAATCACAAGGCTGGCCATTGACCTGGCTTCTCTTACTGCCCTGCTGATGCCTCAGATGGGTCAACATCAGCTAGGAAGGGTCTCAAGCTATGATGACTAAACCACTGGTACACAGACTGAATCCCATTGCTGGTTTATTTTCTTCTCTATCCTTCCTTAATGCAGGATGGGAAGGCATGTATATAAATATGTCTTCAGCATACACAGTAGTATGTACAATATTAGGGAGATGTGATAACTGGAGCTGCAGCTCTCATAGGAGATGGATGGAGTAGGAGATGCCCCCTGGGATGTGAGACCAGTGGATGGGATGGTCTGTCCACAAATTAACTGAAGAACACCCTTCTGCTGATTGAGCATAGCCAAGCAGATTCTTAGAGCTCTTGTTAATTGGGGTGGAGGGCGGGGAGGAATCACAGTGGGTATTGCACCACTCCTTCCACATGCCATGTGGCCTTTCCTCACCCTGAACATCCGTCTCTCTCTCCATGTGCACACACTTTCTCTTGGCCTTCTTCCTGACCGTCTCTTTGCTCAGTATCGATCACATACACCAGCTGATCACCCCCTGGCTATTTAGCTCTCAACAGAGCCGATTGGCTGGATAATTAATTTGCTGCTTAATTAACTCACTTTGAGATGAGATCCCCCAATCGTCTGTGGTTGCACTTGTGTCTGCTCACATAAGCTTGGAAATAATATTTCAAAGCCCTTAGCTGCCAGCAGTTAATATTTAGAGCTTTGGACGTGCCAATTCTGTGTTCATACCCTTCCTTCCTTTCCTGCCCCCACTGTCCTTCAGCACTTCTGTCTCACTCCTTCTGCCTCGGGGACATAGCCAGACTACGATACCTGAACATGCTTGTGTAAGGTTGTGCCTACATTTCTTCCTATTGCAAGTTGCAAAATGATCTGGCATTTGAAGCCCCGTAAAGTATAAGACATCCATGCCTCAAGGGGGAGGGAGTTCCTCAGTTGGGGTGTAACTATTGAGAAGGGCCTATTCATTGTCACCAAACCATACCCGCTGACAGCACAATGAAGAGGGCCTGCTCTGCTGATCTCAGGGCCCAGGTTGGCTGGTCTGTGTACATCTATGTAGGAATATGTCTGGGCTGATTAAATGAAAGGTGCCCTAAAAGATATTTGGGTCCGAAAGCATTTAGGGTTTTATATGTTCCTTACTTGACATTTTGTACTCGAGTATGGCTTTCTCAAGTACAAAATGCACATGGCACATGTTAGTTGAAAGTGGCATATGCACATTTATAAATGGTTACACTTCTCAGTAGAACACATGAATGTGGCAACTGGAAAAAGATTTAAGAATGTAAGAACTGCCTTGCTGGATCAGATCAAGGGCCATCTTCTAGTGGGCAGTTTATGGCTCGTGTGTGGTCTTCAGTGCCTTAAGTGCAGCCTGAGTGGGTGACCCACCTGCTGCTGAATTCTGCTGCCTTTGATTTTTGCTGGGGTGGAACGATTCCCCTTCCCATATGTCCTCCCCAGAAGTTAGTGTTTCTGTGAATTAGCATGTGACTGGCCCCATTGACCACCAGTGCAAGCCCCACCCACCTGTGATTCCAGCTACACTCACTGGTGTACCGCCCTCAGCCTCTCACTCACTGCTGCATGTGGCGTTGCCCTCCTCTTTTCTAGCCCATCCTTCTGTTTGCAGCAACAGCAGCCAGCCAGATGGTTTGGGAAACTTACAAGCTGGGCATGAAGGTGATGGGCACCCCATGTTATTTGTTAACCACCATCTGATACTCAGAATAGCATCTTTCCTCTGGACATAGAGTTTCATTTTAAATATCAAGACAGTAACCATCTATGGCTGCTCCTCTGGGTCTCCTCCTTCTGTGCATTCTGTGAGACAAGTGGCAGTTTTGAACACTTGTTCCCACCAGTGACATGTGCATTTTGTGCTCCTGTATTTGTATCTCAAGTACAAGGGAGCGGCTTGAAATCTTTTTAAAAAACAAACAAACAGGAGGTGCTGGTGATAGAATCTGGGGCCTCCTACATATAAGGATTGTTCTCTGCCACCCCTCCCTTACCTCTCACATGGAGATAATTGCACATACTGATTGTTCCAACAATATGTTTTTAGGTACAGAAGAGACTTGTGGGAGGAACCTAGTGTCTTAAGCTTGTTACTTAGAAGCTCTACTCATCATTATCCAGATTCATATTTTTTATATTGTGTTTCCCACATGATTCTCTTTTGTCAAATCTCCACCTTCTGGGGTTATGCATAGTCTCTCATTTTTTAAGGAAAGCACTTATCTAATCTGAATGCATACAGGGAAAAACTTAGCAGTTGGATCTGAACACAACCAAAAAGGTCAAAAGTCAGAGGCAAAAGATTCAGCTTAATATCTATACGGTGGTAGATAGGGATGGACTAATCTGGCTGTTTTGGTTTCTCTGTTTCTCATTTTTCCAAAATAAAGTTCAGTTCTCTACATTTCCACATCTGTTTTTGACTAAAAAAACAACTAATGAATATTCATAAGCATTTTAGTGCAATTTTCTCCTAAATTTATGCATTTTTGTATGCAGTTTTGCCTAGTATGGACATTTTTTCAAAGCAGTTCTCAATAATATACTAATGCATTTTCATATGTTCTCTTCACTATGTGCACTTTACTCTGCATTTTTCTGCATGTTACCATTACTTCACTGGAGAACTGCATTGCAAATTTGGAGGAGTGGAAATTTTGAAGGATGGTTGTGTTTTGGTTCGTGGATTCTTTCAGAGAGAGTCAATTTGATAGGCTTGCCTTTAAATGTGAACTGAATTGAATTTCTCCCCCTTTCCTAGTAGCAGAGCATGTACTTTGCAAACAGAAAGTTCCCAGTCTAAGCCCAGTTAAGAGATAGCTGGTGCACCATTGCTCTGGGCAGAGTAGTAGATAATAGTGGGGTAGATCAGAGAAAGGGAACCTCAGACCCTGAGGACTAAATGTAACCCTCCAATCCTTTTTATCTGGTCCTAGGGATTCTGCTGCAGGCTACACCCCTCTCCCCAGGCCACATCCCTCATCAACTCTGTTTTATATCCTCCTTGAGTGTTTTTGTTTCACAGAAATGTGTCTTTGCACTTTGATATTGCTTCTTGCTTGCCTGGATGGAGGATAGAGAGGGGTGAGTGAGTGTGTGTCAAAATAACCTACTGTGTTGAATTCTCATTTGTTGCTCCACCCACTGTTTGTTTATTATAGAGGGAAAATAAACCACTTAATCAGAAAACCCTTAAGCCACAAAAACTCTCAAAGTGCTTAATCAGAGAACTCGCAGTGCCTCTGGCCTCACCCCTACTGGCATTTGGACTCTGGAAGGTGGCCCAGAAGGGAATGTGGCCCTCCGGCTCATAAAAGTTCCCTATCCCTGGACTAGATGGACAAATTGCCTGACCATGTTCCTAACAGTGATGGCTTGGGTCGTAAGTTAAGTTAGCTGAAGGTGGTTTGTGGAAGGAACATTTCTTGTCCCTTACTCCTACCCATTGTGGCTTCCTGTTCCCCACCCCCACTGCAAGCCTCTCTGGGTGGTTTGGGCTCCCTCCTGAGTAATGGGGGACAGGGTGTGGGGGGTGCTGGGAAAGGAGGGAATTGCCTAAAATTGGGTTTGATCCTAAGATAAATTGACATAAGGAAGCTGTGGAAGGAAAGTTTCCTGTACCCCCTCCCTGTACCCCATCCACATTGTTCAGGAGGGTCCCTCAACCCTCTGGAGAGACATTTTTGGGGCCGTAGGTGGCTACCAGGGTGTGTTGGGATGCTCTGAGGAGGAGTTTGGAAACTTGCCTTCTGTGAGCGTCCTTAAATTAACATCTTATGATCCAAGTCAAACCCCCCTCCACTTCCACAAGCCAATCTTTTGATTTTAAGAGAGGATGAGTGACATGTGCTGAGTCAGTTGCCACCACTGTAGTGCCCTCCAGATTAGGGTTGCCAGGTCTCCGGTTTTCACCCGGAGACTCTGGTTTTTTGGGGTCCTCTCCAGGTCTCTGAGTAAGTCACCTTAATCTCTTTCATTTTTAAAAAAAATTAAGTTTCCAGGTGGTCTGGTTCAAACGATATAACCCAAAATGTCAGCTATGCCCCCTGGCAACTTCTGTTAATACCGACTGCTCTAATCTCTGCCCTTTCAGGTTTTTAGCCAATAAGTGAAGTCAGGGTTGTGATTGACAAGATTTGTTGACAACACCCCCCCCCGGTAATACCTAAACCCCATTTCAAGTTCTGAGAACAGTTTCCTTTTCCTGCTTCTCTCACATCAGGAATTCAATAAATATACAATGCCTTGCAAAAGTAATCAGACCGCTGACCAATGCTCTCATATTACTGAATTACAGATGGTACACAGTAATTTCGTTCTGTATGATATATTATTTTGAAATACTGAAACTCAAAATCAATTATTGTAAGGTGACATTGGTTTTATGTTGGGAAATGTTTGTAAGAAACATAAAAAACTGAAACATGTTGCTTATACAAGTGTTCAACCCCAGTGCTGTGGAAGCTCCCAGTTTACACAGATGAAAGAAATTGCCCTATCGAGGACACAGTTACCTTACCATTGGCCTCCACCTGTGAGCCATTAAAGCTGCTGTCAGATTGTCAGGATAAAACCCCCACTGTTGAAGGATTATTGGTCAGGCTGTGGATCTGAAGGAAAATGAACACCAAAGCGCATTCTACAGAAGTGAGAGATAATGTAATACAAATGCATGGATTAGGAAAATGGGACAAATTAATATCCAACTGTTTGGATATCACAGTGAGCACAGTTGGATCAAGAAGTGGAAGCTGCATCACACCACCCAGGCACTGCCAAGAAAAAGCCGTCCCTCAAAACTCAGTGCTCGAACAAGAAGGAGACTTGTGAGAGAAGTCACAGAGAGGCCAACAATCACTTTGAAGGAGCTGCAGAGTTCAGTGGCTGGGAGTGGAGTAATGGTGCACCAGTCAATCATATCAAGAGTTGTGCATAATGCTGGCCTATATGGGAGGGTGTCAAGAAAGAAGCCTTTACTCAAAAAGTACTATCTGAAAGCACATCTGAAGTTTGCCAGAAAGCATGCGAGTGCCCCAGCTGCGATGTGGAAAAAGGTTTTGTGGTCAGACGAGACCAAGATAGAACTTTCTGGCCAAAACTCAAAGTACTATGTGTGGTCCAAATCTAACACTGTCCATGCCTCAAGACACAGCATCCCTACAGTGAAATATGGTGGGGGCAGTATCATGCTGTGGGGATGCTTCTCATCAGCAGAGACTGGGCATCTTGTTAAAACTGAAGGAAGAACGGATGGAGCAAAATAGAAGAGAACCTGCTTCAGTCCACTAAAAAACTGAAGCTTGGGAGGAAATTCACGTTTCAGCAGGACAATGATCCCAAGCACAAGGCCAAAGCAACATTGGAGTGGCTCAAGAACAAAAAAGTGAATGTCCTACAGTGGCCCAAAGTCCTGATCTCAATCCCATTGAGAATCTGTGGCACTCTTTGAAAATTGTGGTCCACAAGCAATGTCCAACCAACCTGAACAACCTGGAGCGAACCTGCCAGGAAGAATGGGCCAAAATCCCTCCGACACTGTGAAAAGCTGGTACATAGTTACCCCAAAAGACTTAAAGCTGCTATTGCAGCGAAAGGTGGCTCTACCAAATATTAATGTGTGGGGGTTGAATACTTATGCAAGCAACATGTTTCAGTTTTTTATGTTCCTTACAAACATAAAACCAATGTCACCTTACAAGAATTGATTTTGAGTTTCAGTGTTTCAAAATAAAATACACAGAATGAAATCACAATGTACCATTTAATTCAGTAATATGAGAGCATTGGTCAGGGGTCTGATCACTTTTGCAAGGCACTGTATAGCTTTCAGCAGCATAAAGAGTACTTTCTCTGTACAGGATTGGGACTTGCTTATGAATAAACATGCATAGGATTGCACTACAACAGAAGATCACAGCAGGATCTTGGTAGGCATAAAAGTGTACATGCAGTTTTTATTACTTGCAAAAATGGCACATTATACATTTTATCTTTCAAATGATTTTTGAACAGAAGTTTTAGAAAGTGTACATGTTGCAGTGTTATACTTCTCTAATTAAGGAGTCAAACAAGTTTAAATTTTACTGGACTGTTGAAGAGGGCTGTTCATTTGTTTTATTCATAACCTGTTTTGAAACCCTTTCTAATATGAAACCTTTCTGGGAGTAAAGCTGCAACGCTAATTCCACATAGCTGGGCGCTAACCCCACTGAATTCAGTAGGACTTACTTTTGAGGAGACATGGTTAGGATTGTGCTGAAAATCCATGGTACTTTTGAGTGAACATAGAAAAGGATTGTGTTGTAAATCTTTCTCTCCCCTCTGATCCTTTTTTTAAAAAGCAGTTAGGCAGGGTTTGCTTAGGTGTCACTACTTTTATTTGGCAGAAAACAAATATTTTTCTAAAAAAATGTTCTGTAATGACCAACTGGTTTTGACAATAAACTATTATATGAGGTGAATATATTTTTACATCTCCAGTGTGTGCATATGGAATATTTCCAATAACCCTGTGAGGTAGGATTGGAAACCAAGGCAGCTCACAACAAGAAATAAAGCCATTTAAAACCCAATAGCCATAAAATAGTTTCAAAACAGCTGAATGTGTGATTCTGAATATATATATATATATATATATTATAGATAAGTACATCTAGATGTAGTTCTCAATGTCACCACTTCCAGTTCTATCCGCATATCCTTGGAGACAGTTTTGAGAAATATAGCAAGGGAGGAGAACTTTGGTGGTGGTTGGAGAACATTCTGGGGTTGTAAGCAACAAACAAATCATCTCACTTGGAACTAGCAACATGCTTGGCCTGAGACTTTCATATAGAAAAGTGGGACCAGGGAACAATCCCTTTAGGAAGCCTATGTCGCACAAACACCACTATTAAAGGCAGAGGAACCATCTCCTCAATTGCATCTGCTCCAAAAATTTGAGAAACAAATGAGCTTGGGGAAGGGAAATTATGTCTAATGACAGAACACACACACGTGGGGTAAAGGGGAATGCCAAGCAGGGCCTATTTGCTGCCTGTTGTGGAACAGCAAATGGTTCCCAAACCCTCTACAAGTCAAGGTGGCCAAGTTGTTATGGCATCTAGGACAGAAATCTGGGGCTTAATAAATCATGCTTAATGAAATCTCAGGGTTTGGGATACTTCTGACCTGGCAACCCTAGTTGTGGGTGAGTTCGGAGTAGCAGCAGGTTGTCCACATGCTGTAGAGAGCAAGAAATGGGAGCTGTGGTGTTGGCAAGGGAAAAGCAGCAGGGTTTGAATTAAATCCTGTGGAGGCACCACCTCTACAACCTCAATTTGCTGTCAGCCAGTCACAACCCAACGTCCCATCCGCTTGCCTTCTTACAACCAACCAGTTAAAGGATGTCCCTGCCTGTCACTGGCTCTGGCTGCATCTACTGTTGGTGTCCCTGCCTTCCGCCCTGCCAATTCCAATGGGCAACAGCCACCACTGATTAAAACTGGTCACCATGCTTCCACCCACTAAGACAGGGAACCTTTCTTTTCCTTTCAAGGGCCACATTATCTCAGGGATAATCTGTCGGAGCCCAGCAGTGAGCAGGGCCACAGTCAGAGGCGATTGGGTGCCTCTTTCTCTTTCTGCCACCCCCTTTTCTTTCTTAATCCTCCACCCCTTTCCCCCCTTTCCCCGCCCTGTCAAATGGCATGGAACTAGGCCAAGTTCTCCATGAAATCAGGTCAGGATCTGCATGCAGCCCTCAGGCCATAGACTGGTCCACCCCCATCCTTAGAGACCATTTATTTGCTCTGTGGTTTGCTCATTATTACATCTTCAGCTGCAGTCATTTCTAATGCCCTAGGCACTACTGAACACACCGTGGGGAGGGCTTTGTCTGTACAACCTTTAGCCTCAAAAAAACCAATATATTTCCATGGACAGGTAACCTGTGGCCTTACAGATGTTACTGGACTCCATTTCCCATCAGCCCCAGCCAGCACTGCCAACAGTCAGGGATGATGAGGGAAGTTGCAGTCCAACAGCAACGGTAAGGTCACAGGTTCCCAATCCTTGATTAAGTTTTAGATTGAAAGGGTGGGGGGAATCTTCTCTATCTATACCCTGGCTGTGAGCATGTTAAAGCAGTTACAGTGTATGTAGGGGTGACCTCTACACTGAGGTCTCTTGAGAACAGGCATTCTGGATGAAACTCAAATGCATGACCCTCTCAGCTCTTGACAACTGCTCTAAGGTACTGTGGGTGATGAATCTTTCTTAACCACAGAAGTTACAATGTTTGTGGCGAAACTGTAAGTTGATGACACAGGCAGAATCCAAGAATAGGTGTGTGCTAGGGTTGCCAATTGTCTTGATTTTGTCTAGATGGTCCAAATAAAAAAATCACCAATACTCATTGGTTCATTAGTAAGTTCCATCCTCACCCTATTTCAAAACTCAAGGAAATGACTGGAATTATTAAGGTCCATACAGAAAAGAAAATAGACAAGGACTGAACTGTGGATTTTAAAAAAGCACTCTAAGAAAAGCTCACACACTCAGTTTGTAATCTGTTTGCCTGGACTGGCTTCAGGTTTAAGCCTGAACAAAGTGCCATCTTGTTGCCTCCCCTGACATCAATGTCTCCATGACATCAGTCCCCCTCCTGACATCAACAGCCCCTCTCCATGGACTAACTGGTAATGGCACCACCCCAATTTGTAGACAACTGTGAGTCACCTGCTATTTTAAATTTCCCACAATACTGCAAAACACCATCAGTCAGGGTCATTGTGGGAAATTTCAAATATCAGCTGATTTGCAACTACTTAGCAGCAGGAAAAATGAAGCCAGGTGAAACACTATTGGTTCCTTGTGCCACCTGACCTTTGCTGAGCTGTGATGCTGCCCTCTGCCCATCAGAAATGGTGGCACTGAAGTGCAACAGAGGGGCAGCACTTCCCTCTTATGATAAGCACCTAGGGTAGCTCATAGAGCAGGGGTGGGAAACTTTTTTCAATCTAAGTGCCACATTTGCTCAAGAGCAACCTTCCAGGAGACACATGCTAGTGCTGGGCTAAAGCTGAGCCACATGCAGAGTGGGTGAGGTCAGAAGCAAAAGGGGCAGGGCAATGGATGTAATTCTGATCTTTGTACAGTAGGCTACATTCCAGCCATGGAAAAGTCAGAATTTTCTACACATATGTCAACAAGTACCTCTCTCCATCCAAACAATTATCACCAAGACATATTCCAGCCAGGCAAAAGCACTTGAGGAGGCCATGGAACAGGGCCTATGAGAGGTGTGGTATGGGGAGAATCCTGAGGGCCAGACAGAGAAGACTGGAGGACCATGTTCAGCCCCTGGGCTTGAGATTCCCCACCCATCATAGACAAAGTGTAGCCTGAGGCCTATCACAGAATCCCTGATTTGAGACCTCAAGTGTCTTTTATAACATTCCAGGCTAGAGTTACCAGGTCTCCGGTTTTCGGCCGGAGTCTCTAGTTTTTTGGGGACCCCGCCGGCTCTCTGGCTAGCACCCCTTAATCTCCAGACTCTCAGCTTCAATTAAAAAAAAAGTTTCTAGGTGGTCTGCTTCCCGAGATATACACCAAAATGTCACCCCTGTTTATTTAACATGTCTCTGAACCCCAAAATATATGTTGGGGTACCCTGTATGATATATCACTGTGATCGGGGGACTCTCCCTGTCAAGAATAAGAATACATTTATGCAATCAAAATCATCAGGCTTCTGATATTATCATAAATATATAATGATGTCATAAAATCATAAAAAATAAGTAACTGAGGGTGCCCACCCCAAACTCTGCTCTGGGACAGGACAAAACATATACCCCAGGAAAGGGGAGGGTGTCCTCTACGAGATGCCACTGCATCCCACCTGGCCCAGAGCTTCTGCTGGGAGCAGGGCACGGAGGTGGGCATCTATGCAAGATCAAAATGGACAAAAACACGTAGAAAAAAATGTAACTGGGGGTGCCCACCCCAAACTCTGCTCTGGGACAGGGCAAATCATACACCCCATGAAAGGGAAGGATGTCCTCTACAAGATGCCACTGTGTCCCACCTGGCCCAGAGCTTCTGCTGGGTGCAGGGCACGGACGAGGGCATCTATGCAAAATCAAATTGGACAAAAACACGTAGAAAAAAATAAGTAACTGGGGGTGCCCACCCCAAACTCTGCTCTGGGACAGCACAAATCATATACCCCAGGAAAGGGAAGGGAGTCCTCTACAAGATGCCAGTGCATCCTGTCTGGTCCAGAGGTTCTGCTGGGCACCAGGTATGCATGGGTGCATCAATGCAAAATCAAAATGGACAAAAACATGTAGAAAAAAATAAGTAACTGGGGGTACCCACCCTGAAATCTGCTCTGGGACAGCACAAATCATATACCCCAGGAAAGGGGAGGGTGTCCTCTGCGAGATGCCACTGTGTCCCGCCTGGCCCAGAGCTTCTGCTGGGCGCAGGGCAAAGAAGGGGACATTGAAGAGGGCATCTATACAAAATAAAAGCAGAAAAAGACACACAGGAAAAATAAGTAATTCGGGGTGCCTGTGACGCCCTTCCCTGGCTCTCCCTGTCAGGTTCCTACCTGCTCGTGGTTACTGCCTGTCTCTAGGCACCACCAGGGACTCCACCAGTCCGGACTGTCCTTTTATATGGTTTCTCTCCCCGCTCTAGCACCGATCTCAACAGATCCCCCTGCTAGGCAACCACCAGTCACGTCCTAATACTAGTATTCCCAGAGACTCTGAATACTGGTATTGTTATTCTCTTCACCGCTGCCACCATTTGTTACAGTTTCCCTTCAGCCTTGGTCATTACCTTACCCTCCCTTCTGGTCTGTGAAACCCCAGCCAAGGATCAGGCCTTTGGTAAACCAAATTAAATATTTATTAAAGATAACAAAGCTAACAAGATTAACAAGATTTCTTCTTAAGGCACATAAGCATATGGTTTTACTCAATACTAATCCGAACTCCACCCCCCTCCTTCTCCACTCTCTCCTGGCAAACCACTCTCTCAAACCCCACCAAACAACCCACTCTTTCTCTTCTCCCCCCAGATTCCACTCTCACTCTTCCTTTTATACGTTCAGCCATTTTAAACACTCAGCCAATCATCTAGCATTCTACTGCCCATTCACTCCCCCTCCTCTTTCACTCCACTTACCATGTATCTTCTAAACAACCAACACTTACCATATATACATTAATATAGGAACATCACAGTGCCCACCCCAAAATCTGCTCTGGGCTAGGACAAATCATACACCCCATGAAAGGGGAGGGTGTCCTCTATGAGATGCCACTGCGTCCTGCCTGGCCCAGAGCTTCTGCTGGGTGCAGGGGAAGGATGTGCAGACAGAAAGGGTAGAGAATCTTCTTACTCTTACTCGTTTCTCAGACCTCTTTCTGAAGTGAAGGGTCAAATCTGTAAAGAAGTTTGGAGCAGCCACACTAAAAGATTCCAGGCAGGGGGTTGCCAACCCTGCTTGGATATGGATGTCTTTGCAGAGGATCCCTAGTCAAGCTTTACCAACAGCACAATCCAAACTATATCTACTCAGAAGTAAGTCCTGTTGAGTTCTATGGGGGCTTAGTCCCTTAGTACGTGTGTTTAGAATTGCAGCCTTCAGGGGCATCCATCTTTACTCCCGAATGCTCCCATCTAACATCTCCACAACACTAGGCTCCTTTCTTCCTACAGTGACCTTCTGGTGACTGGCCTGGCCTAAAGGCACTTAAACCCTTGTTGCCAAAAGCAAGTAGGCTAGATTAAATGTTCCCTACCCAGGCTCCATCTTTTAGCTAAGTTGTCTAGCTTAATTTCCAGTCAGATTTTTTTTAATTGTACGCTCCAAGCAACTGTGATTGATGCTTAATGTATCATGCTTAATGACATCACTTGGGCCCGCCTCGTGACATCACTCGGGCCCGCCCCATGACATCACTGGGGCCTGCCCCTAAAATCTCAGGTTTTGGGATGCTTCTGACCTGGCAACCCTATTCCAGGCTGTGGCGTATCTGAGCCATGAGGATTTTCCCCTCATCTTTCTTTCTCAAATACCGGGATTCAATGGGCTAACAACAACTTTGTGTGTGGATGCTCCGCAAGAAGTGAATGGATGGCAATTTCAAGGGGAAAAGAGGGCTAGTGTAGGAGCAACCACTGAGTAACAAAAAATGAGGCAGGCATCCGATTTTGGAGGTCCTGAAAGGGCAGCAAATTATAAGTTACCTAATTATTATTGTATCTTCACTCTAAGGAAGACATGCTTGTGAGGTTTTCTGCCTCAGATGCCATAAAAACTTGGCCACTTTGACTTGTAGAGGGTGTGGAAACCGTTTGCTCTTCCACAACAGGTAGCAAGTAGGCCCTGCTTTGCATTACCGCCCGCCCCGTGTGTGTGTTCTGCCATTAGACATAATTTCCCTTCCCCAAGCTCATTTGTTTCTCAAATTTTTGGAGCAGATGCAGTTTGGTGAACAGATGCAATTGAAGAGATGGTTCCTCTGCCTTTAATAGCAGTGTTTGTGCCACCCACATAGCCTTTCTAAGGGGATTGTTCCCTGGTCCTACTTCTCTGCATGAAAGTCTCAGACCAGGCATGTTGCTAGTTCCAAGTGAAAAGATTTGTTTGTTGCTTACAACCCCAGAATGTTCTTCAACCACCACCAAAGTTCTACCCCCTTGCTGTATTTCTCACAACTGTCTCCAAGGATATGCGGATAGATCTGGTAGTAGTGACATTGAGACAAATGAACTGCGCTCTTCAACAGTCCAGTAAAATTTAAACTTGTTTGACTCCTTAATTAGAGAAGTATAACACTGCAGCATGTACACTTTCGAAAACGTCTCTTCAAAAATTATTAGAAAGATAAAATATATAACGTGCCATTTTTGCAGGTAATTAAAAAACCTTGATTGTACACTTTTATGCGTACCAAGATCCTGCTGTGATCTTCTGTTGTAGTGCAATTCTATGCATGTTTACTCAGAAGTCCCAATCCTGTACAGAGAAAGTACTCTTTTTCCTGCTGAAAAATAATATATTTACTGAATTCCTTATGTGAGACAAGCAGGAAAAGGGTTTAGGTATTGCTTAGGGGTCAAAAAATCTTGTCAATAACAACCCTGACTTCACTTATTGGCTAAAAAACCAAAAGGACAGGGATTAGAGCAACTGGTAGTAACAGAAGTTGCGGGGGGGGGCGCAGCTGACATTTTGGGTTATATCTTTTGAACCAGACCACCTAGAAACCTTTTTTTTTTAATGAAAGCTAAGAGTCCGGAGATTAAGGTGACTCACCCGGAGACCTGGAGAGGACCCCCAAAAACCGGAGTCTCTGGGCAAAAACCAGACATCTTGCAACCCTACCCACCATCAGAGTCTCTTTCTGTGCCTTTGAGTCCTGCAGTTCACCCTGCTACTATAATCATTCTTCACTTACTGAGGGAAGAAGAGCATCAAGCTTCTGTTGTGCTCCTGACAGGCCTGGTGCCAGTGGTTAACCAGGTTGGGCCCTGGCCAAGGGCCCCTGCAGCTGGGGCTGGGTGGGTAAGTGTAGCTCCTGTCATGATCTGCACTAACATCAGTTTGCAGAGCATGTGGCCTGTGACCCAATGCTGGCACGGATTGTGGAGCAGGAGCCATCCTCCCAGGCAACACCCAGTGTGGGCTGGCTGTGCCACTTCCTACTTCACTGCATTGCCATGTTAGCGTTCTATGCATGCATGCTTGCCATCACCCAAGATGGCGGAGGGGGCATCAATATGCCCCCCCCATCTTGGGGGATGGCAGGTGTGCATGCACAGCAGTGCTAATGTGCTGACATGACTGGGCTTATTTAAACCTGCTTTTGAGGGCCTGCTGTAATCTGGTGTGGGCCCTGGCCTCCTAGCACACACAAGTGCTGAGGGGTAGGGATATGACCAGTGAAAAAGGATTTTGGTCAACTGGTTGGTCAAACATTGTCTAATAATTAATTGCCATTTTTTTTTTGAAGCTTTAACATTATTAGAACAACAAAAAAGGGACTTCGATTACCAAAAGGTCTGACAGTGAGGCAAATTACAGAAACAAATTAGCCCACTGTTACTGTGAAATCAAAAGTTTCTAGGCCTGAGCCCAGTCCCTCACAGGAACTTTATGAAACCAGTTAGCCAGTTCATATGGAGGAGTTATGCCCTGGTTCCTGTGCCATACAAGATGGAGTTGTGGACCATCCTTGGCAGATGCTGACTCCCTGTGTTCCTCTTCCTGTTTGGAGATGACTGCAGTTATAGCAGGTGGCTACTAGGCAGTTATAGCAGGTGGCTACTAGGAGAAGCTCTGCTATGCGGCTAGCTTTGCACCTGACTGTTGCAAGGCTGGGGGATAAACCACCCTCTCTCCAGCTCTTGCTAACAAGTAGCACTGCAATGAAATAAAAAAGTGTGCTGCCATCTATATATTGCTGTCACATTCGTATAGTCATATCTTGATTTAATAAATCGAGTTATGAGCGAGCACTTTGTCTGCACATGCAGCCCCTTTTCACAAACAGACAAACCAGGAAGTCTCCCATTAGCTTTAGTGTCCCATTTTGTCCAAACCAGAAAACTATGGCTTTGGAAAACGCCAGGATATGAAGTCATGATTTGAAGCTATTAACCATCATCTCTCAGTTCAGATAAAATTAGAAACTATAGTTAATAGAAGACTTCCTGCAAAGAGAGACTTAAAGGGCCAGTGTGTGTAACTGAAAGACTTGCTCAAATCTTGATTTATTAAGCCAAAAGTAAATCTGACATGGATTTTAGTATGTACATTTATAATGTATGTGTGTATATGTATGTATGTATATATATATTGCTGGTTTTATTTATCTTTTGAATATTTTTGAGTTCAACTTGTTTTTAGCATCAGATTTTATCTGTAATGTTAATGTATACTTTATGTAGATTGCTTAGAGGCTTTGATGACTAATAAATCCTGTTAAATAAAATAAATAAAAACTAAGACATTCCCAATGGCGTTCTTGGTGTCATGTAACATTTGACAATATTTTGTCACCATCAAGTAACAGGCGGCCAATCCTAATTTGCACCCTATAGTAGCTTAATCATTATTTTAATTTGTCCCATTGTCATGGACCACACTTGTTTGTGTAAAAGCCACATTCTGCACATTAGAAGCAATTTGGCCACATGCCTCATTTCATATCAGTTAAAGATGCACTCTTTTATTGTTTATATGTTTATTAATTAAATCCATGGGTCATTTTTCCTCCCTATAAGGGTATCCCAAGGTAGTTCAGATAAAAAATACATGTAAGATTAAAACCAGATCCACAATACAAGCAGCAGAGGCAACAAAACACAAAAATAGCATCAGTTAGTGGATGAGGTCAACATAATGATAACATTAGCCAGCATTAAGGACAGTCAGATGAAAATCCAACAATTGCCTTTAACCACCTCCAAATGTCCCGTGTGATAAAAAAGGGCCTTTACTGTTCTTATAAAAACGGAAAGTTAGGTAACCTGACAAGTCTTCTAAGTCGGGAAGAAATTCCACAGAATGGGTACCAGCACAGAAAATGCCCAGTTCATTGTTTTTTCCCTGTTAGCAGCCTTTCTTGCTCTCATCTCAGGTGTAAGAAGCTGCATGGTCTCACAGTAGATATTTCATACCAAAGCCAACTGAAAAAGCTTGATCCAGACACTTGACTGCCAGAGGGCAGCAACAAATGGCTAATGGAATGGCATTTGTGGTTTGGCCAGGTTGTTGGTATTGTAGGGACATATCTCTGTTCTGTATTCAGGCACAATGAACTAACAGTGCACTGTGTGTAATACAACCTCCATCCCACTCTCCCTCTCTTCCCTTTCGGGGGGGGTGAGGGGGGGACAAAACCCTGCTGCAGGCCTGTGTTAACAGCCCTGCCAGGGAGCTATGTAAAAAAGCCTGTCGAAGAAGCCAGTTGAGTTACATTTATGGAACTTGAATTCCATAGTGAAAGATTTGAGTGACAAGACAATCTGCATGGGAGCTTTTTGCTCTTATCTGTTGAGGGCTGCAGCTGGTGCAGCAGTGAAGGGTGGAACTGTACATTATGTCAGCAAACTGAAAATGAATTACTCAGGAAACATGAGAGTCCCAATCAGATTTTTTGTTTGTTTTACAATTGTAGGGTTTACAATTCAAGGCCTTTTATGTAGTAAGCAAATAATAATAATAATAATAATAATAATAAATAATAATAATAATAATAATAATAATGTTGTTTCCTGAATAATAGGACTGCACAGGTAGGCATTTTCAGGAGAGAGGTGCTGACAGGAAATGGGTACTTAACCCTTTTCCTTTGTGTCACCCATCCTCAACCCATCACTCACTGGCCATGTTCCATCCCCACCCCCCGCCAAGCTTATTTTCAGTCATGGAGGCTGGTTGGAGGGGGCAGAAATAAGGACAAAACAACTGGGAGAGGGTAGTTTGGAGAGGGAAGTGACAAATGGTATGGGGGAGAGTCTAGCAGTACCTATCACTTCACCCCTGAAAAGCACACCTACACACTTTAGTCAGTGAATTTGAGGTAGGTTCATTGAAATTGCATGTAGTTCTGCCCTCAGGCCATGTGACCTCATGTGGTTCAGTCCTCAAATGTTGCCAGAGTAACGTGAAAGCTATGGGAAAGAGGCAGCCATCCTGTTAAAGTATGAAGTGGGATGCTTGTAACTTACACTGCAGCTACCTCAGGGCATGGACTTGAACTTTTTTTTATGGTCTGAAACTATAAATCAGCTTGGAATAAAAACTACTTTTAAAAATGAGATGCTTTCCTGTGTGGACAGCTGTTTGGAACAGCTCCCCTCTGAGGAAAGGTTACAACATCTGGGTTTTGGTTTTTTTCCCATTTAGAGAGAAGGCAAGTTAGGGGTGTATAAAATTATGCATGGTCTGGAGAAAGTGGAAAAACTTCTCCCTCTCTCATAATACTAGAACTCAGGGCCGTCCAATGAAACTGAATGTTGGAAGATTCAGGACAAACAAAAATACTTCTTCACACAGTGTATAAAACTATGGAATTCATTTCCACAAGATGTACTGATGACCACCAACTTGGAAGGCTTTAAAAGAGGATTAGACAAATTCATAGAGGATAAGGCTATCAGTGGCTACTAGCCACAATGGTTATGTTCTCCCTCCACTGTTGGAGGCTGTATGCCTCTATATAGCAGTTGCTGGGAATTGCAAGGAGGAAGAGTGCTCTTGTACTCAGGTTCTGCTTGTGGGCTTCCCAGATCCCAGTAGATAGAGCAGGTGACCCTGTTGAAGCCCTTGTCACACTGTGGAACAGCGAGGCACGTCGGGCTCTTGACATGGTTGCCCCCGAGCGCCCACTCTGGCATTGTGGAGCCCAGTGTGCACCTTGGTATACCAGTGAGCTAAGGGCAATGAAACAGACTGGACAATGGCTAGAGCGCAAGTGGCGGAAGACGTGCTGTGAGGCTGATCGAGCACGAGTAAAACATTATAACTGTGCCTACTGTGTGGTGGTGAGGGCCGTCCAGTGGAGCTTTTCTTTATTGTCAGGAGTCTGTTGACATCAACTCCAGGAAATGGAGTTTTAGACGCTTCAGAGGCCCACTGTGAATTGTTTGCAAGGCACTTTGAGGGAAAAGTTGCTTGCCTCCATAGCAGTCTTGATGCCTCATCCACATCTACTGTAGTCCCCAGTGAGGTGTCCAGTGCAAAGTCTGCTGCAAATTCTTGGGAATGGTTTCAGTTGATGCGGCCTGATGATGTAGACAAGGTGCTTGTGATAATACGGCCAGCAATGTATCCTCTCAACCCTTGCCCTTCTTGGCTTATTAAAGCTTGCCGAGGGGTGTTGACCGAGTGGATCCAGGGTGTGGTCAACACATTGTTGTGGGAGAGAGTGGTTCCAGCTGCCTTGAAAGAGGTGGTGATCTGACCATGCCTGAAAAAGCCCACCCTGGACTCAATGGTTTGTGACAACTACTGACTGGTTGCAAATACCCCCTTCTTAGGGAAGATGGTTGAGAGGGTTGTGGAGCAGCAATTGCAAGTACTCTTGGATGAAACAGATTATCTTGACCCATCCCGGTCTGGGTTCAGGCCTGGTTATGGGACTGAATCGGCCTGGGTCACTCTGATGGATGACCTTTATCGGGAGAAGGATGGGGGGAGTGCAACCCTGTTATTCTTACTTGATCTCTCAGCTGCTTTTGATACCATTGACCATGGTACCCTTCTGGGCCGACTTGGTGAGATGGGTATTGGAGGCACTGTTTTACAGTGGTTCCGATCCTATCTCCAAGGTCACTCTCAGAGAATAGCATTGGGTAATTGTCTTTTGGCCACCTGGTAGTTGTGCTGTGTGGTGCCACAGGGTATCACCTTGTCCCCCATGCTGTTTAACATCTATATGAAGCCCTTGGAAGTGGTCATTTGGGCGAGGTGTCAGCAGTATGCTGACGATACCCAGCTCTATTTCTCCATAACATCTGGATTGGGAGAGGCTGTGCCAGCCCTTGGCCG
Organism: Rhineura floridana; assembly: GCF_030035675.1. Taxonomy (NCBI): domain Eukaryota; kingdom Metazoa; phylum Chordata; class Lepidosauria; order Squamata; family Rhineuridae; genus Rhineura; species Rhineura floridana. The sequence continues at coordinate 38,637,947 of NC_084490.1, read as the reverse complement.
CTGCCTGGACTCTGTGGTGGGCTGGATGAGGGCCAATAAACTGAGTCTGAATCCTAGCAAGACAAAGGCACTGTGGATTGGTGGTTCCCGAGTTCGGATAATTGGTCAGTTGCCTGCTTTGTAGTCTGGGGGTGCTCTTGGACCCATCTTTGTTGCTAGAAGCCCAGGTGACCTCCGTGGCTAGGAGTGCCTTTTACCAGCTTCAGCCATTTCTGGACCGGGATAGCCTGACCACTGTTGTCCATGGACTGGTAACCCCCAGGCTGGATTACTGTAATGCGCTCTATGTGGGGCTTCCCTTGAGGTTGTTCTGGAAGTTGCAGCTAGTGCAAAATGTGGTGGCAAGACTGCTCACTGGGGCAGGGTATTGCCAACATGTCACTCCACTGCTGAAAGAATTGCACTGGCTGCCCATTTGCTTCCGGGCCAAGTTCAAGGTTCTAGTTTTGGTGTACAAAGCCCTGAAAGACTGTCTGACCCCTTATATACCCAGTTTATCACTGCGCTCTGCAGGTGAGGGCCTCTTATCAGGAGGTCCATTCTGCACAGCATAGGAAACAGACCTTTAGTGTGGCGGCACCTACCCTGTGGAATTCCCTCCCCTTAAATATTAGACAGGCACCATCTCTGTTATCTTTTTGGTGCCTTTTGAAGATTTTCCTCTTTCAACAAGACTTTTAAGTTGAGATCTATCCCAGTCTGCATCTGTGTTGGAATTGTTTTTTAATGTGTTTTTTTAAAACCTTTTTTATATTTTTAAGATGTCTTTAAAGCTTTAAAAAAATGTTTTTAAAGTTGTTTTGTTTTAATGTATTTTAAAGTCTGTTTTTATGATGTTTTAAAGTGTTTTTAGTGCTTTTGTTTTCTGCCCTGGGCTCCTGCTGGGAGGAAGGGTGGAATATAAATAAAATAAATAAATAATAGGCATCTGGTTGGCTACTATGAAAACAGGATGCTGAACTAGATGGGCCTCTGGCCTGATCTCGCAGGGCTCTTAATCCTTCCTTCCTTCCTTCCTTCCTTCCTTCCTTCCTTCCTTCCTTCCTTCCTTCCTTCCTTCCTTCCTTCCTTCCTTCCTTCCTTCTTCATTTGCATTTAGGCAGCTTTAACATTCTACACAGAGGACTGAGTATTCTGTGGGTAGGCAAAACCGTATTCAGGCAGGTTCTGTGTCAATTGCACTAGCAGCTGCTTTACTTACAAGCCCATTTTAAAGAGGTGGCTCTAACCTTTCAAGCCCTCCATGGCATCATGGAGAGACCACTTTTCCCCCATATGAGCCAGCTTTGAAGGCCATTGTCAGTGCCTTGCCCCCAGCACATTCCATTTGGGAGAATAAAGGCAAGGAGCAGGACTTGTTCTGTATGCTCTGTGTGGTTGTACTGGCTTTGCGGAGTGACCATCCCCACAAGGTTTGCTGGGGCTGTTCCCTCCTGGTTCTTGGATGCCTAGGGCAGAGGGCAGAAATAAATCTAATGGGCTTCAGTCTCAGGACGGTAGATTTTGGCTGAACATTAGAAGAAACTTTTTTGTTAAATAGTAAGAGTAGTTCAATAACAGACCTAATTAGATGGAAGTGGGGTAGGAAGGTCTTCAAGAAGAGACAGGACAGCCATATCTTGGGGATGCTCTAGCTCTAGATTTTCTGTACTGGTTGGACAAGATGTCTTACAAAGCCCCCTCCAGCTCTATGATTCTATGACAGATTTTATTTTCTTTAAACAGAAAAGTGTCTTTCAGATTTAGAGTTAGCATATTCTCTAAGGTTGGGCCTGCCTGCAACTTCCTTGTGTACACACAGCAACATCCAAAGTAAGGTCTCCTCCAGATGTCCTTTTTGATTATACATTCATGATTATTCCTGCTTTTGATGGCATGGCAGCAGCTACAGTATATGCAATTCCACTTTCAGTACTGTTTGTGCCTGCAAAAGTTTAGGGGTAGACATACTGCTTTGTTTCCAGCGGGGTATGTCCCATAGCTTCCTGCTGAAATCATGTAAGTTTTTGTACCACAAATGTTCCGTTGTTGTTTTTTTTGCCTGCTTTTGTTGTGCTATAACACATCCTGCTATAACGCAAGGGTGACCCTCCAGATTGCAATAATACGGTAACATTGGGGGAGCATCACAGAACAACTAATAAACCAGAATGATGTGTGGATGGTTCAATATAAATCCACCACTAATGCCCTATTGTTGCATCAATGACTTGTTGCAGAATACACCTGCAAAAAAACCCCACCAGTCTAGAGGGGCCCTTAGTTCTCACACTGTAGAAATAAAATAAGTTTATGTTGTTTTGGGGTGGGTGTTTTTGTTTATTATAAATGCTCTTCTTTCCTCCCCCTCCCATTTTGTCTAATCCTAGCAAAAACGGAAATTATCTGCCTTGGGATGGGAAGTGATAGCAAATTAGTGGAAGGTTTTAATCTCAGAAGATTAACCTTTTTCCAACCCTCTCATCTTTCTAACCCTCTTCTGTCCATCATCAGTTCCCATTGGAGACTTGCTAGTCAGACATCGAGTTGTAATTTTCGTATTATTATTTTCTGTGGCATTTTGAGGAGTATTGAACATTCCTTTCCCACCATCGAGGTAAGCCGTGTTGAAAATTTGGGAGTTTTACTAAAGGAGCCTTCATTAATGTGCAGCCTTCACCAACAACCTTAGTTTGCCAACATGGTGCCCTCAAGATATTTTGATCCAAAACATCTGGAGGGCGCCGCATTGGCAAAGGCTGTACAAGAGTGATATGGCCACTACTTCCTGTGGCCGGCAACTGCTCTGCTCCAATAATGTCTGTAAAGAGGAACCATATTGCTCTAGCAATCGATACGGTTCTTCTTTCCTTCACACCAAAGTCATATGCCCCCAGAGCATGAACCAAGGCATTCATTCAACCAATGTAGTTTGTCTTTAGAGAGGTTACCACTTGGTAGGGACAGGTTTGGCTCTGAAAAGTTTTGATGGAGTGTGAAATGGATTTCCTCCACCCAGGCTCCAGAATGGATTGCAAGATCTGGAATGCATCCCATACTCCATCCCAATGATGTGTAAAGAGGCCTAATGCAGGGGTAGCCAGTGTGGTGTCTTCCAGGTGGTGTAGACTACAACTTCCACCGACCCCAGCCAGCATACACAATGGTCAGGGATGGTGGGAGCTGCAGTTGAACAACACCTGCAGAGCCCCACTCCAGTTAACTGTGGCCTAATGAGCGCATGCCCTAAATCAGTGGTGGGGAACCTGTGGCCCTCCAGATGTTACAAGATGACAGTTCCCATCATCCCTGACCATTGGACATGCTGGCTGGAGCTGAAGGGAGTTGATGTTCAGCAGCATCTGTAGGGCCACAGGTTCCCCATCCCTGACCTAAAGCTTTCTCTGTGGTGTGGGAGGTAGTGACATCCTCATCCCCTCATGCCATCTGAGGTCTCCATGCATGAGAGGCAGGTGGCTAGTGTGGTCCAGGGATGTCCCCAGGCTGCTCTAAGCCCTGGCTTTGCATGCTTTGAGATTTCAGGTACAATGAGTAGTCCACAACATTATTTCCCTCTCATTACATCAGAGCCCTTTGTTGTAGGGGCCTTGTGAGGCGTGGGGTGTCCCACTGCTAGGCTTGCCTTGTATACCATTTCTTGAACAGTCCCAATGCTTGTTGTTATATGATGGCTGGGCCTTGTGTCCATTCCAGAAAACATTTGGCCCCAGGGCTCTAACCAGGATTTGGGTTAGAGCTGAGGCCTGCCTCATTCCTTGTGACCACAGAGCAGCATTGTTGTAGCTACAGGGAAACAGCAACCACACCACTCTTGTTATTGTCTGAATTGGTCCACAGTGGCTTGGCCAAAGCCAAGGTGCAAACTTCATAGATGAAGAGGATTTGAAGCTGGATCTCCTGTATTCCTGGACACTGCTAGACGGTCCTTGGACATCTCTTTTTACACAAGTTGTGATCGCTTTTCACTTGGTGCATTTTGGAGCAACAGCTGGCTCCGTGGCTTATTTTATATTTCTGCATTGCTTCTTTCTCAGTCTGGATTTGTTTCGATAGATTACTGTAAGGATCAGATTTAGCCTCCCACAGGAGATGTAGAGCTATCGTTAGGGGAGAATCAAGTTGTTCCAGAACTCCTCCCATCCTTGATATTCTTTGTTGGGCTATGCAACAAAAACATTAATTCATCATTCTGCATGTGTGGAATAAGTGTCGCTTTTCTACTCAGAGAGGGACCAGAGAGAGAACCTCTGGGTCCATACCCCAGGGCCACAGTATAATCGGGAGTACAATTTGTAGCCTCAACATGCTGCTCCCGGACCTGGCTTCAGCACCTGGCAGCCTTGAGCAGCAGCTAGGGCCCCGACAACCTGGGAGGGCCCACTGCCGATACTCTGATCCTGCCCCCTCATTTTTTTCTGACCCAGCACTCTGAGCAGCACCAGGCAGCTAGAACTGGCTACCCTTTTTATTTCCCACAATGCCACTTCCTTAGCATCACTCTGAGGCATTATGGAGAATGGAAAAAGTAGCTGGACCTATCTGTCCAGTGTTGCTTGCAGTATTGCCACCATAGCCAGGCAAGCCTGCCAGGTCCCACTGACAGAGGAGGGCCCCCACCAGAGGACACTTGGACCCAGGGCCTTTTCAAACGCTGGAGCTGGCCCTGGGCAAAAGTGGCATTTTTGCCCAGTCCCTGTAAAATTTATTTATGATTTATTTAGAAAATGTCTTAATTGCTTTATATTCAAATGACTTTCAAAGCCATGTACAAAATAGGAGTCGATACAATATATTAACTGAGCAACTGACAAGATAAAAAAACTCACACAGCTTCGGAATTCAAATACAAACCACCTCCTATAACACCTTTCACTTTCACTCCCTCCCTCCCTGCCTCACACTCACATTTGAAGGAAGCAAATTATGTAGGTGGATCTGTCAGTGGGTGAAATCCAACGCAGCACTAAGGCAATTGCTCCATTAGCGCAAGGATTTCTACTTCTGCAATGGAACATTATCCTCCTCTCCTCCCTACATGCACCCCCTAACTCTGTTCTAGGGGTTGCCCAATCCTCTGGAGCAGGTGTGTACAGTGGGTGGGGGAGTCCCATTGCACAAGCTGAAATCCTTCCGCTGACCACTGACCAGTTAGTAGGCTACTGCCCAGAGTGGTTATTTCCCTCACATTATTTGGGGGGTTTGCTTCCTTCAGATGTTATTTGGAATGGCTCAAGAGCAAACATGCCAAATTGGCTCCTACACTGTTGCTGGTAACATAAGTTTATATATATGTATATGAATATATAAGTTCACACACACACTCATTCTCCAAGTATGGATCCTTACGTTGCCAAAATGGCACCACCCATGCCCAAGGTGGAGCTGTCAGCAGGCTTGGGGGAACCCCAGGTTTTGCAGAAGTTAAAAAACAACAGCTCAGTGGGGACTGAGCATGCTCAGTGGGCAAGGAATGCTGATTGACTATTGGGAGGGGGAAGAGAAAACTGGTGGGGAGGGTGGAATGGAGTAGCTGGAAAAGGGCTTGGCCGGTTGGCTGGCTGGCACCTTGCAACATTTTGTAGCAGGTCCCATGTGCAAATCTATACCACAGACTGTTCGACAGCCATTCAATCTTCTCTAAGAACTGGGGGGGGGGGGTTAGTGGTGGTGGGGAGAGAATGGGGAGGAATTCTCAGCTTCTCCACTAAACTCCAGTTCCCAGGATTCTTTTGTGGGGAGGGAGCCATGACAGCTAAAATGGGTACAAGACCAATGTAACTTTGTAGCATTGATTTGCCCTTAAGTGAGAGAGGGCCCTAAATTGGGAAATTGGACTATTTCAATGAGATCTGAACGACAAGGCATCTATATAAATATTTTGGAGATGAAAAGTATTCATAGAAAGCTGGATTTTTAAATTTTATATTTTGTGGACATATTTTTGAAGATGCATGTTTTGCAAGGTTTTAAGAAAAATGTTTCAGCAAGAGGATTTGCAAGGATTTTTTTGTGTGAATGTGGTATAATTTCGTGACATTCACTGTAATTTTTTCCTCTCAAACTGTGGATTTAACCACCTCTTTGTCAACATAATTTGTAGTTAAAGAAACATGGGGTGAAACTCTCCCCCTGTGTGTTAACTCATTTCATGTGACTGAGTGTAATCTTTTGTAAGGAGAGAACCACACAGGGGTGGTAATTATTCTGGATTAATTAATTAATGTGGGACAAGAGTGTGATCATAGAATCATAGAATAGTAGAGTTGGAAGGGGCCTGTAAGGCCACTGAGTCCAACTCCCTGCTCAATGCAAGAATCCAAGTTAAAGGATACCCAACAGGTGGCTGTCCAGCTGCCTCTTGAATGCCTCTACCTCCCTAGGTAATTGGTTCCATTGTCCTACCGCTCTATGTTCAGCCGAAATCTGGCTTCCTGTAATTTGAGTCCATTATTCCATTTCCTGCACTCTGGGATGATCAAGAAGAGATCCTGGCCCTCCTCGTGTGACAACCTTTCGAGTGCTTGAAGAGTGCTATCATATCTCCTCTCAGTCTTCTCTTGGGCATTCACTCAGATTATTTTGTTATTTTTTAACTTTCATTGAAAGATCTTACAAAAATAGAAAAAAATACACCTACATTTATATATATTAAATACAAACCCAGTAGCTGCATATGAATTCATTATTAAATATTTGTTAAAACGTGCAGTCAGATTCTTACTTGCTTGGGTGGATGGGTTCGTGGAGGATTAGGAACTTTGTGATAGCAGGTGGCCAGACACATATTCAGCAATTTGTGCCTCCAACAAAGTAGACTTTTGCCTTCAAAAGCTCAATTTCTCAGCTGTCAGAGTCAGGATTCTCTGTGATTTTTGCTAAAACGGACTAAACCAGCTGCTCTTCTGACAGGTGACCAGAGAATGAATGGAAAGGCAGGTGTGACAAATGGGGGGGGGAGGAGAGGGAATGACTGGGAAGATGGGAGGGGGAGAGGAGGCAGGGCTGAGGGGTGATGGGCCTGACCTCTGTGGAACTCCTGTGGGGTGGGGCTTGACAAGGTAGAGTGTTTCAAGTGCATGTGGTCACTACTGGCAGGACAGATGGGGTGCATTCCTCTGGAAGGGACAGTTTGTAAAAATGAGGAAGATTGGTAGGTGCAAATACGTGTGTGTGCGACCGCACGTGTATGCATGAGTGTGTGCACACGTGCTTTTGTGTGTGTGTGTGTAACAGATATATATGAATGAATGAATTTTATTTATGGTCCATGACCGGTACAAAACATCAAACATTAATTAAAACTAGTTAAAAGTCATACATTAGTCAACTGGAATTAGGGCTGTATGGACATTTGAGCTAGTAAGTGTTCTGCATATGATAATTGCAGTGGCACAGAACCTTGCAACAGAGTGAGTAATTTCTGGATACTGGTCTGATAAAAGGTAAAATGGGCAAGATAGAAGCACATGGGATGCCGTTTCAACTTCCCCCATCCCGCACGGGCATAGCCGCTCTTGTCGAGGGATTCTACGATATCTACCCTCGATGTAACAGATACAGAATATGGACTGAAGGCCCAGAAGTTATCTGGATGGATTTAAGTCATGTCATGCAAGGGAAAAGTGGAGGACAGGGCAGTTGTGCTGAGTTTTGGACCTAGCTCAGCCTCCCTGCTTAGTAAGCATAGGGCAATTTCAGAATCTGCAGCCCCTGAGGTATTATCACATGCAAATTGGTTTCTGCAGGGTTTTTCCCGTCTGGGATACTCAAGAGTGGTGGTGGGGGATGGAAGAGGGGGATGCCCAGCTCCATGAGGAGTGTGTGTGTGTGCGCGCGCGCGCGCGCGCCTGCGTATATAGTAAGGCTTGTAAGATTCTTATGGGTGGAGGGGTAGTGGAGGAGAAAAGAGGAACTCGAGAGGGGACAAGAAAGAAAAGAGAGGGGTGAAGAACAGGGATGGGGGTAAGAAAAAAAGGGGAGAGCCATGGAAGGAAAGGAAAGGAGATCTGGAGGAGAGAGAGGGAGGAGGTGGGAAGGCTTGGGGGAATGAAAAGGAGAACGAAGCCCACCCTCCCGCCATCCCCGTATTCCCTCCCCCGGCCGCGCTGCCGCTGGGAGGATGCGCCGTGCTGCCGTCTCCCTCCCCGTCTCCATCCACCCGCGGCAGCTCCTGCATGCCGAGCCCCTTCCCCTCTCGGCTCCACTCGTCGGGGGGGGGGACGAAGGCTGATTCCTCCCCCCCCCGCCTCCCCCTTTGCACTGCCGCGGTGAAAGAGACGCGGGGGGGAGAGAAAGACCGCGCGACAGCCGTGGCGAAGGAGGAAAGGCGAAGGGAGGAGATGGTGAGCGGTTGCCATGGGGATGCGGCGCGGGTGGAAGAGGCGGGGGGGGGGAGAAGAGAGAGAGAGGTGGGTACCAGGGATGCAGGAATGGATAGACCCGGGATGGAGAGGATGCACCAGAACCAGCGAGGGAGGAAGCATCGGCTTGTTTCTCTTCTCATCTCAGCTCATTGCCTCCTCCATCTCCATCCAACCATTGCACATAATACACACCCGCCACAATTTGGGATACATTCCTTCCTTCTCTCTCTTCATCGTGTTTCCTTCTCTCAGTGTACCCCCTGGAACTCCCAACCCTAATCTTAGGAGATATGTGCACCCCCTCCCCCCCAAAATCCCATATTCTGGCTTGTTTTCCCTTCTCCCCAGCCTCTGTCTTCTGCCAAGCATCTTGCCCACCCCCTGAAACACCTTAGGCCTAGTTGCCTCTCAGCCCCCTCCCTTCATCCTTTCTCCAAATCCTTAATGAGGTCTAGCCCCTTTGCTCCTCCTCCTCCAATCCTCTGTTGCATTCTGGTGTCTGGCTCCTCAGAACCATTTGCATTGGAGAACTTCAGTGGATACATTTTGTTCATATTCAGGTTCTAGCTGACTGTCATCTATGGGCTTGATAAGAAATTCTGTGTGTCCTCCTTTCCATCACTGTGACTTGTAACACAGGATAGAGGGGAGGGGTTTGTGTTCTCTCATAGAATATACTTGTTTACTTAAGCCAAATTCTGTCTGCATCAAAAATTATCAGATTCTGTTGCAAATGGAACACTAAAGCACTTACTGTGGCATGTACTTCCATAGGCAAGAGCTCTTGATCAGATGTACAGCCATGTCCTCCCCCCCCCTGCAGTGCAACTTCTTCCTGTTGGTCCATTGTGGTCTGGCTTTGACTGGTGGATGTGCAGTGCACTAGATGGCCTTTGGGTCTCTTATAACTTTGTGGCGAGCCAGTGTGGTATAGTGGTTAGAATGCTGCACTGGGACCTGGGAGACCAGGGTTCAAATCCCCATTTGGCCATGAAGTCAAATGAGGATAAAATGAGAAGGAGGGGAGATGGGGGAATCATGTATGCCACCTTGAGCTCCTTGGAAGAAAGGTGGCATATAAATTTGATGATGATGATGATAATGATATGGGACATGAGGGACTACCCCTACCAATGCTTGATCATCTTCCCAGACCACTTTTGCATTGCACCTTCCAGTTCTGTCTCTCTCACCTCAGTCTTGTATATAAGCACTTGCCTAGTAGCCATAGGCAACAAGGGCTTGCATGCAGGCTTGTGGAGGAGGGACAGATCGCCAATTGGGCTGCAAGAGGAGGGGCTCTGCACCCACGATAGAAATGCACCAGGTTGTTGTAAGAAAGATGGCTCTCTCTGCTCTTTTTCTGCCAGCCCACGGCAGGCTAGTGACTTTTTTTTAAGGCAAGTAACTTTTACAAAGCTGCTCTCAGCTTCTTCTGCCTTTAGGGTCCTTTGCACTGCCTCCACCCTTTTGACCTCTCTTATACTGCTCCCCCTCCAGCACCTCCCTATTTTGTCCCATATCCATCCTCTAAGGGCAGGCCATAGTTCAGTGTTTGAACACATGCATGCAGATGCATTCCTTGCATGCAGATATCTGGTCCCAGGTTCAGTCTTCAGCATCTCTAGTTAAAATGGGTCAGGTAGCAGGTGCTGAATAAAAGTGCTGCTTGAGTCCCTGGAGAGCTACTACCTGTCAGAATACTGGATTTGATGGACAAATAGTCTGACCTGGTAGAAGGCAACTTCCTATGTTGCAATGAGCTGGAGGAAACTCCTTTCTGGTCACCCATGGATGGAGACATCTGTGGTAAAAAAATGCAACTTAGATTGCAATGTCCAGTCTTAACAAGGTGAGAAGGTGTATGGGAGGGCATGAATGTCAGGGCAGAGTAACTCTGAGCTGGAGCATAACTTATTTATTTATTTCCAGCTCAGAGTGGTGGAACAAGAGGCTGCTAGGTAGTCTAGATGAGATCTGCTCAACTTTAGCACTGTGGGAGCATCATGCCCCTTTCTCTCAGACATATTCTCCCTGGCCTCCACTGCTTGAATTTGCAGTGATCTTATGATAGTAGTTCACAAGCAAAGGGCAAGGTTTAGAAAATAAGGCACAGTGTGGAGAAAGCAGATAGAGATTTGTCCCCCCCCCTTTAATTTTAGACCCCATAATTTGAATGGGGTCAGCCATTGAAACTGACTGCAGAGCTTGGAAAAGTTACTTTTTTGAACTACAACTCCCATCAGCCCCAGCCAGCGCCATGCTGGCTGGGGCTGATGGGAGTTGTAGTTCAAAAAAAGTAACTTTTCCAAGCTCTGACTGTCAGGAGATTCAGGACAGACAAAAGGAAATACTTCTTCACACAACACATAATTGATTTGTGGGGAGGTTTGCCACAAGATGTAGAGACAGTCACTAGTTTAGATGGTTTAAAAATATAATTAGGTAAATTATTGGAGGATCAGGCTATTAATCATGATGGTTCTTTAGTCAGGGATGAAGATGAGGATGATTGCTACTACAATTTATTTATATACTGCTTTTTGACCCAAAGGCTGCTAAAGTGTGAGCAACATGTTAAAACAAAATATACAATGTACAATAAAATACTATAGCAAGCAGACAATGTATGACAACAAAATCACAAAATAGGAGTGCGAAAGGAAAGACTCCTCAGACTAGAAGCTTAAAAGATGCTCTCACTAACCCTACATCCCTCACACTTATGGGCTAGGAACTTGAACAGACTAAATACTAAAAAATAAACACCTAGAAGAGTTAAGGGTGTTCTCATACCACCCTTTCTAATTATTCAGGATTCAGGATGGACGAGTAATCCAAGTAAATAACTGCCCAAAACATTTTTCTAAAAAAATAAAACTAGGCATACTTAATGTATTTTGATGATGGGTGTTTTTAATGTTTTGATGGAATTGTTTTATTGTATATTTTAATTTTGTATGGATTTTATAATTGATTTTATGCTTGTAAACTGCTTGGATGCCATTTGAGTATGTAAGCAGTATATAAATAAATAAATGCCACTAAAGAAAGAGGCCAACACCTTACCCCATGCTCTTGAGGCTAGTACAGCCCTGCAAAAGCTTAGGATGAAAAGGGTACGACCCTTTCCCTTATACTAACCTAGTAGAATTGGGAACCTGTGTCTGTGCAGACATTGCTAGACTACAACTCCCATCATTTCGGTCCATTGGCGATGCTGGCTGGGGCTAAAAGAGTTCAGCAACATCTGGACAGCCACAAGTTCCCTATCAATGCTGTGTGGATAGCTCAAAGAGGCCTTCGAGAATTATCTACTCTAATACCTGCTGGTGCCCTTTCACATGTTAGTCTCTATGAGTGGTGGAAAGTTGCTTCTCAGTCACCCACTTTCAGATGTAATGATGGGAGTTGTAATCTGGTAACACCTGGAGGGCCATAGATTCTCCACCCCTTTTCTAAGTTCAGAGGCAGTACACCTCTCAGTGCTAGTGACTAGCCACTTGCGAGCAGCAGTGATAGAGGACTTGTGCTTTCTTGCCCTGCTTGTGGGTTTTGTGGAGGTGTCTGTTTGGCTACTGGGGGAAACAGGATACTGGACTAGATGGGCTTTTGGCGTGATCTAGCAGGATGCCTCTTGTGAGTGGGAAATGCTGCATCTACACTTTTCCAACCTGATGTCTTCCAGATGATGTTGGACTCCAACTTCCATCAGTCTCAGCCTGCATGTCCAGTGGTCAGAGCTGTTGGGATTTGTAGTCCAACAACATCTAGAACAGTGTTCTTCAATCTTGGGTCCACAGATGTTGATGGACTACAACTCCCATCATCCCTGATCATTGACCATGCTATCTGGGTCTGATGGGAGTCCAACAGCATCTGGGGATTCAAGGTTGAAGAACAGTAATCTAGAAGGTATTAGGTTGAGGAAAGCTGGTCTAGGAGAGGCACAAACCAGGAGCCTGTGCCTCTTGTGGTACCCATGCCAGAGGCTGGACACTCCTGTGACAATCAAACAAATATCTTGTGGGAACATCCAGTCATTTAAATGTTATGTGTGCACCATTCACAGTTGATCTGACACATGGATATTAAGTATGAAAAGTCAAGCATGAATCAAGGCATAATTACACCACAGACTTAGACTGGATTAATTGTTGTTATCTTTCCCTAGTCTATGGCCATACTACCATGAACATGCCCGATCTCATCTGATCTTGGCAGCTAAGCAGGGTCAGGCCTGGTCAGTGAGAGCCAGTGTGGTGTAGTGGTTAAGGTGTTGGACTATGACCTGAGAGACCAGGGTTCGAATCCCCACATAGCCATGAAGCTCACTTGGGCCAGTGACTGCCTCTCAGCCTTATGAAAACCCTATTCGTAGGGTCGCCGTAAGTTAGAATTGACTTGAAGACAGTACACATACATACACAGTACTTGAATGGGAGACTGCCTGGGAATACTGGGTGCTGTAGGCTTAGAGTGAGGCAATGGTGAACCACCTCTGAATACTTCTTACCATGAAAACCTTATGAATATATCCAAAAAGGATTAATAGGGTCACCATAAGTTGTAATCGATTTGAAGGCATATAACAACAATCTTTCCCTAGGGAATTCAAGGGATTGTAGTTTTGAGAGTTGAGGCTGGGATCTCTAAGAGAATTCTCTACACCATTGCCAAAATACATCTCCCAGGATTCTTTGGAGTGTCATTGTGGCTATTCAGTGGTATAAAACAGTTTTAATCGAACTATTATTTTTATTGGCCACACTCAAATTCTACATAAATGAAAAAATAACCCTTAAAAACATCAATTAGGACATCAGAGTGAACAATCATCACACAGGTCAGCCAACAATCACCACACATTTCCAGTCTTCAATCACTTCTTTGAGTGCCAAAGGGTCAAAGTTTCTTCAAAGAGAGCCACTGACTAGGTAAAGGGCTTATTTTAGTGTGCCAGTAAATGATACAAGTTTATAGTCATTATATAAGCCCTGAAGCTGCATGAAGCCTAACCCCCCCCCCCAATATTGAGAAACCAATTGGCTTGGAGGTCTATTCTAAATGAAGAATATGATTAAAGCTGTTTTATATATCTATATAAATACTTGTGGGAGGGATGAAAGGACTTTATTCAAAAATGAAAACATTTCATGATCTTGGAATATTTAAGAGAGAAACGGGCATTTTTCTCATTTTTGTGGTTGAAATGATTAACATTTTTCCAAGTAGCCCCAAGGCAAAGGAACTGATTCTTCATTTTGTACGGTGAGGTCTTTAAGGGAGATGGAATACCCCTTGTCTTGTATTTCTCTTGGACAATGCTCAGAATTACTTTGGACATGATTTACCCACCTTCTCCTGTGCAAGACCCTGTAGGAGGTAACAAGTGAAGGAGTTGCAGTGTCTCTTTGCTTCCCACTGCCCCCCCAAAGCAGAAGTAGCATAGTGCTGGAATGGCCGTAGCTAAGTGGTAGAGCATCTGCCTGGCATGCAGAAGGTCCCAAGTTCAGTCCTCAGCATCTCCAGGTAGGGCTGGGAGTGACTCTTGCCTGAAATCCTGGAGAGCCACTTCCAGTCAGTTTAGACAATACTGAGCTAGATGGAGCCAGAGTTTTGGATACCATGAGGTGCTTGTTCATGGAGACAAAGCAGGGATGCCATTGTGTGTGTATGCATGCAGTTTCAACCTCTCCATGTTAGATCAGGGGTTCCCAAAGTGTGGTCTGCGGACCACCGGAGGTCTGTGAGTTTCATTCAGGTGCTGCATGGCGGCAGCTCTGCGGAGCAGCAGAGCTATAAGTGTGTGAAGAATGGTATGTGTGTGTGCAAAGGATGGTGGGCACCAGGGCTATGCATGCGTAAAGCAGAGCAGGCGCAGGGGCTGCTGTGTTGTTCGTAGAACCCGGTGATCCACCCAGAAGGTGAGCGGGATGGCCCAGAAGTGATGGAGGGAGGAAGCTCTGCCTTCCTCGGTGGAATAAAGCTATGGTTGGTGGCAAGACAAGGGAAGGTCCCAAGCAGGCAAAAGAGGCTGACAAGGCACTTGAAAGGAGTGGAAAGTCAATACACAGGGGAGAGGGGAAGAAGCCAAGAGAGCGCATGTTGCTAAACAACAGGCAGAAAAATCATTAAGTGGTCTGCCAAGACTCTCAACAATTTTCAAGTGGCCTGGGGGGTGGGAGATTGTAGAAGATTATTCCTCAGGCATGTCTATATCTCTCACCAATTCATTGGTAATAAATAGAAACCAAGGAACTATTTCTTCTCAACACTGGGCAGACTTGCATGCTACCTATGCATGCCAAATCACAAATTCATTTACTGTTTTTACTGGCATGTTTGTAGTTCTTGCAAAGTACAGAAAAATGAAAAAGAATTATAGCTCACACTCTTTCCATAATGTAACTTGATGACATTTATATCTTGCCCTGCCTCAAAGGAGTGCAGAGCATTTCTGCCATTTTAGCTTCACATTTGCCTTGTGAAGTAGGCTAGTCTATGAAAGAGGATCATGGCTGGAGTGAGGATTAATCCCAACCCAAGTCCCAGCATACTAACTGTAACACCACATTGGTTTGTACTGAATATGTCCAAAGCGAGGCTTTGGATCATGCTGAATTTCCCCCCTCTGTCCATACTGTTGAAATGTATACAAAAAGGGGGGCAGGTTTGGTCTGATTGATAGCAAGAATAGCAGATCTGGGGTGGGGTTTTTTTAGTTGAACATATATGAAGGTGGGTGCCTTATATTGAATCAGGCCCTTGGCCTATCTAGCGTAGTCCTGCCTAATGTGATGAGTAGTGTCACTCTAAGGACTCTTTCCCAGATGTTTTTAAGCAAAGATGCCAGGAATTGAACCGTGGAACTTCTGCATGCAAGGCAGGTGCTTGACCACTGAGCTATACTAGAACAAGAGGCTATGCTCTTGTGGACACCTTCTGTATAGCACCCAGCCCATCTCAGAGTCTTGGATGCTTGTCTCTGAACTGCTCATTGTGATGAGGCCCCAGCTGCAGTCGCTCTTTGTCTGTTTGGCTTCTAGGTCAGAGTTCCTCCCCATCTCCAAGTCAGCACTAGAACAGCACATGTACACATGGGGAGGGGGAAGAGAGCAAGACAGGGCGAGAGACAGCGGTGGCTAGACTTTGAATGAGGAGCATTAGAGCAGATGACACCTCACGGATATTCACAACTACCTTGGTTTAACTTTAATCTGATTTTGTTAAACCATCAGAAAGCTGTGTGTGTCAGCTCAATCCATTTAGTAGCGGGGAGGGGGCTTCTATCGCTTTCGCTAGCATTGGTTGAGATTAAAAACTGATACAGCAACAAGATTATAAATCCGATTAGGGCACGCTCAGGCCCAATATTCCTGCAAGCCTTGCACTAGCTGGAAGGTTTCTTTAAAAAAAACGCCACACCTGCTGTTCAGCTTGTCAACTTTCTGCTTGCTGTTCAGCTTGTCAATTGAGCAATGCAAAGAGAATGGTATGTGAGCTAAATATATATACTGCAGTTGTGCATGTGTACTGTGTGCTAAGCGCTATACAGGACATAGACAGATGTGATGTGGTCCATAAGCCAAAAGGCTTACAGGCTATATACTGCATTACTTACTATGTACTTACAGGCTGTACTGATAAAATTGCACATTTTATCTGAAGAATTTGTCCTGAGACAGTTGGTCTGTTACCATGTATAGTAAAAGTACATAATATCATACTTAGCCTTAGTACACAGGAAGCTGACTTACACTCACATTGGCCCATCACGCTCGGTATTGGCTGCTCTGACTGGCAGCAACTCTTGAGGGATTCAGATAGGGGCTTTTCCCAGCCTTTGAACCTGAGACCTTCCACATGTAAAGTATACACTCTTGCCACTGAGCTATGGCCCTTCCCCCAAGGTAGATTCCTCACATCCTTCCAGGGCTTCGGTGGGACTGCAGACACCTGCTTACCAAACAAACAAACAAGTGCAAAGTATGATACTGGATGCAGAATTTAGGATCCCGGGAATATCAATTTCAATTGTTTCAGAAGTTTCTAACCCTCATGGTTGCAAATATATGCTGGAATGTAAGAGATTTTAAAATCTCAGAAGCCAGAGAGGTGTTTGAATAAAAATTTCAGTGCTGGCACCACAACTCCTTGTCCATCTGTAGTCTTCCTCCCTGTCCCGCAGCATATGGTAGGCACAGTTTAGTGCTATGTCCAAACCCTAAAGTGCTTAATTTTAATTCTGCCTAATTCTCTGAGTGCCAATGTGGTTTAGTGGACTAAGCTAGGATTATGGAAACCAGGGTTTAAATCCTCACTCAGCCATGAACCTCACTGGGTGACCTTGGGCCAGTCACAGTCTCAACCTAGCCTACCTCATAGGGTTGTTGTAAGGATGAACTGTGGAGGGAGGGAGCCATGTACACCCATCTTGAGCTCTTTGGAGGAAAGATGGGCTCTCAATATAAAAATAAACAAGCAAACAAGCTATGGTTTGTTAAAACCAACCAGCTTTATAACTCATGGTTTAAAATTTACTTGCTTCAAAAAAATGATAATTAAGATTAACCACAGTTTGTTGTGTTTGGACTTAATGCTAAAGTGCAGTTAATAAAAATGGAAATGAAAGTTTCCAAATTCTTCCTTGCAGTTGTGCTAGAGGTGGAGTAGGGATCATACAATCCTGGAGGGAAAGACAGGCTCATTCCTGTCATGATAAACCATGGCTTATCATGATGCCTTAAATCAGCCAATGTGTGGATAAATGGGTAGCAGAGGAGTATAAGGGAGGGCTCAGTCATATATGGGTTTTACAGGAAAAATCTTTAGTTTTTCATATCAGGTTATGTTGAGAATCTTAAGAACTGAGTCTATGTCAATCCAATGGCCCATCTACACTTGCTTTGGAGTTTTGACAGCAGTTAGTTCTGGATGCTACAGAATGTTCTGAAACCAATGAGCTGACCAGAGTTCCTGGTGCTCCTGAGATCTAATTTCACCCCTGCCATCTCTGAATTATGCTTTTGGAAAGCCCACTCTTCTGCAATGACATCATCACATCAGAAACCATCTATGAGAACTGGTCTTTAGCAGATGCTGCATCCGTTGCCATGCTTTCCCTCACAACCAAGAAGCTGAGAAGATGTACAGGAAGACCAGCATAGCCCAAGAGACATGGTGGCTTTCAAATATATGGTTAATCTGATTGTGATGATTGGCATTATTATTCATGTTACTATTCAGAAATTGTCATGCTGTATTGATTTACAAGGATGCTGGATATTGTTTCAGCTAAGAAACTAAAGCTATGCAAGGTGTGAAGAGGGAAGATGATCAGACAAATTTGTGAAGAATTTATCTTGGATATTCAAGTGAGAAATACAATAGGAATATACATCCTTTTACATTTTTAATATAAAGTAATCTAAATGCTAGCTATATGCATAACTTGAAGGCATGTAGAAGCTCTTTTTGTAGGGCCTCAGATCACGCGTGCGCACAGAGACCACAAATAATCACCTGTAAATTCTCTCTCTCTCTCTCTCTCTCTCTCTCTCTCTCTCTCGTTTATCTTGCCTTTCCATCAAGGAGTGATGTGCATGGTTTCCGCCTTTCCATCAAGGAGTGATGTGCATGGTTTCCACCTTTTATCCTCACTACAACCCTGTGAAGTAAGTGAGAGAGAGAGAGAGAATGACTGGTCCAAGGTCATCTAGTAAGTTTTGTGGCTGACTGGAGATTTTAACCTAGGTCTCCCTAGTATGAGCCCAACACTGCACCATGCTAGTTCTTTCTAATTGTTGTAGATGGGTAGACAACATGGTTTCCTCCAAATGTTTTGGACTACAGCTCCCATCTTCCCTGACCATTGGCCATGCTGGCTGGGGCACATGGGAGTTGTAGTCCACAATATTTGGAGAGCACTACATTGGCTATCCCTTCTGTCAATCAATAATCTTCAACCTTTTCAGGCCTAGGACCCATTTTTAACACAAACATGCATTTGGAGCCCCTTTGTAATTTATTTGTACCATATAATTGTATGGTAGTAGTGCTGCTGTTGCAACCCACCTTAGATCAGGTTGCGACACAGCAGTGGCCCTGACCCATCAGCTGGAGAGCAATGCTGTGGATCAGGTATGGGCAATCTTTTTTCTGTCATGGGATGTGTTCCTCTGGGGGCACTGTGCTGGGGGCTGCATATTGACTGTGGGCAGAGTGGGTGGGGATAGGGTCAAAAGTGGGTGGGCCAGCCCATTTCCCCCCACTCTTTCTGACACCTCTTTTTCTCTCTCTGACACCTGCATTTCTCTGTCCCTCTTCCTCCTCTCTCAGTGGACTGCTGTGGGAGGGACACTCTTGCCAGAGATCTGAAGTGATCACATGCGGAAGGCTTTTGAAATTAAGCTGAGGGTTAGATAGATAATTAGGCAGAGGGTCGCGTGTGGCCCTAGGGCTTCAGGTTGTCCATTTTTGCTGTAGATCCGGTGTGGGGAACCTTTGGCCCTCCAGATGTTTCAGAACTACCGCTCCCATCAGCCCCAGCAAGCATGGCAAATGGCCAGGGATGGTGGGAGTTGTTGTTCAGCAATATCTGGAGGGCCAAAGCTTCCCCATGGCTGCTGTAGATGGAACTGCTATTAAAGGGAGAGCTACAGGGGCTGTTCCAGGAATTGACCATCCTACTGATTGTCTTCCTTAGTAAACATCTGTAACTCTGGAGACCAGACTTGATGGCTTTCAAACCTTGGCCAGATATCCCCAAGTGGTACCAGAGTTGCAGTTCAGGGACAACTGGAGGAACTTCATATGGTTCTGTGATGAGGTGACTGGCAAACAAAATTCTTTAAAAATTCTCAGATTTAAAAAGTACATACCATGCTTTGTCAAGGAGGTCATTGTGGAATCAGTATCAGATGTTCATGCCAGTGGTGATCTGCAGGACCAGCTCCACATTTGAAGAACATTTGGCAAAGTGCCTATCAATGGTCTTTTCCTCTGTCAGAGGGCCCTGGTGGGGGTTATTTGAGCAGTATTAGGTTGGGGGACCACCATTTCAATTTCCCTCAATGCTACGGAGTGCTGCTACATTGGGGCATTATGGGAAATTGAAATGGTGGCTAAATACCGGGTATTCGACTTCCTCCTTCCGTTGGAATCGAACTCCGGCCGTGAGCAGAGCTTCGGCTGCGTTACCACCGCTTACCACTCTGCGCCATGGAGGGTCTTTTTACTCACAGTAGATCCACTGAAATTTAATGACCATTACTAACTTAGCTACATTGATTTCAATGAGTCTACTCTAAGTAAAAGTTATTTGACTATAACCCAGTGTTTTTGTAAAGGCAGGCTGTGGGCAGGCGTCAGTGGTGAACTTTGCCAACAGCCCAAGGATGGCTGGTGCTGATGCCAGCCCTGATGGTTTGGCATGTTCATGGGAAAATGAAAACAGAAGGCCCATTAATTACATGCGACTAAGACATTCAGTTTAAGCATGCCGTCCCAATGTAATCTGGCTCATGCTGCTGCAAGAGTAGCCTGCTCCCATTGTCAATATCTTATCAATGGAAAAGCTCCTTGTAAAGTGCACATTTGACCTCCATGGTTCCTCTGCCCAGCAACTCACACCTCTGGGTGTGTCCATGCCAGGAAATTTTCATCAGTTCTTTCACAAACCTGTGAATCAGGGTGTGCATATATGCCAGCCCATCAGAATCTCCCTGAATCTGTCCCACTTACAAATTCAACCACTCAGTCCATGTCTTTCTCTCACATACACTTTTCTCCCCAGTCTCTCTCTCTCTCTCTCTCTCTCTCTCTCTCTCACACACACACACACACACACACACACACACACACACGCAACCATGCTGTTCTCACTCCAGCTGCATGTACACATACCTCTTTCTATGCTCACATACCCCTACAGCCCCTTTTCTTCATTCACGTGCCATTCCCTCACTGCTCCGACATGAGAGGCAAACTATAGATAATATGCCCTTCATGGAATTAGCAATTGCATGAATGGTTTTTAAAAGTAAATTGCAGGCACTGGGTTAAAGACCTTCTATCTGCCACATCAGGGTCTGGATCTGGATTTCCCCCAACCACCACACCTGCAATTTACTTTTTAAAAGCCATTCATACAATTGCTACTTGCATAAACGGTGTTGTGTCTACTCTAGACTGACCCTCAGTCACACACCATTGACATATCACTATGGCACAGTAAGCAATGACACTTCCTTGAGAATGGGATCCATAGAGTTATAGGAAGCTGCCCTGCAATTATGGTGCTAGGCAGTTTATGAATGTCTGTGAACTTTCCCCCGCAGCATTAATAAAGGTATCTCTAGGAGTCAGGCAGGTTTCACAGAATTGATGTGCTGGAGTGATTACTGCAACCTTCTCCATCCTGGTGCCCTCCAGGTGTTGTTGGACTCCAATTCCCATCAGCTCCAGCCAACATGGCCACTAATAAGGAATGATGGAAGCTGTAGTCCAACAACAACTTCTAAAGGGCAACAGGGTAGGGAAAACTAGGTTTGAGTGTTGAACTAAGGCCAGGGAGACCTGAGTTCAGATCCTACACCCATCCATGAACCTCACTAGGTGATCTTGGACCAGTCTTTCTCTCTCAACCTAATCTACCTCACAGGAAACTAGGAGGGGTGGCTATGTGTGCTGCCCTCAGCTTCCTAGAGGAAATTTGAGATAAAAAATGAAATAAAGTTTCAAGGGGATGCTTCTCCATTTAAATCTCACAAAGCTTTTAACCCTTCAATATGGTTAACAACAGATCTGTCACTTCGAGAGAGAAGGCTGGATTGAAAGTGATGTGATGAACCTGCTGCCTATGCTGATTATTTTCTGTAGGTGCAAGTTGCTCAGCTTGCTTCTGAGTCCTTAGCAGCCAAGTGTGATGTCATAGTGCTGGCAAAGCCAAGTGTCCTGCATTATTCCTAGGCAAGAGCTATTCCTTCATAAAAAGAATTTTTTTCTGCCAACCCCCTAAGGCAGCCTTTCCCAACTAGTGGGCCACCAGATGTTGTTGGACCACAACTCACATCAGCCTCAGCCAGCATTGCCAATGGTCAGGAAAGATGGGGATCGTGGTCCAACAACATCTGGTGGCCCACTAGTTGGGAAACGCTGCCCTAGGGCATGGATGGGTAACATGTGCCCCTCCAAATAACATGGGACTCCCAACTCCCTTCAGCTCTGGTTAGCATAGCTAGTGGTCAACATTGATGGGAGTTATAGACCAGCAACATCTGGAGGGCCACAAGTCCACAGCCCTGGCCTAGGGCTTGAGATTTCTTTCAATCCCTGGATGATCCCTTCACCCAGAGGAAGTACTTCCTTTTTTTCTTTCCGCCTGGATGTGCCGGTTTGGAATCTCTACATGGGTAGCCGAAAAATGATGAGGCAACCTTTACCATAAACATTTGCTATGAATAGTGCTAAGTAGAATCAATCATGGATTTGGATTGTTCAGATGGGGTACAGGAACAGGGAAAGTAAATCATTTGAGGCCCTGATAATGCTAGGTAATATATCCTGATTGAATCAAGGAAGACTTTTGTTTGTTGTGTTCTCCTTGTTAAGCTGGTACTAGTGCTCTATCAATCAGTTCCAGACTGTGTTGCAATTTGTATTGCATTACTTGTCCTGAATTACCAAGATGAGATTTCTCTGAGTAAGTTTCAGATCAAATTTGAATTGATACTTCATTCCATATTGTGTTTGATGGACTAGATTTATCCAGCAATTCATAGTCCTGAGTCAATACAGGGTATCTGAGCAGGAATACTTAATGTACACAGCCCTGGGATGGATCAGGGCCAATTGACCTGTCCCGTTGTTTCCCTTGTGTGTGTGAGTGTGTTTGTAAATTTCAGTATGGGTGAGGGCTAAGGGGGTGACCCCCTCTCTCCCTTTGTAAATATGGACTCAGGGTGTATGGTATCATAGTCAAATAAAAAACCATAAATTTGCACAATCATGACCATTTTATTAGATTTAAATGTTGTTTGAATGATCACACAAATTAAAGTTAGGTGCATCTGCATTCTACTGGTTTCTTGATGTAGCTTTGTACAACTTTGTAACTGATCTCAAATGCAGCATGTTCATCACTGGTTGCTTTACATGCATGTGCTAGGTATGGTCCTTCAGTTTATATAAATTAGTTAATTCAGATGATAAAGCAGAAGGCGACTTCTGGCTCAGAATCCTACAGTGATACTCAGGGACAAAAATTGTTCTCAGACGTGCATTCATCAGGGACTAGGCTTGCACCAAACAAAACACACACACAACAACCCTACATTGTAGGTCAGATTTTGAGCCCAAAACTGAATGAAATTATTTTGAACTAGAAAATGAAAATATTGTTTGTGAACAGCTGTCATGCGGGGTCGGATGGTATTCAGGAAATTCCAAGATAGAGGATGTATCTGTAGGAACTTCCTGTCTGTATATGAGAGGTTCATTCATATAGGTCTTCCAGTGCAGATAATGACTGGACACATTGCACTGCATCGCACTGCACTGCACTGCAACAGTGCAAAGGGAGGGACATGTGGGAAGTATTCTGTTTTCCCTACACTGGAGGGGATGAATTGTATCTGTGGTTTAGGATCAGGCTGGAAAATTGTGCTTACCTCTGGATGCATCATTAAGTTTAAATTAAACAATTTAAAAATTGTTTTTTTAAAAAAACTAGGGCTGCCCCGATTTAATCTTAGCTGATTAATTGTATATTTGGTCAATTAAACAATTAATCAATTAATTTTGCATGAATGTGCATGTGAAGAAAAAACATTTTTCCTAAAACACATACTATTTAAAAATTATGTTTTCCTCTACGATGGTACTTGCCATCAACAGTTTTTATAATTGCATTAAATATATAAAACAGTTACAGGTCTGATAGCCAGTTAATTGGGGGCACTTTTAAAAAAGTGTATCAACTTGTTGATTCATCTAGCCCATTCACTAACTACATGTAACAGCCCCAGTTTTTACTTGTATTGCTGCCACAGCCCAGTCCCATGTTTTCTTAGAAGTAAGTCCTGCTGACTTCCTTCCAAATAAATATCCCTTAAGGATTGCTATAGTTAATATTTTATTAAACAAATGGGACCTGCAATGAAATGTTGGAAGGTGAAATGACCCTGTTCACAGTTCTCGCCAGCCAGATAGCCGTGCCCATTTCCAAGACACTCCATTTCATCCCCCTTTCATCCCTGGTATTCTCCTCCTCCCAACAGAATCTCAGCCCCCCTGCCCCTCAAAAGTTGCAGGCTATAATGCTCCTGTTCAAAGTGTCAGCCAGCCAGTCATGTCCTTTTCCAGGACACTTCCATTTCATTTCCACTTCCTGGTTTTCTTCGCCCCCCCCCCGAGAAACTCAATGTTCTGTGGCCACTGAACATGCCTACTCCTCATTAAGTTGCTCTGTTTGTTCCCACCCCATCCCTTTTTAAAAAGTAATAAGGGCATTTTTCTGCAAACCTTGGGGTTCCCCTAAGCCTGCTGATACCTCCCTTTTGTGTATGGATGGTGCCATTTTGACTGCATCTGCATCAGCACTCAGAGAATGAGTTTGCAAATAGGATAATTGAACTTAATAAACTCTGTCAAGGTTCTTCCTGCTGCGTAGCAGAGCCGGGATAGAGCAAGAAGGGGCTTGTAGACTTTGAGTGAAGGCCTTCATCCTTCAGCTGAGCTGGTGTGAACGAACACTAAGGTTCAATTAAGGGAGGGATTGTAGATGAGACATAACAGTCTGAGAGACCTACAGATATAGTTCTTCATAATTTTCCATTCTGTGGAGAGAACTGGGATGCAGAGGACGGCTTGAAGTTGAAGGTACATGATGCATCAATGTTACTGAAGGTGAGCAGATTTGAGTCTGATTAGTGCCTGGATGGGAGAGCAACGAGGAACCCCACATGTGCTGGTCCCCACAGAGGAAAGGTGGGATAGAACTATACTCTGAGTGTCGGCAGAATTGAAGTAAAAAAAAAATGGAGCCACTGAAAAACGCAGAGCTTGGAAGTACAATAATTAGTTACAAAAAGAATTACTTGTAATTCATTACTTTTTGAGGAATGAGTGGGTAATTCCTTTGCATTTTGATTGTAATAGAACGAGGAGTAATTTTATTACTTTTGTGGAGTAATTGTAATGTTTCCAGCATTACTTTTGGGCATTACTTGGGGGGGGGAGCAGTGGAAGTCTTCTGCTCCTTTGATTTGTGAATTAAAATCGTGTCTCAAACTGGGCTTCTGTGCACCGTCGCTCTTCCCTCATGCTCTGTGGGTGGGTAGGAGGTGACGAGGGAGGAGGTGGAGAGTGAGATGGAGTGGAGCAGAGAAAACAATTATTTTAAAAATGGATGGAGGTGAAGAAGAATGGGGACGGAGGACAAGAACATGGATAAAGGAGGAGAAGGAGGCAGCAGCAGAATGGAGATAAAGAACTGTGGAGGTGAAAGATGACATGTGAGTGTGTGAATACTGTGTTTGTACTTGGCACACAAAGCAGCCTCTGCCACCCCCCACCCCCCCGACTACTTTGCTGCATTTCTGGTGTTTTAACTTTTTTGCATCTCAGGGGAAAATGTTTGCTTGGGTGGGTGTCCCTTAGTTGGTGTCCAGAATGTGGTTAAGTAAGAGAGATTATGCTTGCTGGCTGAGTGTGTGTGGGGGGGGGTTGCACTTGGTTTCATGTGCAAAGATCTGAGTAGTGGCCTCTGCCTCTCTGCCCACCTCCCTTACCAGCGGAGAGACCACCACTGCTATCTTATGGATAAAAGGAATTATTCCACTATCCTCTCTCTCTCTCTCTCTCTCTCTCTCTCTCTCTCTCTCTCTCTCTCTCTCTCTCTCTCTCTGTGTGTGTGTGTGTGTGTGTGTGTTTATTTTTAATGTTGTTTTAGGCGACTTAGGTGTGCAGCAGCCAAGGCACCTTGCAGACACTCTAGGGGTTTTTTTGTAAGTAACTTAAGTGTAATTGTAGTGATTACTTTTGAGTAACGGTAATCAATTCCTTTCAGAACAATTGTAATTGTAATGCTAATTTATTCCTTTTTGGGGCCATATAACAGTAATTGTAATTTATTCCTTTTTAAAAGTAATCTTTCAAGCTCTGGAAAAACCAGAGGGAGATATCACCACCAGCGTACTTGGGTGAACTTCACCCAAACTGCTTAGAGGCTTTTTTCAAGTATGAAGCAGTATATAAATTAAATAAATAAAAATGAAAAAATAACTTCAAGTAATGCCAAAGTACAAAATGTACTTCAAAAAACACCCCAAAGGGTTCCTCCCGCAAAAAACATCCCAATGAGGACTGAGCGTTCTCAGTGGCCTCCAGAAGCCATGGAATGCTGAGTGTCAATTGGAAATGGAGAACAGAACACCAGGAATGGAGTGAATTAGCCTGCTTGAGCCCCCTTTTGGCCTATAGTATCCTGGAGAAGGGTGTGGCTGGCTGGAACCCTGAATAGGAGCACTCCTGTTAGGGAGTGAAGACAAGCTGCAACCTGAAAAAAATGGATGAGAAAAATCCACTCATTTGAAATGTGGTATTGGATGTGAGCTTTGTGCATACCATGGACTGCGAAAAAGACAAATAATTGGGTGTTAGAACAAATTAAACCAGAACTATCACTAGAAGCTAAAATGATGAAACTCAGGTTATCATACTTTGGACACATAAAGAGAAGACATGATTCACTAGAAAAGACAATAATGGTGGGAAAAATGGAAGGGAGTAGAAAAAGAGGAAGACCAAACAAGAGATGCATTGATTCCATAAAGGAAGCCACAGACCTGAATTTACAAGATCTGAACAGGGTGGTTCATGACAGATGCTCTTGGAGGTCACTGATTCATAGGGTCACCATAAGTCGTAATCAGCCTGAAGGCACACAACAACAACAAACTTGTACTGTGAGACAGACAACTGAATTTGCTGCCCACCAGTATAGATTAGAAATATTCCTCTGAGGGTAGGCATGGGATCCATTGGCCAATGCCGGTTCAAAAGCATTCTGTCAGCCTAAAGGCCTGTATCAATTTGAGTTCATTCTTTGTCTGTTAGCTGCTGCTTTTACTGATCCGTTTTTCCCCCTCTTAAAAAAATTGATATTAATATCAATAATTTGAAAGGAAATTGATATTTTGAAAGGAAATATTGATAAATGAAAGGAAATATTGATAAAATCATCTTTCTTAATATCAGTATTTTAGAGATGAGGGTTTTTTTAAGAAAAATAAAATTTCAAAAATAGTGGAAACTTACTACATAAAAATTCCGACCTCCAACAATAAATAACTGAATTAATGGAAAATTTGGTACAAAATCCAAATTGACAGAATGTTAGCACATCGCTATCTGAGGGCACATCTACACTGCAAACTTTATACTGGTTTTATGGTGATTGTCTAGAGTATCTTGGGAGCTAGCTCATTCTGTAAAGATTGGGGGGTGGGGGTGCTAGGGAATTCCAACAGAATTCTCAATTTCCTCACCAAGCTACTGCTCTCAAGATTGCTTGGAGCATAGCGTAAAACAATTCTTAAGTTTGTGGTTTAGAGCAGTAGTGAAAGAGCCGTGAGCTCTATACAGTTCTGGTGCTGAAAACAAAGCTCAGAATGTGCTCAAAGGCACTTTGTTCTTTCATTCTCATCAGGGATGCCTTTTGCACGTGATCTTGGGGTTCTAGTAAAAAACAAATTAGATATCGCAAGCCTGAAGTCTGCACTCCCCTAGTGTAGAGAGCGACAAACCCTTTAGCTCCTGTAGACTCAGGAATGCATCACCATGTTGGTCTTATGTGAGAGAGTCAATGTCTCTTTTCATACAGGCGACTCTAGGCAACGTCGGCATTGGCTCCATCCAGGCTCTCTGTGTCAGCACTGTATCCCCAATCACAAATCAGAGAGCTTGTGGAAATGGGTCTACAGATGTCCCTTTGTCCTACCCTATTCCTCTCCCTCCCAAATCATTCCCACACTCTATAAGTATATGGTTCTGTCCATACAGTGTCAGCCAGATTGCCCTCCCTGGCGTGCCCATCCAATGTCAGTTGGCTGGCGCGTTTCCCACCAGGCTGTGACATTTGCCAATGTTACTGTGCATTGAGAAGGATTCTGCATGTCTTTCTGGAATTATGTTGTTTCACAATTAAGGCAAGATATGCGCTGTTCCTGCCTTCCTTCCATATTTCTATTGCTTTTTTTTTTACATTCTTTTTAAAAGCCTTGTAATTATTTTATTTAGATTCTCCTTTTTTTTAGTCTTGTCTATTTTTAAAAAACTTCTATTCCTTTCCACATTTCCCCCCCCTCATTTTTCTTCTTTATTTTTCTTCCTTTCTTCACATTATTTCTCTGCGTTGTTCTTTAATCTTTGTAGGTTTTTTTTTTTTTGCAGAACCACTGCTTCTGCACTGTTTTTGACTATCATGATTTTCTCTTCCCCTCTTTTTTTATATTTCTCCCTTCTTGCTGCTTTTTATTTTCTCTAGGTCTCTCTCCTCTTTTATAACTTGTTTCCTAAGTGCTCAAGGCACATTATATTGTCTGAGTCACCCTTATGACAGTCCTGTAAGGTAGTCCAGTATTGTAATTCTGAGGTGCTGCAGATGAAGAGCTAAAAGAACAGGGGCTTATCTGCCCTCTCATGGCGCAATCAATGGCTGTAAATATACCTCTCTCTCTCTCTCTCTCTCTCTCTCTCTCTGTTGGAATCCCTTGCACCTCCCATTTCATCATTTCTCTTTCCCCTGTCCTTATTCCTTTCTGTTCTCTTGTCTCTGTTCTCTTCTTCCTTCTTCCCATGTTTCCCAGTAGAGAAATCCAAAGAAGAAAAGAAATTATTCAGGCCACATAAATTAGAAAGATACTTTAACCTGGCAAGCAAGATCTCTTGAAAAGATTTAAGGGTTGCTGGGGGGTGGGGGGTGGAGGTCAGGGAGGGAAGAGGAGGAGATCAGTTTCTGTCCCATTTCCAGTTTGCATGTATTTGTCGTTGTTAAGTGTAAAATTCTCCCAGGCTCATTTAAACCTCAGGGTATGTAAACGTTTTTGACAACAGATTTTTTATTCAGTGGTATCAACACTGCAGCCTCTTGCCCTCCACACTGCTAAATTAGGACTGCAGTAATTTAGGCCACAAAGCACAATCTAAAGCCGGGTATTGTTGTTTTTTACCATGACATCAGATTTCAGTGTGAAGGGTTAGTTTCTGTCTGCATGGCAGCTCCCTGCCTTCACAGCCAGATTACTGGCATTTGTGTGTGTGTGCACGTGGAACAGTGGGAATGATTTATTCCCTTAATTTTGCAGCCAGGATGGGGAACCTGTGGCCCTCCAGATACTGTTGGACTCTGACTCCCATCGTTCCTAGTCATTGGCCATGCTGGCTGGGGCTGATGGGAGTTGAAGTCCAGCAACGTCAGGAGGGCCACATATTCCCCATCACTGTTTTACAATACCAAATTTGCAGCTTCATAACTGGACAGACATAGTGGGAGGCAGGGTTGGATAGGAAATCTTTGCTTTATTTTCCCGATTCCCAAATTGCAGCTGCTTCCAAATGGATTGTTGACACTGACAATACCAGAATTTGATCAGCTTCTGGTTCAGTCAATTTCATTGCTACAGGAAACCAAAACATTTTTTTTTACTTCCTCCCTGTGTGACAGCAGGCAGAGACAGACAAGGGATGCACACAGGATGAATTCACTTTGAAGCTTGGATGCATATTGGAACCACACTTGCCTCTCATTGGAAATCAACCCTCCTGTAAACACACACTAGGTGTTTGCACATCCAGCTGCCCACTGTGTTCAAACAAAGGAATGGTGACTGGGTACACATGGAGCTAAACCGCAGAGGTGGTGGGCTTCTTGTCAGCTACCAACAGGTAGTTACTTAGCTGTCTCAGTTTAACAAGCCAAAAGTGGACACTATGTCATCATGTACCTGCTCATGAAATAGAATTACCCAAATCAGTTTTGTGCATTCTCTCCAGAGCACCCTCCGTCTCTAAGTCCAATACAATACCATGGAAGTGCACTCCTGAATAGTGCTTAGTTTTGTGGAATTAAGAGAAGGGACATCACTCAGCAGTAGAGCATATGGTTTGCCATGTGGAAAATACCAGATTCAGTCCTCTGCTTGTCCACTTAAAAGGATCAGGTAGCAGGTGATGGGAAAGACCCTCTGCCTGAGACCCTGGAGATCCACCAAAGTAGACAGTACTGGCCTAGGTGAACAAATAGTGTGAGTTGGCATAAGGTAGCTTCTTATGTAATTGATCCTTTATTCATGGCTTAAATGCTACAGGAAAATGATCACATAGCTAAAAGCAGGGCTTTCTTAAGTCATTTTACTGCTCCAAGAAGCAACAGTGTTTGCAGATCTGAGCAGATCCCTTCCAGTGACCCAGAAGATTCTGGATGGTACCTCTTGGACTTTATGCTGCTTCACTGATGTCTCTAAAAAAAATACTGGCATCCCAAGGAGCCATTTGATTGCTTGTACATTCAGGCCAACTTTGTTTACAAGGGATCTAGCTAGAGCTGAAATTGAACTTTTTTTGGGGGGGGATTCAAAAGCCTGGCAAATGTAAACTTTTTGATTTTGATGCTGAAATTTGATCTCAAAATTTGCCATTCAAATTTTTAAACCAAAAATTGACCTCAGCATTGGTAAAAGTGCGGGTTTTGTTGGCTACATTGAGTGAAGTCAATAATAACGCTGATTAAACTCTACATAGCAAGCTATCTTATACCAAGTCAGACCATTGGTTCATCTAACTCAGTATTGTCTACACTTAACTGGCAGCAGCTCTCCTCTCTTCAGACAGGAGTCTTTTCCAGCCCTACCTGAAGATGCCAGGTGTCTGATATTATGAAATTCTGACTGACTGTTGCATACCACCATTGGATATTGTCAAATGTTGATTGTTGCAGCAACAATTCTGAATATCAACTGCTAATGCTGAAGAGCAAAGAGCTGCCCAAAATGTGATGAATATTTGCATGCCCATAACAATATCCCAGGCTATGGTCTGAGGGCACATAAGCAGGTCTGGGTCTGCTCAGTGCCTGGATGGGAGACTGCCTAGGAACCACATGTATGCTGCCTTGGGTTCCATGGTGAAAAAAGGCGGGGTAAATGTAACAAACAAATACATAAATAATATTCAGAGAATATTCCTTTACTGAAATTTGCAGAAGAGAATCTTGGTTCTTTTATGCTGTGTACTCACCATACATTGAAAGCACATTCAAAGCATACTGTTTTCCCCCAAGGAATCTTGAGAACTGTACTTTGTTAAGGGTGCTGGGGATTATAGCTCTGTAAGGGGTAAACTCCCAGGATTCTTTGGGGGAAATAATATGCTTTCAATGTACTTTCAGTGTATGGCATATACACAGCCCTAGTTTGTCAGCCTCCACTCGCCCTGAGTAAGGATGGGGAAGAAATTCAGTTCAGTTTGCATTTAAAGCCAAGTCTATCAGATTTGCATTTTCCAAAACAATATGAGAACCGAAACACAGCCATCCTTCAAAATCTGCTCTTATCTGAATTTTGTGATGCAGTTCTCTAACCAAACAGTTTACAAAAATGCATATATTAGGGGAAAATGTGCATAAAAATGAATATATGAATGAAAATAGCATACAAAAATGCATGATATTAGGGGAATTTGTTTGCAAAAATGTGTACACTAGTCAAAACTGCATATAAAAATATGTTTACTAGCAGCAATTCACACTAAAATACTGAAGAATTTTCGTGAGGATTTTTAAAAAAGAAATTCACAAATTGCTGAAGAAATGTGAAGAACTGATTGAATGAGAACCTGAGAGAACTGAAATTGGTAGATCCTTCCATCCCTTTACCTGAACAAGTCTGCACAACTTATGACTAGCAAAGATTGCAGCCTATCAGCCATGTACAATGCCAGCCACAAGCTTCATGGCACCTGTTGCAAGAAGACAACAGTAGCAGGAATTGATGGATCCTTGTTAGGTTGCACTTATTTATATCCCCCTTTTTTTTAAGACTTCAAGATGGTCTATATGTTTCTGGCTTTTGTGCTATCCAGACACTGGTCCAGTTTGCATGTCACAATCAACCATAATTAATGAATTATCATAAATTATATGAATTGTTTGGTTCCTTCCTGCTCATTCTGGGAGTCCCTGGTTTAGTGTTATGCCTGAAGGAGAGACAGTTGTTTCACTCCAACAACGTTTGGCTACAGTTTGTAGTTCATTGGCAGCAAAACAAACCATGACCCTTGGTTTGGATGTAATGCTGAGGCAGGGACCCTAGTTTGTTTCTTCCCATCACAAACATGGAGGAGGAAGCTGGCATGATTTGCTTGTGCATGGTGAGCTATGGTTTACTGTGGCTTACTGTGACATGTTAACACTGCCAATTACTAGACCCAGTCCTACACAGCTTCAGTAAGGTAGTATCAAGGTCTAATCACTGCCTGGCTGGGTGATCATCTGGGAACCACACGTATGGTGCACTGGGTTCTGTGGTGGAAGAAAGATGGGAAGTAAATGTAAGTCGGTAAATAAACTATGCCCTAGGAACAACTAGGGCTGTGAGCCCAAATGACACGATTCCCTACAGATGCTTGCCGAACATTCTCTAGCAGGCCTCCACGGAAAGTGATTGTGCAGTTTTCCCCAGCTCACTTGCTGCACTGGTCAGCTTCATAATATTCAACAGAAATCTACCTCTCTATATTTCTAACCCATTTCCTTTGACTCTCTTCATGGTGGAGACGATGATTAATTCCCTCTGCCCTTCCTCCTCTTCCCTCTGAGATGCTTTTAAATATTTGAAAACTGTCAGGATATCCCCACTTAATCTTCTTTCCTCTACATATCCAGTTGCTTTAGCCTTTTCTCACAGGATTTGTCTTTTAGACTCTCATATTTTGTCGCTCTCTGCTGAATACATTTCAAGTTGTCAATCTCCTTCTCCATCCCAGATTTCTGACATGCTTTAAAAAAAATGCAGAAAAAGGCAAATATGGCTATGAGTGGACCCCAAAAAGCTTAAGAAGGGGAGAATGAAAGTCTCCTTAGGATCTAAGGAGTATGACTGGGGTCCGTTTATTTATTTATCTGGTTTATTTATTATTTGATTTATATCCTGTCCTTCCTCCCAGCAGGAGCCCAAGGTGACTCCTGGTGAACCTAGAGCAAGGATGGGGAACCCGTGGTCCTCTAGATGTTGTTGGACTCCAATCTCTCATCAGCCTCAACCAGCTTGGCCAATGGTCAGGGATGATGGGCGTTGGGGGTCCAACAGCACTTGAAGGGCTACAGGTTCCCTGTCCACAACCTGCAGCAAACTTGTTTCTGAGAAGTACACTGGTGAGGCTCAACTTTTCTTTTTTATGGACTGGTACTTTTATAATAGAACCACAGAGCTGGAAGAGCCTTGTCCAACACCCTGTTTAATGTAGGTAATCTGGTGCTGGTACATCCCCAACAAATGGTCATTCAATCTCTGCTTAAAGACCTCCAGCACAGCTCATCCATCCCTTTAGGTAATTAGTTCTATTATCAAAATGTTCTTATTACCAAAACATTTCTTCTGATGTTCAGTCAAAATCTCCCTTTCTGTGACTTCAGCATTAAATCCAGTCCTGCCTCAGGGGCAGCAGAGAACAAGCATATATTCTATGGCCACATCCATATCATACACTTAAAGCACTGTTATGCCACTTTAAACAGTCATGGCTTCCCCCAAAGAATCCTGGGAAGTGTTAAGGGTTAACGTGTTGGACTACGACCTGGGAGACCAGGGTTTGAATCCCCACGTAGCCATGAAACTCACTGGGTGACCTTGGGCCAGTCACTGCCTCTCAGCCTCATGAAAATCCTATTCGTAGGGTCGCCATAAGTCAGAATTGACTTGAAGACAGTACATACATACACATACATACATACATTTCCTTCACAGAGCTACAATTCGCAGAGTTCCCTGGAAAGAGGGATTGATTGTTAAACCACTCTGGAAATTGTAGCTCTTTGAGAGGAATAGGGGTCTCCTAAAAACTCTCAGCACCCTTAACACTTCCCAGGATTCTTTGGGGGAAAGCCATGACTGTTTAAAGTGATATAATACTGCTTTAAAATGTATGGTGCTGAGTGGCCTGAAACAGCTCTTGATGTATATATACAGTGGAGGCTAGTGGCTCAAATGTCAGTGGGGCAGTGAATCCACTCCAGGTTTTAGTCTGAACTTTCAAGAAGCTGGAAGCTGCCTCTGCTGTATATGAAGAGTACTGTCATGCCCGCACTCCCTCCCGTCTTCTCTTTTCCAAGCTAAAAATACTCAGTTCCATTAGCCTTTCCTTACATGCCTTGTTTTCCGTCCCCCCGACCATCTTCATTGCACTGCCCTCCTCTGAAGCCATTTTAATTAATGTGAACCTTTACAACTTGTGGCATACAAAGCCAAATGCAAGCCCACCACTGTGTATTATGGCCTGCCAGATTCCTGACCCCCCCTTTTAAACTTTGTAGTCACAAACGGGTAGCAACCCCAGGATGTTTATTAAACCTCTGCTGGGCCATGTATGTTGGATGCATTCAGCTTGCACAGGGTGGGAGGAGGTCATGCATTTAGTGGTCATCTATTTCCCTCACCAGCGAGTTTCATTCTTCACCTCTCTGGACGTTACCTAAATTAAATGCAGTCCAATTTAGTGGAAGAAGCATCATTTTTCATACCATTGTCATTCCTAAGGGATAGAAACGTCAAGGGAAAAATACAGGAGGCATATATGGAAGATGCATTACTCTTTGCTCGTGCGTTTGGTTGTGTCAGGTTGTTGGGTTTTTTTAAGCTCTTTGGTGTGGAGCTGTAGCTCATGCTTATACCGAAGCAGAAGCTCTTATGTTTAGTTCCTGATATCATCAGTGTAGTATAGTCTAATGTTTAGAGCACTGGACTAAGGCTGTGTAGATCCAGGTTGAACTCCCCACTCAGCCTCACTGGGTGACTTGTTTCTCAACCTCATCTGCATCACAGGGTTGTTGTGAGTAGGGCTGAGTGAAAATGGCTCCCCAAAATCCTCCATGATCTTTGTCAGTGGCAAAATGAGGAAGGAGAGAACGTTTCACTGAATATTCTCCAGGGTAGGACTGAAGGAGCCCAGCAAATAATTTTTTCAAACATTTGCCAGGAAATTTTCCAATCAATTATGGCTCACTTAATGTTGAATGAAGCCCAGTTATTAGTTCACAATGGTAGAACATGGAAGCAATGGAATGAGAGGAGGACTGGAAGGGTGGGAAGTGCATTTCTTTCTTTAACAATAGTAAAAGAATATTAAAACTGGATCTACACTTGTGCCCCCAAATTTACAATGGTGAAACTGAGGAGGCCATTTCAACAATTCTCCAGAGGAGGACTGACATTGTCCAGCAGTTCAGGAGGAACTTGAAATGTATTATTAATATTATTTACAAGATCTGTCAGAAAATTCTTTTCTGAGAAATTTCAGATTGGCCTTAATTGTGAAGATAAAATGTGGTGGTTGGGAGGAAGAACCACGCATGCCAGCTTGAGCTCCGTAGCTCAGTGGTAAAGCATCTGTTTTGCGTGCAGAAGGTCCCAGGTTCAACCCCCAGCATCTCCAGGTAGGCGACGAGAGAGCCTTCCCTGAAACTCTAGAGAGCTGCTTCCAGTCTGTGTAGACAACAGTGAACTAGATGGACCAGTCTGACTCAGTATAAAGCAGTGTGCAATGTTCCTAAGTGGAATAGATATGTAACAAATAATAATAGCAGTACAGTAGTAGCAGGGCTGGCTCCAGGGATGCCAGGGCCCTTGGGCATCAGCTTGCCTTGGCCTCCGGTGTGTGTGTGCGCCTGCCTGCGTGCACGCACACACACCCCACACCTCTCACTTACCTGTCTGCTGTCTTTTACCATTGCCCTTAACGAAGATGGCAGCCGCAGTTTCCCTAAGGGGATGACGCCTCCACCACCATCTTTGTTGATAGCACGCATGCGTGCTATGCGCGCGCATCTGTGCCATCAACTAAGATGGCGGCAGGGGCTTCAGTACCTTAGGGAAACCGCGGCCGCCATCTTCGTTAAGGGCAATGGTAAAAGACAGCAGACAGGTAGGTGGGGGCGTGGGGGGCCGCAGATCATGGAAGGGGAGCGGAGGGGCGGCTGAGGCCACCTGGCCGCCCTTTAGAAACGGCCCTGAGTAGTAGTAATAATAATTATAATAATGGTTACTTAGATAGCACCATCAATATACAAGGCATCTCCAGTTAAAGATGTATTTGCCTGAGACCCTGGAGAATATAGCCAGTTAGGTAGCCGTGGGCTTGATGGACCAGTGATTTTATTGTTGCAATTGTACTGTACTGTATTTTAACTGTACGCCATCTTGGGAGGGTTTTCCTCCTTGAAGGGGGAATAAAAATATTGTAATTTTTTTAAAAAAAAATAAGACAGCTTTATATGTTCATCCCAATTTCACTGTGTTATTAATGCAGCTTTGTAAATAAGTCCACAAGTGTTACTAATCTGAGATTTTTTCCTTTTTACCAGTCTGCTAAGAGGCTAGTAGCCTTTGTTACCATGTTGGTTTCCAGCATGGAAATGGATTTGGATAGTCCGTTTATTTATATACTGCAGTTTTCACAAATACATTGTACTTGAAGCAGTTCACAGTAGCACAATAGCCTAGCACATAAAAGTAATACACTACAATATACCACTGACATTTCAAAAATTAAAATACATCAGAAGTGTAAATGAGTGTGAATAATAGGTCAGTGGCTGTAGTCTTTCTATGCACACTTACCTGGGAGTAATTCCCATGGAATGCAGTGAGACTTATTTCTGAGTAGTCATGCATAGGATGGTGCTGTTTACATATTATAAATAGGTTGTATTATATAGTATAAATAATATATCAGTTAACAGTATCAAATACCAATAATACCAACATTATTACAACATTAAGCAATTCATTCAGTAGTTCACGTAAAGACATAACAATTGGATAGAACACAGGCTACTAGCTTCTTAACGGGCTAGTAAAAAAAACTGCTTCCTCTCCTCTACCAGCTCCATTGCATTTGGGTGCTAGTTGTGGAGGCAGAGGTCATCCTTCCTTTGTGGCTACCACAGAAACTAAGTGGGTTCCTTCTGTCACAACTCTAGACCTTGAGGCCAGCCCATGAAGCTGAATGTTGGAATGTTCAGGACAGACAAAAGAAAGTATTTCTTTGCACAGCGTATAATGGTTAAAATATGGAACTTGTCAGCACAATATGTACTGATGGCCACCAATTTGGATGGCTTTAAAAGGAGATTAGACAAATTCATGGAGAATAAGGCTATCAATGGCTGCTAGCCACAGTGGCTATGTTCTACCTCCACGGTTGGAGGCAGTAGTTAGGAATCACAGGTAGGGAGAGCTCTACCACACTCAAGTCCTGCTTAAGGCTTCTCACAGGCATCTGGTTGGCCACTGTCAGAACAGAGTGTTGGACTAGATGGGCCTTTGGTTTGATCCAGTGGGGCTGTTTTATGTTCTTATGGCTGTCTGCCATCCCAGCCACTGGTCTGCATGGAATTGCTTACGCCAAGTTAAATGCCAGGCTGTATTAATGTTCAAAACTTGAGACAAGAACTTGGGTTCATTTGCTGGAGAGCTCATATTTCCTGTATATTAGAAACTGGGACCAATAATTATTTGGGGGGGGGAGAGGGAAGGTTGCTTTTGGGGGTGTTATTCTTTTATGGACACAGCATTCCATATTTTATCAGCCTCTCAAACTGCTAAGGCAGCAACATTTAGAGCCCAAGCTTATACATCTTCAGCCAGAAGCATGATCATTGGGACCTGCTTGCCGCTAAGTGTGCATAGGAGTGCAGCCTCCTTAGTTTCCCTGCCAATAATAAAAAACAGAATTAATTTTTCATGGTGTTTAAAATATTAATTCTTTACTGGAGCATTAAGTAAACATATGAGGGTTTTCTCTGGGAACCTGGCATTGTGCAGTGCCAGGAATATGTTTTCCTAGAACCACTTAATTGCTTGACAGGGGTTGAACATTTCATTTGGGTTTTGAAGACAGCCTGTTCCGAGGCTCAAATCATTTAAAATGAAAGATATTGAGTACAGTCCAGTGGGAAGGTCTTTCTGTGTGTGTGAGCCCCTTTGAGATGAATGGGAGCTGCGCAAGAGCACAGGAAGGAAACCCTTCCTGATGAATTATGTGCTTAAACTATAGAGATATAAAATGCATTCATTTAAATAATGAATTGCTACCATCCGTCAACAAATGCCAGGCCAAGCTAAAAAGATCTTGTATTGGTTTCTGGAGGATACTTGAGCTAGGACATTAGAAAGCCTCTCAGACTTGTTTTTTAATAATGTAATTATAAAATCTAGGGCTGCAACTTATAGGCTGTGATCCTAAACACATTCACCAAGGAGGGAGCCCCATAGAAACCAGTGGGACTTACTTTTGAGTAAACATGTATAGGATTGCTCTACTAGACTGCAATCCTGTTACACTAGGAGTAAGCCCCGCTGAACCCAGGGGGGCTACTTCTGTAATTCTAAACATGTCTGTTTAGAAGTAAGTCTTACTTAATTCAACGGGTCTTACTCCCAGATAAGCATGCACAGAATCACAACTTTTTTAGGAACCATTTATAACCTAACTCCACCTTTTGAACCCTACTTTCCACCTTAGCAGCAGAAAACACATTAGTGATAAAGAACATGTCTGCGTTCATGCCAGTGACCCACCACATGTTGCTGGACCACATCTCCCATCATCCCTATCCTTTGGCCGTGTTGGTTGGGGCTGAGGGGGTTGAAGTCTTAACAACATCTGCAGGCCTACAAAGGTCTAACATACTGGGATCAAGGGAGTGTTTCTTAAAGGGGCCACACACCAGTAATAGTGTGCTGTTAACAGGGGGCGGGGGAGCTGCTGGAAGTAGAAAATGTCACCTATCTGTGAGTTAGCTTTAAAATATGGTTTTAATACAGCTACTTATGAAAACTGCCGGTGGTAAGCCTCATCTTAGAAGCAGCATTCACGTCTCAGTGTGAGAGAAGGGGTCGGTGCCATCCGATGAAGCTGAGCGGTGGAAAATTCAGGACAGAAAAATGGAAATACTTCTTCACACAGCATATAGTTAACTTATGAAAGTCACTGGCACAAGATGTGATGATGGCCTAATAGCTTAGGTGGCTTGAAAAGGGGATCCGAACATTCATGCGAGATAGGGATATCTAGGGCCTTTTTCGGTAATCGTGCTCACTGGTACGAAGTACAGGCACCTCTTTTTTGGCTCCCCATGGCAACCATTGGGTGCTGGCACCTCATTTTTTACCAAAAAATCACTGGGGATATCGGTGGCTACTTTTTATAAAGACAGGGCTCTTTTTACGTTCTTTTTGGGAATGCCTTTTCTAAGATGATACAGCACATACATGCATTATCCACAAAGTATGCCCCCACCCTTGCTTTGAAATGCAATTCTTTGCAGATTTAATAGAATTAAGCTCATATGATTAATGCATTTTGTTTAAAAATTGCCTAATAAAAGGTTTTAGCTTCATTTCCAGGCAGTGCTGCACAAAGCATCTCACAATTAGAAATTACAAGAATTAACAATATTTCCATGACATTGGCCATATAGTTAAGAAGCTGTAAATAGCCAAGTTGTCATTCTGATTATTTACGTACCATATAATCAACAACCCTGCTGTCTACAGTAACATGAGGAAGGTCATTCTAGTCTTGGTCGCTGACCAGAAGAGCAAGGGCTTCTGGGTAGTTGCACTACTTCCATTCCTGTAATGTGATCAGCCTGGCCCTAACTGGATATAAATGCCTGGCAACAACTCTACTCTTTGTCCTGGCATTGTAAACCTCATCCCTCCACTCCCCTTCTCTTGCGTGTTTTGCTTCTTAATTCATAAGTCTGAGGGCAGGGCCTGTGTCTTGCCTCCCTCATGTATAGTGCCTACCAGCAGCATTGTGTATTGAGTTTTAATTGCTGTGAGCTGCTTTGGGATACCATTTCTGGCTGAAAAAGTGGGATAGAGTTTAAGAAACAAATGCCTTTGGAAACAGAGGTGTGTTAACTAGCTCCCTAAGCGTATAGAGGTGGCAATGTAGTGCCTCTCATAGCTTGGAAGCTCCATTAGGGAAGGTCCCTATCAACCTTTAGGACATGGGACCTAGGGCCAGCCCTACCATGAGAGAAGGTGAGGCAGCTACCTCAGGTGGGAGGTGTTGTAGGTCAGGGAGTGAGCAAAGCTGTGTGTGCCACATGGCTTGTCCTGTGCCTTCTAAGCTAGCCTGCTGCCCTTAAAGGCAGTGGATGATGCTGTCTCAGTGCCAGTGTCAAAGTAAGATTCAGTTGCCAGGCTTTTGTACATGGAATGGGGGGAGGCGCCATCTTGTCCTTCGCCTTAGGCAACAATATGGCAGCCCCAGTTTTTGGTGTGTGAAGACTACCTCTGCCTTCCCTTGCTGGTGGCAACTTTTTTTTTTTGCAGGGGATCAGGGCTGTAGGTTCCATAGGACATTCAGTTCATGTTTTGTTCTGCTCAAAGCCAAGGGCACAGGGAAGCTCTTTTTCAGAGAATGAGTCAAGAGGTAAAAAGTGTTACAGCAATCCAGTGGTCTGGCATTTAATTTGCCGATTAGAATTAACGTGCTAAAGTTAGCTAACAGCATGTTACCTCTAAGAAATGAAATGCTCTCATGTATTAAAAACTGGTATAGAGGGATCATGTATCACCAAGGAATATTCCCACCACAGCTATACTGTTGGCGTTGGCTAATGGGCACACATAGATACTGTACACACAGAGACATTCTTAGCAGTGATGCACTTCTGCCTTCATGTTTATGTGTGCCTATTTGTGAGTGTGTAAATTTGTAAGGTGTAGTGCAAGAAATTATGCCTGCATTTACTACTGTCTCTGTGTGGAATTTGCCCAGGCTTTGACCTGTATGTTTGGCAATTCAGGAGGCCTTCCCACTTGCCATTCCACTGGGCTTGGTCTGAGCCACAGCTTAGTCTAGTAAATGTTTCTCAGGCCACATTCACACCATATATTTATTCTGCTGTTATTCCACTTTAATCAGTCATGGCTTCCCCCAAAGAATCCTGGGAAGTCTAGTTTGTGAAGGCTGTTGAGAGTTGTTACGAGACCCCTGTTCTCCTCACAGAGCTACAATTCTCAGAGTGATTTAACAATCAATCCCTCTTCTCAGGGAACTCTGATAACTAGCTCCTTGAGCAGAATAGGGGTCTCCTAAGAACTCTCAGCACCCTTCACAAACTACACTTTTCAAGATTCTTGAGGGGGAAACTATGACTATTTAAAGTAGAATAATAGTGGAATAAATGTACAGTGTGAATATGGCCTCAATGCCAGGGAAATAGGATTTAACAGGGATACCAATGAGAATTCAGAGGCATGTAGAGTGGGATGAGAATTCCTTCTGAATTCTCATTGGTATCCCTTTTTAAATGTGTCAGTTCCCACCTCTTTGAGAAAGCAAGGCTGAGACCTGTTCCATATCATTCTAGGCTCAGCAGTGTCCTCAAGCAGCTTCTAGGGCCCTAGCAAGGCACACCACTGACACCTATCCTGGGCCCCCTTCCATTTCCTCTCTCTTTGCTGGGTGACAGCCTTTTAATTTCCCACTGTGAGCTTGACATTGCATCATTCAGGAGCACTGTGGGGAATTTAAGTGTGCCCCCCTCCCAGCTAAGCCTCCTGAGGGGGTATTGGCATAGGAGATGGGGCACCAGAGCTGTGTTTGCTAAGGGCCCCCTCATGTCTGGAGCCAACCCTGTTCAAATTGGCGAACAAACATGAAAAAGAGGTTTTTGTAAGGATTAGGCCTTATCACATGACATGCTCTGTCCTCTTGGTGTTCAAGAAGGGTCTTTGCTAGTTTGGCTGCTTTCACCCTGTAAGGTCCCTCCTTTGGCCAGAGCTTGGTGATGGTACATAAGCTGAATTAATACCTGCAGTGATTCAGCTTTAAGGCATGGTGTTAGGTTCAAATAACATGTGACACTGAACATGCCTTTGAATGTCATGGCTGGGATTCTCCTTTGCTTGAAAAACAACAATAATAGTTGAGCCTCCCTCACCCACATCTAGATTAGGACTGTGTGGGGAAGGGTTAAGGGTCAACCTTCCCCACAGACCATTTTACCATTTTAGATAACATCCCTTTCCTTGAAACAAATAAGCTAATGGCAGCAAATGACAGGTTTGAGAGCAAATAGCCGTTTCAAGTGTATTTTCAACAGGATTCCCCCTCCTTGGATCCAGTCCTACCCAGGAATGCGGAACCTGTACCTTCTATATGTTACTGGATGACAGCTCCCATCATCCCTGAACATTGCCCATACTGGCTTGGGCTGATTGGAGTTTTCCAACAACATCTAGAGAGCTACAGGTCCTCACTATTACAGAGATGCTCCCATATGGTTCAAGGGGAGGCGGCCACAGCACACACTCACAATAGACCAGGGATGGGGAACCTGGGGCCTTCCAGATGTGGTTGGACTCCAAATTGCACCAGTCCAAGTCAGCATGGCCAAAGGTCATGGATAATAGGAGTTGTAGTCCAGCAAAGTCTGGAGGACCATAGGCCCCACCCCTGGAGACAACAGTACTGGGTCAGATGGACAGATAATCTGACCTTGTATAAAGGAGCTTTCTGTTTTCCTAGGTTCTCCCTAACAACCCACACTACCAGAATTCATATGTTCACTTTCAGAAAGCTACATCTCCCTGGGCCTCTCAGGAGAAGTCACAGACGTTAGTGCTAAAAACTGATTAAAACCACACTGTATGGATACTACTCTTGAGATACTTGGAGAGGCTCGGTCAGACTTTGTTCCTCCTCCCCTCCTCCTCATCGTATGACTGACAAAGTTTTGAGAGGACCCTTGTGCAGCGTGGAGAGCCAAGAAACGAAATGAAAGGGAATTAATTTAGAATGAACAATAAGATTAGGGAGCAAAATCAGCAAAGAGGGGTTGAAAGACCTGGGCAGGTTTAGCATGAAGAAAGGCTCGGGAGGGAGGGCTAGCATGATAACAACCATCAAAAAAGAGCAGGGTATTTAGTGTATCACCACTTAGGATAAAGGAAGAAGCAAAAAAATTTTTTTTTTATTTTACAGAAAGGATTATTTGGGTTGCATCTTAAGAAAAGCTTGTTCGCTCTCCCAGTGTGTTTAGAGAAATAATACCATAAACGCTGTACAACATCTCACATGGCGGCATGCTGGGCTCAAAGGTCCTCTGAGGGGTGCAGTCGTCTCAAGTGGCAGGCGCTATTGTTGTGTGTGTGGGTGGGTAACATCACAGCATAATGCACGCTGTAAACCCATTATGACTGTAACTGTTAAGTTCCCTGATGAAGAAGAATCTCTAATAGGGGAAAAGACATTGCCTGTCTCTTAAGACCAGGCAGCATGATACAGCAGCTAGAGTCTGGAGGTGGGAAATCTAGGTTGTAATCCCTGCTTAGCTACAAAACTCAGGGGTTCTGTGAGAGTAAGATGGAACAACCCCCCCTGTTGTCTATGCCAGAGGTTGTCAAACTATGGTCCATGGACCATTTGTGTTCTGCAAGTGGCATTCGTGTCATCCACAGAAAGGTTGCAGAACAATACTGGTTAAATATCTGTAGGT
The DNA here is from genome assembly GCF_030035675.1 of Rhineura floridana. Taxonomy (NCBI): domain Eukaryota; kingdom Metazoa; phylum Chordata; class Lepidosauria; order Squamata; family Rhineuridae; genus Rhineura; species Rhineura floridana. The sequence goes on along the minus strand of NC_084490.1, from coordinate 38,594,789 downwards.
GATTTTTTAATTTTTTTTTTTTTTTTTGGACAATGGAGAAAGCCAGATTTTATTCAAACAGCTTAAAACAAGACCTGGCCTAGGGGCTTGTGGTTTTCATAACATGCTGTTGGTGTACGCTAATTTCCCCTTGAATTTTACCACTTAAAACCAGCCCTTTGCATTGGCCTGGCCTAGGGCTTGTGATTTACATAATATGTCGTCAGTTTTGTTGATGATATTGGCACTGAAGAAAAAAGGTTTATTGAGTAATCCTCTGAGACTTCTAGCAATTTTCAAGCAGTCTGCAGGAAGAAAAGAATGAGAACTCATGGTCTGTGCTATTAGGGCAGGTGTAACCAAACTTTTTGGCAAGTGTGTCACCAGTCAAGTGCAAAGAATGTCATAATGTGGTGCTAGGGTACCGTACAGTCCATATGGTGCCCTCCCCATTGCCTTGGTGAGTTTTTACATTTTATTTATTACTTACTACATTTATATCCCACCTTTCCTCCAAGGAGCTCAAGGTGGGGAACATAGTTTCACCCTCCCCATTTTATCCTCACAACAACCCTTTGTGGTAGGTTAGGCTTAGAGAAGGTGAGTGACCCCAGTGAGCTTCATGACTGAGTAGGGATTTGAACTCTGGTCTCCCAGGTCCCAGTTCAACACTCTTAACCACTACACTACACTCGCTCAAGTCATGGTTGTTTGAGGAGAAATACTTATAGGTGAACACCCCTCCTCAAATGTTTGTGAGCAGAAACCTGTAAACTGCTACTGCCACCTCCCTCTTCCATGGCTCCCAAGGCCACGAAACGTATTGTGAGACAGAGGCAGCAAGTGCAACAGTTCCAAGGTCCTGGCAGAGTCACTTTTCCCACCGGTAAGGAGTTTGCAGCTGGCAAGCTTCTTGAGCATGGGGTAGGGGAAGGCAGTGACAGTGTGAGCTCTTTGCATGCCCTCGAAGCTTGGTTTCCTTGGAATGCACATGAAACCTTGACCTCTTTCAGGGCAAGTAGATGTTCATGCATCACAAGTATTTTTTTTCTCTTAGGCTGGGTCAGCACATGCAGCAAAATGAGGTGGTGGAGTGGTGGAAGGCACTTCAGGCTACAGGTGGGGAAAAACTTTTTAAAATGTTCCCCTGTGTAAACAATGACAACACAGAATCCAACCCACCTTCTCTAAGTAGAAAACTAACATAGCCAGCAGAGAGCTGGCTTAGAATCTTCCTCCCTGATGCACAGGTTATTTTTACATAGTAGAGTATTAAAAAATGGTGGTTCCTAACAATAGTCTAGAGTGGTACAATCCATTCTACCAATTCAGCTTTCTACCACTTCATGCTGCTGTACTATAGTCTAGTATAGGGATAGAGAACCTGTGATCCTGCAGATGTTATTGGACTGCAACTCCCATCATCCCTGTCTGTTGGCTATGCTGACTGGGACTGATGGAAGTCCAGCAACATCTGAAGGGATGCGGGTTTCCTATCCCTCATCTAGTGTGTTGGGGAATGGGAAACAAAGAAGCACAGAGAATCAGGCCTCCCTTTATGGCCCAGCTGGTCACACAAGTCTACCTCCTCATGCCAAAAAGTGCCATTGATGCAAAAAAAAAACCTCCACTGCCCTTGGTAGAGCACATGTTTTGCATTCAAGGTGTCCCTGGTTCAATCCCTGACATCTTCAGGTAGGACTGTGAAAGACCCCTGTCTGAACTCCCTTGAGAGCCACTGCTGGTCAACCTAGATAATACTGAGCTAGATGGACCAATGAGTGATCTGACTCCAAAACAGGCAGCTGCCTATGTTTCTATGTTTTTTTGCCATGTACGCACCAGGGTGACCAGATGCACAGGAATACATGGCTACTCTACCATACAAATCTACCTGTCCGTGGAGGCCATGGTCTTCAGCACTGTGCCAGGTGCTACCCCCTTAACAGGTTAGGCAGGTGGCAACTGCAGTCAGGGCCTTTTCTGTGGTGGTACCTCGGACGTGGAACACCTTTCCCAGAATTACTCATTTAGCACCTACACTTCTATCTTTTAGACCGGGATGGTGTATTTTTTTAAAGCCTTAAGGCTGCATTTCCTTGTGAGGAACTTTATGGGGGCTTACATGCCAGTAATGGGCAGAGCCAGAGGCAAAAGTGGGTGGAGCACAGATGTGACTTTTCCCTTTGTAAAAGTCTACATTCCAGCCACAGAGGTCAGTCACAGGCTTACACTCCTCCACCATCCATCCAGGCAAGCGAGAGGCATTACTACAATCCAAAGACACATTCTAGCCAGCGAGAAGCAGTTGGGGAGGGGACAGGGCAGGTTGTTCAGTGATGTGGACTGGGGAGGGGTATGGCCTAGAAGGAGTCCCGTGGGTCAGACAGAGAGGCCTGGAGGGCTACATTTGGTCCTCCCACGTGAGGTACCCCATCCCTCCTATAAACACCAAGTGAAACCCATTCTGCCTTCCTGCGCTTTAACTGAACAATATTATGGACTCCTGTGGTCTCTTGCAGCTGTTAGACTTTGCTTGTTTCACATGCGTTGTGAAATAGACTGAAGGCTGTTAGACAGTTGTTTTTATATTGACCTTTTAATGGTTTTTTTCTTGAAGTGCATATGCTCCAACTATTCCTATTTGCTTCCTTTCCCCCCCGGTGCCTGCTCCTGTTGAATTGCTTGGCCCTGTTTTTCCTTGGGGTGAGGTGGGGTGTCTCTTTGTGTGACTTGCTCACTAGAGTTGTTGCCATTGTTTAGGGTTTAGCTCCCTCCCCAGGTTCTCTAGAACTGAAATCTCTGAGCAAGAAATGAATGTTCCGATGCCTATAAATGCACAGAAATGAACACCGAGACACTATGCGCAGTGCACAGCCTGCCATTTCACACACTGCAACTGCTAAGGTATATTTCGAACCGTGGATAAGATATTGTAGGGCAATTTTGCTTTTAATAGAGCTTTTTAAAAAAACTTTTAGTAGAGCTTTAGCCAAAAGCTAAATGGCTGTAGGACAGCCGTAGCTCAGTGGCAGAGCATCTGCTTTGCATGCAAAAGGTCCAGGGTCCAATCCCTGGGATCTCCAGGTAAGATCAAGAAAGGACTCGTTCTGAAACTCTGGAGAGCTGTTGCCAATCAGTATGGACAACCCTGAACCAGATGGACTTTTAAAAGCCTGACTAAAAGAGTTTCATTCCAAAAGAATGGATGGCTTTTAAATGAGTTGAGGCCAGGCTAACAAAGAACCTAAAGGTCTACCGCTGTATGTATGCAGGCTCCCCCTTCTGGCTTTCCACTGAGGTTAGGGGTGGAGCCAGTGGGGATCTGACATGAGGGATGGGACCAGTGGACACAGCCGGCATTCCTCCTCCATGCATTCACCGAACAAGTGGAGGACATTTCTGAAGAGGGCTATTAAAAGCACCAAATCTAGGATCAACCCAGCATGCTTCTGGGCTTAGAAGAGTTGTCATCACAACCGGGGAGGTGGGGATGGTAGTGACGTATTAAATGCTTTTTAGGCCACTATCTCCAGCCTCAGTCCATTATCTGTGAAATTGGACTATTACTAGCCTAGCATATGGGCTGTTAAGCGAATAGTAGGGATGGGGTTTGCAGCCTAATTCTGATCCACTTGTATTCCGATAGTCCGTCGTTCCATCCTGATCCACCCTTTTTTTGTTCCTGCTTGCTTTGGCACTTGCCGATTCGATCGCTGTTGGTTTTTTTGTTGCAAAAAAAAAGTGTGTAATTTTTTTAATATAAATGCCTATGTAAATTATCACAGTGTTCCACATGGTTTATTTTTTCCTATTTATATTTTTTTCCTATTTATCACACCTATACTCTGTTATGAATGCATTAACTTAGATGAAATTAATGAATTTCAATTAATAATTACGTAATTATGTAAATTAATAATTACATAAAATGGGGGGGAAATTGAGAAAAAACCGGTGCCAATTACAGCTGTGGCCCACCGCAAAAAATCCATGCCAATTATAGCCGCAGCCCGCAGCAAGAAGCCAGTCTGAAGAGATAGTGGACTGTCGAATTCATTTGGAATCCGGTATTAATTCCGATTTAGTGGATATTCTTCTCCATCCCTAGCGAATAGCGTAGTGTAAATTTCAGGAAAGACAAAAGAAAGTAACTTTGTCTCACAGCACATAAACTATGGAATTGGCTTCCATAAGAAGCAGTGATGGCCGCCAACTTGGATGGCTAATAGCCATGCAGGCTATGTTAACTGCCTCCAAATGCCAGTTGCTGGCAATCGCAGGAGGGGAGAGTCCTGTTGTGCTCAGGTCCTGCTTGCAGGCTTCCCACAGGTTTCCTGGTTGGCCAATGTGAGAACAGGATGCTGGACTAGATGGGCCATTGGCCTGATCCAGCAGGCACTTCTTAAATTCTTATGTAGTGGCTAAGAGATGGAAGCTGTAATCCTATGCCTACTTTCCTAGATGCTCTAGTGAACTCATTGGGGGATTACCTCTGAGTAGACATGTATAGGATTGCGTTATTAGCTGCAAAACAGAAAGTCTTCCTGCCCCGATTAGAATCTCACCCCTGCCATGAAATCACCAAGTGGCCTTACGTAAGCCATTATCTCTCAGCATTGGTGCTCCCCCTCCCAGCTGCACCATGGGATAACAGTGCTAACCTGCCTTTCAGGTCTGTTGGGAGAATTTTTAGATCATGAATGTGCAGCAGTAGTAAATTATTACTTTTATTACTCTTATTATTATCATTATGAAATCCTTTTGAAGTGAACCAAGCTATGTAGACGGTTTGCATGAGAAAGGTATACCGTGTCTCTCCCAGGGAGAAGCAGAGTACCAGAGGATTTTAGAAGGGAATTAACTTGTATTTTTCCCATCCCCCCCTCCCTATTTCCCCTCTCTCCCTACACAATTTTAACTGCCTAGTGGCTAATTTAGATTCCTGACAAGGGCATTGTCTTTTTATGTATAGTACCATTAACCTTCCCTGAGTCTTCATGGTATGCAGGGCAATAAATAAAAATCAACACATAAATAAAAAACACATACTAGACACCTGCAGCCCAAGATCTGGCTCAATAGTTTGCAGCTACAGTATATTTGAAATTCATCTCTCTTCATCTTTCTGTAGTGCACCCCCTTTGTGTCAACAGCCCCTCCCAAGCCTTGCCTGATTGCCCTTTGAACCTTTTTGTTCCCCTGCAGCACACAGATCCTCCTGCCTCTGTGCCTGTAGTGCAGAATTTTTGGGGGGCCAGTAAGGACAACCTTTCCTTCCTTTCACTCAAAATGTCTTCAGTGATTTTCAGCATTCCATGACGGACTCTTCCTCTCACTTGTTGGAATGTTCATGAAACCAGAGCAAGCACAATATTGGTTAAGGAAGCTATGTAGGCACCTGATTGGTTGATTCCCAAACCTCTTTATGCCATTGCCTCTTCAGGCCCATTCTTTACTTACTCACTCGCACTGGCTGATTGCCATCTTCACTTCTCTGCTCTGAAGTTTCCTGCTTTCACTGACCTGCCTTCACTTTCTCTCTGCCTCTGCCACAGGTGATGACTTATGCATCACCCCCTCCCCAAAAGGGACACACATTTGCATATGTTGGTTTATATGTATAGTTATAAATTAACACAAAATTACTATAATTTAAAAAGAAATACAATACATCTCACCATAGTGGGAAAAGCTGTGTGAACAGGTGACCTGCTCAATCTGCTGTCTAAGTGCTAACTACTGGTGGACAACTTCATGGCCTCTGCTTTCCCTCTTCCCAGTTTTTTAAATATTTAAGCTGGATTTGGACCACACAGCCCTCCAAATAGAGAACTCCAAAAAGATGACTGTCCTCTGACAGCCCTTCAAACAGGGAAATGCCTTGTCTAAAGCAGGACGCATGGACACCCTACTCTGCCATTAGCTGGTTTTCCCTAGATCCCTGTGTTGTCATTCCTCGTCCATCCTCCTCTTCACAAGTATGTCCTCAGAGCTGTGCAATGTGGATTCTGGCTTGCTTAGCCACCTTCATACTTATTTATTTATTATTTGATTTATATCCTGCCCTTCCTCCCAGCAGGAGCCCAGCCTTCTGCAAACCCAACCCTTGGTGATATCTGTTTTTCAGCAGCTGAGCTAATGATGTGGGGTGGGTGGATGGTCCACTAGCAGCCAAACATGCACCGATATAGACATACAGTGCAAGTACTCATGAAATACTGTTATAAGTGCATTTTTACTCTCCCTCCCTCCCTCCCTCCCTCCCTCCCTCTCTCTCTCTCTCTCTCTCCCTCCCTCCCTCTCTCTCTCTCTCTCTCTCTCTCTCTCTCTCTCTCTCTCTCTCTCTCTCCTTTTACCACTAATCCATACTCTCTGTTGCCTGACTCACTCTCTCTCTCTCCTTTTACCACTAATTCATACTCTCTGTTGCCTGACTCATTCCAGTTAAGTGCCTAGGCACTCTACAGATTTTTTAAAAATCCTGTTTTGACCATTTTAATCCCATCAGTGCGACAAGGTAAATCATCTGCCATGCTTTACCCTCTCCTTCCCTTGGCCACACTCTAGACCTCCCTGATGTATATTGGATTGTATTCTGTCCCATGCAAGGAGCATCATTTTGATGCTGCTATGCATCCATGGGCTGAAAATTGTTCATGAATGTGTGATATGAAAAATCTGCTTCCCCACCCCTTCTTGGGACCTTCTCATTCAGTTTTTTGTTTGAAAGATCAAGTTTCTAGAATTCAGTATTGTGGGGGAATCCTGCCCTTTAAAAATAAAGTATGGGAAATTTCTGCTAAAGCATCTATCACACCCCACTGAAGTACACTGTTGTATGTTTTAATCTTCCATTTGGCAAGCCCACACACTGAGGAATAGCATAAAGGCATATCAAAGACTGTTCTTACTAGCTATGGAATGTCCTTCTTCTAAACATCTGACAAGGTCAGAATCCAGCATACATCAAATACACTCTATGGCTTTCTTGTTCATACTGGCTTTTAGAAAGCAGTATGACTTTTTTTTTACTCTATTTTAATATACAATAATAAATACAATACATTAGTTACCAAACAGTTCTATTCCTTTAAAATGTAACCTCATCGTTTGGAGCCTCAAGTGCAAGTTGCAAAAAACACAATTCTGTTGACAAGCCAAGGCCAAAAGTACATAATATTTACAGTAGGCCTGGCCAATCCAGGGGCATCTTACTGATGGTCAGTTATAAGGACCAATGTTGCATCCTCTTATTTCCTTTTCTGCCTGAAGAGGGCTCCAGAATCCAAGTCCACAGAGGCCCAGGTAATACTCTAGGCCAGATTCCACTTGCAAGTAATGATGAGGTTACTGGCTCAATTCCTGAATGGAGGGCTGCCTGCCTCTCACTGTATGTGCAGCTCAAGACAAAGGCACAGGAAAGGCTATGGGATGCAACCCACTGAGCTGCTGCAGTCAGTCCTGGAGTAGTGAAGTTATAAGGTGAATATGGAGTGACATTGTGGACAGCCCTTGGATCACTCTTTGTTAAAGTTCGCGCTGGGCATAGCAGGCTCCTGAGAGAGAACCCAGAGAAATTGTAGTGTTTGGGACATACCTTCCTGTTGCCTATAGAATCGTAGGTTTGGAGGTTACCTCAAAGGTCATCTTGTCCACATGCCAATGCAGGAAATCTGTTGCAACATCCCTGATAGGTGGTCATCCAGCCTCTGTTTAAGAACATCTAACAAATGAGTCCACAACCTTATGAGGCAGTCTGGATACATTGTCAAGACAGCTTGTATTATCAGGATTTTTTCCTGACATTTTCCCCAGGTCAAACATTTCTTTGTTGTTTCTTTGCATTCACAGTTATCCCATATTTTTTTAAAAAAAGAGATGTCCTTTATTTACATGTTCAAAGAGTGGGAGATCCATGATTGCATCTTCCACATGTATTTTTTTGAAGAGCAAAAATACTGCATTATATTTTGCCCTATGGGACAAATAGCTCCTGGGAGCATGGAGAGGGGGATCAGATAGGGGGGAAAAAACCTTGAGAGGGAAAAGGGTGAAAAACCCTCCCTCCAAAAGCAAAACCCTAAACAGTCACCTTTTAAAAAACTTGCAGGACAGCAGAACATGGATCTCACACCATCAATTCTAGTCTGGCTCTCAGACATAGATTTGAGTTAAAGTGGAGCCAAAGAATTCCTGAAAAAATATGAGGCTCTCAACTTCTATTTCATCTCAGGATGGGGGAGAAATATGGTTCAGTTCACATTTTATTATGTATCTACCCGTAATCCACACTTCCTGAACCATATGCAACCAAAACACAACTCTCCTTTGAAATATACACTTTTCTGAATTTTGCAATGCAGATCTCCAATCCAAAAAAGTGTATACAAATTTGTATATTAGGGGAAAGTAGCAAAAAAAAATAATGAAATTGACATACAAAACTGCATTATATTAGGCAAATTGCTTGCAAAAATGAGTATATTCTGCAATATTGCATACAAAATTGTGCATATTAGGAGAAATGCAAACTAAAATGCTGATGAATTTTCCTGAGGACTTTTTCTTTTTTAAGTGCATATTGATGCAGGAATGTGGCAAACTGAACTTTAGACTGAGGAAAAAATGAGAAACTGTGATAAACTGAAATGGACAGATCTATCCGTCCCTAGTTTCACCCTGTGGTAAGCAATTGTTCAGTGATGATTAGACTGAGTGAGGATAGGGAAGGGTCTTAATTGGCTGGGAGAGAACAATTTGGCAATAGAATTTGTTTCTGTAATAGATGGGAGAAGACAGGCCTTTTCAATAGGGCTTCTTAGCACTGGTACACGTCACTTTTCTGGTACACGTCACTTTTCATTCATAAGTCCATTCTCTTCTATTTCTGCTTTAATCTATTTTTTTTTAAAGCATGAAAATTTGCCTTTAAATACGTATTGAAATATGTTTTAAAATATTTAAGTATGAAAAAAATTAAGTATGTTTTAAAATAAGTTTGAACATTTTTATTGTTTGCTGCCCTGGTATCCCTTCACAATGAAGGAAAGTTAACAATGTGTTTAAATAAATATAATAAAATGTAAAAATATTCATGTCCATATTATTTTCTTATTTAAAAATGCTATAATCTCTAAGCATATTTTTATCTAAAAATGCTCATTTTGAGTAGAGAACTGTGCAGCAGCATGATAGCTCTGATCTGATCTGCACATTAGTTCAGGAGGTGTGGATCAGGTCAGTTCATAATAAAATATGGGGTTATATCTGACTAAGCCATATTCAGAGTCAACCCAATTAAATCAATATACTTGTTAGTCATGTGTTTATTCTGAGTGTGACGTAGTCCATATCCATACCATATATATAAAGTATGTGGCTTCTCTCAAAGAATCCTGTGACTACAGTTTACCCTACACAGAGCTACAATTCTCGGCACCCTTAACAAACTACAGTTCCCAGGACATGCTTTAAATGTATGGTGTGGACTTGTCCATACTCTGAATCAACACCTAATTCCTGAAGCATCAGTAATGTGAGATCAGTATCTCCCCTGGGCCCTGGTGATGTGGCAGGATCTAAGTCCAGTTACACTAACCAATCAACCAGTTGTGCCTAGGCATTTGCCTATTATGTGCAAAGGTGGCTGGAATGCAGAATTTCCCTAAAAATATATGATGGCCTGAAAATGACCTACAGTGTTGAACAAGGGTGTCCAGTTTAAGCACCCTTGACTTCAGTGACTTTTAATACAGAGGTAGTTGGTTCATCATCAGGATTCTGCACTAGCAACTTCACTGTATTGAAATTTCACATGACCAATGTCTGCCTGTGATGTTTCCTGCACTGAGAAACTCTCAGTAAGAGCTAAAACAAATATTTGGAAATATTTGACATTCAGTAGCATTTCCATCATCATAGTAGCTCATTCCTTTCCAGACATAGGCTATAATGCAGGGATAGGGAACCTATGGCACTGCTGGTGTTGCTGGACTACAGCTCCCACCATCCCTTACCATTGGCCTTCTGATTGATGCTGATAGGAGTTAGTTCAACAACATCCAGAGACCCACAAGTTCCCATCCATGCTATGATTCTAAATCTTCCTCTGTTTTCCTCTGCCCCCATCTCCCTCCCCCTTTTCTCTTTTGGCTCCTCTGTGTTGAATTTTAGATGATAAGTTCTCTAAGGCAGTACCCTGTTTTCTTTGTACTTTTTAAAGTGCTATGCACATTGATGGTGCCATATTAATAATGACAAATGGAAACAGAGAACTGCTGTAAGCATAAAAAAGATAAAATGCAATCCAGCCAGATCAAGGCTTCATAAAAAGAGTCACCAGATTCCCATTGAGCCAAATGATAATCAAGCACATGGATGTCAACATGGTTTAATTGCATTTTAGCCAGTGCTTAAGCAAAGGTTGTAACCTTTTGTGTGACCTTCTTGTAATCATTTGAATATATAAACAAACAAACAAACCTGTCTCTTGTAGGTCAGGCCAGTTTTGCAAGAGCTATTTCAAATTTGAAATTAGAGTTCATAATCTGGCTGTGACATTTTCTTTCAAATTTAAGGGTTTTAACAGTGCAGTCTGTGCAAGTCTACTCAGAAGTAAACCCCTGTGAATTCAATGGGGCTTACTTCCAGGTACATGCATCTTGGTTGCAGCCTTAGACATGCTGGCATCTTGCCAATGTTTTGATTTCTACAGATGGCAAATGGGAAATCAGATAAGTTTTCAGCAGTCAAATGCTGAATACCATTGTGAATGTGTCAATGATAAAGTGGTGAACATCACTGAATGTTCATTATCAAATACTGCTAAATGCTGTTACATGTCAGTGACCAACTACTGTCACCTATCAGCTGTCAAATCATCCTGTCTTGAACTCAAATGCCGTGTGTCAAAGACTGGTACTAAACATTGATTGGATATCAAAGCACGTTCAGATATCAATTAACTGGAGAATATCAGGTGGAGATGCTGCATCAAAATCCATAGGAGAGAATTTGGGGAAGCAAATTAGGTTCTGCTCTATTTTTAGCTAATTATACTTTATCAGGGGCTTTAGAGAACTCTGAGGCTTACTTAAACACTCTGGCCAGCCTTCTGTGATCCCTTCTCCGTATTCCAATGCCCTTTACAGAAAGTGGTCAACAGTATTCCGGTTGCTGTTCTCAGCAACATCTTGTCCCAAGGAACATAATTGCTTGCCACCCCCTCCCTCCCTCCTTGTTTATTCATAAAGATTCAACTCGCTTTTTCTGCAGATCCTGACCCAGCCTTGGCTTCCTGTATTTGCTCCAGGTCTTATTAACAAAAGATGCATTCTCTGTGCTTGAATGTTTCAACTTTGCCCTCTCCTTCCTTTTTCTCCATTGCCCAGCAGTGTCCAGGAATATAATTGCTTGAGCAGAGCAAGTCCTTCTGCTGGACTGCAGAGTGTCCTCATTGAGGCTGACAGCACAACCTCATTTTAACCCCAGTTCCCCCTCTCCCCAATTCCTCCTGCAGTCCATCCAGTTTTAATGTTCCTTCCAAGCAACATCTGATGCATGAATAGTAACTCATTGTAATTGTAACTCAAGAGCACTATTAACTAAGCTGCAAGCTTTAGACAGTAGATTAATCAACTAAAGCTGAATTGATTCATTGGTGGGAGGTCCAATTTTTAAACAATGGAGCTGAAAGTTAAAGGCACACTTTTTAATTATTGCTTGAGGGTATTATGGTTCCAGTGGGGAGCAAAAAATAGAATAGATGACTTACACTTCACCAATGAAAAATCCAGATAACCTGTGGCCTACAGATGGGGCCTATAGATGGGGCTTTACTTTATTAGGCTCAGGGGAGGCAGGTTACATGCACTCAAACCATTAGTTTTGTAATTTAATTTGATTTCTGTTTTTTACCTAGTACACCACCTAAAATTATTCTAAGAGTGAGGGACACTTTATGTTTGTTAAATCACTCACAGCTAGGGTTGCCAGGTTCATGGCCTGAGATGATCCCTATCTTTAGGAGAAGAGAAAGTCAGCCAAGTGCAGGTGTTCTGGCAACACTGTAATGGGAAAACCCACAAGGTGGAATTCTCCCTTCCCCCTGCACACCTTTTGAAGATACAGAAGACGTCTTGGAGGCCAGGGCTGGCAACCCTACTCACAGCCTTGCTTTGTAATCATGGGACTGTCTGCTCCTATGCCGTGGAGGGTGGCCTATTAGGGTAAATGGGGCACTGTCCCACCAACCTCAGTCAGCTTCCACCTGCCTGCCTCCTTACTTATGACCAGCCCAGGGGATAGCCCTGGCTGTCAGCTTCCTCTTCCTTAGTCTCTGTGTTGCCCTTGCAGAACTCAGCAGGGAGGAGGATGGGGACAAAACTAGAATTAGTTTCCTCTGCCTGTCATTGGCTCTAGCTCCACCTACTGTGGGCATCTCTGCTTTCCACCCTGCCAGTCCCAATGGGCATCAGCTACTGCCACTCCTGTGTGAATCTGCCCAAGCATTAACAACTTCTTATAGAGATCTTTTCCTGAGAGCCCCCTCCTTCAGAGATGAGGGGGGGGAGAGGTAACCAGAGAAAGAGCCTTTTTAGCATTGGTGTGCCATTGATATAACTCTCCCTGGGTGGGGGGAGTGTGTGGATATGGGGGGGTATTCCTGTTTGTTTAGGCACAAGGTCAAGATCTTTTTGTTTACTGTGTGTGTGTGATTTTGATGTTATCTGCTAAGTAATCTTATATAGGTTGTGCTACTAGCTATCTTACCCAGTATTTTAATATTTTGCTGCTATTTGTTGTTTTTAAATTTTGTTTTGCATCAAGCTGACAAATTTTTAAAAATGTTTTAATCATTTTATATTGCATGCCTCTTTGGACATTTTCATCAAAAACTGAGAACAAAGCTATAAATTCTTGAAATAACTTACATTTTATTTTATTTATCACACACTTCTTTCAGTGATTCAGAATGACATCCACATTGAGGATAAATAAATAAATAAAGATGACTATGCAACCCTGCTCTTGAACAGGTGCATTTAAAAATCATTATGTTGTGGTTGTTAATTATGTATTAAATTCCTATCCTGCCCCTCTTCCCAAAGGAGCCCAGGGGAGCAAACACAAAACTGTTAAAACAATACAAACATTACTAGAATAGGGCCCGCTCCACCTGGGATTCAGCTGTCCATTATCATATGGCCAAGTCATGTAAGGACACTCTGCTTTCTAAGACGGGAATAGCCAAATGTTAAAAGTAGCCCTGGTATTTGGCTGCCCTTCCTGTTATGTTTCATTGCAGCCAACCAGGTGCCCTCCAGACATTGACAGCCCTCAGCCAGCCTGGCCAACCTTCATGGATGATGGGAGTTCTAGTTCGACAATACATAGAGGGCACCAGGTTGGAGAAGGCTGTCCTGCAGCCAGTTCTCAACATCTGACACTTACAGCAATGTTTTTCCAACTGTGTTCCTCCAATCCTTTGGGTTCCTCAGTAGTGAGGAGGCATCCTCAAACAGCAACGTGTTCATCATGCTCATAGAGTCATTGGGGTATAGCAGACTTGGACTGGGCAGACCTGGGTTTAATGCTATGCTTGATCATAGAATAGTAGAGTTGGAAGGGGCCTATAAGGCCATCAAGTCCAACCCCCTGCTCAATGCAGGAATCCATTAAAGCATACCCAATGCTTTGTGTGTGATCTTTGGCTAATAGCTCCAGTCTCCCTCAGCACAACCTACCTCACAACGTTGCTGAAATGATGAAATGGCAAGTGGGAGGGATAACCATGAGCTCCTTGGAGGAAGGGCAGGATGAACACGTAAAATGGATATTAACAACAACAACAGTAACAGAACAACAACAGCAGCAGTAATACTAATTTTCCTTTGCAATGCATGGCAACAGGACATCACTGATCACAATGGCTATGTTCTGCCTCCACCATTGGAGGCAGAATGCCTCTGAAGGCAAGTTAGGTCCTTTTTGCGGGCTTCCCATGGTCATCTGGTGGGCCAATATGAGAACAAGATGCTGGTCTAGATGGACCACTGGCCTGATCCAGCAGGCTACTCTTACATTTTTATGATCACATTCTGGGTTGCATTCTCTTTTTGCACATACAACAGTGATACTCCACAGGATTCATCAGAACCGTTCATGGCCTGAGAATACATGTCCAAAACTTTCCAAAACACAGCAGAGGAGTAAGGGAAAGTGTCAAGGGATGGTATACTTGGGTACCATCAAGAACCCTGTCCCAGTCGGGAGCACACTGCCAATCACTGGAGCTTCCTGATCCTGTTGCTGACCCTCCCTGCTGTTGATGTCTGCTTACCTGCTCCTGAGTGAATGAGAGGAGCAAGGAGAAGGCTCATTAATTCACACATGCCTCATTCTTTCCCACTGGGAGGTAGTGTGAAACTGAGCCAGAGGGGGAAGCAAGTCAAACAGTCAGCAAGATACTTATAGACTTATAAGGGGAAGGCAGCCTTCCCATGCTGTTTCAGGCTGATGAGAGTTGTAGTCCAAAATATCTGGAGGACACCAGGTTGGGGAAGGCTGGGGAAGGACTTGAAGGTGATAATGGCCTTCCCTGGTTTTCTGCCTCCCAGTCTCTGGCCTCCGAGGTGCATTGCCATGGAACACTGTACAGCAGCCTTTGCTGAACCTGGTGTCCTCTGGATGTTTTGGACTCCAATTCACATAATCCCTGATTATTGGTCATGCTGATGGGAGTCTCGGGCTGATGAGAGTTGGAGTCCAGAAACATCTGGAGGACGCCAGGTTGGGTAAGGCTCATATGCAGATTCGGTTTAATATTGTCCATGGTTCATAGCTGATTATAGATCTGTCTGCTGTGAATTTTCTTAATTCTTTGTAAAAACCATATAATTTAGGCTAATAGCCATTGCTAATGAATTGCACAAGTCAATGATTTGTTGTGCAAAGAAGACCTTTCCTTTGTCCTAAAGCGACTGCAAATACATTCACTAGGGTGAGTGATAGTGCTTCTGATAGCTATCATGCTCCTGAGATCCAGTATCAGATTCTGGCTTATTTCTCTTTCTTTTTGTTTCTTGTTCTCAGTTTCTAAAGACCTGAGCACCTACCCTGCTCTTCACTGAAGCATGAACATTGGACATGGCCACCCGCCGCTGCACTCGGAAGCCTTTGCTGGCACCCGGAATATCTAGAATGGTGTGGAAGCATCTCATCCTCTTCTTCCTTTGGCTGCCATCACTTGTTTTGGGTGGAGCCTCCCCCACCTCCTGCCCAGCTGCTTGTTCTTGCAGCAACCAGGCCAGTCGGGTCATCTGTACACGCCGGGAGCTTGTGGAGGTGCCCGAGAGCATTTCTATCAACACGCGGTACCTCAACTTGCAGGAGAACAACATCCAGGTCATAAAGACTGACACTTTCAAGCACCTTCGTCATCTTGAGATTCTGCAGCTCAGCAAGAACCTCATCCGTAAGATTGAGGTTGGAGCCTTCAATGGCTTGCCCAACCTCAACACATTGGAGCTCTTTGACAACCGGCTGACCACTGTCCCCACGCAAGCCTTTGAGTACCTCTCCAAGTTACGGGAGCTGTGGCTGAGGAACAACCCTATTGAAAGCATCCCTTCTTATGCCTTCAACCGAGTCCCTTCCTTGCGCCGACTGGACCTTGGAGAGCTCAAGAAGCTGGAATATATCTCGGAGGCAGCTTTTGAAGGCTTGGTCAACTTGCGCTACCTGAACTTGGGAATGTGCAATTTAAAGGACATCCCTAATTTGACAGCCTTAGTGCGGCTGGAGGAACTGGAGCTGTCTGGGAATCGCTTGGACATGATCCGGCCAGGCTCCTTCCAAGGGCTGACCAGCCTTCGCAAATTGTGGTTGATGCATGCCCAGGTGGCTACCATTGAACGCAATGCCTTCGATGACCTCAAGTCCTTGGAGGAGCTCAACCTCTCTCACAATAACTTGATGTCCTTGCCACACGATCTCTTCACTCCCTTGCACCGCCTGGAGCGTGTCCACCTCAATCACAACCCTTGGCACTGCAACTGCGATGTGTTGTGGCTCAGCTGGTGGCTCAAGGAGACAGTGCCCAACAACACCACCTGCTGTGCCCGGTGCCACGCCCCACCAAACCTCAAAGGGCGGTATATTGGAGAGCTGGATCAAAGCCATTTCACCTGCTATGCCCCAGTTATAGTGGAGCCTCCCACTGACCTCAATGTTACTGAGGGGATGGCAGCTGAGCTGAAATGCCGGACAGGGACCTCCATGACATCAGTCAACTGGTTGACGCCCAATGGGACACTGATGACGCATGGTTCCTACCGGGTGCGCATCTCCGTCCTCCATGATGGCACACTGAACTTCACTAATGTGACTGTCCAGGATACAGGGCAGTACACCTGCATGGTGACTAATTCAGCTGGTAACACCACTGCTTCGGCCACACTCAATGTCTCAGCTGTGGACCCAGCCACCACAGGTTACACCTATTTCACTACCGTGACTGTGGAGACTATGGACTCGGTTCCAGACGAATCTGTTCCTACTAAGAAAGAGCCTGGGCCAACACCATCACAGGGCTGGGGCATGACTTACTCCACCACCTCATTGACCCCACGCAGCACCCGTAGCACCGAGAAGCCGTTCACCATCCCTATCACAGATGTAACAGAAAGTGGCATGAAGGACCTAGACGATGTCATGAAAACCACCAAGATCATCATTGGCTGCTTTGTGGCCATCACCTTCATGGCTGCTGTGATGCTCATTGTCTTCTATAAACTCCGCAAGCAGCACCAGCTTCACAAGCACCATGGGCCCACACGTACCATTGAGATCATCAACGTTGAAGATGAGCTGCCTGCCACGGCCGGGGGGCCCGGCGACAGCCATCTGGCTCTTCCTGCCATCGAGCACGACCACCTCAACCACTATGCTGCTTTCAAGGCCCACTACAACAACAACAGTGGTGGCGGACCCCTCACCTGCGGTTCCAAGAACCCCATGCTTAATTCCATCCATGAACCTCTTTTGTTCAAGAGCAGCTCTAAAGAGAATGTCCAAGAGACACAGATATGACGCCCAACAGACCCAGGCAACGGGGAATACTTGTGTGGTGGGGGGGTGGCAGTGGATTCGTACATGGGGGGGGAGTTGAGGAAAAGCTCCTCCCCGACCCCCAACAAAAAAACCCCAGATCTTTCCACCGCCATGGCAGATCTTGGATGCCAAGCCCCCACCCAAGTGGACACCTTTGGTTCTCACCAATTTAGCCTTTTATGTTCTCTTCTTTTTCTTTTGCAGAACAAGATACTACGCTCTCCCTCTGTCTGATCTTTTTTTCCCTTCCTTCCTTTCTTTTCTCCCCACCCCCACCCCCCTTGTCTTCTTTTTCTACTGTTCTCCCTTTACATTGGAGACTTTTTTTATATACAGATCAGGGCTGTTTCTGTATCCAACTACCTGCTGTATTACTAAAAAAAAAAGGGAAGAACGAAAGAAAGCAAGATGACAACAACAGAATAAGGAAGGATCACTCTTTGATTTGTTTTCCTTTTGAGGTCATGGGAATAAACTTTAGGAAGAAAAAGAAACCCAAGCAAAATGGGAGAGGAAAGAAAAAAATCTTATTTTGATCCGCTTTCCATCAAAATTCTATTTTCATCCAAATGGGATATACAAAATAAAGAAATTAAATAAAGAGACAGAAGGTCATGGTGGTGCCAGGGTTCCCCCCCCCTTCACCTTTGGAGCACGCGGGAATGCCAGGCGCACAGGGTTCGGGGGGATTTTTTATGACTAGTATTATTACTATGGGATGGCAGGCATGGCCGGTGTGCCCCCCAGAGACACAGGGGCGTGGAGGTATTTTTTAATTTGTAATAATCTGGGGGTGGGTACGTGGGGTTTGGTGGGGGAGTGCATTTCCGGCCACAAAAAAAAAAGGCCTGTTGATTCCCTTGGCATTTTGGGGTCTGGTCTGAGTTTCCTATTTTAATAAAATCCATAAAGATGTTTCCAACCCTCCCTAGGGTGGTTCTTTTGGGACGGGGGCAGGTGTGATCTGCTTGGAGCATAAGGCTGCTGTTGCTAAGCATGAATGGAGTCTCACATGCACCAGGTTTGTTCAGGAATGTGTAATGCTGTGGCAATAATGCTAGGGCACATGCACATGTACTGCAACACGCATTATTCCCCATGGGATACCCACTTGCCTGTACTTCACACCATATACTTGTAAGGTGCCCTTGGACAGGCAGAGGGGGTGTGTCCAGGGGTTGGCACTGACACTGTTTGGAGTGGAGTGTGGCCTCTGCTGATGAATCTGCTTTCTTGCATAGAATCCCAAGAACTAACTTTTTTTTAAAAAAAAACCTAGTGTGTATTTCTGTCGTTTGTTTTCTTATATAGTACCGTCAATGTGCATGGTGCTGCACACAGTATAAGAAGACAGGTCTCTGCCCTGAGGAGCTTACACAGTATAATATTTGACACAGAGGGAGGCAGGAGTATGCAGTATGCAGGGGAAGGACTTTGCATTTGTTTCACAAGTCCACCTTCAGTAGGGGATGGAGACTAAGGGGTTTGCCAAAAGGTTCTCAGAAAAGGTGGGTTTTGAGGAGGGATTGGGAGGGAGGTGGCATCGCAAGGGTGCTATTCAGTGCTAATCCTACTCAGAGTAGACCTGTTGAAGTTAAAATATGACCAATTTAAGTTCATTACTTTTAATGGGTCTACTCTGAGTAGAGCATAGTTGAATACAACCCAACATCAGGCAAGGGAGAAAGGGTGTCTTATCTGAGGGTGCAGGAAAACCTGCAGGCAGCAGAGGCAGTAGGGCTGGGAGAAGAAAGGTCACAGGTAGGGATGCCTGGGGTATGAGAGCAGAAAGATAAGGGGGAAAGGCCATCAGAGGCTTTGCAGGTAAGGATAAAGAGTCTGTACTAGACAGGAATCCAGGCGAGAGATTCATGGAGGGGTGTCATCATGTGGACCAGCGGTAGCTAGCCTGTAGGCTGTATCTGCCCTGCCTCCAAATGTTTTTTGTGGCCCTTTATGACCCCCTCAAACATAACAACAACAGCAATCATTTTTTTTACTGAGTATTCCTGTGGGTCCCTTGTAGGGTTGCCAGGTTCATGGCCTGAGACTGATCCTGTATCTTTAGGAGAAGAGAAACTCAGCAAGTGCAGGTGTTTTTGCAATACTGTAATGGGAAAACCCACAAGGTGGAATTCTCCCTTCCCCTTGCACAACTTTTAAAGATACAGAAGACCTCTTCGTTGCCAGGCCCGGTCTCCAAGAGGTCTTCTGTATCTTTAGAAGTTGTGCAAGGGGAAGGGAGAATCCCACCTTGTGGTTTTTCCTGTTACAGTGTTGCAAGAACACCTGCACTTGGCTGACTTTCTCTTCTCCTAAAGATACAGGATCAGTCTCAGGCCATGAACCTGGCAACCCTAGTCCCTTCCTATGATGCCAAGCTTTGTGTGAAAACCAACCCCCCCATTTGCCCCATATATATATATATATATATATATATTAAAAGGAATTCAATAATGAATGATAAACATACTGTAGAATAGCTGATGGGTCAGTTTTTTTGATCGGCAGCCTTGAGAACTTCTGTTCCCATCATGCCCACTTTTACACTTTGGCTACCATGTCCACTTTGACATGCAGCCTCTAGAGAGCTAACTAGGGGTCAGTGCAACCCTCACTTTGAAAAAGGGTAGCCAGGCAGTCCCAGAATTGGGCAAATCTGCCCATTTTGGTTTCTTTGTTTCCCAAGCTTAAGTTCAGTTCGCCCCATTTCTGCATCAGTTTGGGTTCCTACTGAAAGAAAGGGCAGGATATAATAATAATAATAAAAATAATAAAAATACATTTGCAGTTCCGTACAAATCTCTGGATACATATTTGTGGAGATTGCTTTGTGGAGATGCATTGTATGCAGTGGAGACTGGTGGCTCCGATGTCAGTGGGCACCTTGGACAGCTCCTTGAAAGTTCAGACTAAAACCCAGAGCAGATTCACTGTCCCACTGATTATATGCAGTTTGGCCCGATATATACATTTCTGAAGTTACCCCTAATATAATGTAATATAAATTTGTATATTATTTTCACTAATATATACATTGTTGTGCACGCTGGTTGGAGAACTGCATCACAAAAAAATTGGTGAAGTGAGAATTTTGAAGGAGAGCTGCGTTTTGATTCACCTGTTGGTTCAGGAAGGGCAAATTAGGTAAGTTCACACGAAAAGGAAAACTGAGCAAATTTCTCCCTCCCCCATCCATGGTCACCCCGATGTAGATGAAGTGATGATTCAGGGACATGATTTTGGAAGCAGAGCACTGAGAAAAGGCAAAGAGGCAACAGTGGAAGACTATAGAGAAGGCTGCAGTAGACAGGCCGAAAGATCACCAGGGTGGAAACAGTGGCTCCATCTGCACTATACATTTAAAGCAGTATTATACCACTTTAAAGAGTCATGGCTTCCCCCAAAGCATCCTGGGAGCTGTAGTTTGTGAAGGGTGCTGAGAGTTGTTAAGAGACCCTTGTTCCCCTCACAGAGCTACCATCCCCATAGTGGGGATCAATCTCTCTTCCCAGGGAACTCTGGGAATAGTAGTCCTGTGAGGGGACTAGGGGTCTCCTAACAACTTTCAGCACCCTTCACAAACTGCACTTCCCGGGATTCTTTGGGGGAAGCCGTGACTAAATAGTGCTCAAATGTACAGTGTCGATGGGGCCAGGGTTTCCATGAAGTGCAGGTGGAGAAGGGCTGCATTTTCACAGTGTTGTCATAGGAGAAGCAACATGATTTGGCAATTGACTGACTATAGAGTAAAGGAGAAAGAGGAGTCAACGATCATCCGGGAGGTTGGTGGTGTCAACAGATACAGACAGCATAGGAGGAGGGAGAAGCTGGGGAAGAAAAATGAGAAGTTCAGTTTTGGACTTAGTGAGCTTGAAACAATCATGAAACATCCGAGCAAGCATGCCAGGCAGGAGGTTAGAGACATGGGACTGACAGGAGGAAAAAGCTCTGGACAGAGAAGGCAGAGCTATGTATCATCCATGAGTTGGTGGGGCTGAAAGGCATGGAGTTAGGTGAAGTCGCCTAGGGAAAAGGGATCCCAGCAGAAAGGGAAAGCTTCCCAGTTAGTGGAAATGTTGAAAAAGGAATGACACACACCAAGGAAGAACTGGGTGAGGGCAGAAACTTGGAGACCTAGTCTAGATATCAAGGGAGCCAAGCAAGAGAAAGTGAACTGAATCAAAGGCATCAGAAAGGTCAGAGGAGGAAGACAGACCTTTGGATCTGGTAGTGAGGAGCTCATCAGTGATTTTTATAAAGATACTTTCAGTGGAGCAGTTATAGATAGTGCTCGGCGGAACCTTTCAATTCATCTTTTTTCAGGGTGCTTCCCGGTGGGTGTTGATTACAGAAGCCATGCCTCTCAAGCAGGCACTTTGTTTGCAGCATCCGCACTATAAGAGGAAGGGCTGTAGCTCCATGGTAGAGCATCTGCTTTGCATGCAGAAGGCCCCAGGTTTGATCCCTGGCATCTCCAGGTAGGGCTGGGGGAGACTCCCTGTCTGAAATCACTGGAGAGCTGCTGCCAATCAGCGTAGACAATACTGAGCTAGATGGACCAAAGGTCTGACTCGGTATAAGGCAGCTTCCTATGTTCCATTGTTGGCATCAAAATGTCAGCCTGGCTCTCACCTTCCCCCACTCCCATTTAATCTGGATTTGCCCTTTGGGGAAAATCCAATACATTTCTTAAAATGTTGCAAAATGTTTGTGATCTCAACATCCAATTTACAATATTAAGCCTCCATCAGGAAGCACCATCAGTCATTTGAGGGGTGCGGAGGGGGAGTGGAAACATGCCACCGAAGGGGGAAAGGGGGTAGCAGAATCTAAAAACTCTGAAGGGGTCTTCCAACAACTCTCAGCCCTGGGATTCTTTGGAGGAAGCCATGACAGTTTAAAGTAGTATCATACTGTTTTAAATGTCTAGTGGGGCCTAAATAAAGCCTTGCTCATGCTTGCAGCGCAGCATGGCTCTCTGCACACCGACTCAGCAGCACTTACTGGAATGCCCATGTAACTATGCAATATAGGAAATGCTGCCAAGCCTATGTGCAGAGAACAACCTTTTACCCTATAGACTACTTGAAAACTGCTGAGGTTCTTAGTGGACCAATTCCTCCGCCTGTGTAGCGATTGAGGGGGCTGTGCTAGATATTGTATGATTTTTAATTGAATCAAAATTAAAAGTCTTAATTCTAGCCTCCCATTAATTTTGCTGCTAATCCTCTCCCAAGTGCCTCTCCCACCCCCTGGCACTTCTGGTCTGTTCTGCTCAACTTCTGGACAGACTGCTGGGTTTTAAGAATGACCGAGCAGCTCTCTGCGGACCATTGTTTGGAAAACCCTGGTTTAAAGCACATGGCTTCCCTCAAAGAACCTTGGGACCTGTAGTTTGGCCTTCACAGAGCTACAATTCCCAGCACTCTTAAACTACAGTTCCCAGGATTCTCTTGGGGAAGTCATGTGCTCGGGGAAGTCATGTGTAAAGGTATGGTACGTACGCAGACATGAAAAGAGGAAAGGGTTAGGAAGAGGGAGAGCCAGGAAAGGAGGAAAAGGGTGAGGGGATCTTTTCAATTTTATCCTTGAAGAAGGAGCAGCGAATGAGGAAGGGTGAAGGAGTGAGGCAGGCTGAGTTGTATGGATGAGGGAAGTGCAGTTTAGCTTGGTAGATGGCAGATGAGAAGGAGGACAAAATCAGTCAACTCCTCTAGCCCTCATTGCCTTTGTCAGGGATTCCTCTGGTTCCTCAGCCTCACTTCACATAAAACAGGCATCTGTAATCCTTTCATTGCCACCAATCCCCACATAATCCTCCTAGTAGCATGTATGGAAGGCTTTAGGTGTGAGATGACACCATCACTGATGAAATGGAAATGGACTGCCTTCGAGTCGATCCCGACTTATGACTACCCTATGAATAGGGTTTTCATGGTAAGTGGTATTCAGAGGGGGTTTACCATTGCCTCCCTCTGAGGCTAGTCCTCCCCAACAGGGGCCTGCTGAGCTTGCCACAGCTGCACAAGCCAGCCCCTTCCTTGACCACAACTGCCAGCTGGGGGGCAACTGGGCTCCTTGGGACTATGCCGCTTGCCCACGGCTGCACAGGTGGCAGGGCACATAACCCCTGAGCCACTCACTGTGTGGGTGATCTTTAGCTGGCCCTTTACACCCAGGAGACACAAGTGGGAATTTGAACTCACAGACTCTGGACTCCCAGCCAGGCTCTCCTCCCCATTGCTATACCATCACTGATAGTATAAATGTTGAACTATGTTGGAGGTTTATTAAAGGGATATTATTTACAAAAGGGAATGGGGTTCTTGATTTGGGGACTTTATAGGTGCTGGCTGACAGGTTCTAAAGTCTCCAGAGACCCAGTTGCTGCCGTCAACCTTTAAGTGGCTCTCCCTTCAGGCCAATTTCCCTAAACCTCCACCCCAGCCAATTATTTCCACAACCCAGTCCAGCTACTGGGGCCCCAAAGCTCCTCTGGTTGCGCTCCTGGCTGTTGCACAGTTTAGCCAGAGTTATACCCCCACTTGTGGTTACTTCCCTCTGGCAAGACCTTTTTTCAGGATGGCCCTCAGACTAAGTCACTGGCCCCCTTCTGATCTTCACCAGACAGCTAGTAATGACACCCTGAGTATATACAATGCCTTGCAAAAGTAATCAGACCCCTGACCAATGCTTTCATATTACAGAATTACAAATGGTACATTGAAATTTTGTTATGTATGATATTTTATTTTGAAACACTGAAACTCAAAATCAATTATTTTAAGGTGACATTGGTTGGATCAACAATCCGGAAGTGGCACTGCCACCACCCAGGCACTGCCAAGAAAAGCCATCCCTCAAAACTCAACATTTGAACAAGAAGGAGACTTGTTGTTGAGGAAGTAGGGAGAAGCTACAGAGAGGCCAACAATCACTTTGAAGGGGCTACAGAGTTCAGTGGCTGGGAGTGGAGTAACGGTGCACCAGTCAACCATATCAAGAGCTCTGCATAACATTGGCCTGTCTGGGAGGGTGGCAAAAAAGAAGCCATTATTCAAAAAGTACGATCTGAAAGCACATCTGGAGTTTGCCAGAAAGCATGCGAGTGCCCCAGCTGCGATGTGGGAAAAGGTTTTGTGATCAGATGAGACCAAGATAGAACTTTTTGGCCAAAACTCAAAGCAATATGTGTGGCGCAAACCTAACACTTCCCATGCATCACGACACAGCATCCCTACAGTCAGGGCTGGTTCCAAAAGGCGGCCAGGTGGGGCACTAGCCCAAGGGTCCCTGGGGCTACAGGGGCCCCTGAGGGGCCCCTCTGCCCCCCTTCCACAATTCACGGCAGGATTGCTGCTGCAGATTGCATGGTGAGAGCTTCAGGGCTCTGCCATTCCCTTGCTTAACCTACCTTGTTTTGCAGTTGCGCATGCAGCTGTGCCCTTAACAAAGATGGTGGCTGAGGTTTCCCTAAGGGGCTAAAGCCTCTGCCGCCATCTTGGCTGACAGCATGCATGCGTGCTGCACGTACGCATCCCTGCCATGAACCAAGATGGCAGCAGACGCTTCAGCTCCTTAGGGAAACCTTAGCTGCCATCTTTGTTAAGGGCACTCCTGCGTGCACAACCGCAGAACAAGGTAGGTTAAGCAAGGGAATGGTGGCGCCCCAAAACTCTTGCTGTGCTATCCATGGCAGCGATCCCGCCGCGAATCGCGGAAGGAGAGCGCTGGGGCCTGGGCCAGGCTTGTGCCCAAGGGCCCTAGCATGTCTGGGGCCGGCCCTCCCTACAGTGAAGTATGGTGGTGGCAGCAATATGCTGTGGAGATGCTTCTCATTAGCAAGGACTGGGCACCATGTTAAAATTGAAGGAAGAATGGATGGAGCAAAATACATGCAAGAGAACCTGCTTCAGTCCACTAAAAACTGAAGCTTGGGCGGAAATTCACTTTCCAGCAGGACAATCATCCCAAGCACAAGGCCAAAGCAACATTGGAGTGGCTCAAGAACAAAAAAGTGAATGTCCTACAGTGGCCCAGTCAAAGGCCTGATCTCAATCCCATTGAGAATCTGCGGCGCTCCTTGAAAATTGTCACTCTGACACTGTGAGCAAAGCTGGTACATACTTACCCCAAAAGACTTAAAGCTGTTATTGCAGTGAAAGGTGGCTCTACCAAATATTAATGTGTGTGGGTTGAATACTTATGCAAGCAACATGTTTCAGTTTTTTGTTCCTTACAAACATTTCCCAACATAAAACTAATGTCAGCTACCCTTTCTAACTGCTAACTGTTAGTTAACCCTCTATTGACTTGAACCTCCAGTCAATCAGAAAGAATTGACCTGATCACGCCCTGTTTAATAGAATCTTAAAGCAGTGATGTCTTTCACCTCTCAGAACCTGTCACCAAGCAACCACTGCCAAGCAGGCTAGCAACAATGTACCAATACAAGGCTTCATGGCAGTCACAGAGCTCATATAACATTTCTTAACACAAACACATAGATAATATTTCTCCACAGCCTGAAAGAGGAAAGGATGGCTAGAAACTCTGAAAGTATGCAAGATGTGGTTTGTCCTTTAGGTGGCATGAAAGGATCCTGCACTTGAGAGAAGGAGTTTAGACAGGAGGACAGTGGCAAGGATTACGGAGGGCTAGAGAAGTCGTTTACACAGGGGTAGAAGGCAGTTGCGACCCCAGGAATGACTATTTTGACTTCAAATCACCCAGCCTAGGAAGGAGTTGGATGCTGTGCTTGCTTCTTGGGTTTTTTACCCCCTCCCAGAGATGATGGATCAGTTCAGGTTTCAAGAGGAAGAGAGGTACATTAGTTGCAAAGGGATGAAGAATTGTGCCCTTTCTCTCTCGCTCTTAAAGCGAGATCTTCCCACCTTCTCCCCCCTCCGATTCCTTCTCCCCCTCCCATGCAATTTGAAAGTATTCCTGATGCAAAGCATTATAATTTGCAAACAGAAGGAAAATGGTTGGGTGCTTCTTGCCTTGGTTTGTTATATGAGTGGCAGATTATTCAAAGCAAAGTTTCCTTCTCTGTCAAACTTTGCCCAGATAAAATTGCTCTCTCTCTCTCTCTCTCTCTCTCTCTCTTGTTAACAAACTTAAGCTAAACCCAATGGAGCTTACTTCTGAGTAGACATGTATTGGATTGCAGCCTTCACCTGCTGCCTGTGCAGAATGGATGCTGCTGCTGCTGTGGGAGGAGTAAACAAGGAAGCAATTTTCTCAGGAAGGCAGCAACATGAACATGTTAAGGCTAACTTGGTTTACTTGGGAGTAAGCTTCATTGATCACAGTGGAGCTTGCTGATGAGTAAACATGCATATGATTGGGTTGCATGACACTATAGCAGATTTATCTCTATAAAATAGGTTAATTTCTTCCTTTGGCTGCTTTGTATGACAAGATTAGAGACAAGAAGAATGATAGTTAAAGGATGATAGTTAAATAATTCATGTGAGTTAAGGTCACTTTATTATTGTAGGTACCTAACCTTGGGGTGGAGAAGGCATGGAAGGATCTTTCAGCAAAGGAGCTTCTAAAACCACAATATGCTTTTTTAAAAAATCCTTGATGAAAATAGGCTTTAAATGGGGAAGGGCCGCAGCTCAGTGGCAGAGCATCTGCTTTCCACGCAGAAGATCCCAGGTTGTATTCCTGGCATCTCCAAGGTGGGCTGGGAGAAACTCCTGCCTGAAAGCCTGGACTGCTGCTGCCAGTCAGTGTAGACAATACTGAGCAAGACGGACCCAGGGTCTGACACAGTATAAGTCAGTTTCCTGTCTTCCTGTCTGTCTACCTAGACTTGCTTAACTTCTTTCTTTAATATACTGAGAAAGAGTTCTCTAAAAAAGAAAGAAAAGAAAAAAGTTACCTGTAGTCATCTCATCTGACAAAGGCCGGCCAGCCTATGAAGTCTGTGACTAAAAAAGCCTATCAGCCATGCAGGGGGGTTTGTCAGAAACTTGGCAAAACTCCTATTTGCTCTCTATATGAAATTACAAAAATGCAGGTTGCGATGTACTTGCAGGCCACAATACTTGGCTGGTGAGTGTTGTTTTGGGGGGGGAGATGATCTTGTGGAAGGACGATGGGTAATTTTGGAGCTAAGGGAGTACGCAAGGGGGTTGGTTAATCTGTGGTGAATCAAATGGGAAGGGAGCCATCCATGAGGACTGACGTGAGAGGGTGAAGCTTCCATACAACATCATAGGCTTTTTTCTTTATCACTGTAGTTTTCCAAGTCAGTTTTGCAGGCCCCAATGAGTGTCAGTAGTATAATCTTAGAAGGGAGTGTGGCAGTGGGAGGTGGCATGACTCACAAAGGGACCCTACGATTCTCAATTTGCCGCTACACTTCTGCTAATTTAATGAACAATAACTGTACCTAGGCTCCAGTTAACTCATGGTGGCACTACCATGGCCTTTTAACAAAATGCTGTCTAGGGCCTGGGCAGAGCAGCCTGAATGAGCCCTGCCTACCCTAAGTACCTTCCCCAGGAAGAGCACAAAAAGACTGAGAACTTATAGTGGTTAAGATCTTTGCAGTGAATATGCAAAGTGAAAGCGTGTATGTTTGTGTCCATGTGTCTGCACCTGGGAGTGTAGATGCATGCGCTTGAATGTATATATGCATGTCTGTGTATATATGCCTGTCTCAGTGTGTCTATGCACAAGTGTGTGGATATGGGCATCTGTGTGGGGATACAGGAAGATGTGCCTGTGACTGAAACAGATTGCATGAGTTTTAAAATGAAAGGTACACCCTTACATGTATTAATATTTCTGGGCACTTCAACACATGCACCAAAATTGGCCGCCTATGCACTTTTGTGTGTGCAATGCATTTATACACAAACATTTTTGGGTGAAATGCATCAAGCTATCTGTGTACTTACAAGTGTGTGTGTTGCAGAAGGGGGCCTTCACTACATAAACACAGATAAATACCACAGTTTGCAACGGAAGGAGGTTTAATTGCCCACAGCCTGAGAGATTCCGGCAAGACTTTCTGGGCATTCTCAGCCACTGCTCCTGGTATACTAGCCCCTTTCACCAAGAAATCCCTGGAAAATCTGAATGTGTTATTGGTTGGAAGGTCATGTGTCAACTCACTCTGCTGGATCCATGCTTGAGATCAATATTCAATAGGTGACCCACTGAGACTCTCAGGGGACCCTCTGAATATTATCAGTGACTTTCTTGGGAAATCAGAGAGTAAAAGGAAACTGGGTATGTAAGCTGAGGTGCATTAGCTGGAAAATGCAAGGTACAAGTGCCTTCCCCTGTCCTCTCAGCATTACATTTGAGAGCATAACATGCATTCATGTTCTCCAATGGGATTTATATGGCTTGAATGTATGCTTCCAAAGGGGGGACTTGATGCAGCTTGAATGCTGTGGGCACATGCTCCTGCACCTGTTTTTCTTTCAAAACATACATGCTTAATGAGGATTTGGATGTGCATGGATCAGCATGCAGGAAGGCAGAAACCTCCATGGGAAATAATTTTTGCATATCCCTAGTTGGAAAAGATTTTACTTCTTCTGCTCCACTCATCATTGCACCATCAGAGACTGGAGGGCGAAGGGAGGATAGGTCAGGGATGGGGAACCAGGGGCCCTCCAGATGTTCTTGGACTCCAGCTCTCATCAGCCCCAGCCAGCATAACCAATAGTCAGGGATGGTGGGAGTTTTAGTTTAGTTTAGTTTAGTTCTAGCAACATCCACAGGGGTGCAGGTTCCATACCCTTCGGATGGGTGATAGCTCCAGGTAGTAGAGTTTGGGGCTGACACGGCTCACCTTAAAGTGAAATTTCCAGGGCCAAAATAGATGTGACACTTGAGCTCTGTGACTGGATGTCGTGGCATCTTTACTTTTTTAACCTTAAAAGCGGCAGCCCACAGGAGATCCCAAATTAGCTCAGGGCAGGGGTGGTGTTTCTTCTCGCCTGATTTCTCCAATCGACTCCTCCCTTCCCCATTTTTGTTTGATTTTCCTCTTCCATTAGAGGAAAGCTAGGGAGGGGGAGTGATCTGAACAAGGAAAACTGTGTGTAAAAAAAATATTAAGCATCCCTCTCCCAGCACTGTTGCCATAGTCAATCCAAGCTCGATTGCAGACTGAGGCTTCATTTTCAAGCATTGGAAAATATGCAGGATGGCCTTCCTCAGCCTGATGCCTGCAGCTCCCAGCATCCTCAGTGGTTGGCATTGCTGGCTGCTGGACAGCCCCAGCTTGGGTAAGGTTGATGTAGCATCTCCCTTGCAATGTGCCATTTGGCTTAAAGTGATGCCACTGTACAATTCATCATTTGCACCGGTCTTCTCTCCAGGGCTTCCAGTGCTAAGAACCACAAGATTCAAAGCACAATATTCCTGCCAAGGGTGGCCACATCTCCCATGCTGAAATTCCAGCTGCACTCCTTGGTGATCACAATTGATCATGTGGTGATGGATTGGTCCCCTACTTCTCGCATGGATTTGGCCTGCTTTTTGTTCTGCTTTCTAGAGCTGTTGGAAATGGCCAATCCAGGATGCATGGATTAGTCA
Source organism: Rhineura floridana (assembly GCF_030035675.1). NCBI lineage: Eukaryota > Metazoa > Chordata > Lepidosauria > Squamata > Rhineuridae > Rhineura > Rhineura floridana. The sequence continues at coordinate 38,565,122 of NC_084490.1, read as the reverse complement.
AATGGGAAAGTAATGTGTGTGTGGGGGGGAAGGGAAAACATTGCTATTTCAGTTGTTCATTATGTGTATCTGTTTTGTATGGGTTGAGAGAGAGAGAGAGAGAGAGAGAACCAGCTAAATATGAGATGGGAGATAACTTGCTAAGATTCATCATTTGAATTAAAGTTGCTGGGGTTCCAGTGACAAACGAAATGAACATGAATCAACAATGTGACACATTGAGCCAAAGGAGTTTGGGGTTGTATCATGTGGAGCATTGTTTCTAAGGCTTGGAAACTAACAGTCGATGCTGCGCAGCAACAGTAAGACTGCATTGGTCATACTGTATTCCTTTCTGGGTGCCACCAACATTCCAAAAAGAGGTTGGCAATAGAGCTGTTGTTAGTGGGATCTGCAACAAAATGTTGCAGTAGATCCTCCCTCCTAATGGGACTGCTCCTGTATTAGAGGTCCAGCCAGCCATTCCTTCAGAGCCTCCCTCTTGTTTCCTAGTGAACCCATTTTGGCTCCCATTTCTGTTGGCTCTCATCACCAGTGCTTGTTATTAGAGGAAATTGTGAATATTTGCATTCTGCCAGTTCCAGTTCTAATACCTGCATATCTGAGAACATTATCAATTTTGTTGGAAAAGTGGGTGGCTGGTTATGTACATTCAGTGGCAGCTGGTGGCTCCATGCCAGTAGAGCAATGGAATCCACTCTGGGTTTTAGTCTGAGCTTTCAAGGAGCTGTCCAGGGCGTTTCAAGCTCCTTGAAAGTTTAGGCTAAAACCCAGAGCGGATTCCACTGCCCCACTGACATGGAGCTACCAGTTGCCACTGTGTACATTTGTGTGAAACAAATGGAAATTGCAGGATGTAGGCCCTCTCCTATAGTCTCCACGCATTAAATGTCAGGTCCTAAAACAAATCTGTGTTCCATTTTAGAAGAGGAGTCTCCTCAGTATGTGTACAAAGGGCAATTTAAAATGGATTCAGTGCATCTCCCAAGCGTGCATGTTTTTTGAGTCATCCACATGATGTTATCCTCATCCAAGTGGCAACCTGCCCTTTTTACTAGGGATGGGGGAGAAATTTGATTCAGTTTGCATTTAAAGGTGAACCTACCTAATTTCAGTTTCCGAACCAAGACACAAACTGAAACACAGCCATCCTATGAAATTCACATTTCTCAAAATTTTGCAATGCAGCTCTTCAGCCAAGTAATATATACAAGCATGCATATACTAGGAAAGTGTGCATAAAAATGCATAAATGAACTGCCTTCAAGTCGATTCCGATTTATAGCGACCCTATGAATAGGGTTTTCATGGTAAGCGGTATTCAGGGGGGTGGTTACCATTGCCTTCCTCTGAGGCTGAGAGGCAGTGACTGTCCCAAGGTCACCCAGTGAGCTTCATGGCTATGTGGGGATTCGAACCCTGATCTCCCAGGTCGTAGTCCAACACTCTAACCACTACGCCACACTGGCTCTCATAAAAATGCATACATTAGTGAAAATAAGATGCAAAAGCGTATTATATCAGGGGCTGCTGATTTGCAGAAATGTGTATAGTGGGCAAGATTACATACAAAATTCTATGTATTAGGAGAAATCTGCACTAAAATACTGATGAATTTTCATGAGAACTTTTTTTAAAAAATTGAAATTAACAGATTCACCCATCCCTGTTTTTTACCAATTTAATTTGGATTTTCACAATCTGTGGATAATGTGCTAAGAGGGGGGGAAATCCAACATAAAAGTATATGTTGCCTGAGCGTGTATGTATTGTCAGATGGATGGATGGAATGCGTCTTGGTGCCTAGTGCAACATATATAGATGCAACATCTGAAGCCAAAAAAAATTTGTCCCCCTTCAAAATTCATTTTATTTATTTAGTAGTAGTATTTCTTTATTTATATACTATTTAACGCTAAAATAGGCTTCTAAGCAGTTTGCAAGTACAAAAGTATAGTTTGCAGGTACACCCATAGTTAAAATACACAATAAAACAAACCCATTAAAACATTAAATTATAAATATCCATAATTAAAATATGTAATAACACAATCCCATTAAAACAGCACAATAATCAAACTAGGAGACTCTGGTTGAGAGATCGAAGGATTGCCTGTGTAAACAAGTGTGTCCTCAAAAGCCGAGGAAATGCCAATCCAGATAGGGCCTCTTGTACTTCAGCAGAAATGCATTTCAGAACACCAGATGTCACCAGTGAAAAAGCCCACCTCCACGACACCATAAGCCAATAATCAAGACTAATGGAATTCCATTTGTTGATCTCAATGTCCTTACTTTGCAATGGAAGGGAAGCCAGCCTTTCAGATAACCAGGTCCAGAGTTGTTTAGAACTGTATATGTAGTAAGTAACAGACCTTAAAACTGGCTCAGTGGCTAATCTTAAAACTTATATAGATAAAAGCCACAATCCTATACACTCTTACTGGAAGTAAGTACCACTGAACGCCATGGAATTTACTTGTGAATAAACATGTGTCAGATTGCACTTTGTTAATGTGCAACTGGAGATGGAAGAATCTGTCAGTTTCTGTTCTCATTTTTCCAATCTTAAATTCAATTCTGCAGGTTTCTTCAACAATTCCTGCATTGCCCAGGGGGTTGGACTTGATGGCCTTATAGGCCCCTTCCAACTCTACTATTCTATGATTCTATGAATTTGCATTTAAAGAAAAATCCTCATGAAAATTCTTCAGCATTATAGTGCAAATTTCTCCTAACACACATTTTTGTATGCAGTTTTGACTAATGTACACATTTTTGCAAGCAAGTTCTCCTAATATAATGTACTGTTATATATTATTCTCACTAATACATTTAGTTTTATTCTCCCTAATATATACATGTATGTCGATATTATTTGGTTGGAGAATTACATCACAAAATCTGGATAAGTCCAAATTTTGAAGGATGGTAGAGTTTCAGTTCTAATATTAGTTCAGAAAGTTCAGATTTGATTGATTCAGTGTGAAATGCAGACTGAATCAAATTTCTCTCCCGCATCCCTATCTGCAACCCTATACACCGACCTGGGAGTAAATCCCGTTGTACTCAATGGATCTAATTTCATTTTGTTCCTTTTTAAAACAGGCCTAAATTACTGATGCAGAGAGTATGTGGAGGGTTGCTAATTGACTGAAATGCTTGCGATTGATCAGCTGTCTTTAATCAGGTGACAGCCGTTTTATAAGCCTTGCAGCAGCCAGGAGCAGAACAATAATCACGTTCATCTAGCGTTGTTTAGTCACAAATCACTGCAATTTAACACATTGTAGGGTTAAATAGCACTGGTGAATTCCCCCACATGATGGATGCAAGAACACAAACAAATGGGGAAAAGCTCAGTGTGTTAATCAGTTAGTCACATCATATGCCAGCAGAACACCTCCATGATCTTGGATGACAGGAAGCAGGTGGAGGAAAGACTGCTGGATCACTTGGTTCTAGTGCTGTAAGTTGAACCACCACCACCACGCCTTAGCCTTGTAGCCCCCATCTGTTCCTTCTTTAGCCATGCCCATTTAGTCATCTTGCCTCCCATTTTTGGCCACACCCCTTCTTTAACTACAGAAACAGACAGGAGGTACTATCTAAGAAAGATGCTGCTTAATCTTTTCCATGTCACTGAGCAACTTCAGCCTGTTTTCACACACCTAGCATTTCGGAGCAGGGTCTTCTTCCAAGGCAGGCATCCGATGCACAGGGACAAGGAACCAGCAGCCCTTCAAATGTTGTTGGACTCTCATCAGCTGCAGCCAGTATGGCCAATAATCAGGGATGATGGGAGTTGTAGTCCATCGACACCTGGAGAGCCACCGCTTCCTAAGCTTGCGCCTCCTGTTTAGACACAAGACCTGCCTGTACTGTCAGCTTTCTGAGAACCCGGTCCAAAATGTTTTCCGAGAGCCAAGCTACCCGTGACGTTAACTGCATAGTTCTGTCTTGAATGCAGGGCACTCCCACAAATTGCTGGCATGGGCGCCTGGGTAGGCGTCAAACCAAGTGCAACCCCCCCACTCAGCCAGCAAGCATAATCACTCTCACTTAACCACCTCCCAGACCCTGCCCTGCCCTGCCCCCAACTTAGGGACACTCACCCAAGCAAATGCAGTACACTAACCAGAGAGGGTGGTGGAGGCCACTTTGTGTGCCAAGTGCAAACACAGTATTCTCTCTCTCTCTCTCTCTCTCTCTCTCTCTCTCTCTCACACACACACACACACACACACACACACACACACTCTGTCATAGTTCACCTCCACAGTTCTTTATCTCCACACAGGGGAAAAGCGATGCTGCACAGAAGCTCAGTTTGAGGCACATGATTTTCATTCACAAATCAGAGGAGCAGAAGACTTCCCCTGCTCCCTCCCCCAAGTAATGCCCCAAAGTAATGCTGGAAACATTACAATTACTCCTCAAAAGTAATAAAATTACTCCTCGTTCTATTACAATCAAAATGTAAAGGAATTACCCACTCATTCCTAAAAAAAGTAATGAATTACAAGTAATTTGTTACAAGCTCTGGTCCTTATACCCTCTCACTTTTCTCCTCTGCCTAGTTAATACTAATCATCCCATGGCACTATGTATATTTGCATACACAAAAGTTAATAGTGCGAGCCAGATTTTGTCATCATCATCTTCCCTTCTTATTTCCTCATACCTTTTTTTAGGCCTATCATCCCAAAGACTACATGTATTAAAGAATCTCTCCTGGCTTTCCTCTGATTATATATTAAGCATTTCCTTTGATCATAACTCAAGTCAAATACATCCTACACACAGAACTAGCTTATCAGGGAGAAGCCTAGGCTAGAAGCATTTCCCCTCATTTTCTATAGAAAATTGATGGTATGGAGAAGTATTCAATCATGTGAACCCCCTTCCCTGCAGTTTGAAGTGGTAGAGACCAGGCATAGTTTTACAGTCTTAGTGAGAATTAAGAGGACAATCTTCCTCTTTTGGATCATCAGGGGTTGGCAGACTTGTGTGTGTGTGTGCATAGCAGTGCTGTTTTCTGATTCGGCTCCAAGAGCTGAGCTAAGCAAAGAGACCTTTCCATTCTTATTTGCTTCATCGGCATGTGGCTTGTCGCCTGACTTTGAGCACGGGGGTTTACGGTGGATCCTGCTCTGACTTCTGCTGGTTGTGTTGACAGTAAAGCTGCAGCAATCACTGCTTCTCTTGAAAGGCAAGTTAATTCTCCATGCCATGGAAGGTTGAGCAGCCATCGCCCTGCCTGAAAAATAGAGGTAAATGACAAGGCTACTGTGAAAACAGCAACCATGACTTTAGCGGATCAGTATCAACACACACACAAACTGCTGCTTACTGAGTGATTTTTCCCCAAACACAGCAAGAGACATATGGATTTGTTTTAGGATGGTTCGTTCTAAAGATTGTTTAATGTGGATTTACCTGTCTCCAAAACTTGCTTTAATTTGCTTGTTGCACTTACAATCAGGATGGGGGAAAGGGCAAATTTATTCCAGCCTGTCATGGCAGACATCTGGGGATGTATGGCCTTTTCAATCTATGGACTGTGAATATAGAACCAGTGTGTGGCATTTGAGACGCTCTGCACAAGGCGAAGGGTGGCCACTCAGGCTATGGGCATACTAGTCGCTTCAAAAGCAGCAAGAATGGTTTTTCTGGCTGCGTTTTGAAGTGACTCTGCCCTTGACTAGACACATCTCCCTTCCTCACTGCTGACTTCAGATCTTCAGGACCGCTCACAGCAAAGTGTTGAGCCAATCACTGTCTATGCCTGAGCCTACTGCGAAGTGTTTCTGTTTGCCACACCTGGAAGGCAAATAGGTTGATCTACCAATCAGTTGTGAAAGCTGCCTGAAGCTGAATTTTTTTAAAAAACCTCACTCGAGCTGATCCAACCAGGGCTGTAAACACACTAGTCGCCAGATCAAAGTGGCAGAACAGTGTGTGTGTTTCTACCCCAGCTTTTAGAGTAAAAAGGAATGGAGCTTAACTAGTGTTGTGTCCCTCCATTTTCAGAAAAGAGAAGTGGAGACGCACTGGAATCGCACCACAGTAAGTGTATCTCTACCCTTCATGTGTCACCAAGAAAGAGGATTTGCACCATCAAAAAAGAGAAATGTGCACAAACTTTGCCTGTGCTAATTTATACCTATAATAATCACCAGATTTTTTAAATTTCACAGGCAAGCCAATTAATTTCCCATCCAAATCATTCCATATATTTTTTCATTTAATTTGCACCCAACCCCATCTCCCCAAATCAGTTAGGTGAGTCCTCTTCAGTTAATTTGTCCCCAGTTAATTTCCCACGCAGATGGGTTTTGTTTAAAATCAATTTCCCTTCAATTAATAATCACCCGCATTCATCAATCATCACTTTTCTTAATTTAAATCCAAAATAAACAGGGAACATATGATTCAGTTCAGCTGCGGAGGTCTTACTTCAAGATGAGGTGGTCAGGTTGGTGGGTGGTGACCTTTATTTTATTTTTTAACATAATAAATTGATCCTTTTCCCCAGAGACCTTCTATGAAAAATGCATGTAACAGGAATACAGTAGGGCCCCACTCATATGGCGGGTTATGTTCCAGACCCCTGCCTATAAGTGAAACCTGCCGAAAAGCAGAACTCATTCAATAGAATGGTGCCCGACGCCCAAAAAGCGGGGCCCTACTGTATAGTCTCCACAAACATAGATTGCCTTAATGATATCTTTCTTTTTTTTTAAAAAAAGAGAGGTGTGTTTTTGATGTGTGTGGTGGTGTATTGGGCATCACCTCCATATCTCCATCCCTTCGCATCAATATCACAGCACACCCATGAGCATCATTTTAGAAATTTGTTAAAAAAAAATGCTTTCCACAGATGTATTTTTTAAAAATAGAACTTAACTGAAAAAGTGGTTTATTACATTTAAAAAAAATACCTGCTGCCTTTGTGATCTACATGTTTTATTACTGTGTTTATTTATTGGAGGATTCCTCTTCTACTTCTTAACATTATTTGGAGCAATTGCACAATAGCAGTGAAATTTTCAAAGGTTTAGTGCACATATTTTTTAAAAAATGATTAAAATAAATAATTGAAAAAAATGATTTAAAATGGCATGCTCGGATGAATTGTTCTTACCATGCCCATGCATCTATGTCATACACATTAGCATGGATGGAAAATCTGGCTGTAGAATGTTGATTTCCTGGCTCTTGAGACAATCACAAAACTACTTCCTCACTCTCTTAGCCAGGGCATAATGTTTTAAGTCTCAAAACAAACACACTCACACACTCACGTTATATTGGCTTTTTTAAAAGGTACTAAATAAAACAGATAAATTCTCAGGCTGAGACAGGCAGGTAGAACAGCAAACATTGGGACTTGAAAAAAGTATGCCTGTGCATTGTAGCAGACAGTATCTTGGACTAAGACTGAGGTTCAAATTCCAATTTCAACTGTGGCTGACTTTGGGCCAGTCACAACTTCAGCTTAATCTACCTCACAGTACTGTAGGGATGAAAAAGGCATGGGGAATAGGGCTTGTATGCTAGGGATGGGTGAACATGTCAGTTTTGGTTTCTCTCGGTTTCTCATGTTTCCAGTCTTGGTTTTCTACATCAGTTTGCAATTTAAAAAAAAAAACAAAATGAAAATTTATCAGCATTTTAGTGCAAGTTTCTTCTAATATACCCATTTTTGTGTCTGTTTTTCCTGACACCCATTTTTGCACAGCGGTTCCCTCTGCGTCTGTGCTGGAATCGCTTTTTATGATGTCTTAAAGATTTTTTTTAAAAGATTTTTTAAGATGTATTATTTTTAAGATGTTTGTAAAATGTTTTTAGAGCTTTGTCCTTTGGTCGCTGTCCTGAGCTCCTTCTGGGAGGAAGGGCGGTATAGAAATATAATTAATTAATTATTAATTGTTAATTGATTATTATTAATAATGATTATGATGTGTTTCTGTATGCTATTTTCAGTAATATATATTTATATGCATACTTTACCCTAGTCCAGCCTTTCCCAACTAGTGGGCCACTAGATGTTGTTGGACCACAACTCCCATCAGCCTCAGCCAGCATTGCCAATGGTCAGGAAAGATGGGAATTGTGGTCCAACAACATCTGGTGGCCCACTAGTTGGGAAAGGCTGCCCTAGTAGATGCATTTCTGTACCCACTGAGTTGTCTTCAATGCTAATCCTCTTCAGAGTAGACCCATTAACATTAATGGACATTACTAACTTAGGTTCATTAGTTCCATGGGTCTATTCTGAGTAGGACCAGCACTGGATATAACCTATGAGTTGGTTGAAGAAGTGCAAAATTCAGAGAAGTGTGAACTTTGAGGGATATTTGCTTTACATATTGTTTCAGAAAGCGCAAATTATGTAAGTTCACCTTTAAATGCAAGCAGAATTGAATTTCTGCCCATTCCTATGATATACTCCCTTCAGCTTGTTGGAGGAAGGGTGGTTTTAAAATGTAATTAATCACAATTGATATTAGAAGCACAGCTCGCTCTGCATCAGAAAAATTAACACCCACTGGAGGAAGATACATTGGTATACAGCCTGATAAAAAGGTGTGGATGCAGATCTATGATGCTGGAAAGAGTGAACAGAGGAAGGTTGGCAGAGAAAGCAGGGGTGACCTTAGCATTGGACTTTGGGGCAACGATCATGGGCCCCATGCAACAGAATAAGAAGGGCCCTCAAATGCAGCAGGGTGACTTACTGCATTTTGAAATAACTAAAGTAATACACACTACCATCTAAAGAAAAACTCTCTCCTTGTCCCTAGAAGACCACTAAGTCTAGAATCTGAAATAAAATTACCATAGAGCACCACTGAGAAACTGGCTAAGAAAACACATACAGTGGTGGCTCCATGTCAGTGGGACACTGGAATCCACTCCAGTTTTTTTGACAGACCTTTAAAGGAACTATCCGAGGTGCTGATGTTTGGACTAAAACCCAGAGCAGATTCCACTGCCCTACTGACATGGAGCCCAGCCACCACTGCTTATATAACAATTGCTGTTCATGTAGTGATGTGGCCCTCTTGCATGACTGAAAACATAGAAGTGGCCCTCAGGGTGATTTGAGATGTGCACCCCTGTCCTAAATTAATGTCACATCCACACCATTCATTTAAATCACACTTAAAGCCCATTTCAAGTGCATAGCTTCCCCAATAGAATCCTGGAAACTTAATAGCCCTGGGAATTGCAGCTCTTTGAGAGGTAAACAAAGTTCCCAGGATTCTTTGTGGGAAGCCATGTGCATGAAATAGGCTTTAAATATATGATGTGGATGTGACTGAAGGATAGAGTCAGACATGTACTGCTTTCTCTCTAATTTAGGACTGTCCATTATATCTGCTTTAACAGATGCCTTCAGATCTCTCTTAGCAGCTGTCAGGTCACCGTGAGGTCCCTAATTGTTAAGAGCTCCTGCGGTGGCAGCGGCGGCGGCGGCAGATCAGCTCTGACTCTTATACTTGGAATGAATGTGTCATTTTGTAGGCCCACTATTCATCAAGAGGGGACCATCCTGTGCACATGGGCTGTTTTCAGAAGGAGGGCATGGGAGATAGTGGTCTCCGCAAGGGAAGTTGGTGCCACTGACTCACCACCCCCATCACACCATAAAGATAAGTCTCTCCACTCTCTCAGTCCTCCTTCCCCACTTCCTTGTCTCCTGCCCCCGCATGTCTTTCATTTCTGGGCCTGGTGGATCCCTGAGGGACAACATTAAAGCGGTTAGGGGCAATCCTATCAAACTGACACCTCAAGATACTGAAAGGCATCAGGGGACTGGATGAGCCACAGCTGGTACCAACAGCAGCAGACAAGGGAAAGACAGACCAAGGTGCAACAAGAGACAGACAGACACAGGTTAAGGGTTTGGCCTGTATGTCAAAGGATCTTGGCAGGACAGTTGCTATCAGGGTTTTACGTGGTCATCACGAAAATGCCTTTGACAGCTGCCCACTCCTGTTTTTGGGGGGCATGAATATATTTAAATGCAATACTGACATCTCAAGGAGGACACAGTTTTTAATCCAGTCAAGAAAAGCTGTGAAGGAAGGCAGGTTTACATACTGTAACCTTTCATGGCACCTGAGAGCAGACTTGAAGCACATTGTTGTCATAATGTTGTATGCGCTAGCATCCTGATTAAGCAGGTATGTGTGCTTGCGTATGGAAAGATTTCTTTCTCTCACACTGGGCATAGGTAAGCTTCACAGAAGGAGAAACTGCAAACAGACAATGGGAGTCCTGAAATATTTCCAAGGAACAAAAACTAAAGCACTGGGAAGGTTCTTTTTAATGCACATAGTAACTCCATCTATATAATTTGAGCTGTCAGTCTACCTCCATCTCCTGCATTCACCCACGGCATCCACCCTTGTTCTGTCTCTTATCCCTCCTTCCAGGACCCAAATGCTGCTGTTTGCTGCTGCTCAGTGATGATTTCTTCTCCATTATAATATGCACACTGCAGCCAGGCAGCAGCAATGCACCATTACTATGGCGAGCTCGGTTGCTATGGAAAATCCTCTTCCTAAATCTCCCTCCAGCACCTCACCTCTCTGTTCCCGTTTCTGCAGAGTAGTGGCTGATACAAGATCCAGCAACGTGCGACAGTGAAGGTCAGGAGGGGAAGACAGTGGCCTATCTGGGCTCTGGAGGTGTGGAGAGAGTTCATAAAGGCGAAGTCATTGAGAGAGGGTGCTATGTACGTGATGATGATGATGATGATGATGATGAATAACTACTGCTAGTATTAAATAAAATGTCCTATAAGGACAGGAAGGGACACTTCAGCAATGAAGGCTGCAGTCCTGTACACACTCACCTAGGAGGAGAGATAGGGGAGAAAGTTGATTCAGTTTGCATTTAAAGCCAAATATATAAAATTCACAGTTTCCAAAACAATATGAGAACCCAAGCACAGCAATCCTTCCAAATTTGCACTTATCCAAATATTGCAATGCAGCACTCCAATTAAACAATGTTTGTAAACATGCATAGAGTAGGAGGAAATGTGCATACAAATGAATATATTAGCGAAAAAACACACAAACATGCATTACGTTAGGAGACATTGCATGCAAAAAAATGTGTGCATTAGTCAAAACTGCTTACAAAAATGTGTGTTAGGGAAAGCAGGCACTAAAAATGCTGAAGAATTTCCATGAGGAAATGCCATGCTGCAGAAATGCAGAGAACTAAATTTAAGATTGGAGAAATGAGAAACAGAGAGAGCTGATATTGACAGATCCCTCCATGCCTATCTAGGAGTAAGTGCCATTGAACTCAGTTGGGCTTACATGTGAGTAGACATGTATATATGTCAGAGAGATTACCCAAAAGGCAATTAAGCAGCCATTAGCCACTGATTCCCTAGCCACAATCGAGGGGCAGGCCCCCCACAAAGAGAAAACACCCTTGGTGTTTGGAAAGCACCCTTCTCGAACAGGACTTCAGTGCCAGTGAATGCTATAAAAGGTTCTTGGCCATGGAGAAGGGCACTGTTGGCTAGTTCAGTGCTACACAACATCTGCTTTAATTCCAGCTAATTATGGAGAAAGCAGTGCCTTAGCAGCGCTAAAAGGCTCTACTGTGGAAGCAGCTAGACTCAGGACCAAACTACGAGACACTAAATGCCTCACTACAAATCATATCACGTTTCAATAAACAATAAAAATGAATAGCGGTCTCCTGATATTCCAAGGTATATAGCCCCTGCATATGGAGGTTTGATTTGGCTCATAATTGTCTTTGGTGGTTTTTTAAAAAAAAAAACCCTTGGTGATTCTGTCCTGATCCTTTAAAAAAAAAGCCATCAAAATGTGTAGACTTCATCGCGTCTTCTGGGAGAGAAGTTCGTATGTTAATCATGTGCATTATGCTTTAGCTCTCCTGAAGGAACCTACTGTCAATCAGCTTCATTTGAGTGCTCCCCCCCCCCCAAAAAAAGGTAAGACAAAACCCAGATTAATGTTCAGGAATAAAAAACATTACTGTAACATGTGACTGGCCAAAATGTGTTTTGACAATTTATTTTTGGCAGGGGCACAATAAACACACAGCACAAAGACAAAGATTTTTTAAAATGCTAAAGCCCCAAACAATGAATTCAGTAGTACATACAATGAATGGGCAAATTGAAAGCGTTTGTGTGTGCTGCCAGATGCACCTTTAATTGTGGTTGTCATTGTCCAATTTTGACTTGTTGAAATAGCTTCTTCACTTCTGGCCTCTGCTTCTGCAAGTAGCTGTGTGTTTTCTCCTGCTGCATTGTAAAGATGCTAACAAAGGTTGGCAAAGTTTGTTTTTTCTTCAGTCCATTGCATAGTATGAACACTGGGGTTTTTATGTTCCTGCAACTAACTATCTGCACGGCAGTAGTAAAAAATGCAGTTTTTGTTTTGTTTTCCTCTGAGCCTTTTCTGTTAGGATCATTCCATAGTGGTTTGTTCATCTTATATCCTTATTTGGACATCTTAAGCATATTATATTAGTGTGGCTTTCAAGGTCTTGTTTCTTATTTAAAATTTTGTTCTAATTTGTTTTGAAAAATTGTTCCTGGTTATTTTGTTCTTATGTGTTTTTTTTAACTTGCGATGGTCCCTACAGTCAGAATGGTTTTTATTCATTCATTTATTTATTTTGAACATTCACACACCACCCTTTGACACAAAATATTCCTGGAGCAGCTCACAAATACACACAAAAAAGTAAAGGGTTAAAGGAGGCAACCCAATATAGGGGAAGGGCTATAGCTCAGGGGTAGAGCATCTGCTTTGCATGCAGAAGGCGCCAGGTTCCAGCTTCAGCATTTCCAGGGAAGGCTGGAACAGACTCCTGTCTGAAATCCTGTAGAGCTGCTGCCAGTCAGTGTAGACAGTACTGAGCTAGACCGATGGTCTGAGTCAGTATAAGGCAAGTTCTGGTGTTCCTGGGTCCTTAACGAGTTTCCATCTGAAGGCGCACTTTTTGGACTATACAGATGAGAAGCCGTATTGTAACTGAGTTAGTCTCTATGTTATTGTTTAGCTTTCTTGCTTAGTGTTTGGTGTTTTTGATGTTTTATATGTTTTTTGCGTTGTACATCGCTCAGAGTGGCTGGGTAACCAGCCAGATGAGCGACTAAGAAATCGAATAAATAAAAATAAATTAACAGCAACTGAAAAACTGAGCAGCAGGTCAAAGCAGGGCTGGCCCTACCATAAGGTAGAGTAAGGCAGCGGCTTGAGGCAGTGGGCAAAAGCCATCATGTCACATGGGCCTGCCCTGCACCTCCTAACATAGTCTGCTGCCCTTATGTTCAGCAGAAGATGCTGACCCATTGCCACTTGCCAGAGACAAAGTAAAGCTACATCCGCAACACACATTTAAACACTGTTATACTGCTTGGCTTCCCCCCAAAGTTCCTGGGAACTGTAGTTAAGGGTGCTGAGAGTTGCTAAGAGACCCCTCTTCCCCTCAAAGAGCTACAATTCTCAGAGTTCCCTGGGAAGAGGGACTGATTTTTAAACCATTCTGGGAACTGTAGCTCTGTGAGGGGAATAGGGGTCTCCTAACAATTCTCAGCACCCTTAACAAAGTACAGTTCCCTAAGATTCTTTGGAGGAAGCCGTGACTATTTAATACTGCTTTTAAGGTGCAGATGTGGCCTAAGATTCAACTGTCATAGGCTTCTGAACATAGAATGGTGATGGGGTGGGGGCAAGAACAGCCATCTTGTCCTTTGCCTCAGGCAACAAAATGTCTTGGGCTGGCTCAAAGCAGCAAGAAATAAAATGAAACGACCATTAAATGTTGTTACCAGGCCTGGGAAAACAAAAAAGGTTCAAACATGGAGCAAATCAGTCATCAAAATAATAACCAGATGAGTCTCCCTGGGCAAAGCATTCCATAAGCGAGGCACCACCTCCGAAGCAGGCCCACTTACATCCCCTTTGTATTAGATGGCTAGGCTGGGGCACCTGGGGGAGGGCTGATGGTTTGCTTTTGACATCCCGTGATGTTTGATGCCATTATTTGGTATTTGACCAATGATATTTTGACAGTATTCAATAGCTGACATGCCATAGTATTTAGCATTTTACAGTACTGATAGCAGACATGCAATGGGACACCACACTGGTTTTGGCAGTGTTACCATTTTCTACATAGAACTGTCTGCCAAGAAACCTTTCGCATGTCTGCCATAGAATAGGCCTGCACATAGGGCGGCCACTCATGTATTGCCAAGAAAAGAGGAAATGCATAATAATAATAAAAAGAGGGCAAAAGCGGGGTGTGTGTGTTGTATTTGCATACAATTTGCATGTGCTAATTTATAAGTATAGATGCAAATTTAGAAACAATTACCATCATTTAAGTAGAAGTGGTCATAGATCTTGCCACTGGGTGGGTGGAGGGAAGGGAGACTGTGACCAACTGTTTCGTGGGTCTGCTGAGTTTCCCGACGAAGTGCTGCTAACTGTTTATAGGCCACCTAAAGGTTTAAAGTGGTAAATTTGAAGTGCAGATGGGGCCTGAATGTGAAGGTCATTCTCTGATTGCAAAATTACCACAGGCCAAACCAAAAGTGCCAAAGACACTTGAAGAGAGACACTGCTTACGAGTGTCTGTATGCTAATGCTAGGAGCCTCCGAACCAAGATGGGAGAACTGGAGTGATATAGTGAGCATAACAGAGACCTGGTGGAATGGAGAAAACCAGTGGGATACGGTTATCCCTGGATATAAACTATATCGGAAGGACAGGGAAGGATGTATTGGTGGCGGAGTCGCTCTATATGTGAAAGAAGGCATTGAATCCAGCAAGCTCAAAACCCCAAAAGAGGCGGACTCCTCCACAGAATCGTTGTGGGTGGTGATACCATGCCCCAGGAGGGATTTAATACTGGGAACGATCTATCGTCCCCCTGATCAAAATGCTCAGGGAGACCTGGAGATGAGATACGAAATTGAGGAAGCATCCAAACTAGGAAATGTGGTAGTAATGGGTGACTTCAACTACCCAGACATAGACTGGCCGCATATGTGTTCCAGTCACGACAAAGAAGCAAAATTTCTAGATATTCTAAATGACTATGCCCTAGACCAGTTGGTCATGGAACCAACCAAAGGGACAGCAACAAAGGACTTAATCCTCAGTGGGGACTGGGACCTGGTGCGAGATGTAAGTGTTGTCGAACCGATTGGGAGCAGTGACCATAGTGCTATTAAATTAAACATACATGTAAATGGCCAATTGCCAAGAAAATCCAACACGGTCACATTTGACTTCAAAAGAGGAAACTTCACAAAAATGAGGGGATTGATAAAAAGAAAGCTGAAAAACAAAGTCCAGAGGATCACATCACTCGAAAATGCTTGGAAGTTGTTTAAAAACACTATATTAGAAGCTCAACTGGAGTGCACACCGCAGATCAGAAAAGGTACCACCAGGGCCAAGAAGATGCCAGCATGGTTAACGAGCAAAGTCAAGGAAGCTCTGATAGGCAAAAAGTCTTCCTTCAGAAAATGGAAGTCTTGTCCGAATGAAGAAAATAAAAAGGAACACAAACTCTGGCAAAAGAAATGCAAGAAGACAATAAGGAATGCTAAAACAGAATTTGAGGAGCACATTGCTAAGAACATAAAAACCAACAACAAAACATTCTGTAAATACATTCAAAGCAGAAGACCATCTAGGGAGGCGATTGGACCCTTGGATGATAAGGGAGTCAAAGGAGTACTAAAGAACAATAAGGAGATTGCAGAGAAGCTAAATGATTTTTTTTGCATCTGTCTTCACAGTGGAAGATATAGAGCAGATCCCTGAACTTGAACTAACATTTGCAGGAAGGGATTCTGAGGAACTGAGACAAATAGTGGTAATGAGAGAGGACGTTCTAAGCTTAATGGACAATATAAAAACTGACAAATCACCGGGCCCGGATGGCATCCACCCGAGAGTTCTCAAAAAACTCAAATGTGAAATTGCTGATCTGCTAACTAAAATATGTAACGTCCCTCAGGTCCTCCTCCATGCCTGAGGACTGGAACGTGGCAAATGTAATGCCAATCTTCAAAAAGGGATCCAGAGGGGATCCCGGAAATTACAGGCCAGTTAGCTTAACTTCTGTCCCTGGAAAACTGGTAGAAAGCATTATTAAAGCTAGATTAACTAAGCACATAGAAGAACAAGCCTTGCTGAAGCAGAGCCAGCATGGCTTCTGCAAGGGAAAGTCCTGTCTCAGTAACCTATTAGAATTCTTTGAGAGTGTCAACAAGCATATAGATAGAGGTGATCCAGTGGACATAGTGTACTTAGACTTTCAAAAAGCTTTTGACAAGGTACCTCACCAAAGACTTCTGCGGAAGCTTAGCAGTCATGGAATAAGAGGAAAGGTCCTCTTGTGGATAAGGAATTGGTTAAGAAGCAGAAAGCAGAGAGTAGGAATAAATGGACAGTTCTCCCAATGGAGGGCTATAGAAAGTGGAGTCCCTCAAGGATCGGTATTGGGACCTGTACTTTTCAACTTGTTCATTAATGACCTAGAATTAGGAGTGAGCAGTGAAGTGGCCAAGTTTGCTGACGATACTAAATTGTTCAGGGTTGTTAAAACAAAAAGGGATTGCGAACAGCTCCAAAAAGACCTCTCCAAACTGAGTGAATGGGCGGGAAAATAGCAAATGCAATTCAATATAAACAAGTGTAAAATTATGCATATTGGAGTAAAAAATCTTAATTTCACATATACACTTATGGGGTCTGAACTGGCGGTGACTGACCAGGAGAGAGACCTCGGGGTTGTAGTGGACAGGACAATGAAAATGTCGACCCAGTGTGCAGCAGCTGTGAAAAAGGCAAATTCCATGCTAGGGATAATTAGGAAAGGTATTGAAAATAAAACAGCCGATATCATAATGCCGTTGTATAAATCTATGGTGCAGCCGCATTTGGAATACTGTGTACAGTTCTGGTCGCCTCATCTCAAAAGGATATAGAGTTGGAAAAGGCTCAGAAGAGGGTAACCAGAATGATCAAGTGGATGGAGCGACTCCCTTATGAGGAAAGGTTGAAGCATTTGGGGCTTTTTAGTTTAGAGAAAAGGCGGGTCAGAGGAGACATGATAGAAGTGTATAAAATTATGCATGGCTTTGAGAAAGTGGATAGAGAAAAGTTTTTCTCCCTCTCTCATAATACTAGAACTCGTGGACATTCAAAGAAGCTGAATGTTGGAAGATTCAGGACAGACAAAAGGAAGTACTTCTTTACTCAGCGCATAGTTAAACTATGGAATTTGCTCCCACAAGATGCAGTAATGGCCACTAGCTTGGATGGCTTTAAAAGAAGATTAGACAAATTCATGGAGGACAGGGCTATCAATGGCTACTAGCCATGCTGGCTGTGCTCTACCACCCTAGTCAGAGGCAGCATGCTTCTGAAAACCAGTTGCCGGAAGCCTCAGGAGGGGAGAGTGTTCTTGCACTCAGGTCCTGCTTGTGGGCTTCCCCCAGGCACCTGGTTGGGCACTGTGAGAACAGGATGCTGGACTAGATGGGCCACTGGCCTGATCCAGCAGGCTCTTCTTATGTTCTTATGTTCTTAAAATTAGAAACTGAGGGAACTAAAATTGACAGATCCTTCCATCCCTAGCTCCAGGGCAGTGAAGGCTCTGACAGAGAGCTCCAGTGCGTTGCGAGCAAAACCTCCGCATTTCCAGACTGTGCTCTGCACCATGAGGCCTAGATGCTTGCTCCTTTTAAAAAAATCAAAACATGAGGTGAGAGCATTGGGCAGCTGCCTCACCGTGCTCCATTGTAACTCTGTCCATGGTCTCTGTATGTGGAGATCACGGGTGTGTTTTCAGTAGTGTTGTTTCAGGAAGGATCAGTCAGGTTGGCCCTCTATATTATGGTAAGGAGGTCCATGTCTCCCTTTACAGGTATACACTCCTCTTTTTGGAGTGCATCAGTCTTTGTCTCATAATTCCCTTGAATCAGGCTTGGTGTCTCCAAACTGCTCCTGCCTGTTTGGATTGGAGAACCCTTGATTGACCTTTGAGATTCATGGAGATGCAGTGTGTGTATGGGGGGGGGGGATCCTGAGATTGTGGAAATACCTTGGCTGATGCTCGTTTCTCTTCTCCCCCCCTCACTGGTCCCAGTTGGCTCCCTTGAAACCCAGTCGCTATGGAAACGCTGCACACTGTGGATCCCTTGTTGCCATGGTGACTCCACCAGTGCTGCAGATTCCCAGTTGCCATAGCAATTCCGCAGGCTCCAGGTGGCAGCAATAGTGCAGCCGGGGGGGGGGAGAGGGAGTGAATGAGGGTGGAGATTGGAGAAGGGGGGGAGACTTATAAAGAGGACTCTACCAGAGCATTGTGAACAGAAGTGTGCGTTTGTGAGTGGTGTGTATGTATGTGTGTGAAAAAGAGATAATAGATGGATTCCAGAGAGCCAGTTCTGGGGTGCAGCCAGTGCTTCCTCACATCTGCAGGACTTAAATTGAGACAGGGTTCATCAGGCTATAGCCCTGAAATCCATTTGCTTTAGCCCTGGGCTGGGGTGTGTATGACAATAAATAAATGAAGGTAGCATTTTTGGGATCATACGTGGAATGCTTTTCCATCCTCACTGAGCATCCCCAAACCTTCCATACCTGTTTCCCGGCCAGATGGCATGAATCATAGCCAGGTTGGAGCAGCAGTACCCCTTTATTGCAGACACTTGAGAAGTGTGCCTCAGTTATCACCTCTAATCTCAATTTCATATCATGCGCTCCCCTGTCCCCTGCAAAAGGGACTGAAGCTGGTGCTAGAGTTTACCGTGGCCAAGGTGGCAACCCTGTGCCTGTTTACCTGGAAGTAACACTCACTCTGTTCAATGTAAATGAAATGTGCTTAGGGTGCAGCCTAGACCTCAGAGTATTTTTTCAACACCAGGTCTTATAATACGGGAAGCGATAAGACAGAAGCAGTAGTTCTAAGCATGTAAAGCAGGGCTAAGGAAACTTTTCAGCCAGGGGGCCACCATCCGATGTGGGTGACCGTCTAGAAGTCACATGCTAGTGGTGGGTGGGGCAAGAGACAAAACGTGGGTGGGGCAATGAATGTGACTTTTATCCGTTATATTAGGCTGCATTTCAGCTGCACAAAAATCCGAGCGCTCTAGACACACACATTTCCATTCCCCATCCAGGCAAACAAGAGGTGTGACCACAGTTCAAGGACACATTGCAGCCAGGCAAAAGCACTCGAGGAAGGCCTGTCGCAGGGCAGGTGAGGTGTGTGACTCAAAGGAAGAGGGAAGAGGGCTGGAGGACTCCATTTGTCCCCTCCCTTGGGGGCCTGAGGATTGCCACCCTTGATGTAAAGAGTTTTTATTTAACTAAGGGTGCTTTCTGACTGTCATTATATTCAGGTGGAATCCAATCGCACACTGGTAAATTCACTTGATTTTGAGCTATTGTGTAACAAACCCACACCCCTACACTTTTTGCAATAACAAAAGTCACAGGAAAATGCACTGGAAAGTGTGGAACAACATTTGCTTGATACAACATCATCTGACTTCCCTGCAAACTTTGTGCAAACAAATCAGGAGGAATGCCCAACAAACAGGTTGTCTGGAAGGAATCTCTGTAACTACTGTATATCCTGTCTTTGCACAGGATTAAAAAGGAACTTTCCAGGGCAGGGACAGTGTGGCTCCCGGCTCCCTAACTAAGATTCACTGCATCCTTCATTATGTGGAATACGGATGGATCTGTCAGTTTTGGCTCACTTGGCTTCTCATTCTTCCAATTTTAAACTGAGTTCTCTACATTTCTGCAGCAATTTGTGAGTGCTTTTTTTAAAGCCCCACAGAAATTCATTTTAGTGCAAATTTCTCCTAATAAACACATTTTTGTATGTAGCAATTTTTGCTAATACATTGCATTTTTGTATGTTATTTTTGCTAATACATTGCATTTTTGTATGTTATTTTTGCTAATATATTGCATTTTTGTATGCTATTTTCACATATATTCATTTTTAGGCATTTCTACTCAAATATGCATTTTTGTAAACATTGGTTGGTTGGCCAACTGCTTTGCAAAGTTCAGTAAATTGTGAATTATGAAGGGTGGCTGAGTTTCTGTCTTCATATTGTTTCAGAGAGTGCACGTTTGATAGATTCGCCTTTAAATATGAACTAAATCGAATTTCTCCCCCAGCCCTAATGTGGAGTGATGACTCACAATCCCAGCCCACCACTCTCATTATTCCACCTCTGCCTTATTTTCCATGGGTCTTCTAATACCCCTTCAAATACCCCTATCCCATCCCTTCCCATTCCTTCCATCCCTCCCCCCCTCTCAATCCTCCCCCCACCTCAAGCTCTAGCTGTATTTTCTTTTCTCTTGTTCTGCTCTGAGCAGAAGAACAACAGAGGCCCTGAGGCAGTTTTAAGGTAAAAAGGAACTCAATGGCACCAAGGCCAACAAATAGACTTCTCTATTTCGCCAGTTCACAGCCTAAATTCACAAAACTACCAGAAGCTTTCTTCTCTACTTGCAATGCAGGTTTGGCTGTTTCAGATAGCATATGAATGTGCCTATCCTGTGGTTTGGCCTAGCAAACTTGATGGATGCTTAGGGACATAACAAAAGGGGAGTAATGGTCCTTAATGATCTGGAATCACTCTTGCCAGCCTTGGCAATATGACACTCAATGGAATTTTGAGGAAGACTTGAGAAATAGCTAAAGGCAGCAGCAATCTGAATATAGACAGAAGCTGCAAGAGAGACATGAGGTTAGCTGGACTGGAAACAGCCTAGAGGCTATGGGGATCCACCTTGTTGCTTTAAGGAATTTAGAGCAGGATTAATGGTTGTGCTGTTTGCTGTAAAAGTCTGCTTACTTCTACTATTTACTTCTCACCACTCAAGGGAAGTGGGGGGAGTGTTTAACAGAGGTATCCTCCCCACATCATCATCTGCCCCCTCTGC
The DNA here is from genome assembly GCF_030035675.1 of Rhineura floridana. Lineage (NCBI taxonomy): Eukaryota > Metazoa > Chordata > Lepidosauria > Squamata > Rhineuridae > Rhineura > Rhineura floridana. Next base: position 38,544,107 of record NC_084490.1, on the reverse strand, counting down.
TCCTCCTGAGCACTTCTACCTATTCCTGTTTTGCATTAATCCAGCCTCTTCAATTAGAACACTGCTAAAAGGCCATTCTTGACACTAAGTCTTTCCCAATCTGACCCCTAGTTTGTTTAGCCTGCTGTCCTATGGAGCTCAAGGCTGGTGCCAGAGGGCGGCCAGGTCGGGTCCTGGCCAAGGGCCCCTGGCTCCCAAGGGGCCCCTGAAGAGCCCCTCCTTAGGGTGGGTGGGTAGTGCTCCCTTCCGTGATTCGCCACAGTGTCAGCTCCCATCCCTGCCGTGGATCATGAGAAGGAGGTCCCAGGCACCCCTCCTACTGCAGCGCAGGCCCGCAATGCCCACCTGCATGCCCCACCTACCTCTTCCTTGACGTAAATGCTGGTTGCGCTGCAGGGTCAACCCTGCCATCAACCAAGATGGCAGCTGAGGTTTCCTTAATGGGTTGATGACTCTGCTGCCATCTTGGTTGATGGCAGGGATGCACACAGATAGCACGCATGCGTGCCAGCAAACAAGATGGCAGAGGAGGCGGCATCAACCCTTTAGGGAAACTTTGGCCACTGATTGATGGCAGGCTTGCACCCGCAGCACAACCAACATTCACCAAGGAAAAGGTAGGTTGGTGGGGCACGAATGTGGGTGCCAGGGCCTGCGGCAGGCTGGTGCCCAAGGGCCCCGGCATGCTTGGCACCAGCCCTCATGGGGCTGGAGGTTTAACAACTACATGTAACATTAAATGCATGTATGTGTTAATAAGCACATTTTGAATTCTTTAAATAGTAGCCGGTGGGGGGGGGAGAACAGGAGCAAGACTGTAGAGTGGATTTTAACCTCTTTCCCAGGGCTATGGGAATCATATGGGTAATCAACAATTAGAGTTGGGAAGGAATGTTCCATTGCTTCCTTCCCAGGGATAATAGCAGCTGGGCAGGGGAAACTTTTTGGCAGGATTGTGGCACACAAGGAAAGGGTTAAAAATACTCCCCTTATGCCTTGGTCCCAATTCTGTGGGAAGGGGGGAGGGTCACTTCTCATAGCTGTTATTTAAAACATTTTTTTTTAATTCACATTAACTGCTCACATACATCCTCAACTATCATCTCACCCATATACCTGGTCAGTCATTGCACTCTGCAGGCAAAGGCCTTCTGTAGATACCATCTCATCAGAGGTCCATTCCACACAATACAGGAATTGGGCCTTTAGTGTTCTGGCACCTACCCTTTGGAATTCACTCCCCTTTATTAGGCAGGTGCAATCTCTACTGTCTTTTTAGCACCTACCGAAGACCTTCCACTTCCAACAAAAGATCATTCCTGGTCTGCATCTGTATCAGAATTGTTTTTAAGATGTTTTATCATTTTATTACTTGTTGTTTGCCACCCTGGGCTCCTTTGGGGGGAAGGGCAGGATATACATTTAATAAATAAATAAATTTAACATCACATGTATCTTGGCCCTACAGTTTCCCTCTCCTGTATGCATCCTGATTTGCAGAAGACAGTCCTCTGTTTGAAGACATCGTCTCTTTCAAGGGCTGGATGGCCCAAGTCCAGCTGAAAGATACGGAACCCTAAGAAGGGAGATCAGGACTCAGGAGGGGCCTTGAAGGTGCCCGTCATCAGTTAGGCACCCAGACAGCAGACTGAGCTGGCCCACAGGTCAGCTGGTCACCATCTTCCCCACTGTGGACAGAACTAGTGTTTCCATTTAAATGATAGTAATGAATTATAGAGCTGCTTCTATACATATAACTGAGCATACACACATTTGATGCAGCTATGTGTCTGCTTTATCCTCTTTGTTGGTGATGCCTAAGTAGTCATCCTATGCCAGAACCAACGGGATATTAATCATTAGCCTGTGCTCAAATAAGAGAGGGGCCCAAAGGGGGACAACTTCCTTACTTTCTGAGACAGACCCCTTAGCAACTGTTTTTGGAAGGGGTAGGTTGGCTAAAATGGGAGGGGGGAGTCAAAGAGTGGGTTTTATGGCTATCATTACAGCAGGGATGGGGAATCTCAGCCTGGGCTCAAATAGGGCCCTCCAGACCTCTCTGTCTGACCCTCAAGACTCCCCAGGGCTCACCTCTCACTGCCCCTGCTTTGCATCCTCCTCCAGTATTTTTGTCTGCCTGGAATGTGGCTTGAACTCTGACAAAGCTTCTTGCCGTGCTTGGATGGAGGGAAGGATGAAAGATAGAGAGGGATGTGTGAGTGTGTGTGCAGAAACTAGCCTACTGTACAAAAATTCACATTCATTGCTCTGCCCGCTTTTGCCCATGCCACTGATAACATGTGGCTCCTGGAAGACCGCCCGGAAGGTAAAGTGGCCCTCGAGCTGAAGAAGGTTACCCAGCCCTGCTTTACAGGATCCTCCCCCCCCCCCGCTGTTGCTGCCTTTCCCCTTCATAACTGGAGCAACGATTCCAGGATGTGTTATAAAATTCAAGCAGCCTGGTGATTTGCTTCCTCCCTCTCTGCTGCAAACCTCGCTCCAATGTCTTCTTTTGCCTCCAGCACCTGCTAGTGCAGATGTCAGCACAAACCCAGGCTCTCTCCGCAGACAGGTGATGCGAGACACCTGCCTCTTAGCCTCAGGCACTGGCTTGGCCTGCTGCAGCCTCCTGGCTCCCTGACTTGTGCCAGATCAGGCCTAAGCATCTGGAGAAGGTGGGCACGAGGAGGCCCTGGGCTATGTTGGAGTCCAGGCTCTCCACAGCCGGAGGGAGAGAAGGAGACTTTGATGGAAATACACTTTTTATATTCCTCAGGAAATATGAAGAAAGCAATGAGGAGGAATCAGACGAAGTAGCAGGTAAGGGACAGGTCAAGTGTACAAAGGAAATGTGAAGGGAAGAGCTATAGCTCAGGGGTAGAGCATCTGCTTTGCGTGCAGAAGGGCCCAGGTTCAATCCCCAGCATATCCAGGTAGGGATGGGAATATCCCCAGTCTGAAACCCTGGAGAGCCACTCCCAGTCAGTGTAGACCATACTAAACTAGATTTACCGTTGGTCTGATTCAGTACAAGGCAGCTTCCTGAGTTCCTATAACATGTCACACCAAAATGCAGCCTGTACACTTTTTCCCCCTGTGTGGCTTGTGTTCCATTCTGGCAGTAAGTGACTAACAATGGCTGTATCCAACCTCCAAGATGAGAGTATTCAACATGGAAACTGTGAAAAGTTCTGCGCCCAGGAACCCTACGTTCCCTGCTCAGAGGATGCATGAGGCATATCTGAGGCTCAGAGAACACACCTGTCAGGAAGCTAGACAAGAACTTTATTTTCTCTCTCTGACAAAAACAAAACAAAAAATTCCTGACTTCACCCAGATACAACTGAGCCTAGTGCTACCTAGAGAGTAAACTGTGTAATGACGCTGTTCACGCATCTGCACATGTTCACTGCACAGAATCTGATATAACCCCACTGTCCTCTTTGTTTGGAGCAGTTCCCATTTTCTGGTACCTATCCCTGGTAAAACAATGCCCCTATTTTGCCTTATGGGGAAATATTGGGAAGGTGTCGTTTTGGTTTGTTTAATCTTAACAATACATACATGCAGCAGAGATTCCTTCAGCCCCATTTCTGAGGACATGCTAAAATGAAGGACAGAGAATGAGCATCGAAATACCATTGGTTCCTTCTGGATGGCCACAGTGATGCACTGAATCCCATCATTCCTGACCATTGGCCATGCTGGCTGGAGGTGATGGGAGATGGAGTCCAACATATTGGGGACCACAGATTCCCCACCACTGCACTAACCCCAACAGTAAATGTTATTGTTATGTTTCTTTTCCACTTTTTTCCCAAGGAACTCAAGGCAGCATACTTTGTTTGTTCCTCCCTGTTTTATCCTCATAACAAACCTATAAAGTAGAATAAGTGTGGAGACAGTGACTAGGGATGTCAGAAGGCATCATTTCCCCTTCTGCCCTGTATTCATCACATGCGGCACTGTTTCCATTCCACTGCAGTTCATCTTCCACCAAAACTACATTATTTGTCTTGCTCTCTTCTGTGGCGAAATTACGTAATTTATGTAATACTAGTTACATAATTAATTATGTAAATTATATTGTCATTATGTTATTCCAGCACATTAATTTAAATGCAAAGGAAGCACAATACAATGTGTATGTGTGTGTGTGTGTGTAGGGGGATGTAATTAATTACAGTTTGCGGACTGAAAGCAACAATAGCAAATACCAAACATAATCGCTGGATTGATTTCTTTCTGGACATGCAAAGAATAGGCAAACATCAGAAATTTCTGCTCCTGTTTTTGTCAGAATGCTCTGACATCCCTGAAGGGTGCAAGGTTGCTCATGGATGATTTGTTTGTACTCATATCTCCTCCATCCTAGTCTGGAATTGGAACTACGCTGCCATGCTGATTCTGTTTTTGAGCTGCTCCAATTCTATAAGAAGCATCACCAGATCCATCATGAGATTAAACCTTCTGTGAAGTATTCTGAAGTTAACACGCCCTGCTTCAGAAACCAGAAGCCATCACAGAGTCAATGAGAACAACATACAGATGGGAAAGAAAAGACTTCATCAATATGTAAGGGGTGCGCGTGCCAAGACAGGGATCCTCAGTGTGGGAGCTGAGGTGGGACTAGTAGACAAGGGTGTCCCTGTTTCTTTCTGTGAAATGATGCAGATTTTTCTTGCTTCAAATGTTCACATTGTCAAATAATTTGAAACATCAGGGATTGCGGGTGGGAGAGAAGTAGGGCACGGATGAAAATAATGCCAGATCTCAGAGAAGAGAGGGTCACACTGTTGTGGACTGCCCTTTGCTTCTGAGACACAGCCCCTAGACCCCTCTGATTATGACATGGAGCCCTGGAATCTTCTCATCAGAAGGTCTCCCATCATCTGAAACCACCAGAAATAGTCTTGGGGAAAATGACCCGCCTGGAGAATGAGTTAACAAAGTTTAAACCAGGGTTTGGCATCTCAGGCTGCTTCCAGAAGGGGGCTCCTAGTGCTGATGATCATTGTGCTAATACAGTGAAAAACCATTGTTCTGCTATAAGCTGCAAGCAAAATTACAATTAATTTTCCACACTGCTTTTCTCTATGTCCATCCACACGAGGGGACATGATGCAGGGAGGGAAGAGGAAGGTCCTATTTCCCTGAATAGCCACTTGAAGCTCTGCTGACATGAACTATAACTTTTTGCAGTTATGGCTTTTTTTCAACTTGTTATTTTTTAAAACCAATCTTTCAGTTAGTACTAAAATGATTTTCTGGGTACAATTTCTTTAAACATTAACTTCAATCATGATGATAATATTTTTCACGTCCCTTTCCCTCCCAAATGAGCCCAAGACGGCATAGAACAAAATTCAATCAATACAAAAATTAAAACAGTTTCACAATAAAATATCACCAAGAGCACAATGCAAACCCAAGTTCCGGGGGAGTGTTGGGGTTTGGACTGGGTGGGGTGCTTACACTGGATCATAACTTTGTTCAGCTCAGTCACGTGACCTAGAAACCTGGCTGTACTTTCACTGGTGTAAGTCAAACTCTATTTTACATGCTTGTTTTTCCTTTGCCAAGTTTGGGCCGGCTCAGCCAGCAGTAGCCTCACTCCTGAATGGGGTTTGGGTATGGTGTACTTTATGCCAGCTGAACCTAAAATGACATAAATTATACTGGCTTCCATGACTCAGATTACTCTGCAAACCAACCAAATAATAACAGCATGCAAGGAAAAACAAGATCATAGCAATAATCATCGTTCTCCAAAGACCTGTGTAAACAGATGTGTCTTCAAAAGATGCTGAAATGTTGATAAGGTAGGAGACTGACGGACCTCTACAGGTCATTTAAGAGGTAGCAAAGTAGCACTTAAATGAAAGACTGTAGTACGGCTAGAACACTATAATGATTTTTTTTTTTTTTTAAGATGGGGAGGAATCCTTTCTGGTCACTCCTAAAATGTTCCTAAAATGGTGATGACTAATCTGGATGAGAATGGAAACAAGATTAAATAATCTGAGGTGTCACTATGTGTACCAGATATTATATTTATAAGATATAATCTGTTTTTTCATCTAACAGTTATCATTGATTCAGTTAAGAAATCTAAACTTTATTTTACAATTTTGTTTTATTTTTATGTAAATTTCTGCAATAATTTAATAATAATTACTACAAATAATAGTTTTTAAAAGATGAACCTTAATCTTAAAAAAATGCATTTTACTCTTGTAGTGCAATAAGTGATATTTTGCTAATATTTTAGAATATATATATATATATATAAATTCTAACTAGAATTTGTACACCGCCCTGGGAGCTGCTGGCTATAGGGCGGTTTAGAAATGCAACTAAATAAATAAATAATAAATAAATAAAATCATTTTAGCACTATTAAAAGATCAATTAAAAATTAATGAGGTAATAAAATGGTACCTACCACAAAGGTTATAGTGGGAGTACTGGGCTCTGATAGATTTACCTGTCTGATATGTCACTTCTATGTTAAACCTCTCCCCTTTCAAAAGATGGAAGTGGTGCTAGGGCACCTATACTTTAAAGACTGCACTATTCTTCTGTACTTCTGGGGGGGAAAGTTGGTCTTTCTGTAGTCTGAGAAAAGATGGAAGAACTGCAGGGAAAACACAGGGTAACAATGATTGGGTGATGGTGTCATGTGGTGTCCTGTAAAAAATGGGTGAATGAAGGATGGCAATTCCACACTAAACGTCTAGCATGGAAGCATGCTACAACCTTTCAGGTTTGAATCAGCCTGCTAATTGAGTGACCTGGGGATCTTCATTGGAGAAGGTAGAAGACATACTCTGAGGTCATTCAAGAGTGCCACAATGTATGGTTCCAAGTCAGGGTACTTTCGCCTTTACAGCACAATCCTGCACATGTTTATTCAGAAGTCAGTCCACTATGTACATTGGGACTTACTTCCAAGTAAGACTGCACAAGATCACAGCCTTAAAGTCCTATAAACTTTCCCTGAGGAATTATAGCCATTACACCCTACTTATGGATACAAGGCTTGGTGGGCTTTATACAGGGCCAGCCAAAGACATTTTGCTGCCTGAGGTGAAGGACAAGATGGCACCCCCCAACTAACACCCCATGTCCAGAAGCTGACTGGACTGGCAGTTGATTTTTTGACAGTGTCTGCACCACAACTGAGGGCAGCAGGTTGGTTTAGGGGGCACTGGGCAGGGTGTGTCAGTGTGGCACACGCATCTCTGTTCTCCAACACCTGTTACCACTTTCTGCTTTCCAGCATCTGCTACCTGAGGCAGCTGCCTCATTCTGCTAAATGGTAGGGCCAGCCCCAGCTTTGTGGGAACAACTTCCTTGGAGATTTCAAAGGTCCTTGTGGGCCCTGGATCTGACTGCTGCAAGGGCAATCTTTGCTCCAAGTCTATCAGCTCAGCCAAAACAGCAACACAGCATCAGTGTTGGTAGCCATACTTTGCTGTGGGCTCTTCTGCAAAATACATTTGTGACCTATCTTCCCAATTTAGTTGCAGACAGGAGAGCACATAGAAAGCAAAGCAAATCCACCTGTCAACTCACTCTGCTGTGCTAACAGCTGCATTTATAGTGTTATGGGATTTGGGGGCTGAGATGGATTATTTCTGTGAATCTCCTTTCCAGCCTCTGATTTGGGATCTGCAAAGGAAGAAACCTGCTCTACTGGTCAGACTAGTTCTATTCATAAGTTAATAGATTCAGCCAAGTCTGTCAAGTGCCCTCATTAACAAGTGTAAGATTCACCCAGGGACGCAATGTGGGCCATTAAGAACTCTTTCAGGAGGGAGGCCTCCCCCCTAACAAGGAAGTTGGTATGTTGCATGAGAGTTAATCCGAGGAAAGGCTGGGAACTGGAAGGAGGCAGAGGGGCTTGCTTGGTCCCTGTCTGAAGAGACCCCAAAACTATGGGTGATGGGGAGCAAGATCTGAGGGACTGTTCATGCTGAGAAGCCATCCATCTTATGCTCAGGTTGTGTGAATAATAAACCATATATTCTATAAGACACCATAGTCTCCGTTGACCTTCTTTCTAAGGAAACCAAACCCTGGGTAAGTGCAGGAACCCCTGGAAGTCTTGCACTGCTTGGAGATCGGGGTGGGGTGCAACAATATGTTGTAATCCAATGTTTCTAGAAACATCTACAAAATTCCGCTTTGGAGAGCTCAAGCGGTCATTCGGAAAATAGTAATAAACAAAAATAGCACATAAGCAGTAGGAGAACGTTCACATTACCGCTCTGCTTTTCAAGATAAACAGTCATGGAAGTCTGAGAGTCCCAATCTGCATCCAGATTGGCTTAACAATCAATCCCTCTTCCCAGAGAACTCTTGGAATTGTAACTGTGGGAGAGGAATAGGGGTCTCTCAGCACCCTTAGCAAACAATGGTTTCCAGGATTTCTTAGTGCAACTCATGACCGTTTAAAGTGGTATAATGCTGCTTTGAATATATACTGCAGTCACCATGTTGGGAAAGCCTAGTACTAATGACCATCAGGGTTCTCCATGGTAAAACTAGCAGGAAGCTCTCCAAAAAGTAGCAGGAATTCAAATGGGATAAGACTTAAGCACTGATCTCACTACGTCAGTGCATGTCTTAGTTTACAGGTAATCCCCACTATAGGCCCCTCTGATGAGTTGTGGGTGGGCAAGCTTCAGACTTGGTGCATTTCTGTCAGAGAAAAAAATAAAAACCGAAATGTTTGTATATGATCATTTAAGATTTCTAAACTGGGTAGGCCCTGCAGGGCTTGTGGGCCCTCTGGGGCACCACACACTCTGCACACCCTACAGGGCCTTCCCTGCACAGCATATGTAATCAAGTTTTTTTTGTGGGACCAGTCTTGATGATCTGGGGGAGGGGCTTGTTTTTGTTTTTGCTTTAATGAAAAAATTCTAGCTGCCTTGGTTATTTATTTATTGAAACATTATATCCAGCCTAACTAATTAAAACATTCTCAAGAATTACAACACTGGAGAGGAGCTGACTCCCTCCCTTTGCAGCTCAGTGACTGCAAATGCCGCCTTGGTAGCTGCTTTGCGCAAAACGGGGGAAGCTTCTCCCAGTCTTCCGACCAAAGGCCACACAGATGCCAACAACAAGCGCTGAGACCTGGCCGGTGGCGCCAAGTCCTGGCCTGAGAACAAGGCAGGCGAGAGACCAGGGAGTGCGAGGCCTGCCTGGCCCGCAAGAGCCGCCCCCTGGCTTGAGAGGCCGCCAGACCGAGCGAGCGAGCGAAGAAAGCAAGACGGGCAGGCAGGCAGGCAGGTAGGCAGGCAGCTTGCCTGCCTTCGTTGCTGCTGCTGCTGCCGGCAGAACGGGCTGCTTCTGTACTAACAGGCCCGGGCCCAGCCGGCGGCACCTGGAGCCTTCTGCCCAAGGAGTCCTCCGCGAGGAGCGGCGGTGGCCATGGTGACGGCAGAGACCAAGACCATCTACCATCTGGACAACCAGGACACGCCGTACCTGGTGAAGCTGCTCATCCCGGCCAAGCGGGTGACGCTGGGCGACTTCAAGGCTCCTCAACCGGCCCAACTACAAGTTCTACTTCAAGTCTATGGACGATGATTTCGGGCAAGTATCCGATGGTGTTGGTGAGCAAATCCTTTACAACAGCTGCTCAATATTTGAGGACTAAAATTCTTGGAGTGGCACTGGCAGTGCTACATTTTAAGGACAGGTTACCTCCAGACCTGTAAAGAACCTTGTTTTCTAAACAATGTTAATATTTTGTTGTTTGAATTTTTGTGCACTGTATTCTTTTCTGATGTGTATTTTGTATTTGTGTTTATTTTATTTTTTGTGAGCCACCTTGAGGGCCTTTGGCCAAAAGGCGGCATAGAAATAGAATAGATAGATAGATAGATAGATAGATAGATAGATGGCTTACAAAAATAGAACAATCAAATTTAAACGACAACTTTAAAACACAATGGGTGATATCCAATGGTGTTTTGTCCACCAGTGGAATGGACACAATTTCCGGAATGGATTCACTCTTCACGCTTCATCCCCTGCACATCCCCCCATTCTGCTCTGGAGGGTTGGGGAACATTTTGGCACAGATTTAGGAGGCATGGGGGCTGCAGGGTGGGTGAAGAGGAAGTGTAAGTCTCATTGTGCAACTGGAAATCTGCTTGTGCAATGTTGGCTATTATTATAATTATTAATATTAACAACAACAATAATAATCCTGCCTTTCCTCTAGAAGGAGCCTAGGGTGACAACCATAAACAAAACAGTTTAACAATAAAATGAAAAACTTACTAAACAGTTAAAAACATTCCATAACACAATTACAATTAAGAACATTCTAAAACACAGTTAAAAATAGTCTAAAATACAGTTAAAAACATTATTTCTTCAATGATTTTTAAGCTGACAGGAACAGTCCCCTTCAGCCATCAAATGGACAATGGTCAGGGCTAGATATCATAAACAAATGGGCAGTCTGCTTGAGCATGAAGCAGCTTCCTGTGTTCCTGTGGGAGCAAGTGGTCTTCTAGCAATGGGCGACTGCCTGAGAATATAGGAGGAATTTTCTGTTTCATGCAGGATGATTTTTTTAACACTGCAAAAGTGCATTTTCTGGGGAACCCAATATATACTCTGCATCTATACGCTCCAGCTGCCCTACCTGTTTTCCAGATATTTGGGGGCAAAGTGGAAGAAAAATAGAATACAGCCTTTCTTTTAGAACAGGGATAAGGAAGCTGTGGCTCTATAGATATTGTTGAACTATAACTCCCATCCTCTCCGACCAATGGGCAGCGGCTGATGGGAGTCCAACAATATCTGGAGGGCCACGGGTTCATCAAATGGAGGGTAGGGTAGGTGGGGCAAACCTAAAATAGCCAACGTGGACACACATTAAGCCCACATATATGCAAGGTTGAGATTGCAGAATGTGTCATTTCTGGTCACATAATGTTTTCTTCAAGGGATGGTATTTTAGATTACCTGGTTGTAAGCATGAATACATGTATGCAGGCCTAAGCCAACAATACTAATACTAATAGAACACAAATGGGTGAATATTGCAAAGCTTTGTCATCCAGGGTTGACTCCTGGTTTGAGGAGGCCCTGAGCAAAGGGTCCTCTGCTAGTGGACTCTGGCAGATTTACCTGGCAGTGATAGGTACAACAACAGCATTGCTCCAAGCTGGTTAAGGTGGCTAAGTCTAGCCTAGGGATGGGATCCACCGGCTGGTGCCACTCTGAAAGCATTCTGTTGACTTAAACAGGCTGGTATCAATTCAGATTTGTTGTTTGTCCACTATCCGCTGCTTTTACCAATCTGTTTCCCCCCCCAAAAAAATATTTATATTAATATTGATATGTTGAAAGGAAATAGGGATATTTTGCAAGGAAATATTGATAAAATTATCATTCTTAATATCAGTATCATAGATGTGGCAATCTGTTTTGGAATAGAGCTGTGGGAAATTGCCCACAATGCCCCAGAGAAACACTACGTCAGGGTGTGCTGAGAAATTAATATGGTGGCCTGACCCAATTGTCTGGCACTGTTTGGTATACCAGCCCAGACAAATAAAATAAAGGGGTGGCCCTGCACAGGACCATCAATAAGCCCTGCCGGGGCCCAAGAAGCTGCCCAAGGATGCCAGGTGGTAACGCCAGCCCTAGTCCTATCTAATAAAAATATTACAGGAACAAGCCTACACTGCATCTCATATTCTTGATTTATATTGTCCTGAAAGCTGTTTGGCTCTGGATAGCCCAGAGCTCAAAGAAGGTCTTTCCTCCTCTGGGACACTTTGGTTTGCTTATGGTTTAATTGACGGTAAAGGAAGCTTCCGGGAGGTAAGTTAAAATGGTGGTAAAAGCCTCCCGGCTCATAAATGCAGAGTACGGAGTAGTTGAGGAGGTCTCCGGAGGCTAATAAAGGAAACTGCTCATCTCCTTGCCAGGAGAGGGCAATGAGGAGCAAGAGCTTCGGCTTGGAAAAAGAGAGACAGCTTAGCCATTTATATCCAGTTATCCTTCCAAGCGTAGCTTGAGCAAACTTGATCAAAATGAAATTAGGATGGCCACTTAAGCACTGCCAGAGAAAGAGAGAGAGAGAGAGAGAGAACACGCAACTGACAAAGAGGACAAAAGGAGATACAGGTACAGATTTGCAAAATTTGCTGGGCCTGGCAACCAAGAGGTCTTCTGTATCTTTAAAAGTTGTGCAGGGGGAAGGGAGAATTCCACCTTGTGGTTTTTCTCATTACCGTGTTGCAAGACCACCTGCACTTGGCTGACTTTCTTTTCTCCTAAAGATACAGAATCAGTCTCAGGCCATGAACCTGGCAACCCTAGTGCAAGACCACACTCCCCATTTGCAACCTGAACACAACAGGATTTGAAATCAAGCATCCCCAGTCCAATTCCTTCCCAGTAGGCCAGGATAGAAGTCCTAATTTGGGCCAAACGGGTTTGTATTAATGAACATAAGAAGAGGCCTGCTAGATCAGAGGAAAAGCCATCTAGTCTAGCACAATGGAAACCCATAAGCAGTCTCCTCCACTGGCTTCATTGTTTAACTCTCTCCCTCTCTTCCATCCATGTGGGGTCCAGCATCCCAACATCATGGTCAAGTTGGTCATTGTGCCGCTTGTAGGAGAGAATGATAACCTTGGTGGTTGCTAGGCAACTACAGGGAAGATGACCAGGCAGTCAGTCAGCCCTTCCTTCCTTGCTTCCTTCCTGGCCCCCAGGAAAAAGCTGACAAGGGGATGAAGCTAAGGTACACATTTGCAATAGCTGGCTATCTGGTACCCTCTAAACTGCAGCATCTGGAGCATGTTTTATCACTTATCCTGTGTGTGGCCCTGATTTTTATGGTCAACATGGCTTGTTTTCCTGAGGCCACTCACTTTTTTTTAGCATTACAGTCATAATGTGTGTGTGTGTGTGTGTGTGTGTGATGATGGGGTGTTTTATCACTTGGATACTTCAGTGGTGACACAGAATAGTGTGTGAGGGAGGGAGGGAGGCTGTCCCCTGTTAGGCAAAACCTTTTTCTGGAACAAATTTAACAGACTGGGGTACTTATTATATCTTCACATAAACATGATTTCTTTATTTTTCTTAAATAGTTTCTCCCCTTCCCCTCCCTTGCACAAACTACAATTACCTCTTCAAGTGCCCGTGCCACCCTATGGGATGTAAGACAGAGAGTGTTCCTTCCCTCCTCCTGCTACAGGAGCTCCTGCCAGCTCAGTTTGGCATTCCTTGTCGCCAGTCGGGCCGCATACCATAATTTTGGATGCCCCCAGTGGATTGCTGAGTTTTCTTCTATGCCACTGTGGTGCACTGTGGGCAGCGTAAGTCAGCAAAGTAAGTGACCCAAGCCATTGGAGGGGGACTGCGTAGCCTGCAGCAATGGCTGCTCCCTGCATGAAAGGGGGAAAGTGTGTGGGAGAGCAAGCATGCAGTGAATATAGATGGCTTCATCTGACAAAGCAGAACAGGGCTTGATGGCGGTGGCGGATAGGGGTGGCCACACGTCCAACTTTTCAGGAAAGCCCTCTGCCCACCAGTCCCCTCCCCACAAACAGTCTCACAGTTAATATCCCCCTCAAACATCTACACTGCACGAGAGACTGTTTGCTCTTCCTGCTCAGTCTCTGTTTGCAATGGCTCAGCCACTCCTACATGCTCCCACAGCAGCCATTTTGTGTTTTACCACAGCCCCACTGCAGCCGTTTTGTAACTGGTGCCCACAACACTTTCTCAAAGACCCAGCAGCACCCACTGGCCCAAAAAGCTTGGCAACCCCTGCTCTGTTTAAAGGGGTGTTTGCTTCATGTCTGCATTAAAGATTTTTAAAAATGAAGAAGAAGAAGGGAGAGCAGGAGAGGTCTTGAAGTTGCCCTTCTACAGTGAACACCTGGATAGCATTTGGCTTTAAACAGATTTGGCTTTAAATGCGAACTAAATCAAATTTCTCCCCCATCCTAGTGGGTGGTATTCGAGTCTTACTCAGAGTAGACCCATTTAAGTTAATGGACATGACTAAGTTAGGTTCATCAATTTCAGTGGGTCTACTCTGAGTAGGACATAGTTGAATACAACTCAACCTTCCCCGCTATGGTGAGATGTACTGCATTTCTGTTTAAATGAGAGTTGATTATTTCTAAATTTGCATCTCTCTATAAATTATTACATGCAGATTTTATGCAAATCTGTGTCCTCTTGTGGGGGAATGTGTTTGATCTTTTTTGGCAATGTGCAGGTGCCCATCCGAGTGGCAGAAGACTGTGCCACGGAAGAAGCTGAGGAGAAACAACTCTTGCCACAGGTGGATGGGTGGCAGAAGCACTGCAGCATGGATAGCATGGAGGGGAAGGTGGGCAGGGCAGGGAGGCCTCTCCAACATGAGCCATATGTTGAGTGTGACTTCCTCAATATTCTGTCACAGTCTTCAAAACCAGTCGAGGCTGTAGTTGCAACCAGGCTGATTCTGTCCCCACAAAGTGGAGAAATTTCCCTTCTTACTTGTGCCTAACGGAACTGTCCACTGATAATTGAAAATGATTCGTGGGCAGTTAGCTGTAACAGGGAGCCCTCCATTAAATTCATGGAAGCCAGAAATCGTCTTGAAAAGGGGTGGGGGAGAAATGCAACTGCGCAGTAAACAGCACCTTTAGGGGCAGATTGCAGTGGGGGCAGTAGGGAAATGATGCAGGCCCTGCATACGACTGGGAGTACATTCCAGTTTAGGGGGCCCTGACTGCTTCCCCTCCCCCCCAAATGAAAGTGGCCAACTTTAGTGCCCTTATTTGACTATTAAGACATGGGATGGGATGTGATTTGGAGGTACTAGGGCCATCTGTACCATTAGGCAGAGTGAGGCAGCCATCTCAGGCGGCAGATGCCGGGAGCAGGGAGTGGCCCTGAGGTACTGGAGAACAGATCTGTTTGTGCCACACAGCCTCCTCTGTGCATTCTAAGCCAACCGGCCCTGTGCCCTTGAAGCAATTTCCCCAAATATAATGCATTTTTACATGTTTTTGTGACAATACGGCATTTTTATACACACTTTCCCCTAATGTATGAATTCATGAAATCATTGTTTGGCTGGGGAACTGCATTGCAAAATTTGGAGAAGTACAAATTTCGAAGGATAGCTGTGTTTTGATTAGTGCAGGGGTGGGGATCTGCTTTTATTATGTAGGAAACTAATACTGATTTTTTTTAAAAAATGTTCTGCAATGACCAACTGGTTTTGACAATAAACTATTATATGAGGTGTATGTATTTTTACATCTCCAGTGTGTGTATATATGGAGTCTTCCCAGCAACCCTGTAAGGTAGGGTTGGTGATTGGAAACCAAGGCAGCTCAGAAGAAGAAATAAATCCCTTTAAAATCCAATAACCCTAAAAGCAAGTATAAACAGTTGCAAAACAGCTTAAAGTGGCATGATTCTGAATTTTGAGTTGGGTAACTGAAGTTCCTTATCACTTGAGGTTGCAGTTCTGTGCACCCTTCCCTGTTTGAGTAAGCCCCATTGAATATATTGGGACTTGCTTCTGAGTAAACAAACATAGGATTGCACTATAAATATCGTTACAGGCTGTGTAAATAATAAACACCTTTGACAGTCATGCATATATAAATATTTCTTCATACTATGTCCCAATAAGTATCTGATTTCAAACTATGGTTGTACATTATTACTTCCTCTACATTTTAAGTATGCCCTTCTTCCTTGGGGTGGTCATGGTTCCCCTCTGTGGTTTTCATCCTGAGGGGCAGATTAGGCTAAGAGATGGTGAGTAGCTCATGGTCACCCAGTAAACTTTATAGCTCATTTCCATTTAGAAAAATTAATTAAAACAATTTACATGCAGGCAAAATTTATTAAGTAAATCCCCACAATATATTTAAAGCACACCCAACTTGCATTTAGAGCGCATTACTTCCCCTAAAGAATCCTGGAAAATGTAGTTTTCCCCCTTACAGTTATAGTTCCCACCACCCTTAACAAACTACAGTTCCCATGATTCTGTGCTGGGATTCATGTGCTTCAAATGTGTGTTGAATGTGCTTTAAATTAATCTGCCCTAGGTATTATGTGCATTCATTAGTGAATTGAAAAGAACAATTTTAAAAGATACTTTTTTAAACAGGGGAAGGGTTGTAGCTCATTGGTAGGGCATATGCTTTGCACGCAAATGTCCAAATTGAATTTCTGGAACAAACTATTGCCTGGAATCCTGGACAGCCAATGCTAGTCCATGTCATCAGTACTGAGCTAGATGGTACCAAATGTCCTGAGTCAGTATAAGGTAGATTCCTTTTTTCCTAAAAATGGAAAGAGACCCAAGGGCCACAGTGACTCCAAAACTTATTTATGTATTTTATTTACAACATTTATATACCTCTTTATTGTAAAAATCTCACAGCGGTTTACAGAAGGAATTAGAACAGTAAAATTATTGGCAAAAATAGTTAAAGACAGGTATTTAAAAACATTCAAAATAATAAATTGAACAATGAAAAACAGATAGAAAACATAACAGCTTCTACCTGCCTGGGTAGGCTTGCCTAAACAAAAATGTTTGTAGCAGGTGCTGAAAAGAGTACAATGAAGACATCTGCCTAATGTCAATAGGCAGGGAGTTCCAAAGCGTGGGTGCTGCCACCAGGGCCAGTTCTAAAGGGCGGTCAGGTGGGGCACTGGCCGAGGGCCCCTGGAGCTACAGGGTAACAGGGGCCCTCAGCAGCTCCTCCGCTCTGCTTCCGCAATCCACAGCGATCCGTGACACCCCCCCACGCCCCCTACATACCTGTCTCCTGCCTTTTAGTATTGCCCTTAATGAAGATGGTGGCCGCGGTTTCCCTAAAGTACTGAAGCCCCTGCCGCCATCTTGGGTGATGGCAGAGATGCGCGTGCATACCACGCACGCGTGCCATCAACAAAGGTGGCGGTGGAGGCTTCATCCCCTTAGGGAAACCGTGGCTGCCATCTTGATTAATGGCAATAGTAAAAGACAGGAAACAGGTAGGTGGGGGGGCGGCCGTGCGCATGCACGCACGTAAACTCGCACACACGCTGAGGGCCAGGGCAAGCTGATGCCCAAGGGCACTGGTATGCCTGGAGCTGGCCCTGGCTGCCACACTAAAGGACTGATTTCTTACAAGACCAGAACAAGTACTATGTGGTACCCATAACATGGAAAACACACCTTGAACTTGGCCTAGTAGCAAATCAGCAACCAATGATTTCAGAGCAGAGGTATTATGTGCTGATATAGCCTCACTCATGACAGCAATTGTGGCACAGCATTCTGCACTAACTGCAGCCCCTGGGTCAGGTTGTGCTGCATGGGGATTTCTGTGACCTTGGCTGACTGGCTGCCATGATTTTTTTAGTTTTGGTTTTTGGTTAGGAATCCTGACTGGTTGTGGGATGCTTTACTCATAGGAATTTTGTTGTGGTTGGTATGGTATTGCATTTAGGAAATCATCACTCTTTTCTTTTTCTATTTGCATTTCCTTTAACCTCACTCCCTTACATCCATAGAAGCAACAACAGTAGTTCCATGTGCACAGATCAAGCCCCTTAAACCCACTGATGATGCACCTTGTTGATTGTATGATGGTATGTTTCTTGCCCACTAGTGGTAAAAGAGAATTCACATATTGGGAAGTGTGGCTGCAACTGTTGTTGTTCCCAAGCTGCTGCTTGTGAAGATAGACCAAACCATGTGTTTTTTTTCTCTCTGTCAGTTATTACTCACTGGAACTGGGTTGGCTGTCAAAGTGAGTTCTATGGGGCTTAGTAAGTGTGTTTAGATTTGCAGCCTTCAGGGGCATCTATCATTACTCCTGAGTGCTCCACGACATCTCTACAACACTAGGCTCCTTTCTTCCTACAATGGCCTTCTGGTGACTGGCCTGGCCTGAGGGCACTTAAACCCTCTTGCCAGAAGCAAGTTTGTTGTTGTTGTTATGTGCCTTCAAGCTGATTACGACTTATGGCGACCCTATGAATCAGCGACCTCCAATAGCATCAGTCGTGAACCACCCTGTTCAGATCTTGTAAGTTCAGGTCTATGGCTTCCTTTATGGAATCAATCAATCTCTTGTTTGGCCTTCCTCTTTTTCTACTTCCTTCTGTTTTCCCCAGCATTATTGTCTTTTCTAGTGAATCATGTCTTCTCATGATGTGTCCAAAGTTTGATAACTTCAGTTTCATCATTTTAGCTTCTAGTGATAGTTCTGGTTTAATTTGTTCTAACACCCAATTATTTATCTTTTTCACAGTCCATGGTATGACCAAAGCTCTCCTCCAACACCACATTTCAAATGAGTTGATTTTTCTCTTATCTGATTTTTTCACTGATCAACTTTCACATCCATACGTAGAGATCGGGAATACCATGGTCTGAATGATCCTGACTTTAGTGTTTAGTTATACATCTTTGCATTTGAGGACCTTTTCTAGTTCTCTCATAGCTGCCCTCCCCAGTCCTAGCCTTCTTCTGATTTCTTGACTATTGTCTCCATTTTGGTTAATGACTGTGCCAAGGTATTGATAGTCCTTGATAAGTTCAATGTCTTCATTGTCAACTTTAAAGTTACATAAATCTTCTGTTGTCATTACTTTCGTCTTCTTGACATTCAGCTGTAGTCCTGCTTTTGTGCTTTCCTCTTTAACTTATTTATTTATTTATTATTTGATTTATATCCTGCTCTTCCTCCCAGCAGGAGCCCAGCTTTCATCAGCATTTGTTTCAAATCATTACTGGTTTCTGCTAAGAGTGTGCTATCATCTCCATATGTTAAATTATTGATATTTCTCCCCAGTTTTCACACCTCCTTCATCTTTGTCCAATCCTACTTTCTGTATGATATGTTCTGCATATAGATTAAACAAGTAGGGTGATAAAATACACCCCAGTCTCACACCCTTCCCAACTGGGAACCAATAGATTTCTCTATATTCTGTCCTTACAGTAGCCTCTTGTCCAGAGTATAGGTTGTGCATCAGGACAATCAGATGCTGTGGCACCCCCATTTCTTTTAAAGCATTCCATAGTTTGTCATGATCTACACAAGCACAGGGTGATTTCTTTCTGAAATTCCTTTGTCTGTTCCATTATCCAATGTATGTTTGCGATATGATCTCTGGTGCCTCTTCCCTTTCTAAATCCAGCTTGGACGTCTGGCATTTCTCGCTCCATATATGGTAAGAGCCTTTGTTGTAGAATCTTGAGCATTACTTTACTTGCATGGGATATTAAGGCAGTAGTTCGATAATTACTGCATTCCCTAGGATCCCCTTTCTTTGGAATTGGGATGTATATTGAACGCTTCCTGTCTGTGGGCCTTTGTTTAGTTTTCCATATTTGTTGACAAAATTTTCTCAAAATTTGGACAGATTCAGTCTCAGTAGCTTGTAGCAACTCTATTGGTATGCCATCTATTCCTGGTCCAGAAGCAAGTTGGCTAAACTAAATGTTCTCTACCCAGGCTCCATCTCTTAGCTAAGATTTCTATCTTAATTTCCAACCAGAGAAATGTTTTTGTTTGAATTGTATGTTCCAACCAACTGTGGTTGATGCTTAATATATCATACTTCATGACATTACTAGGGCCCACCCCTGTGAATCACTAAAGCCTGCCCCATGACATTGTTAGGGCCCGCCGCTGAAATCTCAGGGATTGGGATGCTTCTGACATGGCCCTCCTAAAACTTTGGCCCTCCTAATGTTGCTGAACTACAACTCCCAGAATTCTTTGCAAGCATGGTCAGTGGCCAGGGATTATGGGATCATTGGCAAGCATGGCCAAAGGTTCCCTACACCTGGATTATTATATTAGTTCAAGAAATTCAAATTGGGTAGTTACTCATTAAAATGTAAACAAAATCAAATTTCTCCACCATCCCTAGAGGCAGGGTTGGCTCAAGACATTTTGCTGCTTGAGGGCAAAGGACAAGATAGCTCTTGTCCCCACCCCCCATGTCCTGAAGCTATCTAGAGAGGCAGCTGAAACAGTGGTGAGAGGGCATCTTCCATCGCATCTGAGGGCAGCAGGCTAGTTTAGGGGCATGTAACAGGTCACGTGGCACACACAGCTCTTCTCTCCAATACTTTGCTGCTAGTCTTTGCCCCCTGCATCTGCTGCTGCTGGCAGGTGTTGCACTCTGTCAAATAGCAGTGCCAGCCCCTGACGAAGGAGGAGTTCACTGCATTTTTAAAGCTGTGTCTAAGCCCTCAAAGGAGGCAGAGTGGCTGAAAGGTTAATGGTTCTGCTTGATTTAAGAAAGACCACCCTTTTGAGGCTGAGACCCATTGCTCCAGAGAGCCTGTGCGTTGCACTGGGCACGGGACCTCTGTTTTCATGCTGCCAAAAGAAGAAGCCTCTTATTTCTCTTCCTTGGTAATTAAAAAGCAGCAGCTAGTAATTTGACTCTGACACTCAGGGTAGTAGATGCGCAAACCCCCACAGTTTCACGATAGCCTACTGGAAGGGGCTGAGCATGTTAAACCAGGGTGGGGATTATGTAAAGGGCAGAGGCTCAAAGCTAACAGAAAAGAGTGACAGGGGGAGGGAGCAGGGATATTTTGCAGAGATTATAGGCAAAACCAGTGGCTTTTTAAAAGACTGTCGTGGAAGTGGAAAAACATGTTGATATATTCCAACACACCATACCAATTTTGCATATTGGAATAGAATGGTGTTTTTTTAAAATCATTCCCAAAGAGAGTGAGAAAGGTCAAGTGGAAAAATTTCTTGAAATCTGCAGGATATGTACACAGCATATACACCAACTCTTGCTGGTTACCAGGGTCACTCCCTGTTTTCTGCTCCTGGTAAACCCGTTATACCCTTATCATATCCCTATTACATCTTTTTTCCCTTTCTTTTTGCCTTTGGAGGATGCCTACTTCACATTTTGTCTGTGTTGCCATTCTCTAGTATCCAAATTAATTACTAAGACACAGGAAGAAATAATGCTGTTGTGCTCAGGTCCTGCTTGCGGGCTCCCCAGCGACATCTGGTTGGCCACTGTGAGGATGCTGGACTAGATGGGCCACTGGCCTGATACAGCCAGGCTCTTCTTATGTCCTTAAAAACCCTTCCCTAGGGAAGCTAACAGTGCAGTCTTATCCATGTCTGGTCAGAAGTGACATTGTGTTCACTAAGATTTGCTCCCCAGGTAAATAGGGATTAGGAATGTAGGCTGGCAAGGCAATATTATGTCTCTCTATTCAGATGTAAGTGCCATTGGGTCCATTGTAGCTTACTCACCAGCTTGGCTGGCACAGTATCACAGGTGTTGCTGCCAGGTTTATGTAGACAAGATATATTTTCTGTAATAGTGTATTGTTCAAAGTTCAAAACTATTGTTTTAAAATTTTATGCAGTTTTTATTGTGAATATATAACTGTTGTAAACCACTCTGATATTTTGTTACGAATTTATGGGAGACATGTATGTTTATAAATAAATACATAAATAAATATATCTCTGAGCAACTGGGTAGATGCATCTTGCCACTAGCATGCATGCACAGTGAATGCATGCACATGGACATTAAGGAGGCATGCAATGCACAGCGTGCCATTTCACACACTGCAGGTGCGGGAGTGTATTGAGCGCTGTAAAAAATTATTGTAGGGCAATTAGGGTTTGTCTGCTTTTTTGCTACATCTTTTAAGTAAAAGAACAGCTCCCCTTTTGGTGTTTAAATCACTGGAAGGTAGGGACACTACAAGATAAATGAATTCTGCATACAGCCACATGTAAGTAATGTGCAACACCCCATGCACAGTGCCCTGCAAACCCTGCAGATCACCTGATTGTCAGCGTGGAAGGGACTCTGCGTAACCTTTATAGGTGCCTATTTTCATTTGTGAATTGTTGGTGAGTATGACGCAGTAGAATGGAAATGAATTTGTGTTTTACTCAGCAGAATCAATTTACACTTGAAATGTTGCAAACTTTTGCAATATTCCAATTGTTGCTGCAAAATGACCGCAACCTTTGGGATTCTATAGCCAGATTTGGGAAAGTGGGACTATGTTCGTCACTCTAAAAGACAAGGGGGGAATGTAAGGATGCATGTGCTGAAATGTCAAATTTTGCCTTTAGCATGCAGAATAATATAGTAAAATCTCATTGCTGGATTCCACTGATATATATTGGACCAGGGCCTGAACAGCTGCTGGGTCTTCAGGGTTGTTGTTGGTAAACTGGTATTGATTGGTGCACAGTAATGGGAAGGGGGGCTATTTGCCACCATCAAAACATGTCCTCAAGCTGCTATCCTTGTTTGCCCAAACAGCGAATTTCAGCTCCACTCCCTTACTGACTCCTTTATGTCATCCACAAGTCACTGTTTTTCTCTGTTGAACTGAGCACTTGACCCATCAAGAGAACAACCTGCTACATAGTCACTTCACAATAGCAATAATCATACTTGTAGAGCCATTCATATGTATGGTGCTCAGCAAAATATAAGAGTGCTGAGGTGCCTACAATCTAAAACAGAGGTGGGGAATCTCAATCCTGGGGGCTGAATGTGGCCCTCCCTAACTTGCATCGGCCTTGCTTTGCACCCTCCTTGAGAAGTGCACTCCTTGAGTGTTTTTGCCTGGCTGAGGTGTGTCGCCGAACTCTGATAATGCCTCTTGCTTGCCTGGGTGGAGGACAGAGAAGGGTGTGTGTAGAAACCCACCTAGTGTACAAAGGTAAGATTCACATTCACTGCAGTGCTTACGTTTGCCACTCGCTTTGCCCACCTCTGGCCTGTAGCCCCAGGAAGGTTGTCCAGAAGGCACTGCAACCCTTGGGCTAAAAAAGTTCCCTACCCCTGATAAAATTTGGCACAGATATCGGGGTCAACTCCAGTTTTTTTGGCAGGGGGGAGGATTGAGCAAAGCATCCTCCATGAGCCCCCCTCCCGTTCCCTCACTGGCTCTACCTCCTCACTGCTACTATTGCCAGTTGCCACCACTGCTATCTATCACCTGCTTGCTTGCTGGACAGAGAGCCAGTGAGCAAGCCAGGAGTGGCAGCTACTGCTTCCCCATTCTCACCACTGCTCTGTTCTCCACTTGCTCTCTCCCTCCTTGCCAGAGAGAGAGGTGGGTGAGCAAGCAAATAGTGGTTATGGGGAGGAGGAAGATCAGTGGGCCCAGGGAGCTCTTGTCGATGATGATGATATAGACACGACCTGGATGTTGACACAACTTCAGCTTGAGTGCAGTAATCCTGACTGGAATATTGCCCGTTTCCTAAGATTTCTCAAACCAGAGTGGTGGTTACAGAATCTGCTGGAAAGCTACACCTGGTGAGCAGTCACTAGTGGACAAAGTATCAAGTTGGGGAAATGTACAAAGTGATGCTCTGTAGAAATCACTCCTGTGTCTAAAATTCGTTTTTCTGTACTATTATTAAACTATTTTAGCTGGTTTATGGTATGTTTGCAAATTGCCTTGAGACACATGTAAAAGGTGATTAATTAATTAAATGATGATGATATAGAAACAACCGGATGCTGACACAACTTCAGGGGTTACTATCCTGGGTTAAACAGGCCTATAATCAGGCAGAAGGAGGCCTGATCTCGGATGAACATGGTCTCCATGCAGCAACCTCTTCCTGGCTAAACTTCTTCATAACTGATGATGCTTGTTGATAATCCACTCATGCCCCTATGTGAGGGTCATGCCAGCAGGGAGAGAGTCCCTGCCCCCTCAGAAGCAGCATCTTGTTCTGTGAACATTGTGTGCACAATAGATCCCCAAAGCTTAATGCCCCTATAGACACCCCCCTCCCAAGAACCTTGTGGAGAATGTCTGTCCTGCACAGCTGAGTATTAGGCATATGCCATGCTGCCACCAGGTGCCCCCCCATACACACTGGAAGGGATCTGGGGCAGAATCAATCCTGCAGTTCTTTGCAGATCACCGCATATCCTGATCCAACTGTCCCTCCCTCCAACACACCGCATCACTGCTGCGGAGCTGTGCTTTTCACTGCCTGCCAGCGTGACCATGGCAACTGGCTGGCATGGCAACCTTAGTGGAGGGAGGCAAGCAGGAGGAAGGGGAGGAGCCGTCAGAGCAAGAGTGAAAGAGAGAGAGAGAGAGAGAGAAAGAGAGAGAGAGAGATGGGGACCAGGATTTGGGGTGGAGAAAACAGTAGAGATGCACAGATGCCTAGATGGACAGATTCACTGATGGAAAATGACATGGGATGGATCAGAGGGTCCACAGCACCAGCAGGGTGGGAGTCCTCTGGATTGGACACACTGTGTTTTACTCTCTTTCTCTGTAGAAAGAATAGATATTGCCTGTGTGTGTGGCCACATTTCCTGGTCTATGGATGTGGCTCCATATGCATGCCTGAGCAGATTCTTCTTGTGCCCAGGATCCATAAGTGTAAATATGAGCAAGCCATACGTACACAAAAATAAGATTCACACATGCACATTTATATATAACGTATGATATGCACACTAAGGGAGATATGATAGCACTCTTCAAGTACTTGAAAGGTTGTCACACAGAGGAGGGCTGGGATCTCCTCTCGATAATCCCAGAGTGCGGGACATAATAATGGGCTCAAGTTACAGGAAGCCAGATTTTGGATGAACATCAGGAAAAACTTCCTTACTGTTAGAGCAGTACGACAATGGAACTGATTACCTAAGGAGGTGGTGGGCTCTCCAACACTGGAGGCATTCAAGAGGCAGCTGGACAGCCACCTGTTGAGTATGCACAGAGCAAGGGTTAGACTTATAGGTCCTTTCCAATTCTATTATTCTATGATTCTATCCAGAAATGCCATTGTGCATGTGTCAAGTGCTTCTGTAAACTCATAGGAATGTGTATGGTGGCATTTATTTTTCTTCCCTCATGCTTCTGCAGGTGCTGTTCTAGATGGCCCCAAACATTTGGAAGGAGGGTCTTGGAAAAGCGCTATGAAAATGGGGTGTGGAAAAGCCCCCATGAGTGTGCAGAAAACTGCACGTGGATTCAGTGTGTTTCAGTGTGAGATTCAGTGTGTTTTTTTATGTGGGTGTATAGGAATACTTTTACATGATCTGAATAATGGGTCGTGCACATAAAAGAAAAATGTGTTTGTGTACTGTGAAGATGAATTTACAATTGTGTGTGATAATTCCTGGCTGCTGGCAATTATTCATGTTGACTGCACACAATAAATATTAATTAAAGGATCAAGACATTTAAGGGGTTTATTTTTCTGTGGGCCAGTTTACTGTATCACATCACATTTCATAGACACACTGAAGGCACTTCCAGACTGTCACTATTTTGAAGGTGGGATTCAATCACATACTGGTAAATTCAGGTTATGCAAAAGTGCATTTGGCACTCTTGTGTAACAAACCTGCTCCCCCTCCCATTGGACTTTTTGCTGTAAGGGAAATGATGGGAAAATATATTGAATGTGTGGGATGGGTGTTGCCAACCCAGCACCTGTGAGTGCCCTAGGAAGGGGCTCCAGACTCTGAGCTTTCTTTAAAAAAAATAAGTCTCTAGCCCTCCTAGAAAGAATGTTATGAAGCAAAATGTACTGGTAGCCTTCTAAACAATTTCTGTGAAATGAGGCAGTTTGGCTGCTCCAGTCTGTTAATGTTTTCAGCCAATAAGTGAAGTCAGAGCTGTGATTTATAAGTGAGTTTAGACACCAGATAATAGGAATCCCTGAGGTCCTAAAGGGCTCCTGCTTTCCCCTCTCCTTTAGTGCATTTTCCTGCTTCTGTCTTATTTTCTAGTACTTGGAATCTCCATAGTTTGCCCTTTTTCCTAGCAACCAAGACACATATTTCCTGTGGTGGGTTCATCTGACATCAGGTACTCCTAATGAACAAGAGTCACCAATCTTTTTGGACCAGTGTCAATTTTGAATTCTGAGAGTGCTGTGGGAGGATGTTAAAAAATCCTCTCCCCAAATGGCACATGCAAAATGTGAAAACTATGCAAAGAGGCTTAGGCATGGCTGACAATTATTAAGAATTCAATAGTATAGTTTACCTACAGTAAGTCTCTTTGTATTTAATGGGGCTTACTCCCCGGTAAGTGGGTACAGCGGGCAGTCCAGGCTTTGGTTTCAGATAGGCATTAGGGAAAACAAGGTTCTTGTGCCTTTAAGAGCTGTATCTCCACAATCAGGACCAGCAGGTCATAGCTGGCTTCCCATGGTAAAAGTGAGGTTGCCAGGGGAGGGAGAAGTAGCAGCAA
The DNA here is from genome assembly GCF_030035675.1 of Rhineura floridana. NCBI lineage: Eukaryota > Metazoa > Chordata > Lepidosauria > Squamata > Rhineuridae > Rhineura > Rhineura floridana. Next base: position 38,517,832 of record NC_084490.1, on the reverse strand, counting down.
TGACTGTACTCTCTCTAATTTTGTGTTATGCCACATCCCCATGTCAGCCATTTTGTGTTATGTCATGCCCCCCATGGCAGCCATTTTATGACTGAGACCCTCAGTACTCTTTCAAAATTTGAAATGTGCCTCTTGGTCCAAAAAGGTTGTCAACCCCTGGTGTGTGTGATAACAATTGCTTGACATGACATCATGCAAACAAATCAGGATGAGTGCTCAGTAAATAGCCAATGTTGCATAACTTCCCCACAACGCTTGTGAAAACAAATCAGGATGGACATTCAATAAACATATAAATGGAATAAATGGAAATAAGTCCATTGAACTCAGGTGGAGGGGTTACTTTATTTATTTTTATAGGAATTTCTGTACTACTATAAAATACTAGGCTGGTGTACATTTTAAGACTTTCGAGTAAATATGCTTAGGACTGCAGCACACCATTTTTAAAAAATATAAAATTGGATTTTTAACAACATGCTCTTACTCAGCATAAGAGCCCAGAATAGGATGGCATACAAATGTAAATGAATAAAAGACCATCTGTGTATGTGCTGTGATTAGTGTGTGCATTTTCAAATGTGAACATGATGTACCAGAACAACAGTGTGTGACAATGAGTTTGAGTGTGTGGCTGTATGGCTGTAAAATGCCACATTTTCAAATAAATGTTTGTGAGGTTTGATGTGGATGGATGCTTGAAGGTGGTGGTGCAGGGGTGGGGAAGGATGTAGGCCCAGCCATTTAAGATTAGAGGGGGTATAAATAGGGGTGCTATGTCAGGGCAGGACTTTGGGCCAGAGGTGTAGGGCCCTACTCAACATAATGAGCTGGAGGGATGTCCAATGCAGCAGGGCTGGCTTGCCACACTTTGAAATGAACAAATACATCATCTAAAGGAGGGGGGTGTCCCATAAGACCATTAAGCAGTGGTGGCTGGTAATCATTGAATATTTGTGGGCATAGGAGGCCAACACTAGGTGAAGCCACAACAGATGAAGGCAACTAATTCTAGTTTTGTCCCCATCCTCCTCCCTGCTGAGTTTTACAGTGGCAACGCTGAGATTAAGGAGGAGGCAGCTGACGGCCAAGGCCATCCCATGGATTAGTTGTAAGTAGGAAGGCATGGATATGGAGAACTAGCGTGCACTGCCATTAAATCCAGAGTCGAAAATTACCTAGCTATAGGGGATGCTGTAGTTCCATCCTGCAGTGGAGATCCTGCACTGAGCAGGGGGTTAGACTAGATGACCTCCAAGATCCCTTTAAACTAAAATGCTATGGATGCCTGCCAGCACAAAATTATTATTATTATTATTTATTTATTTATTTATTTAATTTGTATCCCACCCTTCCTCCCAGCAGGAGCCCAGGGCGGCCATTGTAAAATGGCCGCCATGGGCAGCAAAAAAAGAGGTGCTGATGAGTATTGTTGCAGAAAAGCAGAAAAGAATAATAATAATAATAAGATGATGATGAAGAAGAAGACAAACATATATTGATGTCTCAATGATTTTTGAAGGGAGTGGGGCTTGGTAATATCCTTTGGATGGGCCCAACAAGTTAGAAAGGCTCATTTTCTAGTGCCTAGAAATTCTTTCTTGAAAATGAAGCATTTTTCTTTTGCAGAGGAATCCAAACCACTTCCAAATGCAGAGGAATTCAGACCTCTTGGTTGTGCTCAGGAGATACCAACAGGGAACTCCCTAATGTAACAGATTGGCACTGACAAGGAGCCCTGCTTGTAAAGGAACCATTGGGAGCTTACTTTACAATTCCAATTGTTCCTTTGCATCCATATGTGCCCCACACCTGATGTCACATATGACATCAGGTATGGGGCGGGAGAGCATGGTTTGTGGGGAATGGCGTCACAGGGCAAATTGGGGACCATGCCGGACCTAATTCATCCCAAGGGTGGCAGGCTCTCCACTGATGTTCTAGGTCAGGGGTAGCCAATGTGGTGCCCTCCAGATGTTGGTGGACTCCAGTTCCCATCAGTCCCAGCAGTGTGGCCAGTGGTCAAAGATAATGGGAACTGTAGTCCAACAATGTCTGGAAGACACCATATGGCCTACCTTGTTCTATTCCATTTCCCGTAAATCTGAAAAGACCAGAGACTGTTTTCATTATTGGTTAGTTATCCTAGGTTAACAGTCCTTGTAGTCACTTGTCTGATTCCAGTTGATGAGTGACTCACTTGGTGATGTTAGCTGAAAAGAGAAAAGGCAACTCTTAGCAACATCTGGGCCTCCCCCTTTCACCGTGGGAAAAGTAATTGTGCAATTGTGTTTCCTCGGGTGGGCAGAGTCCACCAATTCTTGTATGTCCCCAGTTTTAAAAAATGGAGGAACTAAGGCTGAACGATCCATGCAAGACTTCCCAACAAGCAAACACACAGCTGAGAAAGGTTCTAAACTAAAGAAAGGCACCCAGCTCACAGGCCAGGATCCATCTGCAGCAGTTCTCCGTGAATGAGCCTGCAATTCGTAAGAACCACCTGTGAAGTCACCATGACAAAACATGACAGAGGCTCTCTCCTGTTCTCCAAGGATAAAGAAAACAAACGAAGAGATGCAGATATGACATTGAGCTGTGAAGCCACCTCCTGCCAGGGCAGAGACAGAATAACACCTGCAAGACAGATAAAACTGGAAATTCATTATAAAGAAAATATCTCCTTGATGGGTCAGATACCCATCCCTAGAAGAGCAAGAGGAGTCTCTTCTGTGTAACCTTGACACTCAGCTTCCCAGCCACCAGTCTCCTTGTCTCACACCAGCATACAACACTTTGTATTCAAGCTGTATGTGGTTTTCTTGGGGGGGGGGATGCAACATCCCCCCCCCACTGATGTTTCACTTCCCTTACACCTGCTGGGCTGCTGATCAGCATTTCCTGATTGACTTTTCCTCTTGGCAGACAAAATGTTCAGAAGAATTCCACAACATACCTGCACCTTCAGCTGCTGGTGTTGTTGTATGTGTGTTTTTCTGTCTTCTAGGCTATTCCCAAATGAGATAGTTACTCTGGAATTGATGCTCTTTGTTCACTTACTTTTTACAAGGTATTTACATGCTATCATCATCAAATTGTTTTGCTTCTGTGTTTCTGCTTGTTGTTGGAGTTCCCGAAATCAGACTTTTTTTTTTTGAAAGATCAAAAGAGCAGCACAATCCTGGTAGGTATACATCTTCTTAGCTCTGCTCTTCTGTCTTTTTGAGGAGGTTTTGATAATACTGTAGTCACGTTTCACATGGTTGAGCCCTGTCACTCACACCTTTGGCACACTGTTGCTATTTCTTTTCCTGTCTGTGTCATTTTAGCAGCATAGTATTATTATTTAAAAAACCATTTTAAAAATGTGCACTATAATGCTTTCTTTGCCTACAGTTTATATAAATTATTAAAATATTTGTGCAATCATACTGAATTGTGTGCTTGTAGGTTTGTTTAATTTCTTTGCAGAACAGCAGACTGGTAGGGAATGTACACTCCCTGGCTTTTGCAAATTACTTCCAGTCTTTTGCAAAGAAATGAACCAAACCTATGATCATCCATAATTCCACACTATTGTCCAGATATTTTAATCTTTTTTAAAAAATGTGGACAAAACCCCATTTTAGCATATTTTTTAAAAGTATATTAAAAGATAAACATGCTGCCACACTGGGATGCTTATGTGCGTTGTTCTTCTCCAACCACATGGCTATGCAATACTTACTGGTGTGGATGGAACACAGTGGGATGTATGCATGCAAAAAAGCTCTACCCACCAAATTGTCAAAGACAGTTACAATTCTGCATGTAGCTCACAATGAAGAGCATTAGCTGGGAGTGCTAAATGCTCCCAGTCTGGAAGCTCCCTCAAGTTATTAACTATAGTATGCTGCTACTTGAGTCAGTTACCCTATATATACCAGTGGTCCCCAAATGTTTTCCACCATGCACCACTTGGAAATTACTGAGAGTCTTGGCAGACCACTTAGTAATTTTTCTGCCTGTTGTAGCAATTGTAATGAGCTGTGCTAGATGCTGTATAATTTTTAATATTAAAGACATGCTATGGACCAGCTGAATGAAGCCCATGGACCACACTTTGGGAACCTCTGCTATACACTAGTGGTGAACTTATTTTGTGGAGCCTTATGAAGCCAAAACGGTACCATCTATGCACAGTAAGGAGGTATCAACAGGCTTAGAGAAAATCCTAGGTTTTGCTAAAGTATGAAATCTTTGGGGGGAAAAACCAAAGGGGAGAAGGGTGGGAGGAAGGCCAATGAGGACCAAGCACAGAATGCTGGGATAGAATGCTGGCTGAACATTGGGTGGGGTGGGTAGAGAAAAACTGGGTGTGTGTGGAATGGAGTATCCTGGAAGAGGGTGTGGCTTGCCAGCTGGAATCCTAAATAAGAGCATTTCACACTGCCATATTTTGTTGCAGGCCCCACATATGTATGTATGCATGTACCCACACCCACGCACACCATTTGTTTATTTCAGTGACCAACAAAACAATACATACTCATTATATAGGCAAGTGTATGTCTGCTGCTCTCACTGCTCCTACTCCTCCTTTATCCTCCAGCTTCAGACTTCAGGTCATTTCCTGGCATGCTATCCCAGTTACAACAAAGGCAGGAGTGTATGTGAGAGGAAGGCCCACCAGTGCTCTCCTGATGGCTCTTCAGGCCTTTGTGCAGTTTTATTGCCCACCACTGGCTTAGGCAGACCTTCAGGACTAGTCTTGCCTTATTCTTTTACAGTAGGGCCCCGCTTACCGGCGCTTCGCTTTCCGGCGTTCCAGTAATGCGGCGGCGGGAAATTCCCTGCTTTAAAGCTAGTTTTGTGCTTTTGCGGCATTTTCGTGCGACACGCCCCATTATACTCAATGGGTTCCGCTTTACGGCGATTTCCGCTTTACGGCGGCAGTCCGGAACGAAACCTGCCGTATAAGTGGGGCCTGCTTGTATCTGTAATAGAGAGCCAGTGTGGCTTACTGGAGAGAGTGATGGCTTAGTTCTATTATTTTTCAAAAGAAAAAAGTAAACAGCTGTTTAATAAACTACTCAATCATTGCAAATAATAAAGTTTAGATCCGAAGAATACAGCTGTATTCATTCAAGGGACTTGCTTTGATATGTACATGGCAGCCAGTTTTCCATAAAGGATTAAGAAGCAGACAAACAGAAATCTTTTTCCTCTCAGAGTTGATTAAAACCAAACCCTGGTGTGTGTTTTGGTGACTGAGGCTGTGAGCACACTAGTTGCCTACAGCAAAGCATTTCCATTGGCCACACCTAGAGGGGGAACAGGTTGATCTGCCAATCAACTGAGAAATCTCTTTGAAGCGAATTAAAGAAAAAAACGCACTTGAGCTGATTCCACCAGGATTTACAGTAAAAAGGGGTGGGGGTTGACTAGTGTACTTTGAAAGTTCTCGCCTAGGATCTGCCGTGACCTTGGTGTTCTGTGCCATTTGTGCATCATTAAAAGGTGGATCAGTCATCCATAGCTCACTTTGGATTGGCTTTCAAATAAGGTGAGCTGTTTCCCCACGTTTTTAAAGGTTCAGCTCATTTCTGAGCCAATTTGACAGTCAGGAATTGTTTGCTCCGCTAGCTGACAAATAATAACGGATAATTATTCAGCAAATTCCTCAGCAAATATTGGTAAATATTGATGAAGAACTTACCTTGTTGCCAGAGGTGTTCTGCGGCTGTGGATGGGGTGGTCCCTGTGTTGGTTCGGGCCGGTCTGGACTGTGTGGAGCGTGGGCCTTCCTGCCTGGGTTGCGGCGTGATTTCTCCATTCGGGGTTTCTCCGTTTGCTGATCCATCTGCCCGCTCCAGTCGCTGGTGGATGACGTGGCTCCGAGGGACCATTCTGGGGCCAGCCGAGAGGCACCTCCCGCCGACTTTGGACTGTGTGGCTGTCCCCTCCTTCCTGTGGTGTCGCATGGAGTTGAGGGGTACCAACTGGGGTCGCTTTGCGTTTACGAGGGGGGCCGCCGGATGGAGGAAGGTTTTTCTGCCTTTGCCTCGTCCTGTTTTCCTGCTCTTCGCTTTTCGCTTGTTCCCTGTAATTATCGACGACCTGAGGTTCGAAGGGAGGATTCTTCCCTCTTCGGAGTGGATTTCCAATGGTGTTTTCGGCTGGCGTGGACTGGGATTTATGAGTTGTTTACGTATGCTGTTGTGGTCTGCGAGCCGGAGTTACGGCTTGGCGCTTGTTTCGATGTTGACCGGTTGGGGGCTACTCCTGACGGAGCGAGGGATAGCTGAGGCGATGCTGCTTGATTCATCTTCATCACCAAGGGCTTGTTAGCTGTGGACTGGCTTTTGGTTGTTCTGTCGGTTGATTGGGAGTGTGTATGTGGTAAGTGTTGTGTGATGTATGGTGTATGCTGTAAGTGTGTGTGGTGACGTTTTATTATGTGCCTGGGAGAGAGGAATTATAGTCAGGAGGAATTTGCGGGGGGCCCAATAGGCGTAGTGATGGGTAAAGGGAGATATCACGTTGTGTGGAAGACAGGCCAGGTGAGGGGAACGCGGCCCAGACAATTGACAGCTGTTCCGTGTTCCGGTCCTCCACACACCCACAGGTATGCGGGATGTCCTATCAGCCAGCTCTCTGATCTCCGGATGCTGCTTTTTAATGCCAGATTGGTACATAATAAGACCGCCCTCATCCATGATTTAATTGTGGATGAGGCAGCCGATCTGGCATGCATAACTGAGACCTGGGTGGGTGAGCAGGGAGGAGTTGGTCTCTCTCAGCTATGCCCACCAGGATACTCAGTGCAGCATCACGGTAGATCTGAGGGCCGGGGAGGGGGGGTTGCTGTGGTCTATAGGAGTTCTATCCCCCTCGTCAAGCACCATGTCCATGTAACTACCGGCCTTGAGTGTTTGCACCTCGAGCTGGGCCAGAGGGACAGATTGGGGATTCTGTTAGTGTACCGCCCACCCCGCTGCCTAACAGACTCCCTGACTGAGCTGATGGAGGTGGTCTCTGAGGTTTTGTTGAGATCCCCTAGACTATTGGTACTGGGTGATGTCAACATTCATGCCGAGGCCATCTTATCTGGGGCGGCTCAGGACTTCATGGTCTCCATGACGATCATGGGGCTGTCCCAATATACCACCGGCCCAACTCATGTGGCAGGTCACACTCTGGACCTGATTTTTGTTACGGGACATGATGATAGTGATCTGTGTATAGGGAGCCTTACATCAGCTCCTTTGTCATGGACAGATCACTGCTTGTTGAGGTTTAGACTCACAACGACTTTCCCCCTCTGCAAGGGTGGGGGACCTATTAAGATGGTCCGCCCCTGGAGGCTGCTGGATCCTGATAGTTTTCAAAAAGCTCTGGGGAGTTTTCCGGCTGATAAGGCTGGCGCTCATGTCGACACCCTGGTCGATCTGTGGAATGCGGAAATGACCCGGGCAGCTGACATGATCGCTCCTGTGCGCCCTCTCCTTTGTAGAGCTCATACAGCTCCATGGTATACTCCGGAGCTGAGGGCGATGAAACAATATAGGAGACGGCTTGAGTGCAGATGGAGACAGACTCCTGACGAATGCAACTTTGCACTGGTGAGTGCTTATAATAAGACGTATTTTGGGGCGGTGCGGGCAGCAAAGAAACAACATATCACTGCCTCTATTCAATCCTCTATCTCCCGTCCGGCGGAACTGTTTCAAACTGTTAGAGGGCTCTTACATTCTGGCCCTAAGGACGTGATGGAATCTTCTAAAGCTCGATGTGACGAATTTGCCAAGCACTTCCAGAATAAAATCTCTTGCATTCGTCAGGACTTAGACTCCAATGTTATAGCAGTGGAATCAAATGAGGTCTCCGGAGCACAGTCTGGTCATATTTTGTTGGATGAGTTTGAATTGGTGCAGCTTGAGGACGTGGACAAGGTGCTTGGACAGGTGCGTGCAACCACTTCTGTGTTAGATCCTTGCCCCTCTTGGCTAATAAAAGCTAGCAGGGATGGCACTGCCGGCTGGGCCAGGGAGGTGATTAATGCCTCACTATGTGAGGGAGTGGTCCCGCACTGCCTTAAGGCAGTGGTGGTGAGGCCGCTTTTGAAGAAATCTTCCCTGGACCCAGATAATTTGAATAACTATAGGCCGGTAGCAAATGTGCCATTCCTGGGCAAGGTTCTGGAGAGGGTGGTTACATCCCAGCTCCAGGCGCTCTTGGATGAGACCGATTATCTGGATCCATTTCAATCGGGTTTCAGGCCCGGTTTTGGTACGGAGACAGTCTTGGTCGCCCTGTATGATGACCTTTGTCGGGAGAAAGACAGAGGGAGTGTAACTCTGTTGATTCTCCTTGATCTCTCAGCGGCTTTTGATACCATCGACCATGGTATTCTTCTGGGGAGGCTTGCGGATTTGGGAGTTGGAGGTACTGCCTGGCAGTGGTTCCGCTCCTATCTGGCAGGTCGTCTCCAGAAAGTAGGGCTTGGGGAGCACTACTTGACACCCTGGGCACTCCAATATGGAGTCCCGCAGGGATCAGTTCTGTCCCCCATGCTCTTTAACATCTATATGAAGCCGCTGGGTGCTGTCATCAGGAGTTCTGGAGTGCATTCTCATCAGTACGCTGATGATACGCAGCTCTACTTCTCCTTTTCATCTTCTTCAGGTGAGGCTGTCAAGGTCCTAAACCGATGCTTGGCCACGATAATGGACTGGATGAGAGCGAACAAATTGAAGCTCAATCCAGACAAGACTGAGATGCTGTTAGTAAATGGATCCCCTGACCAGTTGGATGTTCGACCTGTTCTGGATGAGGTTACACTCCCCCTGAATGAGCAGGTGCGCAGCTTGGGAGTCCTTCTGGACCCGTCCTTGTCACTTGAGGCGCAGGTGGCCTCGGTGGCACGGAGTGCTTTTTACCAACTTAGGCTTGTAGCCCAGCTACGCCCGTATCTGGACAGGGAACATCTTGCTTCAGTTGTCCATGCTCTGGTAACCTCAAGATTGGACTACTGCAATGCACTATATGTGGGGCTGCCCTTGAAGACGGTTCGGAAACTGCAGCTTGTGCAGAATGCAGCGGCCAGATTAATAACCGGGACCAAGCGGTCGGAACATGTGACACCGATTCTGGCCCGCTTGCACTGGCTGCCTATATGTTTCCGGGCCCGATTCAAGGTGCTGGTTTTAACCTATAAAGCCTTACACGGCACGGGCCCACAATACCTGATGGAACGTCTCTCCCGATATAAACCTACCCGTACACTGCGCTCAACATCGAAGGCCCTCCTCCGGGTGCCTACTCAGAAAGACGCCCGGAAGGCGACTACAAGAAAGAGGGCCTTCTCAGTAGCGGCCCCCGAATTATGGAACACCCTTCCTGACGAGGTACGCCTGGCGCCTACTTTACTATCTTTTTGGTGCCAGGTGAAAACATTCCTCTTTGCCCAGGCATTTTAATATTCTTAATATTTTAGTATTTGTATTTATTGTTTGTAAAGATAGTTATATGTTTCATCTTTTTTTCCCTAATTACTTTTGGTTTGTATTTAATATGGGTTTATTATGTTAATCTCACTTTTGTTGTATGTTTAAATTGTTGATTTGATGATCAGGTGGTTTTTAAATTGAATGTAAATATATATTTTTTATCCAATGTACACCGCCCAGAGAGCCTTGCTATGGGCGGTATAAAAATTGAATTAAATAAATAAATAAATAGTGTTGTGTGCTCCCATTTTCAGAAAAGAGAGGTAGAAACACAATGGAACTGGCAGAAGAGTGAGTGTTTCTCTGCCCTCAGATGATGAAGGAAGTGGAGGTTCAGATCCCTGCTCAGACATGATCTTGGGGTCATTTCTTTCCTTGACCTTACACTTGATGCTTCCAATGAAAGAGTAAGGGGAGGGACTACTGAAGCCACTGATGCTTCTCCATAGCCATGAAGGCCAGGGGCAGCCCTAGACTAGCTGCAGCAACTGGAATCCTAGGCAAACCATGCAATCTGTGCCCCCCACCCATCCCAAGGGCAGATCTAGGCTGCTTTTGGTAAACTGGGAAACATTATTCCCCTATATTCCATTTAATATTTTAAAGCGTATTTAAATAAATATCCATCTGTCTGTCTAACCAATGTTTCTGAGATCAGATAAAATTGAGACACAAAATTTTTAGAATAAATTTGTATGCAACAGCTAGATGGAATTTCAGTCTAATTTCAAATAAAATGCATTAAAATGTTAATTATAATTTTTATTCTTACAAATCCAAAACCATTCATTATGCTATCCTGCTTTAACTACCATTACCACCACATCCAGTATAGAAAGAACTAAGAAAAATCTTCAATGAACTTTAACCTGTAATTACAAAATACTTCAAATCAAAAACATGCTTTTAAACATGACTTTTCTTGCTTTAAGTTTTGAAAACTCAGTCAGTAGTTCTTTTAGATCCAGTTTTCCAGCTACTTCATATTCTACAGACACTGCGGCATGTCCAGCTAGTCTCTCTTGCCCCATTGTTGAACACAGTTATGTTTTTATCATTTTAACTTTGAGAAGCTATGTTCCCCACTAGCTAGAGACTGGCAAAGTTAAAAGAATCTATAGAGCTATAAAAATGTTTTTAAAATTGTATGTGAGTTTATTTTCACAAACAATTTTCATTACTTCTTCAGTATTAATCAACTGGATTCACTAGAAAAGACAATCATGCTGGGGAAAACAGAAGGGAGTAGAAAAAGAGGAAGGCCAAACAAGAGATGGGTTGATTCCATAAAGGAAGCCACAGACCTGAACTTACAAGATCTGAACAGGGTGGTTTATAACAGATGCTATTGGAGGTCGCTGATTCATAATGTCGCCATAAGTCAAAATCGACCTGAAGGCACATAACAACAAAATTAATCAACCATCTCTCTTAAATGCACACATTTACAGAGGGAGTGACATACTAACTAACTGGGTGGGTAGTTGAATTATACAGCCATAAGAGTGGCTATATACTATAGTCAGCATGAATTTTTCACATTGCTTAACAGCCTTTCAAGTTGTCACAGTGATACACAAAACACTCAGAGAGAATCTAGACTTGAAAGTCTGAAACATGAATAAAAAAATCCAGACCCCTCTTCGATTTTTTTTTGTTAGTGGTCTCATAATTTGTTAAAATTAATTAAAAAATCAGCCATGTTCACAGAGTACCTGTAATCCTATTATTGACCTTGCCCCATACTCCGACCTTCATCTTCTACAGTTTAAAAGTTAAAAAAAATGCATGGCTGATTTTTAGTTAATTTAAGAAAATTAACATTGGAGTCTATGATAGCACAGGCATGCTCAGTAAGAGCCAACTGTCAGTATTCTAAAAGCCAGACTAACAGCTGTTTGGCTTGGCTAATCAGGTTCACACCCACACCACCCCTTTAAATGTCTGGGCTTCCCTCAAAGAATCCTGGGAAGTGCAGTTTGTGAAGGGTGCTGAGAGTTGTTAGGAGACTCCTATTCTGACAGAGCTCCAGTGGCCAGAGTAGTTTAACAGTCAGTCCCTCTTCCCACCCAGAGAATGTGGGTGATTAATGAATTCTATATACACCTTTAAAACAGTAAAAGCAATAATTAAGGAATAACTATGTATGGGGTCTCCACCTTTGGGGGCATCTGAAATTTTGAGAAAGTGCCATGGACACTGCCATACAAGGGCTGCCCTAGGCAGGGCAGGACCAGGCACAAAATGGCTGCCATGGGGGTGTGAATAATCCCAATATTTACTACTGCAAACAAAACATTCATTTCACAGAAGGCCTAAAGACAAGTAACTTGCCCAACAATCTTAATAAAAGGCTGACATGGGACATATGAACCCCAAAACTTAAAGCCACTCCTTTGAATCCACAGTCTTCTGCTCCACCATAACATCCATTTGACAGAAGGCAAGTTATTTCTCCAGATCACCTCTAAATAAAATATACCACCCATACCCACATGCACACTCTTTCCCTCCCACACAGGCCCTGGGTCCTCCATTTTTTCTTACTCACCCTGCCGCTGGCCTATATCCTCCATTTTTTCTTCTCCCACAGTAACTACATTTCATTCTTCCACTTGCATAGGTACACCTGCTCACTTGCTATCCCCACTCCTCTCCTTGGAATCCACATGCTCTCCTACCAATAGTGTCCAGTTAGAACTATTCTCTCTGTTGGTCCTGTCCAATTTGAACTGTTTTCTCAGTTCTAATTAATGTTATCACTGGAGAAGACAGGGATAGTGTCCATTTCTGATTCTGTAGCCAATTATGATAGACAGCCTAAGAAAACGGTCAGTAACAGTTAAGAAAAGCTGGTGGCCATTATAATTTATAATTGTGCAATGAATGGAGCAGAGACCTTGGAGGGTATTCTGATAGGTCTGTGTGAGCACACTGGTGCAGAGAGGACCCTGGGAGTCACTGTGGTGTAGTGGTAGAGTGTTGGGCTGGGGAGATCTGGAGGCTAGACCCTGCTCAGCCACGAAACTCACTGGGTGACTTTGGGCCAGTCACTGACTCTCAGCCTACCTCACAGGTTGTTGTGAGTATAAAATGGAGAGGAGGATTGTGTAAGCTGCCTTGGGTTTCCTGGAGAAAAAAAGGGTGAGATACAGAAATAATAATTTTTTAAAAGTCTGACTATGGTTGAGCTGGTTTGCTACTATTAGCCCTGCCGGTGGCTGCAGTCATCTTGCTCATTCTGTGATGACAAAAGGACACTTCCACCAGTAGAGTTTGTTTTGTAATTCCCCCCCCCAAATTAGGTTTATGGTGCTCAAGTTAGTGGGATTCTGAAAGAAAAGAGTTGGCAGCAATGCCAAAATTCATGTGGCCCCCTCCATGTGTGGGGCTCCCCTCATATGTGAGGCCCAGGGCAATTGCCCTCTGTGCCCCCCCAAAGGCCCTGCTTAACAATGTTACTCTTCCCTTATGGACCATCTTATTTATTGCAATGATAATTCATATTTCTGCTGTATGTGCACGAGAACTGAAATAATGCCAGATTCAGCTATCTCTCCCACTAGCAGGAGCCATTGCAAGTATTCCCGCTAGCAGAATATGACTTCCCCCTTCTGTTCACCTTGTGCCCCACAACACACAGGGGGAGGAAAGAGGAGATCGCTCCATCAGGCAAACAGAAATGTTTGTGCTGACAGAGTGATCTCATTAGTGTTACATAGAACTGAAATAATGACATCTTAGTTCTTTTTTTTTTTTTAATTTTTTACCTTGAATTTGGTGCCCCCTTTAACTTGGCACTCTATGTGATTGCTTAGTTCGCCTATATGGACAGGCCGCCTCTGATGAGGGCTAGAAACCTGTGAAGTTTTTTTTTAAAAGGGGGGATTCTGGTTGTTTATTTAGTCCTTTAAATAGTTATAGCACCCACTTTTTGGTCCTCAAGATAACTAACAATAATCAAATTGAAAACAAACCAAAACCCATTAAAAACCCAAAGAAAATATTAAATTAACAGTAAACAGCGATGGCAGCAGAAATTAGGGAAGGAGTCATTCAGGCCCAAAGCACAGTGAAACAAAGTAGTATTCACCAGGCACAAAAATACTATCAGAGAATGAGGGGCAGGGAGATGAGACTTCCTCCACTCACATCCACATCATACATTTAAAGCACATGGCTTCCCCAAAGAATCCTGGGAACTGTAATTTGTTAAGGGTGCTGGGAATTCTAGGACTGTGGGGAGTAAACTACAGTTCCCAGGTTTCTTTTGGGAAGAAATGTGCTTTAAATGTATGGTGTTATGTGACCACAGTTCCATATTGGGTATAGGATATTCGCTCACATATTCCAGCATCTATGCAGTACAGTGTAGCTAAAGCCACAGTCATGCAGGTATTACTTTACTGGCAATAGCTTTTAAGCCTGTGCCTAGATAACTTAATTAAAGAGAAGCAATTTGGGGGACTAGATAGAATTAGCCTCAGTGCAGGAAGTTCCAATTATTCGGTAGCCTTTTGCTGTCCCTTCCAAACCTGCAATTTGAACATTTGGAGCAAAGTGACTGCTCTGGTAAGCACAGCGGCACCTTCAGAAAACTGCATCTGTTGTTTTCTTCCCATTTAAGCTGATGAGATCATGGTTTCATGAGGCCAGAAAGAGACAATTAACATCTTTGCAAACCTGCAGCAGGGGCAAGGGAGGCGGATCTCTGAGCAGCACCTGATTGCCCTGTGGCCTCCCCTCTAGCAGAGCTGTGGGAATACTGGACAACATCTGGAGACAGTTGTGGTGGGCATGGATTGGGAGCCAGAAGGGAGGCTAGAGCTCCCCCTGGTGGTAGGAGGGTCAAGGACGGACAAGGGAGTTAAGGAGGAAGCAGCTCATAGATTATAGTTATACATTACTGCAGTTGTATCAGCAGAAGAGAAAAGAAACAGAGAATTAGGCTGGATACCCATGAACATTTTGAAGGTGAAGAGGATGATGCTTGAAATACCCCAGTTCTCACAGCAAGTATCAATGCCTCTTCTCTCTCTTAATTGGAACACATTAAAGGACTATATTTTTCTACCTACCGTATGGGGTATCCCACCCTTCCCCAACCTGATGCCCTCCCACTGTTGATGTACTACAACTTCCATCACGCCTGACTACTGGCCATGCTTGCCTGGGCCAATGGGAGCTGGGATCCAACAACATCTAGCACCAGCTTGGAGAAAACTAAAGAATCCACTTACTCCACAATTGCCTGCCTTGATCTCTTTTAAAAGCCAAGAGAATGGCGAGTTTTAATCGAAAGATATACTTGTGAATCATAACTGTCCTACAATGCATTATCAGCAGTTCAAAAGTAAACCTCAGCGGCTGCAGTGTACAAAGTGGTAGGCTGCATGCTGTGTGGTGCCTTAGTGCTCATGCACAACCATTGTCATGCATGCGCACTTGAGCCAAGATACATCCACCCGCTCACTCACTCACTCACTCACTCACTCACTCACTCAGGCTGCAATCCTAAATACCAGGTCTGGGCAGCCAGTGGCCCTCTAGATGTTGTTGGACTCCAACTCCCATCAGCCCCAGTCTGCTTAGCCAATGATCAGGGATGGTGGGAGTTGTAGTCCAGTGACTTCTGGAGGGCCACAGGTTCCTCACCACTGCTATATACACTGTCCTGGGACTGGGAGTATGATACATTGAACTCTGTGGGGCATATTTCTGAGTAGACATGTATAGGACTGGACTACCAGTTACTTAACGTCTAGAAACTCTGAACAATGACACTTACAAAACAAACCAACACTTTTTAAAAAAGGCATCCCTGAGAGGCAAAAAGAGAGATAATATAGAGCATGGATTTCCCAGGGGCAGGGATCAGAAATATAGGGCCATTGGAATCTATAAGGCTGTATCTGCACTACATGAAAAGTGCAGGTTGATTCCAATTCCAAGCTACAGCTGTTCTGAAGTGGACATTCACTCCTGGCTGTATCATACTACTTAGGGTAGGTCTTTAGCTCAGTGGCAAAGCACATGCTTTGCATGCAGAAGGCCCCTGTTTCAATCCCTGATGTTTTGCATGCAAAGCATGTGCTCGGCCACTGAGCTACGGCCCTCTCTTAAGTGCTCCTGTCAGCACTTTCCTCGAAACGTATGCATCTCAGGGCCAAACTAGACCTGACTTTAAAATGCATCTTTGCATTCAATGAGCACGTTTTAAAAATGTAAATGGCATTAGCTGGTGGGGGGAGCACTAATTATGATCAGGATTGCAGCAGAAGAAGCAGGGGAATGTCACCCATTGTCAGGGACATAGGAAGCTGACTAATACTGAATCAGACCATTGGTCCATGACTGACAGCAGTTCTCTAGGTTTTCATACCAGGGACCAATGCACCTCTGCCTGGGGATGTCGGCGATTGAACCAGGGTTGAGGATGGGGGAGAAATTAGATTCAGTTTGCATTTAAGGCTACATCTATCATATGTGCACTTTCTGAAAACAACATGAGAACCAAAACACAGCCATTCTTTAATATTTGCACTTATCCAAGTTTTGCAGTGCAGTTCTTCAACCAAATAAAATTTACAAACATGCATATATTAGGGGGAAATGTGCACAAAAATGACTATATAGGTGAAAATAATGTACAAAAATGTATTATGTAAGGAGACTGCTTGAAAAAATGTGTGCATTATTCAAAGCTGCGTATAAAAATGTGTTTATTTGGAGAGATTCACACTAAAATGCTGAAGAATTTTCATAAGGATTTTTAAAATAAAAAAAAAGTAGTAGATCGCTGCAGAAATGTGGAGAATACAATTTAAGACTGGGAAAATGAGAAAGGGAGAGAACTGAAATTTACATATCCTTCCATCTCTACCTGGGATCTTCTGAGATGTGCAAACTCTGAAAGGCAGCTGCATTTGCTTCATGTATTGCTTTGGGAAATGCCAGTTAGGTAGGTTCGAATTTCTCCCCCATTCCTAGTGAGTGCACAAGTAGCTCTCTGAGAATCTGCTCCCCGATTTAAGGATCTGCAATCCTCCTCTTTGATACTAAACAAAGACACAAACAAAACGTAAGGCTGCAATCCTATTCACATGTAGCTTGGAATAAACATGAACAGGATTGCATTGCAAACCCTGAAATGTTAACCCTGGAACATCTCAGTACTGTACTTGGAAGTGCAAGGAGCATGTAATGACAACATAAAAGTGCTACCTGTGGCAATTAAGCTGTGAAGCTGTATTCACACATCCAAGTTATTATATGATGCTATATAGTGAAAGAGCCACTTGGTTGAATTTACAAGGGAGTTTCACTAGCTGTATTCTAACTAGCATCTGCCTGCCAACAATCCATTCCCTGTAGGATTGCAGGCCCCAGGCTAATCATTAACATCCCCCAGGGATTGATCGACCAAAGGGCATCTAGACAAATAAGTCTTCTGCTTCGTGCTGGGATCTTAGAACTATCTGAGAGTCAGAGAATAAGTGTGCAAGCCCAGGTAAGTCAGTTCAAAAAGTGGAGGGGAATTTGGAGCTTCAGTACAGGGTGGGAGGAGAGACTGCGGGGGGAGAAATATAATGCATGGTTAGGATAGCAAGTTATTAACTAACTGGAAGGATAAAATAAATATGTATATATAGAAGAGCACTAGGCAATGTAGTGCCCTCCAGATGTTGTTGAACTACAACTCCCTTTATTTCTGACCATAGACCATGCTGCCTGGGACCTGTATTCAAGCAGCATCTGGGGGGCTGCAGGTTCCTCACCCCTGATACAGAGGTAGTCAACAATGGTGTTAGGTGAGGTGGAAGACAGAAGAAAAGAACCAGCAATGCAGGATTCAAATTGTGATAAATGAGATATATAGTTTGGGAACTATAGTATGTGTAGTGTTAATATGACACAGCAGAAAATGGATTAACCTGATTTAATTTAGAAACAGAAAAGCAAAATTCCTCTGTGGATACTAAAAGTGCCTGAGAAGGCTAGATGCTGAGTTGCTGTTTGATACTTAAATGTTAGCTTGCTTTTCTCATGAAACTGGACACCATCCAAGTAGATAGCGCGAGGAACAGCACAAGGAATGCTCAAGGCCAGAACGCTCTAAATGCAGAGACAATGGAGTCGCTGACAAGTGTTGCTAACAAGCAATAAGGGAGGGGCTATGTGTGAGGAGGATTTGGAGCCATATATCAATGTAATCTGTGTAGCTATGCTTTCAGACCAGGATTCTGGCGTTAGCCGAATACTTCGTCTCTCTTTTGCAAAAGATGTTTGGTAATCAATAAAGGTGTTGTTTTATATCTCTGGTTTCTCATCTGGCGATTATTGAAGCTTCCTCCAGATGTAAAGAGCCTTTTGGCATAACAAAATGATGGGTAGGGAAGGAAAGACAGACACATTTTCTAAAGGCTTTTTCATATACATGCCCATCATTTGATGATAGCAGCATCAAGTGATGACTTGCATGTGAGAATGGGCAATGCAAAAGGTATATCACAAATGCTTTTAAGTGGAACCCATTCACACAAATTCAGCTATGAGCGGTCAGCTAAATGAGTGATCAACTAAATGAGTAAAGAGAAATCCAGTAGGTATGCTGGGGAAGAACCAGCTCATAAATTCAAATAGCTGCTCACTGTAGAAGTGGCATATAGGATAGCTATATCCTATATTGGAGGCTGGGCCTGGCAACTAAGAGGTCTTCTATCTCTTTAAAAGTTGTGCAGGAGGAAGGGAGAATTCCACCTTGTGGTTTTTCCCATTACAGTGTTTCAAGAACACCTGCACTTGGCTGACTTTCTCTTCTAAAGATACAGGATCAGTCTCAGGTCCTGAGCCTGGCAGCCCTATTCCACTGCTGGATTTGTGACATAAACATGGGTGCAAATGCAAGCCCTTCAGTCTCAGATCTATCCTTCCCTGCAGCAAACAGTATCACTTACATGTCTGTTGTTGTTTCCTTAAACCAGGACAGGCAGGATGTCTGGGGAGCAAAGGAGGAGACGGGTTGGAATTGTGGGCTATGGACATCTAGGTAGGTAGTGTTTCTAAACAATTTCCCTCTGTTCATCAGAGTCCTAAGATGGCTCTTGTAGGCAAATGTGTTTTCTCCCTTTATTGAGTATGTGTGCCTACTCTAGGCAAGTTTGTCAGATTGCAATAACAAAACACCACCACCATGTGCTTCATAAAACTATTTATCCTGTCCTGGTTTGGAAAAATACCTCATTATTCTCAGAATATCTGTTATTGTGTCATTTTTGTCTAGCAATTGGAGGGCTGGCCCACAAACTTGGTCGTGAATTTGTGGGCCATAGCGGCTCGCTCTCCCTCCCTTTCTCTTCTCTTCTTATCACATCTGTTTCTTTTCCTGTGATGAACGACGTATTTACGTATCTGGTTCTCTTTTCATACCAAGGAGCCCAGCAGGCAGAATGAGGGCCCAGGATGCAAATGCATTGGAATTGTGGGCTGGAGGGAAGGTTAAAGTGCAAAGTGGAGCTCTTAGAATGTGTAGACACTTGCTAGAGCTTTCCCATAGTCACACACCCAGTTTTTCAAATCCACACATCTCCTAGGTCTTAATATGGCCCTGAGGCAGAATGCCACCCTACCCTTCCTGTTCTGGTCATTAACACAGGAATGGAGAATCCATGGCCCTCCAGATGTTGGACTACAACCCCCATCTGCAGTGGCCAATGGCCATACTGGCTGGGGCTGATGGGAGTTGGAGTCCAACAGCACTGGGAAGACCACAAGTTCCCCAGTCTTGTAGTATATCATATGGCTCTTTGTGTGATCACTGCTTTTGTTTTTCCTTCATTGATTTGTGCTGAGGGTGAAGGCTAGCAGGCAGTTCTCTACTTCTCAACGAGGCACTCTTTTAAGAAGAAATTAATTACCTTGCTGAATCTTCTTGCTTTCCAACTGTGGTCAGCCAGATCCTTCTCGGTGCTTACAGAACAGGGCATGAAGGTGTGTGCAACACCTTCACAGGGAGCTCTAAAAGATGCCACCCGAAGGACAAAAACAAGCTCTGCATTCTGAGCACACCTTTTTTTTGTCTTGATGTTGGTATGTATCAGAGTTTGAGAAATTCTGGTAAACATGCCAGAATTTTGTAGACAGAGTTTGTGCCACTGCAGGAAACAGATTAGAGGGGACAAGCAGTTGTTTGAGAAACAGAGCCAAGTCCTGCATTTGTGATGCTTTTCTGTTCTGCTTTCTGTCTCCAGGCCAGTACCTGGTGAAACGGCTACAAGATGATGGGCTCCAACACAGGTTGGAGCTGGCCTTTGTTTGGAACCGGGATGCTAGGAAGCTGGAGGGGGCAGTCCCAGCAGAGCTGCGGCTGGGGAAGCTGACTGATTTTTTGGAGCGGTGAGCAGGCAAGCCCAGCTGAGACCTGATTGGATGTGTGTGTGTGTGTGTGTGGCATGGCATGGATAAACAGAATGAGCTATCATGGGAACCTACAGGCATGCATACCACAAAAATGCCACAATGCCTACAGATAAACAGCTTGTAATCTTCTATGCACTTACCTGGGAGCAGGTCTCATTGGACTCTGTGGCACTTACATCCAAGAACAAATGGATAAATCTGTCAGTTCAGTTTTTCATAGGCCACACCTGCACCATACATTGAAGCACTATCATACCACTTTAAACCGTCATGGCTTCCCCCAAAGAATCCTGTGAAGTATAGCTGAGTGCTGAGTGGATGCTGAGAGTTGTTAGGAGACCTTTATTCCTCTCAAAGAGCTACAGTTCTCAGAGCTCCCTGAAAAGAGGAATTGCTTGTTCAACCACTCTGGGAATTATAGCTCTCTCTCCTAACATCCTTAACAGACTGCACTTTCCAGGATGCTTTGGGGGAAGCCATAAAGTGGCATAATAGTGCTTTAAAAATGTGGCGCAGATGGGGCCTTCGTTTCTCCTTTTCCCAGTCTGAGGTTCAGTTCACCACATTTCCACATCAGTTTGTGATTTTTTTTAAAATGTCCTGATGAAAATTCATCAGCATCTTAGTGCAAATTTCTCCTAATGTATATATATTTGTATGCAATTTGCCTAATACACAAGCTTTTGCAATGCATTTTCTCATAACATAACACATTTTCGTATGTTCTTTTCATTTGCTTTTCTAGTACACATTACTTGGCTGCAGAATAGCTTTGCAAAATTTGGAGAAGTGTGAGTTTCAAAGGATGGCTGCGATTCAGTTTGTGTACTGTTTTGGAAAGTGTGAATTATGTTGGTTCACCTTAAAATACAAACTGAATTGAATTTCACCCCCCATCCCTGCATCCAAGTAGCCATGCCTAGGATTGTACTGACCGTTCACAATGTTGTCATAGATCTTTGGCAGAGCAGATGCTTTGTGTGCAAAAAGTCATCTCGTGTTCAATCCCCAACACCTCCAGGTAGGGTTGGGAAAGATGCCTGCCTGAGACCTTGTAGTGCTACTACCGGTTAGAGTAAAGCAAGGATGGGAAACCTCAGGCCAAGAGACTAGATGCCGCCCTCCAGGCCTCTCTAGCCATTCCTTGGGACTTTCTACAGGCTACTCCCCCTCCCTGCTCTACGCCCTCCTCGACTGCTTTTGCCTGGCAAGAATGTATCCTCGAACTGTGATAATGCCTCTTCCTTACCAGAATGGAGGAAAGAGAGGGGTGTCTCTCTGTGTAAAAACCTCTCCATTTTCCATAGCTAGAAGCTAACCTAGCATACAAAAAGTAAGAGTCACACTGCTCCAGCCACTTACGCTTCTGGCCACACCTACTACTGGCATGCTGCCCCTGGCAGGTTACCCATGAGGAAATGTGGCCCACAGCCTGAAACTGGTCCCCCACACCCTTGCATGAACAGTGCCAAGCTAGATGAACCAGTGCTCTCACTACATATGTTCAATATGCATGCACTTGAATGTGTCTTCCTCCTCAGGGTCCGGCAGCCTACACAACTGCCGCTTCTTGCCTCCTTTCACTGAATGGTTGCTGGCAGCTGATTCACGCAAACATGTTGCTTTCTCTGCACATATGACTGACAACTGAATGTGCAAACTACACGGGAAGGCAATGTGTGTGAGGGCAAATAAATGCTCTGCCTTGATTCTGTTGCACATTTGGATTGCCATTCCAGATCATCACTGTATGCTGCAGTCCTCACACGAGGGACACAATTCAAGTCGCTTCCTTCAATGCCCATGACAAATTGTGAGGGTTTTTTTCATGCCAGTGCCCATCATCTCAGGGGCAAGAGCAGCACGCTTGGTGCAAAAGGGTTCATGCAAACCCATGCCCGCTCAGTTTGGACAAAGTTGTTTGCACAGCCTAAACAGTTTTTAAAGCTGCTTTGTTTTTAGATGTTTTTAAGATGTTTTGTTTTTAATAAGTTTTTATGGTTTGATCACTTGTTGTTTGCCACCCCCTGCTCCTTTTGGGAGGAAGAACGGGATATAAATTTAAATAAGATCAATAGTAACAGTAGTAGCAGCAATAACAACAACAATAAATCATTCCTGTATATTATCATAATCACATTTGCTATTCACCAAATATCTTCACTGAAGACATCCTATAAGTGCATTTACATGGAAACGAGTCAATCCAAATGGGTTATCCACAGAACTACTCCAGGGACAGCATGATCTGGTCACTTTCTAGGATCCCAGAGATAACCTGACCACCCAGGCAACCCAAGAAGTCAACTGTAACAAGCTGCCTGGCACCAGGTCAGGCTCTTTGTCAGTCTAGCCCAGCAGCGTCTGCTTTCTCATCAACTGCTACTTGATTCTTTCGACTGGCTTGCCAGGGACTGAACCTGGGACCTTCTGCATGCACAGCCTTTGCTTTAACACTGAACTATGGTCCTCCCCTAATATGGAGGAGCCAGATTGGAATGAGGGCTCCAAGGAAGTGCTGTGTGATTTATATGCCCCACCAGCAGCATTGTGCTGGGTCACAGAAAGTCATCCATGAACTGAGAGCTCACCTGCAGCATCTTTGGTGACATTGCCGGGGAGTCTGGAGAGCAGCGCCTCATGGATCCAACATCGCAACTCTTGGGGTGGCAAAATGTCGCAAGCCAATTCTGCTACTTGCTTGTGGGACTGTTCCCAGAAAGAAGAAGCGCTGCATCCATGCTGGCATAAGTTTTCCATGACGCATACATATTACGCACTAATGGAAATGTCAACCATACTGTACAGTTGTGCAGTGTAAACTTCAGTAACAGCTGCGAAGCTGTTGGTCCTATAGGGTGGTCCATATGGATGGAAAAAATACTCTAGCAACAAAATATGTCCTAATTTAAGCTACTCTTCCCATATATTTCCCACAATGACCACTAATGTTTGGCTTGGACCCTCATCAAGAGTGTCTTTGGCACAATTATTGCTTCTCACTATGCCTCTCTTCTCTCCAAAGCCATGCTGACATCATTATCGAAGTTGCCCATCCCTGCATTGTCCAAGATAATGGGGAGTCGTTTCTCCAAGCTGCAGATTTTATGGTAAGGGCTCCACAGGCGCTGTCATCCACACTATATATTTAAACCATATGACTTTCCCCAGAGAATTCTGGGAAGTGTGGTTATCCCCTCACAGAGCTACAAGTTCCCAGTATCCTTAACAAATCATAGTTCCCATGATTTTTGGGGGGCAGTCATGTGCTTTAAATGTGCAGTAGATGTGCTTTAAATATATGGTGTGGACCTGCGGAATGTTCACTCTCTTTAACCCACTCTTCAATGTAGGCAGTCAGATTACCTTTTTGACCTTGGCTTACTTCAGTGAAAATCATCCTTCTTTTCCCCCTTCTCTCTCTCTCCTCCCACAACCCCAGCCAAGACATTTTTGTTCTTCCCATCAACCAAATCCTCTGATTTACAAAACTTTTTTTTTAAGTGAAACTACAAAATAGAATCCAAATAAACTAAAACCCAATATCAAACTAATATCTCCTCTGTCAACAAAAATCAGCATAGAATCAATGTAAAATAGCCTAAAACCCAGCAAGGAGAGAGAATAATTAGTGCCAAAGATCTAAAATGCACTATACACATATAATTCCCCCAGAGATCATGTCAATGAGGAGGTGTGCCTTCAGTGTTGTCTAACTCTGCAACTCCCTCCAACTAGAAGTTAGACAGGCACTATCTCTGCTGAGTTTCAGACACCTGGTTAAAACTGTTTTATTTGGGGAGGCCTTTGCATCATTAATGTTTCTGTGATGTTTTAATTTTTTTATGAGGTTTAATATTTTTGAGGTTTAATTTATGTTTCAAGTTTTATCTATTTCTATCATTGTAAGTCACTTTAAAACCCAGATGGTGAAAAGTGGGATATAAATTTTTAAAATAAAAGAATGAATAAAAAATGAAGACCTGCGAGAAACTTGGCCTGGCACAGAAAAGGTGTTAACGTAGTCACCAAGTGAGCCTTCTTGAGCAGGGCATTCCATAACTGGGACGTCACTGCCAAAAAGACCCTCCTTCTCCCTAGTGGCCACCCCCAATCAGAGAAAGGCCTCTTGCCTTGACCATGTCCAATATGAAACTTTCATCACACTAGTATCAAACTTTCTTAAAGGTTTCTGTCTTTCTTTCCAGGGGTATTGGTTAATCTTGATTGCACAAACATTTTACTCTGGTTTGAGTTTATATGTGTATGTGTGTACAGTATACAGTGGTACAGTCCATGCATACTTATAATGGAGCAAGTCTCAATGAACTCAGTGAAACTCTCTTCTAATCCAAGTAAACATGCACCAGCTGGTGCTGTTCGTATGTTGTTTTTATACAGCTAACAACCACCCCGTGAGCTACTAGCCAGGTCCACTCAATGAATGTTGCAGCTGAGTGGAGCAGATTGCTTCCCTCTTCTTCAGAGATGTTCAAATGCATTCAGCCTTCTTTCATAAAGTGGACATGCTAGACTGGATCATTGGTTTTTTTGAATGTTAAGAAGAGCCTTGCTGGATCAGACCAAATTCCTATCTAGTGTAGTATCCCATATCCTGTTTCCCAGAGTGATGTTCAGACAGATGTCTCTGGGCTTGAAAATATCTCTTTATTATTGCTTCCAGATGAATGGTATTTCACTTTCTCTGTTTTTGTTAAATTCAGTTCTCCACATTTCTGCAGCAGTTTTTGACTTCCCTCCCCAGAAATCCTCATGAAAATTTATCAGCATTTTAGTGTGAATTTCTACTGACACATTTTTGTCTGTAGTTCTGATTAATATGCACATTTTTGCAAGCAATTCCCCCATTATATTCCTTTTTTGTATTTTATTTTTTACTAATATATGCATTTTTATGCACACTTTCCCCTAATATTTGCATTTTTTTTTACACATTATTCATCTGGAGAACTACAGCGCAAAATTCAAAGAAGTGTAAATTTTGAAGGATAACTGTGTTTTGGTTCGCATATTAGTTTGAGAAGTATGAATTAGGTAGCTTCTCATTAAAATGCAAACAGGATCAATTTCTTCCCCATCTCTACCATGGATGTCATATTTAGCCATCACTTCTAGTATCCATTATCCTCCTTTAATTTCTCTATGAAGTCATGAATGGTCAGAGAAATACACAGACTATTTTATGGCCATTGCAATGACCACTTCTTAAGTTTAGCATATATTCCCATCGCCATTTGGAAGGAGCCAGTGCATCCCAATGGACATTTGGTATAATTTCAGGATAACAGCCAGTTGTTGTGGTTCCAGATTTGTGGTTATGTTTCTTGTTCCCAGCAGACCTTGGGTGCAACCTGTTTCCTGCACAGCACCTAAACAGCATCATTTTAATGGCTACTACCTCCTCCTCCATTCCATTTTAAGACTGTAACCAGATGCAAACCCCATGGCTTCAGCATCAACCCCAAATCCTGCCCCCCTCCATTGTTCTGTCTACCATCTAGCCTGTTGAAGAGTTCTGGAGAACTCAAAGGCTTACAGTTTATTTTGTGATATTTTGGTTGGCCTAATAAAGATATTCCCATACTATGGATTTTGGGATTTTTTTTGTGGGCCAACACAGCTACCTTTTTGTATTTATTTGTGTATAATTAGAGATGTGAAGACCTGGAAAAAATGGAGAGGAAAATAAAAGGGGGGAAATGGAAAAATTCACCCCCTCCCCTGTTTTTCCTCACAAACTGTTTATTTTTTTCTCGGCCTTCATAACTCTGTTTCTAATATTTATACACCACTTAATATGCAAAAGCCCAAAGTGGTTTACATAAAATACAATAATATCATTTTAAAAAGGAAAATCCTTATCATAACATTAAAAGCAAAAAATGGATCATCCATCATTAAAACATCAACATAAATGCTAAGTTTCTCTTAAACGATACTAGGTTAATATTAAGTAATCTGAATAAAAGCATGTTAGCCTTGCAGTTAATTTCTAAATTGAATCACTGTCCTCTGCCAGGAACATAGAATTAAAGAAGGCTTTTCCATGTAAATGAAAACCCAATTTGAGTATTTGTTTTCACTACCTACCAAACATAGCCATTTCATTTTCACAGGTTTCCCATCCCTGGTTTAGGACACACATGAAGGGATGGAGAACCTGTGGCCCTCCAGCTGTTGCGGGGCTCTAGCTCCCATCAACACCAACCAGCATGGTCAATGGTCAGGAGTCCAGCAACACCTGGAGGGCCAAGTACTTCCCCGCTCTGGGACAGTTATCTACAGAATAAGGCCCACTGCTCTGAAATTTTACATGAATAGTGGGATCATTTTTTATAAATACATAAAAATGACCTCCCTGTCTGTGTTTCTGTCTCTCTGCTAAAACCCTTCTGAATCATCTTAGCCTGTCCTTGTTTCTCCCACTGAAACTGGGTGTCCCTCTAACCCCCCTCCTCTGGCCAGATACTAGCATTTCCCACATCCCACCTTTATCATAAGGAACATAACTTTATACTACGTTAGACCCATTGGTCAATCTAGCTCAGTAGTGTTTACACTGACTGGCAGCAGCTCTCTGGGATATCAGGCAGGAGTTTCTCCCAGCCCTATCTGCAGGGGCCAGGTATTGAATCCGGGGCCTTCTGTTTGCAAAGCAGATGCTCTGCCATGGAGCTATGGCCTAAATAAATGGAGAGGAGTAGTCAATCCCCACCCTGTGGCATTCTCTTTCTAGCTTCCCAACGTCATTTTCTGCAAAGTAAAATTTCTGCATTCTACTAGGTGGGATCACCGACAGCCTTGGCAGACTTAGGCACAGAGCTTAAATTACGTGAAGCTGCAAGACGGTCCGGACACACCCTCTATATTCCCAGTGGGGCTCTATGGGGTGGGCAAGACATCCAGAGGTTGGACGATGGAGGAATGCTTCAGGTAAGATCCCAAAGAGGGGTGTTGCATGAGCGGTGTGAGTAGATAAATGGAAAGATGTGAGGAGTGTGTGGCAGTATATCTACTCCCAGCATTGATTGACTGATTTTAGATTTATAAAGCATTTGATCAAAACAACTTCTTCAAGCGGTGTGTAACTTTACTTTTTTAATTACATTAAAATCATCCCTTTATTCCATGATAGAACTCAAGGCAGTGTACATGATGCTCAGCTGCATCATGTACTCTCAGATCATGCCCTAATATCGTGAAATACTGCACTGTCAACCAGGAATTCAGCAGAGGCATTATTACGTACACATGCCACACTGCTCTCGAAAGTCCTGCAGGCTCAAGACTCCAGGAATGTTGTTGTTTTCGTTCACTTGATTGTTAGTGCCATGATTTGTGGCTCCATATATACTGATGCTTCTGGTGCAACATGAGACTGACAGTGTGGGAAAGCAACCTTAATGGTAACATATGAATCAGCTGTCAGATTTGCTTGTATCAGCTGTCAGATTTGCTTAAAGGAAGGCAAGAATTCCAATGTTTGTAGTCAGAAAAGCATGTCAAATACCAGGAAAAGTGTAAATGGGATCTGTAGTGAAATGCACTCATTTTTCTCAGTACCACAGGAATTTCAGCTTGGATGAATGATTACTGGCAATTTCTGTAGCACCTCTCAAGCATATAAGAATCACTTTGGAATTCCAGATGTTCTTATTTTATCCTCATAATGACCCTAAGAGATTGGCTGCATGATTGAATGGTAGCAACCCAATGAGCTTCATGTCTTAAGTGTGGATTGGACCTGGGTCTCCTACATAAGAGCATAAGAAGAGCCTGGTGGATCAGGCCAGTGCCCCATCTAATCCAGCATCCTGTTCTCACAGTGGCCAACCAGATGCCTATGGGAAGCCTGCAAGCAAGACATGTAAAAGCAAACATGCAAACCAGACCCTCTAGAACAGTGTTTCCCAAACATGTTTTCCCCCATGGACCACTTGAAAATTGCTGAGGGTTTTGGCATATCACTTATTTTTCTGCCGGTTGAACCAATGGTCATGTGGTGTGCTAGATGCTGTATGATGTTTAATTGTATTTTATTGCTTCATTTATTTCTTATGTATTATATTCCATCGAATTCCACCTGTAATGCAATAAAATACAACACAAGAAATAAAGGAAGCAATAAAAATGAATATGAATATTTAAGACAATGGGCATGCCATCGACTGTCTCCACCCACAAATCCAAAGACACACCATGGAGTGGACCACCGCTGGTGGTTCACGGACCACAGTTTGGAAACCCCTGCTCAAAGAAATGGATTGGCAAGTTGTGGTCCTCTAGGTATCTTTGAACCTGAACTCCCATCATTCCCAGCTGGCAAGGCCAACGGTCGCAGTGATGGGAATTACAGTCCAACAACATCTGGGGGGCCAAAGGTTCCCCAGCCCTTCTCTTATGGCAGGGATGTAGCTCAGTGGTAGAGCGCATGCTTTACATGCAGAAAGTCCAAGGTTCAAATTCCTTGACATCTCCAGGTAGGCATGGGAAAGAGCTATCTGAAAATCTGGAAAGATGTTGCCAGTCAGACTCAGCGCAGACAATACTGAGTTTGATGGATCAGTGGTCTGACTTGGTAGTACAGTAGGGAGTTTCCTATGTTCTTCTCCATAGGCAGACTTATCTGGCTTGGGCTGTCTTTGATTATTATTCCTGTAATTTATATCGCACCATCAATGGACAATGTTAAGCTTTATAAGACTAACATTAGCAGAAGAAGGCAGGTCTCTGCCCCAGGGATCTTGTAATCTAAATGGTTGGGAAGGCAGGGAGGCAAGTTCTCTGACTCTTCTCCTTGCATCTTCTAGGCATTAACGGTCATGATGGTGAAACACCCCAGCAGCTTCCGGCTGGGCGGGCACCTTGGGGAGCTTGCACAGGGTGCCCATCAGGAACGTATGGTGCTGTACAGTGGTCCTGTGGGCAGATTGTGTCCCCTGGCTCCCAACAACGTCAACACCATGGCAGCAGCCTGTATTGCCGCCCCCAGCCTGGGCTTTGATGGTGTGAAAGGCTGTCTCATAGCTGACCCCAAGTGAGTCCCTGATCCCTGCCTGCTGGGTTCGTATGCTGGGAAGCTGATGGTATCTGGCCTCGTCTTCCTTCAAAACCTCCAGTCTAACCAACTGCAATTCCCCATTTCAGTCTCCCCGACTACCACGTGGTGGAGACTGAGGTCACCGGCCCGGGCGGCTTCTCCGTCACCACAAGGCGCAAGAATCCAGCTGCTTGTGGGGCCGTCACTGGGACAGCCACCTTTGCAGCTTTCTGGAGCAGCCTATTGGGTGAGGATGAAACCCTCTAGTCCAGCATCCTGCTCTCACAGTGGCCAACTGATGCTGTTGGGATGTGAGTGTGTGCTTGCGTAGAAACCTCTGCCTTTTGCATGGCTGGGACACAGCCAACTATACAAAGGCGAAAGTCACATCTATTGCCCTGCCCACTTTTTGCCGATGGCCTTGTCCACCCCTGGCATGCAGCCCCTGGGAGGAGGGAATGCAGCTTTTGGGATGGAAAAAGTTCCCCATCCCTATTTTTACTAATGGCAAACTCATTCTCCGAGTTATGATCCTTATGTAGCCAAAACGGCAAAATTCATGCACAACAGGGACCTCTCAGCAAGCTCTGGAGAACCCCAAGGTTTGCAGTACGACTAATGATAGTAAAAAAAGGGGGGGAGAAATAGCCCTGAGTGGAAAAACCCCCCAAACAGCCCACTGAAGAGTGAATATGGGGACGGTGCAGTATTACCGCTTTCCTCAAAGTAAGCTCCATTGAACTCAATAGGAAATAGGGTAGACATGTATAGAATTGTCCTGTTTATATTGCATTGAAAGATAGTCTTGCTTCAGGGCTGTCAAGATGTCTCCAGTGGCACCACTGGGCTTAGGGATTGGCACTTCTCTGGGCTCTGACTGATGCCTTCTCTTCCCCTCCCTGCAGTATGCCAAGGCCATGGAGGCCGAGTCTATCTCTGCTGAACCTTTTTGCGTCTGTCCTCTAGAAGGTACACAGAAGGCCTGTTGGTACTGGAGGTTCAGTTGCAGGGGCTTGAGCAGCAAGGGAAAGAGAGAAACAACCCAGTAAAGGAGACCTATCAGTTCCTGCACCCCACCAATCTTGCTGCGTGCCTTCAGTCCATCAACTCTACAAACATTCACTGCCTATGGTTACACCTCCATCCGTTTCCTTGGATGGCCTTTTGTTCCATCAGCCTTCCAGGTTCCCACTCACCGCCGAATGAGACAAATGATTTGAGTTCTGAATCCTATGTGCACATTGACTTTGGAGCAAGTCCCATTCAGTCTATTAGAGATGGCCTCAAGTGTCTTTCATATCATTCAATGGCATTTTAGAGGAACGGGGAAGGGCTCTTCCAAGTGGCACTTTTGGCAATATTGTTACAATACTGGCAAGTTAAGATATACCCCAGTGATTGAGGAATGGACAGAACACTTATTATTGTCAATTAGAGAAAACAGAAAAGCAGCAAAAAAGACTGGAGGAGAGAATTCCATCTGCCTTCCTGAAACTTTATACTAAATAACTAAAGTTTAGGGGGGAAAGGATGAGTAAACAACACTCTTCACTTGACTAGTTTTTCCATCTCTTTCTCCTCCCTTTCTTTTAATTATACCTTATATCTTCAATTTCATTTATATCTTATAAATAAGATATCTTCAATTTCATTTGTATTTTTTTTACTTGATACTGTTTGCATTTGGTTAAGAGGCTGTCATCCAATTAAGGAAAACTTACATTTCAGTCCTAATCACACAAAGGAGAAAGCCTCAGAGAACTCAGTGGGACTTCACTTACTCCTTGCTGAAGCTAAGCAGATCTGGGTCTGGTCAGTGCTTAGATGGGAGGCCAGCTGGGAACCACATGCATGCTGTCTTGGGATCCTTGATGGAAGAAAAGTGGGATATGAATGTAATTAAAGAAATAATACTAATCAAACGATTTTAATTTGACTGATCAATTAGATTGTCTCAAATCTGTATAAGAATAAAATAGTACCTCTAAAGGGAACACACTAAAATGAATGAATTCGAATCGCCATTGAAATACACTGGTTCCTTCTGAGTGGTCACAGGTTTGCTCTAAATGCCAGAATGGTTTTTTAGACTGCCATCAGAGTGCATTTGGAGGAGTGTTTGCTTGAATACACAGTGAGTTGGGGGGATCATTGTCTGCAAATGGCCAAAGAAAAATGGAATGGCCATTGAAACACATACCTAAAGAACTGTCACACAGGAGAGGACAAAGGCTTGCTCTTTGCTGCCCTAAAGGGCAGAACTAGCTCAAATGGGCTCTTGAATGGGCTTAAATTACACGAGGACAGATTTCATAGCAACATAGGAAGCCACATTATACCTAGATCATTAGTCCATTTAGCTCAGTAATGTCTATACTCATTGGCAGTAGCTCTCCAGGGTTTGAATCAGGGAACCCTAGCTTGAGATACTGGAGCTTGAACCTGAGATCTTCTGCATGCACAGAAGGTGCTCTACCACTGAGCTACACCCCTTCCCCGGGGCTGTAACTGAACATTGGGAGAAACATCTTGATGGTGAAAGAGCTGTTTATTTCTTTATGGCTTTATTTGTATACTGTTTTTTCATTAAAACCATCAAAGTGGCTTACAAGAAGTTAAACAACCACCATACCATAAAAAGTAAAAATACAATAAAAACAAAGGTATCTTCTTAATTTGCCTGCAAAAGCCAGGCGGAATAGAAAAGTTTTCATCTGGCATTCAGAAGTTAAAACAGAAGGCGCCTGCTGAATCTCTGTTGGCAGAGCATTCCAGAGAACTGGACCGACTGAAGGCTCCAATTAGTGTCAATGGGAAATGAGCCTTGCCAAATCAGGGGGCAACCAAAGCTGCTCCCGCAGATGATCTAGGTGATCAAGCTGGGATATAAGGGTCCCTAAGATGCCCTGGACCTAAATTGTTCAAGGCTTTGTAAATTAATACACTATGGCTCCATAGTGGCTGGACAGCCAGCACAGATGTTTCAAGAGTGCTGTCACATGTTGTTGACCATGTGCTCCCATCAGCAGTCTGGCTGCTGCATCTTGCACCAGCTGGAGCTTCCAAAACAGGGCCAAGGGCAGTCCCACATAGAGCAGTTCAGCAATGGAACCAATTACCTAAAGGGGTGGTGGACTCCCCTGTGCTGGAGATCTTCAAGCAGAAAATAGACAGCCCTTGGTTGGGGATGTTCTCTCTGACAGTGTATGTATCAGTATGGCAGGGGTAGCCGACTGGTACCCTCCAGCCATTGTAGACTACAATTCCCATCAGCCCACAGCCAACATGGCCAACGGTCAGGAATAGTCCAAAACATCTGAAGAGCAGCCTGTAAGACAGCGGTTGTCTTCTACTGAAAATGCACATAGGTGTCACATGCTGTTTGTCAATCAGTAATACGTTAAAATACGTCGCAGTTGCCTAGAGTGCAGATACCCCTTATTCCAGAGACCGCAGTAAACGATGCAATGCCTGCAGAGGGTCTGAAAACTAGCGTCTTTCTGCTAAATCCATGCCACAGTGCTGCGGTACTCCTCTCTGCCACGCAGCCTTTAAAAACACAAGTGGGGTGGGGAAGAGGCTTTAATATACTGAGAGAAAGTGTAATGACGAGTTTGCGGACTGCAGAAACGATCAGTCTCTCTACACGTCCAGATTAACAGAACCATCCCTTTCCCTCACGCTGTACGCTGGGAGCTGTAATGTCACAATGGACGCTGAACTTTCAGCATCTACGCCGGTGAACCATGATTTCTCCCATCCACCCCCCCCTTCTTGCTCTTACCGTATACTGTATATGTCTAGGGCTGTAGTTCCTCCCTCCCATGTTGCTGGTGCATTCTGGGAACGGTGGTTTAACAGTTTTCTTCCGGCCGGCCCGTGAGGCATGCTGGGAGCTGAAGTTCTTTCATCACGCCCAAGGCTTGCTGGGAATCATCGTCTCCTCACCCCTACACAGTCAGCCTAGCCTAAAAACAAGCTGTTTGTGGGACAGTCATGGTGGGGAGTTTTTATGATTGGAGTGGTGGTTTTTCAAAGGTGAGATCTTTTTCTTCTTTTTTTCGCGGTTAACGTTGTTCATTGCCCAGACTGATAGGTCAGTGCTTGGTCCTGGGGAAGGTAATTTTTAAAAACAAGCCAGGAGGGTAGAATTGAGAGGTTAGCGCCCGGGAACTTGTTTTCAGTGCCGTGAGAACTCCTAATAAAAAGGGTTGTGCCTTAGAGCATGTGCAGAGTGCTGCCACTCTGCTAGGAAGGGGCCGCAGCTCCCCCACCGCCACTCTCTATTCCATGGGTTTAGGGAAAGTTTCCGAGTGAAAAGGCATGACTGTGTGCTGTGGGCTTTAGACACCTTTATGTTGTTTGTTGTCACTAGAAGCTAAAATGATGAAACTGAGGTTATCATACTTTGGACACATCATGAGAAGACATGGTTCACTAGAAAAGACAATAACGCTGGGAAAAACAGAAGGGAGTAGAAAAAGAGGAAGGCCAAACGAGATGGATTGATTCCATAAAGGAAGCCACAGACCTGAACTTACAAGATCTGAACAGGGTGGTTCATGACAGATGCGCTTGGAGGTCGCTGATTCATAGGGTTGCCATAAGTCACAATTGACTTGAAGGCACATAACAACAACAACAACATTGTTTGTGGCTTTGAGATTGGATACCTTGCCTCTGAGTACCTTGCCTGGCTGCTTGGCATATATGTTGGTGGCTACTAACTTTTAAGGGCACTTTTTAAAAAATCCAGTAGTGAAATAAATTGCCACTACTTTAATTGCATCATACCATCAAAGTATTATGCCTGGGAAACTTAGCTTGTGAGGACTGGACTGGACAATTTTGCAAATTGTAGTTCTGCTGTTAGTAAAAAAAAAAAAGTCGGCTTTTCAAAAAACCACATCAAGGTCCACTGGTGAAATATACAGATGTGAAAGCCCAGGGGGAAAACTATTAAAAACAAAGCACTATTAAAACAAAGCTGTTAAAACAAAGCAAAAAAATGTTTTTGATCTTTAAATGTAAATTGCTTGGGCTGTAGTCCTATTTACCTGGGAGTAATCTCTACAGAATTCAGTAGGGCTTACATTTCAGGAGACATGGGTAAGATTGTGCTGTATGTTGTGGAATAACTGTTTTTAAACACAAAGGTTTAGCACACAAGAGAGAGGTGGTAAGGGCAAGGGAATCGATTCATTTGCTCTAACAATGTTTTATTCTGTGATCGCTACCATTCTTGGTTTCTTGTTCCGTAAACACTTAACATAGATGAGGAGAATCTTATAGGGTGGTGGGTGAAGTCAGTTTTAATGATTGTATTGTGTATTGCATTTTGTTGTGCTTTATTTTGCTGTACTCTGTCCTGTGGCTGTTGTGGTAAAGGACGCTATAAAATACCTCAATAAATAAATGTATATATTTCACTGGAAATGTGAAGGCCTGGAAAAACTCAACCCCCCTTTCCCCCCCAATTTTTCTGGAAAAAACACAACCTAGTCCCCGCATTTTTCCATTCCCCCCCCCCGGCTTTCACATCTCTATATTTCACCAGTGGATCTTGATGTGGCTTTTTAAAAGTCTCCTTTTTTTTACTGCTCTAGTGGCTAAACTGTAAAGATATTTGGTTTGTGTGGTTTAGCAGTAAATGTTTGGATTCTCTTTCTCTTCAATAGCCTAGACTTTAGGTGTATTTGGTTTGTGTGAGGTCATAATTAATTAATTAATTAATAATTAATTGCATTTATGTACCTCCTTTCTGCCAAGGCAGTTTACAAAACAAACAATATAAATTGTAAAGTTGGCCCTGTTTTTTGTGTGTGGAGGTAGTTCTACTGCAGCAGGCCCTGATGTTGTCTTTGGGGCCATTCTTATGTCATGATGCACTTGCTGTGGCTTCTGTGTTGATGGTGATGAATATCCAGGTGAAATGTTGGCAGTGATTGGCTGGCCTTTCTTAATGTCAGGATAGGGAGGGGCAGGGAGAAAGGTTTTTGGATGTCATTGGCTGAGCTGCTGTGATCCAAGAGAAGGGTGTGGCAAGTAGGAGGGCCTGGAAAAAGAGGAGTAGAAGAGAAGGCAGGTAACCCTAAGAAAGAAGCTTTCTTCTTTCTTATAGCCTTCAGGAATGAGGGGCAGAGGAGAAGGCCAAAGGAAGCAGCTTAAGGGGGCAAGAAAAAGTGTGAGACAGAACGGGCAAAGAGAACTGTAGATGTCTTGGCAAGGCAGAGGTGAGAAAGGCTGGTGGTGATGTGAAATTACCAGCCAAAGCTTTGGGTTGTACCTCACTAATGAAATTATGTTGATTTGTCTGCCTTCTCTATCAAGCAATTTTATAACCAGGCTTTGTTTCCAGGGTTGATTTCTTGAGAGAGGACCTCTTGGACCTGCGTGGATGTGATGTCTGGATCAGGACGAAATGAGGCATCTGGGCTTTACCATGAACGCCAGCGCCTGGAGCTTTGTGCTGTCCATGCCCTGAACAACGTCCTGCAGGAAAGGCTTTTCACCCAGGAGACTGCTGATGAGATCTGCAAGAGGTGGGTGGCTGAGACATCTTGTCCTTTGCCCCTCATTGGTATCTCTGTATTTGCTTTCAAGGGTCTAAAAGG
Source organism: Rhineura floridana (assembly GCF_030035675.1). Lineage (NCBI taxonomy): Eukaryota > Metazoa > Chordata > Lepidosauria > Squamata > Rhineuridae > Rhineura > Rhineura floridana. The sequence continues at coordinate 38,482,250 of NC_084490.1, read as the reverse complement.
AGGCTTTTCTCTACATGTGCCCTAAAAGAACTTCCAGCCTTGTCAATAGTGTATTACATTCCCCTTCAACCGTTCTTGACATGGAAGAAAGGCAAGGAAAAGGCTACTTCATGTTCTCCCTCTCCCCGGCCTCAGTCTGACATTCCTGAGGACCAGAAACTCCAAGTTCAACCTAGCTGCTGGAGATCCCAACAGACAGTCCCCATAGTACTCTGAGATGTATGTGAGGTTTGCACACTGGCTTTAAGTAGATCCTCTTTAAAAAGCAGTTCAGCAGTGGAGTATTACATACCATCCCTTCCACTTGGCGTGTATCTTTCCGTCTCTTCTTGTGCGCCTTTAAGCCAGACAGTATTGTGCTTGGGTAGGGCATTGGCTCTTCATGTCTGTCACAGATGGGAGAGGCCACCTGTGCCCTTGACTGTTGATGGCTGGAGTGAACAACTCCCAAGGTATTTTGCATGAGATGGCTGGGATCCTGTTCCATTTATTCACTTAAATCCATTGGTCATCGTGACACTTTAATTAGCGCAGTCCAGATAAATATCCTGCACTCAGGAGCCACTTCAGTGGGTGGAAACAGGAGTAAGCTATGTAAGTTAGCATCTAAAATACTCCTGCTTCTGCAGTATAGATCTGTTGATTGATTGTTCATTTTTATACAAAGTTGTTCAGGGACAAGCAGACTTCCCTAGGGTATAATATTTCTCTGGAAAAGCCAAGAAGACAGACATATAGAAAGAAGCACACATCCTTTATTCTCGATATGTTTTGAGGCTAACTCTCTCAAGGGATAAGGTTCTACACATTTGAAATGAACAGAAATAAAATACATGGAATGTGTGCCTGGAATGCACACATTTCATCCTGCACAAGTGTCAGATAACTGAAATTTGCAAGATGATGATGATAAAAACAATACCATAGTAACATCAGTAGGCTTGATGCCTTAGAGAACAATAGAAATATAGGCCTCTGTCTTGAGGAGACTGCAGTATGGCAGTTTGAGACATGGGAGGCAACAGAGAAAGACTGAGACGAGGGAAAGTGTGTGTGTGTGTAGGAACGGAATATGTGATTTAATTCAATAAATATGTACTTGGGCTTAATTAAACGAAGGGACAAGGACTAAGGGGTTGTGCTTCCCAGAAAAGGTGTGTATTGAGGAGGAATGCGAAAGAGGAAACTGAGATAAGCATGATGCATGCATTCTGGGAGACAGTTTCAGGAATAAAGGAGAAAAAGCAGAATCATGTTAGGGATCAAGGATCCTACACTGGGCTCAATAATTCCTCTGTGCTTTATTTTCATCTCTCTGTCCATTCCTCTGATTCTTATGACGAGTCACTTCTTCCCATCCCAACAGGCTGGCCCCAGATGCCAGGTGGAACCCCCACCGAAGCTTTCTGGGGACTGGTAACTATGATGTTAATGTCATCATGGCAGCTCTCCTAAGTGTCGGTCTAGAAGCCATCTGGTGGGACAAGCGGAGGTGAGTGGACAAGCCTCTGACTTTCCTCTTGTTCTGCCTGCTTCCCCATGAACGGGCTGCCTTGCAGTCTCCAGCCAGGTCTAAGCTCACTATTGCTAGAATGGCTGACTTGCCAAGCTTCTGGCCTTCGCCTTTGTGATAGTCTATTCTCCACCTACCTCTTTTGCTTGCTTATTGTATTTATATTCTGCCTTTCTGCCAAATCACTGAAGGTGGTTTCTCAGTTTTTAAATGATAGCTGTCCGTCTAAGATGCAATTTTATGATGCAAAAGGAAAAAACAGAATGAGGGAAGTGGGAAGGGTAGAGAGTTGCAGCTTTGTGTACCACCTCTCATGCTGCTGCATAATAACTGGGCGGAGTGGCTGAAGCAGGGTGAGTGTTTTGGGAAAGCAAGAACAGCCAATTGCCACCTGGTCCCGGCTGAGCTAAGAGAGGTGGTCTTGCTATCTCAAGGTGGTGGAAAGTGTCCTGGTTCCACCCTCCTGTGTTCTGTTATGCTACTGTTTGTGTACATCGGGTGTGGGGAAACTTGGGCCCTCTAGATGTTGCTGAACTATAGCTCCCATCATCCCTGGCCATTGGCCATGCTTGCTCAGGCTGATGGGAGTTGTAGTTCCCTACGCCAGGTATACATGGATACCAGTGATGAGCTACCAGGCTTGGGTTGGTCTGCCTTGCATTATGAGTAGTGATGCCCAAAATCTCAATGAGCTAGAAGTGGCCACCAAATCCTTCCACTACTTGCTCTCCTGATCAGTTTACAATTCCGTCTATATTTTTCCCTTCCTTTTTTTTTGCTCCCCTTTCTTTGAATTCCTTACATTTTAAAAGTGGGGCCTGGAATTTCAGAGTCCTTGGGAGTAAGAGGCATCACACCATGGCTCTGTGTGTTTAGGAACATAGGAATCTGCCTTATACTGTTTGTCCCTCTAGCCCAGTACTGTCTACTCTGACTGGCAGTGGCTCTCCTGGGGCTTTGCTATCATCTGCTACCTGACCTTTCTGTCTGGAGATGGCCTGCAGAAGGTCCAGGTTCAAAATAGGTGCCTTAACACTGAACTATGTTTTCTCTTTTAAAAGGAGGGCAGGTAGAATAATGAAGCGATGTTTCTTGTGGGTCTCTGGAAGAACTGAGCGTTCGTAGGAATCCCTGTCTTTCAGGGACTTTGTGGAGCTGAGGATGCCCATTGCTATGGAAAAGAAATGTTCTAAAATAATTCTTGGGCCTAGCGAACTGGAAACTTTCAAATGTGTCAACCTGTGCGTCCTTTAAAATAAAGTGTTCCAATGGTGGGTACTGAATTATTAGACATGGATAGAGTCAGATCCAGGGGAAATGATAATCCATGCTATCCAATAGAATCATTGCAAAAGTAATGTGGCAGACACAGAGGCAGCTTTTAAATGATGAGGTCAAAATGAGTAGATGTTTGGGCACATTTCTTTATTGTTTCTTATCCCTTTAGAAAGCTCTTGACAGCTCCTGCAGCACTCTCCTGAATAGAATAATATGGGTGTCCTTAAACATGTATCTTCCATGTCATCATTTCCAGTGTTCTCGCCATCATGCCTGTAGCCGCAATGGTACCATCCCTTCGCAAGAGAAGGCTTGCTGCAATACAGAAACTTTCTTGGGGGGGGACTCTAAAAGGGAGGGGGAAGAAATCCTAATAACAATCCATTGAGCACTGACTGTAAAAGGGTCTAATAGAGTGGCTGGAATCACTCTATTGAATGGCAGCACTCCATGCTGCAACATTTTATTGCAGGTCTTGCTTGCTTGTTTTTAGTTTCAAGTGGGTCTCCCAGATAATCTCCTGTCCAAGCACTGCCTGAATTCAGGCTAGCTTTAGCTTTGAGCAACAGACACCACTTTGTTTCCTTGGGCTACTTGAGAGGTTTCTTTTTCCAGAATAATGCGCTGTCTTTGCCAAGCCCCCTTTCCCTTTATGCCTTAGGTCCCTAGAGCAGCTGTCCCTGGAAGGGGTTCTTGGATTCATCATCAATGTCCCATCCAATGTATGTTTGGGCTTCCTGTCCCTCCCTGTGAGGCGCCGTCACTGGATTGCTGTGCGTCAGCTGGACGGCATCTACTACAATCTTGACTCCAAGCTGAAGGCTCCAGCTCCGATTGGCGGTGAAGCTGACCTCAGGTACTGATGGCATGACAGGTTTGGGGACAGCTACTCTGTAGTTTCCAGAAAATCACAGAATGGTAGAGTTGGAAGGGGCCTATAAGGCCATCAAGTCCAACCCCCTGCTCAATGCAGGAATCCAAATCAAAACATTCCCAACTGATGGCAAAATCTAATTTAAAATAGTCTATCCTGACGTTTCTTTACTCTCTCCCTCAAGTGAATTCAAGGTTACTTGCACCAAATAATTGGTTACTTATACTATAGAATTATAGAACTGGAAGGAACCTCAGAGCTTATCTTACTGATTCTGGAAATCCATCACAACAGGATCCCCGATGGCCTTTCAGCAATAAATAAGAAATACATTATAAAATTACTAGAAAACCAAGCCACAGCAGTCTTGGAGACATAACATTATTAAAATAATAAGCCAAGAGAACGCTCCATTAAAAGCCTTCTGGAATGGCCTTGTGTTTGTCAGATGTCTAACAATATAAAGTGTTGGGGCCTGACCAACCTCCCTTGGAAGGGCATTCCACAGGTAGGTGCTCCTGTCAAAAAGGCCTTGTTTTCTAGTAGCTGCTCACTGCATGTCATTCTGCAACGGTAGAGAGCAAGGCCTCCGATGTTGAACGGAGCATATAGGGAGGAACATATGGGAAAAAAATGTCTTCAGATACCTAAGTCCCAATAATATGTTAGAGAGGCAGGAAGAAGTTTGGCGTGGGCTACTATGTGAAGTCTTGCTCTGGAAAGCAGTCAGGTCTCCCCATCTGTCCCCAGCACATGTATCCAAGATTATACCCTTTCCATGATAAGGTCAGCCAGAGTAATATTGTTGAAAGGGACCTGAAATGGATTGGGACCATTCTTTCTGAAGGGCCACCTTCTCCTGTATGAACCTGCCTTTTCACTGAGGTTGTTATTGAGGCCTTTTCACAGATTCCTCTTCCTTTGAAAAATAGGTGTGCGGTCATTGGGGATAAATTGTCCTTATGATAGTGCCCCCAAGTTGGGGAATATCCTCTCCAAACAGTAATTTGGCCTCTACCCTCCTCTTTTGTAGGCAACATTAAAACTCAGGCTGTTATGCAATTAATGCATTCTTAGATTGTGATCCTTTTTCATGCTTACCTGTGAGTATGGCCAACTGAATGCAGTGGGACTCGCTTCTAAGTAAACATGCACAGAGCATGCTGTTGTGTGGATTCTAGTTGATCACATTTGCTTATGAGTAAATAACAATAGCTCTGAAGCTCTTTGTTTCATAGGATGATGCATGGATGTGTCACAGCAGTCATTTTAAAGAGGCATTTGTCCTTCTCAGGCAGTGGGGAATTGCTTCAGAGGTGGCAGTTGCCACCTACATTTTTATAAGTGCTTGTACTAATAATGGTAAAACTTGCCTTGATTTTTTTTCTTGAGAATAAGCTTCAAATCTTGCAGCAGTAGCTTAAAAACATTTCATTCTGTTGAACTTTGACAAGCAATAATGGGATAGGTCTTGTCATTTGTTGCATGCCTGTTGTTAGGAACAGAGGTAGCTGCTTTACCCAGAGTCAGACCATTGATCCACCTAATGTGATATTGTCTACACCAGGGATGGAGAATCTGGGGGTCTCCAGACTGTTGCTGGGCTACAGCTCCCATCATCCTTGACTATTGGCTATGCCAGCTGGACTTGATGGGTGTGAGCCCTCAGGGGCACGTCAAAGGCCCCTTGATCCATGGTTTCCATGAGGGATTAGGCCCAAGTGTGAGTCCCAGTTACCACCACAATCAACAGGAATGCAGTAAGCTTGACTTTATTCAGGCTTTAGCCCTTACTACAAGCGTTCATTCCCTTCCCCCAGGCTCCACAAGTCTAAATCCCCAATGCAACAAGAAGTCCTTTTCAAGGCCTTCTGCCTGTACTTGCAATTTGCTGGTGTCTTCTCCTGGGACAGTCGCTGTAGAAGACCAGAGTCCTGCCCGTTTTCCATGTCTTTGGTGGGGTGGGGCTAGGTTCTGCTTCACTTTGGAGTCCTGTGGCTTTCCAGTCGCCCCTTTCTCCAGGGCATGGAACTTGGGAAGGAATAAGTCCAGACATCCTCTGGCTGTCCCCTTTGCAGGATACTCTAGGGTTATCCTCAGTAGATCAGTTCTGCAGTATCCTTATCCCAGCAGGTTGGGGAGGGGATTGGGTCAGGGAGGCCTTTTCTTCAAGCCTCCTGTGCCTCTCAGTTGGCAGAGGAAGAAGCGCCAGGAGATTCTAGGGAAAGCAACTTCTCAGATCTCAGTTCCTTCTCCACCAAACGCCCTTGTCTGACTGCTAGCTCTGGGCTGTTTACACTCAGCACCTGCAGGAGACCTTCATCAGCCCCAGAGATTAGCAGCTGCTCTACCATCTCGTGGCTTGGCTGGTGGAGAGGCTACAGAAGTGGCTTGGGGGCCTTCTTATAGGGGCCATGCTGGTAAGAGCCCTTTGGTCTACAGAGACTGGCAGCAGCTCTGAGATTTCAAGCAGGAGTCTTTACCAGCCCTGCCTGTAGATGCTAGAAATCAAAGCTGGGACCTTTGGCATGCAACTGATGTGTTCTGCCACTGGGCTGCGGCCCTACTGGTTCTGTTACTGTGTGTTCTGTTTTTAAAATGTATGTGGCCTTGATGGCTGACTTTGGGTTGTAAGTTGCTTTGAAGACCTGATGGTGAAAAGCATGTTATTGTAAAGATTCTAAATCAAGAAAACCAAGCTGGCTTCTTGTAGCCACACAATTTGTTAATTATTTCTTAGGCTTAATGAAACAGAGTGGTAAAATTAGGTGTGTACCTGCGTGTGCCCATAATAGGGTCATTGTGGGATCAACCAAGTCAGCAAGTTGAGGAGATGCAAGACAGGAGGAATGCAGAGAGCACAGCCTGGTCATCTGGGGTGTGAGCCATGAATGTATTCTGTAATCTAAACAGCTGCTGGAGCATCAAAGCATAAAGGCTCAATGTAACCTCTTGCTCTCAAAAGCCATAGTAAACCAGCTGGTCTCCAGAGACACTGTAGTGCTTTTTGCCTCTAATAAAGACCAGCCCAGTAACTCTCCTGGAATTTTATTCCTCCCCTTGAAATGCTATGTCCTGCTTGAAGACTTATTAGCGCTGAGCAGAATGAGTAGTTTCCCTCTGGATGTGAGCTGGCAGTGGGGCAAAGGTGACGTTTGGGGGAACAGCTACAGTCATTTGGCTTATATGCCCACGGCACTCAGCAGGTGAGGGCCTCCTGCAGATCCCATCTCATCAGGAGGTCTGTTCTGCACAACATAGAAATCAGGCCAACTCAGTGGTAGAGCATCTGCTTTGGATGCAGAAGATCCTGGGTTCAAACGCTGGTGTCTACAGGTAGGCCTGGGAATGTCCCCTGTCTGAAACCCTGGAGAGCCAGTGCCACTCAAGAGTAGACAATACTGAGCTAGATGGACCAATGGCAGCTTTTTCTGTTCCAATCCCTGATGTGTTTTTTCTCTCTCTCTCTCTCTCTCCCCCCCCTTCACTACAGGGCGTTTCTGCAGGAAGTGCTGTCTCAGGGCCCTTGCGAGTTACTGCTGGTTGTGCCGCATGAGTCAGGCGAAACTGAGAACTGGCTAAGCACTGTGAGGTGACTCCTGGCATCCACAGATCCATCTGGGCCTGGCCAGAAGCACTCTGCCTCCACCCTGTTGTGCTGGCTGCTGCATGCATTATGGGGAGGAGGGAGTGGTACATTCTCCCATTTTAACACTGCCACTCTGGGAGTCAGAGTATGAAATCCATCCTCCCCTCTCCTTCAGGAAATGAAGGTTCCTAGCTTCCCCCTTGCTTTTTAAAGACTTTGCCTACCCTGGGACAGTATGGAATAAAGGATGTGATACCAAATGGTGGAGGGTCTCCTGGCACGACCAATTAGACCTGTGAGAAAAATCATGCAGTGTCTTCTTACAGTGACCAGTCAGGTCTTTCTGGAGTGTGTGTATGTATGTAATCTTACAGGCAGCTGTGACGGTGTTGTTGAACCCTTGTGTGATTTCTGGCATGTGGCTGTCACTGCTATCAATGTGTCTGAATGATGCGGTGGTGCTTCTGTCCATTATAGCATAGCAGACCTCTCTTCTCAGCATATATGTGATCCGTTTATAAAAAAACAGCTTCTGCTAATACATCACAGTGAGTTCCGTGGGTTAAGCAAGAGCTTCCTTTTGCCTTTTTGCCTTAAATCTGCTGCCTCTTCATTTTGGGGAGTGATGCTCGTGGCTTCAAAACAGGACGTTGGAATGGGAGGTTGGGGAGAAGAGGGAAGAGGCACATGCTGAGGAGCCAAAGATGTCATGCCAAAGTTTGCATTGATGAGAGGGGCCTTTTTGGGAGGTGAGGAAGTTTTTGGGAACTGTTGAATTAAGAACGACAGCAATCTAATTAGGCGGGTTATGTGAAGAGACCTGTCTTTTTTTCTGCTCTCTCAAGATTGCCTGGAATGGTATTTGCAGGGCATCTCATTTTTTCTGCTGCAGGTTATAGAAAAGATTGGGAGTTGGGAACTCTGGAGTAGCTATATGATGAGTGAAAGTTATGAAGGGAGAAAAGGAGAGTGAAAATGAAGTTTTCTTGGTATGTGGAGAACTGGGATGAAGCTGGCTTGAGGAATTATTGGGCTGGAGTCATGGACTGGATTGCACAGAGTGCTGGCAGAGACACAAGGTTGTAAGCACTGAATGGACCTTCTGCGCTTGTAATGTTGGTTGACAGAAATTCAACAGGGGCAATTTCTCCTAGCATTATTAGGGGTTGGGGAAAATCTGTGCCTGTTGAATTTCTACTTATCATACTTTTGTTCCAAACTGCAGGAGCTCTGTTGGGCTGGGGCTTGGGGAAGGGGCAGTGACCCTATCACTGCAAGGAAAAAACTTTTTTTGGGGGGGGGAGAGGGAGTCCTTTTAAAGAAAAGAGCATATTCCTTGTGCTACAGGAGGAAAACTGCAAAAGGATCCATGAAGTTCCTTGCAATAGGTCAGAAACAGGTGGAGACTGCACAGGGTTTCCATAGTGGTTGTGGAATGAGAGGCTGGTACACTGCCCAGATTGTTATCCCCATAATAATCCTCCACTTTTAATGCTTTGTTTAGCTACTTTTGCTGCTTGTTGCCTGGCAGGGAAAACACCCTCCTCCTGCAACCGCCCCCCCAAGCCATGAAGTTCCTTGAAAAACCTTAAAGAAGGAAAAATGGAATGATATAAAACCAATAAAACATGTGCTAGAGTTTGTGATTCTTGTGTGTGGACTGTGATTTTCATAGTGGGTGGAAGGAGTCATGCCTGCCAGCATAGGGAGGGACAGTCATTTGGTATGGACTATGTTAGGGATGGAGGAGTGGAGTGGGAAAGGCTCCCTAATTGGAGGTAAGGGCAAGTGGGGAAGAGGGGCATATCCTCCACCATTTCACGCATGAAACCAGAGATGCTCTTTTGAATGCTGGCGTCACCTGTTTTCCCACAAAAGTATCATTGACCTTAGCCCTATGGCCATTATGGGACACTGCCAATGGCTTTTTCACTACCCACTGATGGAAGGGCTGCTGCACAGGAGAGGGCAACGGCTTGTTCTCTACTGTCCCAGAAGGCAAGACTAGATAGAAGAGGCTTAAGCTACAGTAGGGTGGATTTAATGGGTCTTCTCTAGCAGGGCTGTGAAGTCGGAGTTGGGAGCAATTTTGGGTGGAGTTGGAGTCGGTAGAAATGTACTGACTCCGATTCTGACTCCGACTCCTGACTCCTTCATAAATGGCAAATGTATATTAACTAGTAATAACCAATTTACTGTAGTAAAATGGTAGCACAAGGCATGTCATCACCACCACGTGAATCCAGAGCTTGGAAAAGTTACTTCTTTGAACTACAGCTCTCACAAGCCCAATCCATGTCGGAGTCGGAGGTCTGGCGTACCAACTCCATAGCCCTGTTCTCTAGCCTTTCTTGCATCAAGCAGGAGGTTCAACTAGAAAGCCTTCAAGGGCCCCTTCGATTCTGTGTTTCTACAGTAGCCTTTCTTGCACGGTTGTGTATGAGAAACATGACCATAACAGCTTTCTAACATAGGAACACTTAATCTCGTAATCAGCCTGGCTGGTATTTGGTTCTAAGTGTAGACCATAAGAACATAAGAGCCTGCTGGATCAGGCCAGTGACCCATCTAGTCCAGCATCCTGTTCTCACAGTGGCCAACCAGGTGCCTGGGGGAAGCCCGCAAGCAGGACCCGAGTGCAAGAACACTCTCCCCTCCTGAGGCTTCCGGCAACTGGTTTTCAGAAGCATGCTGCCTCTGACTAGGGTGGCACAGCACAGCCATCATGGCTAGTAGCCATTGATAGCCCTGTCCTCCATGAATTTGTCTAATCTTCTTTTAAAGTCATCCAAGCTGGTGGCCATTACTGCATCTTGTGGGAGCAAATTCCATAGTTTAACTATGCGCTGAGTAAAGAAGTACTTCCTTTTGTCTGTCCTGAATCTTCCAACATTCAGCTTCTTTGAATGTCCACGAGTTCTAGTATTATGAGAGAGGGAGAAGAACTTTTCTCTATCCACTTTCTCAATGCCATGCATAATTTTATACACTTCTATCATGTCTCCTCTGACCCGCCTTTTCTCTAAACTAAAAAGCCCCAAATGCTGCAACCTTTCCTCGTAAGGGAGTCGCTCCATCCCCTTGATCATTCTGGTTGCCCTCTTCTGAACCTTTTCCAACTCTATAATATCCTTTCTGAGATGAGGCGACCAGAACTGTACACAGTATTCCAAATGCGGCCGCACCATAGATTTATACAACGGCATTATGATATCGGCTGTTTTATTTTCAATACCTTTCCTAATTATTGCTAGCATGGAATTTGCCTTTTTCACAGCTGCCGCACACTGGGTCGACATTTTCATCGTGCTGTCCACTACAACCCCGAGGTCTCTCTCCTGGTCGGTCACCGCCAGTTCAGACCCCATGAGCGTATATGTGAAATTCAGATTTTTGGCTCCAATATGCATAATTTTACACTTGTTTATATTGAATTGCATTTGCCATTTTTCTGCCCATTCACTCAGTTTGGAGAGGTCTTTTTGGAGCTCTTCGCAATCCCTTTTTGTTTTAACAACCCTGAACAATTTAGTGTCGTCAGCAAACTTGGCCACTTCACTGCTCACTCCTAATTCTAGGTCATTAATGAACAAGTTGAAAAGTACAGGTCCCAATACCGATCCTTGAGGGACTCCACTTTCTACAGCCCTCCATTGGGAGAACTGTCCGTTGATTCCTACTCTCTGCTTTCTGCTTCTTAACCAATTCCTTATCCACAAGAGGACCTCTCCTCTTATTCCATGACTGCTAAGCTTCCTCAGAAGCCTTTGGTGAGGTACCTTGTCAAACGCTTTTTGAAAGTCTAAGTACACTATGTCCACTGGATCACCTCTATCTATATGCTTGTTGACACTCTCAAAGAATTCTAACAGGTTACTGAGACAGGACTTTCCCTTGCAGAAGCCATGCTGTCTCTGCTTCAGCAAGGCTTGTTCTTCTATGTGCTTGGTTAATCTAGCTTTAATAATACTTTCTACGAGTTTTCCAGGGACAGAAGTTAAGCTAACTGGCCTGTAATTTCCGGGATCCCCTCTGGATCCCTTTTTGAAGATTGGTGTTACATTTGCCACTTTCCAGTCCTCAGGCACGGAGGAGGACCCAAGGGACAAGTTACATATTTTAGTTAGCAGATCAGCAATTTCACCTTTGAGTTCTTTGAGAACTCTCGGGTGGATACCATCCGGGCCCGGTGATTTGTCAGTTTTTATATTGTCCATTAAGCTTAGAACTTCCTCTCTCGTTACCACTATTTGTCTTAGTTCCTCAGAATCCCTTCCTGCAAATGTTAGTTCAGGTTCAGGGATCTGTCCTATATCTTCCACTGTGAAGACAGATGCAAATAATTTATTTAGCTTCTCTGCAATCTCCTTATCGTTCTTTAGTACACCTTTGACTCCCTTATCATCCAAGGGTCCAATTGTCTCCCTAGATGGTCTCCTGCTTTGAATGTATTTATAGAATTTTTTGTTGTTGGTTTTTATGTTCTTAGCAATGTGCTCCTCAAATTCTTTTTTAGCATCCCTTATTGTCTTCTTGCATTTCTTTTGCCAGAGTTTGTGTTCTTTTTTATTTTCTTCATTCGGACAAGACTTCCATTTTCTGAAGGAAGACTTTTTGCCTCTAAGAGCTTCCTTGACTTTGCTTGTTAACCATGCTGGCATCTTCTTGGCCCTGGCGGTACCTTTTCTGATCTGCGGTACGCACTCCAGTTGAGCTTCTAATATAGTGTTTTTAAACAACTTCCAAGCATTTTCGAGTGATGTGACCCTCTGGACTTTGTTTTTCAGCTTTCTTTTTACCAATCCCCTCATTTTTGTGAAGTTTCCTCTTTTGAAGTCAAATGTGACCGTGTTGGATTTTCTTGGCAATTGGCCAGTTACATGTATGTTTAATTTAATAGCACTGTGGTCACTGCTCCCAATCGGTTCAACAACACTTACATCTCGCACTAGGTCCCGGTCCCCACTGAGGATTAAGTCCAGGGTTGCCGTCCCTCTGGTCGGTTCCATGACCAACTGATCTAAGGAATAGTCATTTAGAATATCTAGAAACTTTGCTTCTTTGTCATGACTGGAACACATATGCAGCCAGTCTATGTCCGGGTAGTTGAAGTCACCCATTACTACCACATTTCCTAGTTTGGATGCTTCCTCAATTTCATATCTCATCTCAAGGTCTCCCTGAGCATTTTGATCAGGGGGACGATAGATCGTTCCCAGTATTAAGTCCCTCCTGGGGCACGGTATCACCACCCACAACGATTCTGTTGAGGAGTCTGCCTCTTTTGGGGTTTCGAGCTTGCTGGATTCAATGCCTTCTTTCACGTATAGAGCGACTCCGCCACCAATACGTCCTTCCCTGTCCTTCCGATATAGTTTATATCCAGGGATAACCGTATCCCACTGATTTTCTCCATTCCACCAGGTCTCGGTTATGCTCACTATATCAATCCTCTTCTCTAAGACCAAGCACTCCAGTTCTCCCATCTTGGTTCGGAGGCTCCTAGCATTAGCGTACAGGCACTTGTAAGCAGTGTCTCTCTTCAAGTGTCTTTGGCACTTGTGGTTAGGCCTGTGGTAATTTTGCTCTTCTGGATTTATATCCTGTGCCCCTGCTCTCACAATGCCTACTTCTAGGCCTACCCCTTTTAAAATTTCATCATTTCTTTGGTTTTTATCCCAGAGGGGAGGTTTATTCCGAACCGGACCTTTCTCAGCTCCTGTCGGGTTTCCCCCCTCAGTCAGTTTAAAAGCTGCTCTGCTACCTTTTTAATTTTAAGTGCCAGCAGTCTGGTTCCATTCTGGTTCAAGTGGAGCCCGTCCCTTTTGTACAGGCCCGGCTTGTCCCAAAATGTTCCCCAGTGCCTAACAAATCAGCTGGGGCTCCCTCTAGCTCGTGGACCCATTGAAGTTAATAGACACGGCTCACTTAGGTTCATTCATTTCAGTGGGTCTGCTCTCGGTAGGACTTAGTTGAATACAACCCTTTTGTATGTGGAACTGTAGCATTTTAAACAATATAACTGGGGACAGACTACACAAAAATCAGATGGGGAGCTATAGATGACTTTTACATGCAAGCAGCCAATTAAAATGTAATTATTAGTAAATATAGTCATTTGTATCTGGGATATTCAGGAGCATCAGGTTATGGTTACGTGAGAAATTCAGTTTGGTTTATGAACCTACCTAACTCGCACTTTCAAAAACAGTTTGTGAATCCAAGCACAGCTGTCCTTTGAAATTTGATTCTCCAGCCAAATAATGTGTACAAAAAGGTAAAGTTTGCACAAACATGCATACATCAGTGAAAATATAATACAGAAATGCATTCTGTTAGAGGGACATGAATACTAAATCTGAATTTTCATGAATGCTTGTTTAAAAAAAAATAGATTGGAAACTGTGAGAACTGTGAAATAGAAATGGGACAGATTCACACATATGCCTGGCCTGTGTTAAGTTGTGTCTGCCCCTCAGCGGTTTAGTTTTTAGAAGAGCAACATTGGAGGCCTCCTGCGTGAAGAACTCTGTTGCATGTTTGAGTATTTTGCTTTTATTTTTTAAAAAAATATCTTCCCCAGAAGGTGCGATAAGAGGGACAAGTATTGAACGTAGATGTTCCCACTTAAAAGGGCTACTTGCAGCATGTGGGAGTTTTGACTGGTGCAGTTGTGGGGGATGGGGGTTGAGTGTGGACATGCATGCAGAGGCTTGTAGCCAACAGAGTTCTACTCAGGGTAGGTCCATTGAAATAAATTGACTTAAGTTTCAGTAGAACCAATGTTGGATACAAGCCGGAATTTCTTGCTGGGCTAGAAGAAAGGCAAATAACTGCATAACAAACTGGCCCCAAGGGCTGAGAGCAAGAAGGACTAAAACTTGACTCTCTTCCTGTTCTCAAGGTTCTTTGGCCTTCCTCCGAGGCTGTGCAGCCGGTTTGTCTTGCTCTACAACTTGTAGAAAGTGGGTCTTGGGTACTGGTGAACATGGGCCCAGGAATAATGTGAGGAGGAGGGGCTTTACATGTGCAGCCAGGATTACCAGGGTCAAAAAACCAGTAGCTCAGGGGTGGGAACCCTTTCGCTCTTCAGATGTTGCTGAACTGTAACTCCCATCAGCCCCAGCAAGCATGACCAATGGCCAGGGATGATGGAAGTTGTATTTCAGCAACTTCTGGTGGGCCAAAGGTTACCTACACCTGCTGCAGCCATTGTACTCTTTCACAAAAGAAGTAGTAACGTTCCCTTCTCCCGAGGGTGGCCGTAGTTAGAGAAGTAGGTAAACTGATACGTTAAGATCTGCCAGCTTGACTTTCTCAAGGATTAGCACCTATGCAAACATTTTCTCCTGGTTTGATTTCTGCATTCTCAGATTTTATAGCCCGTGCTGTGCTTTTATGATTTATTTCTTTAATTAAATGTTTATCTGCGTTGGCAAGGCCAAAACGTACTATTAATTTGTCAACAGCCTCCCTTTCTATTCCCCTTCTCACCAATATCACCACCTATTTGAACCCCACCTTCCCATGACTTAAAGGACAAGGGCAGAAGAAAAAAAAGAAAAGGGGAATAAAAGAGCTCTCCAATACTAGATGTTGTTTCTGGTGACAGGAAGGTGGAAAAGGTCTAGGACAGGGATGTTTTTGGATTCCAACTCCCATCAGCCCCAGCCAGCATGGCCAACGAGCAGGGAAAATGGGAGGTGTAATCCAGCAACATGTGGAGGGCCACAGGTTCCTCATCCCTAAGTAACACGTGCATTTTGCACCATCAGATCTTTGTATTTAGGACCACAGTGATCCTAACCAATATGCTTTTGTGATGTGATCAAATCTACACCCTGATCCTACTCTGTGTTGTGAGTGTAATCCTACGTAGGTTCCACCTTTTAACTGTCTAAACTGGAGATTTATGGCTCCATTTTTTAAAAGGAAGGATGTATAGTTAAAATTGTAGCGCTTTGAAATGTTGCCACAATATCCCTAATTATATATATGGGCAAACTGAGGATGTATAATCTTTTTTTAAAATGTGGAAAAACAAGTCTCCATAAACGTTATGAAAGCCAGTTGGGCAATACCATCATTAGGACCAACCAAAATATCACAGCATACTGAGCAAGCTTTTGTGTTGTTCAGAAGTCTTCATCAGATTGTATGTTAAACAAAGAGGTTTTTTTCAGCTACAAAGTCTGTGTTTTAAGCCTCCATTTTTAAGACTGTGATTAATTGCACCCTTTGTGACTTCAACATCAAGTCACTTCTCATTCTCCCTCTCTCTCCCCCCCCCACTTAACACCAAGCATGAGGAAGAACTGGAAAGCTTGCTATTTTGTGACATTTTAGTTGATCCTAATAAAAGCTTTTTTTAAAAAAATATTGCCTGACTCTGGATTTTGGCATTTTTCTTACTAATCAACCATGTATATACACCATACGTTTAAAGAAGAAAATAAAAAAGAACACAAACTCTGGCAAAAGAAATGCAAGAAGACAATAAGGGATGCTAAAAAAGAATTTGAGGAGCACATTGCTAAGAACATAAAAACCAACAACAAAAAATTCTATAAATACATTCAAAGCAGGATACCATCTAGGGAGACAATTGGACCCTTGGATGATAAGGGAGTCAAAGGTGTCCTAAAGAACGATAAGGAGATTGCAGAGAAGCTAAATGAATTCTTTGCATCTGTCTTCACAGTGGAAGATATAGGGCAGATCCCTGAACCTGAACTAACATTTGCAGGAAGGGATTCTGAGGAACTGAGACAAATAGTGGTAACGAGAGAGGAAGTTCTAAGCTTAATGGACAATATAAAAACTGACAAATCACCGGGCCCGGATGGCATCCACCCGAGAGTTCTCAAAGAACTCAAAGGTGAAATTGCTGATCTGCTAACTAAAATATGTAACTTGTCCCTTGGGTCCTCCTCCGTGCCTGAGGACTGGAAAGTGGCAAATGTAATGCCAATCTTCAAAAAGGGATCCAGAGGGGATCCCGGAAATTACAGGCCAGTTAGCTTAACTTCTGTCCCTGGAAAACTGGTAGAAAGTATTATTAAAGCTAGATTAACTAAGCACATAGAAGAACAAGCCTTGCTGAAGCAGAGCCAGCATGGCTTCTGCAAGGGAAAGTCCTGTCTCAGTAACCTATTAGAATTCTTTGAGAGTGTCAACAAGCATATAGATAGAGGTGATCCAGTGGACATAGTGTACTTAGACTTTCAAAAAGCGTTTGACAAGGTACCTCACCAAAGGCTTCTGAGGAAGCTTAGCAGTCATGGAATAAGAGGAGAGGTCCTCTTGTGGATAAGGAATTGGTTAAGAAACAGAAAGCAGAGAGTAGGAATAAACGGACAGTTCTCCCAATGGAGGGCTGTAGAAAGTGGAGTCCCTCAAGGATCGGTATTGGGACCTGTACTTTTCAACTTGTTCATTAATGACCTAGAATTAGGAGTGAGCAGTGAAGTGGCCAAGTTTGCTGACGACACTAAATTGCTCAGGGTTGTTAAAACAAAAAGGGATTGCGAAGAGCTCCAAAAAGACCTCTCCAAACTGAGTGAATGGGCGGAAAAATGGCAAATGCAATTCAATATAAACAAGTGTAAAATTATGCATATTGGAGCCAAAAATCTGAATTTCACATATACGCTCATGGGGTCTGAACTGGCGGTGACCGACCAGGAGAGAGACCTCGGGGTTGTGGTGGACAGCACGATGAGAATGTCGACCCAGTGTGCGGCAGCTGTGAAAAAGGCAAATTCCATGCTAGCAATAATTAGGAAAGGTATTGAAAATAAAACAGCCGATATCATAATGCCGTTGTATAAATCTATGGTGCGGCCGCATTTGGAATACTGTGTACAGTTCTGGTCGCCTCATCTCAGAAAGGATATTATAGAGTTGGAAAAGGTTCAGAAGAGGGCAACCAGAATGATCAAGGGGATGGAGCGACTCCCTTATGAGGAAAGGTTGAAGCATTTGGGGCTTTTTAGTTTAGAGAAAAGGCGGGTCAGAGGAGACATGATAGAAGTGTATAAAATTATGCATGGCATTGAGAAAGTGGATAGAGAAAAGTTCTTCTCCCTCTCTCATAATACTAGAACTCGTGGACATTCAAAGAAGCTGAATGTTGGAAGATTCAGGACAGACAAAAGGAAGTACTTCTTTACTCAGCGCATAGTTAAACTATGGAATTTGCTCCCACAAGATGCAGTAATGGCCACCAGCTTGGATGGCTTTAAAAGAAGATTAGACAAATTCATGGAGGACAGGGCTATCAATGGCTACTAGCCATGATGGCTGTGCTGTGCCACCCTAGTCAGAGGCAGCATGCTTCTGAAAACCAGTTGCCGGAAGCCTCAGGAGGGGAGAGTGTTCTTGCACTCGGGTCCTGCTTGCGGGCTTCCCCCAGGCACCTGGTTGGCCACTGTGAGAACAGGATGCTGGACTAGATGGGCCACTGGCCTGATCCAGCAGGCTCTTCTTATGTTCTTATGTTCTTATGTTCTTAAAGCACATCCCCCCCCATCACCCAAAAGAGAATCCTGGGAATTTTAGTTTATTCCTTGCTGAGCTATGCTTCTCAGTACCCTTAACAAACTACAGTTCCCAGGATTCTTTGGGGGGGGGAAGTCGTGGTCTAAATGTGTTTTAGATGTATGGTGTGTATGCAGCCACTGTTTCCTTTGCTTGTTGTATGAGCTTTGTAGTATCTATATCAGACATCAGGTGGCAGCAGAGCGTTGTACTGATTGATTTTCTGGACACATACTTCACCACCACCTGGAGATAGAACAAAGGATTAGATACAAAGATCTCTTTTGAAACAATCAGCAGAAACACAGTACAGCCATTATGGCGTTAGTGTGTCCTGAATTGCCTGTTTGTTTGTTTAGGCAATTTTTAGCCCACTTTTCAACCAACTGCTTCACAATGAGCTACAGTTAAAATCCAACAATACAGATAAAGTCAAGCAATAATAAAGCAGCAAATATAACAGTGGAGGGACATAATAAAATCTCGACCAGGCATTAAAACAACCGCACTAAAGCAGATAAGAATCATGGAAAGCTTTCATGAAGCAGAAGGTCTGAACTGTCCTTTTTTAAAAAGTGGCAACAAGCTCCCCACTCTCCCAAGAGGAGCACAGCGACTGCCAGCAAACAAGCATGTTCCGTAGTGGCCACCAGCATGCCAGATGGAAGATTTTTACCACCAGATTTTAGAGAGGGAAGGCATATTATATGGAAGATGAAATGGGCTTATAAATAAATAAAAGGATGGATAGAATAAGAGTGCTGGAAGGGATCTTTGAGGTCATGCAGTCCAATTCATTGCCACTGCTGCTGCAAAGCTGGTGGTTTCATATAAATATTAAATTACTTTGGGTATAAATTAGTGTCCTGAGCCACCCTACAGCCCCACTACTAGGGGGCAGATATATAAGCAGGTGAATGAGTTACAGGCATTGTTAATGTGATGCTGACCCCATGAAGCACCTACAAATGTCACTGCTTTTTGTGGAGCGAAATCACATCAAAATTGCTTCTCACCATTTAGAAGGTGCAAACACCTCTCTTCCCAGCCAGTGCACTGTTGTGCCATGTTCATTCTTTGAATCTTCCTAGCTTGCATGTGTTCATCACTGCAGAGGTGGAACACATTTCATTGAGCTTAGTGGTGTTGTTTTCAAAAGTGGCAGAGAGACGCAGGTAATGGCTCTTATAAGTATTTTTATACGGCTCTTCAATTATATTCTCAGGGTAGCTTACATAATAGTAATTAATAATAATTGAAATTAAATATTGTTAATGTTTATTTGAAAAGTACTTTTGGGCCCAAAGGCCCACAAAGTGGTGAACAGCATTTTGAAACAAAAGAAAGATACAATAAAAGTACAATCAATATAATAAATCGATCAAAGCAAGTCCATCCATGACGATCATCCACTGGGAGTGCCCACATTACATCCTGAAGCATATAAAAACTGAAAAGCCACAAAATTATAAAAAGCAGCATAAATGGATCAGCAGGATTAAAACTGCATCTAAAAAGTTCAGGAAGATATAAAGGAATTTGCTGGGTGCTGAAAGGGTGCCAGGCAAACCTCTCAGGGGAGAGCATTCCAGAGCAGGGGTGTCACCACTGAGAAGACCCCTTCGCTGGGAGCTCCCTGCCTCACCTTGGATCTGTGGAAAAATAGGAATCTTTGCAGGCTGACCTACAAAGCCTCTGCCTATATATTGATGGACTTTATTTTATCTATATGCAAAAGATTTATGGCTTGCTTCACATTCCATTTTTAAGGCTGCCAACAACACAATGTAAAAACTGCAAGATAAAATACTACGGGCATGAGCCAACCAAAGTTAAGCATTTCTAAGGCTGAAATCCTATACAGATTTACTCAGAGTAGGGTTGGGGGAGAAATTCAATTCAGTTTGCATTTAAATGCAAATCTGTTGAATTTGCACTTTACAAAACAATATGAGAACCCAAACACAACCATCTGTTGAAATTTACATTTATCCAAATGTTGTGATGCAGTTCTCCAACCAACCAGTGTTTTATCAAAATCATATATTAGGGGGAAATATGGATAAAAATGAAGATATTAGTGAAAATAACATACAAAACATCTGCTTGCAAAAATGTGTACATTAGTCAAAGTTGCACACAAAAATGTATTTTTAGGAGAAATTTGCACTAAAATGCTGATGAATTTTCATGAGGCTTTTTAAATGCAGATTGCTGCAGAAATGTGGAGAGCTGAATTTAAGATTGAAAAAATGAGAAACTTGAGGGAACCAAAACTGACAGATCCTTCCATCTCTGCTTGGGAGTAAGCCCCACTGAACTCAGTGGATTTTATATCTAAATGGACATGCACCGGATTTTATGATAATCGTGCTGTGTTGTACATCACTATGATATTTTATAGGAGGGGTGGTATATAAATATTTTTATAAAGAATACTGAGCTGCAAATCTTGTTGCTTTCAAAGGGAGAGTCTAAGGCTTCTGTTGCAAACAGTAGAATTTAAAATTGGCTGGATCATGTGCTTTTAAATGAATCCCAACACAAATGATCAATAATAATCACTCCAAAAAAAATTAAAAATAGAGTGAAACTTGCAGCATCTGTGTGTGTGATACATAAATAGAATGGTGGCAGGGTAGCCATAAACCTGTGGCCATGCCCATGTTTACCTCAGTACTTCATATTTATTTTGTGCCTCATAAAATTATACTTCCCTGAAGAGACTCTATCCCAGTGCAGATGCATTTTGCCCAGGCAGTTTGTGACAGGAGCTTGTGTTCTCAACAGCTGTTGGCGTCTCTCAATGGCACCGTCCCATCAGCCACTCAGCACTCCCTCAGCCAGTGCCAAAGCCGCTTGGACAGAGGTGCTTTTGACTCCTTTTGGGACTGGGTGGTCGGGCCCTGACTTTATTATGTGCCATGCTCTCCCCTCCAGCTGTGGTTCTGCACCCCTACAGCCTACCTGTCTACCCACCGGCACCCCAATGTTACTCCGGGCTGGTTCAGGTATGACCGTTTGTATTCATTTATATGTGTGTGAGTGTGTGATCTCCATGTCATTGACAGGGCCCAGCTGTGGCTGGCTGGTGGTCTTGAGGGGACAGCTGATAAAGCCTCCCCCACAGATAAATCCCTTCATTCCTGATGAGTTATTTTTACAGAATTGCTCAGAGAGAGAGAAAGTCTTTTCCTTTTAAGGGGAGAGATATTTACGGCTCTGGTGGGGACAGGAAGATCAATCCATTTTGTACCTGATTCTGTGGGTTCTCATCGGTACATAGAACAGATGGACTCTGTCAACGGGCAGCCCCTGGAAACATAATCGAAGAAGTCCCCGGAGATTTCATGACATACTAGTCGCACACTAGTTAAAATGGTGGTGCCACAAAGCAGCTTTGGTGGACAGCCAGATAAATTTGACAGAATGGAAAGACCTTACATGTGGCTAGAGAGAGGGCACATACTGCTCAAACTCTGGGGTCTGGATCTCTGTTGGGGGCTCACCCTCCCCAGGATATGTTTCTCAATAACACCATGCTGTCCATGAGCCTTAAGCACCCTAAGTTGGTAGCAGCTTCCAAGTTCTTTAGAAGAAAATGCCATATCTGAGTCCTTCTGCATTAAAGGTCACTTCTGGTATTCTAAGCGGCTTGTAGGAAACAACATTCAGGTAGACATGAATGCTCTGATTCTCATTACAGACTTGACTGCTGCTGAAACTGCGTACACACCATACATTTAAAGCACACCCCCCCAAATAATCCTGGGAGTTGTAGTTTACCCCTCACATAACTACAATTTCCAGTACTCTTAACAAGCTACAGTTCCTAGGATTCTTTGGCAGGTGGAGAATGTGCTTTAAATTTATGGTGCGTATGAACTACTTGGAAGGGAAGGTGGGGCACATGTGAATAAATCAGTCTAACTGGGCAAGTAAAGTGGCTTTTGCAGGCCTAGCAAAAGACATATTGATGCCCAGTTGATGTCACCCACACGGGTAGGGCCCTCTAAGGTGCCACACAGTTACACTGAAGATGCTTCTTCTGAGGCATCGCCACATGAACTTTGAGCTGCTTCGTTGGTGCTCTTAACAATATGGCTACCCCAAGCAACTGCTTGGGTTGCATGTACTGCAGCTGACCCAGCCCTTGGTATTTTGCACACTGAGAGGAATGACACAGCTTCTTCTCAAACTGCTTGCAGGTGTTCTTTTTTCTCCTTTTCACTTCCTATGTTGTTATTTTTGTGTGCAATGTGAATGTCAGTGCACAAGAGTCAAATTATTTAAAGGTGTGGTCAAAGTGACAAAGTGAGTTCGCTGAGGTGCTTATAGATTGATTCACGACTGTCAGCTTCTCTCTCTTTCTCAAAAAGCATAGCTGAACTCCCAGGTGTATTTTGCTGTATTTTTTATTTTATTTTTGTAACTAAAGTGTTTATCCCACCTTTTCTACCACAGCTAGGTTCTCAAGGTCACTCACAAAATCAGCTTATTTTGTGAGCAGCCTTGAACACCAAACTGTAGTGGATGCAAACCCATGAAGAAACACCACTTAAAATGAGACAATAAAACTAGAAGTAACAAGAGGACATAAGCAGAAATTGAACGTCTTGTTTGAAACAGCAGCAATGACAAACTGAAGCAGGGCTGAGACATTTTGAATCTAACTGCTGGTGGTAAAAAGATATAATGAAAAACTATAATTTTTAAAACTATAATTAAAAAACAATAATTGACCATTTGCTGCCAGTACCAACAGCTAAAACACCTGTGACCCAAGGCCTCCTCTTTTTGTGTGCCATTAAAAGACTGCACATGATTAGTTGTTTTTAGTGCAGGAAGAGACAGGATACCTCATAATATCTCTGGCTGCCCTTAATACCAACTGAAAACCTGGCAGAAATGAAAATCTTGACAAGCTTTCTAAATATTTACTTCGGTCATTCACACATATTGTGAGAGGTGCGAAACCATTCAGAAAAATGATGGGGGAAATTCTGCTGAAGTATATTTGGTAAAAAAATAAGCGAATACAGACAGCTATGCTCAACCCTGGCTGGAATAAAAAGGGCTGTCTCATAGGCATGGGATGCGTTGGCTGGTGCTGGTTTGAAAGCATTCCATCGACCTAACAGGCTGGTATAGATTCAAGTTGGTTCCTTGTCTGCTAGTCGCTGCTTTTACCGATCCATTTCTTTTCCCTCACAAAAAATATTGAGATTAATATTGATATTTTGAAAGTAGATAGGAATAGTTTGAAAGGAAATATCGATAAGTGAAAGGAAATAGCGATGACATTACTGTTCTTAATATTGATATTTTGGAGGTAGATTTTTTTTAAAAAAACGGTTTTTGAAAATATCAGTGAAAAATTGCAACATAAAAATCTGAGCCACAACGACTGAGAATAAGCAAATTAATGGAAAATTTGGTACCAAAACTGGATTTGTCAGAATTCTACTACATCCCTACTCAATTCACTTCCAGAAGATATTCAGGCTGGGGCTTTGTTAAGTCTCGGGAGGAAGCAAATCTGGCAGCTTGGGAGCACTTCTACACGTATGGATTTGGTGCCAACAAGCCATGATTACAAGCTACAGAGAGCATAATGGGACCTAAAGATGGTCTCAAATATTAAAGCTCATGCCATACAGCAGGGAGGGGGGAACCTCAGGTCCAGGGACTGAAGGTGGCCCTCCAGGCCTCTGTCTGGCCATCAGAACTCTCCCCAGGCCACAGCCCTCACTGGCCCTGCTCTGCACCCTCCTTGAGTGTTTTTTTCCTGGCTTGAATGTGTCCTTGAACTCTGATAATGCCTCTTGGTTGCCTGGGTGGAGGATGCAGAAGCTTGCGTGAGTATGTGTAGAAACTATGTTACTGTAGAAGAATAAATTTTATATTTGTTCTGGCTATTTTTGACTCTGGCCGCACCCACCACTGGCATGCCCCACCCTCCTGAAAGTTGCTGAGAAAAGTATGTCTTGAACTAAAAAAGGTTCCCCAACTCTGCCACAGGGGATTAAAAAACCCACCATCTATCATTATTTCTGATTACATTTAGATCCTACCCTTCCTCCAAGGAGATCAAGGATGGTTTGTGGCAGGGGCGGGGAACGTTTGGCCCTCCAGATGTTGCTGAACTACATCTCCCATCAACCCCAGCCAGCATGGCCAATAGCCAAGGCTGAATGGCTGATGGGAGTTGTAGTCCAACACCTGGAGAGTCAAAGGTCCCCCCCACAGTTTATAGAGTTCCCCATTTCCCTGTGTGGTGAGACAACTGGTCAAGGTGTGGGGAATTGCAATCTGGGTGTGCCTCTGCCCCTCAACAAGACCAGCTCCATGTCTGCAAGTGTACTGCAAAATTCTGCATCTGTGTTGGAATTGCTCTTAAAGATGTTTTTAAAGGATTTTTTAAAGGATGTTTTTAAAGATGTTTTGTTTTAATGTATTTCAAAGTCTGTTTTTTAGATGTTTTAGAGTGTTTTTAGTGTTTTTGTAATTATTATAATCATCAATAACAATAATAATAATCGCAAAACTCTTCTTTTACAAAACACTTTAAAATAACTGTAGTTTTTATATAACAATCACCTGCTGCTACTTCTTAAAGCTGTTGACAGTTCCTATAAATGTGGGAGATCTTGGCTCACTTTTAGCATCACATCACATAGGAAGTTCTGTTGTACTATCTTGCTAAGTACTGTCTGCTCTGAGTGACAGCACTAGCAGCATTCTAAGGTCCCAGGCTGGAAATCTTTTCCATCACCTACTACCTGAGCTTTTTAACTTGGAGATGCTGGGGACGGGGACTGGGACCTTCTGCATGCAATATATGTGCTCTACCACATATATGTGGGATGTGGCAGAAATTTAATCCAGTACACTTTTAAAGTCAAATCCATCAAATCTGCACTTTCTGAAATAATATGGGAAGCAAAACACAGCCATCTTTCAAAATTCACAGTTCTCCAATTGTGCTGTTCAGTTCTCCAACCAGACAGTGAGTACAAGAATGCACATATGAGGGCAAAGTGTGCATAAAAATGAACATATTAGTGAAAGCATCATACAGAAAAGTATCATATTGGGAGAAATGGTTTTCCAAAATGTGTACATTAGTCAAATCTGCATACAAATATGTGTATGTGTGAGGAGAAATGTTGAAGAATTTTCATTAGGATATATTAAAACAAAATTTGCAAATTGTTGCAGGAATGTGGAGGACCAAATTTAAAATTGGAAATATGAGAAACTGAGAGAACCGAAATCGACAGATCTTTCTATCCCTATCTATTACTGGCCCTTTTCACAATCTGAAAAACCAATAAACCTCCTGCCATATGCGGAAGAGGAAGAAAATATTATGATTTGAGGGCACTCTGGAGCTTTAGAGAAACTGAAAAGTGGCTTGCATTGTGTTTCGTACACTGCTGTTGGGATGGGGCAAAAATGATCTGCAGAAGTTTTTTTTTTTTAAAGCAAGGTTAATCTGGCTTCCTGCCAAAGGCACCTCATCATTCCCTGGGCCTCAGGAAAGATCCCTTGGGATCAGAGACTAAATCTATTTATGAACATATCTGCCAACCCCCCAGCTCCCTATCTGGGCCCCTCTTGGGCTGTGTGACTGACAAGAAAGTGCTGCAGTGAAGTGGAGCTATTTATAAGGGCTGAAAGTGGAGCCAACCATGATAAGAAATGGTCTCTGAGAGCTGCTTAAACCATCCAGTGGTGAGTGTGTGATTCACATAGAGATGGGACAGGACGATAGTGCATAAACCCAGGGAACAGGTTGCAAGGCTGGAAAATGTCAGCCATTTATTTACTCCCTTTGTTTCCTAAATGAGCAAACAGTTTTATAGGAGACAGGTGGCTCTCAAAAGCGCCTAACAGTCACCCCCCATTAATCTACTCTTCAGATTAGAAGCATTCTGTGAGACCCTCTCAGTGGCTCCACTCTCTCTGACATGCCTAGTCAGGAACAGCTCAACCAAGCTAGCTCTAAAATGAAGGCGAGGTTGCCCTGAAGTTTTTAGTTAAGTACATCCAGTCCTGGAAACTTTGTTTAATTCAAATGTCAAAAAGTGTTCGCAATACGATTCCCTAAACTCATTTAGCCATGGGAGGAATTCATGGCTAGCTAAGGTGTCCCTCTTGATCCTGCCATGCCCTAAGCTCTCTAAGAAAACGGGACATCTTCCCTCAATTCAGTATGGCTAAGGAGATTTTGAAGCAGGGGTTGCAAACCTTCGGTCCTCCAGATGCTCTGGTGCTCATAAAACATAAGAACACAAGAAAAGCCTGGCGGATCAGGCCAATGACCCATCTAGCATGCTGCTCACCCAGTGGCCAACCAAATGCCTGTGGGAAACCTGCAAGCAGGACCTGAGCACAAGAGCACTCTCCCCTCATGCGGTTTCCAACAATCGGTATTTAGAAGCATACTGGCTCCAACTGCATCAGCCCCAACCAGGATGGCTAATGATCAGGGATAGTGGGAGGTGTAGCCCAGCAACATCTGCAGGGCCACAGGTTAACCACCCCTGTTTTAAAGCATCAGCATTGGGGGGAGCCCAACTTAATGTTTGCAAAGTTGTACTGGGAAATCAGAGTACTTTCATACGTCACTGACAAAAGCCTTCTGGTCAGGAACATGTGATGCTGTTAATGTGGGACGGAAGATGAGAGAATTAAGTGAAAGTAAATTCTAGGTAATATAGGCAAAATTACGGAGTTGCAGGGGTGGGGGCAGGAATTCTAATACACATATAGGGAGGATGCTGATGATAGTGGCCTGAAAGGCAGCCTAGCCATGCAAACCTGTCTATGCAGTTCTGCTCAGAAGCAAGTCCCATTGAATTTGGTGGGACCTGCTCCCAGGAAAGAGTGGATTGGATTGCTACCGTTGTAACGGTTGTTCACAGCATTCACAAATGACACATGGGTATTTTTGCACATGATGCGAAAAATGGCTTTGAGCTTACTCGTCTTACCTTGTGCGATTTGCATGCCTTTTTTAAAATTTAAATTAGATCAAAAGAAGATGTCTATAAAGATGATCCAATACAATGAAATGAACAAAATGTTCATAATGCTGAAATAATAAATCCATTTCCCCTCCCAACAATATCAGACAGTTTGACCATTTCCAGTTTCTAGGGCTTTGGTCAGCCAGTCATTTATTGATTGTTAGATCTATTGTTGGCAGCATTTGGAAAAGGGCCTCCACACTCCACCCAGCCATGAAGCGCACTTGGTGACCTTTGGCAAGACAGTCTCTCAGCCTAGCCTCCCTTACAGAGTTGTTGTGAGGATAAAATGGGAGAAGGAGAATCATGTACACTATCTTGAGCTCCTTTGGAGGAAAGGTGGAATATAAATGTAACAATAAAAAATACATTAGAAGGGAGGAGAGGCATTTTAAAATCTCATGAAGGCTCTCTGGTTCCAGTGACCACAACCAGCTTAAAAAAAGGATGTCAGGTCCTGATGTTCATTTCAGATGATGCACCTATGCCATTGTTTTCATCTAGCTATGAAAATAAATGGATAATTATATAAATATTGGTAGAAAGAGGGTACTGTTCTTCTGGAGAGAGTACAACTTGCAGGTCAGACTGGGACTCATTTCAGGTGGTAAACTTGTGCCTTGGTTGTACTACTTCTGGGCCAAACTACACTTGCCGGTATTTTTTTTCTTGTGGAGCAAACAGCAGCCAGGGGAGGGTGATTTTGCTTGGGAAAATGACATGGGGAAAACATAGGGTAGCCATGTGTTCTACTTTACAGAGGACAGTCCTCCATCCGAAGGGCAGAGGACTGTCCTACATTAAGGTGTCCTCTGTTTGAAGGACTATCTTGCCAAAATCCAGTATAAAGATTGAACAAAAAGAAG
The DNA here is from genome assembly GCF_030035675.1 of Rhineura floridana. Taxonomy (NCBI): domain Eukaryota; kingdom Metazoa; phylum Chordata; class Lepidosauria; order Squamata; family Rhineuridae; genus Rhineura; species Rhineura floridana. The sequence continues at coordinate 38,454,556 of NC_084490.1, read as the reverse complement.
GGAGAATGGGGGCTTTGAAGGTGCCTAGCAGCACTTATCACCTACCTTTGCATCTATACATATAAATATGCATATGCACATTTTATGTAAACCCATGCCCTCTTTTTTGGAGACACCCCCCTTTTTTGGTGATAGCTACCTTGAGCGAACGATATCGATGAGATTTAATGGGAAACCTATTAACACAACCATCATCCAAATCTATGCTCCAATGGCAAACACAGAAGGAGAGGGAGAGATTTTACACAGAAGTACAGGAAGAAATTGATCACACACCAAAACAAGATGTTCTGATAATCATGAGGGACTGGAATGCAGGGAACAGAGAAGAACTAGAAATTTTGGGAAAATGTGTCTTAGGAGATAGAAATGAAGCAGGAGAAAGACTTATTGAATTCTGTGAAGCCAATAATTTGTTTCTTGCAAACACATTTTTTGAGCAACCAAAAAGACAACTGTAAATGTGGATATCACCAAATGGTCAATATAGGAATCAAATTGATTATATAATTGGTAGCAGAAAATTGAGAAGTTCCATACTTTCAGCGAAAACAAGACCAGGAGCAGACCGCGATACAGATCACGAACTGGTCATATCGAAAATCAGAGTAAAGCTAATGAAGACCAACAAAGCAATCATAATGCCAAAATACAATTTAAATAATATTCCAGAAGAATATAAAGATCACATAAGGAACAGATTTGAGGCTTTAAACTTTATTGATAGAGAACCAGAAGGACTGTGATTGAAGTTAGAGACATTATCAGGGAAGAATGCAAAGGGACAATATCTCTAGTTAAAAAGAGAGAAAGACCTCAATGGATGACTGAAGAAACTCTTAAAATGGTTAAAGAGAGAAGGAAAGCAAAAGCAAAAGGAGAGAGGAACACAGGGACAAAGAGAATTATTACAATAATTATTGTAAAGAAATAGAAGAGGATAATAAAAAAAAGGTAGAACAAGAGCCCTATTCCAAAAGATTAAAGGGAAATTTAAACCAAGAGTAGGGATACTGAATAATCAACAGGGGAATACACTGACTGGCTGAGATAAAATAAAAGGAAGATGGAAACAATACACTGAAGAACTCTATAAAAGAGATGTAAGAATGACAGATTTATTTATGGAGGAACCGTATGATGAAGAACCAGAAATTTTAGAATGTGAGGTAAAAGCTGCTCTTAAAATACTTGGAATAAACAAATCACCAGGAATAGATGGCATACCAGTAGAGTTGCTACAAGTTACTGAGACTGAATCCGTCCAAATTTTGACAAAAATTTGCCAACAAAAATGGAAAATAAAACAATGGCCCACAGACTGGAAGAGTTCAATATACACCCCAATTCCAAAGAAAGGGGATCCCAGGGAATGCAGTAATTATCGAACTATTGCCTCAATATCCCATGTAAGTAAAGTAATGCTCAAGATTCTACAACAAAGGCTCTTACCATATATGGAGCAAGAAATGCCAGATGTCCAAGCTGGATTTAGAAAAAGAAGAGGCACCAGAGATCATATCGCAAACATACATTGGATAATGGAACGGACCAAGGAATTTCAGAAGGAAATCACCCTATGCTTTATAGATCACAGCAAAGCCTTTGATTATGTAAATCATGAAAAACTATGGAATGCTTTAAAACAAATGGGGGTGCCACAGCATCTGATTGTCCTGATGTACAACCTATACTCTGGACAAGAGGCTACTGTAAGGACAGAATATGGAGAAACTGAGTGGTTCCTAATCGGAAAGGGTGTGAGACAAGGGTGTATTTTATCACCCTATTTATTTAATCTATATGCAGAATATATCATATGGAAAGCAGGATTGGACCAAGATGTAGGAGGTGTGAAAATTGGAGAGAGAAATATCAATAATTTAAGATATGCAGATAGTACCATACTACTAGCAGAAACCAGTACTGATTTGAAATGAATGCTGATGAAAGTTAAAGAGGAAAGCACAAAAGCAGGACTACAGCTGAACGTCAAGAAGACTAAAATAATGACAACAGAAAATTTATGTAACTTTAAAGTTGACAATGAGGACATTGAACTTGTCAAGGATTATTAAAACCTCGGCACAGTCATTAACCAAAATAGTCAAGAAATTAGAAGGCTAGGACTGGGGAGGGCAGCTGTGAGAGAACTAGAAAAGGTCCTCAAATGCAAAGATGCATCACTGAACACTAAAGTCAGGATTATTCAGACCATGGTATCAGGGGTGTCACTACTGGGGTGCGGAGGGTGCGGTCCGCACCCGGGTGTCCCCATGAGGGGGGTGACACCCAGAGCTGCCCTGCGCTGTTGCCCGGCAAGGCTGCTGCAACTCCTCCTCCTCGGAGGCGGGCAGGCAGGCGAGCGAGACTGGGAGCAGTGTCGGCAGGGCGAGGGAGGCACGCCGGTGTTCGCAGGCCTTCTCCAGCTGGGTGCCCCTCCTGCGCGTGCCCTCCCAGGGGCATGGATGGAGTGGCTGGCCTCAAGTGTGCATGCGTGTGCAAGCCCGGCCACCTCGTCCATGCCCCTGGGAGGGCGCGCACCAGAGGTCTGCACCAGAGGTCCGCACCCCCCCGCACTCCTGCTAGTGATGCCGCTGCATGGTATTCCTGATCTCTATGTATGGATGTGAAAGTTGGACAGTGAAAAAAGGGGATAAGAGAAAAATCAACTCATTTGAAATGTGGTGTTGGAGGAGAGCTTTGCAGATACCATGGACCACAAAAAAGACAAATAATTCAGGATTAGAACAAATTAAAGCAGAACTATCACTAGAAGCTAAAATGATGAAACAGAGTTTATCACACTTTGGACACATCATGAGAAGACATGATTCACTAGAAAAGACAATAATGCTGGGAAAAACAGGAGGGAGTAAAAAAGAATAAGCCCAAACAAGAGATGCATTGATTCTATAAAGGAAGCCACAGACCTGAACTTACAAGATCTGAACAGGGTGGTTTATAACACATGCTATTGGAGGTCACTGATTCATAGGCTTGCCATAAGTCGTAATCAACTTGAAGGCACATAACAACAACAACCTTAGGAAAAGGGATAAAATTTAATACACCTTTCCTTCCTACTGCCAGAATGAAATTCTCTGCCCCTCTTCCCTGGTAGCTGCATTTTTATAAACACACACACACACACTGGGTGATCCACCCATGTAAGGTTAGTTTGTCCTTAGACTTCTGGTCTGCATGTGAGAATGCTCTTTCACAGAGGTGGGGAAGAGATTTTCTGCATAAAATTCCCTTCACATGGAAAACTAACACATCAGGGAGAGGGTTAGCTAAAACCTTTCTCTTTGATAGCTAATGTGAAATGTGTGTGTGTGTGTTGATATGGAGAAACATTCGGTTATGTGAGCCCCCAAGGGCCACCTGCAGTGGTACAGCACAGATAGAAGTTTCCCACTTCAGAGACAACTATTTGTTTATTTACTATATTTGTATAAGGGTGGCCAATAGCATCATTTTCAGGATGGTTCACAAACTCACAGTGATTTGTAAGTTAAAATGCAATGGTGCAAAATAGCAGTATCATAAAAGAACAATTTGCGGCCTAAAAATTTCCAGCAGAGAAAATAAAGCTAGATGACTAAAAAAATTGCACAGCACATCAACTGTGGTTCAGAACAAGAAAATTGCAGGGCTTTTTTTTTTTTTTTTAGACCAGGGACAATATAAATAGCCTACACCCGACACTGGTTCCGATTAGTTCATGGAGCGGTTATATGACAATGAGCATTCATCCTCCATTCATCCTGATTTTCTTGTGGGGTGTTTATACATCTTTCTGTTATCTATTCCCCATCACTTTCCAAACCCCTTTTAAAGTCAATTTGTTGCACTAGGGCAACAGAGCACTTTAATCCACTTTAATTTCACAAACCTAAATTTCCTAGTATGACTTTAAATCCCTCCCACATGACAGCCTGAAGGCATTCAGAATAACCATAAATAAGGCTCCATATGTGTACATCACTGTTCTTCAACCTTGGGTCCCCAGATATTGGACTACAACTCCCATCATCTCCAAACTGCATGGTCAATGGTCAGAGATGATGGGAGTTGTAATCCATCAACATTTGGGGACCTAAGGCTGAAGAACAGTGGTGTGATATTTCAGATATCTGGCTCTAAAACATTAAGGTCACATCCACACCATTTGAAGCACATTTAAAGCACATGGCTTCCTTAAAGAATCCTGGGAACTGCTATTTACCCCTCACAAAGCTACAGTTCCCAGCACCCTTAGCATGCCACAGTTCCCAGGATTCTTTGGGGGAAGCCATGTGTTTGTGCTTCAATTATATAGTATGGATGTGCTATAAGGGCTTTAAAAGTTAAGATCAGCACCTTGAACTTGGCCATGAAACAGACTAGGAGCCAAGGCAGCTGATAAAATGTTGGTATAATATGATGGAACTGGCCAGCCCTAGGAAACAATCTTGCAGCCCTGTTTTGGATCAAGCGTAGTTTCCAGACTGTTTTGAAACAATGCATTGCAATCAGCTAAAAGGGAGGTAACCAGACCACAGGTAATTGCGGGATCTAGGTATGGCTGCAGCTGGACATACCATAAAAAGGTGTTCAAAGTCACAGAGGCCTTCTACATTCTGCTAGAATAGTGACTTGTCCATGAATGTAAGAGCTTCCCATTCCATCTGTTGCAAGTTATAGCAAAAATGATGTGTGGGAAGCAGGCCCTTGAAGATCAAGCCCAATCTGGTGCAAGGATTTTGTGCTTCAGCTTCCCCAAGGATCGCGTATTCACAAATCCCATTGGCACATGCAGCCTACAACTCATAGCATTTGTTAATACAGATTGAGCCTACAATTGTATGACTTTCAGGGACTGAGATGGTGCATTGAACGAGGGCACTGGAGTGGAGACCCATAATTAAAAGAATAATCCACCAACTATTTTGTCAATTAATGATATTTTTAACCAAATAAATTTGCATCTCACCAGAACCTTTTTTGAGATGCTGAAATGAGATAACATACAAAAGTTACCACATAACGCTAGAAGGAAAGGCCACCTTTAATAATTCCTTTTTAAATCCCTGCTGTTACGGTAGCACATTGGAACCAAAGCAATCTCAGTGTCTTTGTGTGCAGTTGTGGTTGGCGTTTTGGACAAGGATTGCGGAGATCTGGGTTCAAATCTTCACAGCTTTGAAGCAAACTGGGGGACCTTGAGTCTCATTCAGCCTATCCTACCTTACAGGCTTTTTGTGATGATATAATGGGAACGGGGAGAAAGATATATGAGTTCCTTGGAGGAAGTGTGAGATAAAAATGAAGTAAATAAATATACATGTGCCCATAACTCACAACTGCACTGATTAATCAACTCAAGCTTGAGTTAATTAATCCTAACAATTTAGCCTGTTAAAATGTGTAGCCTGACTTAAAACTCTTTGTGCAAACAGGAGCAGAATTTGCTTTCTTTAGTCTGACAGACCCATGAATGTCCTTGTTTTTCTAATATCTTACTACTACTGCATTAACAACTGGGCTTCTTCTAGGACTAAGCCCTTGGCTCCAATTAATCCTCATCCCTGCCATTGGACAGGTGGAGCAGGTGCATGGGCCACAGGGCTGAGCCAAGCTGGCAAATTGCAGATTCCAGGGAAATCTGCAGCTGTCTTTCTCCTTTATCACAGTTTGGTTTTAAAAGCCCCCAAACAGCTGAAAGGCAGAGACAGTACACCAGCTCCAAATAAGGTCTGAGGAGGTGCTGATAAAAGAGCAGCCAATTGGAGAGCCTGTGTCTGTTGTGATTTCTCCCCATAGGCTGAAAGAAAAGCACAAGGGATGCCTTTATAGCCCTAGGCCAGGGGGAGAAAGGGGTGTGCATTTTTCCTGAGCATCTTACTCTGGCAGCGATTCTGAAAGGTGGCAGGGGATGGGGCCTGTTGGTGTAGGTGGGTGAAATCTTGCAGGCTGGCTTTTGGGATGTTGTCCTAATTATGATAAATTGGGGGTTTGGGGAGCCTGAATCCTGTATAGAAAAAAAGGGGGGAGCGTAGTTGATTCATGCAAGATCAGCTGGGAGATGAAACTCCTGGATCCTCTAGGAGGAAGTGGTGGTGAGAGGCTAATCATATTAGGTGCAGGTTGGAAGTCTGCTTTTATTTAAACAGGATCCTGGGGTTTTGGGTTCACTGTAAACAAGAATTGTGGAGTGTTGTTGTTGTTATATGCCTTCAAGTCAATTTTGACTTATGGTGACCCTATGAATCAGCAACCTCCAACAGCACCTGTTATAAACCACCCTGTTTAGATCTTGTAAGTTCAGGTCTGTGGTTTCCTTTATGGAATCAATCCATCTCTTGTTTGGTCTTCCTCTTTTTCTACTCCCTTCTGTTTTTCCCAGCATTATTGTCTTTTCTAGTAAATCAAGCTGAATTTATTTGTGCTGGATTTCAGGGTATGAGGGATGAGCTGGGATGTCCCTCGTCCAACTTTTGCCTCTACCCAACTTGCTGGATGGCCTTAGACAACTCTGTGTCTCCCCCATCCCAGCTTTGGATCTGTTGAATGGAGATAATAATACTGAAGATGCTACATACTATTCTGATATGTCTTTGGTACAATGTATATGTAAAACCTCTGGATAGGAGATTAATTTATTAGAAAGGAGGGGGAAGTAGAGGGTGTTTAGTACCTGTGTAGAGATGAAAAACAGTGGCCAGGCCAGACCTGTTCCCAGTCCTACTTGATTTTAGAAAATGGCTCTGTTTGCTCACTTTTTGTTCACCAGTTGCAGTTCCAAACTTCATTGTCTTTCTGTTTTTCCTCCCTGCAGGGTAGTCCAGATGCTGCGGTGCCACCAGCTGATGCCATGACACAGACGTTCCCGGCTCAGTATCCTCCGCCACCGCCCCAGGCCCGGCTACCTCCGCAATACCATCTCCACAGCACCCCTTCAGAGTACTCATCCCCAACAGGCCTGGATCACAGTCTTCGTATCTTCCCTGAACAGGGAACAGCTGCACCAGAGCCATTGCCACTGCCCCCACCTCCTGCGGTAAGTGATGGCCAAGGATCCGGCTGGTTTCACGTTGGCAAATGCCAGTGACTCCTGGGATGGGGACCTGTTGTCAGGGGGTGCAGAGCTATGGGTGCCACACATCTGCATAACAGCCCTGATTCCATTTATAGTATTCCCCAAGATTGTTCTGGAGTTCAAGGATCTGAACCCTTGTTTGGTACAGAAAAAAAGCTGATTGCAGAAAAGAGAACTGGATGGCCTGTGTAGGGCAGTGCCAGTTTTATTCCAGGAGCCTAAGTCCCAGGGCTCACTGGGAAAGATGTGGCATCTCTTGGGGGTATGGTGTTCACCAGGTGGGTTTTCTGAAAAGAGAAGGAGATCTTGGGATTTTAGAATGAGAGTGAATTAAGACTAGACTTTGCTTGCATCTTGGTTCACTGGGGGGATGGGAGTTGCCTTAGCCCTAGAAACCCTTTGGATTCTCAGGACTGAGCCTCTGACACATGTGAAGGCAATAGTGAAGAGCATTTCTAACCATGTGCAGGGACGGGGGCGGGGGAGTAAAGCAAAGGATAAATCTTCTGGGATAGGCATGAATACTGTGGCTTATCATTTTGTAACTTAAGCATAGGGAAGGCATTGTATTACTATAAGATGCTTTTGTGCTTTAACAAAAATCTAGGTGTGTATGTGTGCGTTACAAAAATAGATCAGTTGGCCTGGCTGCCCACTTTGTGAATAAATTCCATCCAATACAAAAAATGCAGCATCCCCTTCCCCAAGATCCTGTCCATCTCTTTGGCTTCCCTTGACCACCACAACCCCCAAATTTCAGGAACACAAGAGGGAAAGTACCTCTGAACATATGTAGAATGCATATTTTTGTCAGTACTACTGAACAACCACTGCTTATTTACATTCTCCCAAACACATACATAGAATTAAATATTCAGGCTCACAGGGCATATGCCACAACATGACATGATTGTGTCACATATAACCCTAAGCCTTAGCAGCTGTTTTCCCAACAATTAAGCACTGGCTGCCCTTGCCTCCTTTACCAGCATAATGTACAACTGGAACACCTAGCTCCTTGTAAAATTGCTTTCCCCAGATCTCTGTTTCACCCCCTACCCCATCCTGCAAGTTGCCATTTTCATCCTTTCAGGGCTGCATTGTGCCTGGGCACAGGTCAGGAATATACCTTTAATCCCAGTAGGGCCAGGTTTGAGGTGGCCCTTGGCAAAATGCCCCTGCTGAGCACCCGCTTATGTTTATGAGCCCTGATGAGCTTGCCTAGTGGCAGCAGCAACGGCGGCCAGGCGGTTTGGGGCTGCCATTTTAAACTTCCCACAATGCCCTTGATGTAGCATCATTCCAGGACACTGTGTGAAACTGAAAATGGTGGCTACAAGCCATTCAGAATGGGTGGCCCAGGGCAGGTGTTAGAGAACTGGTAAGCTGAGCTAGAGTGCTGCCCAAGGATGTCATGTGCTGATGCTGGGCTTGAATGCCAGGATTAAACTCAGAGAGTTCCTTCTTTCCCTCCCAATCCACAAACTTTTCCAGGTTTCCCTGCTATTCTTCTAGACACATTGGAGGTGTTTCTCTCTGAAATAGCAAAATGTCTATTAGAAACATGTGATGTAACATAGCTCTCCTTCTGGAATTTCCCAAAAGAGAGTCAGACTTCAGAGGAACAACAGATCTAGCTTGAAGAAAGCAGGCCAATGGAGGTTCTTTTTCTGTATTCTGGAGACTTTTTCTTTTTACAAAATGGCACTCACACAGAGACACTTCTCCCTTCCTGTAGCTAACCATCCAGAGCACTGGTGTCCTCCCCCTGCCTCATTTCCTCTCTGATGCCCTTCATGTTGGTGGCAAGTATATAGAAATTGTGAGGTGACCATAGGGACTAGACACCTGGGATCTCAAATAACTTCCATTTCTCAAGAGACAAGATGGAAGGCATGGGAGAACTCAGTGTACCAGATCCCCGGAGCCCTGTAGTGACCAGTCTTTTCATGCTGATCTGTACTACAGAAAGCCTTGCCCATCCCATCTCCAAATCACACCATGTGTTATTTGTTTCTGAGCTCTACAAAATTTAACATGAGAGTTTTGAATTCAAGAAGCAGAGAGTTTCTTTGTGAACCCACCCTAAACACACCTGGGTTCCTGCTGGGAGGAAGGGCGGGATATAAATCAAATAATAAATAAATAAAGAGGTTTGTGTGTATGTTGTCATGGAGCGTGATCTTCTGGCTTGGCAGAAGCATTGGGTTTTTGTTTTCTATTGGGATGTGCTGAACCTCCCTGAGACGACTTGCTAGTCTTGCCAAAACTCTTTCTTGTTTCCCTAGAAATAGCCCAAATGTCACCACAAATTGAGGTGAACTATGGTAGGAGTTTGACTGTTGGAGACAGATTAGCTTAAGTAGTATGATCACTCAGTGTCTGCTGTGTTGTGCTGAGCTATGCTACAGTTTGGTTTAGCGACTTGTCTGAACCTGTGCTTGTAGTTTTGCTCTCTCCAGACTAAACCAGAACTGTAACCAGGTTTATAGAGAAAAGAGGAGTATGCTCAGTCATGGCAAATCTAAATGTGGGTGACATCCACATACCATACAGTTAAAGCACTCTTATACAACTTTTAATAGTCATGGCTTTCCCCAAGGAATCCGAGGAACTGTAGTTTCTTGAGGGTGCTGGGAACTGTAGCTCTGTGAGGGGTCTATTAACTCTCAGCACCCTTAAACTACAGTTTCCAGGATTCTTTGGGGGAAGCCAGGACCGTGAGTAAAACTGGGACTGAGGGTAGTTGAATACTGGTCAGTTGGAGGGAAAGGGGGACAAGGCACAGCTGTCTCATATTTTGTGGGCTCTCAGGCCTGGTATCTACACAGCAGAATGATGAGATGGCAGAGTCCAGAGGTGATAGAATGGATTGTACTACTTCAGATTACCTGGTGGGGGCACTTTTAAATATTCCCCTACCTTAAAAAAACAAAATACCTCCCTGCAAGTATGATATTGGCACTGTTCAAAGTTGCCTACGTTAGAACCTCTTTTCTCTGTGTGCTAGGTTTTGTAATTTCATGGTGTTTTTTTTACATGAGACAGCAACCCAAATCGTCTCCCCCCTCCCTGCAGTCTGAACTAGTATAGTCCACTCTGCCACCTCAGGATCCTGCTACCTTATTCTGCTGGGTCTAACACTCAGCCTTAGACTTGCAGAAAGCAAATCACACAGACAGGACATTGTCATGGGGTTGGTGGGTCTTGGCTGGAAAGGTTTGGCTACAGAGCATGTTTCCCTACTAATGCTTAACATTTATATAGCACATTTCAAATGTTCTGAACACTTCACATTCATCCTGGTCCCAGGCTATGGTCTGAAGGCGCATGAGGCCAGCACCCTGCTGAAGCTAATCAGGATCAGGTCTGGTCAGTGCCTGGATGGGAGACCGCCTGGGAACCATATGTAAGCCCTCTTAGGTTTCTATCATGAAAAGAAAGGCAGGGTATAAGTGTAATAAATAATAGTAAATCATCTTGGCAATCCTGTAAGGTAGTCCAGTGTTATTTCCCCCAATATTCCAGATAGAAGAACTGAGCCTTAGAGAACAGTAGCTTGCCAAAGGTCACTTACAATCTGATCTTACACATATTTACTCAGAAGCCAACCTCAATTTGAGCAGTAGGACTTCTTCTTCAAAGTTAGTGTGTATAGGATCACAGCCTTAGTAATTATAATTGAGATGAGATTTGAACCAGGGACTTTCTGGCTCATGTTCTTAGCCATTTTGCTATAAATAGACTAGCTTCAAGAAAATGTAGGATTGACATTTTATAAGGGATTGCTTACACAATTCTTACCATCATCACTAAACTATAGTTCCCAAGATTCCTTGAGGGGTGGTGCTGCTGCCACAACAGTTAACAGTATTATAAAAGTTGAAATATTGGTTGCTCTTTGGATGATAGACTTCAGTATTTGAGAGCTTTCAGAGTACAGCTTCTCCAGTGGCCAAAGTGAACTGCTAACCCAGGATGTGCAACACTGTCAAAGATGTGGTACTTCCTAATATAATAGTTTGACTATGGGAGGGGCCATAGCTCAGTAACAGAACACATGTTTTGCACGCAAAAGAGCCCCAGCATCTCCAGGTTAGGGCTGGAAGAGACTTCTGCCTGAAGCCCTAAAGAGTTGCTGCAAATCAGTGTAGACAATACTGAGATACATGGACCAATGGATTGATGACTTGGTGTAAGGCAGCTTCCTATGTTCCTACAGCTCTTGCTGTGCTGATCTTACTGGTCCATTTGGACTTGCACTTTTGAACCAGCCCCTGAAGCTGCCTCATCTCATGAAAAGCTTCGCCTGCTGGGGTTTCAGTATACCCATCTAACCACTGTTAAAGAGAAAAGTCAGGCTAGGTCCCCCCATCCCTGGCTAGCTGACAATCTTAACCAGCAAGGATCAGAATCAGTGGTGCCGACAAGGCAGGGCTTGTATTATTTATTTCAATGCCAGCTGGTGGCTCCATGTCAGTACGGTAGTGGAATCCACTCTGGGTTTAGATTGAACCATTTGGACAGCTCCTTGAAAGTTCAGACTCAAACCCAGAGCGGATTCCACTGACATGGCGCCACCAGCTGCCACTGATTTGCTTATTTCATTTATAAACTGCTCATCCAACCAAGTTCTCTGGTTGGTTTACATAGACAATAAAATACAAAATACAGTTTACAATAAAGGCCCTTAAAATAAACAAACAAAAGTCAAAAAGCAGAAAGCTTAGTGAAAAACCAACTAAAATCAGCACAAAAAACAGCAATCAGAACAAAACCTGTACAAGACCAACATAAAACACAGCAAGCAAGGTGCAAAACACTGAAGCTCCCAACAGCTTGTAATGAAAAAGCCTGGGAACACAATGGCCCCTGTGCCTACAGTCATAAGATATACTTGACATTTCTCCCAGTTTTCATTTCTGCTGTTGATGCTCTACCTTGGATAATCCAGCTGGTTCCACCATTGGCTTCTGTAAGTTACGCAGAAGCGGAAGGATCTAGCATGGGCCAGGTAACAAAGGCACAAGTCTTTGGGGGCAGAAATAGAGGTCTGGATTCAGGAGTATGAGCAGGAGTGCCCCCAAATGAAAGAAGTAACATACAGTGCCAGCTAAAGAGGCTGAGGGCCATAAGCCCAGAATATGAAATTACCTGACTGCACTGCTGATCAGAATTGGGATCAGCATGATCTGCCTCTGGCTTGAAAAGGCTGCTGTTGTCTCTGGTGCATACATTAAATGCTATCCTGCTCATATATTGCTTGCAGGTTTTTGAAGCATTATGAAAACCTGTTTACCAGATACAACAGCAGTGTGATGACTGAACACCCCACAAAGAATCATGCCTTTACTGGTCTATCTTATAAGGTTGTTTCAAGGATCACTGAGCTTAATGTATGTGAAGAACTGTTTTGGATCAATGCTATGTGTATATGAGCTATTATTGTTATCATTATACCATCCACAAAAGTTCCTAGTCCTCAGTAAACGTTTAATAGCTCACTTGCCCATACATACCATGCAGCCTTTTAGTCTAAAAGAGTGTAGCAAAATGTCCCTGCTCAGGTGCCTACAAGCGGTTATTACTTGCTGCTGGTGGACAATGGAGTGGCTACTTATTGTTCTGCATTGCCACTATTCTGTGTTCTGTCTGTGTCAGCTCTCATAATCTACTGCTTGTCTCCAGCCTGAGAAAACAGGTACTATTAAATAGGTATGGAGACAGCATCATCTTTTCCCTATCAAATAGATACAGTTGGAAGGTTTCAAATTAGGACTCCTGTGTGCTGCTCTCCAGAGTAGACAACTCCTAACTCTTGTTCAGAAGGAAGCAGGGTGAAACCCACATCTCCACTTTTATGCACCATAAGATCAGTCCCTCTTTTCCCACTCTGCAGAGCAATGGATTCCTTCTCCCCCTAGTCAGTGACTCCTGAGGAGATGGTCTCTGTGCCCATATTGGGTAGCACTTTTTTCTCCAGCAGAGACAGCTGCACCCCTATCAGATTCCCTGTTCTCTTCCCTCCCAACTTTCACCATCTTCACTGGCAGCTGTTTATCTGCACGTGGGACAAGTGGTGTATTGCTGATAGATTCCTTTCAAGGATGCTGTGCCCTCTGGGAGACTGTAAACAGAGAAGGCCCAAATCAGTTTGGTTTGTGAGGTACAAAACCCCAATGGATCCCCTTTACTTTCCCCAGAGCTTGAAAAACTTACTTTTTTGAACTACAACTCCCATCAGCCCCAGCCAGCTTGGCCACTGGATTGGGCTGATGGGAGTTGTAGTTCAAAAAAGTAACTTTTCCAAGCTCTGACTTTCCCTGCTAGTATTGATGGGGGCAGCAGCAATAACAACAACAATTTAGGTTGTGGTTGTGGTTGTGGTTGTAGTTGTTGTGGTTGTTAAGCAGTTGGTTGCTTTTCAATGGTACCCCCGAATCTACCACTTGAGGTAAGCTGCCTCACTGTGCTGGGAGTAGGGCCACCTCCATAAAGGAAGCCCCAGTAGCATGCTCAGGATTCCGTCGCAGAGTCCTGTGCAAACCTCCCACCCCATAAGGTTGCCATCTGTCCAGAAAAAAAAATGACCTGGCTAGGCCTGCTCTTGGGCTTCTAACCACAACATAAGCTGTAGAAATCAGACTTTTACGGCTATAAAATCCATACCCAGCTGCTCATTCTTGCAAATCAGACTGTTGTTTAAGGCATAACTACAGTGATTGATAAGCTGGCAACTCTATTTGTCAGTCTGACTATTCTTCATCCAGACCACCTCTGATCTTTGATTTCCTCATGCAACCTAGGTTACAAAATACCACAAGCTTTGGCTATCTGCTTCCAGTTTCTCTCCTCTGCCATGATTAGGGTTGCCACTTTTTTCAGTCATGTTCCTCTGCCTTTCACAGCAATTTGGTATGCAGGAATCAGCAGATGAAGCTTACATCACAGGAATATATGCTTTGTTACCTCCTATTGCCTGCACATCAAGCTTCTATTAAAGGCACAGTATAAAAGATGTTTTTAAAAAGTTACATTTGTCTTTACCCTGATATTACCTGCCTTTTGAAGGGGCCCTTAGGCCCAGTTTCATGATATAATGTTTAAGTATCATGTTCAGTTTATATTGCTTTACTGAGTCCAGCTTTGCAGTATAGCTGTGTTTGGATGTTACATTCCATGTATATCACCTTCCTTTAGCTCCAAATAACTCCTCTTTTTCAGTTGCCATGGTGGCAAAAACAGAGGCTGTTGGTATGAGGCTGTAATGCAGGAGTGGGGAAACTTTCTCAGCTCAGAGGCTACATTATCCTGCATAGTGGCCAGAGGCAAATGTGGGCAGAGCAGTGGTTGTGACTCTTACCTTTGTACAGCCATGCAAAAGTCAAAGAGAGAGAGATACACACGCACATCTCCCAGTGGTGGCTTGTACATGCCCATTGGCAGGCCCAGCACCACTGTGTGGCCGCGGGCCCCTGCAGCCATGAATCATGGAATGGGAACTTCCAGGTACTCTCCAGTGTAGGTGGTGCGGGCTTAAATAAGCCCATCTATCTCACCTACATGTTGTGTTAGCGTGTCAGTACATGTGCCTTGCACAATATGCCTGCCTGCCTGCCATCACCCAAGATGGCGGAAAGTGCATCCCTAAGGGGTTGATCACCTTGCTACCATCTTGGGTGATGGCAGGCGTGCATGTGGGGCGTGCAAACTGATGCCAGCGGTAAGTGGGGCCTGCCTGCCTATATAAGCCCTTTGCTGCCTGTATTGGGAAGGAGCGTTGGGATGAACAGTGCTCTGGGCCCAGGCAGGCTCGTGTTCAGGAGCCCAGTCATGCCTGGTGCCGGCCCTGCCCATTGGGACTAGTGGGGCAAAAGTCAAGGAGCTCAACAGTAGGTGGAGCCAGAGACAATGACAGGCGGAGCCAACAAATTCTACTTTTGTCCCCATCCTTGTCCCTGCTCTATTGTACAAGGGCAATACTGAGACTAAGGAGGAGGAAACTGATAGCCAGGGCCACCCAATGGACTGCTGGCAAGCAGAAAGAAAGGCAGGTAGCTGGGGGCTGGGTGAGGGCAGACTGAGGTTAGTAGGGCAGTGCCCTGTTTGCCCGAATGGGCCAGCCTCCACAGACATCTCCCTATCCAGGCAAGCGAGAGGCATTCTCGCAGTTCAATGACACGTTTCAGCCAGGCAAAAAGCATTCAAGGAGGCCCTGGAGCACAGGGGTGTAGTCGTCCAGGGTCCCAGGGGGTCTTAGACCCCTTACTTTTTACAGAGCAGGGTCCCTCTTTCTCCAACATCCTTTCCTGCTGATTGGGGCCAGCCAGAGTGAAAGGAGGTGAGTCAGTCACGGAGAAGAATCTTCTCAGTAGTTAACACATGCCCCTTTTATGCCGATTGGCTCCTATGTTGTTGTGAGAGAAGGCTGCGCTGGAAGGACTGAGGAGTGTGGAGACGACAAGCAAGCAAGGGAAAGTGGGAAAGGAGGTAGGAGAGGGGGACACTTGGGCTGAAGAGGGTGTTTCTGTCTTTGTCTCTCTGTTTCTGCTGCGTGGCATCCATTTTGTATTCTCAACCCATCAGCAGAAAAAAAAGGGGGGGAAGAAGCCAAAGATGTGTGGTTTTGTTCCAGCCCAAAGCCAGGAGCAGTAGGGGAGAAGGAGGGAAAGAAAGCATATGTTTCTGGGGGTGGCAGTGGGGAGGAAGTGTGTGTGTGTGTGTGTGAGATGATACCTGAGCTTTTAATAATGTTCAATATCTGTGTGTCATGCATGGTAAGATGAAATGCAAATGAGTATTCCACAGAGAGAAGGGGGCAGGCATGACTATCGTGAAGGGACCCTGGCACTTCTGAATTTGCCACTGCGCTACTGGTGGAGCAGCGCCAGTGAATGGCGTGGCCTGGGGAGAGGGAGTGTGTCCTAGGGAGAGTCCTGCAGGCCGGACAGAGGCCTGGAGGGCCACATTCAATCCCAGCCCTGCTGTAATGTTTGTGTGTATCTCTCCTTTTTCCCTTTTCTCTCTCTTCCTCTGGAAAGTCGTTCCTAAGCTGCAAAAGAATTCCTGGTCTGTAGCAATTCCTGCCCCCCCGTGACTGTGTCTTTCCTGGACTAGGGCCTTTTCCTGGGGTGTTAACAGCGACGTTCGTGGACCTCTCCCGTCAAGCTCAGGTTTTTCTCCCAGGCATCTTGGACATCCATCACGTTTCTCTTGTTCTATTCTCATTAATCCATGAATAGTTAACCTCGTACTCACTGTGCAACTGCACCTGCTTGTCTTCTCAGCCTGACACCTGCCCATCCCCACCACTCCTGTGCATTTTATTCTCCCAGTGAAGTTTGGGGCCTGGTGGGGAATTTTTAATCCCTGTTGAACTTGTCTTTATGAGCAAAGAGTCTGTAGCATTTGAGGGATGCATCCAGCTTTTTGGGAGGGTGGGGATTGTGTGGTGTATTGCTAGGGTGTATTGGGGAGATGTGATGGGACAGGGTGGGGGGGCAGGAAGGACTGAAGGACCGAGGGGGATTGGCTATTGCCTGGTGGATTGTTTGTATTTGTGAGTGGCTGGAATTGTGTGTGGTGTGTTTAATGGCAACATGATGGATGCTCCTTGCTGCAGGTGCTATGTGCTCAGAATCCAGCATACAATGTCACAGCCCATACGCATGTCCACAGAGAGTGTGTTCACTGTAGAGCTATTTGCATTCCACCAGTCCCACAGATGTCACTATATTTTAGAAAGGCCATAGCTCAGTGGTAGAGCATCTGACTTGTATGCAAAAGGTTCCAGGTTCAATCCCCCCTGGGCTCCCTTTGGGAGGGTGGGTGGGATGATGAATCCCTGGCACTCAAAGGGCCGAGAGAGACTCCTGCCTCAAACCCTGAAGAGCTGCTGCCAGTCAGCGTAGACAATACAGAGCGACACGATACAGAGCTGGATGGCCAGTTGTTCTCACTTGGTTCCTAAAATGGAATGTTTCTCTGTGTGGATGGCTCAAGGGCCCAACATAGGGATGGGCAGGGCAGGATAAGAGAGGATTTTTGCCACCACAGACGTCTGTCTTTTGCAGAAAAAAAAAATAGTGGTTCAGTGAGACACACACCCTTACAAAACTGACCCTGGGCAACTTTGTGCATGCATGCTGCTTTCCCTTTGCTTCTGGAGAATAGCCCCTTGGCACCTTGTCCCAGAGCCCATTTCTTTCCCTCCCACATCTCAACAGTTGATATGAAAACAAAAGAGGGATCTGCCATAGAAGTGGGGGGATTAGGCACGGCGGAAGCTTTATTTGAGCCCAATCTTCCACATCACCACCACCACTGATTCCAAGGGATTGTGCTCACATGTAGCTTTCTGTGAGCACCACCAGTCTCTGTGCCTGGAGATGCAGTAGAAAAAGATGGAGGGAAAGGATTAAGCAGCCCCTCCTCAGTTGTTCTTCCACTCAAATGCATAGCTTCCCAAGGCTGCTTTTAATTTCTCTCTTTTTTTTTTAAGTTGGGTAAACTTATGTTTGTTGTCTGCAATGTTTGGGTTGGCCCAAAATGAAATGCTTCCATGCAATCATCTCAATATGCCTTTCCTGAAAAAAAAAACTCAGAAGCACACTTCAGATTTAGATATAGTAGCGTAGAACAGTTTTATTGTTAGACAAAAGATAATTACTGAAATGCTAGTTTTCAGAATTTGGAAATTTAGAACACTTTTAAGAACTGAGAGATGGTATTTTGATAAGGTGTGCTCAAAAGGTAAATTAGAAAATGGGTAAAACAGATTAAATTAGTTCAGTTGGGTGAGATGATATGTTGTATGAAGTCAGGCCTAACACAGGCCTAGTTCTCCCAACAGCAGGTGAGATGGTATACCATATGCCAAGAACCTTTGGCCTGCCAGATGTTGCTGAACTACACCTCCCATCAGCCCTAGCAAGTATGGTCAATGACCAGGGATGATGGGAGTTGTAGTTCAGCAACATATGGAAAGCCAACTCTTCCCCACAACTGCCATGTACATTGAAATGGCCACATGGGCTAGCCCTCCTCCCTGCCATTTCTGTGCTCAGACTGCGACAGAAGAGGCTCTGCCTATCAATATCTCTCCTTGGGTAGAGGAGCTCTGTGTACACACATTGGAATTTGTCATAAGGCACTCTGTGCATGTGCCATATGTTCAGGCAGTGGGGTGAAGGGACAGATTGTGTGCTTTGCAGCCCACTTCACATATTATTACAATGCATTGCGTGTCAGGGGGCAATCTGAACTCCCTTTCTGTGTCTGGATGGTACCCCTGTAGATGGCAGTTAAGGGCTCACATGATGGAATACTCCTCCATACGAAAACCAAATAAATCCCCACACATAGAAAGCTAGATGTGGTGAAGAAGGATCCTAACCTTGCTTCTGTGTGCAGGTTTTTGTGGGTAAGAGTGAATGGGGACTTCCTGACCTGTGCCGTTGAAGTTGTACAGTCCAGGCACAGGTTTACCACTTTATCCGCTGTTTGTAAGGACAAAGCCAGAGTCAATCTTTTTTGGTGATTTGTCCATGGCATGGTGGCGGCTGCCACAACAACTGAGCCTATGACTTTGTTTCACACACAATGAGACTCACTCCCCTGCAGATTCAGAGAGCCTCTTTGAACATTCCTGGTGTCTCATCCGTTGATAGTCATGCCTGCCCCAAAGCGCCCCCTCTTTGTTAGATTGTAGCAGGAACTTCAAAGACAAGTTCAACTTTGTCCCCCTGTCAGATTAATTGCTTCTCTCAGCTTCGTCTCTTTCCTCCACCCTTTAGCACTTAAAAGACATTGCAAGAGAGGCTGCCCACACCTCCGCCGTGCCCTTGGAATGTTGCATCGTGGTGATTGCATTTTGACTCGTGTGGGACCATCTGCATGGAGAAGAGAGAGGGGGGCCCAGTGGGTGGTACTCTGTGTCCCCTGATCTTCTCCACAAGGTTCCCCCTGAATTGTGTCCTCTCTCACTCAATGCTGCTTCTTCTCTCCACTAATGTTCTCTTGCTTGTTGGTGTGTCCCCGTCCTATTCATTAACCCAAGACAGAATGTTTTGTCAATGCATTGGGACATCTCTTTTCTGGATGATGGGGGAAAGGTTGCAAAGAGTATGGCCCCATCTTCCTGAAAAGAGTGGATATGATTTGGGGAATGGGGATTGGGTGGAAACAAGGAAGAAATCTGGTCCTCTCTCTTCTGAGCTGTCATGTCATCTGACAAGATAAACAAAAGGGCCAAACTAAATGGTCGTGGGATTAGCAACTGCATGATTTTTTTTAAAAAAGAATAAATATAGCAGATGGAAGAGCCCAGTCTGGATTGGGACTTTGACATGGGAGGGGGCTTCAGCCTTTCACTCCTCAGCTGCAGACTGGATCTGGAGTGCAGCCCACCCCTTTGCTATTTTGTCTTTTTAAAAAACAAATTGCACAAAACAAATTGTGTTTAATTCGCAAACTGCAACATGTGAGGCTGGTGCTTCTGAATGCCAGTTGCTGGAAACTGCAGTGGGGGGTCAGGGAGAGTACTCTTGCACTCAGCTCCTGCTTGCAGGCTTCCCATGGGCATCTGGCTGGCCACCATGAGAACAGGATGCTGGACTGGATGGGCCACTGGCCTGGTCCAGCAGGGCTGCTCTTATGTTCTTATGGTGTCACATGGAGATGGTCTCCCAGTTTCATGTGGATCCTCATGCAGAGAAATCACGCAGCTCTTGCTGAACAGTACCATTTTAAGCTGCGGGTGGAGGAAATCCATGACTGATGGTTTCCTCTCCTTCCACCCCCCTTGTAAGAAAACCTCTTTGCATATGATGGGGCACTGGCATGTCAGGTAGAAAACCAAGTTAGGAAGCTTCTCTTTTATAGGTAAACTTTTCTATGGGGAGTGAGTGCAGTGCTTGTTTTTAAACAATCTGAGAGAGCATCCATATACAGTATAAGGAGTCTCCACATGAAAACTGAAATGATATGGTCCCAGAAAGACTTTGCCATTATTATATTTATATGTATTCATCTACTACTGCCTTTTTGCTAAAACACACAAGGAGGTTCCCATTTTGAAATAATGGTTTACAATGTAGTAGACACATAATACAAAAGGAACAGGAAAGGAAGCAAGAAATAAGTAAATTTAGGTGCCAGTTCTTTCAAACTGTTAGATAATGACCAGGTGGAATAGCCACTACAGGAGATTATTCTGGGGGGGGCAGACTAAACAGCAACTGTTTGAGATGGGCCCATGAGACGGACTCTCATAGATGCCATCAGCACTGTACATTTAAAGTACTATGATATCACTTTAAACAATCGTGGCTTCTGCCAAAGGATCCTGGGAACTGTAGTTTAAGAGTCCTGAGACTCCTATTCCCCTCACAAAGCTATAATTCCCAGAGTTCCCTGGGAAGAGGGGCTGATTGTTAAACCATTCTGGGAATTGTATCTCCCTGAGGGGAATAAGGGTCTCCTAACAACTCTCACTGACCTTAACAAATGACAGTTCTTAGGATTCTTTGGGGGAAGCCACGACTGTCTAAAGTGGCATAGTGGTGCTTTAGATGTGTAGATGGGGTCCTAGTCTTGTATTTCCCTCATATGATTTCCTTGTACACATAGAGTGGTCCTGCCTTTGTCTAAAGTAGCCTTCCCCAACCTGGTGCCCTCCTGATGCTTTGGACTACAACTCCCATCAACGCCAGCTAGCATGGCTAGTAGTCAAGGCTGATGAGAACTTGGAAGCCAAAATGTCTGGAGGGCAACATGATGGAAAAGGCTGGTCTAAAGGGATCCAGTTTGGGCTAGTTTCCCTCCATTGCCGTTGATCTTGGTGCCTGAAGTTTGAAAGATAAGAAATCTTACGGCTCGAGTCTATAAATGTGCAGCACAGCAATTGCCCACCCTGAGGATTAGCAATAATATAATGGGATATTCTTTTTTTTTTTTTGCTCTGTACTTCATCAGGTCAGAAATTGCTGGCTAAGAGCAAGTAAAAACAGCCCATTCAAGTAGCAAATTCTCTTCCATTCTATGGACAGGTTGAAAAGTCTATTTCAGAGACAGACAAAAACATGAAATGAAAGTTTCACATATTCAGCTGTCAGGTGACAATTGTAACCCCATATGAAAAGTGGGGCCTAAAAAGCAACTATCCACCACTTCGGTGGATTCCCCAAATGATCAAGCAGGCATGCTGCAACCTATAAAAGATTGAGTTAAATATCAACTTTTAAAAACTACTACGTTTTTCCTGAAAAGTCTAGCAATTTGCAATATATTGTAGCCATGTTATTCTTGTGAGAATAAAACAGTGAGAAATAGCGATTTACCAAGGGCACTCAGCAAAGTGCATGTGAACAGAGGAAACATATGAACCTGGGTGTCCATGACCCAACTTGACACTTGATCCTCTGCTACTGGGCTGGATGGCAACCCACCTGTCACTGAAGTTGTTGGTAAATCTCACTTTATTGTTAATTATGCTGAACTGCACCCAAAGGAGAACAGGGAGAGGGCCCATAGTTCAGAGGCAGAGCACCTGCTTCGATCCCTGGCATCTCCAGTTAAAATCTCAGGTAGTAAGTGATGGAAAGAGTAAAATCCTTCTGTCTGAGATTGTGAAGTATCCTTGATCTTGCAGTTGTGGTGGATAGCTCAATGAAAAGGGTGACCCAGTGTGCTGCAACGGGGGGGGGGAAGGTGAATTCCATTTTAGGGATCATTAGGAAAGGAATTGAAAGACAAAACTGCCAGTATCACAATGCCAGTATAAAAATCTAGGGTGTGACTGCACTTGGAATACTGTCTTCACTTCTTATATTTAAATCCTCAGAAGCATTATCAGCAGAGGAGTTAGGTAGTAGATTCCTAGCTTTTCAAACCCAGGTATGTCACCTCCACCACCCAGCAAGGATATAACACCTTTCCCCATGCATGGAGTAGCTATTTTAGGTGCCTTGAGCCCTATACACATCTGGCTGGCCACTGTTACAGCAGGATGCTGGACTAGATGGGCCTTTGATCTGATCCAGAAGGATTCTTTTTGTGTTCATGCTGGTCAGAAGAACAGACATTACTAGGCTAAACAGAGCAATAGTCTGGTTCATTGGGAGGCAGCTTTGAATGTTCAACAGCTAATGGCTTCTGGTATCTTGAATGCCACCATTACTATACACCTACATGACAGGCCTTGCCTGCTTGCTTTCTCCTGTGTGAAGGTTGGAGCACACAGTAAACTTGCTGTGGAGATGCTGATGAGTGTGTACCTCTCCATGGCAACTAATTTCCCTTCACATCCTCCCACTTCACCCCGACATTTGGACTCTGTAGACTAGTGTCATCCCATTGTGAGTCTTTGTGCATCCCCAAGACCCCCTGGAACATGGATTGGGTAAGATCCAACATTGGGAGTTGCCCAGCAGCTGCCATGTTGTTCTGCCCATGGCCAGGCAAGGGGACTTGGAATGCCAGCTCCCAGGCCCAGAGCTCTGTTAAGCCAGATGCCCTCTATGCAGGGGGGCAAGGGGAGGGCTGCCTCAGTGGTGTGTGTGATTCTGCTTCGTTTCCTCGCCTCCCCTCCCCGTAGCAGCCAGAAGAAGCCCCTGCATCTGAGCTGTCCCCGGAAGCAGAGGAGGCAGAAAGCAGCGAGGACAAAGCCCAGCCCAAACGCCTGCATGTGTCCAACATCCCCTTCCGCTTCCGTGACCCAGACCTGCGGCAGATGTTTGGGGTGAGTCTCTCCTCTTCCCTGCTCCCCTAGCATGTTCAGGAATGTGTGCGTGAGGGCCCTTCAGCATCAATAGGCTCTGGGCAACTGCCCAATTTTGTTGGATGTTGATGCTGTGGTGCTAACTCCACCCCACTGCTGGTTCAAGAGGCCTGGGATGGCGGGACTCACAGCCCTGTAGATACTCTTGGACTCTGACTCCAACCAGCCCCAGCCAGCATGACCAATGGTCCAGAATGATGGGAGCTATAGTCTAGCAAAATTCGGAGAGCCACAAGTTCTCCACCCATGCCACGTGCCATGAGGACATACTGAGTGCAGATGCCATATTTCTAGATGGGGATGCCCAGGGATAAGTTGAGTCTCCAGCCATGCTAGAGGATGGGTGCTAGTGGGTGTGTTTTGGACGAGTTGTAGGGGAAGCGCTAAGTTTTGTGATGGGCACTGTCATAAAATCTTGGCCTGTAATTTTACACATGGTCTCGAATTGGTCTCTAGGCAAGCAGGATAGGAGGCTGTTTGTTGACTGAGCCAATGACTGAATGTCCTCCTTTTTCTCCTAGCAATTTGGAAAAATCCTGGATGTGGAGATCATCTTTAATGAACGTGGCTCTAAGGTATGGGGCTATTGGCTGCCAAGAAGGGGTTGGGGACAAGTGACTGAGGGTCTGCTAGGCAAGGCTGAGCAGTATCTATGTCAGGAATGGGAAACCTGTGTCCCTCCATATGCTGGTGGGCAACAAGTCCCATCATCCCTGATCCTTGGCTATGCTGGCTGGGGCTAATGGGAGTTGGGATCTAAAAACATCTAGAGAGCCACAAGTTCCCATCCCTGGCCTATCCTCTCACTATTTCACTGTGTAAATGCAGGATATGATGTTGGCAGGGATAGTTGAAGAGCACAAGTGATCCCAGTGGTTGTTAGGAGGTCACAAAGATTTCTAAGGGAGTGTGATGTCCTTCCCTGGCACCACCTGTGAAGCTCTCACTTGTGGCTACCAGCAGACAGGAACATCAGGTTTTCTTCTTACCCTTTACAGCTCTAGCACAGATTTCAACAAATCCCTCTGCTAGGCCTTACTACCCCACACTCTGTATCTCTTATAACCTTTAGACTGTGCCTTAGTCCCTGCCAGGCTATCTCGATACTTTGTGTCTATGGGTATAGGTAATTCCCAACCCCCCCTGCAGCCTCTTGCACTGAAGCATACAGCCCTGGGTTTCTCTGTGGGACTGGATACACTTTCCTCCGATCCGCCGCTGCAACCATTCGATACAAACTGTTCAGCCTTGGTTACTTTGCTATTCCCCCTGGTATATGTATACCAGCTGAAAGAATCAGGCTTTTGTTTAACCAAGAAATATTTATTTAGTATTAGAAATAACAAGATCACTTAATTACTTTGTTGACAAGCTTATGGTTTCATCTATATTCTGTTATGTACTTGACTTCTTACTAATTGCCTCAGAACTCCGACTCACTCTCAACAACAACACCAAACACCATCCACCTCCTCAATTCACCTTACAATTCACCTCCAAACACCACCCAGATTCAACTGTCATTCTTCCATTTATACTCCCAGCCATTCAAACGCTCAGCCAATCATCCAGCATTCTACTGCTCATGTACTCCCCCCTCCTCTTTCAGTCCACTTACCATATGTCTTCTATATAACCAGCACTTACCATATTAATAATATAAGCAGGAACATCACAGGGAACAGCTGATGCAGCATACTGTCTTGCCAGTTGTTCCTTAGCATCCTCTGTGATATTGCAAGGGGTTATAGCAGCCTTTCCCAACCAGTGTGCCTCCAGATGTTGTTGGGCCACAACTCCCATCAGCCTCAGCCAGCATTGCCAATGGTTAGGACAGATGGGAATTGTGGTCCAACAACATCTGGAGGCACACTGGTTGGGAAAGGCTGGGTTATAGGTTGTCTGCCTTAGATCAGGAGATGCAGCTCTTGAGGGTGGCAAAATGTCTTGAGATTCTCCTGGGTATCAGACATCTTATTCAGAGTCCTGAGAATTTTACCCACATGATGTAGCCTCTTTGCTGAAGCTAAGCAGGACAGGGAGTTTGGTCAGTGCCTGCATGGGAGACCACCTGAGAACCCTCTTATGTTTGCCGTCTGGAGTTCCATGATGAAAGAAAGGCAGGATATAAGATGTAATTGTTGCTGCTATGGCTACTGCTACAGTCAGTCCTGCTGGATCAGACCAAAGGTCCCCTTAGTCCAGGGGTAGCCAACATGGTGCCCTCCAGATGTTGATGATGGACTCTAGCTCCCATCATCCCTGGCCATTGGCCATGCTGGCTGAGGGCACTGTTAATTTCTCCATTCCAAATATATATTTCTAGATTCTATCCTTACAATGTGTATTCTCTTAGGGCTTTGGCTTTGTCACCTTTGAAAACAGCCAGGATGCTGACCGAGCGCGGGAGAAGCTGAACAGCAGTATTGTGGAAGGCAGAAAGATTGAGGTGAGACTTTCTCTTGCTCTCCCCATAAATGTGTGTGCATGCGCACATTTCAGCATCCATAAGTTATGAACTGTTGACTGGCAAGTTGTGGGAGCTGCAGATACTAAGTCCCTAAAAAAGAGGGCTCTTGATCAATGGTTATCATGTATATTAAAATTGAACTAATTTTTCTGACACAAAATTTTTCTGACACAGACACAAATAGGCCCAGTACTGCACATGTGAATCCACCCTAATTCTTGTCCCTTAAGAGTAATGTCAAGACCACCACTGTGTGGCTTATTTGTGTTGTAAACTTTGCCTGTCCCACTTTGGGGAAAAAGCTGACATGTGCATGTGACCTCACTTCCTGCTTCCTTCTTCGATCCAGGTCAACAATGCCACAGCCCGTTTAGTCACCAAGAAACCCCCAGCAGCACCAGTGGTGAATGGTATGTAGAAGCTGGAATAATAATAATTTATTATTATTTATTAAGTTTATATGATGATGATGTTTAGTTTATTATTCACTTGCTGCATAAGAAGTCTCTAAGCAACTCACAAAATGTTAAGAACATAAAGTGCTCCAGATGTTGCTGAACTACAACTCCCATCATCCCCGGTCATTGGCCATGGTTGCTGGGGCTGATGGGAGTTGTAGTTCAGCAATATCCAGAGGGCCAAAGGTTCCCTACATCTGACATAAAGCATTAAAAAAATACATTACAATAAGAATCATGTAACAGATTCAATAAAACAGCAGCAAAACCCTTTAACCAATAAATAGCAAAATCATCACAGTCTGTCAAATGTCTGACAGAAGAGATGAGTTTTCACCTGAGCACAAAGGGATGTTAATGATGGCGCCAGGCGGATCTCACTGAGGAGAGCATTCCACAAGCAGGAGGTCACAACTAAAAAGGCCCTCTCCCTTGTTGCCACTCTTTGAATCTCCTTTAGAGGCGGCACTCGAAGGACTGCCTTTCAGTGTGCCATTTCTGAAAAGAAAGATGCTGTGGTTCTCATGCCTGAGTGCGTGCCCCATCCTCGGATCTGGATACCTCCCCCCACCAATCTCCTTTATTCAGTGGCAATGGACAGACACTGGTCAAGATCTTCTCTTCATTATTCTTACTTTGTATCTCCTGTGTCCCAAGTCCTGGCACTGAAAATGGGTGCTGGGCCTCAGGCCTTCCCTGGTGGACTCTGGCTCAAAGCCCTATGTTGTGTGCTTTGTCTTCATTCACACACATACCATTTACCAATAGGCATCTCTGTCACAATAGCATTGCATGGCTTGGTTTTCTCCATCTCTTCTCAGTAGAAGGATCTCAGAAAGGGGGGATCTTAGAAAGGACCTAAACAAAGCACAGTGAGCAGACCCCTGCTCCATATGACAGACTTAGGCTGCAGTCCTGTACACACTTACTTGGAAGTAAATCCCATTGTATTCGATGGGACTGAGTCGACATGTGTAGGATTGCACTCTTAGCCTGTCAGACATAGGTCCCCTCAGACATGCACGCACACACACACACACACATCCCTTTGTGGGTCTTTGCATAAGTGTGAGGGCTGGCCCTACTATTCAGTGGAGTGAGGCAAGTGCCTCCGGAAGCTAATTTTGGATGTTATGAAAAGACGGCGAATGGATCATCATTATTTCATTCATTGTTAGTCCTACTCAGAGTAGCCCCATTGAAGTTAATAGACATGACTATTGGAGGGAAGATAATATTTCTTTAAAAAACCCTTTTGTTTCTAAAGATGTTTTCGTTTTAAGATATTTTTAATGTTTTATCACTTGTTGTTTGCCATCCTGGACTCCCTTTGGGAAGGGCGGGATATAAATGTAATAATTCCAATGGGTCTACTCTGAGTAGGACTTAGTTGAATACTGCCCATTATTATTACTTATATTTATTTACTGCAGGGATGGGGAGGAGTTTGTGGAATTTTCTGGCTTTGGTGCAAAAATAACTTGGGTAGCCTCTGATATTATGTATCTTGGCCCTAGGTGAGAGTGGGCACCATTTGCTGCTCTGGGTCAGGCAGTGAAAGGCCCTGGGCTGGCTCTGGGCAACCACATGGGTG